>NC_046184.1:210996193-212203693 GCF_011004875.1 Balearica regulorum gibbericeps | reverse complement strand
TTCTGTTCGCTCAATGGGAAACCATAGCCATGGCAACTGAGGAGGATTCTGTTCTGCTTCATGTATTGTCAAGAGCCCTGTCAGTTAATCTCCAATTACAGAGGCTGTTTTACCGGTATTGGTTATTAAGAATTTGAAAACACAGCTGGATTTTCAGAACACCAGTTGAGTTTGTAAGTCTGACAGCTAAAGTTGTAGTTTTTGCCTTATGAAAACAGCAAATTTAGAAACCAATGAAAAAGCGTTAACATAGAAACCAGTGGCATCCCTTTTGCATAATAGGAGTGCAACAGCCAGAAAGGCTGCTGTCTTTTTTCCCCCTCTCACTTTTGAAAGATTAATGGGTCAAACCTTTAGCTGACTCATGCTCTGAAAGCACGGAACAGCTCACACATTTAAATCTTGCTGCAGAAGTTCAGGATGATAGGGATAAAAGTCATATATTTTACCCATCTGCTAGAGCTAACAACCTGCATAAAAATGGAAGGTGTATCTGAATCAGAAGATGAGACAGCTGAGTTGATCTGACAGCTCAACACTCCTGAGGGAAGGATATCTCACCCACCCTCCTTTCCAAACCTTTTCCATGTTCCTAGTTCCGGTTTTCCACCACTTACCTTCCATGGGCTCTGCTTTTCCAAAGGCCATCAGTGAGCCAGCTCAGCTCGCTAACCCGGAAGAAAACCAATCAAGCACAAAGTAACTTGATCTTTTCTCTTTAGCTGATGAACAAGACCAGACTTCTGTAAACTTTCTGATGACCGCCAGAACTGGTGCAAAGGAAGGCTGGAAGCTGCAGCCAGGAGTGAAGGATGGCGGAGAAACAGGATCTCATCCTGAATCTCCTGAAATCTCCCTGTGTGCCACTTTAGTTTGTGGTTTGTTTTCAAGGGTTAAAGAGTTTGACTAAGGTGTGGGACTGCCTGTGCTACTCTAACTCTGCTGCTGTGATGATAGAGGGGCAACAATGTGCAGTTATCATAGAATCATAGAATCATAGAATGGGTTGGGTTGGAAGGGACCTCAAAGCCCATCTAGTTCCAACCCCCCCCTGCCATGGGCAGGGACACCCTCCACTAGACCAGGTTGCCCAAAGCCCCATCCAACCTGGCCTTGAACACTTCCAGGGATGGGGCATCCATAACCTCTCTGGGCAACCTGTTCCAGTGCCTCACCATTCTAACAGTAAAGAATTTCTTCCTAATATCTAAATCTACCCTCTTTCTGTTTAAAATCATTATCCCTTGTCCTATCACTACATGCCCTTGTAAAAAGTTCCTCTCCAGCTTTCTGGTTAACATCAGTAAAGCCTAAACTCAACCTGCTCAGGCAGTCCCATTCCTGCCCATCCAACTGATTTCTTCTGCTTCCACCTGGACTCCTGTTCTCTGCCAGGGAGTGATTTATATAGCCATGTAATGAATCACACAGGTCGAACGATCTGGCAGAAGAAAACAAACAACATTTCTCCATTTTGCCTGGTTGTATTAGATCAGTTCCCTTGTTTGTTCACAGTGTAGCTACACAAACAGTTCTGCTGGCGCAGTGCAGGGAGTGGCACATGAACAATTGGTGGGAAGAGAGGGAGGTGGGAGGAAAAAAGCCAGAATTACTTAAGCCAGTATCGTCACCAAATAAATCCTCATGGACCCACAGCTCATGTGAACCGAGCCTTTAGTCTAAAGTGACCTTTCTTCCAGAATAGCTTGTTCTGTGTGCAAAGGAGCTCTCACTTGCAACCAGCAAGGCGCATTTACAGAGTATGAAGCATATTTACAAAGGGACCTTAGCCCCCAGTTTGTGGAAGAAATGTGAGGGATCTGCAGCCCCACACTGGCTCTGTGACAAAGTCCAATAACAACAGGAATTCCGCTGCTGGTTTGGCATGTTATGCCTGTATCAGCAGCGATTTAAAATGTCCTGAATGCTAAGGGCTAATGCCCATCCTTTTGGCCATCTCAGAACTTGTTCCTAGAAGTGTGAATAGTAAAATACTAAATCACCACAGCATCAAGGAATCTGAAAAGCCAGTATAAGAACCTAATGTTCAGATAAACTGTATTTCGCTTGCCCTGTCTGTATAGTGAACAGATTTTATGTGCAGCTACCTCCTAGTATTTTCTCCACATCTTCCAGAAAACCACCAAGCTTTGCATTCAACCAGGGAAAGGTGCGACAGGTCAGGACCATCCAGGGAAGCCCCATGCTTCTGTTACCTCTTGGTGCCTCTCGGGCAGGCTGCTTTTGGCCTGGCTCTGTCCTTAACACCAGGGAATCCTCTTGGATAAACACCCCTGTTACATAGTTAGTCTGTGGGGAAGTTAGTACAGACTCAGGCCTTGCGCCGCATTGTCTGTTCTGTGTAAGCATCACTCACCAAAGGAGCAGCTAATGCAAAAAATATAGGGATAATTGAATAAAATTTTGCAAACTGTGGCTTTTGGCTTTTCCTATTCGTACATAACTTTTGCCTTTTTTTCCCATGCCCCACCCTAGTTTTTCTAAGTAATTTACCATGACAATACACTTTCCCTTAAATATTTTTCTATTGAAATAGCCACGCACAACACTTAGCCCAAAATATTTTCCACTGAAACACACAGAGCCATGATGACTGTGCTGGCATCATCTTCAGAAGCTACTCACAGTGCTAAAATACCAGTGCAATGATTAGCTGCAACAAAGTCTGATGATTTAGAAATGCCTTAGAGACATACTTACTCTTTCTAATTCAGGCTTTCTTTAGCTGCACGGTGCGGGAATTATTTGCTGGGAAAAATGGTCTGACACCTAAGGTTAATCTATATTTAAATAAATGGGTTATTCTTTCAGCTCATATTTCAGTTTAATTTTTCAGTAGTTGTACTGGAAAAACTCCAAAGTAACTGTGAAACCTTATAACAGTGTGCAGGCAGAGATTTGCCAGCAGTGCTAAGGGGGCAACAGTCCACACCAGCAGCTGCTGGAGCTCCTGTGTCCTGTCACCTCCTGGTTTTGCTGTTGCTCTTTCTTCTCCCCAGAACCCCGCTCCCCAGGATCCTCCTGTATCTGTGGTGACTGGCAGCTTTCCATTCCTGAACCATTCCTCTGGACACACCTGTTCATGTAAACCTGTTAACTCTCTACAACGAGGAAAATCTTGGGTAATGTTTATTGGGACCCGCTCAGATGCTATTGGTTGTAACCAGTTATGTTGTAGGCGCTGCCCGCTGGATGGTTGTTAAGCTTTGCGCCCCCTGCAATGTAAACCAAAAGCTACAACCAAAGGATAGGAAAAGGAGGGAAGAAGGGATGATTCTCACGCTGGTGGCAATTGCTTCCCATGAGAACTTGCCGAGAACACTATCGGGGGTTTGCAGGTGCAAGGTCATGAGAATAACTGCATGAGAACAACAGCAGGAGAAAAACAAGGGAAAGATACTGCCCCAGAGGTTCTAGGAAACATTGCCCAGGCAGCTGGGGTGAGAGGACACGGAGCTGGGGGTGGAAAGCAGGTACGGAGTTGCTATGGAAGGCCCTTAGAAATACAGAAGGCAACAGCCCCAGGGCACGCTGCTGGGACTTGCTGTGTCCTTTTTATCAGGTGGTGAAAAGCAAGAATCTTGTCTGGGCCGAAACATCTTTTTAGCTGGATGACAGCCAGTCAATGAAACGACTTTTTTTCGAGACGTCTCTCCTACGTCCAATCCCTGTCTTGAGCCAACATTACTGACTGTTTAGATATGCGGTCAGCCAGATCAGGGATCCGATCAGATTGAAAACCAAGCCAAAAAGAACAGAGTAGTTTTAAGTACTACACCCAGCCTCAAGGAGCAGAGAGGTGCATGGGGCCATTCCTCTGAGCAGCAGCAAGGGCTGAGTTTTTCTTAAACCCGTTGTAAGTGTACACTTCCAGCGACATTCAATCTATTCAATAAAAATTTAGCTGCAGGAATGGAAAATGGGCACATTCCACATGGAAATGACAAAGAGGTGGGAGGGGATTGAAAATACACTGGAGTATAGCATTAGAATTCCAAAAGCCCTTCACATATTTCTAAAAGGGCCTGAAAATAGCTGAAAATTTAAGATACCACACTTAGGCAGAAGTGTTCAACTGCACAAGCATGGGACAGAGAACACAGAAGTAAGGACCAGGTTTCAGGGAGGAAGCTGAGGGGGTTATAACAGGTAAAAAGTTGAACAATATCAGCTACTGCAGCTAAGGTCTCATCTGTTTATCCAGTTCCAGGCACTACACTTCAAGAACAATCTGACTCAGCTGGAGAGTGTCCAGAGAAGAACCAGCAGGAATGATGAGAGGGTTGAAACCATGGCCTGACAGGGAAAAATGGAACAAGCTGGAACTTCTTACCCTAAACAGAAAACCGAGAGGAGATATGATAATACACATGAAAGAAATGAAAGGCCATTGAAAAGAAGAAATAATTCATTTTGTATAGGACAAGAAGCAATGGGCTTTAATTACAGTAACAAAGATTTGGTTTATGTATAGGAAACTATAGGAATAGATAATGAATTGGAATAGATTGCCATGGAGGATGATGTATTGAGACTTTAAGGTTAGAGAAGCGTCAGAGCAATGTCAGTCAGGAATATTTTAGGCATAACTGATCCTATATAAGGCCAATGAGGCCAGTGGCCTCTTGAATTCCCTTCTATACAGGCATGTTCCAGGTGCAGGGCAGACAAGACAAGAAGGAAGCACGGAATTAACAGGAGTTAGTAGGGAATAAAATAGTCAAACACATTACATAGCAGCAGAATCAGGGGAAAGTCTCATTGGCCTATTTCCTTTACCCTTAGTGTCAAAGTAAGATTTGAGCTTAGGGTAGCTACATATTTCTGATAGTCCTTGAGAAACTTAAGAGTCAATGTTTCCATAGTGAGTATGCTGGCTTGTCGATGGGAGGTTGTTTATAAAGTTGGCTAGTAGAAAAAAATTGACTGCAAAAACTGCAGAGCCTTTGGATCCTTTTTGTGTATCATGGCCTATGCTTGGCTGTTTGCTGTGGCTCTTTTGTAGATGAAAACTGCGTTGTAATATTGTAAAACAAGAATAGGAGTAGCCTTATATTTTTTTAGTTCAGCCTCAAACTGAAGGCCTACTTTTAAATTGTGCAGCCATGTGCACAGTCAGTCTGAGTGCATCCATGCTGACCGTTCCTAATCATGGTTTCAGGTAAATACTCCAGCAGCAGGCAGGCCTCTAGCTTTGTGCGTGCAAAGCAGCTGCACAGCTGCATGCCGAATTTCAGGCTGAGCATCAGATACTTCCTATCTACTCTTACCCGCCTGATAGCTTCTCCCACCTGAAAGCTGCCCAGTGGAAAAGGACCTGGGGGTCGACAGCCAGCTGAATATGAGCCAGCAGTGTGCCCAGGTGGCCAAGAAGGCTAACAGCATCCTGGCTTGTATCAGAAATAGTGTGGCCAGCAGGACCAGGGCAGTGATCATCCCCCTGTACTTAGCCCTGGTGAGGCTGCACCTCGAGTGCTGTGTTCAGTTTTGGGCCCCTCACTCCAAGAAGGACATTGGGGTGCTGGAGCGTGTCCAGAGAAGGGCAATGAAGCTGGTGAAGGGTCTGAAGCACAAGTCTGATGAGGATCAGCTGACGGAACTGGGGTTGTTCAGCCTGGAGAAAAGGAGGCTGAGGGGAGACCTTCTTGCTCTCTACAACTACCTGAAAGGAGGTTGTAGCCAGGTGGGTGTTGGTCTCTTCTCCCAAGTAAGAAGTGATAGGACAAGAGGAAATGGCCTCAGGTTGTGCCAGGGGAGGTTTAGATTGGATATTAGGAAAAATGTCTTCACTGAAAGGATTGTCAAGCATTGGAACAGGCTGCCCAGGGTTAACAGTTGGACTTGATGATGTTAAACATCTTTTCCAACCTAAATGATTCTATGATTCTATATCATTCATTTGCCGGTGGACTGCACATTACCCACATTGCTGGCTATGGATTGACTCTTAACATCTTAACTACATCTAAAGGAGCTACTAAGTGGATGGAAATGGCACTACACAGGGTACTAGAAATGTTTACAGCTTTTAACTGCATATTCTCTGTAGTTCAACTGTGTTTGGTGGAAATCATCAGGGCCAGATCCAACTGTGAGCAAGAAAATCCCTTAGCCTGCTTCCTTCAGGATTATCATCAAAAGATAGCCACAGAAAACTCTTTTAAGAAAATAAATTGGGTTTCTTGTAATAGAATAAAGATATTTGTATACTTGTAATCTTGTCAGATTCTTATCTGAGATATAGACTCTCACTAGTTTCTGACTAGCTATGGGCAACTCGCTTTTTTTCACTTCCATTTAGAAAACTGAAGGAAATAATAATGCTGATTTCCTCACTAATGGACTTTGGACCCTATTGAGGGAAAGTGCTCTTTAAGGAGCTGCTGTATTATTTTCAGGAGGAAAAAACCCCAGATTTTTAAGGACTCTGAGAGCTTTTTAGATGACTTGCTGAGAAAACTGCAGATTTGAGACTGCATGAAAAGCTTGTTACTTAGCCTTCCTTCACATGTAGCATATGTTGTATCTAACTAAATGTACTTCTTTCTACTTACCTTTCATTTGGTACTAAAGCATACTTCTTTTTGCCATAATTTGTAGTTCTGCTTTTATATAACACGATCTGAATTAAACACAAAGAATGTTGAATTGGAGGTAATCAAAGCTAAGGGGCTTCAGAGTCAGACTGACCTCAGAGGAGGACTCAGCAGTAGGAAGCTGTTCTGGACAACAGGTCATCAGGAGCTGCAATATTGCAGCCAAAACATTGCCACTGACAAGGAAAGCGTATGAATGTTTACCCTAACCAGTTCCAGCGTGGAGCTCAAAAATACACTTTGTGGATTTTTAAGAGTAGAAGAGTTATTATATCATCCAGCTTGACCTCCTGTTTAATAAGCACAAAATTTTACTGAGTTAGTTAGTGTCTCATGTTTATTAAAAGTATTTTCCACAAAGACATCCAGTCCTGAGCTGAAGACTTGAAGAAATGGAAAATCTACTGCTTCCCATGGTAGGCTGTTCCACTGGTTAATCACTCTCACAGCTGAACAATTCTGCCTTATTTCTCATGTGAAATTTGCCTGGCTCCAGCTCTTACCATCTCTTTTTGCAATGTGTCTCTCCGCTAAAATAGAGACTTGGTATTTCTTCCCTGTAAGAAATTCTTCCCTGACGCTATCCCACGCAACATCCTTGTCTCTAAATTGGAGAGACATGGATTTGATAGATGGGCCACTCAGTGGATGAGGAATTGGCTGGATGGTCGCACTCAAAGAGTTGTGATCGACAACTTAATGTCCAAGTGGAGACCAGGGTTGTTCAGCCTGGAGAACAGAAGGCTCCAGGGAGACCTTACAGCAGCCTTCCAGTACCTGAAGGGGCCTGCAGGAAAGCTGGAGAGGGACTGTTTACAAGGGCATGGAGTGACAGGACAAGGGGGAATGGGTTTAAATTAAAAGAGGGTAGATTTAGATCAGATATAAGGGAAAAATTCTTCACTGTGGGGGTAGTGAGGTCCCTTCCAATCTAAACCATTCTGTGATAAGAATAAATTTTGTTATCAAGCCACGTAGTAATCTGTCTCTGTTGGGTTTTTTTATTATTTTTTAAAGATAAAACACCCAAGCTCTTTAAGGGTAGAAACCAGCTTACATATTATAAAGAGCTATGACCACAGGAGTACTTGCTGTGAGTATGCTGTGTACGCAGGCCATGAAACCTCTTGCCCTGTCCCTCTTCTGGAGGTCACTGTCCCTTGCCCACTGGCAGATGTACCAACCACCAAGTCTCCCAGCCTACTTCAGTCTCAAATACTTTGCTTCACTTAATTCCTTTAACATAAGTGTCCTGGCTCACTGTGACTGAACTGGGCAGCTCTGCTGGCAGATCTCGGGCAGCAGCACCATTTGGTGGGAGGCTGAGGACCAGCAGCTGGCACAGCTGAGCACAGGAAAGGATCTCCATCCACAGCCACAGGGCTCTTTTACCCTCAGCAGTAGTCCAACTCTGGTGACAGTTCTGTGATGATTTAAGCCAGTCTAATTGCCACAGCCCTGATCAGTCCCTGGCTATATGATCCCACCGTGTTCCTAGTGCCAACTCTCATGCTCATATGACCCTTGATGACCCACTCCAAGACAATAAATCAGCAGAAAGCTTCCACTTTTTTTTCTCCCTGAAGTAGTTTCCTACCACGTTGGTGCCCAGAACCAGCTCATCAAGGGACTGGACAAGTTCCAGTGTCAGCGCAGTGAAGGACGTTGAAATCTGTGTTTGTATTACAGGTGTCAGCCTCTAGAGCCATTTTTAATCTGCCAGTGACTATGACTCACAACCCTAAGTTTCTCTGACCTCATAGCAAAATGCCACAGTTCAACACCATTCTCACAATTCATCCGTAGAGCTAAAATCACCTCAAAGCTGACCATTTTATTTATAAAGTCAAGTTTCAGTACAACCACATGGAAGTAGAAAGATTAGGACAGTATTTTCAAATTGTTGCTGAGGGAGCCCTGCCTACATCTTGGACTACAGACTACAAAGAAAACTCTAGATCTGCATATTTTCGAGGTCCCTGAAGATACCCACTGGAATGCAGCCACTTAGCTAAAGACCTGAACTGGAAGCCAGAGGTTTAGGGAGAAGGTCCCAGTTAGCAACCTTGACTAAATCTTCAGCTGCTGCACATCAGGATAATGTTCTGCAGAACAGCATTATTCTACTCTTGGCTAAACAATGAGATATTTAAATACTGGAAAGGAAAAGAAAGACTGCCTTGTTTTGGTTTAAGATTTGTAACAGTGGAGATCACCTACTGTAGCCTTTGTTTTGTTTTACCCAGGGAATGGCACTTCACAGTTAAAGAAGATGTAATATCTTAATCATTCTCACACTCATACACAGATTCTCGCAGCAGCTAAGCATTCTCACTGGCCCATCAGGCTGCTGGTCCCGATCGTCTGGCTTCCCCTTCTGCATGTTCATTTCATATGCACGATACTTCTGATTCATGGCAATTTGTAAAGGAATAAATTCCTACTAAAAAGTGATGACACATCCTCCAGAAGGAGAAGTCTCAAAAGCTTTTGAGTAAAGAAAATAATTGCACATGTATCTGTTTTCTAATATAATCCCAGGAATTATCATCATAGAATGGTTTGGGTTGGAAGGGACCTCAAAGACCATCTAGTTCCAACCCCCCTGCCATGGGCAGGGACACCCTCCACTAGACCACGTTGCCCAAAGCCCCATCCAACCTGGCCTTGAACACTGCCAGGGATCCAGGGGCATACACAACCTCTCTGGACAACCTGTTCCAGTGTCTCACCACCCTGATCATAAAAAATTTCTTTGTAATATCTAATCTAAATCTGCCCTCCTTCAACTTAAGGCCATTCCCCCTTGTCCTGTCACTCCATGCCCTTGTCACCAGTCCCTCTCCAGCTTTCCTGTAGCCCCTTCAGGTACTGGAAGGCTGCTATAAGGTCTCCCTGGAGCCTTCTCTTCTCCAGGCTGAACAACCCCAACTCTCTCAGCCTGTCTTCATAGCAGAGGTGCTCCAGCCCTCTGATCATCTTTGTGGCCCTATGGCTCATATTGTCATGGCTTTATTTTTTAAATAGATATTGGAATATAGCCAGCTGCCACAAGCAATCAAAACAGAGTTATCTACCTTGTTTCTAGGTTGAAGAAGTGTGTCCAGTATTAAAACCAGATTTACACAGATATACACAGCATTTCTGCACCTTCTCAGCTGTAATTACCTGCTGTAGTTCTATCAAAGAGTTTAACACTGTGCTGAACTGGGACTTCAGTGTGTTCTGGTTTGCAAAGACAAAAAGGCTAGAAGGAAATGGAAACCTCCCAGTAAATTCTGCCTTTTTTCATACTGAGTGTACCATTTCAGAGACATCTGAGGCCAAAGATTTTATTACACGCATTTTCCCATGTAATACCTGCAGCATGAGATGCTTCAAGTGTCACTGTAGTGAGAGGGAGGATCTGAAGGTCTTTTACAAAAAAATTAGGAACACCATATCAAGATTAAGCAGATTCCACTATCTCAACCTGTCAGCACTCAACGCCAAACAAGGTGATTCAGTATAGATGTCTGCATTTTTCGGACATCATCTGTAATCAGGATGCCCACCACAGTGTTGGTGCTTGCATAGGAATTATCATGTTTGATCTGAATTTTGATCTATTTATTTAAGTATCCTATCCTTGGTAATGGCCAGATCCTATAAAACCAGGGACATGAAAACTTGCAGTTAGTGGTTTCTCCCTAACGATATCACTTACAGTTTGGCTACATTCATGTTGTGGAATTTTAGGGTTTCTTTCTCTTCCATACCACAGTTTGATTTCTATTCCTTTAAGTGGGGATGTTTGCATTTTTCATGAAAATACTCAGAAAATACTCATGAAAAATTCAGAAAACCCTTTCTTCAGCCCAGCTAATCTCTCACCCTAATGCCTTGTAAGTCAATGGAGGTTGTATAGTGTTGGAAATAATATTTCCCTCCTTTCTCACTCACCGCTATTCTGTTTCAATGAATGGCAACTTGTGAAAAGCGCATGAATGGAAGAATCCCAGTGTGCCACTTTCAAGTGTTCATTTCATGCACTTCATCATAGTCTGCCCTCGTCGTCCAGTTTCTAAAATTAAGTTTCAGCATTTTTCCTTTAATACCCATGGTTTTCCATTCTTATGTGATTTTTACTGCCCATCTCTCAACCTTTTTCTTTCAGCTATATTCTTTATTAGACACAGTGGCCAAGCTGAGTACATTATACCAGAATATTCCTTCAGAAACTCTTTGCTCTGTCTCCAGGTCTCTCTTTCCTTAAATAATACTGACTAGTCTGCAAGTCTTACCTCCCTACTTCTCACCTCTTTTCCAGCTCAGTAATGAACATTCATAAATCAATCCATGGACACCACTCCATACAAGGAATAGAATATGAGCAGCCCCCAGATGGCAATTTTACAGATAATAATACAAGTTGTTTTTCTTATTACATAAGCAAGAGTTGAGTTCGGGTACAAAATGTTTTATTGATGTCTGTTTTATGATGCTTTTCCTTCGGGAGAGTCATGGCAAGTAGAAAGAGCATTTATTCTCTCATTTAATCCTTCTCACCAGAGCAGCTCTGGGGACAGCATTGCTTCTGGCATTTATGACAGTGTAGGTGACACTGTCCCCGCCATCGCTCCCAGGTCTGTATAACTTGTTACAAGCACTGCAGTAGGACACCAAGCTGTGAAGACCAGGATGTCTCCTGCCATTTGGCAGCGTGGCAAAGCCATGCTGAGTACTGTGGCTTCTACTACGAACTTTTGGCTACTCAGTGTTAACTCTTGGCCATGACGAACATGGGTGGAGTAAGTACTGATTTCTCCCATCTCTGGCCTGTGATGGTTTTTTACTTCTCTCAAATAGCTTAGTTATTCCTTGAAAAGAACTTATTCAAAGCTCTTTACTCATTCAAGTCCAACTCTCTGTCACCTGATTCTTCTCTTCTTATTTTATTGATGGAGTCAGACTACTATAATGTAAGGGTGAGACATAAATTTCATTTTCAGAAGATGTGTAAGGATCTATTATATATCAACCATCTTTCTAGTTTATAATTCCATTTTGAATTGTAGCTTAACCGGTATCCCAAGCACCAAAGCATGGCTTTGCTACTAGCTGTGTACATCGGCTGCCCGTGTTCTTTCTGATTAGTTTTAGTCTGTGACCCCATACCTTCCTCTAGAGTCAGCTGTGACACAGGAAGAAGTTATCACTCCCAAATGTTCTTTGCTGCCTCTCTTCCATGGATTACTGACCTCTCATATCTGTCAGCTGAGTTGTTCATGTAAATACTTCTAAACCCATCTCTGACAAAGTGACCTAGGTTGTGAAAATTATTTAAATTTTCTAAGCCAAGTTGGCTGTTTTTCACTCAAATGGGTTAGGAAGCATTCCTACTGCTTCACCAGAAGAAACTCATGGAGTTGGTATTTTAAAAGGGAAAAAAGAATAGCAAACTTGGTGGGGAGACACCATGACACAGGTAGAAGTGGTCACTTCTTCCACCAACGGCTCTGGAAGAGAACATCTGTCTGTAGACTCTGGCGGATCGGCTGTTGGCCTATGGAGCCTAAGACAGTAACATATGTGGCTGGGACTGAGAGAAGAAATCCCAGGAGACCCAGGGTGGAGACTTAAAGGTAGACTTACAGGACTCAAGGGCAGTGGCCCATATGTACCTGCCAGATACTTATCCTGGAATATATACAAGGGAGTTAGCTGCTAGGTAAAGGTTAGCACTTGGAGGGTGCTGCAACTGAAAAGTTTCAGAAACTTTTAGCCCTTGAAGAGCTTTTCCTTTCATTCTTACCCAGGAATGATCTAGATGTGACAGTGAATTTGTGTTACTGATCAGCACAGGGACTCTCAGTTCTCAGCTGGGAGGAAGTAGCCTTGAGGAACATTTGCAACTAGGCAAAATAAGTGCTTTCTAACTTTGCACATTGCTGGGTAGAACACTTACAGCCACAATATATGACTTTGACCAATACTTAAAGATGATTCTATGAAAATTAGACATGTACACGCATTCCAAGGCTATCCAGACTTACCATTGGCAAGGCCAAAATAGGTTTTTGGAAAGAACATAAAACATCACACTTTAGATTTAAATCTAGTAGCTGGTCTAACAATATGCCTTTCATATGGGATGCATTTTTCTACTTCTGCTTTCTGCAGAGCATCTTGTCCAGAAAAATGGCAGTGGTTAAAAACAAGAATTTTTCTACTATATGGATTTGCAAGTATGGATCAGCACTTACTAGAGGATGCTCTACACTGTGCTCGTCCGCACAATACAGACAAACATTCAGGAGGGGAGTTGAGCTAGAGGAGGTTGATCTAAGTCCAGCAAGGATGTGCTACTAGAGCAACCATGGGGCTGACAGTGCCTTTGTTTTACACCTAAGCAAACAGTGAAAGGCTAAATGAAGCAGATATTGCTGGTGCTCCTTGTCAGAGATCAATATTGGAGTTTCCAGACACAAAATAAACATGAATTCCCCTGTCCTCTCAACACTAAAACATTGGATGAGCACTCACAAACATGTTGTATAGCTTTATTGTCATCTCATTGATTCTTAAACTCCTTCAAAGCTCTACAATGAGTATCCACAATTTTTGAGTCATGCTACCATTTATTCTACACTCCTATAACTTACTTCCTTAGTCTATGCTAATAATCTAATTTTTTCTCCCATTCTCTGTTATTTCTCAGCATGCTTTGTGAAGAAAACCGTTGCTGAAAAATAACGGAATTTCTCTCCACTGTCTTCTTATCCTTGCTTAAAAATAATGTAATTTCTCTCCACTGTCTTCTCATCCTTTACCATTCCCCTCACTCCCTGACTGCACCATGAAAAGGATTCACAGGCATCTTACCATTACATTTCCTATATATCCTATGCAAAACATCGCATATAGGTTGGAAAGCTAAGCAGATGCCAGATGGAAGGTTGTCCTAATTCCTTCTTCCTGTGAAATCATTCTGTACCCTGTTCTGTGGGACAAAATAGCATGTGATTATGTAAATAAAGATGTAATCCTAACATATGTGCTATAGTTGAACAACTAGTACCCTTATTCCTTAGGTTTTTAGGGATGAAGAAAGAAAGAAATATTGCACATGTAGAACCATTGTGAATTTTGACCCATCTGCTTGACTGCTCAGGCTGCTTGAGCTATAGGGACAAAGTGTACTCGTTGGCAGTACAAATAGGTAATTGTCCCATAGCAACTGTCACCATACATACTCTGTGCTGGAACACAGTTACTCAAGTATTTTCAGGGATTTTCAGGCAATTTAGATATGTACTTTAGGATGGGGTGATGTCTGTCCTATGTGTCTTGATAAGAGTGTAGTAAAGGGATGCAATGCAATCCAAGACTATTAACCTTACAATTGAAAAAGAAAAAAAGAATAGATTAACTCAAGGCTTAATATTACAGTCTTTAGTTCCTCTTAGACCACATTCATACCTGATGTGAATAGGCTCCTGTTGAGTGGATCCTATTAAATAAGATCTGAAATTTTCAAGTATAAACTGAAAAAATTTGATTTTTGGAACAGTGCTGTGTTACATAAAGGTGACTAATTTCACAGACATCACGTCAGATCAAGACATTGGTGAAGAGAAGGAAAGTCACAGTGCCTGGAACTGTAATAGAGAAAGTCATGTGCAGATGTTAGCAGAACGTCAGGATCAACAGATTTGAAGCAGCAGTCAAATGACTACCATGAGATGATAAGTTCACTGCCTCTCCTAAAAGTTACTTGTGCAGATGATAAAACACCAAGCCGAAGATTAGGTCCTCCTCCACAGACAAAATAATGGATAGAGCACAAGGTGCTGCTGCTGAGCACAAAAGACAGCTAGAAATACTATTTAAACACATCCCTTGTCCTTGAGGGTTATTTCCATTCCACCAGGTATTTTCCTCCCTATTTCTTGAGAATTGATATTCTTACATCTGGAGCCCTTTCTTTATCAGAATAAAACATTCCTGCCCATCTACAAAAGTTTTCAGGCATCTTGCCAGATCAACAGCATTTCCCAACACATAAAGCATGTTCAGCATAGAGCAGCATCCAGCTATCCAGAGGAACAGGGTGCACAAGAGAAGGCAAAGCTGTGGAGGTGCCTACAAAACGTTTGGCAGAGTTCAGAGGGAACGCTGACTGATTGCTCTGGGATGGAACTTGTACGGATTTCTATTCCTGATGAAACCCCTATAGCCATCTATATGCATTTCTGAGCAGCTCCATTCAGCCACAGTCTGCATTGACAGATGCTTTAACCCTCGAGCAGGCACAGGCAGATGTTTAATGCTGACAGGCTCCTCATCAACTCTTTGTGCCTCCTGACAGTGCTCACTTTTCACACATTTGAGAAAAACAAGTTCAGTGAATACATAGTTCTCACCTCTCAAAGATATTTGCATTATTAATTACTGCCATGTGGTAGTTTCATTCTTCCACCTTATCCACCACTTATGTCCTAATCTAGATTTCACTGGAGATAAAACAGAAATGAGACACAACACAAAACAAAAGACCTGAAGAAACTGCATCTCTGTAAATGACACCCTAGTTTCAAAAGTGAGGGTTGTTTGAGGGTAGAATAGGAGGTCTAGGAGGACTTTTTCCAAGTAGGATATTTACGTCAGATGACTGTAACCACAGCCATAACTGCTCCATCCGGGTTCCAGGCTAGGATGGCACTTGTTAGCCACTCCATAAAATTAGTGGAGGTTTTCTTTTGGTTCTGAAGTAATTCCTTATGGGGTGTCTGAATACCTGTTTTCAAAAACTCCATCTACTCAAGTAGAATAGCATCCTTTGGTAAAAATAATCCTTAGATTATCGATGTAGCATTGACTGTGCTCTTTCTAGACCAAATGTAGTGGTATCTCAGGGCTTGGCTGTATATTTCACCTTTCCTGGTGTGTGTTATCTGTTTCTTGTTTCTACAGCATGAGATATGTTAGACCATTTTATATACATCACACTTTTGACATATTTGGGACATATGAAGGGCTTATATTTTGGAAAATTGTCTAATTTTTCAAGCTAAACCAGCTGGTCTAACAAAAGACTACCAATAAACTTTGTCTCATCAATGCCCACTTGAAGTGTAACCCTTTCTGTCTGAGCAACAGACGGTAGAAACCTGCTACAGCATGGAAGTTTTCTGCCTCACTTGGGCAGAAAAGGTGGTGACCTTTTCTCCTAAACTGTGGTAATTTACAGACACAAACAAAATAAAAGAATTTTACCAACCAAGTGCATGCTTGCAACAGTGTGTTGGCTTCAGAACCTAGCTGAAATTTTTCAACTAGAAGCACGAAAGAATCAAAACCAGAAGAATGAGGAATTTATAACAAAGGAAGCACAGTGCTAGTGTTTATAAAAGAGGACAGTGGAAATCTCCACCGGAAAAAAAAAGTTATTTACCCCGGATTTTTCAGAATTTGTTTATCTCAGTGTTGTTATTTACTGATTGTACTATGGTGGCTCAGGAGAAGTTGAGCTCAGCACTGTATACACATGGACAAACAGCTTTGCGATCTTAATCCAAGAAAAAAGACAATAGACCTATATGGAGAGTGAGGAAACGATGCAACTGCATTAGTCAGCAAGACAGTATGTATTGCCAAATATTTTCTAGGCATCAGGGCCAAGGAGAGCTACGAGGAGGAATCTGAAGAAGAACAATGAACGGGGCTGATGCATATTTAATGGAAACAGGTTTTTTTTCTGAAAACGTGGCAAATATGAGGCAGAAGCAGGAGCTGCTTTCTTAATATGGATGATAGGAAGACATAGGAAGGAAAAGCTGTGGACCTCAGTGAAGGTGAAGAGATACAGCTGAGGTTTGATGAACACAGAGGGGGAAGCCATGGGGAAGTAAAATAGTATAGATGTGGCTATGCATATAATGTATAGATTGTACGTAATAACTGCATAGTTAGAGTTATCCATATTCTGAGTAGAGTCATCCATGAGTTTCACACTCTTAAGTAGTTTGATTCTAGACAATTTCTGCAGCTTGCTCATGAAAAAGAAAACTAAAGTTTACACAGAATTTTTGTCTGTGCGATGCACAGGAAAGGCTTTATCCTCAAGGAACCTAAACAATTGAGACAGTCTGTATTTAAATGAAATCAAAAGAGGTCAAAGAAGTCACAACTTCCCAGCATATGGGTCTGACTGACAAGCAAGATTGTGGTACCGTACATGGTGACTGAGAAAGCGATAAACAGGTTTTGGTAGTGAAGGCTGAAACACTTCCTTTAGTTAGAGGGACTATAAACCCACTACACATCCACCGAAGATGTTAAATCTGGATGAGGTTTCACTTTGGACAGAAGGGATAGGGCTCAGACATCACTGTAACAGATATGTCTACATCCGAGCCAATCACCCAAACTCCCTTTATAGTCAGTGGAGATCTAGTCAGTGGATTTTAGAGCAAAATCCATTTCATCCGGGTTAAATATCTAACACAAACCACTTCTGAATAAAAAGGTCCCTAACCTTGGTCCCTGAAAACACCTGTTTCTCTCCACTGACTACAAAAGGCAATTCAGATGCTAAGTTTAGCTGTAGACACCTATGCTACAGGTGCCTAATGTTAGGTGAGATGACACTCAACCCTTGAGGCAGATCTGGAGCAGCACTGGAAGTCTCCAGAATACACCTGGTAGATTAATATACCTGTGAGCGTAAGACCTCCTAGAGCTAAAGTGCAAAGAGAACAAAAGTCTGTATGTTTGTGTCTATATGTGCTGCTCGTTGATCTATCGTGCATGAAATAATTGTTATTTTCAGAAAGAATGGAAAAGTTCCTGTCTGGCTGGAGGCTCGCGCTGCATTGCATGTTGGCTATACTAGCGTAAGGAAAGCAACAAAGTGATTTCCCTGATGATTACAGTTAAGCCCAGTTCCAAGAATACTGTCTGTATATCCAGCAAACTCTCTTGGACATGTACATTTCCTTTGGCTCTAAAGTACTATGGCTACAAAATACCATATAAGTGCATGAAATGTCCAGAGTTTTTTCCTTGAAAAGAAAGCTTTCGTCGTTGCAAAGCTGAGTGCAGACATTAATATATGTCTCTTACTCCTGGCAAGGACACGTGGCCGTTCCGTGAACATGGCACATCTGTAAATAAAGCAGATCTGGCATGCAATTTGAAGTTGTCTCTCGTTCTCACCCAGATATCTCGCAGCTGTGAATGAAGGATATTTGGAGATGATAAGCATATTTTTAAAATAGTAACTTGGATAAAGAAAGCCAGAGCTCAACAGTTGAATTAGAATCTTGCCACTGCAATAAACTGAATTGTGCCAGGATGAATCCTTTGAATAGATAAAAAAGAATTGTGTGAATAAATAAAATAATAAATGCTGTGAGGTAATAAATCTAAAG
The DNA here is from genome assembly GCF_011004875.1 of Balearica regulorum gibbericeps. Taxonomy (NCBI): domain Eukaryota; kingdom Metazoa; phylum Chordata; class Aves; order Gruiformes; family Gruidae; genus Balearica; species Balearica regulorum. The sequence continues at coordinate 212,185,662 of NC_046184.1, read as the reverse complement.
TCTTTGGTAAATCATTGTATTGTGCCTATATGCAGGGAAAGGATGAAAACACTTTGTGCCTTCTGGCCTCTACAAATAAATAAAGATTCATAAGTTATGAGAAAAGGGGAGAAATAAAACAAAAGAGAATTTGTAGCTGCACTAATTCCTGTGGTTAGAAAGTATTTGGATAATGATGGGATATCAATAATAACCAGGAAGCAGAACAACAAACAACATAAAATAGCAAACTCAAAGGCAGTCAGCCCAGAGCTTTCCATCAAAGTCAGCTCAGAAAAAGAAAAAAAAAAAAAAAAAAGCAGATTTAAAATAACTACTGTGGATGAACTCACCACTGTGTTTCTACAGGCTGATGACATGATGGCTGCTTTGATTTCAGTGTGATGTAAAGCCAGAGCAGCATGCTGTTGACATAGACCCATTGTTTCATACCAGTGGAAATGCTGTTGAGTTAACGGGACAGGTCCTGACTGATTCAGACCAGAATCTGAGATTGGAATAAGCCAAGTGAAGCAGATTATTTGATCCTAGTGGAGACCTTTTAGTCCTCTAACTTCTCCAGGCTGTAGATAAATCAACTGTCAGGCAGCCAATACGGTGAAGGACAAGAGCAATAAGTGGCACATGGAGGCTATAATGAAATTCTTGAAGTCCATCGAATTTCTTCTTGTGCAGAGACAATATAGGACCAATATATGTAAGTCTTGTGGGATCATAAGCCTAAATATGCGTGGAGACAGTACAGAGCCAAGGTGAGGCAGTATGCTATAGCAATCAAATGGGCAGGTCATGTAGGTGCACCAGGGATGGCAACATATGAAAATGTAGAAGGAGATGATGGCTCAATGTCCAAGTGGAGACCAGTGATGAGTGGCATTCCTCAGGGGTCGGTACTGGGACCAGCACTGTTTAACATCTTTGTCGGCAACATGGACAGTGGCATCGAGTGCATCCTCAGCAAGTTTGCTGACGACACCAAGCTGTGTGGCATGGTCGACACGCTGGAGGGAAGGGATGCCATCCAGAGGGACCTTGACAGGCTGGAGAGATGGGTCTGTGCGAACCGTATGAAGTTCAACAAGGCCAAGTGCAAGGTCCTGCACATGGGCCAGGGCAATCCAAGCACAGCTACAGGCTAGGTGGAGAATGACTTGAAAGCAGCCCTGAGGAGAAGGACTTTGGTGTGTTGGTGGATGAAAAGCTCAACATGAGCCAGCAGTGTGTGCTTGCAGCCCAGAAAGCCAACTGTGTCCTGGGCTGCATCAAAAGCACCGTGACCAGCAGGTCGAGGGAGGGGATTCTGCCCCTCTACTCTGCTCTTGTGAGACCCCACCTGGAGTACTGCGTCCAGCCCTGGGGTCCCCAGGACAAGGAGGACATGGAGCCGTTGGAGAGAGTCCAGAGGAGGCCACAAAGATGATCAGAGGGCTGGAGCACCCCTCCTATGAGGACAGGCTGAGAGAGTTGGGGTTGTTCAGCCTGGAGAAGAGAAGGCTTGGGGAGAACTTACAGCAGCCTTCCAGTACCTGAAGGGGCCTACAGGAAAGCTGGAGAGGGACTGTTTGTTTACAAGGGCATGGAGCGACAGGACAAGGGGTAATGGGTTTAAGCTGAAGGAGGGTTGATTTAGATTAGATGTGAGAAAGAAATTCTTCACTGTGAGAGTGGTGAGGCACTGGAACAGGTTGCCCAGAGAAGCTGTAGAGCCCCCATCCCTGAAAGTGTTGAAGGCCAGGTTGGATGGGGCCTTGGGCAACGTGGTCTAGTGGAGGGTGTCCATGCCCATGGCAGGGGGGTTGGAACTAGATGATCTTTAAGGTCCCTTCCAACCCAAACCATTCTATGAATCTATGATTCATAGATCCTCTGTGCCAAGACGCATGTCTATGATGTCACACCCCTGGCAGAGCTATGTAAGTACACTCAAATGTCTATTCTGAGATGCAGACCACAGCTTTGGCCTGAGTTGCCTTCTGTTCCACAGGGTCATGAAAATGTCTTCATAGGAAAGATGTGTCCCCTGGAAAACTCTTCCGTTGCAGGACATTGGCTGTCCATCTCCACCCAAGAGGGTGCTGTATAGTGATATCCTTGCCTATGTCACATCCCTTCGTGAGATCCTTGAAACAGAAAAGCCCCACGTACTTACAAATGATTTCATGTGTTCTGTTAGAATACCAGATTCCCTTGTTGCTTATGTTTTAGTACCCACCTATGAATTTGGAAAAGTCATAGCAATTTGCCCATACATGAAAACCTACAAAACAAGGTTTTCTTTCCACATTATCACCAGTCATGTCTCCCTCTAGTCTGAAGCTTGAAGACATTGGGTTCAATACAACATTATTATTTAATGATGCATTCTCCTGTGTCAAGGCCATTAGGAAACTATATAAATACCTAAATGAAGCTCATGAACAGTTTTAAGGTCTTACTGAATTGACATTCATTAAAGTTTATGCTAAATTGTGGTAAACTGCAGGACCCCAACATCAGAAACAGGAACCCCCGGTTCCTCCTGTGGATACTAGGAAAGCGCTAGGTCCCTTTCAGAAAGGAAATCTAAATTCATCCTGAGCATCATTTGGATGTCTGAGTCAAAGGTTTAGTAACATGTCTAGCCAACCCACAGAACGTTTTCACATCTGGATGTGTCCCATTTGCTAAACTGCTTCAGTCTGTGAAGAATTCCAAAATACACTCAACTTTATTATTGTAAAAGAATGTAATGTTATATAACCAAACGTGAAAGCACATATTGTGGAATATTTCAGAAAGAACAACATGTTAAAACTGCACTTTTAAAGCAAGGTTTGAATTTAACAGAGAAAATGGCCTCAACTGGTCTGCATATGTCAATAGTTTACCTTACGTAATCGGCTGAGGGAGAGCAGCCTGCCAGGAGAACTGCTTTTAAAATTAAAATCACACCACTGGGATGGGAATAGCTTTCTAACCTTCAGAGCAGAGATGAGCCTAAGCCGCAAATGTCAGATCAGAGTTGTTCAAAAGTTTGAAGCATTTAGATCCTGGGGTATTGCCCCGGTACATCTTTGAAGAAGATTTAGAAGTTATCCTCAAGGAATGATGGCTGAGTCTCTCTTTATAGTATACAAAGAAGTCCTGAAAGGTTATAAAAATAAGATCTTGGGATGAGGTGGATTTTCTGTGAAATATTAGCAATATCAAGACTGACTTTGCCCTGGTTTTATTGAATGGCTTCTTAGGCTCTGAAAAGTATCTTGAGTGCTTCTTCATCCTTTGCTTCTAAGTTGAGGGCTGCCAAAATAACAACCAAGCTCATTCCAGGCCCAGATATGTAGCTGAGTTAGGAGGGAGATTGTGGTGCAGTGGAAAAACGCCAGCCCAGACCTTTCAGGGACCTTTAGAAAGGCCCTTAACTTGCCTGTGCCTCAGATTCCTGCCTATAAAAAAGAGAAGTAGCCTTCCACCTTAGAACAGTACTGAAGGAATATGTGAGAACTATGTCTTTGCTTGCAAAAGGCACCACATACTGAGAAGACATCACTGCAGGGAAAGCTGTTAAAGATTTTCACACTTAGGCATCAGCAGAAGGTTTAATGTAAAAGAGAGGAGTGGACACCAGAGTGGCCTCCTTTTTAATTCTTTGAGGATTCTTTTATGTATCATTAAGATGGACCATCTACAAGTTGTTAGTTCCTCTGGAGTTCTTGTCCTTTATTATGCTGCAGATGATTGCCTTTTTTTTTTTTTTTTTTTTTTAATTTGGAGTTAGCTCCTCAGCTAATCGTGGTCCTCTCTGTCATTTTCTAGGCATGATGAAAAGAACCCTTGTTTTCCAGATGAAGAACGGACAACTATCAACCCTCAGGATAACACCGCTCCCCATTTCTGCACTGCTATTATCTAAAGAGGATACCAGAATGCTTAATTAACTGTGGGCAAAATCGGACTCTTAGATATACAGCTTCTCTTAAATGCATTGAAGAGTACAAATGCGGTTTGCTTTGTACAGATATCCCTTTCCAGTTACATTTCAGTAGCAGGCAATCTCTGTGGTGGGAAACACAGCAGCCTTTCCCATTCTGTGCCACTAGGATTACACAAAGGAAGGGAAGTGAGGAATACGTCACCCAACTGAAACTACAGAGAAAATTCAGGAAGAAAGAAAAACATCTGAATTGGAACGTAGCCACGTCTCAGAGGTTGACACCCTACTTCTGTGAAAAATGCTGTAATCGTAATGATAAAAAAGTGGTCAAGGCCTCATGTTTCATTCAAGGGAAGGTTTTTCAATTCAATTTCCATTTAAAAAAAAAATCAAAATTCAAAGCAATGCAGTTCTTTCTAGGCACACTAAAGTTCTGGGTAAAAAGTGCAACACTAGGATACTTTTTTTTTTTTTGTTAGGAAATCTTTTAAAATGTGGTATGTGTCAGAATCAAGTGAGTAAATCAATTAATAATTCTCAGCCTATGGCTTATTTGTGAATCATTTGTTTGCGTACTTTACTATCCATTACTCATGTCGTGTGGCTGATTGCTTAAGGCTTTGTCTTCATTGCAAAAGGGATTTATTCTTCACTTGGAGGTACCTGGGCCAGATCGGCTTTGCCCTCCCCAGCTGCATTTTTCCTTGAGTTTACAGATATAGAAACCACTGTGCCTTGCTTCCATTAGGATTTATACTGGGATAGCCAGCTGGAGAAAGACAGCTATTTTAATGGAAAAAAAACCACTGGGCTTGTGTTTGGTTTTTGTTTGCTTTGCAGCGAACATGTCATTTTTGTCCAAGACATTGTTTCAGCTCCCTAATTGAATGACGGAAATTTTTAAAGCAGAACAATGAAATAGCATTCTTCTGGAAAAAAAAAAATCTGGTTGTCATCCAACTATTTGTAAATTATTCTGATTGCAGAAGTCAGAGTAAAACAAACTCATTAATGTATTTCTGAATACATTTGGTATTTTGTATTTTTCAATAGATTCTGCTTACTACCACACTTGGGCATTGCTCTGTGCAGAGAAGGGAATGCTGCCTCCCATCCAGCATCACCAGTTTCTCACCCATTTGATCCTACTCGGTAAATAAAGTCATGCACCACAGCAGCTCAGCTTTCCTCCATCTTCTGCTCCATGAAGATTTAACTCATTCTGATAAGAAACAAGATATCTAGAGGTAAGCAGGAGACCCAGCTAAAAATATAACTGTGAATTAAAAGCTCACTTTTTGAATGCCTTTCTTGTTATTTAAGGTCTCCTTGTCAAGTGAGGTGACATTCAGCATTGAGCTGGTACTTGGAATCTCAGCCTTAGTTATTTCTGCTTAATGCAATAACCTCTTGAATGAAATGGTTTATTTCCTGGCAAAGGGCTTAACTGAGAAATTAGACTGTGCTCTGGCATGGTACTTAAATTGGCTTCCAGAAAGCTTGTGATTATCTTCCGAAGCTGGCTGAGCCAAGAGTCTGTTCTTTATCAGTGCTTCTTGGTCTGTTCTCTCCTTTTCATAGCAGTTCCATACAACACTTCAAGCTAATGATTGGGACTGCTTGGGAAACTGCTCTAATTTGGTTCAGGACATCACTTCTCATTTTTTTGTAGCTTCATTTTGTTGCTGCAGCCTGTGTCTTGTGCACATGTAGGAACCTTGATCATCATCTTCTGAAAAAATTACTCAAGCTCTTAACTGACTGCTAATAATCTCAGTTATTACTGATTATTCTTCCTTTCTCTATCTGTCCTTTCACCCATCTACCATTCCACCTGGCTGTTCTTCCAAAGTCAAAGTGCTGGACTTCACAATTTTGTTCTAGTCTAACACCCACTGAAGTCAATGGAGAGATTCATATTGACTTCAGTGTCTCTGGGTTATGGTGTAGGTCTAGAAAGACATTTTCAAGTTATGATCCTCATCATAGCTTAAGAGATAAGTGCTTACCTCTGGGAACTTAATTCACAGTGCTAAGTAGGCACTTAAAAATAATAATAATTAGCTTTTTCAGCTTCTACAAAGAGAATTGTGTCTCATTCCTAGCAGACAGGTAACATTATCGTTGTTCTAGGACACACTAGCATCTCAACAGAAAAGCTAATATTCAACCAGGGTATTAATGCAATTATCTTCTCTCTCTGAAAGGTTGTTTCCTCCATATAGACTGGAACATGTGGGATGGAAGAGATGTTAAAGCTTCCATTGCTGCTGGTTATGCAGTTCTTCTTTTTTAATCAAGTCCAAAAAGACACATTATTCTGTCAGCAAGAGTTTATCACAGGGGCAACCTGACGGTGTAAGAGAGAAAACAACTTTCATTACCAATATAATAAATCCATCACAAAGGACTATAGAATGACTTTCTTCTGTCCTTGAGACATACCTTCTACAGGTAAAGAGGTAAGTCATCTCCCCACCATTTATTTTTTAGTCTATTAGCTGGGAAATGCCAGGCAGTACAAGGTTTCTGACAGACAGTCCCATGTAGGGAAATGGGACTGCAAGTGTGTAACATTTTTCAGTGTGCTGCTGGCCAGTCTTGAAGTCGTTACAACTTGCCATCTAAAAGTGAGTCACCAGGAGATGAAAAACTTCAAATCTCTTTTTACTAATCCCTTGAGCTGATCAGGACCTTTCCTCTCTTGGGCATGAATGAAATAATTAATTTTCCAGAATGCTTAAAACAACATATCCATCTAAGTATTTTTGCATATGCAGGCAAAACATGCAAAACCATTAAATCAACGACAGAAAAGTCCGGAGGAATGTGAGCTATTTTGAAGTGCCCGAATGTCACAGAGGCTCCCACTTGAAACTTACTCAGTTTTTCAGAGAAAAAGACCCTTTCCATCATTTGTTCCATCATCCTGGAGAACTTTACAACAGGAATACAAACTTATTTAATTCTGGAGAGTGATCAAAGTTGGAAGAAGTTCATAGAAACAACTTTTGCTCTATTGCCTGACAACAGGACATTGAGTTAAGGGAAGAAAACAGCAGGAACCACTGCCTGCATGGTGCCATAAGGTGCTTCAACCCTGATCTGAATTGCTGACAACCCTCAAGAAGTTTAGGCATAGCAGGTCAGCACCAGGTTCCAAAGCTGAAGTCTACGGAGAAGTTGCTGGCAGTGTGTGGGGAACTTGCTTTCCAGCCACTAAATTGCTTTAAAGAAGAACCTAAAAATACATCAAATGCTTCCTGATAAATATTTTTCCACGTACACCATTTCTGTACTTGTCATAGGGCTGTTATGAGAGTGAAATGTTCTACCAGCCTCTCTCTCTGCTAAGGTACCTGGCACACAATGACTGTGTTTGAGAGCCTGGGATTTGAATGTCAGTAGATCCAAAGCAGAGGAAACCCAAAGAACTTCATAGCTCTAACAGGGACGTGGAAAAGCTTCCTGGTTTAAAAAAGTAATAATAATAATAAAAAAGCCTGTGAAAACTGGTAACTCCACATTTACGCCTGGTGTTATGTGATCCTTCCTCCCTTTGAGTTACAGTGGATACCTTGTTCCACCTTCAGAAAACATCCGGCTCAGTGGAAGGAGGATGTTTGTTCTGTTCTTCTGAAGAAGTTTGAAGCAGAGCCCAGTCTGGGGCCCCTGATGAAAGGCTTCGGGATGCCACACTCCCTTGAGGAGATTTTGAAGGAATCTAATTTGCTGTGAGATACAAATGAAACCGTTTACTTGAACAGGTTTTTCCCCTTCGTGCGTAATGCAAGCCTCCTTTTGAGCTGTCGGATTCCTGTCGTCCAGTTTTGCTAAGGCATACACTGACTTGTTGTGCGTATCCAGTTATAATGTCAAAAATTATTGAGTGCTCTGACCATTGTGGCTGGGTTATTTGCTATTATGAATTACCAGAATTTTCAAATTTGCAAAATTGCCAAATTTTTGGTCCTAGCAACATGTTTCTCAGGTGATAATCTAGGTCACCTAGATATTTTTAAGGCTGATGTCATTCTTTTTTGCTTTGATGACCGCAGAAGGTATAAAACGAGTTTGTGTCTGTCTGTTTTACATTTATCCTGGAAAAGAGATTGCAGAACTTGCAAAAGTCTTATATAAAAATAACCAAAAGATGAGTCTTAACAGGACAAAGAATTTTGTCCACTGCTCAAAGTGTAGAATTTTCATTTATTTCTCTTGTTGCTACCCATTAACTCCAATTTCTGGCAGATACCCTGAAGAAAACCATATCTGTTCAAGATCCCATGCCTTATATTTATTTAGATGAAACTGCTAAAAAATTCTCTGCTGAAACAAAGGAGAAAGCTGATATCAAGATTTTTAAAAGATAAAAAACAATCAAACAAATTTCCAAATAGATTGTGATGCCACTAAAAATACACAAGTGAAACCATCTCCGTCTCAGATGCCTGGTTCCTACATTGTTAAAACCAGGGCAGTTTATCTTTCTACACTGCACTGCTGTGAGAAAGACAGTGGTGCTGTGTGTGTCAAATTCCCTTCAAACTGCAATCTTGTCTTCTTTATCTAATAACTGGCCGACTAAGGCCATGCTTGACTGCTGCTGACATCAATGATTCTACTGAAGAGACTAAATATACAGTTAAATGCCTAAAAGTGCTCACCCGTGGAAAAGCACCCCTACAGTCAGAATTGCTTTAGCTTTACAGTAGCAGAAACTGGGTCAGAGACTTGCCCCGTATCATTCTCATCCGTGCTAATGGCAAGTTCACTGAAGATGGCAGCTTCTGCTTCTAAATGCAGGATGGAAATAAACCCCCAAATCTAGCCTCCCAAGGTTTTTTTGGACTACGTGTTTGGCTTGTAGTACTGGTCCTCATGTCTGTATCCCACTCTAGTGAGACCCCACCTGGAGCACTGCTCTGGGGTCCCCAGGCCAAGAAGGACATGGAGCTGTTGGAGCAAATCCAGAGGAGGCCACGAAGATGATCAGGTGGCTGGAGCACCTCTGCTGTGAGGACAGGCTGAGAGAGTTGGGGTTGTTCAGCCTGGAGAAGAGAAGGCTCTTGGGGACACCTTAGAGCAACTTCCAGTACCTGAAGGGGCCTACAAGAAAGCAGGATAGGGGCTGTTTACAAGAGCAAGGAGTGACAAGACAAAGGTAATGGCCTTAAGCTGAAGGAGGGGAGATTCAGACTAGATATAAGGAAGAAATTTTATTATGATTAGGGTGGTGAAACCCTGGAACAGGTTGCCCAGAGAAGTGGTAGATGCCCATCCATGGAAGCATTCAAGGTCAGGTTGGATGGAGCTCTGAGGAACCTGATCTAGTGAAAGATGTCCCTGGATATGGCAGGGAGGTTGGACTAGATGATCCTTAAAGGTTTCCTTCAACCCAAACCATTCTATGATTCTATGATCTGTTCAGCAGGTGCCAAACCCACTGCTTAGTAAAAGTCAAACGGTCCCCATGTTCTGCCAGTACAGCCTGCTCCTGCAAAGCCACTTCAGAGGGATCTTGCATCCACCGCAGAGCTAGAAAGACTTAAGCACATTTTTATCAATCAAGCTTCTTGTTTGTTAAGTACCAAATGAAGTGGATCAGATTGTTTCAGTTCCAGCTTCAGCGGGTACAGCTGCTATTTGATCTTGGCACATTCCTTTCAAGCCTCACTATGTGAAAGTGGTGACATTTTTATTTGTTTATTTGCAAAAATTCCCTATGAACATATCCACTGCTCCATTTGGGGGTAATTTCATGATGTTCAAATAACTTAGTTTTTAATCCTTCTCTTGCTGCAGCATGGGAAGTTACAGAAAGCTTTTTCCACTTCTGACATTGCCAGCAGGAACAGTCCACATCTGGGTTTGACCTCTTTTGATGACCTTCAAGAAATTCCATTGCTCAAGGAGTTCTGCAAAGAAATACTAGGAGACAAAATCACCATTACGTATGCCTTGGTCTGGATGTCTTGGACCAGGGAAGCTAGCCAGAAATACTGTCTTTATTATACGTGATAGACTCAGATCCCTTGAGCTCCACTGATTTTTGGACCAACAAGGGTGACATAGGTGTGCCTCCTCTAAAAACCTCAATCCTAAGAGCAACTAAAGCCAGTCTGGCCTCTAGCATAAATTAAAGCAAACTCAGAGAGACATCAACTCTACTACTCATTACTCCAGCAAAACAACATTACAAGGAAATTTCAAATTTGCCTTTAAAAGAGTATTTATAAAGAGCATAATCTTGTCCAAGTGCTGTAAGAACATCTCCATAATATGCACTATATAGAAGGAAAACAACTGATTAGATATCCTACATAAACATACTCTTGGCTCTGTGGTTTATCCATTACAACATTAAAAAAATGCTATGTGAAAATTCACTTTAGACATTTCATTAACCTTCTTAACACTGACCCAGCATGATGATACATGCAATATATTTTACATAGCAAATATACATCTCTGTCCCAGTATTCTTTAAGCACAGAATAAATAAATGTGGATTTTCCAGCTGTACCAGCTGAGGAAATTAAAGACCCTCCACAGTAAAGCACTTAGCATCTTGTTAATTTGAATAGCTCCCAGGGAAAGATTTAAGGAAAATAAATGACCCCTTCCCTTAACATGAAGTTAGGGACAGCAAGTAAGCAAATTTGCATATGGGAAATACTTATTATGCACCAGCACTAAATGTTTCTTGTTCAAACTGGCAACAGAGAAGAATCTAATTCTCTAGTGTTTTACTGAGGAGCTAGGAAGTTAATGGGAGAGGGAAGATACTACTCATGTCTACCCCAGAAAATAGGCTCAAGCCAGCACTGATAATTCTGCTGAAGTACTCCCATATTCTGTATCAAATGGGCTCTTATTTTGCTTCATATCTAAGTAAGACAGGCCTGAGGAGGGTGCAGGATTAATGCAAGTGGATTCTAATAATACAAACAAGGTTGCAGGGTCTTTTAAAAATATATATTGTAACTATAAGGGCAAAGATTAACTTGGCCAAGATTTTTAGAAGTGTCTATGATTTTTGGTACTACCCATTTACATTTGGACAACTGAAAAGGGCTCAATTTCCCAGCTGAGGAGCACAGTTTTTCCAAAAACATGTTTTCTGAGATATTTCAAGGAGGCCACTTGGATATTGAAGATGTTAGTGCGTTCAAATCATCAGTATCTTTGGAAAATCTTAGCCACAAGGGAACCAGCTTCTTAATAATGTTGCAAGCTGTGTGAGATAACCAGTTTGGCATTACTTTTCTGGCTAGCTCATAATGCAGCCCCTTCTGAGAAAAGCAATGAAAACACATTTTGCTTGAAGTATTGCAAGAGGCTGTACTGTTAGGGAAGCAAAAAATCTTATATTCCTATCACTGTGTGACAAAATCCAACCAACAATGCTCAGATGTCCTCTTTAAGCGACCTAGGAGAAGCTACTTCACCATTTTGGCAGCCATCCAGGGTGTGCATTTTGTGTCCGAATGTGGGCCAAAAAAAGGCCATAGAGGCAAATGATTTTGCAGGAAGATTAACACAAAAAAGCAGTTGGAGTATTTTTAACAGAAACAAATATTTCACACAGTTTTACTTTCAAAGGCCTGGCTGTGGCTTTTGTTTAGTTTCTTTTGTACTTGGCTAGATCCCAGTGTACGATTTGCAGAACATCATCTGCCTTTCCTGTACCTATGGGTTTTTTTGGTAGCTCAGGATTAGCATCTGTTAAAAACCACATCTTGGAGATCTCAAGGCAGCACATGCAACTCCGCTCGCCAATATCTTATGTTAACAAGATCAGTAGCAGTGCGTGGGTTATATGACCCGGGAAATAGCTCAGTCTTGGGCACCTCATCAGTCATTAGCAGTCACCGTAAAAGCGATAGGTTTCCAACGGTGACTGAAGGTGGATAACAAATGTAATAGCAGCCAGAATTAAGTGGGTTTAGGTTAGAGGGCTTTTGTTTAAACAGCTGTTTAAATGGCATAAGACTGGCCCATTACAAATATGTAGCTATTTCATATGAAGCACTGCATATACAAATAATCACAGAATCATAGAATGGTTTGGCTTGGAAGGGACCTCAAAGACCATCTAGTTCCAACCCCCCTGCCATGGGCAGGGACACCCTCCACCAGACCAGGTTGCCCAAAGCCCCATCCAGCCTGACTCCACTTGGACATCAAGCCATTGATCACAACTCTTTGAGTGCGACCAGTCAGCCAATTCTTTATCCACCCAGTGGTCGATCCATCAAATCCATGTCTCTCCAATTTAGAGACAAGGATGTCATGTGGAACAGTGTCAAATGCTTTGCACAAGTCCAGGTAGATTTCAGTTGCTCTTCCCTTATCCACTAATGCTGTAACTCCATCGTAGAAGGCTACCAAATTTTTCAGGTATGATTTGCCCTTAGTGAAGCCATGTTGGCTGTCACCAATCATCTCCTTATTTTCCATATGCCTGAGCATAGTTTCTAGGAGGATCTGCTCCATGATCTTGCCGAGCACAGAGGTGACACTGACTGGTCTGTAGTTCCCCAGGTCTTCCTTTTTTCCCTTTTTAAAAATGGAGTTTATGTTTCCCCTTTTCCAGTCAGTGGGAACTTCACCAGACTGCCACAACTTCTCAAATATGATGGAGAGTAGCTTAGCCATTTCATCTGCCAGTTCCCTCAAGACCCGCAGATGCATCTCATCAGGTCCCATGGACTTATTGGGCAAGCTGAGAGAGTTGGGGTTGTACAGCCTGGAGAAGAGAAGGCTTGGGGAGACCTGATAGCAGCTTTCCAGCACCTGAATGGGCCCTACAAGAAAGCTGGAGAGGAACTGTTTACAAGGGCATGGTGTGATAGGACAAGGGGTAATGGCTTTAAACTGAAAGAGCATAGATTTAGATTAGATATGAGGAAGAAATTCTTCACTGTGAGAGTGGTGAGGGACTGGAACAAGTTGCCCAGAGAAGCTGTGGATGCCCCCTCCCTGGCAGTGTTCAAGGCCAGGTTGGATGGGGCTTTGGGCAACCTGGTCTAGTGGAGGGTGTCCATGCTCATGGCAGGGGGGCTGGAACTACCTGACCTTTAAGGTCCCTGCCAACCTAAAGCATTGTATGATTCTATGACTTGTGCATCTTCAGGTTCCTTAGATGGTCTCAAACCTGATCTTCTCCTACAGCAGGCAGTTCTTCATTCTCCCAGTCCCTGCCTTCACCTTCTGTGACGGGTGGTGTGGCTCGAGCACTCGCCAGTGAAGACTGAGGCAAAAAACTCATTGAGTACCTCAGCCTTCTCCATATCCCAGGTAACCTTCTCCTGATCCCTTCCAGAGAGGGTCTATATTTTCCCTTATCCTCCATAAAGTAAACCTAGAAAAGTAAGTTCTCTTTCTCTCAGCTGCACGGATACCCCAGTGCATGTTGGCTGTCCTATTCCAGTGATGCACAGCAGCCACAAATCTACTGGGATGCCCGTTGTGATATAAACAGCACAAGGTAGCAAGAACGTGCTGGTAAATGTGACTCAGAAAAAGAGGGTACACGTGTATGTGTAAGGGATGTGAAGACAGACTGTAGGTTGGCTTAAGAGTTGTGCATTTAAATCTGCAGAGAAAGCATCTGACATGATAGAGTTGTGTAAGGGGTTTGAAACACCGCTATCACTATAACACCACTGTTCCATCTGTGTCAGCAGGAGAGTTCCACTGCACTGGGCAGACAGTGTGGCCTTGGTGGGGAGAGAGGTAGAGGAAAGAAGGATGAAGCTGAGAATGGAGTGCAGAGACAAAGAAAATGTCTACATGTCCCCACCACCTCTGGCTTTTATTTATCCCCCTTCCTGCAATCCACAAAAACTTTGTATTGTTGTGCTCTCAGCAAGAGAACTGTTATACACTGAATATCCAGCCTAAATCCACAAGGGCTGAGAGCTCCTGAAAGCCTTCCTAGTTTCTACGTAACACTGAACAGACAAACTCTTTAGGCCACTCTTTGCTGTCTCTTCCAGAGCAAGAGCATGGGGCCATCAGGTGAAGCTAGGAGAGGCCATGTGTGGTACAAACAAAAGGAGATGGCTTTTCATTCAGCAGGTTGGCCACTGACCCTTTTGTCTATGTGTTTTAGGGATAGGCATTAGCCCAACTCTGAAACAACTTCAAAGCCCTCCTTCAGAAACTAAGGAGGGCTGAAGAAAGAGAGAAGGCAGAGAAAAGGAGAAGCCAAATGACTACAGGGAACAGTGACTGAAAAGAAAGAAAGAGATGGCAAAAAGGTTTAAAAATGTGAAAGTAAGGAACTGGAGGGGAACAAAGAGCAAAGGACTCCCAACAGCACCACCACTCTGGTACGCTGCTGAAACAGCAGTGCTATTCTGTCCAGGAGCAGAAGGACGAGCGGAAACAAGCCTCACATTTTTGGGGATCAGTCAAGCTTAATCCTCCTGTTAACACAATTGGCTGGCTTGGCCAAGGCCAGAAGGAGGTAGAAGGTCCCACAGAGGGGTGGGGTCTTAGTTGGGACAAGTGAAAATAAAAAGGTGAGGAAAAAAGGGCAGCCTCAAGAAGAGATTCTGGGGGACCAGAAAGAGGGAACGCAGCCTGGCAATCTTGATCTAAATGTGTGCTAGGCTTCACCTTGCAAAAAAGGCATAAGTCAAGAAACATCTTGAGCTGCTCCATGAACATATTTGTGTCATAGAACCATAGAATGATAGAATGGTTTGAGTTGGAAGGGGGCTTTAAAGAACCTCTAGTCCAGCCACTGCCATGGGCAGGGACACCCTCCACTAGACCAGCTTGCCCAAAGCCCCATCCAACCTGGCCTTGAACACCTCCAGGGATGGGGCATCCACAACCTCTCTGGGCAACTTGTTCCAGTGCCTCACCACCCTCATTGTAAAAAAAATTCACTGCTTGAGTGGGAAATCTCCATTTTATGTCCATAATCATCAGAGGGATTAGATCAGAATATAAACAGGAAGATTGGATACCAGGCTAACTAAGATCAGTGAACCAGAAAACACAAAGAGAAGAAGAAATCTCACTGTCAGGACAGAACATCTTGGCTAATGATTCCCCTGGATATAGGACGTGAAGGCACGGAGATATGCAAATGATGACTGGATTCTCTTTGCCTGTGTTTCCAACAGAGCTTGGCGCTGTTACCAGTACAGTTTTGGGAGTGCTGAGAAGTCGGGGGTCCTGGCCACAGGGCTGCCAGACAATAAACAGATAGGGAGACTTTAAAAGAAAATGGTAGGTTAAGGAGGGAACACCTATCTGTCTTATCTCTGACATTTAGAAGACATCTATCACTTTGTTTTCTAAACCCCAAACAAAATTACAGAATGTCCTAGAGTTCAGAGGAACCACATATTTCTTTCTGTTCCTCTAGAATGACAGCGTTAGGTGAACTGAGTCTTAAACAGATGATGGATAGAGGCTTCTTCTTCCTTTTCCAGAAAATGGACTCATTACTGAGACAGACAGCTGGATAGAGAAAGACTGGTTTGTGGCATAAATTTTAGTGCAAGAACACAGATTTTTTGCCAGGTACCAGTTGTTTCAGAGACTCATTCAGATGATTTTTAAGTATAGGAGTTGCTTGATCTTACATAGAATTCATAATTTGCTCAGGGAATCCAACCCAGCTCCCATGAGGAAAGCCTTCTCCTAAGGGTGAGGGAAAATACCAATCTATCACTGACATTCACCCACTAGGATACAGTCTTCAGTTAGAGGCCCTGTTTTGGCCGCCTGTACTTAGATTACATATCTTGTTTACTGGGAGTTATGGTCTTTGCAAATGCATTCCAAATTCTGCTTGATTTATTCAGCATAAATTTCTCTTTCCTAATGGATTGCCCTTTCCTTCTGTGAGCCAAGAAGACTTCAGCTGCAGCAAGAGCAGGGAGGGTTCACTGGTGTCACAGCAAACCTTCCACCATCCTGCTCTTCACGGTGTTTGTTCCTCGCTCCTTTACCAGCA
The DNA here is from genome assembly GCF_011004875.1 of Balearica regulorum gibbericeps. Classification (NCBI taxonomy): domain Eukaryota; kingdom Metazoa; phylum Chordata; class Aves; order Gruiformes; family Gruidae; genus Balearica; species Balearica regulorum. Next base: position 212,169,766 of record NC_046184.1, on the reverse strand, counting down.
GCTGCTTCTCTCAAGGTCCACTTCAATTCAGTGAACTTTGCGAGAAGCCCTGTCACTTCTCATAGCCACCTCGTTGCCCTTGTAAACACAGGCTCCTTATAAACCCTGTGTCACTGGCTGCATCCTGTCTCTGCAGTGACAAACTGCAACCTTCAGCTCAGACTGATGGAAAATTTATACCGTCAGAAAACTCATTCTTACCTCCTTTTGTCATCCCCAGGACCTCACAGAGACCTGACCTCCAAAGGTTGTGGCAGAGCTGCTTTTAACAGGCTCCAAGGAACAGTAGGAGTTTGCCCCAGACCTGCCCCCACATCCTGACTTTCCTTCCCCTACTTCAGCCAGGATTTGATAAATTTGGCTCTTTTCCAAGAATGGAAACAAATGAGAGAATATCACCTTTAATCTCCATGTCTTGCTTTTCCCATCAGTAAAAGAAGGATAATAAAACACATTTGCACACCTCTGATGGGTGTTGTGAAGGATAAATTCATTAATGCCTGTAAAGCGTTCCGTAATTGCTCAAAATGTTGTAATGAAAAGTGTGAGCAGCATGTGAAAAAAGGATCACCTTCAGAGCCCAAGTGATGCTGAGCTGAAGCCTTACAGGAAGAGCCATTTTAAGAACAGCAGCGCTGTATGCTGAGCTCACTCTTAATGCTGATGAAAACATTGTTTTAAGGAAAGTGGGGAAAAGCCACCTCCTGGGGGAAGTGCCATCCATGTTGGCCTAAAGCTCTTCCTTTGCTCAGAAGAAAAATAACTAGTTGTGGAGGTGCAAGCACTGCCTACCTGACATGACTTTTGAGATGTAAGCAGGTATCAGGGAACCTGTCGTACTGCTATTACACAGCACAAACTGTGCGCTTGGTCCATGACCAGATGTGAAGGAGTCTGTGGGCCTATGCAAAGGACATTAAAAGAAGCACTATCAGCAGACCAGATCTTAAAACATCATGAGTCAGATTTCATTACCATGAAATTTGCTTAAAAATCTCTACATTTCATATAGGGATCAATTGTGGAGGAGGATTCCCCTTCCTTCTAACTTGTGAGCCCTGAATTCATAAGTCTTTTCTTTGCAAACCTCAACACTAGAAACCTTCCAAAGAAATAAACAAAAGCTGAATTTCTCACCTAACCACTCAATTCCAGAAGCTGGGCTTTAATGTAAAATGCAAAGAATTACAAATGTCAACAGCAGAGCTAACAGCTTGGCGAAGTATCCTCTGTTCTTGGCAAAGGCTTCCTACAGGTCGCAAGTTTGGGCTCTGGTCTGTCTGCTGCTTGTAACGCACAGAAAAGGGCAGGTTGAGGGAAGGACACTTGTCCCAACGTGATCCCTCACATGTAAAATCACCTCTATGCAGTGAGGGTTGTTGCTAAGGTATAAAGGCTGCATAGATTTGCACTGATTTGCTGAGCAAGTGACTTCAGAAATAGGTATGGCTTCTATCTGTCCTCACATTTTTGAGTCATTAGCCAGCAAGGCTGTGGCTCAGTTGCTTTCCTGCTACATGAACAGCAATATTTACACCACCCAGAAATAGACCGAGGAGGCGAAACACCCAATCAGTCTGAAAGCCAAAGCGCTTAGCCGGTTCCATAATTATGTTTTAAAATACCTGCAGTTACATCTGGAGAGCAAAGCAGGATATGTATTCTCCTCCCCCTTCCTCCTCCTTTCGATATGAAAGGTATGGCGCTGTGATGCACTGTCCGAGGGCTAAGGTCATGTTTGCTTTGATCTGATAACAAATTGTATAATAATAACCGGTTGGCATTCAAGAAAAAAATAAATCTGCTTGTTTTAACTTGTGGTTTATCATCAGAAGTGGAAACAAGGATTACTTCTTTTCAGGGACACGCCAAATGAAGGACAATTTGCAGGAGCCAAATTCCAGACAACTGGTCCACTCTGCAGCAACAACACAATAAACACCAGCTTCTAATATAGCTCCCAGCTACCTCTTGTACAGGAAATTTTGATGGTTGTGAGGTGGCATGGGCTTGAAACCCAGCAAGTCCCAGGATCTATTCTTACCTCTGCTACAGGCTTGCTTTGCAACTGCTTATTAGTTTCCAGAGAGGAACTGAAGAGTTCAGTCTTACTTAAAATAAATTCCAGGGCATATCACCTTTGGCAAGCTTCTGTATGGAGATAATAGTGTTTACTCCTTAGCTTTACAAGGGTATTGGGGCTGTTATTACAACTGTAGTACTTTGACCATGTAAATGCTACGTTGTCATAATTCTCTCTCCTTTGCTCTGTTATGTCTAAAACAAGACTTCGAGATTTATAGGTCTCTCAGTCATCCTTCTTTCCTGAGTGTCAAAGACATCAGGAAATCATGCTTGCCTGTGACAAAAGCTTGTAAGTCAATATTAAATACAGCTGAGGCTTTGACTCCCTTTTGGAGCTTGTTATTACATCACTAGAAGAAAAAGTAACATGGCTAGAAGCCATAGGTCAGGGTGCATAATTTGTTGCCTACTCTGCAGGTACTGATGGCACTCACAGAATCTTCTTCTTGGAAAAGCTGGCCCTCTGACACCATGGAGTTTCTTTATTTCAGAATCAATATTATCAACAAACCATTATCTTCTCCTTCAGAGGCAGATTTTTACTGCAAATAAATATGTTTCAAATTCTGTCATCTTCAGAACTGTGACTACAAATTCTCTCCAATGCATGTACAGAACTCCTATACAGCCCTTTGGATATGGGCAGATATTCTGATATATAAAACACTCCTTCAATTAAAAGGTTGCTTAAGAATTCCGGTTTTTAAATGCTTCAACTGTTTCTTGCTATTTGAAAACCTCTAAAGCCTCAAATTAAGATCTCTGTCTTTCTTCCTAGGCAGAAGTCCTGTTGCCTTGCTTTGTCATTTTGAAAGGCTGAATTCTCACCATTTTTTTTTTAAGAACAGGGAGAAAAGCAGTGGAGTATTCTGTTTCACATTTGTTAAATACATAAATGAGATGATCAGCCGCAGGGGACTGGGGAGGGAGGAGGGCTGGAAGATAAATCACACTGAAAATTCAGTAACTGTATTTCTTTTTTAAAATAGCCTCACAATAGTTTCAAAAGACATTATTTATAGAGCAACACATGCAATAAGAGTTTAACAGGCAAGGCAGACAGAAGGTTTCAGTCCCAAAGCATGGTTCAATATTCAGTCACCAGACTGCCAAAGACCACTTGCACAATTTTACCTCCCTAAACTCCCACTCTTGCCTGTACAGTCCCACCTCTCATCACCTTTACTCTGTGCTGACACGCTTCGGAGCCACATCACATATTGGATCAGGGAACTCTGATTCGACTGGAAAAGTAACCCTGCAAAAAAAGGCCAGTGTTATATTTTGGTCAGATAAGTTCCCTGGTTGGATTCATCACCCAGCAGCACAGATGCTGCATGCACAAGGGCAGCACACGAGGAAGGGATGGCCGTAGTGGGAGGAGGAGAGGACTGTCACAGTGTCTGCTTAAGCCACCAGCAATGCCGACAGGCTGATTATTAAACTAGTCCTCTGGTGCCTTCACCCCGATGGTCTAAGGACAGGCTTCACTTTGGACATGGTGAGTCATTCCCTTCACTAAATGGCACTATTCACAGCAAAGAAAGCCTAAGGTTGTCCCCCGTTCTTGTGATTTTTGTGGGAGCCCGGAGTCATGTTACCCCTGTGAGAATCCCAGCATTCCTTTGGAAAGTTCAGTTTGACTTGAATTCCTCCTGGCTGTGGAGGAAAAAAGCATGAAAGTCAGCTCCTAACAGCTCAAAATGCTGAGAGCAAAGAGAAGAATCTCACACCCATAACAACAAAAATGTAACAACTCCATAGCCCACACTATGCCAAATGTATATCCTTTATGTAATTCTTTTTTTATTAGCTATTTTGTTTGCTGTTCATTAAGGGAAAAGCAGCTTTCAATTAATCCTACTTAAAAAAGTGTGTCCCAAGAGGAGAGTAGCAGAGCGTATGTCTGGATTAGGAGCATGAGAAGACCGAGGGAGGAAGGTAAGGGGGGAGAGAGAAGCAAGAGAAGAGCATAGGAAGCAAGGAAAAAATGTCAGGAAGGAGACGGAGAAGACCTAAGGGTACATTTACTCCATACAATGAATGAACTAGCTGGGTTGCAGTACACACTGTAGGTATTCTAGCTCAGCAATCCATCTCATTACTACACCTACCTGCTCAGTAGGCTGCTATAGTGTACTCTGTAGGTGTAGCCTTGCAAAGAAAAATGAAGACCTCTGGGAAGAGGCAGGAGGTGAAGGGAGACCAAAAGAAGGCACTGAAACCTGGAGAGAAGATAATAGCTGGCTGAGCGGATGAGGTACATGGATTTTACGGCTGGTTTCAGCTAGATTACGGGGAACAGGAGAGAGTTTGGGAAGCTTGTTAGAAATTTTTTTCCTGTATTTTTTCATGCATGGGCCACCCAGGGATCATACTCAGATACTCACATGTTCTGACCAATGGAAATTTTTAATTAAACAGAGGGTTGCTTCAGCATGATGCTGTGCAAGCTTCAGTTTCAATCATCAAAGCTTCTTCTGTTCCTGTGCTACAGCAAATGCCCTTGCAGCTTTTTCGGGCTCAGAGTGTCAGCACAGTTTTAAGGCAGAGCATGTGACTCCTAAGACTTGTGTCTTGCATGGGATCAAAGTTGTGTCAAAAGCCCTGTACTCATGGGAAATTCTCTTCATAATTAACATTTATATAACGACTCCTTTACTGGCCAAACACATGTTTACATTCCCCCAGTCTGTTTTTTTAAGAGACAGTGCTGGCCAGAAGTTTTTGCAAGAGCCCTGGAATTAGGTCTTTGTTTTCAGCTATGCTCCATCTACCCATGAGATGTTTAGCACGTCTCTAAGGGGACAAATGCTTCCCACACCCCCCTTTTTGTTTATGAAAGAACCTGGGTGCATTCTGCTTTTGTTGAGAGTATGTATCAGGGAGAAGTAATTGAGAGCCTGTGGGGTCACTGAGCCATCCTACCTGCCCCCACCAATGGGATATGGGGTTGGGGTGGAAAAGAGATCTGAGGATCTTTGGGGAAGGGTGCCCAATGAATGTCTTTCACCGAAAGAGGTCACAGCTCTGTGGAGTGTGTTGTAAAGTGAATCAGTGGCTCTGACTTGAGGAAAGGCAAGATTTCTCCCTCACCTCAAGTCTTTAGGGTCTTTCTTGTCTTTGTGCCTCCTGTCTTGGTGTTTATTGTCTGTAAAACAGATGGGCTATAATAATCTTCACCCAGTGTGACTATCAGATACATCTTACGGACACAACCTTACTCAGGACTGCTACAACTTCATGAAGAGTCAGAAACCCAAATTTGGGAACTATTTCCTAAGAGTGCTCATGTTCTACTGTGGTTTCTGAAGGATAGTTTTTTAACAGGCAAACCATCTGTGCAGGGGAAAGTCAGTCCTATGAAACAATAAGCTGTCCTTTCTAGGAAACAAAATGATCTGGATTAGAGAAACACCAAGAGATATGTTCTGTGATGCAATTTGGAAAGCTTCTTCAGGTAACTGTTTCTTCTAAAGCTGTGAAATGCCACAACCAGGAATGAGGCAATCCTCATAATTAAGTTCTTGGGGAAAAAAAAATAAAAAAAAGTAAGCATTTCTAAAGACAGAAGAGGCCAGTAAATGTAAATTTGTTAGCTGTCTGCACATAGCCCTGTAGTATAGGGGACAGTGATGCTCCCAAACTGAGTTGGGCTGCCTACAGAGAAGTGAATGGTGAGAGAGCTGCCACATGCACTGATTTATTGAATATCGTTCATAGAATTGTTTAAGTTGGAAAAGATCTTTAAGATCATCAAGTCCAACTGTTAACCTAGCACTGCCAAGTCCACCACTGAACCACGTCGTTAAGTGCCAGACCTACACGTCTTTTAAACACCTCCAGGGATGGTGACTCAACTACTTCCCTGGGCAGCCTGTTCCAATGCTTGACAACCCTTTCAGTGAAGATTTTTTTCCAAATATCCAATCTAAACCTCCTCTGGCACAACTTGAGGCCATTTCTTCTTGTCCTATCACTTGTTACTTGGGAGAAGAGACCAACACCCACCTGGCTACAACGTCCTTTCAGGTAGTTGTAGGGAGCGAGAAGGTCTCCCCTCAGCCTCCTTTTCTCGAGGCTGAACAACCCCAGTTCCCTCAGCTTCTCCTCATCAGACGTGTGCTCTAGACCCTTCACCAGCTTCCTTGCTCTTCATAACCTTACTGGCAGGAATTCAAATTCCAATTTAAAGCAGTAAAACTTTGCAGGGAGGGTAGCAATACCCCTTCTCAAGGAATTTCTCTGGATTCAGTCCTCACTGCTTCAGGAAGAATCAGTTTTACCTTTTTGTAACAGGATTGGTTTGAAGACCTTCTCTTGAGAGTATCTTTGCTTAAGGATGTGCTTTTGAGAATCACAGAATCATAGAATTGTTTTGGTTGGAAAAGACCTTTAAGATCAAGTCCAACCATTAGAATTCTGCCCTGAAATTTGCACAAGAAAGTATTTGCCAGTAAGACTGCAGTTCCATCATGCATGGGAAGGGATTACATCTAGGCTAGACGTTGTAAGCACTAAGATGTTTACTCAGTTGATGTTTGTTCCTGTTTAATAAACAATTTATCCCATGTTAATATTATACCTCTAACCTCATCGAAACCCATGTCATGCAACTGGGCACATAGAAATTAAAAAAGTGGTGGCTTTTAACATCTTAACATTTGAAAATGTTCACTCAAGTTGAAACACCTTGCAATTTCAGTTGCAATAAAAGACTGGATTCCCAAATCAACAAAACTGTTTGTAGGGGATGATGTTACTGATGTTACTCTGCTTACCGATTTCAATATTAAGTAGTTTTCCTCAAAAATTTCATGTCACTGATAATCACTCTCTCTAGATTTTGTTTCTTTCAGTAGTCCAAAACTTTAAAACTGTGCTCTTCTGTTCTGTTAAAATATGTGGACTAATCTCTGGTAAACCACCATATTTGATTTAGTTGAATATGTTTTAATAACATTTTCGGTTAGCATAGTTAGTTCATGTGCCAAGTATTACATTTTTTCATTCCCCACAAAATCAGGACAAACTGTACGTTTCCTGCTGTGTCCGAAGCTGATTTGGCTAACTTTCAGCTATGCTAATTAAAGAATACAGCAATCCTATTTTTATCTGATTTTAAAATATTACAGATATACTGCTGGCAATTTTACTTATTTTGATGCAAAATCAGTTAATTGCACAAAAAGTTTAGTTTGTTTTCTGCTCTTCATTTTCACATCCATTCACAGACCCATGCTCAGGTACATGCCATAATGCTAAGAGATGTCAAACAATTACAAAGATTTATCAAATCCACTTTCAGGATAAGGCTTAAGAATATAAGTTTGAATAAACTTCAGCAAACAGAATGTCATGGGACAGAGGAAGAGGTAAGAGAAAGAGAATAGCAGTACCAAGGTTTAAAGACCTTTACTGAACAAAACTTGCTGCAATACCAAAATGTTCTGTTTTGCAAAGAATGTTTCTAATGTTTCTGAATACTTTAACTATTTTAAAAATATTTACTAAATAATGTTTAGTAGCATTGAGCACTCCAGCCAACAGACTTTAAAATATTGTGGACCTTAGAAAATAATGATTGATATAATGTCCCAAGAGCAAAAGAGTTTTGTTAATTTGAAAATAAAAGCATTAAGATCAGGCAGGCACTAAATTTGCAGTACCAACTCCCTCCTCCTCACCTACAAAATTCATTTCTATACTGCATTGGTATTGCTGGCTGTACTCTTAGCTTGCAGGGACAAAACCTATTCTGTTTGAAGTCGGTGGGCATTTTGCCATAGATTCAATAGGAACAAAATTTGGCATCAGAAAGCATGCTGCGTGTGATGAAATATGGACCTACAAAGTATTTGATCTGTGGTTTTACCTGCCTACACTACTGCTTTCATTACAGCTGTTCTTAGTTAAATGTTCTTTTAGGCATCTGATATTTCAGGTCAACAAGCTGTTGCACAAACTACTTACCTTCTCCTATTTCCTCCAACCAGGTTATGTAATCTGAATCAGTTCAACGCATCTGATATTCATTTTTGCCCTTTATCATTCGCTGGTTTTTAGGTTGTGAGGGCTGAAAACCACAGGTGCACAGAATGTTCATCAGCATCTTGCTTTTGTAGCTCTTCCTAGGTTTCAGCTGCTGTTGCAATGCACAAAGTCTTCAGCAATGAACAGGCTCTTGGAGAATGTTTAAAGTGAATACCAACACATGCAGGGTGAGTGTTTGACTTGAGAATATCCCAGTGCAATTTGAGAGAGTATAATCCTTTCTTTTGGATCATTATTCCTTCTTTATTCCTCCGGTAGCAAGCACTGCCAACACGTCTGGCTTTCCAGTGAAAAGGGACACTGTATAAAAAGGCAAGAGAGGGCTTAATTGATTAGTGAAAGCACACAGAAGTGGTCCAAAGAGAAGAATTGGATAGGTGGACGCATAAAAATGAGATACAGATCCTCTACCACTCTTTGGTCCTGCATTCACATAAAAATGACCAGTAAAAATTCCAGTGATTTTGTGATCCGTAGAAAGTGAATTTGTTGGCCTGCAGCCAGTTGCCAGCGGGAAGGTCCTCATCACGCAACTTCCAACACAGTAGGCGTCTTCTGGACTGAAGTCACAGAAGTTCGTTGCCAGATTCACTTGTAGCTTTAAACCTATCTGGATTTACCAGGAGGCTACCAAGGGAATTTTAGCCTTTTTGTAGCCCCTCTCCCACTCCTCTTCTGTAGTGCTGGCAATTCATTTGTTCCCAGCGTATCATCCTCTCTCTGGTACCTCAAGTCCATCTGCAAGCAGCGGCGGGAGTCAGGGAGAAGGCACAACCCGAGGAAGAACTATAACTGTGTATTCTCCTGCATTTGGCCCTCCACTGTGGGATCTCCCCAAGGCCGAGGAGCTGGCAGAAAGGTGGGTGCCTGACATATGGTTGTGAAAGAAGCGCTGTGTCACATCTGGCCGGCATCTGTCCCTGGCCTCAGTAGAGGAAACAAGCAGAACATATAATCCAATCGTTTCTAGACAGGGGTCATGGCTGAAGCACATTATCAAGACAAGCCTGCACCACTGCTGCTCTGAAAGTATTACTTTTAGAGCTCAAAGAAATAAAACCAGGAAACACAATGACAGGGAAGGCGAGAACAGTCACTCCAATATTACTTGTAATTCTTTGCTTCTCAGCTTGTGAAAAACAAAGTAATTTTAAATATCCAGTTCATTTCTTCTTTTATGCATTTCCTCCATTCCACTGAATGGAAAGCACCTTCCTTTATGTACTTGTGCGTACTGGAATGAATTAGGACAAATCCTCTATTGATTTTAAGATTCAGAATAGCTTATACACCATCAAAATGTTGGGAGGCATTTAGTTAATGTCCTTTTCAGTACAGCGGTTTGATTTAATCAGCATGAAGTCTGCCCACATGTAAATGCAGTCACTGACCCCCGAAGCACAGAGCCAAACACTGATAGCCTGACTCACTCCAGCGGGCAAGATTCAGATCTCACATAAAGACCAGGGAGTGGGACCTACCTGTACAGGGCTCGAAAACAACTCATTGGCATAAATGGATTTATTCATTTGAGGAAGGGAAGCAGGATTTACTTTTGCTGCAGAGACAGATGGTGAGAATACTTCTCACACATAGGTTTTCTTCTGGGTGAGAAGCCCCATTCACGTCAGCATTGGCAGGACTGGACCCAGCTATTTAGTCTCTATAGTTGGCATTGCCAGCATCAACATTTTTGTTTCAGCTCCACATCAAAATTCATGTGGGTGTAAAGCTTTCCCAGACATAGAGCATGAGCACATGAGCCTCAACATTAATGAGGGAATCCATTAAGCTCTGCTGCACGTATGTGTGTGCAAGAGTGTGAGCATAAGTACCAATTATAGCTTGGCAGCAGGCTGAAGTGGCTGTTCCATTCATACCCTGCATTTTCATTTGCTTATAACTTTCCTTAAAAATATTCCTTTGGGGCTGAAGCATGTTATACTTGCTTTTAGCTCAAAGGTGACTGAAGAAAATTATAGGAGCTGCTTCTGAGTTACAGGAGCCCAAAAGGAATGCAGTTCCTCCTGCACTCGCCCCGCTGGCTTGGTGTTTGTGAACTGGCAGGGGAGTGAAAGGAATGACAGTGCCCTCTCAGAAGTGCCCGGAGAAGGATTCTTATCAAACGCTATCTCCTGCCAAGTCTCAGGAACGCTGCCAGCTTGGAATGATGGGGAGAAGTATTTGGCAGCAAGGCTCTAGGTTTTCAAGATGAAACTAGGGGGAAGGGATAGAGACAGTGTCACTAGCTGGGACCGGGCCACTTGTTTTTCCTGTATGAAAGACGGTCTCCAAAAATTTTGGGGAAGTACATTGGTGCACCTAGGCTGGTAAGGCTGTGTTGCAAGGTTTGTTTTTCCTCTTGCAGCCTCTGAGCGAGTTACTGTGAGAGTGCCTGCTGCCGAGAAAGGATGTGTAAAAAAAAGTCCTTAGGAAAGAGCAGCAGGAGTGCATTAGGAATGCTTGCTGATGGGCAATGCGTAGCAGACACAGGGGACGGAATACCTCTCGCTCATCAGAGGTGTCAGTGTTTGACACATCCACTGGAAAGTGTGAACAAAATGTAGGGGAGCTTGTTTCCTTTCTATCTCGCACTCCAAAAGGCATTTGTTACACGCATTTGTCTGCCAGGTAGCAATCCAGGTTTTGAAGGCATTTGCTTATAGCATTAATGACACGATCAATTTAGCAATGTGCAAGTTTCGTGTCAGGGCAAGGAGAGAAAGGTGTTATAACCCACAACAGAATTCAGAAGCATCATATCTGTTTTCCACCTCTACTTAGATCTTCTCATATGGCACAGGAGCTCCTACCCAGATACCCTACCCCTAATAAAATTAGTTCTGATTGCTGCCCTCCCATGAAACAGTACTGACTCTTCTCCCTTCCTACCTGCTTTTCTCATGTCAAAGTTACGTTAGCTCTCAGGCAGCTACTTTCTTCCTTGACAAAGTCCACTTCCTTTTGGGGAACAGAACAGCAAGGGACATCGACTACTAGTGAACTGGAGCTGCATGAGAAGGTGACACAAGCCACAGAGCTCAAAATGCTTCTTACGAGGAAGGATGGTGGATATTGGTCCCATAGAGAGAGGCACAAGAGAGGAAATGATAGAGGAACAAAAGAAACATCAAAGCTGGCACCATTTCCAGAAAGAGGGAAGAGAATTAAAACAGAGATGTCTGCAAGGACAAGAGGTTTGGACAGGATGTGAGGACAGACAGGAGCTAGAAGAAAAACAGGTGCTGTAAGAGGAATGCAGAGCAACAGATGATTTCAGCAGGAACATTCTGGATAGGCTCAAGGTGGGTATTTAGATGGAAGGTGGTGATGTATTTGAAGCAGGAATGGACTGAGAATGGAATAATGATCATTAGGAAAGAAAGGAACTGAGTACTTAAAGTTTGAAGGATCAGAAACACAATTTCATACAAATTGGATACAAGAGAAGCAAAAGTAAAACCTGTCGGGTCACTATGTTATGTGTGGGCAAGAGGAACGTTGGAGGTGTAAACGAGCACATCTGGAGTAGTGGAAAGGGCTATGAATTAAAACAGTAGAATCATAGAATCATAGAATGGTTGAGGTTGGAAGGGACCTCACAGATCATCTGGTTCCAGTCCCCCTGACATGGGCAGGGACACCCTCCACTAGACCAAGTTGCCCAAAGCCCCATCCAGCCTGGCCTTGAACACTTCCAGGGAGGGGGCCTCTACAACCACTCTGGGCAACCTCTTCCAGTGCCTCACCACCCTCGCAGGGAAGAATTTCTTCCTTATATCTAATCTAAATCTACCCTCTTTTAGTTTAAAATCATTATCCCTTGCCCTATCACTACACTACACTCCTCGATAAACAATCCCTCTCCAGCTTTCTTGTAGGCCCCTTCAGGTACTGGAAGGCTGCTGTAAGGTCTCCCTTCTCTTCTCCAGACTGAAAAACTCCAACTGTCTCAGCCTGTCCTCATAGCAGAGGTGCTCCAGCCCTCTGATCATCTTCGTGGCCTCCTCTGGACTCACTCCAACAGCTCCATGTCTCTCCTGTACTGGGGACCCCAGAGCTGGATGCAGTACTCCAGGTGGGGTCTCAAAAGAGCAGAGTAGAGCGGCAGAATCACCTCCCTCGACCTGCTGGTAGCCCAACTCCATTGTGTGCTGTGGCTATTTTGCGATACTCTCGCAGTCCTCAATGGTCATGCCGCCTCCTCCCCTCACATCTAGTCTGGCCAGTCTGCACATACCTCTGCTGGCTGCCTGGTTGTGTCGGCAGCATGGGTAATGAGAACCACGTGCGTGGGCTACTTTATTTCACTGTGCCACTAACAAGTGTCACTTTGACCGTAACTTTTCTATGTACCAGTTTCTTCATGTTTATCTTCTTAGAGGTGCTACAAGAAGAAATTAATTATTGCCCATAAAATTATTTGATGAAGTTGCTATGGCGATGCAAATTATATTGAATTTTTATAGTCAAGCTGGAGTATGACTCTAAATGTCTTTCATAGAAAAGCAATATTGGGTAAATCTTTGCCAAACTCTTTGAAAATGGTTTTGAAATTATTCTATTGCAGTTAAACAGGCAGAGTTCTACTAGGCTGTGCAAAACGAGGCTACTCAGAGCTGCATCAATAACTTCAGATTGCTCTATACAGTCCATGAGTGGCCTGGTTCTAGCCATGCAGCTGCTCTGGAGTTCTGCGTTGCCAGAGGTGCACAAGAAATGAACCATATAGTCTTGAGAGACCATAGACACGGGCATATGTTATAACAAGCTGCATTCGGGAAGCCAAAGAGATGGTGTTTTCTGTTTCCTACAGCATATTCTTTTCTTTATCTCATGTCTCTAACTGAAACAGATGCTAAATCCCTGGGCCTGACATCACATTCACCTTTCCTTAAAAGTTGGGGAAAATATTACCCTTAACAGCAAATGAAACTACGGTGATCCTTGAAACCGGTCATGGGAAACATCTGGATTGTAGCATGTTTCTAAATCATTTCTGTAATACTGAAAAAGTGTTTCCCAATCTTATTCAGGTGGCTTCACTGCCTCTGGCTTTCCTTCCCATTGTCTCCCTGCCGCATCACTGTCCCTCTGACCATTCCCTTCAGCAGTTCCCAGCCTTATTTCAAATTTTTTGCATCTCTGCAACTTTTTTTATCAGCTCCCTTCACTTCCCAGATTATGGTTGCTGTTTCCAGACACACTGTCAAGTCCTTGGTAACGAGCCTGTGCTCGGCTTTGCGCCTCACCATTTTTGTGCCCCAGAAGGACTAATTTCTAATAGACCTGATATTCACCTGAAACACCTGTTTTAAATCCGAAGCTACATTCGATTCAAAGTGTCCCCCAACTCAAAGCTTGCCTAATTGTTTGCAATAGTACGAAGTGTGGAGGAAGTCACGGATGCCAGCAGCACTGTGAACACCAAAGCACCCAGTGGGATTGCAGGCATTACAGTGCGGCAGGCACCGCACGGAGTAGAAATGACACTGTTGTAAGAAAGTGATATACATAGTAAATTACAGAGGTCACGCTGAGGCGAAGTTTTCAGCGCTATACAATACCCATGGGGAGAAACAGCCCTGTCAGCTCATCTGTCCTTCCAGGATAGCTGGATGCCAGCAGAACACCGACACTTTCGGAGGCTTGTGAAAGCAAGATACAGCGTTTTTGCAGGAGCTGGATCCAGACTCTGGAAGAACTTTTCACAAGAGAAAAGAATGTTGTTTATATTTGCCACTTTGCTAAATATAGGACTCCTATCTTTGCATTAGTTTCTCTTCAGATACATACTCCTTTCTCCTTTCATTCTCAAGTACACCCAGGCACACAAACAAAAACAAATGAGTTATAAACTAATCAAACTTGTTTTCTTCAGGTTGGAAAGGAAAAGAGATAATATTTTGATTTCAATTTCCAAATCTTTGGGAGGTGCTCAGATATTATCTATCACAGTGCTTCAAGCTCCTCTCAGTAATGGTATCAAGTGGCTCCCAAGCAATTAAAAAGCAACAAACAATTACAAAAATAAGTTCTCCCATCACTTCTGTCTCCCATTTCTGCTTATGAACAAAAATAACGAGCAGACTTTTTAAGTGAGTGGGGTAAAACTGTGAGGTTTCTGTGCGTATGAAGAGCTGTAAAAAGGCTAAATTTATTTTTGGTTTAGGACCTCTAAGACCGAGGTCACTTTTTGTCCCCTTAGGAATGAGATATTTTGTCCAAATCTGGTCTCAGTAACTCCTAGAGTCACAAGCTTCCTCTGTTTGGATAGTTTCGCTCTTCCTGGAGAAAGCGACGGGCATAAGAAGAACTGAGGGAACCTGAATTACTTAGGCCAATTCCATGGAAGTTCTCCAAATAGCAACTTGAAGTGGGGTGTTGAAATCCTGCTCCTAGCTGAAGTTAGCGTAAAAAATACCAGCAGTGTCAAAATTATTTATATCCATGATTTACAGTATAATTTGTAAACAATACAAAAAGATGATGTATTCACAGCGATACGTGTTGCTGTAACAATAGGCTATAGCAGTCTCAGTATTTTCACGGTGCGAAGCTTTATGCTAACGCTGTCTTATCTCAGAGTGCGCTGCTGTATACATCAGTGATTTATTTCTCCAGCATGGATCTTTGGGACTCCAGAAGCAGTTCAGAAGGAGCCAAGAAACACAAACACGACAGTATCTTCAAAGAGCCTGGCATTATGAAGGAAGCAAGTTCTACATGTGCAAGTGCTCATTCCACACACACAGCAATGGCATTATTTGGGTTCAGCTTTCGCCAGATGTCCTTCCTCTGACACTGATTTTCCTTACGTATTATAAACAGATAATCCTACTTATATATCCTGTCAAGCAGACAGAGACGAGTATCATTTGTATACTGCTTCTGTTTAAGTTGCCTAAAAAATATTTCAGTGGCTTCATGGATGAAGGACAGTTCCAAGATGACTCATCAGGAGGCACTTCTGGGAGAGGAAGAACATTTGGCTGCTGGAATCCTGAGGTTTCGCTGTATTATTTGCTGCTCTGCGTTCAGGAAGGGGAAGAGCCCTGTTGTAACAAGTAATGAAAGTTGCAGGTAGGTGGGAGGCTGTGACTGCACTTTGGTGATGCATAGTAGGAGGTAATGACTCCAGTAGCTTTTCCTCATTGTCCGCCACTGCGTCTGGGTCATATAGGTACCAGGCTTACAAAAGGCACCTTAAGGAACAGTTAGCTAACTTTTATGAACAGAAACATTAAGTAACTTTGTACAAAATCCCAACAAGCCAAGGACAGAGCCACCAGCTAAGTCCAAGAGCCCTGAGAAGCGTTAGCTGAGTAGCAAAACAGTGGGAGGCTGATCGTGAAAGACCTGAAAACCAGATTTTTTATGCTTGCTGTGATGTACGTTTGAGAAATTTTTGGCAAGCTTTCAAATAAAAATAACTCTGAGCCATCGCAGCAGCCACACAGTTCCAAACTCCTCCTTGCCTGCGAACAGACTTTCCCTTTACACTGTCATTGTCTAAGGTGACACTGAAGGAGTTCCCACAAAACTTTCCAAGCTGAGAGACACAAAAGAATCCCTTCAGGGCGGAGACGCCCCACATGCTTTTTTTACACATTTTTACCCAAACAGGGGCCCACCGATGACTCCCGCGCCCGCTGCCTGCCCAAGGGGAAGGAATACCGGCCCCCCCCCCGAGGCATGGCGCAGCTTCGGGGGGCTGAGCCCGCCCTCCTGCCCTCCGCCCCCGGGCGCTGAGGGGACGGACCCCGACCGGCCCCAGCCCGCCACACCCGCCCGGGGGGCGCGCGCGGCCCCACGTGACACCCCCCCCCCCAAGGAGGTTCGCACGGGGCGCAGGCGGTGAAGAGGGGAGGTGCGTGTCACGTGGGCGGGGCGCCCGGGGGATCACGTGATGCGGGCGGCCCGGAAAGATCCGAGGAGGAGCTCCGCCGCCGCCATTTTCCTGCGGAGCTCAGTGTGTGTCCCCTGTCCCCGGCCGAGCGGAAGGCGCGCAGGGGGAGGGGACGGCGGCTGGGGGAGGGGGGTGGGAGGAGGAGGAGGGGTCCCTGCTCGGGTGACAGGTCCGTCCCTGAGGGCGGAGCGGGGGGCCGCCTGCGGCACGGCGGGGTTAGGAGTCCGTGCAGCTCCATCCCCCGGCTAGTCCTCCCGTCCCGGCCCCTGAGGAGGGAGCGGAGCCGCTCTCGGTTCCAGCGCCGCCAGCAACCCGCCATGTCCGGCCAAAGCCTCACCGACCGCATCACGGCGGCGCAGCACAGCGTGACCGGCTCGGCGGTCTCGAAAACCGTCTGCAAGGCCACGACCCACGAGGTCATGGGGCCCAAGAAGAAGCACCTGGACTGTGAGTACCGGGAGGGATGGCGGCCGAAGGGCTTTCCCCGCGCGTCCCGCCGGGCTCCCCCCTGCCCTGGGGTCCTGTGGAGCGGAGTACCCGCTGTGGGGCTGCCTCCTTTCCCACCGGCCTCGCGGGGACGTGAAGTCTCGTCAGGCGAAGAGGAGCTCTGTGTGTTTCAGCATAGGGCATTCTCCTGGGGGGGGGAGGTAGGATCGGGGACGTGGCGATGGAGAGCTCGGGAGAGGCTGTTCAGTGTGTCTGCTCTCCAGAAGGGGCCTTATTAGCTCTTCCCTATGCACAGGGCCCTGGAGAATGTGAGCTTCTGAAGGACAGGGCTTGCCCTATACCCCTTCCTTGGAGAGAGAGAACCATGGAGGCCAAGCAGAGGAATGGGCTGTAATTTCTTTACTAATTGATCTCATTTATGCTTTGCTAGGGCAGCACTCCCCCATTCTGTAGAGGAGGTGCCAGAGTTTCAAGAAGGAATAGCTGATCAGTTATCTTGTTTCCCAGATAGTCTACTAGAAAAAAAAAAGCTTCTCTATGATTCTTGTAACTCTTCCACATAGAATAATGTGAAATGAGTACTTGAGGAGCTAATCCCTCTCAGTAAAGGTGGTGTTCTTAGTTTTATCCTTTCTAGTCTGTCTCCTTTGCTTGCGAAGATGGGCCTAAGAGGACTCCTTTAGACCCTTAGTACCTGAGCCTAACATCTTATACAGGGACTGGCCATTTTTCAGCTTCTATTAAAAATAGATCCAAAGCGGGAAGGCTTAAAAGGCTTTCTATCAACTGTGTTCCATCCAGGTGATTATGAAGAAAATGATGAGCATTGAAGTTCATATTAGTATGTCTTCCACTAAGCTGTAAGGTCACAGGACTGAGCGTGTTCCTGGTTTGAATACCTGATTATCTTGCATCTATTTAGTCTAGGCCTTTTAAGAACCATTCTTTCTCCCCCTGCTCCCCTTTTCACTTCCCCTGATATGTAAGGAAAGATACTGGAGAGAGATGTGTGGCTATGCCTTCTGTATGCATGCTTTCTCCTTTCCTCCCACTCACGTCTGTGAGGAGAAGGTTGGGTCTTCATGCGTCTTGAATTTGTGCCTTCTGAGTTGCTCTGTATCCAGATGAGAAGACCAGATGATTGTACTAAGATTAATTGTACTGTCATTATTTTTTCTTTCCACCGAAATGCGTCTGACTTAAAGGTTTAAGAAATTCTTGTTCTACAAGTACCAAAGAGGGATGTGATCCATTGTTTCAGGGTAGCCCCAGAACCTATGTCTCAGTTTCTTTCTGGTATTCCCTCTTCCATTTCATCTCTTGCCTGAAGACCGAGTAGTAACTGGGTGGCTTTGCTATTTATGGTCAGCCCAGGGTGTCAGAAGGTTGAGGAAATCTTTGGGCTCTAAGTAACTTAGTCTCAGGTAGAGAAAACACCTTGTCATACGGCTTATGTATGAAGTCATGGTGTTACTGGATTTCACACAACAGAAGGGAGGCTTTCTGGAAAAAAAAAAACTATGTCAGCCTGGAAAAGTACTAAAAGTACACTTTCAGTAATAGGGCATTTAGCAGCTGAATTATTTCACGGTATAAGCTTTATGAAAAAGACCATCAAACTGACCAGACAACTGCTCTTCAGATTGGCGTGTGTATACAGTGGTGGTGTTCTGAACACGGTTGCTGGGGGACATCCTAATTGAGACCTATAGGATGCTGCTGAAGAGAGTGTTTGAACTTGCTTGGAAAGCTGTCTGGTAGTTGCTGGGTGAGAAGCCCATTTCTGTATTTCCCTGTCAAAAGTCACAGTTCCTGCCTCTTTCTCAGGGAATTCTTTTATTGGAGCAAAGCAAACTTACTTTTTTTTTTTTAAATTTGTTTTACTACTAGTCATTTAGTGCTTAAAATAGGTAGATAAGTTTTGTATGCTGCCCCGAGAAGTTTGTTGGGAGTCTCTGTTCCTGGCATCAGGAAATGACACATAGTTTCATATTTTAGAAATTTTCTTTGTTCATACCGTTTATGGTTGTATGTTTAAAAATGAATGTTTTTTGCACAAGCTGTGACTCAAGCCCCACCTCTGAATTATTTGCACGTATCTTTCTTTTACAATAAACAGTTTAACTACTAGATAAGTCCTGTGAACTGACATCTCACTGTGAATGGCAATTAATATACCAGTCTTCATAGGTGGCATGCTTCTTAAATAGTTTTCTAGTTAGTGTTTATTGTGATAATGATACATAAAACTTACTTTGTTAAAGGTTGTGTCCTGGATGCATTCATAAGCTGAGTTTTCTAATACTGTCCTGGAATGAAGTCTTAGTTTTGTTGCATTTGTAGCATTTTCTGTGACCATGAAATACATTCTTGTTAATGTGGTACTTGTATTACTTGTACAGATCTCAAAATCTCTGACTGTCCCATTTCTGAAATTCTTTATGAAGCTTGGGCTATCACAAACACATTTAAGTAGCTCAGCCTCACATTAAATCATACAAATGGGGGGGAATCCAACATAGGTATCTGTGCATGTGATTATTCCTATCCTTATTTATCTTGCTCTTCACTGTCTATGGTGTTCCAAAGCTGAAGTGCTCCCCATCCTAGGCTTGTGTATTCCATCTCTATTTCCCTCAGTGACCATTACCTCAATAATCAAAGAATGTAAAAAGGCATTTGTAGCCCATAATGATAAAAATATAATCTACTCTAAAGAATGTTCTTTGTCTCCTGTTACAAAGCTTACTTGTTTGTTTGGTTTGAGGGAGAAAGAATTACAATTCTAATTTACAAGTGGACATGGCTTATGATAGGTAGCAACAATCTTAGGGTCATATACTTGCACTTAGGATATTTCTCAGCTTTTTCTCCTGTTTTGGAGGCCCAGTCTTATAGCTGGGATAATGATTCTATTTTGTAATGTAGGTGCTGCTTTTGTAACGATGGGTTAGTTGTTTTACAGTAATCAGACAGATTTAATAATCTTGAAACCCTCAAAGCATAGTTTGTGAAATTTCTTTTACAGAAAACCTAGTTTCATGAGGACTTTGTCCTAGTTTTCACACCTCTCTGAGCAGTGATAACTCAAAACTGGTTTGTGGGTTTTAACTTGTACACTGAGATTTGTATACCCCTTTCTTTCGTGTTTAGCTTTTTGTTGCTGTGTTCGGTGCTGTATAGTGATGCTAAGAACAAATGCTTTAGGTTGTTTGAATGTAAATGATGCTGGATAACTTGTTGCCAGGTTTCACTCTTTTTTACATGATTCTAAAGGAGGCGTGTGTGCTTGCATATGTATGTGTGGTGGATAATTAATATTAGGGAAATGAGAAAATATATAGTTACTACCAAGTAGAATGTTTTGCTAGGTCAGTTCAGTGATACAGCTGTAGCAGTGCTATATCTCAGGAGCATAAAAATGTTTGTGTACATGTGCATGTTGTGGAGTATAGTTAAAAAAAATTTTGATGTGAGACACATTTAGGGTTGGGTTCTTGAATGGTGTAGTAACCCTATCTGCTTGTAGCTAATGGAGTAGTGCTCTTTAAAGGAGAATGTGGATGGATGGCTTGGAAGGAAGTTGCAATGCTGTAATTATCCATTCTTAACAGGAAATCTCTCTATAGTTATGCCAGAGTGTAACTTCCTTGACTTCTTATTGTGAAGAAAAATCTGTATTTTTAAGGAAGGCAGTAAACCAGGACCATGCCCTGTGTTGGGCAGATGTTTGTGAAAAGCTGTGCAAGTGAAAGTAAACTTAACTGAGCTTGTTGAGAACTTATGTCTCAAGTCCCTAGTGTCAGCTGTTTTGGTTTTGTCTAGAGGCTACTACTAGTACAAATAAAAGTCCAGCTAAAGACTCCCTTTATGTCTGTGCTGGGAATAGCTTCCACTTCCAAATGAGATGGTATGCAGAGGGTATCTTGCAGAACTGAGGGACAAGGATTATTGCTTTTCCCCGTATCTCACAAGAGATGTATGGTAAAGCTGGGAAAAAAACAGTATGTTAAGTGCTTGCCTGCCTTTACGGACTGAAGCGTAACTGGATTATTTCAGTGATGTGGTGAGTTAACTCCTAGTGTCTGTGGATACTACTGTGTTCTCCGGGAGAAATAGATTGTCTACGTTCCATTTATGGTATCGTAGTACTTCACCAAATTCATATTTTCTTTCTGGTTTTGGCAAGATTACCTGAAGTTTCTCATGGCTTTGCTTCCCATTTTGCAGTTGACTTAAATTTCTGGAGGCAATCCATTGTTGTTTTTGCTTAGAACTGTTCTGTGTAACTGTAATTATTTCAAATACAGATAATTGCAGTATTACAACTTTCTTTTGAAGTATTCCTTTTTCCTCTCTGTTCTTCCATGATTCTTTTATAATTTCTTCCTTAGACAACTTTTCCTAACTTTTTACTAGAACTCCTTTGGAATATTTGTGCCTTTTAGTAGAGTACGAGAACTGTCATACTCCTCTAGACTGCCAGAGGGCTGATTTTCTACCACAGCTGCTCATTTGCGGAAAGAATAGCCATTTAGTTCTGCAGCTGTTGTTTTATTTTACTTAGCCTGAAGCAGTATTCTACTTTGGATGAAGTAAGAGGCAGGAACTAAGGAGGAGAAGCTGTAGGACACCTGCAATCAGCTTACTGTGACTCTTCATACTGCCATTGTTTCCCATCAGCTGAGGTTATTCAGGTGTCATGTAACTTTGGGCTATAGCTCTAGTTGTGATTTATTTTTTTTCATGGTTGAGTCATCTCATATCTTCTAAAGGTGATGCTTGAAAGAGGCATTTTTTTGCAATTCAGCCTGTGACCTAATGATCTATTTCAGTCTTTAGTTCCTAATCTGAAGATCAGTTTGATCTGTAGATGTGAAAGTTTTAAGTTGTTCCTAGTGACTTGGCTCACAAAGTAACACTAGTTTGCATAATAATACAGAAGGGATGACTTATCCAACATGGAATTTAAAGCTTTTCTTTTTTGCTTGGTGAATGTTGCGTTATGTAAAGTGCATGATCAGTACACCACAGTAGCAAGTGATGCTGGTAGAATGCTGGGAAAGTTCACTTGTAAAATGTTACTGACTTCTTGCTCTCCTTGGAAAATGCAATACATTTTCTGGAGCAGAGACACCTTTTGTATTTGAAAGCTTAATTCTTTTAACAGCCTTCTTAAATTTAAGTTTCTCAATATCTATAATCTTTTCAATTCATTAATTCTCAAACATCAATTACTTCCTAAAAAATAGCCTATTGGTCTACCACTGGTCATATATGCACGTTCTTATATTTTCTGTAAACTGTGCAGGAGCTGTTCCTCAAGCATTTTAGAAGAAATCAGGTAGGTATTAAAAATGACTTGTTTATAAAATCTTGAAGTCCTGTAGTGGGACAGTTATTAAACATTTCCAAATAGTTCATAATGCAAGTTTAAAGCAATAATCTCAAGTATGTGTTCTTACTTCTGAGTATCTTAGCAAACTTTGCTGCTGCAGCAATGAAAACTTTGCTTTGTGTTAAAGAACTGTTTGCTGGTTGTTTGTTGGTTTGTTTTTTTTTTCTTGTCCATCAGTATGTGAGTTTAACTATTAAGATTTCCTGCTGGTTGAAGTCTTAATGCTAGAAGTAGTTGTAATTTGGAGCTGAATGTTGTCTTCCAAAGGCTTAGGTAGGAGAGAGATTTCATTACTGATTACGTCTGCACCGGATTACAAGTAAATGAGAAATAACTGGCCAAAAAGCTGCAACCAAGTGGAAAGGAAAGAAATTGATGTTGGTATAAAATTGTTGGTTTTAATATTTTTCTTGCTCTTCTAGTAGTTTTCTCCATTGTGAAATGTGATCTGAGCAGGCAGGGTATGAACTTTTATTAACTATGTATCCTTCTAAACTCAAAGGAAGTAGAAATACTGTTGCACTTTGTGTTTCACCTGTAGCTTTACATCAGAGCTTTATCAATTAGCTGGTAGTTTCTAAACTTCAAAATAATGTTAGTAAATTCAGTGCCAGCGTGTGGTGCTCTCAAGTCTACTAATCAAATCCAAGTTATGAGCAATACATGACAAATCGGGCATTGAGATTTGAGAAATTAGGCAACTAAGCTGTATTTAACTGTGTGAAAATAACTCAATGAAGTTAAGCATTTCATAAAGAATTAACAAATACTCTGGATTTTCTGACTAAACAACCCTATGCTATTTTGCTAAAGGAGCTTTATTAAAGTAATGCTTATCTGAATCATTTGCAATATTGAACATGAGTAAATTGGGCTTTTAAAAGTTTTAACTTGAAAGAGATGGTGTAAAATTACAAGATCTACACCAAAACTTAACTTTGGAGTGTAAATTCCTAGCACGAAGCATAAAAAGACCCCCACCCTTACTGGAGTAAAGAGTGGTGGCACAGAGGGAAATCCTAATGTTCCTTATTGCTTCCTCCCAAGCAAGCAGTCCTTCAGTCACAACATCCGTACGCTGTAGCAGTGATGCCATTCTAGCAGCAGAGATTCTTTTGCTTATGTAGGAAGTGATAAGTTTGCATGGTTTGAAACTGCACTCTGGTGTTTCACATATTTACTCTAAATGTGGTACTTGCAGTAGCTATTCCAGTTGCAAGCTGTATGTTATGACATGAACAAAGTATTTCTATTGTTTGTAACCTTTGTTGATTTTTAGTAGTTAATACGATTTAAAGCGCAAATTGTGAATCTTTAATAACATTATTTCCTAGTCAAATAGTGTATTAAAAAAGTTTTTCCACATTAATGACTTGTAAAAACTGGGAGTCTTACCCTGTTGAAAAAGATGATAATGAAATTCATATCATTCCTCAATTAGTTTTGTTAAAAAACAAAACACACATCCCTCCCCCCATGTTTCCTCCCAAGGCCCTAACAGAAACAACCCACTGGTTTTCTGCTGCACAGCAAGTTCCTAAAATTCCAATAGTAAACTGGATTTCGAGACCCAAAATGGATAATATACCAAGCTTTAAACTAAGGTTACAAACAGAAGCAAACATGTTTTTAAATCTATTTATTTTTCAGATTTTTCGATTTCCATGAAACCACTCAGAGCAGCTTTGTCTGTGACTTGTTGCTTTCTCTGCTAAATCAAAAGGTTGAGTGTCTTGGCTATCAAACAGTAGAAGTAGGTGTCTTCGTGTTCCTTGGTGTTCTTAAGGGCTGCTTGGAACTCACTTTGCTGTTGGCTATGTTTGGATTCTTCTGGGGTGGATAATGAGCTGTAATGTGATATGGCAATGTTTCTGTACCTGTCTCTTGCTTTTCAGATGTGTGCTTTTTGATTTGGCTTTAGTTTTGTTATGTAGCATTGTGTCCCTCTTTTTTCCCCTGTTCTCCCCATATGTTCGGAAATCATATCAGCATTTTACCTACATTTGTTTGCAGTTGCACTTGTTTTATTTGGCTTATATCTCCATTCTTACTGACAAATTGGTCGATGTTTAATTGGAAATTGGGTCACACTTGAATTTGAATTTGAATTTCACCTCGCCCCCCAATATTACTGTAATAGTTATAGGCATCATTGCAACCTATTTCAAACTTCATGAATTTTTCTCATCCACAATTCTATGTATTCTTGACCTGATATTTTTTTATGTGAAATGTTAAAAGTTGTTTAAACTATTGTGATGGTTAAGCCACCATACGGAGAATGGTTGTGTAATTTGATTGGATTTAATTGTCTCTCCCTTTTTCTATTTGCCAGAAACCATTGGTGTTTGTAATTCAGCGAATATACTGTTATGAAGAGATTGAAAATAACTTTAAATTAAAAATCAGTCTGTTAGGAATATTTGCTTCGTTACATATCGCAGTTACATACAGTTGTAGATCACAAAACAATTCTTCATTTCTGTGTTGATGTAAAGCTAGCTTACTTGTGAAATGCCTTCATCCTTTTCTTCTGTTTTACAAGAGACATGTAAGTTTAATATTTAGATAAGTGATTATGTCAATTTGTAAGTTTTAGGGGTGAAATTCAGGTGGTTTACTTGTAGCTCATGATGAATAAAAAGTAATTACAACTAGTACTGTTCAAATCATAGTTGCAGTTAAACAGGAAAAAATACTTTTCTGAACAATATCCATGTGTTATTTTTTCCTTTCATTTTGTTCCAGTTTTCCTCTTGACAAGCCAAATTTGTTTACTGTTTAGAAATATACTGGAATCCTCAGGTAGCTTTTAATTTTGAATTAATTATCAGGGTGAAAGTCCATATCACTTTGCTTTCATTGGTATAGACATGCTCTAATTAGCTGGTTTTTATTCAAATTACTAAATCAGGATTTATTATCCTTGTAATAAATTCTTCTGTAATGTATTAATAACCTGCCTTAAATTCAATAGGAGTTATTTTTTCCCTGGAGTGCTTGCATTTCAGTCATGAGTGTCACAGTATAGCATTGCAGAATAAAATTTAAGTATCAAAAATATACGTGAAGTGGTTTTTAATTGTAGGAATGAAAGAAAAGTCAATGGAAACCAAATATAAACACTTTTGCACAGTTATTTATAACAAGGATATGAAATGAATAGTAAGTTGCTGCATTTGATTAGCTGTCTGATAGAAAAGCTCAAGATGCACAACTCCTTGCTGTAAACTGTTTGAAATACAGGGATAGCGCACTATGTGCTTTGGGGGAAAATGATGTTCTGGATACAGGCTTGTATTTTTAAGTTCTTGGAAGCTAATAGGTAGCTACCTCAAACTTTCTTCCAGATCTGTTCAGTTGGAATGCTTTGCCACCACAATAGCATTGTTAAGCCTATCAAATGTCATTAAGCCCTTGATGATCAGAGGGCTGGAGCACCTCTCCTATGAAGACAGGCTGAGAGAGTTGGGGTTGTTCAGCCTGGAGAAGAGAAGGCTTGGGGAGACCTTACAGCAGCCTTTCAGTACCTGAAGGGGCCTACAGGAAAGCTGGAGAGAGGCTGTTTACAAGAGCATGGAGTCATAGGACAAGTGAAAGAGCATAGATTTAGATTAGATATTAGGAAGAAATTCTTCCCTGTGGTGAGGCACTGGAACAGGTTGCCCAGAGAAGCTGTGGCTGCCCCTGGATCCCTGGCAGTGTTGAAGGCCAGGTTGGATGGGGCTTTGGGCAACCTGGTCTAGTGGAGGGTGTCCCTGCCCATGTCAGGGGGGTTGGAACTAGATGATCTTTAAGGTCCCTTCCAAATCATTCTATGATAGTTAAAGCTAAAACATTGTGTTGGTTTTGCGTGGCAAGGTTTTGGTAGCGGGGGGGCTACAGGGGTGGCTTCTGTGAGAAGCTGCTAGAAGCTACCCCTGTGTCTGATAGAGCCAATGCCAGCCGGCTCCAAGACGGACCCGCCGCTGGCCAAGGCCAAGCCAATCAGCGCCTCTGTGATAACATATTTAAGAAAGACAAAAACAGTTAGAGAGGGCTTTTGCAGCCAGAGAGAGGAGTGAGAAGATGTAAGAACATCTGCAGACACCAAGGTCAGTGCAGAAGGAGGGGGAGGAGGTGCTCCAGGCGCCGGAGCAAGATTCCCCTGCAGCCCGTGGTGAAGACCATGGTGAAGCAGGCTGTTCCCCTGCAGCCCATGGAGGAAGGATGAGGGGGTGTAGAGATTCCACCTGCAGCCCGTGGAGGACCCCACGCCGGAGCAGGTGGAGACACCTGAAGGAGGCTGTGACCCCGTGGGAAGCCCGCGCTGGAGCAAGCTCCTGGCAGGACCTGTGGAGCCGTGGAGAGAGGAGCCCACGCCAGAGCAGGTTTGCTGACAGGACTTGTGACCCCGTGGGGGACCCACGCTGGAGCAGTTTGCTCCTGAAGGTCTGCACCCCGTGGAGGAGACTCACGTTGGAGAAGGCCGTGAAGGACTGTCTCCCGTGAGAGGGACTCCATGCTGGAGCGGGGGAACGATGAGAGGAGTCCTCCCCCTGAGGATGAAGAAGCGGCAGAAACACCGCGTGATGAACTGACCGTAACCCCCACTCCCCGTCCCCCTGTGCCGCTGGGGGGGGCGGAGGTTGAAGCCAGGAGTGAAGTTGAGCCCGGGAAGATTGGGAGGAGTGGGGGGAGGTGTTTTTAAGATTTGGTTTTATTTCTCATTCCTCTACTCTGTTTTGCTTAGTAATAAATAAGATGAATTCCCTCTCTAAGTTCGGTCTGTTTTGCTCATGATGATAATTAGAGAATGATCTCTCCCTGTCCTTATCTCGACCCGTAAGTTTTTTTTTTCATTGTACCTTTTCTCCCCTGTCTAATGAAAGAGGGGAGTGATAGAGCGGCTCTGGTGGGCACCTGGCCCTCAGCCAGGGTCAACCCACCACAAACATAAATTAAGTAAATTCCCTAGCAAATTACTTTGCATTAATAATATGGAATATGTGAAGTTTGTTTCAGTGCTGAATTTGGTGTGTAAGTGGATGGAAATACAGAGACTCTTTTGTGCTTGTTCTCAAATACCAGGGAACAGCACATCAACCTCTGATGTTTGGAGTTACGTTGTTATGAATTTGAAACTCTTACATTTCATGGGGCTCATTTTCTGTTTTGATCTGTTGTGGTGTTTTTCTTTTTGTTTACACACAGTTATTTTATGAGGAGACTTTCTTCAGATTTAATTATCTGTAAGTAAAATACAGTGCATTAGAGGAGATACTTTTGTCCTTCTTTTAAACTGTTAATGAGGAGCCTTTGTAGACAGGAATGTGGTCAGCCTCTTGGTATGTAGTAGGGCTGACACAAGTTATTAAAACACCTAGTTTTACTATAGCTCCATATTCTTTTCAGCTCTCTGAGGTTTTAACCAGTGAACAAATCTTACTTTGAAACAAATGGAATAGCTATGTTTTGCATTGTTAGAGCTTTTCTTTTTGAAACAATTTCATGTTAAAGAGAATCTGGGTGAAGTTGTCTTTCTTTTTTACTGGGGACAAAAAGGCAGATGTTATTTACTTCTGCTCTTGGCTTTAGTTTATCTTAGAGGCTGTTTGTGATAGGGACATGTCATTGTGCATGGTAAATAGAGAAATTCCTGTCTGAAAGCTGTGGGATATAGAGGAGTTCTTTCTGTGTACAACTTCCCTTACCAGTCCAGTTTCAAACTCAAGGGTTTGAAGCTCTATGTTTGCTCTAAAACTTTGTGAAACTTGATAACCGCATGGTCTCTAATAAAGTGCTCACGAATGATCTCTAAAACTGTGGGATGAAGGGAGGAGCTCATCTGGATTTATGAAACTCAGACATAACGGCATTGTTGTAAGAGGGTGGGTTCCCCTTTGTAAGGTCCTTTGTTTTATCTGCTGAAAATCAGTAAAGCGTAATGTACGGTGCTGGAAAATACAACTGCCTTTTCACTCTCCACATTCAATGAAGCCCATTCCTGCTCCACCCTAACCTATATCCCAGTATATTTTAAAACTTTACTCTGAGCAGATTTGACATGGGCTGTAAAGGACGGTTTTGATCCTTAAGCTCTTGTGCCATTGTCAAAGGGTGCTATTCAAATGTGCGTTGAAGCTGTACTTGGGATGAGCCAGGATGAGTTTTGTTTGCTCAGGGAGCTCCAAATGTCTCATGGGAGATGTTAGTCTAAGTTGAAGGAAGTAAAAGCTAAATTAGGCAGGCATTTCCAACATTTCTATTAATAGCATGGAGGATTTTAGCTGTTCCTTTACTTGACTGCCTCCCTTCATGGGACAGCTGCATGCTTACAGTACATGAGTGTCAGTTGAGAGTTTTATGAAGATACCTGTGTTTTGATGGGAGGACCAGGGGGGAGAGGTGACTTTTAAATTTTTTTTTCTTTGGGCTCCAGTACTTTTTTTTAATCCAGTTTGCTAACAGTTCATGTCAAAAGCTGATCCTGTATTGGCCAAAAGGTATGAAAGTGGCAGTGACAAGTACCCTTTAATGAGTTTCACCTACTGTAAGTGCAAAATGTAAAATAGATGGTGTGGAATTGGTGGAACTTGCATTTAAAATGGCTACACGAAGTACTCTAGATCCAGATATTTTGAATTTTAGTTACTTAAAAAAGGGCTAATTTAGAAAGTAATGCCACTTTTTTAACCAAAATTACTTGAATTTTGCATGTCACCAAATATGTTAGCATGGAAGGAGCAGCTTCATGGTTTTTGTTATGCTTCTTTCTCCTATTCCTGCTGGGAAGAATGGAAATTAGTTCCACTTAGGACTAGACAGAAGTCATATAGGGATGGCTGGTATGTTTATGGCCTTTCATATGAAGAAATCACTTGTGAGATTTAGGGGAAAAAAGCAAGGAATAGAAGAAAGCAACACAATTTCATGTCTAGAATTCATCTCAGATTTTATACTATCATCTCAGTCCCCATGCTTTGTTACGAAGCTGACTATTTTTCTTTCAGTTTTTCAGCATAGAGAAACAAAAATCTCAGACACGTTCTGCAAAACTGGGATTTAAACTGTTTTGTATAACATCAGGGAGTACAAAACTTAGCCTGTTTGATCTCTGAGATACTAGCCCAAGTACCCAACTGTGTAAATGTGTGCTGGCTTGTGTGATTTTTCTGCCAGTCACTTTGTAGAAGGTTAGTGTTTGATTTTCATTGAATGATAAATATTTGAAGTTTGATTTGCTGCTTTGCACATTCTAATAATTTGTCAGGATTTTTCTTTAAGAAAATGGATTTTATGATATAATAGGCAAATAATTTAAATTCCTTTCTTCCTTGGTCTCTTAATTGAGATTTGGTCATTAACCCTGCATTGTCAGTGGAGAGAGAACTCTTATGGTAAAATCTTACAGGTTACTAGTTTGGGGTTGACTAGCTTTTTTTATAGAAACTACAGAGGAAAAAAAAATGATTCCTCAGCAAAACTCCCTCATGAAATGCGTGTTTTGTTTTGTGGCAGTGTGTTTTTTCTTGACTTTGCCTTATTTTCCCCACTCTTCTCCTTTTTCTACTTTTGTTAGGCTAATTCTTATGTCATGGTTTATAAATGATCTTAAATCAGAGCTAATTTTCGTTATGACCTGTTAAAATCTGCTGTTTAGTCAGCTAAACCAGCAAGCGATCATCTCACAGGGTACTGTGGAGGCATGCTGTGCATATTTCCTGAGGGATCAACAGAAAAGTAAGATATACAGATTTTCCACACAAAATATGAAACATTGCATGTCTGGATTGTGGCATGATGTATGTAAAACTTCTTCATAGTGAGAATCTGCGCTGACGCCTACTGTCTGAGGAGTTTTGCTCCAACAGGTGGGCATTGTGCTATTTATAAGGAAAAGCCTGTAGCACTGTCATGTAGGAAATAGTACTAATTTTTAAAAAAGTTTAAATAGATTGCACTTGCTTCTGTTTCTTACGTGCCAGAAAATGCACTGCTTTCAGTAAGTTTATGTACTGGGCTTTCGATACTTCCTGTATTAAAATGAACCCAAATTACTTAAAGTCATTTTTCCATCTTTATAATGTTGGAAGAGCATAATTTAATAATCATACCAATTTAGGATATGGCTTAAACTTCTTTGGTGTTAGGTGCAAAAGTTCCCCAGATGTTTCCCTTTATCAGGTTAAACTCCCAATTTTCTATTCTTTGTAAGTATATGGAAAGCAGTTAAATGTGGAGTGTTGGTTTTTAGCCAATATACTGCAGGGGCAACAGGATCTATAACAGGCGCTGTTGCACCATTAGCATCTCTTGACAGGACAGCTTATTTTGTACAACAAACTAGCGTGAACTCTTGACAAAAGAAGGCATATTTCCACAAAATTGTATGTCTGGATTTTTTTTGCCAGAAGGTTAGGTGAAGCTGTAGAGGATGGTATCTGCCAAGAAATATGTCCTACTACACATTTCAATGTTTTTACAATTACATTGCATTTATTGTCCTATACAATGTCCATTTTGCTGAGGACAGCTGGACACTTAGTGTGCTGCAGGCATTACAGTCTGGGAGGCTGCATAGTAGAAGACGTGTTTTGGCATGAGTGCTTTCCAGAAACCAGAAAACTTTTGATGTAGAGACGGTCATAGTCTGACCAGAAAACCTTGCTGCACGGAGGTGGATATACACGTCTTCACCTGCAGTTTCAGTGCTGATGGAGAGAGGCAAATGCAGATGCATAAGTGCTTTAACTCAAATACATGTTTCCTGATGGCTCCCAAAGGCATTTAGGAAAAATGTGCTATTCTTGCTCTGAATTAGATCCTGTTTAGAAGGAAATCTAATTTCCAAAGTATTTTTAAAATGGGAGAGAATAACAGATATCCCAAACAACTTTGCTAGAGTGAGTAAGACTTTTGAGCTAGGGAAATGAGACAAGTATTGAAGTAGGAAAACCTCAGATGAGATGGTGCTGATTATTTATCTTTGGTTTTGTCTATTAAACTGTCTAATTAAAGATGCAGCACTGCCATTCAAAGGAAAAAATGTGAATTACATGTCTGTGATTAGTTACAAAATAGTGAAGATCAGGAGAATTTTCTGGCTTGAAAATCTGTTTAGTGAGATGTGATGCCAAGAGGTCAGGCTGGTATTAATGCTCAATGATGATTTCAGTTTTGCTATGTTGTAGAGCGATGGTACACCGCTACTACAAAATTATTTTATGATGCACCTTTTAGAATAAAGTGGTGTGGAAGTTAAACATCTAAGAAACACCTAAATTACACTCGTGTGAATACTTTGTGTATTTAGAAGATACATATATTTAGATTTGGAAACTGCTAGAGGTGTTTACTGACAAAATGTGCTGTGCATGGTCAGGCGTGTTTTCTCTGTTTTTCTGTAGTGCAGTTTTAAGGAAGTCACGGATGTCGGAAGGCGGCATAGGTAATTTGACTGACTTTGGGTATACTTTTTAATAGGTGAATCCCACATGAACCAGATGAGCTCTGGGACTGGAAGCTTTGAAGTCAGGCCATTTAGCTTTATCACAAATGGTGGCATCAACAACTATGGGACTCACTCCTACAAGTTGAGATCAGAAGTTCTTTGCAGGATTGAGGAGGGTTAGATACTGAAGTCAACCCTAGTTATGTTAAAGACCCACCTTCTTGGAAAAAATAAATGTTGTCTTGCTGCCAAACAACTGTAGAGGATTGAGGATTTTTTTTTTTTGTTCTGCAGTGTCTGCTGTTGACAAAATGGTTTCTCTGTTCCAGTAGGCTGGGCTACAATAATGTTACTGTACCACTGCTAGCAAGCTGCCAGGTAAGGGCATTTGTTAGTAGTTTATGTGAGTCTACGAGGTATTCCAGAGCAATCTGCAAGGATTGGTTGCATACTATTGGCAGTACAACAGCTTGTACATGTGTTTCACAAATCTTGTTTTTAACACATGGCCGTTACCACAACTTCTTTTTATTGTATGGAAGTGTAATAGCTATGGAATATTTACAGAATAAATTCCTCTGGAGCAGAAGGAAAGGGCTATAAGTGCATGCTATAACCAAAAATTTACAGTATGCAAAGTCAGATGTCTTGGGCACTGTTCTGGTCGGAGAGAAAGATAGAGAACAGCATGGTAACATATTTAATGTGTACGTGGTGATGAAGAGACCTGAGGGTTAATACTCCGGCATCACATGCTGATCTCTCTCAACTATCTATAAACCATGTTATGTGCCTTCTCTATGCACTTTAAGGTAAAATCACAGGATAAACTCACATGTACACAGACTGCTTGAAATAGCTTCGTGTTTGCAGTAGGAGATAAAAGTAGTGTTAAAGCTGTATGATTTTCAAAGTAATTAGTCTTCATCAAAATAGAAATGTTCTACCTGATGCAATTTGTTGTGCTTCCATCCACTGTGTATGACTATCCACACTATAAATATTATATTGGATTTATTAGAATATTTAATATAGTATTTTAATATTATACTCTAATATATTAAATATTTATTTCAATATTAAATCAGATGGCTGTCATTCAAAATCAAAGGCTGCCCAGCCATCTGTCCTAACGCATTCTCAAACAGCGTTGCTCATACAGACCCCTTAAGGTATGTACCTGCTTTCCAGCTTGTCAGAACCTAACGAAGTGGGTTCATCCTCAAGTGTTTGCAGTTATATGCTCTGAAAATACTGACTTAATGTTAAACAAATAACTATTCATAATTTTATTCATGAATGCATTAAAACTAGCATATGATCAGTGAAAAAGAATATTTGTTTCTCCCTGGTTTAAATAGGTGAATGGGTTAAATACTCACATGGAATGTACTGCTTATGCAAGAATTGTCATGTTCGTTGGCAGATACAGGCATTTTTCATCTTTTAATCAAGAATCACCTTTAGAATATGATTCATAGGCTCATTATTAAGCATGTTTGTAAAGATAGGATCAAGGTTCTAAGTTTACGGATACTTTTCAGTGGGAATAATGTGCTAGTGTATGTGTGGGTGCTAATACTTATTTTGGACTAGATTTCACGATAAAATGCTTTTAAAAGGTACTGTAGGAATTAAATGTAGAGCAAAAGTGTTCAGTGGTTTTAGCATGTCTTGCATGTATCTCAGCCTTAGGGTGCTGAAGCAGTAGTTGTCTTGTTTAGAGGGAGAACTTAAGGTCTTCTCTTAAGAGTAATGCAATATTGATAAAACTTGGAACTTTGCGAGGATAATACTTTAGCAGAAGAAAAGTACTTGGATATCTGAAAAGCTGTCATAAGAAGTGTTGCTTAAATTAGAGGGGGAGAAAAATCTTACCTGTATAAGTAATCTTATACATCCATATCTTTTTATGAAACACAGGCAATTAGAAGTTCACAAATTTTTTTAAAATTACGAACAATATATACATGGTATGCAGGAATAAAAGTAAAAATTTGACAACAGTGTTTGGCAGAAAATTTTTTATCTTTGTGACCTGGATCATTCATGCTGACAGGTCTCCCCCTAGTTCAAATTTGTTAAACTTGTATACGTGTTTCAGTTAAATAATTGTAGGTTTTGAGAGGTCTTTCAAACTGCTACCATGGTATGTAGAAGGAGAGCAACGTTATCACTTCAAAGTATGAAGGGATTCAAAGTCAAGCTTTCACGTCCTCAGCCAAGACTATTTGAGTGAGCCATGGATTCTTTGGTGTAGGCTGAGCTGACAGAGACCTCCACTGATGTGAACATTAGTTGGGAATCGCTGTTCAGAATTTGTGCCCACTATAGCTGTGGACCCCTTTTCTTTGGACTTCTTAGCTTGTATTTATTGAGCATGACTTCACCTTATATAAACAACATCGCTATATATGTGTGCTTAAAACCTATCTCTCTGTGGTGGATTTGTAATAAAAATGAGTACTTTTGTACTGAAAAAGAGCTTATAACTCAGTATTTAAAATGTCATACTAAGAAAGCTGTGACTAAAAAAACCCCAATACCAGGAAAAATCCCTAGTAGAGCTGTAGCTCATTGTGTCAAAACAGTTCTTTTGCAGAAATACGTGGAATCACTAATGGTAATTAATTTAAATATTTTTTTGCTTCCTTCCATGCTGCTTCCACTCTAGAGATCCATAACCTTTAAGTTCGTAATAAACTTAAACACATGCCTGTCTAAAAGGGGAGAAAATGGAGAGTCATTGTGACCAGATATGTTGTACAGTTATTCTTTACGAGAGGAAAGGAATGCCTTTTTTCCTTCTCTCTTCCCTCCCCCCCCCCCCCCCCCCCCCCCCCCCCCCCCCCCCAACAAAATTATGCTAAGGACTATTTACTTATGTTAGTTGATACAAATTGGCAGGACTGGGCAAATATCATCTGAAATGAAATTTTTAATTGTAGCTTAAATAATCTCTTAAATTTTTTAGCAGCTATCTCTAGGAAGATAAGTAATATCTTTTAGATACTTTTGCATTGATTAATATTTTAAGATTTTAACAAAGATAATTCTCTCCTGTTACCACAACTGATATTGGTAGGTGCAGCTAACAAGGATGGTTTTTTTGGCAGTTTTTTCCTGCATGACTCTAGTGCATGGGAGAACTGCTTCAGTACAGGCTGCTTACATCACTTCGCCATGAAATTGGAGGATATTTAAAATGGAGAATATGTCTGTATCTGGTTCTAATGATGCTTTTCATTAATAACCACTATGTTGGAATACACCGTGTGTTAATGGAGAATAGCATCGTGCTGGAAATGTTTGCAGCTGCTTTTCAGACCAAGGTTAGAAGACAAAGTTACGCTGATAAATTGGAGTAGTACTCCATGCATGCTTGCAAGTACAAAGTTCTAAATGGGTAAGGAAGGTGTCAAAGTTGAGTATAAAAGGATTATCTGAAAGTGTGAGAGCACTACAGGAGGCTTTGGCTCGTTTCATTTTCATTGCAAACCACCAATGTAAGGCTGCAGGAAAGATGGGCATCCTTCCGTATGTCTATAGAGGAACATATTATGAGACAGAAGGTTGTTTCCATTATATTTGGTGTTGGGGAGCTTCAGTAGCCAGCTTGGGGCACCATATTAAAAAAAAAAATAAAAATAGTGAAACTGTAGAGAATCCAGAGGAGAGCAGCTGAATTAAGATGATTGGAAAGTTAGGAAACATTGCAAGAAAAATATTTATTTTATTAAGAAACTAGGTAACAGAGAATAATGGTTTTCCATTGTGTTGATGGTTTTTATGCAGAGGGTGGATATTCTGTCTCCACTGAGAAGGACAGGAGGAAGTTCCTTTTTTGATCTGTACAAGAACATCGGGCTTTTGGGATATAAGATAGGTCTAAGGAAACTTGGAATTACGGAGATGTGGAGTAACGACTTCAGGCCAAGGCAGACATTTTTTGACAACAGCAGATGACGGTAGTTGGATGGTTGAGTAATATAGTAGCTCATTGTTGCTGTAAGTGGGAGGACTTGTCTCCTACCCTTTTTCCTCTTCTTACTTTTGCATGTCATCATCTTTTCTGTAGTGGCTTTTGCCAGTTTTGGTCTTCTGTGAGCCATTTTTTGATCTTGTAGGACAACTGAAAAAATATGCAGGGTTGTGTACCCCCTGTGTGTTGTCCCCCATCATCCCACCCACCGCCACTTAGGGTTTTGTTTGTTTTTTTCTGAGAAATTAATATGGTTCAGAGAGGAGTACCCCAGTGCTGGCATAATGTAAGCAATGGAAGTGTGTGACTATTAACAGGTGGAGACAGGAATGGGACCACTCTGTTTTGTGTCAGTGAGTTGTCATGAAAACACATCCTTTGTGTAATTATGTTGAAGATGAAATGGGGATTACATGTTAACTGAGGTCCTTTACAAACTTTATTGATTTCTGTGATTTGATAGCAATTGAGATGTGATAGGCTGAACCTAAGTTATGAGGGACTCTGAAGATAAAGTATCTGGTGTTTGAAATAATATAAAAGGTAGTTAGTTAAGGGAGTTGGAAGGAAAGTGTAATTTAAGGCTCACTCTTGCTTCCCCACTGATGATTCTCCTAGACTAACTGTTTGCGTAGCCATCCTGACCTATTCTTACGAATCTGTCTTGGTCTAAAAAACTACCTTACGTAATATACTGAACTTGCATCAAGATCTAGGTGAGTTAAGCTACAGTTTGTATTCAACTTGAAGAGGAGGAATGTTGGGGGAATGAAGGAATGAGTTACCTTGTAGCAGTGGCCACATAAACGAGATCCATTAGCTCCAAATCTGTTTGGTTGTGAGCTTGATAACCTTTTCCTTATATAAAAAGGGAGAGGAAGAGTCATAAAACTGAACAAAACTAGTTGTCACTGATACTGGTTCCACAATAGGCTGTCTTCGAGAGGTCGTTCCTTGGAGGGATCCAGGCTCCAACAACCTGTAAGTTTAGTCAAGTCTCTGCAGTAGCTGAGTGGAACTTAGCAAACCTAGTTGGTCTAAATGGATCCATTTCAGATGTGAGATTAGAGTATATGACCTCCAAAAGTTCTTTCCGACATGAATTATTTTATAACTCGGTGATCCTAAGTATATATAATTTATTCTGCTGTGACAACCTGGCAGGTTATTTTCTTAAATTGAGTTTAACAGAATACCAGCAACCTCTCTTGTCTGAAAGAGACAGGATGAATGGAACAGCTTAAAACTGTCATTTTTTCCAAGGAGAAACGTATCTGATTAGTTGAGCAGATAAGAGGAAGGATTGTGGTGTTGGTATATTGTTTTTAAACTGCTCTAACTTGTTTACGTGCTGTCATTGTATGCTTGTGCTTGTGCCTGTTTCTGGATTAATGAGACAAATATAGTTGAAATTAGAGTATTGTATTTACAGTATGTGGCTATTGAGACAAAGTTTAGCTATGTTAATGTTAGCCTTTAAAGAGTGATGGGTACTGAGCAAGTTTGGGAAGCAATGTTCTGCTATGTCTTGAGAAATTGGTTCTGTAAAGGTAGCTTAGCCAGATTTGTCATTTCCGTAGTATTTGTAACTGTGGAGAACGTTGAATAACCATTATGAATGGTGGATCAAAATGGTGATTTGGGACCTACTTGCATGTGGGAATTAAGATTAAAAATTTAAAAAAAAATTAAAAAGTATTGTTTGTCAGTATGACTTACCTATTGGTTTTTGAGTTGTGCTTCCCTTATTTTTAACTTAAAAGTTAAATTTATTGATGCTTTGTTTGCTGATGGGTTTTGGTAGACAATCCTAATGTTACTCAGAGAAATCTTTGTTGAA
Organism: Balearica regulorum gibbericeps; assembly: GCF_011004875.1. Taxonomy (NCBI): domain Eukaryota; kingdom Metazoa; phylum Chordata; class Aves; order Gruiformes; family Gruidae; genus Balearica; species Balearica regulorum. Next base: position 212,132,618 of record NC_046184.1, on the reverse strand, counting down.
GCAGTTGTCCAGCTGAACCCATTTGTACTCTATTTTTCACAAAGTATCTTAATCACTTTTTACAGTTCTCAAACATAAGTAGTAAGGGTTAGTCAAAGAGTTGCCATAAGAGTAAATCTTGACAATTAGAGATACCTGAGGCAATAATGCTGAGTTCACAGGGTTACTGATAGAGATTTAAAGTAGATTCTAAGAATTGCAATTAGAAATTGCCAGTTTAGGTAGGAGAGAGAGTATGATAGTCTTATTTGAATTGGAAGAAAAAGACAAGATGCAACTTGATGAAATGAAAGTATAAGTTGTTGGCTGTAGAACAAGTTATTCTACATTATATTAAACCTGCCTTCTGCCTTTTTTTATCCTGCTTATCTAATATAAATAAGATTAAATCGCATTCCTTTTTAAACATGGAAAGCCCTGAACAGAGTGGGTCTTCTCAAATTTCTTTAACTCTTCCATAAATTATTTCCTCAGTCAGTGTATCTAGCTCTTAGAATAACATTATATGCAGAGGAAGAATTTTCAACTGGATTTTCTTTTTTTATTGTTAATTATAAGAAATGCATGGTCCAGATTTCCTTGTCCCCCCTCAAGGTGACTTGGGTGAAGCCACTGGGAAGTCTGCTGTAGAAAACTCCTTCTAGTAAAGCAGTTTGGTACAAATGGGTTTATTTAGAACAAATATTGTTTATGGCATATTTTGTTTTAAACTGCAAATGTAGGTATTTTCTAGTAATTGTGAAAACATTTAAGTATCACTCACTTTTCAAATACATGCTGGTTATATAATATTCTTCCGTCATATTAAATGTCATTTACTGTCTCAGACTGAAATTTAACATCACTCCGTTTTTTTAGCTTGATCGCTTCAGTGTGCCATTTGGGGTTTCTTTGTTTTGGCACAGGCTTCAGTTGTAGTTACCAAATGCATCTCTTTGACAATTTTCTAAAATTGATACCTTCCTCAATTTTGCATGCTTGAATTAATGTTCAAAACTACTTTGATTATTTTTTTTTTAGACAGATTGTTTGGTTCTCTAATGAAAATTACTTATTTACATCCAGGAACTTTCTAATCCTATTTTCCATATTTAAATGAGAACACCACCTATGGAAGAGGTGGGAAATTATTTAGAAATTTACTATATGCATACATTAAGTTATCTGGATTTAAAATGTCAGTTGGAATGTGTAAAATAAGATTTGAATGTGTCAGGGTTCACTGTCATCAGAACTGTTAATCTATAGAAGTAGATTTTAATAATAGATTTTACAGCCAACCTCTGTATTTTGTTCTTATTTTAATATTTTTGATTTCTTGTGTTTTTTACAAGTGTCCAAAATCCATTCTTGGCACAGCTAAATCCTCTAGTGTTTAAATATTGAAGAAGAGTACATGTTAAATGTGCCATAAATATATTCAAGGGACTTTGCTAGAGTTCATAAACTTTTCAAATAAAACTGGTATGTATTTGTGAAGTAATTTCAAGGTGTTTTTTTAAAAAATATTTCCTTGAAACTGGATGAAATTAGGATAAGAAATATCTTAAATGCTTGTTACCTTCATAATCAGCTTGTCAAATTGAATGGAAAACATAACCACCGTAATCCAAAATACTTGTCGTCAGCAGCAGCCATTTGAAAAAGTCTTCTCCTTGGTACTTTATATTGGACGTTTGAAAACAAGGAGCTATCTTAACTTGCCTTCTGTTCAAGGTAGGAAGATGTTCTGTTATGGAAATGTGAAGAAAACAATGCAACTAGAAAAAATATCTAGTGTAGACGGATTAGATAATTCTACTCTTTCATATTAAACTTCACACAAACCACCTAGGCTAAAAAGACATTTTTAGTTCAGCAAATGACAGAATAAAAACTGACCATGGAAAACTTTGCAGTCACTGCAGTGTGTGCCTAAGTTCAGTTTCTGCTTCATTTGAGATTTGCTGTCAAATGTTCCATTAACTTAACTAGAGTGTCCGTTTGTTTGTTCGTTTGTTTTTTTCCTCAATAACACCTATTTTCCCTACTGCATGACATTTTTCCATGTCCTCCCAGAAAGGAAAGATGTAGCATGACTGTGTGGTTTGCAAAAAAAAAAAACAAAAACAAAACAAACAAACAAACAAAAAAAACACAACAAAAAAAACCTGCCCATGAAAGTTCTTTAGAAACAGTAAATTAAACTTTATACCACCACGAGTGCTTGCTGTAACTGTACTCCTGACACAAAATCAAAGGAGGGATTTTTTTGTCTAGTGGCAGACTTCCTATTGGCATAACCCCATCGCTTCAGAGTGTTAACCAATTTGGTGCAAATTTGCTGACTTCTGATCTTTGAAATTTTTCGCTGAATTCTTAAAGACAATTGACAGCGTTAGCTGCAGCTACATCGTGTGTCTTTGTGGGAAACAGTCGTGTCTCTGCTGACATTCTCATCCCCGCCTTGGCAATGCCTTACCTTTGGAACTGCGTAACAGATGTTTATATTCAGCATTTGCACTTCAGTTGAGATTGCTGACCAAAAGAGGGAACACTTCACACTTGTTGCTTTATTCTAGTGATCAAATATTTGTCTAGAGAGAAATATTAACACAAGAAAATGAGACCCTAATATAGTGGAAAGTGGTATAACTTGGGAGTTATAGGATACGAATTGAAGTCTAGTCAGCTAGAGAAGGGAATTGAACTTGAGTCTTAGCAGAGCAGATACCTATATGGGGGTTGTTTGTTGGTTGTTTTTCCACCATTAATGATTAGCCACAAGTGTTCCCTTGTGCAAGTGGGAATGTCAGTCACTAGTATGCTATCTCTTCAGTTTGAAAGCTAATCCATATGCTAAACGAATCGTGTTCTGCCGAACTCCTCTATGTGGACATAATTTCATAAGAATAATTGCTCAATTCATTCAAGAAATGTTTCTATTTTATTTTATATTTAAAAAAGAAATGGCTTTGCTATGTGTTTGGGCTTGATCTGATGCATGCTTATCTTATAATTTGGATCTGTCAATATGTATTTAAATTCTAATAATAAATTTTGGCTTTCATCCAGTTAAGAAAAGATGAAGTCTTGAAGCACAGTAGAGCTTCCTGACAAGTTCATAGAGTTGGTTGAGTAACTTCTCCTGGGATGCTGAACTTCCAGTAGGTTGTATTTTAGAGTATTTAGATTCTGACTATTCTGGAAGAGTAGACTATTAAGAATTTTTTGTGAAAGTTTTAATTTGTATGTGATTATGTATCCCTTTTTATCATAGTATTTTTCTTGTCTGGGCATTGAGTTTATCTGAAATAAAGCAGCATATGTTATCTGAAAAGTCTGTAGTCTGATTTGAAATGACCTTTAAGCTTTGACAATACCTTGTAGTAGGGCAGAGATACGTAACATAAGCATCTGCCCGAAGGTGATGGTACAAAGAAATTAGCTATTTGTTTAATTTAATAGGGTGGTACTTTAATAATATTTAAAAAAGTAATCAAAGAACTATTCATATATAGGAGTTGTTACTGGGCATAGCTGTTTTAATGTGTGTTTGTGGAAAATCACAGAATAAATTGGAGACTCCTGTTGGACCTGGAGCTACGTATGTGCTTATTCTGAATATATAAGCTCAGGCTGTTACCATGTGGTTTACTTGATTAATCATCCATAGTATCTTTATGTTGATTTGGTAGAAATCAAATATTTGTTTAATGTGGTGAAGGAATATGTGCCTGTCTTTAATCATGCCTTGTGCTTCTAGTGTTTTATTAGTTTCTGATGTTAAAATATGCTTTAAGGCAAATTTTACCCCTTTTGTAGTTCAGATGGCCATTTCCATATTGAATCTTGCACTAGATTTCAATGCTGCATTTGTGACCCAAGTTTCTGTGACCATGGGTGGATGTCATACACAGGCCTGACTCTTGTAAGAAGCTGTTTTGGGGGACACTGAGTTCTTATAACAGTAGTATCTCTAGCAGGGATCAAAAGAAAACATGTCATCCAAGCGAAGCCGCTCACATATTGGGTGTCTTCAGTGTGAAAACTGGATCCTTTAAACAGGAGCAGTAGTAAACTGGTCTGCTTGTCTTGTGGAGCTCTTCTTTTTAAGCTCTGTTTTTTTAAATATCTTTTTAAAAATAGATAAATTGGGCTAATTCTTACAGTGCAAACTTCTTAAGTTTCTGGCAGGGCCTGTGACTTATTTTATTTTCTAGTTGTAGTTAGTCTGAGTATTGTGTATGAGCTGCTTCCCAGGATTGCACTACTTGTGTCCTAATCATTTTCCAGTCAACTTCATAAAACTGTAATATCCACAAACAGATGTGAAGGAAGAGCGAAGTGCTCTTATTCTGAAGATTATTTTTTGGGGGTTCTGTTTTAGACTAAATTTAACCAATCTGTATGAACTATATATTACAATGTTTTCACTATTTTTTTTTTTATCAACACTGGGGTAATGAGTTCCTTCACTGCAACTGTTACTTGGAGATGCTGTTCCATAGATCAGTCGTTCTGCTGTAGCTTCCCAATTTATGAAGGCAGTATGTAGTCTAGAATAATTTCTGTTCCCAAGTAATTTCCATATAAGTGCGTTTTGCAGCAGTTTGTCTTGAGCAAGCTCAGCTACTGAGTCTTGCACCAGAATTGTCTTATGTCTTCAGTTATTTTAGCAAACGTGAATTCAGATTCAATGAGATGTAGAAAATGGGCAGGTGACTTACTGGGCAAAGCAGTTCAGCATTTTCAAAATTTTTGGTGTTTGGCCTAAACTTATTATATGAGGGGTTGATTTAATCTGAATTTCATCTGTATCTGAGGGAATATGTAAATAAAGAATTAACTAACTGGAATGTCACTTACCTTACTCTTCCTTTATAGTTTTGGTGTGTGTTTGTTTTTTTACTGAAGAATGTAATGTGTTTAACTTCTAGCACTGTGTGTGCCTATTAATGTTGAAAGATCAATATTTCAGTTGCCTGCTTACTGGATGGATATGATCTCTTGCATTATTGAAAAAAAAAAAAACAAAACAAACCCCAAACCACAACTGTCAGCATGTTGTGTAGAGAATGTTGTCAATTATGTGCTCACTTTAGATAGCATCTTTGGTATAATAGATTAAAAAGCAATAGCTAGCGAGATGGAAATCTGTCACAGTTGCTTGACCTATTTTGGAGTAACTAGAGGTGTGGACCACACTTTCTGGCCTGGAAGATCTGGTTCTTGTAAATATTTTCAGGTTGATACTTATGAATAGAAACGTTGTTCAAAATGAGAGGTACAGCTGAACCATTGGAAATATTCAGTACATGAAGTATGTAATTCTAGCTTATGTTCAGTTTGCTATTCAAGTTACTGCAGATGATACAGTCTGAATTAGCAAAGCCTATTTTCAAGCCAAACTTTTATAATCTTCCTGCAAATTAATATGGGTAAGATTCTGGAAAGAAATGCGTAAAAACGTACTCGGCTTACCTGATGGCTCTTTTTGTGGAGAAGTAAACTAGTTTTTCATAGCTTTGTCTTATGAGGCTGCTTAGTGCAGACTGAGGTTCTGCACGAGGAGTTAGGTCACAGGAACATATTGAAAGCACACACGTTCTCTAGGATAATTTGTGGCTGATGCCTTTGTATTGCTCTCTAGCCTGACTGCCTCGTGTTTGCCATGGGTCAAGAATCATATGATCACTTACCATGAGTTGGCTAATCCACATCTACATGCCTAGTGTGCAGTAGATGCTGTACTTCAACATCTTAGACTTGTAGTAGCTGCTTTGTGTAGATGATAATTTCTTGGATATGAATCTTCAGTCTTACTGTACTTTTACTGTACTACTTCACCTTCATACTTCTCTGACCTAATAACTCAATTCTGTAAAGCAATAAATAATTTGGGGTTTTTTTCCTGCAGTGAAGCCTGGACAGCTGTAAAGACTATAGATATCTTGGTCAGGAGTGCAAATACATTCTTTTTCTTTCCTAGAGTATTATACTGTGTTTTACTGCATGTTTTGTATTAGTTAACTTCAGGATGTCGTGGTTTTGCCCCAGTTGGCAGCTAAGTGCTGCCTAGCTGCTTGCTCACTTTCCCCACATCAGGATGGGGGAGAGAATCAGAAGAATGAAAGTGAGAAAACTCATGGGTTGAAACAAAGAGTTTAATAGCTAAAGCAAAAGCCACGCATGCAAGCAAAGCAAAACAAGGAATTCATTCACCACTTCCCATCACAGACCATCAGCCATCTCCAGGAAAGCAGGGCTCCATCATGTGTAATGGTTACTTGGGAAGACAAACGCCATCACTCTGAATGTCCCCCCCTTCCTCCTCCTTCCCTCAGCTTTATATGCTGACCATGCCATCACCTGGTATGGAATATCCCTTTGGTCACTGGTATCAGCTGTCCCAGCTGTGTCCCCTCCCAATTCCTTGTGCCACTTCTTGTGTCCGCTCTCTACTCACTGGTGGGGTGGTGTGAGGAGCAGAAGAGGCCTTGGCTCTGTGTAAGCACTGCTCAGCAGTCACTAAAACATCCCTGTGTTATCAACTTGAGCACAATTCCAAAACACATCCCCATAACAGCTACTATGAAGAAAGTTAACTCTATCCCAGCCAAAACCAGCACACAGGGTTAGGCAATGCAATTGCTTTGGTACAGGTGGAATTGCAGATCTTCAATATTACCAAAATGTTTGCAGACCACATCTTTGTTATGATTCCTTGCAAAATGTTTGCTTTGTTGGAGAAAAGCTATAAACCCAAAAAGAGCTGAATTATGTGAAAGTCATTTAGTGGTAAAAAACCTTAACTGTTAAAAATATGGTTTAGTTTATTTAAAAACAAACTAGACTTGTTGGTTTCCTTGGGGCCTGCAGGAAAGATGGGGAGGGACTTTTTATCAGGGAGTGTAGTGATAGAAGAAGGGGTAATGGGTTTAAGCTGAAAGAGGGTAGATTTAGATTAGATATAAGGAAAAAATTCTTCCCTGTGAGGGTGGTGAGGCACTGGAACAGGTTGCCGAGAGAGGCTGTGGCTGTCCCCTCCCTGGAAGTGTTCAAGGCCAGGTTGGATGAGGTTTTGGGCAACCTGATCTAGTGGAGGGTGTCTCTGCCCATGGCAGGGGTGTTGGAACTGGATGGTCTTTGAGGTCCCTTCCAACCCAAACCATTCTGTGATTCTATGAAAATCTGGTTTTGATATCTCTGCTGAAATTTGTTGTATGATTTAATGTAGGTAGGTAAATGGAGTTCTTCAAAACATAAGTCTTATCAATCACTTAAATAGGTCTAAGGTTTTGAAATCTTTAGAAATATGCTCCTGTTGGACTACTCTTTTGGACTTTAACTTACTTTGTAAGTCACTTCTCTGTTTTTGTTTTTCTTTCTCTTTCCAAGGACAGTACCTAAATGTGTAAATTACTTTAGATTGGAGGGGACCTCAGAAGGTCCTCTAGTCATGCCCCAGTTTAAACCATAGCAAATTAAAAAAGGTCTGGTTGCTTGTGGGCTTTAGTTCCTGACTGCTTTCATTGTGAAGACTTTTAATTTATTTATCTGATAAGAATTTCCCTTGTTGCAGCATGTCTGCTGCCTCTCATCCTTTTGCTGTGAACTTCTAAGAAACATCTGACTGTGAAGATAGCATTTACATTCCCCCTCCCTGCTTTTAGCCTTCTGTTCTGCAGATGGAATAAACCCACCTGCTTCAGCTGCTTCTTGTGCATCATGTTCTCTAAGCCCTGGCTGTCCTGATGGCCTTTCCTTGGGCTGTCTCCAGCTGCATCCGTGGGCACGACTCTGCATTCACTGCTCTCTAAGCTTCCCTCTTGCAGCCAGCTACAAGCTTAACTTGCAGTTCTTGTTGCTAACTGTTGCCTTCTTTGAAACAATGATCAATGTTTATTATTTAATGCCTGTATGCCATGTGTCTTATGCTATGGAAGTTGTAGCAGCTTTTAGAGTTGGGAAGGTGGTTTGTACTTCCCAGGAGAGTTTTTCAGCTGTGAGGTGTTGTGGGCACTAATGCAGAAGGTCAACAGGGAGAGTGACTTTCCTTTCTGTAGTATTGATGGGGGTCAGTATTCAGTCCTCTTCCTTCTCTCCTATCACAAGAAGTTCAAAGATGAAACAGTCATCACACTTTCGCCAAGGATTATCTGGTTTTGTTTGCTTGATATTTTTGTTACTTTTTTATTCTTTTCTAGGGTTAAAGCTATTCCCCTTAGTGCCTTGCCCTTTGGTTATATACCTGCCTGTCGTGTTGCTCATACCATACCCAGTAACTAGCAATCTTGAGATATGTTGCTTTGGGCACTTAGGTTCCAAAATACATAGCTAGTATTTTCATAGGTGGGTGTGAGATGAGTTGTGTAAAGTGTAGGATGTGAAAAAAATTATATATTTATTCCTCTCCCTTAATGAAAGGTGTCTGTAGGAATAGGATAAACAGACAAGAACACTGTATGTGACAGTCTTCCTGAACAGGCAGTGCAGCAGTGTGGGATGCAGGGTACAGTCTTCTCTTCTGCTGCATCTGCACTATGCTGCTTATGGTTAGCAAACAAATGGCTGATCTAATTTGGATTTAACTGTACAAATATTTCTTTACCTAATTAGCGTTGCTAATGCGAATACTTTCGAAGAAGCTTTTAGATAGATGTAACTTTTCTGAAATATATGATGTAGGCACTTCGGAGTATCGGGACATACCAGATTATTAAGCATCTGTGTTGATCAACCTGCATTTTGTAGTGAAAGAAACTTCATGTTTTGCTAAACTTAAGTTTGTAGTAACTGGTATCACAGTGACTCTTATCCCTTGTTTGCATTTGCAAATTTACTTCCTTCCATTCAAGGCTAGGCTTGCCCGTGTACTTCTGTTCTTGCCTGTGTTCTCTCCCAGTTGGCTACTACTTTTTCCTCCTAATGTGCCTGCCCTCTCTCCCCCTGCCCCTCCCCCTCCCAAGTTCATTCATATGCTTTTCACATAAACTCTCATCAGTTCTTGTGAGGGATGATTTTCTGCTGGGTTACAGAGCCTGTTTTCTTTTCCACACTGCAGCAGATACCAAAACATGATTTGAAAGTCCAATGATGTCTTAGAAAACATTTCTTCCAGCACAAAATATCGGCTAGAATGGATATAATTTTTTTATAATTTTTAGATAGTGGATTTTCAAGTGGCACCTCTTTCTTTGTTACTGTTGACTAGTTGGCAAATGTTGCATTTAAGAATAGAGGTTCTCACTTTCTAATATGCATTTGTGCCTCTTATGCCAAAATGTATGAGTTATGCATCACAGGATGTCATACTTTTGTATTTGATGTGCGTTCCTGCCAGATAGCCTTGCACAAAACTGCTTCTGTTACTACTTAGGTGGGAAGACCTGATGATCAAGAAGCTGCAGGGCTTGATTTTAATGATCCAGTTCAGAGCATGTCTCTTGCTGAGTAATATCCTAGCATTGTCTTAACAACACCAAATCATCATCCAATAATAGATAACTCTGACTTATAAATGAGGTCATGAATGCCTGTAGTCATCACAGTTTTACTTGTAGATAAAGGAATGGCTAATCTCTCCATCTCATTAGATTTTGAATTTGAAAATCATTTCCTGCTTGCTTCCTTTAATACTTAAACTTGTAAATAGCAGGTTTTTCAGTTCTGACTGTACTAGTTCTGAGTTTATGGTAGCCATACTTACCTGCTTCTGTGGCTGAAGGAGGGTCTTCTCTTTCAAGAGCACTTCTTCATGAATGGTTGTTCATAGCAGGATATAAAGCTGTCTTCAAAGTTTGAGTGAAAATTACTGTTTTATTTTTGGGGTGGTAATAGTAAAATGTCATCAGTACTATGTTGCATTAAGCTTCGTATTAAATGCTAGCAAGCTGTGTTATATGACATTTAGGTGTTACAGTTGCTTCTGTTATATTTGTCACTGTCATGATCTTAAGTCATTGCTTCCTTCATGGGCATTTGGAAATAAGTTACTGGATTGCTACATATTATATTGGTTGTATTATAAGTGTGTGTCATGCTTTAACCCCAGTCAGTAACTGAGCACCATGCAGCTGCTCGCTCACTCCTTCCCCCCTGCCCCCCTCCCCAAGGGGATGGGGAGGAGAATGAGGAAAAAAAAACAACTCATGAGTTGAGATGAAGACAGTTTAATAGGATAACAAAGGAAGAGAATAATAATAGTAATAACAATTATAATGTATATAAAACAAGTGATGCACAAATTAAATTGCTCACCATGTGGAAGGGAGAAAACAACCTGTTGCCCAATCTGTTTCCGAGCGGTGAATCTGCATCCCAGCTAGCTTGCCCAGTTATATCCAGAGCATGATGGTATATGGTATATGGCTATATGGCCAGTCTGTGTCAGCTGTCCTGGCTGTGCTCTCACAGCTCCTTCTGTACCTGGCAGGGCATGAGAAGCTGAAAAGTCCTTGAATTAGTGTAGAAATGACAACTAAAAGCATCAGTGTGTTACCAGCATTATTTTCATACTAAATCCAAAACACAGCACTATACAGGCTACTAGAAAGAAAATTAACTCAATCTCACCTAAAACCAGGACAGTATGGCTCCTCCTGGTTATACAGTTGTAACAGTAGCAAATCTAGAAGACAGACAAGGTAACTTTTCTTTTTACATCTATTTGAAGGGTCACTAGATCTTGTCTACTGGAAGTCCAGGTTGAGTAAAAATTGGATAGCTTTGTTATAGCTACCCAACCTCGGGTTTGCTGTGCTCCTAACCATCTTTTCAGTTAATCACCCACTTTGTTGTAACTAAATTCATCTGTCAGCTTCTGTAGATAGAGGCTTATTTCTTCATGTAACATTTGCTCTGCCCTTTTGAAGATATTGATTGCATTGTGCCAAGACTAAGCAGTATTTGAATCTTTTATTACTGACAATGTCTAGAAAGGTTTACTAGCCATTAAAGAGGCCAGAAATATGAGGTTTACAATTAATTCTAGTCATAATCTTCCAGTAAAACTTGATTAAATGGTAGCATGTAAGAATTATTTTGCTACTAATGCTTTAGATGTTTGAAAGCTGGGAGTTGTTAGTCAGAGACAGTGTAAGTCATTATGGTACTTCTGTTTCAGGACCTTCTAAGGAAACTGCAAAAGCAATTGAGGACCAGGAATCTTGGCAGTGAGCAGAGTGGAGTTTTATATTACGAGGTTCTGGTAGACCAGTGCCACAGTGCTTTTAAAGAAATTTATTTTACTGGAAAGCCCCTCAGTTTTCGTAGAAAACATTACTATATAAAATGAGTGTACTGATTTTTTGTATGTGTTATTGATCTTCCTTCACAGAACTCATAATAATAATAATAATAAAAAATTTCTGTGTTGCAGATTTAATCCAGTGCACAAATGAGATGAATGTGAACATCCCACAACTGGCAGACAGTTTGTTTGAAAGAACTACCAACAGTAGCTGGGTGGTGGTCTTCAAATCTCTCATCACAACCCATCATCTAATGGTGTATGGAAATGAGGTAATACAAAAAATGATGTGTCTCAGAATAGTTACAGCACTTCATTCCTATAAATGTCAGCTAAATGCTCCCACTAATTATCTTTGTAAGAAAATATTTATTTTTACCTTTTTGTGTCTAACTCTGCATAAGCACAGGTCTCATTATATGTTTGTCTACTTAATTTGTGTCTGCTTTAAAGTTTGTAATTCTAGAATTGTCCTGAATGCTGGAGGTACCTTTTTTGTGGTTTTATTCTAATAATAAACCAAGCAAACAAAATTAACAGAAAGTGACTTGAATGGGATTCTGAAAGCTCAAAATGGAAGCTTTTTTTAGATTCATGCTCTGGCTAATCCAGGTGGCCATTTCTCCCAGATTACTCAATTCTGAACTGATTTCCACCATCACCCCCAACCTTTTGCAGCGAAGACAAATGTGTGCCTGTGAGCGGGCTTTGAGTGTGAACATCTAAATTACACCACATACTGTAGAACAACTAAACAAACAAAACCGCAGTTTACACGAAAAGGAATAAGCTTGGTTTTTTTCCACAACTTTAATTCCTACAGGGCCTTATTTTTTGAAATACCAAGCCAAGCATAGCAGGAACTTGAATTTTCTGCATTAAAAACCCCAAAACTATACTCTTAAGGCTTTCTTAGAAAGTGTAAACATTCCTTTCTTACTGCAAACCGTCAATATAATGTAAGCTATATGGATTTTGGAATTAAGAGGGATGGTTTTAGAAAATTACAAGTAGGGTTTTGTAGAGAGGACCAAAACTTCATTTCAAGTTGCATTCAGTGTTCTTAGTCTTCTAGGTTGTGTAACTGCTTCTTCTGGCTGGCTGGGTTGTGAGGGGTTTTAAGCTTGTTTTGTTTTTTAAATACATATATGTATACTGGTTTCTGTTGCGGGTTAGCTACAGTGTATTTCTGGTCTTGGTGAAAATCTATTCTTTTAAGCTAAGTAAGCCACAAGAGGGCAAACTTCTCATGTTGACTTTAAGCATTATTGCTGGCGTAATTGACGCTTTCTAAAATAGAGTCTGTATACTTTTGCTGTGCTTGCATTTTGAGTCATATAAATTTTAAACTGATACCAATATGCTTCATAGTAATTAAAGGTATTTCATGGGACCACTGTCTAAAATGCTTTCTATTTTAAGTAAAATTTGTTTGACAGTTTTATTCTTGCCAAATGTATTAGAGAAGTAATGAGGGTAAGATTGCTGCCTAAGATTAAACTTTTCACTAGAAATAGTACTTAAACATGGAAATCAAGTGTTTATGAAAATGTCTAGAAGTACATAGAGAATCTGTAAATCCCTTAGTAAAAAACTGAAGTGTTTGGTCCTCCAGCTTTTGCTTAATTCACTTATAGCTAAGTACTGAGTGCCTGTACTTTTCTCTAGTCTTTTTCTGTGTAACCTATATATTTATACTAATGCAAATAATTCAATAGTACATGTTACACTAATCAGAACTATTTTTTTCCTCGTGTCAAAATGCTATTGGAAGTGAATGATTGGTTTACTTTTGTAGCAGCTCTTTATACAATGGTTCATAAGACAAAATTATTTTTCCTACTGCATTAAGATGTGGTGCCAGTAACCTGAAATGTGTCTTTATAAGATGAAAATAGCATCATTCACTTTGTGAAACGTAATTTGGAATTATGTGTAATGAATGGGATGTACTAAGTGTCATACTGTGTTAATGTTTTATATGGATTCTTGTATTTGTTTAACATTTAATTTATAAGCAAACTCATCTTGATATCACCTTTTTTTCATATTTAAGGTAAGTACTGTTACAATTGTATGCTGAGCAAAGATGCCTTGGCTAATTGCTAAAATGAAATCAACTGTTATAAAATTGAAGTCAATTGTGAGCCTATAAAATGAGAAAGTATTTGGGGGGATTTATTCAGAAATTTTCAGTTCCATATTCTGGCTTAAAATAAAGTATTTCAGTCAGAAACCTTCATGCAATATCTACGTGACTGATTTGTTCACAGATTTTTTTACATAAAAATAACTAGCTTAATTTGAAAATTTATCTGAGTTTTTGTAATAGTTTCCAGATTTGAAATCAGTCTTAAAGAATAAAAGCTGAATTGCATAAGCTGGATAAAAAGAGTTTCTGTTACTCTGTTACTTCAGTTGCAGCTCATTGGTAATATAGTAAAAGCATTCAAATTTTTCCTTTCATCTAGCGTTTTATCCAGTATCTGGCGTCCAGAAACACATTGTTTAATTTGAGCAATTTCCTAGACAAAAGTGGATTGCAAGGTAAGGCACCTTTTAATCAAAAGTTAGTAGTGTGCTGCAGGACAGTGAATACAACTTAGTAACTCTAATGGACCGTGTCATTTAAGAAGTAATTTTTCTGTCTGTTTTACCCCAGGCTGCATTTCTTAATTTAAAATGCTGTTGTGGCATGACGGAAGTTGTCTGCTGGAGGAATTTGTTGCATCTTTTAGGAGAGGCTTACTTATAAATGCTTCTAACTTTCCTAGCTAAACAGATCTGATTTAGATCCTCTTATTTCTGAAGATTTTCTCCATTTGGAGAAGTATGTTTTGGTTAGTAAGTTAAATTTCAAAAAATACACATGTACATCAGATACAGCATGTCAGTGAGACAAAGTCTGTGTCAAAAAAAAAAAAAAACCCAAACAACATTTTGGGAAATTGTTTAAAGACCATTCCATCTGTCTTTGAGACTAATTCTGTGGGCAAGTAAGTTTCTCTCTGGTTCAGATTTTTCAACTGAAAAACCCTTGCAAACTGTTATGCTGCAGTTCAGTGCAGTTCTGATCATACACTTTTTTTTTTCCTCAGGAGGTTTCTTACTTTATTACTTTTTATGTAGCTGCTTCTAATTTTTCACGAACATGTTCGTGAATGCATAATGTAATCTTCTTGGTAATAATTTCTATCATACTATGAGATAACTTGCATAAAAACACTTTGTTTTGCTTTTAGAAGTAATTTCCTCAGGAAGTGAAGTGTAAGCTTCTACATAGTTCAGGTCGTCTAGATATTTGCAGTATTGTCTGTTTGATTTACATGGTGACTATGATGATGTACACAGTTCTTCGTAACACGGATTAACTATACAATATCAGGCAAAAATATAGTAAAGCTGTCTTGTGTTAATATCTTGCACTTTCTTTAGAGTAAGGTTCTTGATCTGTAATTGATTAAGTAAGTAATAAGCTTCTGAAACTTGTTTTTTAGGTTATGACATGTCAACGTTTATCAGACGGTATAGTAGGTATCTGAATGAAAAGGCAGTTTCCTATAGACAAGTGGCTTTTGACTTCACAAAAGTAAAAAGAGGGTAAGGACTGTATTTTGTTTTGCTTATCTTGAAGTTTTGTCTTATGTCCTGTAATTCAAGTGGAGAATGCCAGTGTTGGCTCCAACTTAGCACAGACAGTAATGTCTGCTTCTCTCAATTGTATATCTGCCAGGACACACAAAGGCTCAACTGCCCAGTTATGCATATTGCAAAAATATTTTACTTCAGTTATTAAAATCTGTTGTTTCTTTAAACATTAACAGTTTAATATAAAGAAATGAAAAATGGTATGCATCAAAGTATATATCAAAAAAGTGGAAGTTTGGACAAATCTTCCGTGATAGATCACAAAGTTACTTTGTCTTGTGTGTAGTATAGGGGACTATGCAATTTACTTGTGTTTCTAGCTCTGGAATGTTTAAATGACAGGTATTCTGTGAAACACCTTGCAGTCCTTCCTAGTGTCTCTCTATTCTTGTCCCAGAACATCTGTACAAGTTTACTACCTTTGTAAAGGTAGTGCAATTCATACTTTTAACAGAACGTTGTAGTAGATGCTACTCAGAAGAGTTTGTGTGCAGGAATTAAAATTTTCCCTGGAAAGTGAGCTCCTTTAAAAGAAATCAGTTGTTTTGAGACTAGGTACCTGTTTACAGGTAAAATAACGCAGTGCAGGGCACCAGTAGTTGGGTAAATTGCATGTTACAGTGAACGATGGAATTAATCTGGAGATCTCCTTCACTGGTAAGGCTGGAGAGGATATACTGGTCATGGTTCAAAGTCTTTCCATCTTTGTCCATTATCTCAGTATGCAGGGCTTCTTAAATTTTAAAAACAATAATTTCGGTTTTACATTTGGGTATCCTTTATCATCCATACACAGGATAATTTATATTGAGGCTTGAAAGTTAATTCTTAACTAACCCATAAAAATCTCAGCCTAAAACTGTTAAATGAGTTAACTGCAGTAGTGGGCTGCCTAATGATATCTTGCATTAGTGTTACAAAGCCATTTGAAATTGGCCCGAGAAGACTGTCCAAATCCCTTGTACGTCCTTGCTAATACTGTACAGTTAATTTTGTTTTGAAATGTAATGGAAAAGTAAAAGGGAAATTGTGGTGGTCTTTCACTGTTTCTGCCTTTAGAGATGGTTGGAGTCCCAACAACATAAACCACTTAGCCTTTTCTGCATATAGGATATGCGTGTGGTCAGGTGGCTGCAGATACTCTACAGAGTTACACTGTTGCTTTATTAATCAGGTGTTTTAGACCTAATGAGGTGAATTATTTAGCCCACAGCATGTGCCTGGAGGTCCTCCTGTGAGCCAGCAGGGATAACTCTTCTGGTGGCAGCAATCTACCTTTTCCACACCTTTTTTTTTTTTTCTTTTTTTTTTTTTTCTCAGGGGCTCCACTCCCGTGCCCTACCATGTTAGGTTTATTGCAGTTGCTGTTTGTTGTTAGGAGGGAGTATATGGCACAAGTAGAAAGCTGGAAGCAGCGTGCTCCCCATCACTTTCCAGCCTGGAGAACAGCTACAACCTTTTCTGTGCAGACATGCTGAGATTTGCACTTGCAGGAAACATTTGGTTTTCTGTGTGCATGCTGATGCAACTGCAAGGCTGTCTGACTTGTCTTACATTACAGAAAGTTATTTCTCATCACTGAGGTGATTTAGTCTCTTCCTTGGTTGTTGCTTTTCTTGGATATTTTTCATCTTAGTCTATTTAATCTGGACAACAAATAAACAATCAAATATTGGGAGTCAACGATTAAAAGGAAGCGTCATGTAGTCTATAATCTTTCTGAAAAAGCTTGAAAAACATGTTGTCACATTTGTTTATTCTTTCTTACTGCTTTTACTTGAAAAGAAAATCATCCAAACTGACATGAAATAATAATCAGCTGATTGGAAAAAGCGTGGGTAAACATTTCCTTCAGAAATAACCTTCAGAGCATTTTTTTTTTTTTTGTTACCTGATGCATCGTAGATCTGCTGTATTTCTGAGCACTATCAGTTTCATTTCCTCTGAATAAAAATTCATCTTGGATTCATATTTTGGCCAAATAAAAGTTGTTGATTTTGTACACTGCAGTTATTACAGTTGTATTGGCTAGACAGCATTCCTAAACATCGAAATGCCTGCTTTGAATGGCAATGATTTAAATGTTTTCTCTGACCTATTTTATTTTCTATGTTGTTTCTTACTAACAATTGCCTTCAAAATTCAGGTGAAGAATTTTCTTTTGTTTTGCACAACAGGGCTGATGGAGTGATGAGAACAATGAGCACAGAAAAACTTTTAAAAACTGTACCAATTATACAAAATCAAATGGATGCACTACTTGACTTCAATGTAAGTTTAGCAGCATGTACATGTCTAACATACTATTGACTTTGTTGTACAAACCTGCACAAGCTTGTAGAATAGGTCAAGATTAAGTCTTGAACTTGGTTCCATGTTATCTGCACAGCTTAAAGAGCACAAATCATTTTGTTCATTGATATACCCCCGAGAAATCAGAAAAAAATATGATGCTCACTGGAGAGAATGTATTGCGCTAAATTAGTGTTGTTTGTTGTGTATGTTATGTAGGAATTGTTTGTTCATTTAAAAATTTATTATTTTTGTCCTCTGTCTTTTATCTTAATGTTAACTACCATAACTAACTTAGTAGAAATGTATGCCAAGATGATTTGATTTAATTCTGTGCTGAGCGATCCTGGATTGACTTGCTATGCTGCTACTTTCCATTAATAGCCAGTGAGATGATTGGAAAGCATGCCTTGGGATAGAGTGCTGAAGTTCAACTAGCAGTTTTCCAATAAGTTATCAATTCAGTTAAATTAACTTTTTTCTGATCTTCCTAGGTCAATAGCAATGAACTTACAAATGGTGTAATTAATGCTGCCTTCATGCTCCTCTTCAAAGATGCCATTAGACTGTTTGCGGCATATAATGAAGGGATTATTAACCTCTTGGGTAAATATAACTGTTTTCTGCAATGTTAATCTTTGGGGAGGGAGCTCAGTAAACAATTGCAAATAGCTGCCTTTTTTTTTTTTTTTTTTGGAGAAGTCGAAATTGTCTTACTGTAAAACATCAAAATATTACTGTTATTTCCAAGTCGGATTCATTTCCAAGGTTTTTCTGTCCAATTGCATTTTCCATTGCATTGTATATAGGGGTGGGTAAATTTCTGAAAGCAAAACCAATTCAAGATTTTCTTCACTTAAATTTTTTCTTTCAGTGTTTGTTGAGGTTTTTGTGTTGGGTTGTTTGTTTTTTTATCCCCTCATTGAACTACATGGCAAACCCAAACCATGATATTGATGCTTTTTTCTTTAAGAAACAAGATCAGATTTTGTTTCTCTTTATTTGAAGTAAGTTATGGTCAGTTACAAATTTGCAGTCACAGCATCTGTGATTGCTTGGCTATCAAAACTTTAATGTTGGTTGGTTTTAATGATTGGTTGGCTTATGTTTCTAGAGCATACCTTGTATTTCAAGGGGAATTACAAATTCAGACTTCAGGCCCTTTCACTTCCACACACTGGAGATGCAGAGGAGCCTAAATTTTGAAAATAATTAAGTTGAAAGTAATCCGATTTGCTTGGTTTGGTTGTATTCTGCGATAGGATGAAGCTACCCAAGTGCTATTATTACCTAATGCTTGCAAAATGGAAAGCAAAATCCAGAATTAGTTAGTAAAGGACAGTCGTGCTTCCAGTCTGAAGCACCTGTCTACTTCTTTTCCCTCAGTAAGAACAACTAGCATGCAGTTGCTTTCACTCATGTTTTGTGTGAAGCTTAATATAGAAACAGGCCTTGAAAGGCTGTTTGAATGAGTGTCAGACCCTCTAGCTTTCATCACCGATGTTTTGCAGTCAGTTGCACCTCATTGTGGACCACACCATAACAAAAGGCATCAGTCCGGCAGACAATATCAAAATCTTACCTTACATGTGGCCACTGGAATGGAGTAGATGTTTGACTGCCAGATTGTAAAATTACTTCCCCCCCCAAGAGGATGAATTTACATTTCTTTAGGTGACCTATTCTTAAACTTGATTGTCCTCTTCAGGGTGGTTATGCTTTTGTGAGATCTAGTACCAGCAAGGTAAGGTGTAATTGCATGCATGTGATCATTAGCTCACATTCAATGGAGCTTTTGTCCTTTGATGCAAGTTAGGCATAGCGACTTTTGCAGTTAACATAATAAAACAGATTTGCAGGCATTTTCTGTTTGTCTTGATTTATATGCTTTTACTTTACATATCCTTTGCCAAATGCTTGATTTCTTATTTAATGCAAGTATTCTTACTGTTTATAGAAAAATACTTTGATATGAAAAAGAACCAATGCAAAGAAGGCCTTGATATATATAAGAAGTTCCTCACAAGAATGACACGGATCTCGGAGTTCCTTAAAGTTGCAGAGGTAAACTTTAGTCAGCCAAATGTTGCCCTTTATTTGAAACAGCTTATAAAGAGCTTGTTTTCTCATAAAGCAGCTACTTCTTCCTGCCAGCCTAATTGCAGTTATATCAAGGGTCACCTTGTCAGCCTCTACTCTGGCGATTAGTTCATTGGAGGACTGTATTGAAAAACCTGAATACAAAATACTTACTGGTTTATCTTTTACTGAAGGAGGGTGTATAAATACGCATTTAAAATTTCTTCAGTTACATAATAATTGTGAGCTTGCTTTAAGCAAAGTAACTTCATGGTGATCTGCTTTCTATGGTTCTAGCTGTATTCTAGTTTGAAACCCACAATTCGATACAAGTTTTTGAATGAAATAACAGTGTCACAAATAAGAAATTGAGACAAGTAGATGAACATGTGATTATTTTTTTAAAGATGTCTTGGCTGTAGGTGTGTTTACAGAGGAAAAAGCAGTTATTCTGCAGAATGTATTGTTTGGGGGTTGTTTGGGGGTTTTTTATTGTATTTAGTCTGTTGCATTTTTGTTTCTGAAGCATTGCTGAATTGATGTCCTAGTATTATGGAGTTCCTCAATTGAGATGTGCTCCTGTTCTTGTTTTGCTTTCCTTCATTATTCATAACTCTCTTAACAAAAAATTAAGCCCTAAAGCTTGGCTTGCTGTCTGTCCTGGCAGAATATCTCTATCAGAGGTACCACCTGCAGCTATCTTCAGCTGATAACACTATCAGCTGAAGTAGAGAGTATTAATCTTTCTATTCTAACAACATATATCCTGCTGCAGAACACCTTGAGTTTGATACGCATTTTAGAAAATAACTTCTTTACAAAACTTTGAAGGTGCTTTGTTTTAGCAAAAATACGGTCTATAAAAGTGGGTCTAAGAATGTACCACATAAATTGTGGAATAGGCAAACTTCTCTAGCCTTAAAATTCTGAAACATTTGATTCTTATTGTGTTTTATTTCTAAGGTTGTATCTGTTAAAGTATGTCAGCACGCCTACTTCAAATGTGTATAGATTTAACAGCAGAATTTATTATTTCCAACTGTCATAAAGTTCGGATTGTGGAGATTTAAAATGTACATGGACAGGTTTGCGCTTTTCACATGACTATCTTAATGTTGTTTGCTTTTTGAGCATCTCTGCCTTGAACAAATGCAAACAAGTTCTAAAGCTCATTTGTTTTATTACAGCAAGTTGGAATTGACAGAGGAGACATACCAGATCTCTCACAGGTAGATAAACCTATTATGTGTTTGCCAGTACATGTCTGCTTTGGGGTTGCATAATCAGAAAAACTTGGCATTATGGCATTCACTTATGCTTTCTTGTGTATGTTGTCACCAGATTATTTCCAAGTTTGTGATTAAATCTAACCTCTGTCAGAGCCTGGCTTTTATATGCAGTGATCCTATTGTAAAACATTATAGATTGTTTCTGTCATACTCTAATTGAGTTTTAAGACAACCTGATTTCTGTCATGCTTGAAGACACAATTTGTATCTGTGAGTTCACATAATGAAACTTTTACATGATATTATGAAGCTGTGGTTTTTAGCAAACTTGCTTTTGGCTATATGCCCCTTTAAATCATTGTGAGGGCTTGCAGAGCATACACATAGAAATTACTTTAGGTACAATTTCCTCCTTAGTGTCTTTTGAAATACTGACTCCTTCCGACTGCCTACTTGCTGTTTCTTAGCTGTTAATTTTAATGTCTCTTGACGTATTTCAGTGCTTACTGGTGAGTCATTATGACAGAGTAATGTAGCGAGGAAAGTACATCACCTGGTATTTGAAGTCATTATATACGTACAGGATGCCAAGATGTGATATAAGTATTGTGAGCTGTTGTACCAGTTGCCCTACAGTTGCATTCTCTTTTTGCAGGCACCGAGTAGCCTTCTTGATGCTTTGGAGCAACATTTAGCTTCTCTAGAAGGGAAGAAAATCAAAGATTCCACAGCTGCAAGCAGGTGCTTATGCCCTTGTCCTTTTAAACTTTTAAATTTGTTGAATCAAATGTTAAATCCATTATTTTTTTATTTCATTGTAAACTAAGGTTAGTGTAGGCTATGTTGAAGATAAGACTGTATTATGATAGCAATGGTAGAATAGCAAGTTACCATATCTTTTGCGAAGTGCTTAAGATAGCTTCTTCCAGAACTGGAATCTAAGGAGCTGCAAGCACTTGTTGTAGAATCCCTCGTGTAATAGTTACATACTTTTAGCATTTCATCTCGAACTTCTGAAGAGAAACTAAGTTTTTTTCACTTAGTGCCTGTAAATGTTCATTTAATGTTAATAATCAGACTTCTGTAAGGTATGCAACATTTATGTCCTTAGATTCTTACATCTCAACTCTAATCCCTTTTTTGTCAAAGGCAATAAAATGCTTCCAGAAGTCCTTAAATTAAGAATAGATTTTTAAAGTAATTGGGGATTAAAGCCATACTGTATAAAGTGAAAGTCAGTCCCTGATTTTATGTGCTTGCTAAAACACTAAGTGCAATCTAGAGAAGTCTTCTAGGCAACTAACTAAATTTTAAAAAACTTAATATTGGGGGGAAGACTTGCAAAATTAAACAGCACTTTTTTTATTGCATGTTCAAAAAATAAGGCAGTTATATTTTGTGTTCTTTTTTTTATGGTAGTGACAATATTAGGTCTTATTTTAGAATATTTGCTTTCATTTGTAAGATCACTTTAGTTTGTTCTAAAACTTAAGTTAAAATCTTTTAAATCTTTTTGTACACTCTTAAATGTGGTGATAAATTACAAACTTTTTCTCTGGGATATACTAGTTGCATTGATAGCTTCTTAACTAAAATTGTTAAATTAGCCACAATTTGAACTGGAGCCCAGATTATCAGAGATTCTTTTGCATCTACAAATAATTCCATTTTAGGCAAACAGGAAAAGAGCAAAGGCTTCAAACATGAATTCTGTGATCCAGTTTGGAGGGGAAACATTTAAGGGGAAAATCCAAAATGCAGTATATGAGAGTAGATGGCATATGTTCTAGGCATTTTCATTTTGCAGTTCATACAGTATCTCTTATTTAAACTTATCATTTTGTCTTGTACAGTGTAAGATATCACCAATGTTATAAAGAGTTCAGAAGGAGACTGGGTGGATACAAGCAAAGTGTTTTTTAGATGTTCCTATCACGTGTCACCTATTAACAGCCAGCTTTTCTCCTGTCCGATTACTTTAGAGCTACCACCCTTTCCAATGCAGTCTCTTCCCTTGCAAGCACCGGCCTGTCTCTCACGAAAGTTGATGAAAGGGAAAAACAAGCTGCATTAGAGGAAGAGCAGGCTCGCCTAAAAGCTTTAAAGGTAGGCATACAGAATTTTTACTTGAAATCACTCTTCTTATGTTTTTATTGATAGCTTATTAAGGTTCTTAAAGGAGCAAAGGGAAAAAAACAATTATTAATACTGCACGTGTACTGTTGGCAAAGCACTGGAAGTAGAATCTTACGTACATATACTGTGCAACTTGTGGAGAGTTTGTCAGAATAGTTTCTGAAGGATTTGTGGTACCACAGACTCTTGTAATTATAAGTAGCTTACACTAGTGTGTGGAATAAATAAAGGGAATTCTTTAAGTTCTGCTTTGTTTTACTTCCAAAGTCATATACACAAATGTTGTTTCTGGATTTCTTATGCCAGCTCACTTTCCCAACAGGAGCAACGTCTAAAAGAACTTGCAAAGAAACCTCATACCTCTTTAACAACTGCAGCTTCTCCCGTGTCGACTGCAGCAGGAAGCATAATGACTACACCAGCCATTGATATTTTTCCTACTCCTAGCTCTTCAAACAGGTATGCTTAATGGTGTTGCTTCACTGTGAGATGCGCTACAACTAGGGTTTCCGCTAAATTTCTGCTGCGGAGTACACATTGCAGAAGGTTGGTTGGGAGTAGAGTACGTTAGTGATGTGATAAGAAATGATATTATGGGTAAAGTTGATGGGAAAATAACCTATTGCCATAAATAATGTAAAAAGTATGTTTTCATCATCCACTTGCAGAATGGTTTCTGATAAGAACCAACTGCTGACAGCACTTGTAGCTGTTCTTAGTTAGTGAGCCAGGTGGTTGGAACTGTAAAACACACATGCTTTGTCCCCAAAGAACCTTACAAGTTGATTTGGGAAAAGTAAAATAAAAATTCAGCTTGGGAGGTCATAAAGATAATACTGAATTTAATGTTGTATTTCTAGATCTTTAAAAGTAGAGTGGTATGAAATGTTCTTGGTAGATTCTGAGAAAAAAGAAAGCCTGAAACAGGGTTTGAAAGAAGTGAGGCAAGTTTTGCAGTCTTGAGTTGTATCTGGAACATCTTTCTGCAAGGACTTGCAAAGATAGTGCAAGAGTACTCACTGCATGGTAATCCTGATCTTTGACTAGCAGGAACTGTTGGTATAAGCGTGTGTTCTTCGTTCTGTGAAATACCTGTCAAATCAAGCAGTAGGTACAATGCTTTTATCAGTGTAGAAGGAAATAGCTCTCTGAAGGCTTATTTTTGCTTTGGGTGTGATCCTGAACCTAAAGGACTGCTTAGTTGTTCTGTCAGAGCTACTTGTCTTCTTCAGCTGTTTGCTGTTGTTTGAAAGTAGTCAGCACTTTGACAGCCTTCTTTCCCTATTAGAAGGCTATTGTAGGAAAGTATTTGACATACTATGTGGAAAATAGCTGAATCACCTCTAAGGAGCTAGAGAATCTGTCAGTGTAAGTAACTGCAAGACTTCTTTGAAAAAGGATTTTCTTTCAAATTGCTTTTTAGAGGCCGAAATATTTGAAATGGGCGTCTGCTTTGAACTAGTAAGTTTGAATATCTGATCTTGCTTGTTAAGAGGTCTGAAACATAGAAACATCTGATAATGCTTTTTCAAGCTGCCAGAAATGCTACATAGTGAAGACAAGAGCATTTTTTTTCTAAAAAAGCCCAAATGGTAGTTTGTCTTCATGTTTAAATTCAGTTGCTGGCAGTATGACTGCTATGAGCAACAAACTCAGGAGCTGCCATGAAGGCGTATGTTGGGTCGTAAGTTCAGTTGCTGGCCATTAGATGCAATGTCTGATTAATCCCTGTCATTAACTTGAACAAGCTTTACCTTGAAAATTATCTTGGTTCTGCTGCTCACATTACAGGGCTGTGCTAGACTATGCTGCTTTTTAATAGGACCAGTAGTGGCAAAACATGATTTCAATCACTGTTGAAATGAAATAGTAAAAACTGAATGATGCAAGTGATTGGGTCAGCAAGAGAATATACAGAGATCTAGGATGTCGCTACTAGCCTTTAAACTCATGCACTTCTCTCATTTCAAAAGATGCTTGGGTGCCGCAGTGACTTAGCTTCTGTCTGTAGTAGTGACCATACATGCAAATTTTGGTTCCTTTTGTGTGCTGAACAGTTCTGGGTGAGCACCAATACTCCATTTTTTTTCAGGACTAATTTAAAGTATAAAATTAATTCTGCAAGAGGATGAATTTAACTGTTCCTGTTTAACTCTTGAAATTATTGCAGCAGTTCTATTTCATAGAATCATAGAATCCTTTGGGTTGGAAGGGACCTTAAAGACCATCTAGTTCCAACCCCCCTGCCGTGGGCAGGGACACCCTCCACTAGACCAGGTTGCCCAAAGCCCCATCCAACCTGGCCTTGAACGCTTCCAGGGATGGGGCCTCCACAACCTCTGTGGGCAACCTGTTCCAGTGCCTCACCAAGACTTTAAGACTTTATTCTTCATTTCCCTGTGATGTTCTTAGGTTTCAATTTGGTTTTGAATACTCTAAAATGTGCATTTAAATGAGTTTTCATTCACATGACTAACGTGTGACAAAGTGTTTCAAGGCTTCTTACATTTTGCTTTCCCCAGAGTTCTTCAGTAGCTCATAGAGGTAAGCCAGTTCCTCAGCAGTGGTTGATAGTGGAAAGATATGAGTTGTGGAATTAAGATGTTACATTTTGGCGGTGCAGCCTCTTAGAGTTCATTCTGTCAGTCTGCTTTTGTCATACTGTAGGGCTTTCGTAAGGCTTTTTTAAAAGTTGCTGAAGATTGCTGAACATAATATGCTGTAGCCCAATTGTTGGACTGTGAGGAAGATGGCAAGACTGCTGTTTTAGCTTTGACAAAAGTCACTTAGCATAACATAGAACTTAGCTTGCTAAATTAACACTTTTCAACTTTCTGATTTTTGCCTTAGTTCTATCCATTTTGTAACAACCAATTTGTAACAAAGCTTTTGTTACTGTTGACAGTTACTAGCATTCACCTTGTATTGAAAACTGTGATGTAGTTCAAACAGTTGTGTTAATTTGTCTTTGTAGCACTTCAAAGCTGCCAAATGATCTGCTTGATTTGCAGCCAACTTTTCATCCCTCTGTACATCCTATATCTGCTGCCCCACAAGTAGGAAGTACCTGGGGAGGTAAGAACTCTGAATCGAATTAAGGTTCTAATTGCTATGGCCATGTTCCTGTAAATGATTTCCCTAGTCTCTGGGCTGTTTCTTCCTTAAAAACAGAAGTCTTGCAAAGACAAGCTACAAGTGCAAGAGAGTAAAAAAGTCAAATCTGGGTATGAATTAAAATAATGTACAAAGACTTTTGATAGGAGATGTTTTAGTAGCAAAGTTACTTTAATTGTCGACCAGTTCTGTCAGCCTCATAACTGCTGTCTTCAAGAGTCACATAGCAAGCCACGGAAACTTCGCTGTGAGAAGTCAATTCTGTGAAGATATCTGCCAGATAGCCCATATTGCATACATGGAACTTGAGTACAGTTGGTTTGGGTGGCTTTTATATACATTTAAAATTTTATCTAATGTTAAATCACATTTGCAGGTGATAATAGAGAAAAACTTGTATGAGACCTGAAAGGAGGCAGTTGTGACAAATGCATAGAAAGTAAGAAAATCCTAAGTTAGTTACTGAAAACAATAAGGCACCTCTTTACAAATTCTCTTGTATTTCATTTAATTAAAGGCAAATTAGCAAAAAGCTGTGGTTGGATCTCTTTAAGTGACAACATTTATAAGGAACTCTTCCCTCTGACTTTGGAACATCCAAATTGTCGTTCTGCCCAGTTGCTAGGATGGACTGAATGAGAGGTTAGATTAACTTATTGATACAGACAAGTCCTTAAACCAAGGAGGCAAGCAAGAGCATTCCAGAAAGTCATAAGTGTTACTTCAAGATTAGTTTGAGCGATAGAGCATTTAGTCATTTACTCAAAGCCAGTTTTGTCTTTGCTACTTTGTGGTGTTCCAGAATACTTCTGATACAGGTGACATATTGCCTACTTGCACCGTTGGTTATACTGGTGGAGGATTAAAAATCTCTTACAAAGATGTTTCTTTTCATTTTCCTACATAAATGACACTTAATAAAATGATAAACTCCTGAACTATATGGCTGTTTCCAGATTATTTTTTTATAAATCAGATGTTTGCAAAAATGCTTTCTTTTATGATGTGTGAAAAATTGGGAGTTGCTGCTTCAGAAAGTCTTGTAGACATCGAAATAATCTTGTTCTGAAACTTTAGTTCACTGTTTCTTTTTGAGCTATAGCTTTTCCTAAACATCTTTCCAGTTATCTAACATCATCACAATAAGCAGTGTATGTATTTTAATTTCCTATTTAATTTTTACTGTGTGTTTTGTGTACCTTCTCGCATTTGTTTGTGGGGAAGTATCACACAGTTTTGAGTGATGGGACAATACTAATATATGTAGCTTTAAAAATAAATAAAAGTAGTTTACTTGTCCTTTAGTTTTGCTGAGCAGAGCATCTTTTGACACAGATGCAGTGAGGAGTGTATCGAGTTATGCATACAGATTTCAATGTTTAATAGGCTTAGAGTTTAGAAATGGAGAAAAATGTTTTGGCTCATCTTGTTTGCTTTCTGGAAAATACCTTCTGTTTCAGCTTGTCCTAGAAGTGGGAGGATTGTCTTCCCCTTGAAGCTCATATCACAATCTAGCATTTCTTTATTAACCTGCAACTCTGTGTTTGTTCGATGTCATGTTACTCCTGGTAAGAGTCTTCAGTAACAGTCATCGATATATCTGCTTACTATTGACACATTTCTAAATACTTCTAAGATTTAATTAACTGTGAAAGTTTTTGGATTGTCTGCTACAATTTTAGGCTAAAATTCTGGGATCACCATTTTTTGTGTTACCTTTCATCAAAAAAAAAAAAACTCTTCAGCTTTACAGACATGGACACTAACTTCACGTAGGTGAGGTAGATAAGAAGTGCTTTCCACATTTTGCAGATGGGGAAATCTGAGCAATTAACTGACTTGTCTGAAGTCATACGGCAAGTCAGTGGCAGAGCCAAGAATGGAACCTGAACTATTTCCAGTCCTGTGCTCTAACCACTGCACAGCATCCCTCCCTTAGGTAATTTTCTGACATGATGATCTTTGTATTTGGTGTATATGGTGACTTTGAGAAGAGTATCGAACCAGCTACAAATAGCAATGGACTAAAATCAGTTACTGGTTAAAAATTTTATACAGCAACTCTTAAGTATGTAATAAAAGGATAAGATGTTTCAAAGGCATTATATTTGGGTTGCTGCCTTTTGCCTCGTGCTTCCAAAAATGTTAAAACTAATGAGGTTAAAAACTCCTGGAGAATGGGTTCTGCAATTGTCCGTTTTCAGTTTACTTTGTTCAAACTGTAAGAGATGCCACTGAAAAACCTTTGTCACTGTTCTCTCAGATAAAATGCTTCCAGTTGGGTAACTTAAAGGTAGAAGTTTGCAAAGTTCAAATTACTCTTTTAAATGCACCTGAATCATTAATGCCTAATGATAGCCTGAAGGTGCAGTGATTCCATTGACACAAACAGATGCCATGTGTATTCTAGGATGAAATTGGGTTTTACAAACATTGAGATGTTGCTGGCAGGAGAAACAGCAATTTTTAAAATCTGAATATGCAAGGATATAAATTGCCCAAACCCAATTAATTTTCAGTTACCTTTGTCACTAGCATTGGCAAGTTTTGAAACTTGGACAAGATTGAACACACTGGCTAGAATTAGAATGAGGCAGACCAGTGAGGAGTCTGAGAACAGATTACATTTCCGAGAAAATCTTGATAATCTAAAGTTCTATTGTACTGTTTCACTAGTCAAAACGCCTGAAACTCCATATGCAACCTTGGGATTTGGGAACAGAAAGCAGTATATAGTCATTTTCCTGTTAAGTGCATTTGTAAAATAATTCCAGTGGAGAGTAGTTTCAAACAAATATAGTTAAAAACTTTTTATCCTTTTTAGCTTCTTTCATATTGTTTTATCTGAGCTGTTTATTGGGATTGTACCAGCTGTGTCTGGTACATTTGCCAGCTATCAATTTGTACCTAAACTTCAGGAGCCAAACAAACGTATCGATGTGAGAATAATCAGTTTGGCCTATCGGTTCAGACTTTTTTCAATCACAAGGAGAACCAATAGAATCAGAAGAATGTGAAGCAGCAACAGAAAAAGCAAGCAGGAGCTGATTAAGGGATAATCTGCCCTGTTTTATTGCCAGATCTGTTTGTTCTACAGCTTCTAGAATAGCATTCGAAGCAGACAACAGTTTTAAGCAGTACCTGAAAGCAAGGACTCATTTTCAGGTGACTGGCTGATTGACATGTCCACAAGTGCATTAGGTGGCAATATTACTATCTAAACCATACATAAGACAACACAAAGTTTTGTGTTGCTGTTGCATATTGCAAATACTGTATTAGTTTATTCTACTTATCCTTTATTCAGTGTTTGCTGTCATTTTGCTGACTGAATGATTTAGAAAAAGGCTTTTTAAGGTACTTTACTCATTCTTGTAATGTAGGCAAGCAATTTGGGAGAGAAATCAGGTCTTACTGAATAAGATACCTTGACCTTGCAGGAAATCAAAGCATGTATTAAGCCTGCAAAGAATAATGTAGTTATGGCTTTAAAATTTCATTTTCGTTAGGACTTGTATATGACTGAAATCTACATGTTACCAAGCTGTGTGGGATTTAGAGCTAACAATCAGGAGGTCAGATTCAGGGAGAGAAAATAACTTACACTTTAAAGCTGCTGCACACATCGTGGTAGTATTTACAAGAGTTGTGGATAAATCAGTAATCTAACCAGGTTTTTAACAAAAACAAAAAAAAAACCAAAAAAAACCACAAACCAACCAAAAAGCAACCAACACTACAGACAAACAAAAAAAAAAAAAAAAAGAAAAGCCAGAACTGAAGTGCTCAAGAAATCTCTCCTATAATTAATATTAAGACATTTCTGTGTGGTGGTTTTGCCTAGAAGAGTAACTTGTGGTTCTAGGCACTGTGATAAAACAAATAGAGCTAGATGCAATTCTTGCTGCTCTCACTAGTGAGTTCTTGAGTTTTCCATCAAGGACAGACAGCTAAACCACGGCTCCTTCTGTCAGCAAGTATTGTAGCTGCCTCTCCTCTCCTGTTTATCTGTTGGGTCCTGGAGTACAGGACTATTTCAGCTTGGCAATTGTATCTATCCTCTGGAAACCTCGACACTCTCCTATGTGCCTCAGGAAGGCACTCACGTAGATCCATGTTTCCTTCATTCCCACTATGGTCTGACTTTTTTAATAAGGAACATTTTCTTTGTCACTACTCACTGGCTGTTGCCCCTCAAAGCAGAGCAGGTTTTTTGCTTGCTTGCAGCTAATGGCATATCCACAACAAGCTTGTTGCTCCTGATGCCCTAGGTAGTAAGGAAAGTGCTTTTGTCCTCAATGTATTCATAGCTCTTGAAAATTTCATGATGCCCAGAAAAAAAAAAACAACAACAAACTACAAAAACCCAAACAAACAAAAACCCGCCCCCATAAGCACAGTTTAACGAAGAAGGAAAATTACAACTCTGTTGTTTGTTTGTTTGGGTTTTAAAGCTGTCCTCAGGATGGTGTTGCATCAAATCCTCACTTAGCATCTGGGACTCTGTTATGGTGAGAGGCAGTCTCCATGCCAGAGAATTTGTTGCAAGTGTCAGGACCATGACTGAGTGAAGCAAAAAGTGATCCTCTTTAAAGAGGAATAACACGCTAATTTTCAGTATAAAACACACTATAGAAGAAGCACACTTTATAAGATCAAGCTGGTATTAAGTTAAAAAAAAAAAGTGTAGCTAGTATCTGTAGTATTTTTCTTGAGCAGAGAATGGATAATTCTGGACAATTTGAAAATTAAACAATTAGCTAGGTCATCCCAAGTTTAGAGACATCAGGAAAAACTAAACTTCCTGGACTCCTCTTAACTCTTGCTCTTCTATACCTAGGAAGCAGCATGTAACTAAATCCATCTCCCTTTTCTTCTTTTTCTTGCTCTCTGGAATTGAACAGATCCTTTTTCTGCTACTGTTGATAGTGTTGATGATGCCATTCCAAACCTAAATCCTTTCCTAACAAAAACTAATGATGCTGCTCATCTGTCTGTGTCTTCTGATGTATCTACTTTCACCAGTAGGACACCCACACATGAAATGTTTGTTGGTAAAGTACCATTTTCAACTCATTTCCTATTTCCTAAAAATTTTAACATTATTTCAGTTTCTAAAGTGTATTTGTGGGGCCTCTCAAAAACTAATAGCTGGTCATTTGGGGCTGATTTTGTGCTATGTTAGAACCGATTTAGTAATTGTGCCATGAAAATGGTGTTAAAATCCTTGCTTGGCTACGTAGGTGGGATTCTACCTGATGGAAAGGAATTTACTTACAGTTAAAGCAGTTGTTTGAGTGCAGTTTTACACAAAGTCTCTTATGTGTGGGAATTTTAAGGTAAAATACTACATATGCCTGAGAATGAAAATGAAATTATACTTTATTGTTCCTTAGGGTGAAGTGTTCTTTTCAAACATAGAAGCTTAATCTGATTTTTTGATCGTGGATGTTTTTCCCCCAGTCGTGTTGGCATTAACAAAACTGATAAAGCCATGCATGTTCTGGTGCATGATCTACTCAAACTGTTTACCTACTAGGCAATAAACTAATGAGTCACCTTTTTAAACCTGTTGAAATCTTCCTTTGGAGGTGATTCAGCATGGCTGTCATTAGAAATCCCTTTGACATTCCGGTCGATGCAGCTACGTCGTAATTTGATTATTTTTCAATATGAAGAATCAAGTTAGCTTTCATAGACTAAAAATCAATTAATTACATGTCAGTTCTGTTCTTATGCAAATCTAGGTTTAAAGACAATTGCACTGCACTACTGGTTTCCTTTTTGCAGGTTGAACCCCACTAGAACTGATCACAGAATAATCCAGTCTCTTTTATAAGAAACCTTTGATATGTCTGATACTTGTTACCAGAGATAAAATGAAGGGATCTCTTTAGAGATATTAATACCTCCTGCACTTTGTCACCGTAGTTAACTAGTTTCTTAGCTTGTCTTTGATTAGTGGAAAGAAAAAAACCAAGCAAGATCAAGAGCAAGAGTTCTTGTACTTAACTTCTCTCTGTAATTCCCAGGGAGGATTAGTTGGCTGAGGCAGTAGTATACAAATACTTTAAGCTGGTACTACTGCATAATAATCTGGCCTGTGCTTCTAAACAGTCTTTCCCGTGCTTCCAATAAAATTTGTATGGTTCATGTGAATGCAGAATGTTGTGTTTGAAACACAACTTTTTGTAGTAGGATTATTATTCAATCAGATTGGTTTCCTCTGTATAATTTGTTCTGCAGTCATGAAAAAGTTGCGGCAGTGCAGGGCTATGAATAATGAGCCTGGTGGGTTTTTGTGGCACTGGCTGGTTTGTGCTAGTATTCATCACTCGACAACCCTGGAGTCGGTGGAGTAGGTGGCATTGATACATTGCATTCCTTTCTGACGTCTCCTTCTCTAAAGATATATCTAGAACCAAAGTGTGACCACCTGACTGATACTTGAAATGTAAATGCAGTTTTAGCTGTAGCACAAACAAGGTGCTACGATAATGTGAATGTGGATGTAAAATAACTCTTTCTGGTTCTTTAGATCATTACAATCCATTTACTGCACTAAATCCCTTTGTGGCAACCAAATATGAATCCACTGTTGGGCTGTATCCTTATACTTCAGGTATAAGAAAAATGCCTTCAAGCTTTTACACTCATTTCTTTTAAGGGTGTAAAACATGGCATTTACTTGAAATAGTAAGAGTATTTATCTTAATATAGTTGTAACTGTGAACCCGTGCTTTTCCCCTTTTGTGTTATAGATCATGTAAACTTGTTTCTTACTGTATGTCTGATGTGTATTGATTTCATTCCATTGGTTCTATGTTGTTAGAGTATACATGGGTTTATAGACTGACCTGAAATTAAATTTTTGAATAGCAGATAAACAGTATATCTTGGTTCTCTTTCTGTAACTCTTCCTCTTCTCCTTTCCTGGTTTTCTCTCTTGTGTAATATACCTTATCAGATTCTTTTTGTGGTCCTCAAGCTTACCTTAATGCTTCTCATTTCCGCAATGAGCCTTCTTCTGTAGCTGGTCTATTTGGAGGTAGGTAATGGGATACAGCCTTACCACAAACACGGAACTTGAATGTGTTGTGTGCCTAGAACTAGTAGGTATGATATTGGCTACAGAAGTGCATTATTATAGTGGCTCCAACTTTTATTCATGTGCTTGTGCTAGGTGTGTTGTCACAAATGGTACATATTTTTCAGTTTGTGCTAAACTAAGGCTTGTTTAGTCTAAACATGAAATGAGTATCTCCCCATTTCAGGATCTCTTCTAGTTCACATGTTGCTACATAGCACACACAAGACTTGCATGTTCTAAGTATCTTCTCATCTTACTCTACCTCATTGCTTTTAAGATAAAGGGATTGGGATGTTCTTGCTGCTTATGGCATTTTTGTCGATATGTTACTCTTAAACAGTGCACTAAACTAGTACAAAGCTTTGCAACAGAACGTGAGAAAGAGGTATCAGCTGCATTAAGCTACTGTCTAATCATATGTGCAGCTGTGTAACATCTGTATAGTAACCCAGTACTGATGCTGGCTCCAGAATACCATCCTGACAGTTGCTGGACAGGCTGTGGACTGTGACAGATGATAATTTATCTAAACCAGATTGAGCAGGGAGTGTTAACATTCTTGCTGCGCAAGGTTTAGGGATACATTCAATAAATAGTTTGTGGAAGAGTTAGTTCTTAAAAGCACCATAAAGTCACATTTTGGTTTAGTGTCTTTGAACAGAAATTAGCTGGAGTCATTTAATGCAAGGTTAAACGCTACGTATGACTCTTTCCCTTTGCTCCATATCCAAAAAGCAGGATGATTAGTTTCTGTCAAGTCTTGTTGGTTTATTCTCTCAAAGGAACCCCATTAAAAATACCGACCGTTGCACCTTTCAAAACATCCATATTAGACAAAATGCCCTGGGTTGGTGGTTGATACTAGGAGTAGGATTTGATCTTTTTCAGAGGCTGACTCAAAGGAGTCCTATGTATTGTTTTGTCTTCTGCCTTATCTCATCTTGTTAGCTTCATAAAGCCTGAAACTTCCTTAGAATATGAGTGCAGGAAACTCAGCTTGTTTCAGTTAAGGCCATTTTCTAAAGAAAAATATGAGCTATTGTAAGTCAAGTGTTCTATTAGTACGGGCACCGTTTTAAGAGTTGCAGGACATCCCATCAAAGGAATTCCAATCTGCAGTTCAGAGTCTCTGAAATGGCTTGTTACAACTTGATGGTATACTTGTCATAAAGATACTCATTTTGTTTTGTTGATTATTTACTCCTTATCTTTTCACACATTACTGCTTCCCATGTTTTGCTGTATGCTGTTTTCTTTGGTTTATTTTTAATCAAAAGTGCATTGTTTAAATTCTTAGTGATGGATGCTTTTGAGTTATGAGTTATATGTTCCTTTTAAGACAAATAGGAAGGAACAAGTAATCCAAATTTGGTTTTTCTGTGGAGTTTATTTTCAAGGATAGCATCCTATAGCTATTAATTTTTTAGGTGAAATATGACTGACTTCAAGAAAACAGTAAGATTGAAATGAGGTGCTAAATGAAATCCAAGAAGTATTCTTCATCAGTTATTTCTGCTCATTGCAATGTTTTACTGCTGGAGTATTTCAGATCCTTTTCTTTTGTTTCTCCGTATCATCAAAATTTCTCTTAGAAACCAGAAGAGCTAGTTTTCAAGACGGCATTGCATTTTTTGGTGCTTTTCGTATGAAGTGATAATTACTTCTGTAATTGCCTGAATATCAACATGTGCATGCACGCTTGTGTGTGTGATGATATGTAAAATACAATTTTAGAAACAAATCAGTATTCGCTTCCATATTACTGAACTATCAATACTGCCGAACATCATATGCAATGCTTTGTACTGCAATAAATTTTCACAGTACTGAAAAAAATTGTGCGTTTGGAGACACTGCTTTACAGATACATAGGAGACAAATGAAGTAAGTTCAGACAGGAATAGGAGTTGAAACTTGGCTTTAACTGCCTGTATCTTGCCATAATTACTAGAAATTTATCTGCAAAACATGGTCACCTGCAAAATGTGTGTTCACAAATAACTAAGCAAGCACTATAAAAATTATTGGTATTAAAAGTCTAATCAAAGGCGTTACCGGTCAGGCACCTTGGGATAGTTTGGTTCTTACTCTAGTTGTATCTAAGAGAACTGCTCAACTAATATAAAACATGGAGGGAATAATCTTCAGGCAGGCAATCTGGCAACAGATTCTGTACCCAACCAGCTTCTTTTCCTGGAGAAGCCTGGGGATTATTTCTTCAATAATTATATTGTAAGTATTTGGTAAAAGAATAAGGAAGATGTGAATGGTTAGTCCAGAGATTTAGCAGCTGGAGGCAGGAGTGTCTTTTATGGCCTGTCTGTCCAGTTTTTGAGATGAAACCTTTCTTTGGAGGAGTAACTCCAAATAAATTTCAAATAAACTGCCTCCAGCTGTTTCTCTTACATGTTTTTCCAGTGTCAGGGTGTAATCTGGACCTTTGAGGTATTCCTAGTCTTTCTGCAAGTACTTAAATAATCTACGTATTTATTTGGCTTGTCTTGCATAAAGAAGGTGGATTCATGGGAAATGCTGTATGGAAACATTCAACTTCTTTCTTTTTCCCCACAGGGTTCACTCCATCTCCTGTTGCTCAACCACAGCCATCAGCTGGCCTTAATGTTGACTTTGAGTCTGTGTTTGGAAACAAATCTTCTAATGTTGTCCTAGATTCTGGTGGTAAGACACTTACTAAAATAGATGACATATGTCCTTTGAACTTCTTGAAGTATAAATTTCTTAATCTGTATTTACTTGTACTGCTGTGACAGTGTTCCAGCTGAAGAAAAGAAAGCTGACTTTAAAAGGTCAATACCGGCGTTCGTAATCCAGATTTTCTTTATTAATCAAATAATTTTTCCTTACATACTATTTCTTTGTGCATCCTGCTGAAGTGTTTACATTGATTTCCTTCACTTTAAATATTTTGTGCATTAAATCTTCACACAGTGAACAGCCTTTACTTTTACATGCTGTCAACTGAGATTAAATCTGTATTTGTAGAGTATGGTCAGAAGAGATAAATTGCATCTTAATTTTATATATCTCTGCAACTCATTTTTGGCACTACTTTGTCTACATGTTACTCTTTTGATGTTAAGGTTATTTCAAAAAATGATAAATTATCAAAACGTACACAGTTAATTTGGATTGTAATCATAGTTATTACTCTTCCTGTTCTTTTCAGCATCTGGAAAGTTAAATACTTTCTGTTCTTTTGATATTGGACTCCTGACATCAGATTCTTTTTGGGCAAAGCAGTGATCCACTAAAAGCAAATACATAAGTGTTTTTATAAGATTGAAATACTTCAGATATTTATTCTTTATTTTGGTTTACATTTTCATTGCTTTGCTGTCATTGCAAATCTGTTCCATGTAAAATGGATGCCACGTAGGTTAAACTAGTAAAGTGAAACCTCCTTTGTGTGGTAACTATGTCCTTTATTAAGAGGCATGATAAGTTTTATCCTTCTTGTATAGTGTAGCATCACTAGGTTAAATTTTGTATTTTAACCATTGTGTTGAACTTGCTGTTTGTTTAATTGAATGTCACAACATTCATGGGAGGCCTGTGATTCAAATCACTTCTTTTGTGTTTATCATTCCAAGGCTTTGATGAACTAGGTGGTCTCCTGAAACCAACAGTGGCCTCTCAAAACCAGAGTCTTCCAGTTGCCAAAGTACCACCTAACAAATTAGTATCAGATGATTTGGATTCATCTTTAGCCAACCTTGTAGGCAGTAAGTATTGAACCACTAACATGTAAACACTTAATTCTTTTAAATGACTAGAATGTCAATAATACCTTTTTTTACTCTTTGTCAGATTTGGGCATTGGAAATGGAACTACTAAAAAGTAAGTATGCTTAATCAAACGTTGAGCATTTTGATTTTCTTGATAGTGAATTTTTATGAAAGTAGAGGTTCTAACCTGTGCGTACCAACACAATGTTAACCTTCAGAGTGCGTTTGGATTGTACTTTGTTTCTCATACAAGGTTGTTGAGATCTGTTGGAAGGTGGTTGTAGACTGAGTGGTAGTGACAGTGATAACAGCAGGCAAGATGTCCTCCTGTCTCTGATTCCTTTTAAGCTTTGTATATTTTTAGGAAATGAGTTCATCAAAATGTTTCTTTGTAGGTGATCTTAGCACAGTTCATAAATACTTTGTGTGATCTGAGTGTGTGCAGGGCTGTATTAAAAATTGTGAAACTACAACCTCTGACTTGTGGTTGACCTTTAGAGAAGTGAATTTTAAAGCAGGGCGTATTCTAGAATAGCGACAAAGCTGAGAATGCGATTAGCAAATTTCAGGCTTACCGGGACAATCTGTGCCAACTCTGAAATAATTCAGAAATCTAGTATGCAGTTATCCTAACTAAACTATCTTGACCCAAGGAAAGTCAGCTAGACTAACTTACCTATACTGGGGAACTTGACTGAGATTAGATAAAGTGAGGTGGCTCGTGTTGAACATCTTACCGTACTTTCCTTAGCCAAAACAAGCTGTCAGACACCTTTTATCAACTCCTTTGCTAAATGAGCTTCTTCACTGAAAAAAGAAGCCACATTTCCAAGAGGAAACATTGTTTACCTTAGGGAGTTTTGTAAAAAAACAAAAAAACAACCAACCACAAAAAACCAAACAAAAACCCCAATGTTTTCTAACAACTCTTAAAAAAATTTATTTGAAGTGATGTAAACTGGACTCAGCCAGGTGAAAAGAAGCTGACAGGTGGTTCCAACTGGCAACCCAAGATTGCACCTACAACTGCATGGAATGCACCGACGTTGGTAAGCAAACATTCATTTTAAAATAGTGAGTTCCCTGAAACATAAGATATGCAGGCTGATGTATAATGGGGAAATTTGAAAGTGATCTACAGTTGCAGTAAAAGGGTAGGAGAGAACTGAAGAAGTGGTTAGGTTGAGATGTGTACTGCTTGTATTTGTTTTCCTTAGCTGTGTGGCTCTAGTAAATAGTTTGTGATGTGACCCATGCAGGTTTAGCGTAAACCAGGTCAGTAGTGTTTGACCAGCCTCTCTCATGGCAAGTCACATCACGTATGTGTACATTTCAACTCAGCCTGCTCGGGGGGCAAGAACGGGCCGAGAGATTAATCCTCTCGATACTCGCAGAGGTATCTGTGCAGTGATGTGGGCTATAGGTTTCTTAATGTATGTAACTACTGCTTTCCTGCCCTGATGTGTGCAATTGTTTTTAATGCGTGTCAGTTTTGGTGATCAACTTCAGTGTCTGCTGTAGCAGGTAGTATTGGCAAGGATTTTGGGGCAGCGTGTAGAGCGAGGGCCCTCAATTACAGGTCAAAAAAAAAAAAGTTAAGACTTTACATGAGTAGCTTTCACCATGCTAACAGAACACTTTTGCATGTGAATCCTACTCACGCTTTTACCAATGACCTGGAGAATTGTACATGGACAGATCAGGTAACAAACTGCCCCCCGAGGATTTATTGCATCTGACGTTGTAACTGACGGGAGGAGGTTGAATCTACAGAGTAACAATACAATGTTGTGGATTTGGAAAGAGAGAGCTTGTCTCCCTGGATCCACCACCTCTTCCCTGCTGCATGTCCCTTAGAAACTCGTTACATTTATGTAGGGAGAAATGTTTCTGGACCTTTCTGGAGGGTGTGTAGATATTGAAGAAACTGTAACTACTCACCTGCTTTAATACTGGTGGTTTGAGTTTACTTGTGTGCTTGAATCTGTTTAATAACTCATGTCTTGTATATACGTCTTCTTGTGATAAGTCATTACATTTAACAGCTTTTATTACTTAGAGAAACTGTTGAGACACTTCTCCTCCTGTGAAACTGTTCTATTAACATGAAAACCTTGAAACGGAAATAATCAGGGGTGGGGGTGGGAGTTTGTTTTCCTCTGCTGGTCTATTTATTGTTGCTGCTGCTTGCTAAATAAATATGCCTTTGAAAGTAAGGCTTTCTTGTCTTTGGAAAAAAAGGCATATACCAAATAAATGGACTATGCAAAACAATTACAAACCTCACAATGATGACAGTATCGCAGGTGTATGTTGTCTCAGTAAATGACTTGAATTACAAGAATGTGTTGGGGGAAACATTTAATGTATTTGTGAACTAAAATGCTATCTGTGTATATTCTGTTGTGTAAGTATTTGCTTCTAATCCAGTGTTATTGCATTATGTAATTGTTCTCCCTGGGAAATACAGAATGGCATGCATTTTCCACAATACGTAAGTGAAACAACCCACAGCCTTTTTGCAATCGACTGGCATGCTGATATTAACCACTGCTGTTGCAGAATCTCATAACCTTCTTGCTATTTACACATTTCTCATTTTAAAATCTTTGGTGTGCCAAAAATTGAGCTTTTCCTAGCATATATGAACTTCATAGGTGGTCTGCAGGCTCTTGACTCGAATGATGGCATGGGAAATACCAAGATTATTTTTCCTTGCTTTAAACTGTACCATTTGCTGCCAGAGAGCTGGGGTGTGTGTCTGTGCTGCCTTTAATGCACTTGGTGAATTTTGAATGAAGATAAAAATGTTTGTGTTTGAATAACTGCATGAAACCTCACGGGCTTCTGTGATACTTGGCACTTTATCCACGTTTACGGTAGATCTTGATTTTTTTTTTTAAACTTTTTTTTTTTAGTGGGTAGAGACCAATATGTCATTAATACTCATATGAAAAAAGAAAATCCATGCTGACAGTTTACAAAGGGCAAGCAGTAACCTGCGCTTGCTGTCTGAGGAATGCAGTCTTTCATTTCAAAGGATTTTTTCCTTTATGTCAACAGTGATATTGGTCTTTCCCTGGATTCTGTTTTTATTGCAGGATAACTCTAACTAAAGGATGATAGGTCCATACTTGAGCACTCAAAAATATAGTCAGCATGTTTGTGTGTGTGTAGGTGCGGATACACAAGCAAAACAAAAAAAAGTGATTTTCAGGATAGTTTTGCCAGTTTTGTAGACAGTACACAGTCTAGATAATGCTTGACCAGGGAAATCTCATCTGATGGCAATTGAAATGCCACTGCCACTGGCTACTACCTATGAAAAGGCAGCTGATACCTTAGAACTGAATTCAGAAGCAGCTTTGCAGCTGTCCTATTCTTGATGTTACAGTTTATCTCCTTTAATTAATCCAGTATTAATATTTTGTCACTTCCCTCTTTTTCTGTATCAATTATCTCTGTGTACCAAGAAATGTGTATGGTCTTTGTCTTGTCGTGAATAGTAATCCCCACAGCAACAGCATGAAAATTAGACTTTTTTCTTAAAGGAGAGACTAATAGGAGGCGGAGTGAATAGACAGCAAGTTATCTAAATATTTATAAGCACCAATTTATAGTCTGAAAAAAAAAATCCCTTTTTATATCCTTGTAAGAGTTAATACTAAATTAGAAAGTACATAATGAAAATGTAGAACAAAGAATACAGTAGGGGTATGAAGAACTGTCTTTAATATACTCTTCTTTCTAAGAGTTATCAGCTGTTTTTCTATGTATGTGTTGCCAAGTTTTTTACAAAACGTAGCTTCACCCCAGGTTTTGTCTGTTGACAGCAATCTTACTGGAACTTCATAAAAGTTAACTTAGGTTAAGGGTAATATAAATGTATCTGAAAAGTACTAAGAGGACTTTTAGCCTGTTCAAATTCACTGTACTGAGTGGATGAGTGAGAGGGAATGCAAGTTGGATACTCATGTCAGAGTTGAATTTGGATTGAAGCATGGTAGGAGAATCCCCATAGTGTGTACATCCTGGCTAAAGAGAAGAGAATTCCGGTAATATCAGCAGAAGCAATGGTAATTTGGTCTTTCAGTCATTAAAATTCTCTCTTAAGAATCCTTGTGTACCATTACTTCTGATTTTGAAATACAAGTATATTCTTCACAGGATTAAAAAAAAAAGCTTCTCCTTCCTGAATGTTCTCTCTCACTTCTCTGTGTCTCATACTCTCTTCTTTAAACAGGATGCTGAGAGAACGATATTTGCAGTTTAGTTTAGTCAGCCAGAATCCTAACAGGTTAAAAGCAAATATGTAATTACAGATTTGCCAAGATCGCCTAGAACCTTCAGCCTAGGTATTGTATTCCATCTGAAATAATTTGGATACGCTCTTAACACAAGACTGCAAGTCCTATTTATTCTTCACTATATTCATAACAAGCAAAATGCCGCAGTTGACCCTTAGAAGGCAATGTCTTACCAGTGTGCAGCTGATCTCTTCTCCTCTAAGTTCACTCCTGTTTTTCGCACCAGGCACCACCTGTAATGGCGTATCCTGCCACGACGCCAACGGGAATGATGGGCTACGGGATGGTGAGTGGAACTCCTGCAACTCGGAAGTCAGATGCCGTATACCGTTTGATTGCTTATAGTTTGGTAGCAGTTGTTTTCTGACCTATTTTACTGAAGACTCAATTTCAGCTTCTATTGGGTTATTTTTCACCAGATCATTAAGTCCTGGTTTTCTGAACTACTTCACTAGTTTTTGTCTGGAATTAAGTCTGCCCTTTCTTACCTTAGTTTTTCATAAACTTTAAAATTAAGACTGTTAATTCTTAGTGGGCTTTATTGGTGTAGAAATAAGTGTCATGCAAGTAGATTCACCACAGGAATGTTTTATTGGTGGAGAGAAACCTTCCTTTAAATATTTGTTCCTAGCCTCAGCAAAAGGTATCTGTAATGGTCGATGCCATGTGTTGCAGTGTTGGTTGAGAATTGATTCTATTAGTGACACACCAGTACGGGAAGGCTTTTGACATAAACTTGACCTGCTGCTCGTTGCTCCGAAAAGTTGTTGAAATTTTTGTTTCTATCTCAAGTTTTATAATATTTCCAAAATGATATGGCTTAACTCTTCTTTATTAGTATGGTTTTGATGTAGCACAGCTTTACTGGGTGAATAAAAGGAGAGAGAACAATTATTCTGTTAAATGGCTCATGGATTAGTGTAACAAAAATAAGCTAAATGTATCCTCATATGATCAAATAAGAGTAATGATTTATAATTTGTATATGCTCAATAAGTGAATTGCAGATAGACCAACTGTGTTCCTGAGGGTCTTTCGAGAGAGTATCATGTTTCCCATTACCTATCCATGAACTCCTGTAGTATGTTCTGTGCAAAGTCATTGTGGTTAAACTACCTTTAGTAAAGCTGTAGTAGGTACTATAGATACTGGGACTCACAATTTCGTGAGTACCTCAGCATTCCTTGGCTGCTTCATTGCACCAGCAGTTATTTTTAACTTTTTTGTAGAGTGCTTTCATCAGGGTCGGTTTCTTGAACGGGTTTGCTGTGCGATTGCCCAACCAGCTGGTTGCTATGATAGGAGTACCACCAGGATTAGTCAGGGAAAAGCTGCTTGGAATGGAGATTGCTTCAGCACA
This sequence comes from Balearica regulorum gibbericeps, assembly GCF_011004875.1. Classification (NCBI taxonomy): domain Eukaryota; kingdom Metazoa; phylum Chordata; class Aves; order Gruiformes; family Gruidae; genus Balearica; species Balearica regulorum. The sequence goes on along the minus strand of NC_046184.1, from coordinate 212,090,383 downwards.
ACTGCTGCTGGGTGTCAACCCAAGCCTGAGGGGAGCGCCAAAAACAGCGCCAGAGATGGGCGTCTACGTAAAATAAATAAAACCTGACTTTTAAGACCATCAATATATGTTAAACTCTTAACTTGGCTTAGCCAGAGTGTTAGTAATGTTCTAGACTTTGATTGCATGATGACTTAACATTAACTGTACGTATAGTTTTCAGTTTTTCTCGAACTGTCAGGTCTGCGTTGATATCTGTAAAACTGTTCTCGTGCTTTTGAGGGCAGACAGGGAAATACTGTCAGACTTCAGTTTTGGGTGCTGGAGGACCAGCACAAATGCTTGTGCTTAAACAAGTATTTTAGTGTTTCTGATCTCTGCAGCAAGAGATTAAATGGGCTCAGTTGTTATCTAGAATATTCCTCGAAAAGGCTTTAATGTTCCTCTCTCATAACCTTTATTTGAGAAAACTGTGGAAAGAACTTACATGATTGCATATATCAAATGTGACCAAAATTTACTAATTTAATTTATTTAAATATATGTAATGAAGTAATGCCGTGTGTGATTTGATGTTGTCTGGATTTTTTTCAGCCATCGCAGATGGGAGGCATACCAGTAATGACACAGCCAACTTTAATATACAGTCAGCCAGTCATGAGGCCACCAAACCCTTTTGGCCCTGTACCGGGAGCACAGGTGGGTACATTCAGAATAGTTGGTGCTAGGAACAAATTACAGCTGGCTTGGTTTCTGTAAAAGTATTTTAATATTTCCTTGTGTTGGACAAATGTATTACACAAGCCCAGTAGTTCATGTGAGGATTGCTTCTTCCTGGCTTCTTATATCCAGGCTGGCAGCATCAGGTTTGTTTTACAGAAGCAGAGGAGAGCATTTTAAGGCATTGATTTTCTGGGAGTATGACTAGGTTATCCTCAACGCTTCAGGGAAAGGATGGGAATAGTTAATATCTGTGCTGTTTGCTGAAGACAGGCTTCTTCCCCAAAGTTCATGTTCTCTGCTGCTTTACCTTCAAGCATGGCTGCGTGAGATTGCGCTGTTACGGCTTTTCCCTGAGTACACGTGGCACTGTACTATGACCTGTTACACTTAAAAGTGTTAGATTATAAAGTAACCCAGCCTGGCAGGAGCTGTAAACTCTTCTAAGTGCAAAGCCTGTGCTTAGATGACAGCATGTAGCAGGGGACAAACAGGGTGTTTAAGCCTTTAAGTCTGTGACCGTCATGGATGAGTTTGAAAAGAACTTGGTATCAAGCTTGGTGAAACTTCAACCCAACACCTGGTTGTTAGTGCTGACCACTCTGCGGGAGGCACACGGCACATTCACCTAGTTCTAACTGTCGTGTTCTCCAAAGGTCTTTGCATTCCTCCAAGTTTTTGCGGCAGATGATATTTACAGCATAGTGAAGATACTCCGTAGCTATAGAAATCTCGCTGGCCTTTCCCTGTTAAGGAAGGTGTTATGTTAAATGGAGCGTTCCTTAAATCACCTGCTTTTCTGCTTCTCGTGCTATGTCGTGTATAGATTCGTTACCTAATGTACCAGAATAAAAGAGTGCGCTGAAGGGTTACTCTGAACATTGAGAAGAACTACCTTTGTCAATACTGGAGTTAAATATGTGCCTTTTATTGTTTGTTTTGAAAACCTCTGTCACTGGGAAATTTCTATCTAAACTCACTCTTTTAACCCAGTAGCCATCTGAAGAGAGTTTTTTGCAGTACGAAAAACATTAAAAAAAAAAAAAAGGGAGGAGAGGGGATGGACAACCTTGAACACCTCCATACGATTTTCAGAAAATACTGAGATCATTAAGACTTTGAGTTTGCAAACTGTATGTAGAGGCAGAGCCAAGTTCAGCTGGCAGATTGGGACTCCAGTGTTAACTGTGTGGTTTAACTTAGTAGTCAAATGTTTCTTTGTCAAAGTTTACACTGTACATTGTGACTTTACTAGAAAAATATCATATATTAGGACTGTATTTTGAACTTACTGTAAAGAGTATAAACAGTCTTTATAGGTGACTGTTTAAAAACGCAGATGTATACATTCATTTAAGTATGTGTTGGTGTAAGTGTGTTTTTGGGACTGGAGTGTGGAGGGAAAAGAATTCGGCAGTAGCTTGGAAAGGAAAAGAGCTTCAAACCTTTCTCCAGTGCCTGAATCTGATGCTTTAACAGGAGAGGCTCTGTTGTGTGCTGCTAGCAAGTGGTATGTCCACTCTCTTTGCTAAAATAGATATTATTTTTTTTAAAGACTTTATCTGAAAAGGACGCTGTTAGATTTCTTTAGCTAGAAATGCAGTTTTCAGTTTACTTTCTCCTGGACTTCTGAGAGCTGCTTTGGACATTCACTGTCATTTAAGACAAGTGATTCGGTGTCTTTCACATGGGTTTGATGCTATTTCAAGGGGAAAAATGTGTTTATGACACTTCTTAAATACAGAACAAGTTAAAGGATCCTTAGGAGGAGTTTTTTTCTGCAATTCCCAAAATATCTATTTTGAATTTTCCTTTTTAAAAAATAATAAATCCACCAGCCTGCCTAATTCAGTTATAAACAGATGTAGGTAGGTCTGAATAGCTAGGTGAGACTTTCTGCTCCATTTGACATTGCAGGGCTTGGTCTCGGTAGAATCCCAGCTGCTGTCATAACAGGAGAAAGAGGAAATAGTCACAAGTGAGGTGTGGAGAGCTCTGTTTGTTGTGCTTATCTCATAAGAAGTTTGGCTCCTGTGAGACTTAATTTGATAGAGAAAACACTCTTTGAGTCAGCATTTGCTGTGTGACCAGGAAGGGTTTTCCCTGACACACGCAGTCTGCGTTGCTTGCAGGTGTTGAGTTTTTAGGGCTCTGACATCAATAAAGCAACTTAAATGAAACAAAGGCTGCATGCAAGAGCTTCTTCCCTGTGTGCAGTGGAGATGGCATTTAACTTACAGCCACGGAGGGGAATTACAGTATTACTACACTAAATTTACCGTATGCCTGAGAGCATAGTTGTCTGTTTAGGTTTAGTTCATACTCCTGTTGTGCCATAAATGGAAATAAAGAAATAAAAATGTGTGTTCTTGGGGTAAGTAAACAAATCTTAAAGAATGAGTAACGATTGTCTGAAAGGCACCCAATTCAAAGTGCCTACATCCCACGTGGATCACTCAATACCACTATTCTAACACAACTTTTGTCCATGATGTCATCACTGCCAAACAGTAAACTGTTCTTAATATTTATGTTTAAAGTATCAGGTTATATCAATTACCTCAAGTCTCCTGATAGAGTTTGGTGGCTGTCTACAGCAAAGAAACTGGAAGGTACTTAAAAGCATAATGACAGATAAGGAGGTGTTGCCAAAAAATTATATTGTGGAGTTGTAGCATGTTGGGAACTCCTACTTTGTATAGGGACTGGCACAGTAGGCATCCCAATGTTGTCCAGTTTCTTTGTAATTTAAACTGGTGTTTCCTAACTTGATACTCTTAAGGATTTGTCTTTATAAATATACTTTCCCTACCTCTAGACATACCTGTTTTGCTTCTTTCAAGTGTTCTGTTTACATGCATGCAACTTTATTTCTAATTGTTGCTATCAAAAGCAAGGGTAGTTTGGGGTTTTTTTTAATGGCAAAGTAATTTGCAACAATCGAGGGTGAAACTAGAGCAGATGCTTCTTTGAAAATCTAGGTGCAGAAATTTTTCATAGTTTTAAAAGAAACTAGTGTGTACCTTTTTTTCTTTGAAATCCCTTATCTTGCATTAGGGTCAGTATTTCCTGCTTGAGAAAGGAAAAGAATAGTTTTCATCATGATAAAATAGCAGGCTTTCCTCACTGCAAAACAGTATGTACCATAACAGTGAGAATGGTCGGAGTTGTGCGATTACATTTTAGCTGTCGGGAAGGAGAGTGTGTGTGTGTGCGTGTGAGGAAGGGATGGGCTGAATCAATGGTCCAGATGAGGTTAAAGAGTAGCCAGAGCGATGCAATACAGCAACCGCAAAACACTTCAGACAAGCCAGATCTGAATGCTGTACAGTAACTACCCATTGTAAGACCTGAGTGTCGTCATGCGCAACAGCAGTGCTTGAATGTTCACCGCCACCAAAACCATTCTCTTTTTTGGCTAATACAAAATGGTACAATACTGACAAATCCATGGTGTGCCTTTGTGTTACATATTCTGGTCTGATTGCCCCCAAAAGGACGTAGCTGTAGGAGGGGAAGCAGCTCAGTAGTGAAAATTTGAAGATTTAAAACAGAATAAAGAAATTACTCTGCCTATTGCTGGCATTGTACCACTGCAGTTGTTAACGGCACTGAACTGTACAGAAAAAGTAGTAGGAGCGATGGCCTGGTGATGATGAAGAATAAGTAAATGTGCAAAGAAGTATGTTGGTTCGGGGGGGCGGAGGGGGTGGTTTGGTTTTGGGCTTTGTTTGGGGTTTTTTATTTGAAACTGTGGAAGAACAGGCTATGAAGTTCAGGACAGCCTTATGCCAGAAGGTAGATTATACAGGTGCTCCTTTTGGCACATTAATCCTAAAATATATGCTAAACCAGCTTGACAGACTTGTTTAATGAGAAACCAGTATCTAGGTAACGATGGGAATCGGCACAGCACTCACTTGTGGGTGAGTCCTGTCTTACCGTGACGCTGGGGAGGTTTTGTCTCTGGAAACAGCAAGAAGTGACGACTGCCGGTGGGGTGAGGCTAAGCTTTGGGCCTGATCCAGCACGGTACGTTGCATTTCAGATCACACGAGTGCTGGGCAGTCAGGAGGCTAAATCCATGGTTCTATATGTATTAGCACAAGAAAAACTGATGGCCGCTGCTGCTGTTTTAAATGCTGCTTAGAAACTGCTACGGTAGGCTCTGGTTTTCAGATATAAGTGGTATTCTGGATAGATGCTGTGTAGGAAACTGTCTAACCATATTTTCCACATTTTTTTACAGGCCTCCTTTTTAATATATTAGAGGAATCTTGTTAAAATAGCTATCTTACTGTCAGATACTGTGTCTTGTCTGAATTTGGCTGTGGTATCTAGGAAGTAGCATTGTCAAGTTTTGGGGTTTTTTTTCCCCTGGTATTTAACCTGAACAGGCTTCCTGAAATTTTACCTCTGTTTCTGGTTTTGTGCTGATGATGCACAAATGACAGAGCTCTAAACCTACCGGTCTTCCACACTGCTTTCAAACTGGGACGTTGCTTTGGACTTGATACCAATTGGAGATTCACCAGCTCAATTGAATGGGACTTTAAATACGTGACTTCGAGCCATTTGACCATGGAGAGGGGGAATGTCTCATGAAACCATGTTGGAGCAGGCGTGCCTTGCTGCAGTCAGGCCTCTGTTGGACTTTATTTTTAGTCTGGCTCAAATCCTGGAGAGTGGTGGGATGTGTGAGCTGTGGCTTTCCAAAGGGAAGAACTGAGTTTAAAAGGGGAATTCTGACATCCTGAAACTGCTTCTCAAGCACTTCCCATTCCGTCTCATGACTCTTCCATGATCTGTTTATGGGGACTGGATCTGAGTGCCATACTGGGAGTGGGGTTTCGGGGGAGAAAGATTCTAACCCAGTATTGATCCTAAAAGAATTCTTCCTCCCCACCTGGTTTCAGCGATAAACATTAATGTGAAAAACTTAAGTTTGCTATGGCAATATTTACATTCTGGGCACTTGTGCAAGCAGTTCCCATAAGCACGTTCCCTGTCATGCGTAGGTGTGCAGGCATTCAGTGTTTCCAAAGGAAATACATCTTCTTACGATGTGTTTTTTTTGCAATGGGCATGAAGTGCAAGTACGCACTGGTGATTAGTGACTCAATTAGGAGTAAATTGGTACAGTGATGGAATCTGAAATGGAGAACGTTGACTGTTTTATTTGTAACTGCAAAACCATGCAAGCTCTATGAGGGAGGAGGGCAAACAGAGTTGAATAAAGCACCATTTAGAACTGGGAAAGCACCAACAAAGAAGGAAAAGGACTAAAAAATAAATAAATTGACAAATAGCAGATAGTCCTGCAATTACAGCCAGCAGATTATTGGTCTCTTCCAGCAGCAGCAGCAGCTGGAATGCCAGCATTACCTACTTGTAAATGATATGCTTTATATGGCTGAATTTGTAGTGTGGTGCTTTAAATACGTGGCTATAAGATGATTTTTGTTAGTATAGATAGTATAGACTATCCGTCTTGGCCTTCAGTTCTCACCTAAAATGGCAGCAACTGATAAACTCTCATATTTTTTTTTTTTTTCCCCCCTAGCTCCAGAATATGTCCCATGTTCTCCTTCTAGGCCCCAAATTGACAATTACTCATTGTCTGCTCTCCAGCTTCTTTTTATACACATCCTGTTTTGAGAGGGAAAAGATGCTGAGAGCTATTTCTTCTGGAGAAGGCATCTGGAGAGCTGCCACGCTTGGCCAGACCCCCAGCCTTGTCTCTCCCTGCCAGTACATAGTTTTGCCAATAAAGCAGGGAGAGCGCTAACCTGCTCACAGGAGTGTCAGGCTTCGTGGTTTGTATCTCCAGAAGAACGCCGCTGTGACAGTGTGAGGTTGTTGTCTGCTTATTCGGCAAATGCCAGCTACAGTTCCCTTTCTGGAGGGTCGTGTCCAGCTTGTTTCTGCATTACACCAACCATTGAAGAGGCTTTCTGTTTTCCATGTGACCAAACACCTTGCTCTAATAGTTGATTTCTGCCAAGTTTGCCTCTTAACCTCCCCTTGTCCTTTCATTACACGTTCAGCTTTCATATTCTGTCATTCTGAGATCTTTTTTCTTTTTCTTTCCCTTTCTCTGTCGTCTTTCCTACTAGCTGTCTGCAGCATCCAGCCCTTCCAGTCAGAGTCCTCACAGAGCCTCAGGAAAGGATCCCTTTGCAGAGCTCTCTCTCCAGGATTTCTTGTAGAACAACTTAGGTATTGTCCATTATTCTGGGGAGATGCTGGTTTTTTGTGATATAGAACAAAATTAAAGTTCTAATTCAAGTTTTATTAACGTGACTAGAAGTGTTTCTGAAGAAAATAGAAACAAGTCATGTTGAGTTGGAAGCATTGTGGAAGTGATGTGGAAACTTGGTATACTTAACTGCAGCAGTTTAAAGGCCCGATGAAGTCATTTTGCTTCAGTCCATTGGAAATAAAGTTTGATAGTTCCTTGCAGAACTGCAGGAGCCAGCACACGTGGTACTTTGCTGCAGCCGGGGAGAAGGAACCGGTGCTACCCAGTATTTACCGTTTGGGGTTCGTGGTTATCGGCAGACACCTGACTGCTGCTGGCAGTCTGCTCCCACGCTTCACCAGAGTGCTTGGCCCAAGAGGTCACTTGATGCAGGAGGAGATACTTGGTTTCATGTGTGTGAGGGTGAAATTTTGGTACAGACGGTCGCTGGAGTTCTTCTGTTCCTTTTTATCAATCGGGGCGGATGGGAATTAAATACTAAACTGAGTGAAAACATGAAAAAATTGAAGCATATGTGGCGTAAAGAAAGAGTAGGCTTTATTGCACACGGCTTCTGCTTTTCTTTGTGCGCTTCCTCTGGTTCAGCGAGAAAAGTGACCTTGAATTCTGTTCCTCATGACGTTGGTCTGTGTTACGCTGGTGGTGGTGACACTATAGCAGGGATAAGGAGGGGTTTATTGTTGGTTAGACCAGCTTAATGCAAAGGGATGTTCCAAAGGCTGCCGTAGTCGGAAAAACATCCGGATGGCGTTTGGTGGTCTTCTGGCCCCGATTTTGTAAAATTTTTGTTTCTGTTTAAAACTGCAGATGTTGGGGTAGGTTGGGCATTTGAAGAATGGAAATATTTGAAGAAAACACAGGTTTATAGTGAAGTCCTATTTCTGTTGGATGTTAACACGAGGGTTTTTAATCTTTCCAGATTCAGTTTATGTAACTGTGTTAGATGGAAGAGAAAGGAACATTTCCAAAAAGATGTGCTCACCAGTAAACCCCCACTTCCAGGAAAAAATGAACTTCAGTCTCTCAAACTCTCCTCTTCCATTAAATGATGCAGTGAAATGATGAAGACCAATGAAGGAACCTGGGACATCTCCATAAGAAAACATCAATATACAATGCAAAGCCAAGAATTGCCATGAATTAAGACTTAAGATCTCCTTTTTTTTGTCCTGGTGACTAACATGTCAATACTTTCAGCTTCTAATGATATCCATAATCGGTAACACACAAAGAGAAGCCTTTATTCTGGAAATCGAGATTGGTGTTTGGAAATGCTGTCTGGAATGGAGACGTGTCCTTTACCGTAACTCGAAACAAGACTTTGGGCAGGGGAGGGTCAAGTCCTAACTCTTAATTCTGCAGTTACCTTTTCTTCAGTCCTCACAAATGTAGGCACAGCAGTAATGGAAATTAACTTTTTTTTTTTTAAAAAAAAAAGATATATTCAGTTTGCAGTAGACATTCCTTATGTATTATTGTTTGTATTTATTTATGATTATCAATTTAACATTAATATTGTATCAAAAAACACTCCTTATGAAAATGAGTATGGATGTATACAGTATGTCTGATTTTTATCCACAAAGAATGAATCTGATTCAGAATGCTTTTCAGCTGACATACAGAGCACTAAATATTTTAAAGGTCTGAATCTAATGAATTCTCAGTATATATGGGAATTAGGGAAGAGCTGTAAAATGCATTAATCCTTATAGTCAATTCTGTGCCTAGGATTTTGCAAGGGAACAGTTAACTGACTAGAAGAAGCACTACATTTTTAATTCAGCATTAGTGCGTTGGGAAGGAACTTTATTGCTTTGTGCTTGGCATGTCATTATTTTTACATTTGACATTATAAGGCCTTTCCAAAATGAATGTGAGGAATTGCTTTCACTTTAAGACTTTCCTTCTTTTCTGTAAAAAAAAAAAAAAATAAATAAATAAAATCGAGGTGGTGTGTGCTGGGGGGGGAAGCCTTTTCATTTGGCTAGCGCCATGTTTATGATCACGTACCTTTTAAAAGTAAAAAAGGGGAAGTAGTTTCCTTGCATACATCTAGTGGGTATTTAGTTAACGAAGAATTAAAGTAGCACTGTTGATCGGTGCTTTGTGTAAATACATCATAACTTTTGGGTGGAGTGGGGCCTTCGGAAGGATAGTCAATGATATGAAAGCAATTCTGTACATGAATTAAGCATACTTGCTGCATTGTCTCTGCAGATTCTATTTTTGTTTAAAATATTAAAATGTATGTTCGCAAAAATGGGTGGATTTTCAAATAAAATGCAGCTTCCACAGAACTTTTGTTACGGTATGAAAGTCTGAGGTGCTTTTTTTTCTTTTTGCTGGTTAAAATGTGCACTGGTAATTGCTTTGTTTACTTAATAAAATACCAAATGTGTTTCATATGTGCATATCGTATTACAGGAGGTGCAGCACCACGCGTCCATGAATGAGGTGATCTATACCTCATCTTCCCGGTGCTGCTGCAGTCGGCAGCCTTAGGTCCGCTGTGATGAGTTGGCTGATGAAGAGCTGAATTCCTTACTTAATATGATAGTTCACAATCTTCTAATTTTTCAAAATATTCATTGCAATAAACTTGTACTGTTGATATGCCCCAAAGAAATGATTTGGGTATCTTCCCCCATCTTCTGGCAGAAGGTAATGCCAGAGAAGCTTTGAACATCATCTGTAGACACTAGTTTTCATCAGGGAGATTGGATAGAAGTGGAACTTTTCTCAGCTACCTGAGGCTCTTACTAAAGGGTGTTACATCATGAAATGATGGGTACAGATCAGTACATTTAAAATTCCTTTCTAAAAGCATGAATAAAAAAAAAAAAACCCTGAACCTGTTACTTTCAGTGCATATAATGCCATGTGCCCAGGCCTGGGGAGTTTCATATACAGTTTACTTAAATCTTTACCTTCTTACAACTGAGAATTCCAATGGGGCGCTGTGCCACCAGAGAACAACTTCTTTTTAGTTTCTGCTTGCACTCAGAACATCAAAAATGTGAATTGTTGGGGTCAGCTGGAAAAAAAGATGCACATTTGTGGCCTGTTGGCTAAATCGGTAACTACCGCGATACAAATTATTCTGAAACACAAGCCGTATCTTGTATGAAAAATGAAAGCAGCCTTTCCTGCTCCTGCATTGTCCAGTGTGCTGGGCTGTGATAAAACCAGCCGCTTGCCTTGCCTGGTGCTCTGCCTTTTCAGGTCTGTGGTGCTCACTCACACTTACTCCTCTGCAGGTTCAGCCTTGCTAATAAACCTTGCTTTTGGTTTAGTCTTCAAACGGGCTTGAGAATTCTCCTGAGGACTATTTTCCCATTTACTTTGTTTCTAATAAATATGTTTGCTTTCCGTATTGCTGGAATAACACTCAGTTGGAGCTTAATTTAAAAAGCACAGCTCATAGACATGTTTTTTTTTGAATCACTGGCCATTTTCAGTAATGGGGGATTGTGAAAACCTGGTTCTCCTCAAAATTGAGTTCAAAGGTTGTTTAATCTAGAAGACCAAATTCTGTCTAGGAAAGCTGCCTGCTCCTGCAAGCAGTGGAGGATGTAGTGCTTTGTTAGAGAGCTGCTGTTCCTTTTAGAGCTTTGTGAAGGAAAGTGGTGGGTCAGAGTCATCACAATGGTTTTTAATTTTCTTTTAATCAGAGAATTCCATAATTCATAGAATGGTTTGGGTTGGAAGGGACCTCAAAGCCCATCTAGATCCAACCCCCTGCCATGGGCAGGGACACCCTCCACTAAACCAGGTTGCCTAAAGCCTCATCCAGCCTGGCCTTGAACATTTCCAGGGATCCAGGGGCATCCACAGCTTCTCTTGCAAACCTGTGCCAGTGCCTCACCACCCTCACAGGGAAGAATTGCTTCCTCAGATCTAATCTAAATCGACCCTTCTTCAGCTTAAACCCATTCCCCCTTGTCCTGTCACTCCATGCCCTTGTCACCAGTCCCTCTCCAGCTTTCCTGTGGGCCCCTTCAGGTACTGGAAGGCTGCTCTAAGGTCTCCCTTCTCTTCTCCAGGCTGAACAACCCCAACTCTCTCAGCCTGTCCTCATAGCAGAGCTGCTCCAGCCCTCTGATCATCTTCGTGGCCTCCTCTGGATTCGCTCCAACAGCTCCATGTCCTTCTTGTCCTGGGGACCCCAGAGCAGGTGGGGTCTCACAAGAGCAGAGTAGAGGGGGAGAATCACCTCCCTCGACCTGTTATTCATGGGAGGATTTAAAACAACTGGATTTACCTCTTGAGACAATTACTCCTGCCAGAACAAGACCCTGAACAGCTAGTAACTTTATGTGTTTTCTAAGAGCCCAAAAGTAGAAGCTTCATCTGAAGAAATATCTAAATTCTTTTGCTGTTTCTGTTCTTTGTTGCAAAGTTATGAACTGAACTGTGATATGCAATCAATTAACACTGACAGTACCTCGGGAAAGAAGTGTTTAAACACAGGTTTTACATGACATCAGTTGGTCCATTCAACCAGCTGCTGGAGTAAGTTACAGGCTCTCCCAGCTGCCAGACAGCCCGTTGGCAAGAAGGGACAGGGCGAAACATGCGGCTTTCACTACACACAACGCGCCTGATTTCAGAGCTGGGTATAGATTTTGTAGCGACATAAGTGAATTGCAACTTGAAGGCCGTGACATAATTGAGATAAAGATTGTGGTAGAAAAAGGACAATTGGGTAGCAAAAATACTGGGAAAGATAGGAAATGCTGATGGGAGCAGAAGATTGGGAAGATAATACAAGGGGTTGTGAAGAAATGTGCTGAGTACAAAAGAAAAAGCAATGTCAATGGGAGCGTCCGTAAACTAAGAGCTTTCTCCTTGGCCTACTGGCAAGCTTTTGACTTGACCTTTGCAGCTCCCACTGCAGGGGCGAGCAGAAACAGCCTTGACATCTTTTGCTGAATTTGCCCAACAAGAAAAATCGATGAGTTACTGATATTTTCCGTGTTCCAGCTGCAGGCTGAAGGGACTTGGCCAATCAGTACGCTATGTCCTGGCTGGAACGGGAGAATGAGTGAGGAGGAGGAGAGAGCCCTGAGCAAGTTCTCCTGAAGGTGTAACATCACTGCCACCCACTTGGCACCCTTCTGTAGCTGAAGGTTGAGTAAATACTATATCCATTTCACTTCTGGGAAGTGACTTGCCCAAGATAACAAATCAGTCTATGAGTTGAGTAAAACATACTTCTTTTCTTGTTTCTCTGCTGATGAAATTTCCCGAGGCAAAGATCAAAGAGCCTTAAAACAAACAGCCAACTTCCTTAAGAGTTCTGTTGTGTGAGCCGATAATGCCACTGAAAGGTGCTGGATGCAAGCGTATTGCTCTGGGTATCCGGCAGCAGCAGTATACAAGGAGAGCTAAGGTCTGGGGTTTATTTTTATAGCATAGCTCTCTGCTGAACTTCCCCAGGCCAGCTACAGCAATTGTCTAAGTATTATTTGTCTAGAAAAGCATTATTTGATACAATTTTAGCCTCCTGCTGCACTTTAATCACTAAAAGTGAGGAAAAGATCCAGCACCACGTCAAATCCGTTTTCCATGGCTCAGTGGAGATGTTCTATGGGTCACACATGGGAACGGTTGTTGGCATCTCAGTTCCACATCTTGTCCTAAACTAACATCGTGTTTGCAGTAGTCTGCAGAACATGAGTTCTGAAGTGTCCTATTACAGAGAAACATCTTTTCTCCTACCCTGGACTCAAAATCGGAGGGAAGGTCTTTTTCAGAGGAACATCCAGCTGCAAAACATCAGTGGCTTAAGACTCTAATGCCATGAGGTTCTCCGTTCCTGGCTTGTCACTGCAGTGTAACTTTTTAGTCCATTAGCTTCTGCCTTGACCTTACTCTGGCAAACTCCTTTTAACCCACAGAAGCAGAACGTTTAAGAACTTCTCCCTCAGAAAGCAGCCAAACAAGAACAAATGCTGCAGAACAAGTCTCCTACCCTCATTTACCCAAAACATGCAGGTCTGGACCTGTGTAAACATTGCCATGTTATATAACCTAGCTGCATCAGAGGCTGCAAACCTCTTGAAAACCAGACCAAAAGTTAAATAAAAAGTAACCTACGTTCCCCTGCAGCTCAGGCTGGGGAGAGATCATACTTGCACAGCCAGACTATAGAGCAATATAACCCAGTTGCTCGATTCTACAGGGGAATTGCCGAGTGAGGGTTCTAACAGCAGCGTGCTGAGGTAAGCAGCTCCTTTGATCGCTTGGTGCAGGCCAGCAGTACAGCCCACCCCACTCCATGGTGATTTTTATACATTTGATGTTTCTCAGTTCTATTAAAATGGCTTTTATTACCACACAATTACATGCAACTTGGGCGATGTTTATATTTCTTTAACTTTGAATTTCCAGTGAGCACTTGTGAGGCTTTTTTCCTCTGAAATGTCAAGTTTCTTAGGAGTTGTGTGACAGTTAAATACCTAACTGTAGCTCAACTGAGGATTTGCTTGGATTATAGTTGTGGGGACATGTGGCTGTTTTTCCGCATCTTGTAGCCTAACTAGTGTCCTATCGTTGTCTTGTGCAACAGAAGCACAGTAAAGAAAAGGTATTTCATAATGCTGGGAATTTAAGGGTGACTCCTGTAAATTTGTCCTAACTGGAGTAGTGAATCCTGACTCCTGTTGTTTAAGCAGGAGTTGGAAGCATTGGCCTTACTACCAGAAAGCAGACAGACCAGCCCTCTGTTTTACAACATGTTGCTCATTTCTCAGAGGTTTTGCCAGTAACAAAATTGTCAAATCCAGATGCCTCATTTGCCAAAAACCTAGCCTTCTCCATATAAAAGCCTCATGCTGGCCTTAATACTAATCCTATAGAAATCAAGGGCATTTGGGACACTTCACTAAATATGTTTCACTACAGGCTGTTGCTTCTGGCTTGCGCAGGCTGCCTGTGGCTTGAACACTAATTAGCATGTTTCAGCTTTCTTTTTAACTCCCTCTCACCCACACAGGCAGTTCTGGTAAAAAGGCTAAACAGTGACTCAAAGAGGCAAAGTTTCTTTTTTCCAAGGTACAAGTTGATGTTGTCCTGCCACGTATCATACACGTGTTGGTATGTGTTATGGGCATAAGCAAAGAGAAGCTGAGAGATGGGCCCTACATTTACATTGCTAGGAAATGTAAATGCCCTTTGGGGAGCGGTGGGGAGAGGCCTTTCTTTAACTGAGAAGCTGTTCGGCTTAAACCATATTCTAATTCTGCGACTAAATGAAAAGCTAATCACTGAGCAGAACTAATCTCTCTCTCACGTAAGCCATTTCATGGGAAGCGCAGGTCACTCAAAGAAAGCCAGTGTCGCCAAGAGGAGGCTTCTCTTGTGCTGAAAACATTACCATCTCGCAAGTACAGATCCCCATTCTCTTAACGCTCAGAGTCACCTCAGTCTTTGCCATAACTCAGCTGGGTTGTAACAGAGACACGTCCAAACTCATGTAACTTTACTACATGGCAACGCAAGTGAGATTTACTCTGAGATTAAGGCTCCTACCTTTACATGTCTCCTTGTGAGCCCAGTTTCTGAGGAGCTGTAGTCAGTGGAGCCCAGAGAACAGTTCAACTCGCCTGCAAGTCGAGACACGTGCTGTGCAGGAATATCTGAGCTTGCTTGAAAAAATGAAAATTTTTTTGTGCTGAAGTACAGGATAAGATGAGACACTGCATAGATACAAGTTGTTTACAATGTTTGAAGTTTTTTTCCAAACAGCTGATGAACCCATAAAGGGTTTAAATCAGCTTATTCAAATCTTTCACAAGTTTCTAAACAGGAAATGCATAGGTCAGAAACCTACTTGTGCCTGTGGGGAGTAACTGCATTGTGTGCTCCTGGCAGGGTGTCCAGGATGGGCAATGAGAGCGGAAACCCCCCCCCGCACTGAACCAATGCACTAAAAGATACACATTCACTGAGACTAGCCACAAACCAAAGATACAGGGTTACACAACATATTTGGCCAATTCTAAAAAAAAATAAAAAAATTTAAAAAAATTAAAAAAAAATTAAGACTTTGATGATTTTTATGCTTTTTTTTTTTTATTTTTCAATTAATGTTTGGTTATTTCAATACATTTAAATTGGGGTTTTATGGTGACAGATAAAATGCATTCAAACATTCAATTTCTAGCAATAGTGGAATTATGCTTGGATAAATTAGGTTCTGCTTTAGGAGAGTCATAAGTATTTTGTAACAGTTCTACATTTCATAGCAACCTGCATCTACCCATTCAGTGTCTGATCAAGAGGGAATTCCACATTTGATAGTCTGCAAGCGGGAACCACAAAAACTAAATATTAACTTGGATCCTTTATTAGATATATGTGCAGCTACATGGACTGAGAAGCCCAAAAAGCGCACAAGTTCTCACAGTGGTGAGGAAAGGAACCTTTCAATTAGCCATCTGCACGCCGACATACCTCTCATTAAACTCGTAAATCACTATTCACGCACTCAGAAACAGTTTCCACAAAGCACAGTGCCACATGCTCCTTGAAGAACAGAGCAAATATTTAATGAACTGAGAATGTTACATTTCTGTGTTAACAGCACAGCTTGCCTATTTTTAACCAACCTTTTCTTTAGATAAGGCCTTGATCATCTGAGCTGTGATGTGCCCGTCTGATTTACCAATCATGCCATCTTCTTTGTGGCTCCTGCTTGGCATTTCTTCTGGTTCTTTATGAATAGGCATGGCTCTTCCAACCACACACATTAGCTTTGTCTCCAGAGGACCCAGTTTTAAGTATTCCTTAAGAAGAAAGAATATTATTCTTCTTCAATTACATAGAAAAGCAGCCGTTCTTCAAAAAACCCCCAGCAATTTTCCTTTTAAAAGCAACTGTAAAGATGCTGCCCTGGGGTTGCTATGTTTGGTAATGTCAGTGTTAATGGGCTTGGTTTACAAGCCAAGCTCATCTTAGGACCTGCAGCCCTGCTGCCCTCTTTTCCTGTGTGTTTTCACCAACAACACTTTCTCTGCAAAACCAAATTCTGCTCCTAAGTTCACTTCTGTGAGAAGAATTAAACTAATCCAACAGCTCACTACTGCCAAAAGAGAGAGGTCCAAGTCCAGCCATGCGCTTCCACCACGTCTGTGCTGGCTCTGGTCTTCTCCAAACCTCTGAGTCAATTCAGTTGACTAATCCAACAGAAAACTAATTCAGAAGGAGAAAAAAAGGCAAGCTTTGCTGCTGGGTTAGTGAGTGAACTGGCTACAGAAAAGGCTGACGTGCACTGTGGGTTCCCTAAGGGCAGGAGCAGGACCATAAAGCCAAGGCCAGGGAGAGGGAAGAAAGAATTTGACCGCGCAAGTTCTTGTATCACCTCTATTTAATAAATGCTTTCATAATAGTTGCCAATGCAACTTCACCGTTTGCAATTAGACCTTCATTGTTATAAAGTACAAGATGTCAGCAGCACCTATGTCCTTTCGTGGGGTGGGCTCTGATCAAGGCAACAAGATGATTTCTCTGATCACAAGTTTCAGTGTATTAATCAAACTAATGCCAAATTTCTAGAAAAAGAGGAGTTACTGGGTTTGTCTGGTTTTTTTTAAACTCATTACTGAGTATGTCTGAATAGAATACTCAAGAGTAAAGAAACATGGAGAACCATCTTCACACAGCAAGCCCCGCAGTCTGCCCCACATTGATATCATCTTTAATTTGCCGTAGAAATCGATGATGTAATGTATTGTCTGAGAGTAATTAGTTTATTTAGAAATGTATTTAAGTTTTCATAACTCAAGGATGTATTATCAAAGGCACCCAGGAAACATCTTTTTGCAACTTAGGATCAAGGATCTCCTGAAGCAGACGCCACCACCTCTTTTGAGAACCACACACACTCTATTTACATATAACCTGTACCTTTTTATTTTCTCAAACCCCGTATTTTGGACCCAGGAACACCTTCAGCCTGGCCTTCTGTTGAAGGAATAAATTACTTGTTGATCGCTTAATTCTACTATGCAACATGAATTCTAAAGGATCAGCATCTAAGCAAATGAGCCTGTGCAATACCATAGAAAACTGTCACTAGGTGACACTCAGAATTCTTTGTAGGGGGAGCTTCATCCTGCCACTCACATATGCTGATTCCTAGGATACCATTCAATTGCCAAAACGACGTGTCTCGTGCTATCAGAAATGCCCTAAGGCATCCAAAACATCCACATGAGGCTGGCCTCCATGACGCAGAACCTCTGCTATTTTGGCCCAGCATCTGAAGGACAGGGAGTGCCTTAACCATCTCAACTAGCACCAGATGCCTACAATTAAACATCTGAATTGTACACTAGGTAAAAGACATTGGAGTTTTTTCTGCTGTAATACCACCAGGAATAGAAGGCTCCTGGCAGTAGCTCATGTTCTATACTGAAATATGTTTGTGTCAGTGAAAGACCCGATTACTTTAACTCATACCTGGAAATCTTTTTCATCTTCATGCAACAAGCTATCAAGAGTTGGAGTGAATAACTTTTCCCACAGCTCCTCATCACTGTCTTGAGGCTTCTCATTCTCTGTTTTAGACTGAATCTTCCGAAAGGTGTTTTTTTTCTGGCAGGGGACTGTGGCACTTCTGAGGCTTTCATCTCCATCTGTATTCGCTTTTTAAAGAGAAGAACAATGATGTGTATGTAATTGTTAAGCTTTATGAAGATCAGAATTAGTACTTGGTACAAGCATTGCCTGTAGTCTTTAATGTGGGTTGGCCAGTGAGATGTGAAGAACAGCTTGGGAGGATTTTTAATTGGCAATCCAAGCCAAATGTTGATTTTGCTCCCTGGTATTTTTATGTTTATTTCTGCTCACAATTTCTGATCAAGAACAGGAACAGAAATGGATTGGAGGTTAGAAGGAATCCCTGTGGGATGGGGCAAGGGAAAAAAAAAGAGCTTTTATCAGTTCAACTGAAAGCCTATATAGCCCTGAATAGTTAAAAAAAATAAATAGGAAAGGCAGCAAAAACAAGTATAAACTTTTTCTGTATCAATGTGTGTATCGCTATGTGTACATACATACAAGTTCCTAAAACACAGCTAGTCTACTTATAACTCCTCTGAAGAGCTCACATTTGCAGTTGACTAATTCTCAGGACGATAGACAATTCTGGACATGGACTGCCAAATTATATGTTTGCCTGGGACAGTGACTTGACCTCAGCTTATTGGAAAAAAACCCCTACTCATCCCAGTAATTATTGTAAAGGTCTAGCAAAGGTAATAGAGCTGAACTGTTCAAAGTAAACATATTTCTAAGTCAGAAGTCTCAGTCAACATGTTTGCTGTTCCCTGAAGGTTCCAGAAAGGCCAACCTATGGCTGGAACTGATCGGGACTTCAACAGACTTGTTCACGTATTCATAACTGTATGGCTTCCATTTTTGGAACTTACCTCTTCGATTTAGTTTTGCCCTTTTTTTCCCCTCTTTCTTCTACTCATGTAAAGTGAGTGAATGAAACATGTGATACTAAGGAATCCATACAAACCACACTGAATGGATAAGCACACTCATACAGTCCTTCTTGCCTAATGGTATATCCACTTCCTGGACACACCTACCAGAACAGATGGAGATTCAGCCCAAACTTCAGTACTATCCCAAACAAACTTCAGACCTATCCCAAGGCCTCAGTACTGCTTACCAAGATTTTCAGTTCAGGCTCAGCTCCATGCAGCTTCATTGGCTCTTGCTAGGGATTTATTTATAATTTAACTCTGGTGTATCTCTTTGAGCTGAATGATTGTAAACTTCAGGTGAAAGCCAGTGTAGAGTTCAAGAATGTCCTCTCAGGGACAAGACAGAATGAAGTTATGATGATATGGATCAGTAAAGAACTGATTAAGATAGGAATCATATCTTTATGAAAGATGGTCAAGCCTATTAACCACATTCCAGGCTAGCTCTATATGAGTAATTACATTCAACCTAAACACCAATATAAATTTTAAAACTGTATTACAGGCAGATTGTGGTTTTATCTTCTTAATGCAAACTACAGTCTATCATTGCTGTGATGGCTGCAATTAAGTGGGAAATTAAGTATTCACCATGTAAAACAGGCAGTTTGATAAAAAACTTAAGAAATAAAAAGTATTTAAATATTCAGTGACTTATCAGTTCTTATAAGCTGCTGGCATGTGCATTACCTGCGTACTCTCTATACTCTACTTCTTTCATTTCATCCTTAGGAAATTCATCTTGCAAGCCAGCTGTCTGGGTAAGAAACAAATGCCTATGAAATTAAAAAAATAAAGTGAAACTCATATTAGAGGTCTGAATTTTCTCTCTGAATTGTTCTGTGCAATTGTCCTGTGTGGGGTGTAGGAGGGAGGGCACCCTTTCTGAAAGCCATTTACTGCCTAACCACAAATGCAGAATAGCGCAATGTTTTAAAAATGCAATGGAGGCAGCCAGGTAGCTTAGTGGCTAATACATTGTGCTTTTTTATTCTTAGTGCCTAAATTCAGCTATGTCCATGAGACTAAAAGAAAACAAATGTTATAGTCTCCAGTCAGTCCGAGACTTAAACCACAGCTGGCAGCTCTCTCTTAAAAGCAGTCCAAAGTTTGGAGAGGAGAGAAAAATGGTCACTTCTTAAGACTTGGAACTTTTTTATGCAATATGGCTGAAATCACTAAGCCAGGACTGGAAAAGGAAGATGAATCATTCCCATTGTTACATTGTGCTTTTAATACCATTAGTGTTGACATTTTGCAGCTAAATTAATCTTTCTCTAGGGAACAAGTTAAATAATTTCAAAATACAAGAAACAGACACCTCTATAGACAGACCTATCCCAAGGCCTCTTCCTTACTCAGTACCAGGTCATCTGTTTCACTTGAGATTGCAAAACCCCGTATATTTGCATATTAATCTTCACATCCTTAAACATTTTGCCAACAATAAAGGAAAAATCTATTACTCAGCATTTGGTCTGAGAAGCTGGGTCTGAGACAATTACAAGAGAAAGAAACTATTTCCAAGCCCTAGTGGTATCCCCACTAAAAGAGAGTGAGTGTTGTTGGGTCTTAATAGATTATTAAAGAACCCAGTTTCTTCCCTGAGTTTTGGTATTTAGAGGGTTACAATGTCACCCTCATCCTTCAGAGACACAAGTCCCACACACACTTAGTCAAATCCTGCCTCCCCTCAACTGGGAAACTACCTTGGCTTTGTTGTGGGAGAGCCCAAATAGCTCTAGAGGCAGGAAAAGGCATTATCTTTTTTAAAAAAAATTAAATCACTTTTGAATCTGTAAAGGCATTTTACCTGGGCACTCTCAGATTCTGAAGTTTGCCATCAATCAGTTTTGTCACTAAACCAATATTTTCTTCTTCCAGAAGCTGAATAGAGGCTTTCAAATCACTTACTTCCTTTTGATACATCTTAACCTTTTGACAATTAAATAAAATAATAATAATTAAAAAAATAATCTTAAAAAGAATATACTCATTTTGGAAAGCTTTCATAGTAACTATCTTAATAGCACACACCTAGAAAGAATGCAGCTCTATCAACAAGACTGCACATTTGGTGGAGAAACCTAGTGACATATTTTCAGGCAAAGGGAAGGTCTCACCGGTTCTTTCACACCTTTTTTAGAACCCTTTACTGGCACAACTCTGTCAATCACAGCCACACATTTGGGCTATGCAACCCTGATAGCAGAACCTTCTCATGTAGCCAGACAGGTCTGGGAGACAGAAGCTCTGGATTTTTCTTTTTTTGCTTTCACATCAGAGCTTTGAGAGAGAAAAACCTTCTTTGTAGAGTTAAATTCAGACTCTTGCTCAGCAAGTGTTGCTTTTCTAATTTCTGCCTACACACAAACCCTTCTTACCCAGAATTAGTGAAGCTTTCAGTCCAAGTGAGCCATGACATTGGCTAAACCCCAGGTTCCACTTTCTTTTGGTCTGGTAATTGCCCCATAGCTCCATGAAGTTGTATTAACCAAAGGACACCAGTTATTCAGGTCCCACAATTCCTCTCACTTGTCCTGAAGTACAAGCAAGTTCTTACCCCTTCACTGGGAAGTGCAACATGCTGTGGGATGGATACCTTCCCAGAAATCTTAGTCATATGCACACCTTTAAAAACAGTACCTGTGATCTGAATGCATCTGTTCTCACCAAAGCCAAATTAATCCAGCCATAATCATCCAAATTTGCAGTTAAAATCTAGTTCCCATTTCTCCCAGGGATTAAAAAAAGGTGAAAATGACAGGACATTAACCAGTAACAGGATGTGGCTTGGCACAATGAGGTGACGCAGCTTTGCACCATCCCGGTGTGACACAGTAACCATGGAAAAATGTGACTGGAGTCTCTAAATCTGTTCTAATTTGGAGGTAACTAGTTGAGGGCTGATTTGGTAAGTCATTTTTCAGTTCAGTGGCCAAATTGGAAAAAAATGATAAGTTTTGAACTTAGTGAAAGTGAAATTTTTGGTTTATCTCCCCAAAAGAAAATACTGGAAGAGTCTGTCAGCTACATGTAAACACAAGCCTGTAAGAAAATAATTCATCTGTATAAGAAAATCAGAGAAAATGAATGGGTGAATTCAGAGGACTGGAGAAGTTAGTGATAATAATTTTGTTTTCCACAATAATTCAAAGCACTAATTCATAACATAGGAAACTAGTAACATAGGAAACTAATTCATAACATAGGAAACTTCTAGTTGAGAGGAAAGAAACCCACATCCCTCAACTCTCAGGAGAGGGCCTGTCAGGACATAAGAGTACTCCAAATTGGATCTCCCCTGTTGACACTGCCTAACGTGTGTAAAATTCGTTAAGTGTTCAGTGAGACAGGGAGAAGGGAAGTGCATTCATATTCATTCAGTGATAGGATGTATAGATTTGAGCTCCTGGTTTTTATATAGATTAAAACATTAATTCCCTTCTGTTGACCCCTATCTCATTGCCTCAGAAGCTGTGGTTTGGACACCCTCCCTGGAAAGTTAAAGATGTAAGCTCAGAGCTCATTAAGGGGAAGAAGGAAAGCTGTATCCCTGCATACTGGCAAGTATCTTAAACTAGTAAGTAAAATGGAGAAACCTCTGCCAGGTTTGTTGATGTGGCAGTGAAAAAATAATAAGTTCATTTATTAATTTCCCAAAAGGTGTTGCTCAGTTCTAAACTGTGAGGTTGTAAAGGTGGGAAAGATATTTCCTCTAAATCTCTTGCTTAGATTTGATCACAACAAAGAATCTGTATTGATTGGAACAGATACAATCAAACTTTAACCATAGAAAAATCAGTTTCCCAAATTTGGCTCACAAAAAAGTTTTTTCTTGACAAAAGTTACAACTATCTAATATATAGCTCTATATTGCCATTAAAGAACAGTATAAAAGCTATCAAGTAATCAATTACAGCTATATACAATTTTGATTTTCCTCTCTTCAGTGTACTAATCTCCAGGGTGTCTTTATTATCTCCCATTTAAAGCTGTCTCAAGCCCTTTCTCCAAAAATGTTTCCAACATCCATATCCATTTTCTTTCAATATGGCAGCACTAGAATTTTAACACAAATCCAAACTACACTCTTCAGATACTTACATGGTTGAACCTTTACATTATTTAGTATCCCAATCTCATAAGATATAAATACTTAATTGTACAGTATGTTGTAGTCATCCACATAAGTGCTCGGGCAGGAAAATGCCCGAGCTTCATTTGTGAAAGTAGATATTCACCTTTTACCTTTGTTCATCACATACACTGTTTGCTACTCAGGATTACATGTTAATTACAGGACAATCACTCTCCTTTTCCTATGAAAGTCTTCAGATGCCCATCATTGGAAACAGTTATGTCTGTAGGCCATTGTATTTCAAACCTGAACTGCCATGATAAACTGTATGCAAGTGGTCCTCTTACCTCTTCTTTTAGCCATTCATTCTCTTGAATTTCTCTGCGACTGCTTTTGTCTAAGTATCTTACAGCTTTCTGAGAAAACACAATTTAAGATCATCTCATCTCAAAGCGGGACTTTGACAGCGCTGCACACTATAAAGAAGAACCTTCTGCTGTTTAGCAGAAAATAATTAAGAAACATCCACACAACAGACTGTAGCATTCCTTGAGGGATTACACGGGGTCTAGTCCACAAGGCCAGCTGTTTCTTCTCGATCATCCAGCCTAGTGCGGTTTATATGTCAAGCAATTTACCAGTATTTTGTAATTTCCCATATTAAATTAAAACATTTTTGCCTAACAAGTTCTGCTATGTTCCCACTACTGCTCAAATCTTCCTGTTTTCAGGAAGTCAAACCTTTAATTATTAAAAAACCCAACCAATATTACAAATGAGGCAGTACTGATCTACAAGTGACTTAAACACGTAGAGGTCTATGCTAATGAGCCAAGGCTACAATGTAATTATTGATGTCAGTAAGTTGAAAGGAACAACTGGGAGGAAAGATGACCCTGTAGATCACAATAAAAACAGTCCTTTGGATTATGTTTTCACATGACTGAAAATCCCAGCACTGAAGTCAAGGAGTTTAAATACCTAATGGGCCCAACCAGTGGTTTGTACTGAAGTATGCTTTGCATTTTGTGAGTGTAAAAAGTCATCACCATAAATACTTTGTAAATCATGTTTGCAAATTAGAGCTGGCAGAGATGACAAAAATTCGGTATAGCAATAAGCCTAAATTTTACTGTAGGCTGCACTATTTTGACATTTTAAAAATGTACTTTACAAGTACAAAACTTTTTTTCCCAATTGATGCATATTTCCATGCAGACAATCTCTTAGTGTGTTACTGTTTTTTGTAGTCTATGCAAGGTCATAGCAAAAGTGACATGTTCTTGAACCAGTCATATCAGCGTGTGGTGCCCCAGTTTCCCATACTTCGTTTGTAAAATGCCCTCACATCTACTCACTGTTAATCTGATGTTAAAAAAAAAAAAAGGTACATGTGTGTATAACAATAACCAATACCATGTTTAGTAAGAGGATTTACTCTCAATTTATAAGAAAATTTCCATGTCTTAATTCTAATTAAAATAATTATTAATGCAGAGTACATGAATCCTAACCATGATGCAGTTAGCACTTTTTAAAAAGGCAGAAGGAATACCTCAGGGGCCTGTTCCTTACTTAACTCCATATGCCTCTCAACCAGTCTGTCATTTTCTTCTTTCAATGCTTCCAAAGCATTTCTGTAATATTCTTCAAATCAAAAAAAAGAAAATCAGAAATCAGTATTTGACATCAATTTCTCCTGACAACAAATAGATAATTGGGATGTTGTTCCTAAACTGGAACTTATCAGCCAGCATCACGTGTATAGATGCTTCACAGAAAAGGATTCAAACATTCTTCCCCATAGAAATTGTCCTCCGAAACCCAAAGGCCAGTAGCATTAACTACAGAACTAGAAATATGAAGTGGCTTACACATTTCTGGTGGCAATTGCAACAGCTGAGCAATTCACTGCTAACTGAGCAGTAAACTGAGCAATTCTCTGCTAAAATATTGATCTTAAGACTAAATTTTGTCTCTATCAATAGCAGAGCTCCTGGAGTCGTGTGAGAGATTTGCTTAGAAAACTTATTTCTTAGGTATAGAAGCATATTAGATCATCTTATGCACATAGTATTTTTTTCAGACGGTTATTATACAGAGCCTAATAAATTTTCTGTCTTATCTAAGCCTTCCGGGGGTTCCAATTTGACAACAGGGCAAAATGAAGAACATGGCAATTGCCTCAATGATTTGCTTTCATTGTTACTTGTGGTCATTATTTAGAAAGCGTGTCTTATGTCAAACTGAATTTGTTTGGCTTCAAGTTCTCGTCATTTACTATTTAATCATTTAATCGTTCCCTTCAGTTGTTTTTGTGCTATTCTAAATAGCCCACTGCTGCCTGGTATTTCCTCCTTTTGAAGGAATGAATGAGATTGTAGTAATTTTCTTTGAAGGAAGGCACTTCATACTTGTTCCAGAGGCTTGAAATTCAGCCTAGTTCTGCACTTGTGTTGCAGACAGCCTACTGCTGATCTGGCTGTAAATGAGTATCTGGTCATGGACCCACTGTGAAGTCAAAGGCAGGCAAATACGAAAGGTCCATTAGTTGTGCAGTAGTTCTTAACACTGTGGGAGCTGGCCTGCCTTAATCAATCCACCATCCAGTCTTGGCAGAATGAAATGGAAGTACTTACATGCTATAATTAATTAATCTTTTCATTCTTTCAGACAGCTAAACAACCTGAGTTGTACTGGGAGAATGAAGAAAAGGAGGAACTTTTCAGACATATTTATTGTTTCTAAGGAGGCTATTTTCCCTAACTCTCTCACTGCAACACTGTTTTCCCTACACCTCTCGTAAGTGTATAGTTCTCTTTTGTTTCCTCTCCCTTCCAGCAATTTTGTTTAAAATGTCATCTCCAGACCACATGAACTGTGCCAATGTCGAGCCCTTCAGTGGTACCTACAGAGACAGAAATCTCTTCACCTATGCTTATTCCCTAAGCCTGTTACACGTTCAAGGAGTGAACAAGCCCAATTTTCTGCCACATCACTCTGGAAGCTTGTTAGTTCTGGTTTTTGGTTTGGATTCTTTGTTTTTGTAAGCTAGAAGACTGTAATCCCCAGCCACTTTATAAGTTCGATTTTAGGAAGTTGAGTAAAATAGTATCCTAATATCCAGTAGTGGCAGCATCATTTTGCAGTATGTTAATCAGGCAACTGTTACATGTACCTCTGTAATGATCTTTTTATAAAATACACTTCCATTCGATCACAAATTTTTGGCTCTGTACCCTGTGACATGCAGGAGGACAGACTGCACGTTCCTACTGGCTCATTCTGGCATTCTATGAAAAAGAGAATGGGCTTTTATATTTCATATTTCAGCAGCTGTATAGCAAAGTTTTAAATTGACTAAGAATACAGAAAACACATAATGAAAAATATCATCAACCTCTCCAGAATATAGAGATCGATATCTGATAAGCTATCTGGCAATGTAGAAAGCACAGTGCAGATCTTAATCAAGATAAAATATGTTTCAAGAGACGAAAAGATAGCTGACTGGCTCTTATCCACAGTAGTTGATGCCTGGTAATAGTTGGCACAGAATATACAGAGACCCTTAGAGCAGTGTCACTGCCTGTTACTACCAGCTGCTCGGCTGTGGTCATGCATACTGAGAGGGACATAAAGGAAGAAAACCAGGACATCCTTCTCCCATTAGAAGCATGGGTTATGTAACAGCAAAACATTTAAATGATTTTAAAATAATGCAGTAGTAAAGAAATCTTTGTAAAGCACTCAGCACCACAATACATAAGCTCTCAGATTACTTCTACTGTTGTGTCAGTATTGAAACAGTTCCCAGTATGTGTATGTGTCTGTACTGGCAATTTTGCAGGGCCTCGTACACGAGGCTACGCAACTGGGAGGCAAAGTTCAGACCACTGGCTGAACAGCTCCCTCTAGTTCTGCGTTTAAACCAGTATGATAAATTCAAAAGACTGTTCCAAGAATGAGCTCATACTACTTTCCTGTCAAAGGAGTCTTCAACATGTGAAGTGCTTGTAGCATGACAAGAAGCAACAAGAGCAGAGTCAACATTTTCAAGTATGACTCCTAAGGGAGACCTGTGTGTAGGTGACCTAAATACATGTAGACCTATTTTTAGAAAACCGCTGTGCTTCATAATAATATTTTTAAAATATGAGTTGCCTATATTTTATGAGAAAATCATCAGAAGACAAGGTTATCAGTTTCTTTGAGTGTTCATAATTTCTGCAACTTCATAAAACAATTTAATAAAGCGACTTTTATGGAAACAGAGAGTTCTTCCATTTTATAGGATTATGTACTCTAGGTGCACTGTCTTGCAAAAGTTGATATAAGTTACTATAACCTGACAAACTAAATTCATAATTTAATTAATTCCAAGAATTAATACAGAAAGAGCTTATAAGACATGCATTACATGAGCTGTAAACTGACCTGTAGCCGTTTGAAGGTCATCTTTGACTTCCTTGATCTCTTTTTCCAGATTCATAATCCTGTTGGCCTGTGCTTTACTTCCCACATTTTTGTACTCTAACCAATAATCCCTCTCACTCTGCTTTACTGAAAGTCTTTGCTCAGTTCCTTCGATCTGGGAGTGCAGATCTATTAAAGTAAGAATGTCAGAAGACAAGTTCATTACCAATTTCTTGAAGTGATAGTTCATATTTCTTACAACTTCATCAAATTAATTAATAAAGGCATTTTCACTGGGATTGGAGAAAGAAGGGTGATTCTTCTACACTACAGCATGATGGCCTTATATAGTGTCAAGGGCCACCATCATTGCTGAAAACAGCTTGATCTTACTCTGCCAAGGAGACACAACAGTTCTCACTGAAATCTTGTAACCAAAGACACACGTGACTTCACTCTTACTGAGAATCACAGGGATGGCAGCCAGAACTTTCAACAATCAAAACCGCTCATTTTTACTGCCATCAATAATTTTTTTTATCTTCCAGTGGAACCAGTGCATAGAGCTTTCATGACTTTTAACTTAATGGAAAATATGAAGTCTCTGTACTTGCACAGTAATATACATCGCTTGGAAGGAACAAACCAGATTCTAATATATGGGGTCTGTTTCTATAAAAGACTCATTTGTTCTGAATTTTAACTCAACTTAATTAACAGATTTACTTATAAGCCCTCCATAATCTCATACCACGTTTACAGAGCTTAACTTTGGGGAGGAAAAGCTTTATGCTTTTTATGCAACAAGGAAGTTGAATCTCTATTTAAAATGCACAAAAAAGTACTCAATCCTAACTGTGTAAACTGCAAACCACACTTCCACAACTCACAATGTACCTTTCAGAAGTTGTTCTTTGTCCTTAACATATTGCCATATTGCTTTCAGTGACTCTTCCACATCATCCCTAGTTACAACCTCCTTTTTATCTTGTTCTTTCTCTTCTTCTTCTATTTGTCTTAGTATCTGCCTGATGCGTGCCTGCTGTTCTTCCTTCAGAAGGTCATTCTATGAAAGAACAACAGAAGAAAAGGCATGTATTAAAACATATTTAAATTAGTTTTCAAAGTTACAAACCTAAGTATTGAAGAAAAGTAAAATCTGACTTAGTACCATGATGCACTGCAAAAACACTCAGCTAAACAGCTATTTTTCATATTCAAAAAGGATGGAGCAGAAGGGAGAGTTTGTATCTCAGAAGTTTCTCAGTAACTTCAAGACCATAACAAGGAAATGAGAGACAAATGTGTGCCATACCTTATTGGTGCAGCACATGAATAGTCCTCTGTTGCCTGGAAAGAAAGTTCCTGTTGGTTGATTTAATAATATTTATTCGTACGAGTTATTTACTTTCCTTCAAGATTCTTCATGACAATTTACCACCTTCAGGTAGAAATGTCAGACAATCAGGTCACTTGCACGTAACCACAAAAAAAGATTCTTGTCAGAGCTGGAATTAATTATACCTACTGATTCCACAACTGTGATTATATCCCCTTGCCCTGACCCTCTCAAGTGACACTCAAATTATTTGAAATTACTGATCGTGTATGCTTGCTCCCAAAGGATACCATAAGGGAGCAAATAACCATATCAGCCAAACTGTAACAGCAACTATGCCATAGAGAAAGTCTCAAACATCTCTCATTTCTAAAAGGAACTAAACCACTCAGAAATGTTAAGCAGGAAACAAAGAAGGGAGCCCAAAGAACTGTAAAAAAAATGGCTAAATTGAACAAACCGCACTTCAAGCATGCCCTGAAGTACCTTGCACAGTCTAAAATACAAAGGAGTCCCTGAGAGACCAGCAGCAAACTGGGGGAATAACTGTAAGAGACTTCAGATGTCTGCAGAGAGAAGAGCCAACATGCCACTTCCACTGATAGTTAAAACCACAAATGAAACACAATCCAGGCTTCAAGACTGAAAGAACACCAAGGAAAGCTAAACAGATGGATACTTACAAAAGCAGGGCAAGTATTGGGCATGGGAAGGACACAGAGACATTGTTTCAATGCCATAGGAAGTGCAGGCTGCAACATTGTTTAATAACATGATCTACTTTAAGGATTTTTGAGCGATTTGAATTCATTTTATTAGGTAACTATATATATATATACACACACACGCTTTCAAAGTCTACTGCTCTGCTCTCAGTTATCAGATGTCATATTATGGTTCTTTATATACTATTCTTTATATACAGTTCATACGTATGGTTCTTTAAAGTGTCACTCAAGTGTGATCAGTAGTTACAAGACCTTGTTCTAAAAATGACCCAACACAACTCTTACTCCGCAAGAAAGTAAGCCTTCATCGAGCAGTGCTAAAAATTGCACCTAGACAATTGTATGATGTTCTTTCTTCTTTGTTCACTTTTCATTGTAACAAAGTTTGTAAGAATAACTAAACTCTCATAGAAACCTGTGCAATTCCATTACCTCAGAAGTGAATCAAAGGTCAGCAAATCTCAATACTTGGTCAGATCTGCTAGTACTACTGACAAAAATGAAGTTAATATTGTTTATTCTTTGTGCTCTGAAATATTGAGGAATATTTGCAGGGTTGTTTGAAAAGGCACATCTGAATATACTGCAGTAAAGTTACCTACTGAAAGGGGGCTCACTGTCCTATGTTTGCTGCGGAGTAAGATTAAATACTCATGTGGTTAATGAGGATCTTGTGTGCATTGGAAAACACCTTTGCTGAACTCACTTTACCTTATTGCTGTGTCCTATTCTGCTGTGTTCTACTCCTGCAGCTCCTTTTTTCCATGGCTATATTTAGGACATTTATGCTTTATTTCACATTTAATTCAGCTAACACTAACTTTTAAGCATATAAAGTGACTCACTAACTCTAGTTTCATTGACTGTAAGAAATTCACGGCAATTACTAGTTGTAGTGAATGTAGTAGTAAGATTAAAAGAACAAACTTGAATCTGTGAGTTAAAATACCACATATAAAACGTGTTGAGAGGAGGATGCATGGTCACTCACTCTTTTATGACATTCTTTGTTCTTCTGTTCCACTTGTTTCAGATCAAACAAAACCCGATCAATTGCTGCTTCTTTTGTCTCAATTCTGTGGAGAAAGAGCAAAGAAAGAGACATTCTTACAAAAACAGAAGAGAGAGAGATGTTATGTAAGCTAGATTGGAAATGTACTGAAATGTTTAGTTTTGTATCCTATTGCTTGACTAATTTATGTAGATACTACTGTCTGCTTACTACATATAAAGAAATTATTTCCCATATACATATGGACCTTCATGTTAGTTTGGGTCTCATACTCCTACTGAGAAAGACCCCCTGATTATACTGTTCCTTTGTAACCACTAAAGAGGATTCAGCTGGTTTATTCTTTCTGGATGTGGTTTAGCTGGCCTATTGCACAGGCCTCTTTTAGGACAAGATTATTTGTGCTCCAGAAATATTTATTACTCACCACTCACTATAAGGAAGCCTAGGCAACTCATTCAGACATGGGTCAGATGAATCCCAAACTGGAGAATTAAATGGGATTTGATTCCTCTGAAAATGTGGTTTGTTGAGCTTCATAAACTGCATTTGTACACCAAGAACTTGTTAGCCTTTAAGACGCACTAAAGGAATAGGGACTGCAGCCCGAGTAGTATCCTCTAAGTATGTTTAGACATTTTTGTCAAAGAACTAGCTCATTTCTTTCACAATTTTCTTAGACTACTTTGCCACAGCTGTAAAATAAGTATTTTTTTTCTGCCGTTCTCTCTTCTAGAATGAGAAACATTGGATTGCAAATGGTGTCTATTTGCAAAATTCTCTGTAATCTTTCCCTCTGTTCCCAGAATTCGTTCACCTTATGACACAATAGAGGCAAGTATTACAATTATCACAATGTCTTTTACTGTTTCAACAGCTATTGTTCCTTCAGTTTTCTTTTGAGAGTTTTTTTGCCCCTCCCTATTGTATTAAGTTGTTTTAAAAGAAGATCATTTTTCCTGGCTAAGTTTGGATCACTCAGTCATGCAAACTACAGGTTACACAGTTTGCATCCTCTGGTGTCCGTGTGCTCCAAAGTATTCTCCAGGTTTTCCACTAAGTACAAGGACATTAGTTAGAGAGACTAGACCAGAGATACAGGGGTATGGTGCTGATAGCTACAGCAAAAATATATCACTTATTAGACAGAGGTGACAGCTTGGCCACACAGTGTGACCTCCTAAATTACCTGCCATTTTAACCCATTTCTGTATTTTGAATACTGATGATGGTCTTGATTTCTGCTACTTTAAGATTTTCCATGAAGTGGCAGTTTATATCAGTCACTTTGTTAATGTAAAAAAAAAAAATTACATGAGTAGAATAAATATTTGCTATATTTTCAAACTTTCCTCTTTAGATTATTTTTCTACGGTATTTGTCAGATTCAAGAAGCTATAAAACAGCTAGATTGATGATTCCTTTGGTACAATTTTTCCCAGCTCTGCATACTAGGTTTCATCTAGATGATTTAATCATCTAGAAACAACACTCTTCTCCAGTACCATGACAGTTTTATCAGTCATCTATAGGATGTTACTAGGGCAAGTAATTAATTGGATTGTTGTTACTATGGCAAGTAATTAATGGAATTGTTGTTCCCAACCAATCCTGAAACAGAAAACTGTACTGAAAATGCAAAATAACAAACTTACTATGAACAGTTACCATTCTTCAATGTACAGAAGAAAAAGCAGGCATGGAAGTTAAATAAATATTACATGCTTGATAAATCCTAAACCAGAATGAGACAGATACTCTCTTGTATGATTTGCTGCTTTGTTCACTCAAGTGGTACAGAGAAGTTATAGATTACAGAAGTGAAGAGAGGGAGAGAAAGAGAGAGCAAGAGGGAAAGAGAGGAGAGGTAGAAACATAAAGACAGAAAGAAAAATACTTTTCTTCCCTTTTCCCCCTACTGTTGCTGTAGAAACTAAGTATCTTTTGTTAGTACAGCACACATTTCAGTGGAAGACTCTTCAGTCAGTCATTTTCTTGGATATTTAAATATACATAACAATAATTTTGCCAGAAAGCACTGGGTTTTTTTTTTCCTCAGCTTAATAATAGAGTTTGCTTATTTCTTCTTAGCCTAATAAATAGGCTGGTTTGTTGACTTTTTGGATCATATTTATTTGTGATAAGATTCAGCTAAATCTGGTCTGGTTTACTATGGAAACTTAGTACTCTGTTCTTTGTAAAATGAAATAGAAAATCCCACATAAGTCCTGTAAACTCCTATAGATGTCACCAGAACTATATGTGGTTGCTCTTCAGTTTGCTTACCCTGCTTTTCATTTCTATACCAAGGCAGTAGTTCTTGCTCCCTAAGTGCTGATAATTGTTGGATATTGGATGCTGTTGAGGTTTTTCCCTTTCTATCTCTGTCTCTTTGATAAAAGTCACAGAGCTTAATTTTTCTCCTTTCCATCATCTAGTCAAGAGATTGGAGATCAAATAAATTGGTAACTACTTCAGATATTCCCCCCTTAGCTCTTTATTTTTTGCTGCTTGATTTTAAGTTATCCCTCCATTACTTTCAAAATAAAACACTCTCCTCTGTGCTCCACTCTCAGCTGCACCAAGGGAGCATACTGTAGGTCTTGAGGTTCTGACTGGTGACTACATACCTCTGTGCACATCAAGGAATCCTAAAAAATACAGTCAAATGTGATCTTGCTGCTTTAGAGTACACTGATCAAAAGCTTGCTACTAACAGACAAAAGTGTGGGGTTTTTGTTTTTAATAAAACTCCTTTTCCCAAGTTATAACCTAACTGCATAAAATTATTTCTGACCCACTTAAATGCTTTCTTATAGTTTAAAAAGTATGTATTTCCAAAATAGCCTTGAAAACCCGAACAAGAACACAAAAGAACAGTACACAATTGCCACAGTCAGTCAGCTGAGGGTCTGAATTGGTTAAGTTGTCTTTGTTATCTGCTTTATCCATTCACGCATTCTATATGAGTAAAAAGCTAAATATATTAAACCTACTGAAATTCTAGTAAGGCTTCTAGGAAAGCTGATTCAGGATCCGTAAGTTGCTCTTCTGGTTTCTCCTCTTTCTTCTTTCCTTCCATGCTTTTTGTTGTACTTGTGCTAAAAGTTAGATCTAAAGGTAGGAAATGGCAAGCAGAAAAGAAGGGCGGGGGGGAGAGAAAGGAATGATTTACAAAATGTTGTATGTTCACCAGCCTTTGTCACTTGTGACAAGTTCTTAACAGTTCTGAAATACACAAAACAAGGTGGTTTGTTGACAACAGTAATCCTGCCCAGGGCAGCACTCAGGCCCGTGGTTTTGGGACATTTTTAGGACATCCTGAAGTGTTGTCCTGAGTAAAGGATACGTTCCTGAACAGTGGCCTCTATCACTAGTTATTTATTGCATCCCTTGTTGCAGGCTGTATTTTACATTCATGCAAATCAAACAAGCAGTTGTTCCTTTTCCAGTCCTTTGTTTCTTTATCAGGCTTGTTTTATCAAGTCCACTTGTTAATATGCATCTCTCTCCCTCGCCTTCTGTTCTCCTAGCACTGTGAATATTTGCCTTTCACTGCAACTCTGATACCAGTTTTCATTGTCAGAACTGGAACAAAACCACTCTCTGAAGGGATATGCATGTCAGCAGTATTCCCTGGGCGTGTTGTCACAACTACCAACCTCAGAATTCAACTGAGAATGAATAGTTCTGTAATGGAACTGGTAGCATATATTATATAAAATAAAAAAAGTCACAAGAAAAGGGCACTTATGAAGATTCCTCACTTTTAGCAGTCACATAATCCAATGCCAAGGCCAGATTAGTTCATATAACATCGGAAGTTTTTATTACTGCATGAGTAGAAACATTGTATATAACCTGTTTTCATATTAAACTGCTTTTCTGAATTTAAGTTCTGAATTCTAACAATTATCACTCTAGCCAAGAGCTAAAATTGATAACAACTTGTTCTGTGACTAAATACAGAAGGCTGGATACTTTTCCTATTAAAATGAGCACAAGGAAACAGGGGGAAAAAAAATAAATCAGTGGAAAGCCACATACCAAGCCTGCCAAATCGCTGTAAAATCAAGGGAATGAAGTTAAACCAACTATTGACAGATGCACTCTAATCCATATGCTGGTGCACTCACCATACCCTGAAGCAAGGCAATGTCAGCTTTCTGTATACAAAATAACTTTCTACCCTAAATGAGTAGTTGATGCCTGCTGATGAAACAAGTGAGGGTGCTGAGGGCAGGCAGTGCGCTGCGTATTGCAGAAAGGCATGTAAAAGGAATGCTCACTGTGTGGCAGCTCTGCAAGGTAAGTGAAAGAAAGGGTAAACATACCTTGGAGTCTATGTCACCACGCAGCTCCTTAGACCTTGGAATATCTTTTTCATAATGTCTTATCCAGAAGATTTTTACTCCCACTGCTGGAAACCTGTTTGTGCAGATTTTGTCTATTTGCTGCTGAAGAAAAGTTGACACTCACAGGGACAACTGTCTAGAGCTGTCAATCACAGTCTTTGCACCACCTGATTATTTAAGTCACAGATACAGCTAATCTCACTCACAGAAATCTGGAAAATTCTGACTCCCATCAGCAATATCTTGGATTTCTGAAGTGTCCCAGATCAAAGTGTTGGGTTTGGGTTTTGGGGTTTTTTTGGGGTTTTTTTTTTGTTTTAGATTTTTTTTAGTCATTTAACAGTTGCTACACATTAGTAAAATATTCTACTGTGGAACTTCGATACAATCATGCCTGTGTCACAGCATCATCACATGACTGCCCTAAAACTTACTGACATTTAGCATCCAAGAAAAAATCCTTTTGTACTTGAGCATCCACTTGAGCCTGAAGCCATATTAAGTCCTTAATATTCACACACAACCTTTGCAGATGCCAATGCAACACAGTACTTCTCATGAAACTTTTAAAAATCCTAAACACATGACTGTTGGAAGATTGAGATTTTTTTAAAAACAAGACCAAGTGAATTAAGAAAAAAAATCTCACTGAGACAGCAAGTTAGGTACTTAGGTCCCCTAGACTCCTTTGAACTTTTCAGCCCACATGCACAATACATTTTTAAGTATAAAAAAGAAGCTATTATCTTTCTTCAGTGCAGAATTAACTGAGGTGGTATTGATTCCACTTTCGCTTGAGCATTTATTTTACTGATTTTCCTAAGAAATAGAAGATCACTGCAGCAATTTCTAACTTTTTTTTTTTAAATTATTTCTGTCCCTTCCATTAAATGGATAATCAAATCCCCTGCTTAAAACTGGATACAAACTGAAACATTTTGAGCTGCAGTACTTTGAAAAGGTTTGGGTTTGTTGGGTTTGGGGTTTGGGTTTTTTTTTGGAACTCCAGCCCCAGGTGAAGAAGCAAGCAGGTCCAAGACACTGTGACCCGACTACTGTGACTATCCGGACACTCATCACAGGAACAACCTGTATGGCAGCTCACTGCTCACATCAGCTCAATCACTTCATCAGTGCCACCATACCCACACCAGCACTTGCACGCACACTGTTACCCCTGTCCCTCAAGCAGCTGCATTATCAGTAGCCTCAGGTCCCCTATCAGTAATTACCTCAGCACTCTGCAGCCACACCATAACCTCTTCCCGATCTCCAAAGCAGGCTAACAATTCCCTCTGCCCTCAATCCCTTCCCGCATGTCCCTTGCATATACTCCCCGCTACCCTCTTCATCACTGGGCACCTCAGTGGACAAAGCTGGGCCACCCTTCACAGTGACCATGGCCTCCCTGTCTGCAGCCACTAGACCCCACTGGTACTGTCACTCTGTGCCTAAGCCACTCCATACTGTCCCCCGCCACCTCTGAGCATCCACCACCAAAAAGTTCCCAAAATCAAGCTTTGAAGTACCTCCCCTTGCCCTGCCACCACCCACGTCCAAGTCCCCCTCATGGCCCTTGGCACCTGCGCCCCCCCCCCCCCCCGCCCCGTGCCCTCAAGGCCACCGCAATCCCCCGCCCCCGGCACCCAGTCACCACCCGTACCCTGCAGCACCCACACACTGTTTGTGCTCCGCATCAGCCACCCCAACCCGGCCCTGCCCCGGAAGACCCGCCGCTCCCCGCTCGGCTGCGGGCGGCGGTCGGTCGGTCGGTCAGTCAGTCGGGGCCTACCGCGCACCCCACCCGCCGCGGCGCCACCGCGACGCCAACGGCCGCCGGTCGCCAAGGCAACGGGAGCCCCCGCCCCTCCCCGCCTCTGGGCGCGTTCCGAGGGGCGGCGGCGCCCCCTGCCGGCGGCGCGCGGGAGTTACCGCCGGGGAAAAGCCCGCGCAAAGCGCTCGGCCGTCCCTCGGCGGGCAGGGCCCCGCACCCCGCGGCAGGAAGCCAGCGCTGCGGGATGAGGCGAGACACTGACAGGTGCACTGACGCGTTATTTGCTTTGTGATTCCTGTACTGGCACCCCTCCTTAGGAAATGAGAAAAGCAAATGTAAACAGCAGCACGAGGATAATTTAAGAGCTGAGAGGGATTTCCGTGTGGCAAAGGTCATGGGCCGGCCAGAGTTTCAGACAAATGGATACCTAAAGCGGCAGGCTTAACAGCATGAAGTAAAATTGCTGCTATCTTCAAGAAAAAGAGCATTTCCAATGCCACAGTAGTAGCTGCAGTTCCACACCAAATGTGAGCTGGGTCAATCATGGCTGCAGAGCCACTTTCTCAGGACAAGCTCCCTCAGCTGTCCAAGGCACAGAGATGGAGCGAGCTCCTCCACTCTAGTAATAGGCAGCCATACACTGCTGCCTGTAACCTCCTTTGCCCCATACACCAGCACTGTGCAAAAAGCTATGCCCCAGCAGTGGGGACAAGGTGTAAGAAGATGGAAAGGAGGGCTGGAGGCTGATCCCAAACTGCTTCTTCTTCTCTCTTGCTGGCCAATGGACCTCCATTGCTCGGTACGTCATCCTCCTTCACAGGACCTTAGTGCCTGAGCCAGATAACTCTGAGAACCATAGTCTAACACAGAAATAAATTGTGAATCACTTAAGAAATGCCTCTGTCCTCTTTCTTGGCCGAAATTCACATTTACCTACT
This sequence comes from Balearica regulorum gibbericeps, assembly GCF_011004875.1. Classification (NCBI taxonomy): domain Eukaryota; kingdom Metazoa; phylum Chordata; class Aves; order Gruiformes; family Gruidae; genus Balearica; species Balearica regulorum. The sequence goes on along the minus strand of NC_046184.1, from coordinate 212,053,275 downwards.
TTGTTCAGAGTTTTTGGCCAGTCCTGTGGGAGCTTACGTTATCCTGTGACAAGTCCTGTTTGACGTAGTACAGCAGTCTCTGTAATTAAGGCATATTCATTAAAGCAAGGACAAAACACTTTTAGTCCAATAGGCAGAGACCATAATTTGCAATGCATCTATATTAAAGACAGTAGGAAGATGCTGCTTATGTTCATTCAGTGGCCCCACAGAACTGTTCAGATGAGAAAGCAAAAAAAGAAGCAAGCAAAAAACCCCAAATCATAAAACACTAATGACTTTTAATTTCCTTCTCCTATCTCGTGGATTGAATGATGCTATTAGGACACAGCAGCCAGGTGACACATAGGCTAGGCTTTGAATAGAAGGCAGGGAAAAAGAAAGAACAGAATCTTGAGTCACCTGGAAAAGATAAACACAGCCTTGACCTTCGTACTTTGTAGCACAAGATCTTTAACTTGGACATATTTAAATCCCACTATGCCAAAAAGTAACAGTGCGTAAACTTGACTGTGGGCAGCCTTTGCCTTTTTCTTTGTATGGGCAGACAATACATCTTTTAGAAAGTCTTGTCTTACATCCAGAAGGAGAAAATATTATGATGAGTTTGAGTCCCTATTTTGCAGGTTAACAGTGTCTGCCAGGATCAGGCAGTGCTTTCAGCTCTCCTTTAACTCTCTGTTAACAAGCTTGAATATGGGTGCCAGGAAGATCTGCTCCATAAAATGGGTGCTAGCACCAGATACTCTCACTGGTACATACTTTACTTAGGGACCTTTTCCCTTCTTCTTTTGATGCAGTTCTGGAAATATAGTCAAAAGTTGTAAATCTTGACTTCCAAGACTGGGAAAAATGCTCCTTCCCTCGAATGGAGGAAGCTGAGTTTTGTGACAAAATTTACCCTTTGTTCTGCTATGTTGTCAGAAATGTTGTCAGAAACTGGCTGGACTGTGAAGAAGTGGTGAGAGTTGCTGCTTCTGTTGGTCCTTCAGCAGTAGCTGCGATGTTGGAGTTCACCTGCCTTTCTGTGTTAAGATGGCATGTCAGAAGTGCTTTGGAAGGAATCATCTTGTCTACCAAAATGTCTGGACCTGGAAGGTAGGTGCTGCTAAAGAGTATGGAAATGCTGTGTGTGTGGATTCCAGCTTCCCACCTCTCCCATGAGCTGGGCCTGGAGAACTCCTGCTGAGAAACTGCTGATTGCCAGTGCCCTTTCAGTCAGAAGGGTTGCGGGCACTAAAGGAGAGAAATATTCCCTCTCCTCTCAAGCAAGTCCTTTTTCTCCAGAGGAAGAAGAGAATTCATTCTCTTTGGGAAGAGGCAGCTTGTGTCTGGGGGATGCCGAGTTCAGCGAAGTTCAGTTGGAGCAAACTTCAGCTCAACCAGGCCGTCATCAGCGCTATGGTAGCTTTGATGGGCATCCTTCTTCACAAAGAAGAGTATCAAGGGCCAGATGTTCCAGCTGACAGAGCAGGGTATGGGTCTTCTGAGGATATGTAGGTTAAAATTGCCCCTCCTCCTTTACATTGTCTCCTTGACTGGGGAAGGATGTCACCACTTTCTGCTGTCGTACACTGCCTCATCTCTCTGGCGCTCTGTCCCAGACCTCAGCCTGGGTATGAGACCGAACCCAGGGAAGGCTTTCAAGCGTTCTCAAGTGTTGCTCTGCTTGGGAAGCCAGGGAAGGCATGAGACCGTTCTGACCTAGGTTTTCACAGTCATTGGTGCATCTTCCCATGTCATTTCAGCCCTCCACTTACTGCAGGAAGACAAGCATCCTACTGTGCAGCAGGCAGCAGCTCAGGTCCTCAGGGATGGCTGGGCAGACCTACAAAACCTTCAGAGCAAGGAAGAAGTCATCAAAGAGCACCTCCCCCAGGAAAGTGAGGAACAGGAAGACCACACAGGCAAGGAAAGAGCAGCCAGGCCACAAAGAGTTGGCTTACCCAAGAAAAGCCTGGGGAAGAGGTGAGGAGGGAAGGAGAATCCCTGTTCTTTCTATTGCAAAATACCTAAGAGGTGTTTGAATACTGCAATAAGGATTGGGAGTCCTGTTCTGCTCTTTTTTAAACCTGCTCCACTGCAAAGTCTGAGATGATGTGAAGGTGATGGGCTGTTCCTGGTGGAGAAACAAACAGCTCTGGCTATATTGAAGGAAGGATGGACCAGGAAGACCTTCTTCTCCTGAAGTCATACAGAAAGCCCAGTGAGAGGCTGAGGAGGCAGAGGGAGGAACCCTGAAGGGCTCTGAAAGGCACAGGACCTGGGAGCACGGCAGAAACAGCTCACTTACTTACTTATATCTTGAAGTCCTGTATTCCACCAACAAAATGTCCATCTCAAGAATGAATGTAAAAGACAGCAGAGTATTGCTAGGGCTGGTTTTGAACTGGCAAGTCCTGCTGTATTCAATAAATATCAATATTGATAAGAGGGCAGAGGCAGTACAGGCCATTCAAGCGGTTGCCTATTTAAGTAAGTAGAGAAATGAAATTAAACCTTTTGCAAATACCTCCTAGGACTGGAGGAGAAGCCTTCACTCTTTTGTGGCATTTCTTTTCAGAGTTCTCAGCCTTGCATCCTGTGGGAAAGAAATTCAGAAAACACAGATTGTGCCAAAACCAGGCAAGGCAGAGAATGTAATTTGCTTCTCAGTGACCTTCTAAGATAGGCTGCAGAAGGTGCTGCTCAAAGAAAAGTCTTAGAGCAAAGTTCACTCCAGAGAGCTGGTTCCTATTCTGACTCCATCCTTAATGTTGATTTTCCCACTGAGCTGTCCCATTGACTTGACAACTGGAAGAGAAGTTCTCATGTTTCTTTTTTCTCTCTCTTTTTTTTCTTTTTTCTTTTTTTTTTTTTAACTTTGGCAATCTGATAAGAGAGGTGTGCTGGTTTTGGCTGGGATAGAGTTAATTTTCCTCATAGTATGGGGCTGTGTTTTGGGTTGGTGCTGCAGACAGTGCTGATAACACAGGGATGTTTTAGTGACTGCTGAGCAGTGCTTACACAGAGCCAAGGCCTTTTCTGCTCCTCACACCACCCCACCAGCGAGTAGGCTGGGGGGGCACAAGGAGTTGGGAGGGAACACAGCCGGGACAGCTGACCCCAATGACCAAAGGGATATTCCATACCATATGATGTCATGCTCAGCATATAAAGCTGGGGGAAGAAGAAGGAAGGAGGGGATGTTCGGAATGATGGCATTTGTCTTTCCAAGTAACTGTTAGGTGCAATGGAGCCCTGCTTTCCTGGAGATGGCTGAACACCTGCCTGCCCATGGGAAGTGGGGAATGAATTCCTTGTCTTGCTTTGCTTGAACACGTGGCTTTTGCTTTACCTATTAAACTGTCTTTATCTCACCCCACGAGTTTTCTCACTTTCCCTCTTCTGATTCTCTCCCCCATCCCACCAGGGGGGAGTGAGCGAGCGGCTGGGCAGCGCTTAGCTGTCGGCTAGGGTTAAACCACGACAAGACGGTAAAGCCACGGCAAGATTGGAAATTTCCATGCAAAGTGCCAGAACCATTTTTCACATTTCACTATGACATGGAACTTGTTTTGTCCCCATGTTCTGATCAAATTTAAGATGGCAAATGCACCTTTTTACAGATATGTGCATATACAGGACAATTGTCGCTGACTAAAACTACGTATGCAAAGGACCAGAAAGCACCTAGTATGAAGAGTTTAATGACAAAGGACTATCTAATTAAACATGAGACAGCATTTCTCATCAATTGCAAAGCAGAAACTATCTTCATCAGTCCTTGAGGAAAACTGCAGCTATTCATAGACTCTTTCTCACCTCCTAGAAATCATCAAACAGCAAATTAGGGCTTCATGTCTTTTCCTTAACTGGGTGTTTGAGATCAATCTCTAGCAATGCTGCATAATAGCTCAAATTTAAAGATGCTCTGGTCAGTGGCAGCAGGACTTACGTTTGTTTTCTATTGGAGTAAAAGAGCAGGGAAACAATCAGGCCCTATTCGTGCACATTCGCTCTTTAAAGCCATCTCTTGTGTGATCGTTATTATCAAGCCAATCTCTTTTTTACCACAGAGAGCACCGTAATTGTTTCACCAATATCCAAATTTGAGTAGGAGGCGAAATATAAGAATTTATGGTTAGCAGGAAGCCAGTGCTGATGATCTAGGATTTGGACAGTGAATGGATTCAGGCTGGGAACACAACGGGGAAGTCATTTAAAAACGGGCTCCTGCAAGTGATACTGGAGCAAGCGCCTCATGGGCTGCCTACAAGGCACAGCAGGGCCCACTCCCAGGCACTCCAGAGACTGAAATCCTCCAGCTGCCCCAAAACAGAATTAAAATACAAAGCAAGTGCTGTGAGAAGAACATGCATAATGTGAAAATATCACACGCCAGCTCTCCATTTGACAGGGGTTGGTGTTGTCACTCTGCTCCCAGAGGGACTCCGGCTTCAGAAGCCACCTTGGTGCCTTGGCTGCTGAGCAAGACGCACTTCAAGGGGAAGGTCCTTCTGAAACGTCCTATGAAATGGCAGCATGTGTATTTTGTGCCACTAATTAAACAGAAAAGCACTTACAGCAGCTTCCTGGACAAATAGATGACCAAAACCTCCATTATCGCTGCCTGTATCTTTACTGCAAACAGGGGTGTATGTTCACACCTCTTAGGTTGCCTATCACCAAGTGAAATACTGATCATTTTACCTCAAGGCAACTAGCCAAGTCAAGCTGATATTCCCTGCGTGGACTTCATGTGAAACACCAGCTTTCCGCTGTGAAGCCAGCCCGCCTCCACCAGCTTCTCCCTCAGAAGTGCCCGCTGAGACTCGCCCTGCACCGCGGACCGCCTCACCGCCCCGGGCCGAGCCCTCACAACGCCCCCTCGGTGCCACGGGTGACACGAACGCGACCGCGGCCCCAGCGGGGGCGGTGGAGGGCGGGCCCGAGGCGCGGGGAACCGCCCCCTCTGAGGAACGCGGCGTCGCCATTGGCTCGGCGGCGTCGGGACGGGGCTGCCTCCCCCCCCGCCCCTCCCCACCGCCTCCCTTCCCCTCAGACCAGCGGGAAGGTGGTGTGGGGCAGTGGCTGCTGGCTGGGATGAGGTAACTGGCGCTGTCTGTGACCGGAGGGAATGGTTGGGGGACCCGCGGAGGGGGCTGCGGAGTTCGGGGAGGCGGCGGGGTGCTGCGCTGTCCCCCGCTCGCTGAGGCGGCGGGAGTGACGAGGCTGCCCTGAGGGGTTTTGGGGGGTGGTAGGAGTGTCTTGCTAATGGAGTGACTCAGAGATTTAAAACAAAACCATGAAAACCACCCGTGGTCGCAGTGCTGGAACAGAGTGAGGATGAGTCTGTTGGCAGCGGAGGAGTCCTGACTCCAAGCTTTCGGCAGCCGGGCTGCTCCGTGCTTGGGTGTTTTCGCTGTGGTCAGCTGGCCGGGCCGCTCGCCTGAGGGCGGGGGAGCTCTCACAGGTGTCTCCCCTGCCCAGCCCCTGCTATTAAAGCCGGAGGAAAGCGCCGCTTGTCAGCGACTTTCTTCGGAACCGATCTCGGGAGCCGGTGTGAAGAACTGCAGCCTACCCCCTGAAAGGGGGAAAGTACCGAGACATCCTTATTGTGCTGAGGGGAGCTCCTGTCTGCTGGTGAGAGCTGAGTAACTGTACGAACTTACCTGCACCTACCTTCTGTAGAAGCCTGTTTTTAATAAAAAGACTCTTTTTATTTAAGGAGGGTGCTTAGATCTCAGTTGAGAGATGTTAATGACTTTTATGTAAATAGTAAATACTTTCATTCTGAAACACTAAAATAATTGCGTCTTCCACCCTGTTTCTGGAGTGGCTTGCAGAATTGGAGCTGGCCCTAAGGTCTAATGCACTTGGCGGTGTCTTTCCTGTGTGAGCAGAAGGATCTGTTTATAAGATTGCTGTTGCAGGATAAAGGTCACATAAATCTGGGGACAGATTATCAAGTGGCAAGACAAGTATTTCTCAATTTTCCCAAAAGTGTAAGGGGAGGGGACTTAAAACATGCTTGGCAGGATGCTCTGAAAAGAAACTTGATTTTCTTGGATAAAAGAAGCAATCAAAGTATGATGGAGTGTTTGAAAGACTGATGAATCAAACCACTTTACTAAATACATTAACAATTTTCTAAACAGTTCTTAACAATCACATCCATAAGTAGTAGTAAACCTAGGAGTATACATTGCTATGGAGCTGATGCCCTATATTTAGCGCTCATGACTACAGAACTTAATGGTCTCAGTTGCTGAGGTAAAGGTGAAGTGCTTGAGAGCTCTTTGGCAAGAGAAGCTGGAATCAGTGAGCGTTTTGTGATTTTTATAAATTACCATCTTTTTCTGCTTATTGGTAGTGTTTTATGTACTTTGCTGCCTCCCTGGAGAAAAGGAGGTGATCTTATGTGCCTTCGACATAGTTCACATTATTTTGGGGAATAAGACTCTACTGTAGGTTTGCTAGGCATCTTTCTTTTGGCTGATGGAACCAGAATAATCCTTCAAAATAAATCTCTCCTCTTTGTTCTGCAGGTTTATTTTGGTTTTACTTGACATTTTCTGCCCACTCTACATCCTTTGCTCTTATCTTGCAGATTTTACTGTTTGCACATTTTCCTGTGCGCTGTTTGGGCAAGTATACTGAAAGTTTTTGTCCATTTGCACTTACGTGTTATTTATATACTTATGCATAGCTATATTATAAAATACTACTAGTAATGTTGCAATGTTAGAAAATGCTTATGCACTCTTACCAATTACCATATTTTAGTGTGCTTGTGTCTGGGTTTAAGGCAAGGAAATAATAAGCATCTTGCTTACTCTGCATCTGCCTTATGGGTGCAGCACGCCTCTGTTTTGACTGCAGAGCATGTTCTTGAATTTTCTGAAGCTGTCATTGGACCTGTCTCTTGTTAAAGAAATTTCCTTCCAGCATCTCTTGCAGCCCAGAATAACACATTACCAGTTTCACTGTCAGGCTTTTAAAATTCAGTAAAATACATATTCTTGTTCTTGTTTACCAATGCTGACAAAGGCCAGAGTAAACAACACTCCATTGCCCCGAAAGTTAATGCCAGAAAGGTGAATTTATCTTTTCTCTAAAGCACTGGGTAGAGACCATGGACAGATACATTCTCTGGAGTAAACTCCTGTTATTCTGTGGGAGATACTTGTCAGATTCCCTGGTAGAAGTACTGCTCCAATTCAGTACTTGGGGAAGACCTTTGATGCTTCCACAGAAGGTGAGATTTTAACTGTTGCATCTAGGAGAGGGGAAGAAAAAAAAAAAAAGGCAGCTTAACTAGGAAGCTAAACAGTGGGATGAGGTTGAAGGAATTATTTGCTTTCTGTCCTGTATTGTGTTTTCTGTGCTCCTGCAAAAAGGAATCGGGTTTCCCAGTGGTGAATATAGCAGACTTCAAACAAAAACCTGCTAAGAAAACATTATTTGCAGGGAAATTTAAAAGTAATTTGTAGTCTCTCAGTAGGAAAAAATGCTTAATTTTATATTTCTTTAATTAAAGTGATGGTTCTGTCCTATGGAAGTCAGTCTTCATTCAATAGCAACTTGTTTTCCACCAATTTGTTCTCTGCACAGCAAGTGCTTTTCATCCAGGATAAGTGACCTAACAGATAACAGCTAAAAGCAGTAGGTAACCTTCTGGTGCTCAAAGTTCATCACCTGTTGCATTTAAAGCTTATTTAGGTTACTCATAAGTCAATTTAAGGAGGTTCCTTAGTTTGGCCTAGATGTGGCACTTAGGGAGATGGTTTAGTGGTAGACTTAGCAACATTAGGTTAACAGTTGCACTCGATGATCTTAAAGGTCTTTTCCAACCTAAATGATTCCATGATTCCAATGCCAGAACACTTATGATTTATGGTATGTCAAACCAGTGATGTTGCATTTGCCGTGTTAGCAGCCTCCAGTTCTTTAGCTTATTTTGGCATAAAGTGAGTGACAGCTGATTTTAGCAGACTTATTCATGCTTCATTCTTGTGGTAGGGAGTCATTCCAATTCACCTGGGTACAGCAACTGGCTGTGCTAGATTCTTACTTCATGGTATAAGGTTTCCTTGCTATATGTAACTTGACTCTGTTTATTGCATTGAAAGACAACAGGAAGAGAATACTTCCCCTCCTCTTCTTATGCTATAGCTCTTTATATGGGTGATAATGCCAGACTATTTTTGACCAATTTAATGATCAACATGACATTTTTTTTTCCCTCCATCTTGCTATACTTCTTTTCCTCTGTAGTATAAATCTTCTAAAAGTATTTTTTTTTCTTTCTCTCCACCAGTCAAGGAGATTCTGCATTTCTGTGTCTGTTTCTATATATAGCATATCTGTGTGTAAATAAATAAAAGTAAAGGTGAGAACAAAGGAGATGGTTATTTGCAGAGTAACTAGCACAACAATATCCTAGACTCATTGCTAGATGCTTTTGTTCTACAAAAGGATCAAAAACTGCATATCGGTAAACTCCGTATGAAACTGCCTGCCCAGTGTTACGATCAGTCTGATTCTGTCTGATAAACTGACAGTGATTTACTTCTGTACAGGCTGGATGGACTGCAGTTAGACCATGTAATCTCAGCCATGTAACTAGAGCTCCAGAAGTAGATCAGCGTATTCAAGAACTCCTGAGTTAGAAATGGTTTTAGACCATCAGCTTTTTAGATGTTAAAATCTACCCTTGTGCTTTTCTTCTCTACTGAATTTAAATGGATTATGTGATTCAAAAATAGCATTAAAAATAGAACATCATTTATGAAAAAATTAGGGTGAGATCCAAAACTTCTGTGTAATTGCACTTTAGGCACTGTAAGCAAAAGATATTCTACATTCTAGGCAGAAATCTAACAAACAACCAGAAGTAGTGAGCCCTTGACCTTCTATTCTGGTCCTGCCCACAGAAAATTTACAGTGTTTTTTTTGACTGTGCTGAATTTGCAGGTTGCCTATATTCCACCTGGCTATTGCTTGAGTCTGTAGCTCTCTGAGTTGTGGGTTGTTCTTGTTTGTTTTTCAAGCCTGGGATAATTTTTGTTAGTGGAAATGTCATTAAATTTGTCATGTTTCATAGTGTTTAGAGTACTTGTCTGGAGATTAGGAGACCTGGATTAAAAATTAATACCCTGGGGTTACTCTCCTGTTCCCTCTGCCCTACTAGAACTACTGGACTGCTGTGTAGCCGGGAATGCAGGGCTGGCTGGATGAGGAGGAAGTCAAGGGGAGAGAGCGAGCGAGCTTGATTTATAATGCAGTGGCCTGACCGAGAGAAAGTAGATCTGTGTTCTTATTTCTGCTTGCGAGGTTGTGACATCACTTTAACGGCCATTCTGTGTGATGGGCGGTTTAATCCTTGGTAGCGCAGCCCTAGGAACGGTTAAAAGTGAACCCTTCAGAGACTGTCATGTATTTTTAGTAAACAAGGGGATGTGAGTTTGAAACCTCTTGGGTTAAGTGGTTTTGGGGGCTCTGTTTTTGGCTGCTTCCTGAGTATGTGCTGTAGCCATTGGGCAAGACAGAGCTGCTAATACCTTGCATAGCTATGCTCTTAAAGAATGAGCCACTCCTGCAAAACTAAATACCTGTTCAGGGACAGGCGTTATACTCCAAACCCCAGCCTCACAAACTCTAAACTCCTTATTTTGCTACCTGTGTCTGAGAAACAATTTCTATCACAAACACCTTCTCCCTCTTTCCTGTCCCACGCTATTCAGCAGCATTCACAGGGCCAATCCCATTCATGGAGTGTGATTTGACACCACACCATGCATCATACCGCACCTTGCTTTTTGGTGCCTGAGCATTCTGTTTGGATCTGGCCATAAGCATTCAGTGAAACTTGTACCAGTCAGGAAAAATACTGGGTTTTGCGTGATATAGCCCAGCCCAGCAGTGCAAACAATCTTGTGAGTGAAGCTTTCATGGCTGATAGGCTTCCTGTTATTTTTGCAATTTAATATCACTATTAAGGAGGACTCTGACGTTGCTGCTTGCTGGTTTCAACTTAGCCAGAATGAACCTGCTATCAGATGGAATATTCATGTTATGGGGCTAGCAATTAAAACATTGTTATGTGTGGGAACATCAGTGATTTTCCTCTTAATAGGAAGCTGTAGTAAGCTTTTTTTAATCTATCTATTAAAAAATCCCCAACAATAACTCCAAAATAAAAACTTCTGAGATGAGACCTGATTCTGACTGTAGACTACCCTTTTCTGGTATTTTTAACTTATCTGGAAACTTCTCCAAAGTGCTTTTTTCCCCACCTCTCTCCTTAGCTTACTTATTATTTCTGACTGCAGGAATCCTAAAGAACATTATTTTTCCTCTGGCACCTGATTTCTGCCAGTAACTGGATTCTGGGTAAGGTCCTGTTTTCAGATAGGCATGTGCCTAAGTTACTGTAGCAAGGACTGGATTAATTTACGCAAACTTTCTTAGTAGCCTTCAGATTACATCAATTATTAGGTGGGTAATTTTAACCTTAAAAACTTGCATGAGTGAGCGTCTAAGGTCAGTGGTTAGTCACTCATCTTGTGAGAAAGGACAGCCAAAGGGCTTGTTTTGTTTGCTGTCTCTTTAGGCACGTTAGTGATCAATTAAACAGAGCTGTAATTACTATAGCAAGGTTGATGGTTGAAAAGCAGGGAGAGGAGTGACAAATTAGTGATTTAGGTGAGTAAGGGATGATTTTGTTTCCTACAGCTACTTGTTTATACAGTTAATCCTGTCAGAGAATGATGGAGTGCCTTTTGTGATGTTCTGAGTGATCTCGGTTTTGTGTTGGGCTACAGGCAAAGCTGCTCTGGGCGAAGCTGAGATCAGTGGTATCCCTCACAGGAGGCAAAAATGACGTAAAATGTTGCCCTCCTGATTTGGCAGTTCTGTGCTTAACCTGAACCACAAAGCTGTATTGTGCACCTTCCTGCTGAGGAAATGGGCTCCCACCAGTGACCTGAGCAGTTGGCTGTGACAGTGCTTTAGAGCAGATCAAAGTGATGCATAGAAGGTGCAACCTGTTAACCCACGGGTTCCTAGTTTTACAGGCATAGTGGAGGAAAATAATTTTGTCTGTGATGGTGGCTGTCCTTGATCAACTAGTTCATCACCTCCAATCACATGAGGAGTGAGAGTGGGGATTCTTAAATTCACAGGGACGCAATATATACCAATAGATTTCCAGAACAATGGGATAAAAATCACCAGAGAAGTCATATGGACAAGCTTTGAAATGAACCTTTTCAAAGTTTCTTCAGAAACTGTGTACCTAAGAGTCTTCCAATTGGTGTCCAAGACTGAAATTGCTCTACAAAATATCTTACTGTCACATCGACAAAGTGAGCATTAGTCTTTGAGTGCAAATCCATGCTTGCTAATTGTAACATGAGTTTCTTTGCATCAACACTGGCAGCCCCTTAGTAAAGTCCTCTTGTTAGAAAGCGTGCGTTAGCAAACAGTCAGGACTACACTGTGTAAACTGCAGCTCAGTGTTTTTTGGTTTCATATAGAAAAGATTATCTAACAAAGATGCAGGAAGTGTGTCACTTCCCAGTAGCCACTGATAGGAAATACTTGTTAATTGGTTGTACTCTTTTGCACATTTCCATTCTTCAGTGGTACAATTTCCAGAACACAGTTCTAGGTAAAAAGTACCCAAGTACTTGCTAAATAGTAGGAAAGCAAGAAAGCAGAGTAGTAGGGAAGTAGGATAGTTCCCCTGAAGTTTCCAGTGTCTAAACTTGTCAACACCTCTGTGTTGGGAACATTGTAACTTTGATTTGCTTAAAGATAAAATTTGCTAAACCCAAGAACAACATGTCTAACAACAGATTTCTTTTTTTATCAATTCTGCAGCACTACTCTTTGACTAACCATATCAAGGGAATTAATGTAGAAAACATCCTGCAAGTCCAGCAAAGACTTTGTGAACACCTGCCTAGGAAGAAAATAAAGTAAATCACTAGTTATGATTTACTGAGGGCTGTAACTGCTCACAGAATCTGGGATTTTTTTTTAATCAAAGATGAGGGGAATATAGGGTTAGTTACCTTTATGAACTTGCAATAGGGAAAACTAGAAACCAGGCAGAGACTCCTTGTTCCAATATCTTTTGGGAAAATTCCTTTCAGTTTTCTCATATATACAAGTATCTAAGTGAAAAAAAGCCAAAGACGAATAAGGGAGAAGTGTACTCAAAGCACAGTCTGCCTGGGGGAATTCTGCCACTTTAGTCTTTTGATCTTGTTTTGTTTTGCCTTTCTATGTTTTTTCTTTTTTTTTTTAAGGACTTCCTAGTACAAAAAGGGTGGGTTTGTTTGACTCGCATCAAAAAACAATGTTGATTGAGGTCTGGCATTCTCTGCACTGGGCCAAACTTGAATACATATGTTTTTTGGAAGAATGGGGCAAGGGAAGAAAAGGGGATTCAGCAGCTCCTGGTTATATGCAAATGCTCTCTGTGGGACACTAGGGATGAGAGGAAGAGCAGGTGTGTTTTCCACCCCTCAATAAAAGTTTGAGAAGGGAATGGAGGGTGCTGTTGGCCGCTTCTCACTCTTTTGTTCCGTACTGAATCTGTACATTTAAGATGGCGAGTCTCCAGAAGAAGATGGTGAGCACTTCTTTCCTGTAAAATGAAATGAAGCCACTGGCATCTTAACAAAACCTTTTTAAAGAATTAATTAATGACTTGCATTACGAGTTTCAGGTTTTGGGTGGAGGGCAATCTTTTGGCTGTTTCTTGTGGAACTCCCTTGCTAGGGTTTGAATCTGTCTTTCTAATTATGTTGGGAAAACATTCAGAAAGAGCTAGCCATTAAATGCAGAAGTGTGTCTGATAAGCGTATGTATGATCAGGAGATGACTTCCCACCAAGTAACTGGTTTCCTTCAAATCTCTCTCAAACATTTTACTGTTTTGCTTAAATCTGTTTTCAAACAAGACAAAAACACTCTCTCAGACTGGACCCTGTGTTGGTCTAATGAGAATGCTGACATGAAGAATGAGAAGGTGGCAATGGGAGTTTGAGTCTTGTGAACCCCTCACAAGTTTCTGCTTTTGGAGGGAGTCTGTAGTCCCTCTGTAAAGGGAGATGAGAATAACTGTTGCACAATGGACAGTGCTCTCCCTTCAGAGATCGGAGATCTGAAGGCCAGCTTCATTATTATATTTGAAGTCCTTTATCCTGAGAAAAGATTCTTTGTGTTGTAACTCTTGATGAAAATAATTAGCAACTAGAAGAATGAAGTTCTTGCAAATGAAATATTATTAATTCAAACAATGTGCCTACTGGGATTAAACCATGACAAAGTGCCAATGGTATGATATGCAAGGAAATACAACTATATTTGAAGAACCTCAGAATTTATAATGAGATATGCTGATGCTATTGATGTTAACTTGCTGGGATCTCTAATTTTGAAGCTGCTTCAAAATTTCTTTTTTCTAGTAGTTTTATACTTATGGCAATGTAAAATAAATGGTGTGGCATCTGTAGTACTCTGAAAACCAATGGTCACAGGGGAAAAAAGAAGTTTAGTTGTGTCTCTCTTAGGCTGCTCTTTAATTTATGAATCTCTTATTCCAGAGACCACATCTTCTTGAAACCACTGGCCTAATGATTGTATACCATAATAGATACAGAGATTGACATTCTTAGGCACTGCTGCCAATATCCAAGCCCTATGAAAGAAATGGCAAGCTGCCATATGTGATTAGAGGGATTAGGCCACAACCAAGGGAAATTACTATTTTTTTCTTCCCATTTTCAGTTGTTAACTTTTATCATCATCTTTGTTATTAACATTTTGCTCTCTCATTCAGACTAAATTTTGTGTAAAACAGAACAATTGCCTGTATAGTCTTCAAAGTGATGGACGTCTTGACTTCTTACCAACCAAGAGTAAAATTAAATCACAGGCAGAGACATGTGACCAGCAAAGCAGATATTCCTGGAGAGAAGCAGAATTTTTAAGTGCTTGTGTTACCCTAACCACATTACTGCTTCTTCCAGCTGGCTGAAGATCATTATATAAGGCTGTCAGTAGGAATATTTTAAGATTGCAGCTGTCTTGCAGGTTAAAAACAACAGGGATCATCCTGGTGCTGTTGAGGAATGGAAAGGTGTGAGCAAGGCTTGTTGTAGATCATATTTTTTAACTTTTTTCACCTATTGTGACTGTTTTGAGCAGTTGCCTGGTCCTATAATTGCAGATAAGTAGATTCTTTCCTTAACTGTATTGTAATGAATATTGCACAGAAGAGCACATATGTTTATTAGTGAAATAAAATGAAGCATTGCTGTGTTTGTAAGAGCAACTTCAGTGTTGCCTTATAGATATCTGTGTTGGGTTTGCATGGCAAGGTTTTGGTAGCGGGGGGGGGGGCTACAGGGGTGGCTTCTGTGAGAAGCTGCTAGAAGCTTCCCCTGTGTCTGATAGAGCCAATGCCAGCCGGCTCCAAGACGGACCCACTGCTGGCCAAGGCCAAGCCAATCAGCACCTCTGTGATAACAGATTTAAGAAGGAGAAAAACCAACTGTTAGAGTTTTTTGCAGCCAGAGAGAGGAGTGAGAAGATGTAAGAAACTCTGCAGACACCAAGGTCAGTGCAGAAGGAGGGGCAGGAGGTGCTCCAGGCACCAGAGCAGAGATCCCCCTGCAGCCCGTGGTGAAGACCATGGTGAAGCAGGCTGTCCCCCTGCAGCCCATGGAGGGAGGATGAGGGGTGTAGAGATTCCACCTGCAGCCCATGGAGGACCCCATGCTGGAGCAGGTGGAGACACCTGAAGGAGGCTGTGACCCCGTGGGAAGCCCGCGCTGGAGCAAGCTCCTGGCAGGACCTGTGGATCCGTGGAGAGAGGAGCCCACGCCAGAGCATGTTTGCTGACAGGATTTGTGATCCCATGGGGGACCCACGCTGGAGCAGTCTGTTCCTGAAGGTCTGCACCCCATGGGAGAGACCCACGTTGGAGAAGGCTGTGAAGGACTGTCTCCCGTGAGAGGGACCCCACGCTGGAGCAGGGAAACGATGAGAGGAGTCCTCCCCCTGAGGATGAAGTGGCAGAGACACCGTGTGATGAACTGACCGTGACCCCCACTCCCCGTCCCCCTGTGCCGCTGGGGGGGGAAGGAAGTTGAAGCCGGGAGTGAAGTTGAGCCTGGGAAGAGGGGAGGGGTGGGGGGAGGTGTTTTAAGATTTGATTTTATTTCTCATTCCTCTACTCTGTTTTGCTTGGTAATAAAAAAGATGAATTCCCTCTCTAAGTTCAGTCTGTTTTGCTCGTGATGATAATTAGTGAGTGATCTCTCCCTGTCCTTATCTTGACCCAGAAGCTTTTTGTTATACTCTTTCTCCCCTGTCTGTTGAATGAGCAGTGTGATAGAGCGGCTCTGGTGGGCACCTGGCCCCCAGCCAGGGTCAACCCACCACAATATCCCACACATCTGCAAAGGTCCCTGTTCCACCAACACCTTCCACTTCACAACTAGCTAAATGAGAACTTCTCTACCTCCCACTGACTAACCATACATGTTGGCAAATACGGTTCTCTAAATTAATCTCTGGAACTGTTGGAAATATGATATGCTGTGTATACCTAGCTGTTACCATTTTGAAAATGTTCTGATAACAGCCCTTGAAAGAGCAGCTGGATTGGCTACAGATAAGCATATCTTGCTGGATGATCTCTTCCCTTCTGCTGCTTCAAGAATTAAAATAGCAACAGGCTTTCTTGTGTTTAAGTCCTTACCATAGCAGACAACCACATTTAAAAATCTCTTGAATGATGACTTAAGTCCCTCTTGAAAGTTAACAGCTTTTCTTTCTCCACTACTCAAACTGAAATCCATAGTCCTCTGGTCTTCTGCACAAATATGGTCATGATTGTCTTAAACTGCTTGTGCCAACAGTGGCATTTAGCTTAATTAGCTGTTCTCCCTTTGTAGGATTTGCCTCATGTATTTACAGAAAAATTATATTCTCTAAGCCTAGGATGGTGCTGAATTACCTGTCATTGTACCTCTTAAATGTCAGTGGAGAATCAATTTTGTTCAGGAGAGTGTGATGATTTGTTTGTTTTTGTTCCAAAGCTGTAGCTTGTAGACCTCATTGTCAGAGGTACTGTTACTGCCTAATGTGACCTCCCAGAGTAGTAGGGGCCAATTCTGCAAAGCTCTTACTGCTCCTAATGTTCTTGGCTTCCTTGCTTCAAAATAAAGGTTTATTATTTCCTGAGCATGGGTGTAGGCCAAACTTAGTTACTCCTCTTCTGAGAATGAGTTTCTCTGCAGATCCAGATTGTTATATTACACAATTCCATTTATCTGTCTTCCTCAGCTTCCTGTTGCCTTGTGTCTGGACTTCCAACTCATCCTGGTTGCTAGTGCCGATATGTTGTACCAGTGAGGAAATAAAGTTAAGACAATGTGTAGTTTTCAAATGCATAAACCGAAACCCTCTCTAGTTTAAGACGCAATAGTTTACTTGTCACTGAATGCTTTATGGGATGAAGATGTATACAGATGGGAGTCGCTGATCAGCCAGGCCTGCAGGGTAATTGTTTGTTCAACTGAAGGAGTTGGCATAAATAGAGTGCAAAAGCAGCCAGAAGTGTAGGATCGGCTGTCACCTTCTTCCTCTTGTTAGAAGCAGTAAGATAGATTCTCTGGAGCAAAGCTCTAGCAGCTTAGGCCTACTGTACAAGAAGCACTTGAAAAGTAGTTTTGCAATGTAAATTTAGGACATTATGAGGTTTCTGCATGCAAAAAGAACTCTTGTTGATTTGGAAGGAACAGCCGACTAGTGTTTTGCTGTTTGTTTTCCGATCCTGTTGATGAACTTAACATCAGCCATGGCAAACTACTCCAACCTCTTTCTTGCTCTTCCCTCATTTCATCCCATATGCATACACCGAGTAAAAACTTTAAAGTATAAACTATGATTGTGGTACCTCTTAATGTGGTATCTCATAATGTTTGGAATGCAGTATTCAAATTAACATTCCCTTTTTGTACTTGGGAGAAAGGAGCAGGGGGGTAAACAGAACACTGTAGGGTAAACAAGTTTGTGGACAAGGTTGTCTTTCTGTTGACTTATGTTCTAGAAAAATGCAAAGCCTTACTTAAAGGAATAGAGGTATATAACTGCCTAAGAGGTTTTTAAGAAATCGTATAAAATAAAATTTTTGGATGAGTGCCTGGCCTAAAGCATTTGGAAGTTGTGAGCAGCTTAAGAGCGTGTGTGTGTAACTATATTTTGGTTCTTCTTTCTGTTATTGCCAAAACATGGACGCTTTCATGTATGAGTTACGTAAAACATAATTTCAGATTCCTGTTTATTATAGGGATTAGAAATCTTTTATGAAAGGGAAGATTTTTATGTGGTTTCACTTGAACTTAATGCTTAAGAAAAAGATCATGCCAAATATCTAAAGACTCACAAATGTTAGTCTAAGCACATGACAGAAATCACTCAATGTGGTATTTCAATTGATTTCCATGATTTAATCAGTCGATATGGACCTTTCAGTCTTATTTGAAACTTAGATCTGAAAACTTCCCTGGAAAAGGAAAACCTCTCATTGAACTTGCAGTAGCACCAAACAAACTGTTGAGACCTCTCAGTTGTTCTTGGCTTTTAAGAGCAAAAAATGTCAAAAAAGAAATCAAAAGAATTGAGCTTGGGGTGGAGGTAGTGGGTAACTTGAAGTGGAGCAAGGCATTGATTTTTTTTTTTTTTTTGTTAGCCTTAGGTCTTATAACAGGTGCTATACACTAAACCAGCAGTTTTTACTATCTGTGCTTGGAATCAGCGCTTCCAATCTCTTGCAGAAAGCCAGCCTTACAGTAACTTGTATCAGTTGGTCTCATGAGGTTGGCCAAAGTACACCACACACAGAAAGAAGGGTTTTTTATTTATGCAGAGACTAAAAACTGCTCTGGTTTCAGTTTGTGATTAGCATGGTTCCAGTGACTAAAGACTTGTTATCATAGTAAGATGTGATTTGCACTCTATGGATGATATGCATTAAAGGGGGGGGAAACCCCAATCAACTAATGTGTTGGTTTTGCGTGGCAAGGTTTTGGTAGCGGGGGGGCTACAGGGGTGGCTTCTGTGAGAAGCTGCTAGAAGCTTCCCCTGTGTCTGACAGAGCCAATGCCAGCCGGCTCCAAGACGGACCCGCCGCTGGCCAAGGCCAAGCCAATCAGCACCTCTGTGATAACATATTTAAGAAAGAGAAAAACAGTTAGAGAGCGCTTTTGCAGCCAGAGAGAGGAGTGAGAAGATGTAAGAACATCTGCAGATACCAAGGTCAGTGCAGAAGGAGGGGCAGGAGGTGCTCCAGGCGCCGGAGCAAGATTCCCCTGCAGCCCGTGGTGAAGACCATGGTGAAGCAGACTGTCCCCCTGCAGCCCATGGAGGGAGGATGAGGGGGTGTAGAGATTCCACCTGCAGCCCGTGGAGGACCCCAGGCCGGAGCAGGTGGAGACACCTGAAGGAGGCTGTGACCCCGTGGGAAGCCCGCGCTGGAGCAAGCTCCTGGCAGGACCTGTGGATCCGTGGAGAGAGGAGCCCACGCCAGAGCAGGTTTGCTGACAGGATTTGTGACCCCGTGGGGGACCCACGCTGGAGCAGTTTGCTCCTGAAGGTCTGCACCCCGTGGAGGAGACTCACGTTGGAGAAGGCCGTGAAGGACTGTCTCCCGTGAGAGGGACCCCACGCTGGAGCGGGGGAACAATGAGTCCTCCCCCTGAGGATGAAGAAGCGGCAGAAACACCGCGTGATGAACTGACCGTAACCCCCACTCCCCGTCCCCCTGTGCCGCTGGGGGGGGGCGGAGGTTGAAGCCGGGAGTGAAGTTGAGCCTGGGAAGATGGGAGGGGTGGGGGGAGGTGTTTTTAAGATTTGGTTTTATTTCTCATTCCTCTACTCTGTTTTGCTTAGTAATAAATAAGATGAATTCCCTCTCTAAGTTCGGTCTGTTTTGCTCGTGATGATAATTAGAGAATGATCTCTCCCTGTCCTTATCTCGACCCGTAAGTTTTTTTTTCATTGTACCTTTTCTCCCCTGTCTAATGAAGGATGGACAGTGATAGAGCGGCTCTGGTGGGCACCTGGTCCCCAGCCAGGGCCAACCCACCACAACTAATTACTGCCATTTTTTTCAACGGCTTATCTAGTGAGATCAGGGGCCAGTTTTTCAGGTACTCGCTCATGCCTTAACTGAAGCATCACATCGTTAGCTTTGTGAAGAAACCTAAAGGGTCTCAGCTATACTACTCAAGACTGGGGAAACTTTTAATCATAACCTAGATTGGGAGCAAAACCAACTAATGTGATACCATGTAAATGTGAATATAGGATGTGTGCAAGTGGATCAGTAGAATAGAATTCATGCAGGACTCTCCTCTGGAGAACTGGGAGGAGAATGTGCTCCAGTTAAGCCAGACATAGTAAGTATGTTAAACTTAGCGAAACACAGCTTTGTGAACTGTGGAACCATGTTGTATAGTAGCTATGAGGAAACAAAAAAAAAATGGTTAAGAGCATGCCAGGATAGGTGGTATCTTGCACCTCACTGAAAACAATCTTAGTTGGGAGTGCAACCTTAGTTCCAGAAACTGCTCTACAGAATGGTGGTACCAAGGGACTTGTACAGCTTGTTGCAGCAGTTGCAGGCTGCTCCCACAGCCTGTGTGGACACTCAGCCCTTGCAAACTGTTGTTGGTTTGGAGAGGACTGAAGTTCTGCTTCCACTAGTTTTATTAATTTGTATACTGTGAGACATCAATGAAGCCTGCAGCTTATTTTGTAAATGCTGTCCAACTACTTCTTTTTTATTTTTAAATGTATCTAATATACAATATAACACTTCTTCCCTCAGCCTTCTTTAAACATAAAGACACAGCAAGATATCATTCCTACAACAGCTTTCTTAAGACTTGATTGGCCCGAGGCAGGAAACTTGCCTGATATACATGAAAAAAAATCCTTGATAATTCCAGTGCAGAGCTTTCCATATTTTATGGTTACAACATAAGCTTCTGTGCCTGTTGGCAGTAGCGCACATGCCATCCATCCAGTCAGCATCTAGGGCTTTGGATTAGCACTGCTGATGCTGACTTGTGTATCAGATGGTGTGAAAAGTTTCTACATGACAGTAAAAACAGATACCCCTATCTGTTCATAAGCTGAAGGAGTACTGTTGTAGATCCTCAACAAATTTAGTATTATGTTTGTTGGTAGCTCTACAGTAAGTACTTTTTCCTTCTACCTAATTATAAAACTGTCATTTTCTAAGTATAAATAAAGTTACAGATGGCAGGTTGTTCAAGATACTTTTATGTCAACCTCATGGAACAAAATCACAATGAGAATCATGGAGAAGATAAATATGGCAGCCAAGCATAATCACATGCAGAAGGTTGTTGGGCACTTTTTTTTTTTTTAGTAGGGAAGATAATCATTAACCTGGCTGCAGCTGCCTTGTACATTTGTAAGAAATGCTGTTACCTTTAGAGATGAAGTTTCCCTTTGAGTAGTGCCAGTGCCACTATCTTGTTTGAATCTTCTGGTTGAACTCTGTGGCTATGGGAGCAAGCGCAATGACTTGTTGCATGATTTTAGTGCTCATTAGATCAGTACGATGTCAGTATCCTGTCTGCCAGATGGTAGTGTCAGACTGCAAGGGCCTAAGGCGGACACACACAAACCTAAAGGGTCGTGGTGGTAGCTACCTAATAGACACCTGTCCAATAACAACATCTGCTTCTCTTCTGTCTCTCACCAGGTTTGTCACTAGGGATGCTTCAGAGGCTTACACTAAATTCAAGCTATTTGTTTCTTTTTCTCTGGCTCCATTACATCTGTGGTGCTGTAACTCTGAGGCACTAAGAGACTTGACTCTGGATACAGCTGACTCGCTGTCCCTCCCTCCCACCTTATTCCTCTGAGGTTTTTTTGAAGAAGAGGTTTTTGCCTTTGATAGTTGGGATTGCCTTGTAAGTGAATAGTTCTCTGGAACCATGGCCTGTAAAACAGAGGCAAAACAGTATTTTAAATTACTGCTTGTAAATGCAGTTTGGTTTGGATAAAGCAGTGAGGTTCATGTTACCGCATGACTTCTAATTCCACATAGTCAAGATGGTTATGTAGAAATTATTTCACGTTTATTCCATATATACTGTAGAACAGTGATTTGCCCTACATGAGATCATATTCCTGGCATAATTATACACTATTAGCGGTAAAATATTGTCAGTAAAAGTTACATTTATATCTTGTAAACTAAATTGTATTGCAGCCTATGGTGACCATAGATACCCTGACTTTCCTTCACAAATCAGAGGCTGGTACAAAGGAAAGGGAAATGACTCGAATGGTTCCCTTCCTTCTGGTAACTAGTACTTCCATTCCTCAAGATAACTAGTCAGAACAACACAGCAGTTCTAACTCCATCCAGCAGCTTCTAGAATGTTTAAAGGGTTTACTGTGAGGAACTTGACTTTGTAAGCCTGGTACCTGATCCTTCAGTGAGGAGTGTTGTGTGTTTTGGAGGAAAGAGTATTTTGGTCAAAAGTCTGTTACAGAATTCCCATTTGGGGGGATTCTGAGGAAAAAATCTCTTAAACCTGTTGCTTTTAGTTCTGAGTAGGTTGTGAGAAGCTGTTATGAGCAATATGTATTTTTGTTACAAATAGAAGACAAAATCCTGCAGAAAGAGGCATTGCACCAATTTGAAAACACACTCCCTAAGTCTTGAACAGAAGCATACAAATTCCTCTAATACATTGCCAGCCTCCTCCCACCTCACTGCTGCAACGTGTTGCATTTGGCAGCTCTCTGACAACTTCCTAAGGGGTTTTCCTCCAGGGCTTGTGATGACTGCTGCCTTTCTGATCTGAAAAGGGAAAGGAGTCTTTGAAGACTTGGAGTGGGAAGATGGGTGTGGAGGGCAAGGCACATAGTTTGGTAGCAGTGGAGTAGGGTCCAAAAGTTCAGTGGCTTGTCCTATTAGGATGGTTCTTTTGTTCTGTTTGGTGACTTGCCAAAAATGGTGTCCTAGAAATATGCTAGTGATAAGTAAACCAGCATGGCAAGCTCGTGAGTT
This sequence comes from Balearica regulorum gibbericeps, assembly GCF_011004875.1. Lineage (NCBI taxonomy): Eukaryota > Metazoa > Chordata > Aves > Gruiformes > Gruidae > Balearica > Balearica regulorum. The sequence continues at coordinate 212,031,153 of NC_046184.1, read as the reverse complement.
TTAGCCCAAGTGGTTGTGTGCGGTGGGTTGGTTTTTTTCCCTTTATGTCTTCTGTTCCTGGAGTTCAGGCAATCTTTCTTTAAATAAACAAAACCCAACTTCTAGCCCTTGTGAAGAGTGTTTGTGGATGTGATCCAGGCCTATGCTGGCAGAAGGTGAACCCTGTGGATGCATGTTGGACTGCCTCACTCTACTGCTTTGCTGTGAATCGGGGCTGCAAGCACCATTAAATTTTTCTTCAGAGAGATCTGGCTCTTGTCTATCTGCGTATGATAACCATAGACACAGATTTCTTGTGTGTTCTTGAATATAATGTCAATACTTGTGACTACACTTTTTTTTTTTACTGTAAATGGATGTGATAGGTGTTCTTGATTTTATTTTTTTATTCCTTCCCTCTCTCCTCCAAATTGTCCTTCTGACTTAAAGGACAACTTTAAAATGCATTTATTTTAAAATTTTGTAATTGGAATGACACTTGATTCTGTGTTTTAGGGTGTGAGTCATTATCTTGGAAAGGAATATATTTTCATGGCCATTTTGTTCAAGAGGCCTGTAAAACAGGTTTGACTTGAAGTGACCATTTGAACTTCACAAAGTAGCTTAATCACAGTGAAAAACTTGTTTCTTTTAATTAAAAAATGTCTACATCATCTACTTCCCTGATCCCTGATATCACAGCTTGTTCTTCCTTGTCTCTCTTTTAGGGGATGTTTTGTTTGTTCTTAAACACTGGATATGCTGGGTCAATGAACTGTTACTCCAGGAAGCAGAGCTGAGAGGACAAGCTGAGGAGACATCATTGCAATGGCAAGCAGGAATGCAACGCTTTCGCAGAAGTCTTGCATCTAGGGAAGCATGCACATACTCTACTGCAAGAAAGCAACACGTGGGGCTCTTTAAACCACTGACTGTAACCTGGTCCAGCTTTCTCAGTGCCTGCTGAAAAAGACTTCTTCCGTACCTTTAAAGCAGACTACAAGACTATCCTCCTCAGCAGGATTTAAGATCTTCCTGGACACTTTACCATCCCCTACACACACAAGATGATTGACCTAAGCTTCCTAACAGAGGAGGAACAAGAGGCGATAATGAAAGTGCTGCAACGGGATGCAGAGCTTAAAAGAGCTGAAGAAGAGAGAGTCAGGTAAGGGATTTAGTGCCCTGGTTTGTCCTGGGAAGACCTACACAGTTCATGTACTGAGTTATTCACAGCATGGGAGTAGGTAACAGTTGTTGCTGGGGGCCCCATATTCCACAGTATATGTGGTTTGGAGATTTTTACTCTGGGCTAGATTTAGTATAGTCCCTGGATGAAATGCCTCTACCACACAAATGATTCGTTACTGGCCAAAACACTGTTGATTTGGACCCTTACAATTCCCTAAGGGGCCAAGCACACTTGGTACGCATCTGGCTTGCTATGCAGCTGGCTCGGTTTCCTCAGAAAAGGATTTGGTTTGCAAATATAAAAACCTCTGCAAACTGAACGGATACATAGTAAGAGGGAATTTGTTTCAAAAGGAGCACTAGCGCCCCGAGCAAACAAAAAAGTCAGTATGGATGCAGGTAGCAATATGTCTAAGTGATGAAGTTTTACCTCAAATTTGGGGAGTGTTGGAGCTGCAGTCCAGAGGAGGTACCAATGCTATGCTCCATTGCAAAGAGAAGTCCTTGCAATCTGTGGCTAAAGTAGAAAATTGCTTCTTGTTTTCTTTGTGGTGTCATAGAGTGAGCAATGTATTGTTTTTCTGGAGTGTTTTGTGTGCTGGGAGGTTGTCCTAGAGCTAGTTAGGGTAACTGCCGTGAATAGAGATGTATGCGTTGAAAGCAGCATTGCTCAGATGACTTTGAGAAAGCCATCTACACAAGTACAAATAGCAGTTGAATAGTGGCTTCAGCTAATACTCAGAAGGTAGCTTGGGCTACCTGCTCAAGAATGAGGATTTTAGTAGTCAGGCTTTTTTTTTTTTTTTTTCAATGTGAAGGAAGATATCCGTACACAAAATGACAAGTGGCTGAATAATGAAAAAAGGAACCTCAGATGCTGAAAGGTCAAAGTGATGTAACACAAATAGATGTTTACAGGTCTTTGAGACAGGGTTTTCTCTCACTGATTCAGTAATCTTTAGGAATCTTTCTCATTGTGATGTTCCTCGTGAAGAAGTATTTCCTATTTAAATGTTTTGAACTTATTCCAACCATGATGCATCTGATGCTTCTCTTCTGCTGAGAAATACTTTTTGACAAATGCCCTCTGTGTAGGCGTACCCTGAAGCAAATGAAATGGCAGTTTGCCACTCGTCCCAAGAGCAGTGTTCCCTTTTGCTGTGTATGCTTGTGCAGTCTTGAGGTGGTTTGGTCAGCATGTGGTCAGCGTGTTGTTGAGTTATTCCTCTTGCTCCTTTCAGTGTAGGAGCAATAAAGGGCAAACCAGTAGCTTCTCCTTGTTAAAAAGGCTTCTCTTCTCATGGTGATTGCTTCACCGAAGAGTGAAAGTAAAATCATTACAGGCAATGTTCCCAATTTTTTTCTCCACTATCTTAATGCAACCTGAGGAGAAGATATTTTCACCACATAGTTTTGTCGCCTGCTTCAAAAAGGAAAAAAACTGACTTTGCTGTTACAAAATGGGCATTTTCTTTTCTGTAGGTAGAAAAATACTGGCTTTAGTCTTGGAATGGTACATCAGTGTCATGTCTGAAAGAGGTCAGGGAAAGTAATTGTAGATGTCAATTTAAAAACAGTATCTGGGGAAAGGAACCCTTCCTGGAACAGAAAATCAAAAAAGCCACTCTCAGTAGTGGTCTGAAAGGGCTGTCGACAAGTATTTTTGTCTGTATAACTTTGCTTTTGCCATTTGTAATTCTAGTTCAAGAGGGTGTGGTGGAAAATGCAAGGGACTGCAGGTTGTAGCAGCCTGTAATCAGCATATTTGTTGCTACGATAAAATGTCTCTTCTGAATATTATAACTTCTGAGAAGCTGGAAACTTATATATGAAACTGATTTTTCTTCATAGATGTGGCACATGGAGCTTGCTTTTTATATATTAGATATTAAAACACTAGCTGAATTCTATCTCCATCCAAGGAGATGCAGTATTTTAGTCTGAACTCTACAGCCTTGCACACCTGGAAGATTCCAAGAGTTAGGATCGAATGTCATCATACAAACATCACACCCTGACAAAGTGTTGTTTGTATGTGTATATAATGGAAGTCTTTTAATGTGATCTCTTTCCCTTTAGAAGAAATCCTGAGGTTTGAAGGGTGTTCTAATAATCTGTGCCACGCTCCTGGAGCATGGTCAAACTGGTAACATGACAAAATTCTCTTTGAGCAACTTCCTAGTGGAATTTTACAAATCACCTGATGGAGTCCCTTCTCTGCTAACAGCTCCTAATGTTGCTTATCTGAAGGAAAAGTGTGCCAATTAGCCTGGCTCACACATCCTCCTTAGTCTGCCACAATTCTTGATTTGTTGAGTGCTGTAGTAGGTGTTTGCCCCATCCTGCGGCTCCTCTTGCTTTGGTCTGAATCGGGCTGATAGTTTCAGGAACAGCATCGTTTTGGCAACAGCATGCCTGCTTCCTCTTTGACCTCTGCTGAGGTCTGTCCCAAAGGAAAGGGGATACGGACGTTTTCTTCTCATGGGTGAAAGGGTGATGAAGAAATCTCAGATGGCAAGAGGATGTGATGCAAGTAAATCAAAAGACATTGCATCCTTTTTAATTCCTAGTGCAAGAAGATGCCCCTCTCTGCTTCATTACCGCAGGAGCTGCTGCCAGCCCCTGAATGGCAGTGTTGCTGGGGAGGGGAAAAACAGCAGAAAATGGAAGAGCTGAGTGACAGCTTGTCAAGACTAGAAGCTGTTTTCCAGCATATTGCTGACTTATTTTGTTGTTGTTTTCCTCATTCCTGTCCAGGAATCTCTGATATACCCTGCTCAGGTGGGTTTTGGGTATTGAACAAATAAGCAGGCTAAGCACATAACTGAATTTCTTGGCAGTAGCTTCAGCATAGCCCCTGACTCTTATAGTTGTGTAGTTCAGAATTAACATGTTTTTGGGCCCTTTCTGGAGCCAGTAACATAAAACAGAAATATATCTGAAGGTCTGGATTGTGATTGGGTGACTCTTCTGTGGTGGAGTGGCTGGCCCCTGGCACCAGCGTGTCTGAGGCAGAAAGCTGTTGCGGTCACCTTTGGGACAGGGTTCCCTGCTGTGGCTATTGGTCCTTCCCAGCAGAACCTCCTGGCAATGCTGCTGTGGGCTGTGCTTGGGAGTGTTTGCTCCTTGTGTAAACCGAAGGAGGCTAGCAATAGGGAAATTCTGCCGTGGGGTTGTTTGTGTGGTGGGTGGTGACTGCTGTGTGCCAAACCCCTTTAATACATACACTGCCCCTGGTGTGGCATTGCAAAAAAAGAGAAGGCTTCAGGGGTCTGATTCTGCCGGGTGCTACATATGCTTAACCTTTCTCATAGTGTTCAGTGGGAGTGCGTGGCTGTTGAAACCTTAGTGTAAATAAATGTCTTTTTGCTTCTGGTCTGCTTTAACAGATATGCTTTTCAGTCACTTGCCAAGGTAGATTTCCTTGTATTGTCGACTCTTAGAAGGAAAGACTTTTTTTGTGGTATTTTTTGTTTCTTAGGATGGGATACATTTAAGGTATTGGGGTGAGCTGAATATTGGCATTGGGGGAACTGGACTTACCATTGTAGTGTGAAAATGACATTCAATGACTGTCACCAAAATACATTCTTAGAATCTTCATAAAACACTTTTCTGTTAGATGTTACAGTTTTGAGGGTGTGCTTAACAGGATAAGGCTCTTGGAGATGGTTTTGAACATGGGTGCCAGTTCAAGTTTAAAGGGCTGATTGAAGATAGAGTTTAGAGATGCTCTCTTGGAGGTGCTGTCAAAGCTAACTTTCTTGTTTCTGAAAAGAATTACCCATTTTTTTGTGCTCTCCCTCCAGGGTATTTCTTCCAAATGTTCTAGAAATTTTCAAAGTGTGTCCTCAAAGGGGTGGAAACTGGTAAAATGAACGTTTTTACAGAGATTTAGCTTTAAAAAAAGATATCCTAGGCATTGTATGGCAATGAGAAAGAATGATACTTCAAAATTTTGAAGTAATAATTGGTGCCTAGTTACCTAACCTATGTAGACAATACCAAGCTGCCACAATCATTTGGTCTTGGCCCACCTTGTAAAGAGCTAGTAAGAAAAGCAGGACTGTTTTCATCTTAATCTGGTGTGATAACTGGGGTTGAGGAAGAGACCCTACTTACTGGTCTTGATAATGGACATGGCATTGGACTATACTGGGAACTGGGCTAATACCTTTTCTTCCCAGTATCGATGACTAACTCGTCTACTAGTAGACTGGATGATGCTGGTTTGGAACAGCTAGTGAAGCAGGGTGCATGGAGCTTATTTTGTATGGTAGAAGAGTGTGCTTAAAGGAAAAAGTGGATACTAATAAGGCTTTCTAATTTCTAATCCCTACAGTACAAAAACTATCTTGGTAAGATCTCTCTAGCACATCTTTGTGCCTGGGACTGTGTTGTATTATTGAGTGCAAAACTGAAGCCTTTATCTTCAGAGTAGGTTAGTCTTGATCTGTAGCTTGCCTGAAGTCCTAAAATGCGACCTATTCTTTAGCACAGCATCATTTTCTTGGAGATGCCCTTGCTGGTAATGTGAAGAAAACTATGATGCAGGCTCTTCTGTTAGTTTATAGTTGCTTGTATGTGTCCTGTGGGTTGTCATTTGATCGGGGCTGCTCTTACACTTTATACACCTCCTTTTAAAGCCTATAAAGTACTGGGAACACTGCGTTTGAGCAGAACCTGTGAACAAATGCACGTACTTTCTAGCAACCTATCCTCCCCAGATTCAAGTTGTCTTGTACTGTTGTCCAGACTGACTCTAATACCAAAGGTTTTTTGTCAAAGGATAGCTGTTCCTTTGTTGTGAAGGATTTGTTATTCGTTTTTTGGTTTTTTTCCACAGCAGGTTTGCTTGGGTTGTGTATGAAGAGGGAGGGGAGGCCGTTGGGGAGCCTCTATGCAAATCCTTTAAAACAAGCAGACAAACTAAACAGTGGAAGGCTGAGATAGCTTCCGCTGTGTTTCATTTCTAACAGAAACTGTGAAGGCTGACAGACCTCAAAAGATTCCTACCTCCTGTATTCTCTGACCACAAGAGTCTTGCTGCAGATTTCCTGAATGGAATAAAGTTAAGCTTCCATATAGTAAGAAATGCCTAAACAAACTTACATATACTGTGTGTCTCTCTAGGGAGTATCTAATTATGTGATTTATAGCATAGTACTTGTAAATGAAACTTACTTCAAACTTGACAGTACAACTACTAATAGGAGAATAAGTCTGAGTGCTAACTGCAGGTGTCATAGTAGACATACATATAAAAATGAAGGGCTCGGTCTTCAGTGCAGAATGTATATATTGTTTAAATGAAATATGGGGACAACATGCCAGTCTGCCCCACGTATGGCCATCTTCTAGGAAAGAAATGATGTATAGCGGGTTAATCTGGTCAGGGTGTTTCACAGACACTTGCTCAAAAGAAGTTGGGTTCATAGTTTGGGTTCCGAATTCTGGTGAAGACAATGGGCAACGGAGCTTCCTGCTTTCACTTCTTCCTCTCCAAAATCATTTGACTTGTCTCACATCTACAAACATTTAACTCTTTCTAATGCTCCAGGCCTGGATATGCCTGTCTTTTCTTCTGACTTCAGAAGAATGTCAGTTTGTCATGTTAGTCATGAACACTTGTGCTGACTACAGCCTAGTTAGTTCTCCAAGGACCCAAAAGCAAGATGCTAGCTCAGATTAATTCATCAGTGTATTGTTAGTAGACCTAACATGCCCAGACTATTAAATGGGCATAAAATGGAAGAACTTGCATGACTACAAACAGAATTAGATTGCCTTTTTCTCATGTCTCCACCTACTTCTACCTACCCAAAACCTTGCCATCCAAAGAGACCCCAAAGGCAAGGATTAAAGAGGTGTTGCTGATGAGGTGTCATGATGACAAGGATGGGGAAAGGTTGCATAACCCCATTGGTTTCCTTTATTCTTCCTAGTATAGCCCTCAACCAGTTTAAAATTAGATTGCTTTATTGCTTAAACCAATCAAACTGTAACTGATCTTTATGAAAATCATACATGTGCATCTACCATGCAAAAGGAATAATCCATATTCTCAATTTGGGATTGCCCATTAAAACGTTTTGGGTGTAGTTCTCTAACAAATGCCAGACAGACTTTTTTTTTTCCTATGCCTTATCTAGATATGTGCAGACTAAAGAGGCATGCTCATGCAAAGTGGAATGTTTAAACAATTACTCCTTTTGCCTTGTAAACCTTTTATGGCTGTTTCCCACTCTCAAAAAAAAAAAAAAAAAAAAGAAAATCTAATCAGCAAGTCTGACACTTACAATGCCTGGTCTAATAACCTTTTACTCCTGTTCTTGCATGAGTGATACTACAAAAAGTTTCTCTTGTCTGTATTCAGAAGGTGACCCAGAACCTAAGTGCTTTGTCATCTTTTTGTATGGTAGAAGAGTTTGTTATGCTTATAGCAAATAGAATTGAAGATAAATTCCTCAAAAGTCTTTCTCCTTCCACCTTCTCCATTCATTTGGTATTTCATTGCAGGAGAGAGGTTTTGGAAGTGAATTTGTAGATAAGATGCTGGTGTCAGGCTTTAAAGAGCCTTTATTTTTCCACCGGTCACCAGGGTGCTTTTCTCATTTGTTCAGAACAGAGTGTGAGATGCTAATGAATCTGTCTCTGAGCCAAACATAGACTTTGATTTAAATGTTTCTCAATTTGTCACAAGAAATCCCAGAATGTGCTGGTACCACACAGACTCTCTTGTCCAAAAAGCTCAGTTTAAGTGGTTGATTGAGGAATAAGGCAGTAAAAGAAGTTATTAAGATGTCATTTGCCAAATCTTTCAAATTTTGTGTTTTTTTGTAATACAGACTATGAATAAGGAGGGTACGGGGAAGGAATTAAGAGACACTGAGGAGGTATAGCTGAACAGTTTTAGATACAGCTATGTATTGCTATATACTGTTGTTTCTAAAAAAGAAAGAAAAGTCATTATCACTTTGCCCAAACACACAACGAGGTATTACACTAGCCTACAAAGCATAAGATAAACCATTCTGGATTTGCTGATAGGAAGGTTGACAGGGACTGATTATATCAGAGCAGGTTTCCTGCCTTGCAGTGGTACCGTGTCATTTAGCCCACTGTCAGATGTTCCGGAGGTGGGGGGAAACAACCCAATTAATACTTATGTAGATGTATTTTGTTTGTATGTATTTTTGCCCGCAGAGTGCCTGACAGTTGCTTTGTGTATGCCTATTCAGTGTAATTCTGCATGTACTTAATGCCCTAGTGGGATGAAAAATTTGTCATCTTGCCATCGAAAATGTTTCACCTAGGCGTAGTGGAATAACCATATTAAGTAATGGGGGAACTCAGGCTTACTTTAAAAGAGGATTTTAGAGTGAATTCCTTTTAACTATGTACCTTCATTTTCTTGATTTTAACATTTCTGTAGAAGAAACAGGCACTAGGTGTATTATAAATTTAGGCTGTTTCACTTTGAAAACTGCAACATAGGCTAACTGGCATTTTAACAGACCACTGAGAGATTCTAGAATACATGCTTACATCATATGTCAAGCCGTTATTGCATTTTCTCCTAATTACAAACTTGGCAACTGAGCCTGCAATCTGAATCTTAATCTGGATGCCTACTAGTTCTTTGGTCACCAAGAGGAAAATAACATAATGACAACTTGGTTAGCCTCTTTCTGTTTACTGAGGAGCTGATGTAGAATCAACTGTTGGCTTCTAATCCTGTTGTGGTGTGCTGGGAGGCGTATGTAGCAGTGGAAAACCATGGCTACAGTCTGATTTCTCCACAGTTCCTTTCAAGGTAAACCACAATCTAAATCTAATGCCTAGCACTGAAACAGACCCACACGGCGCAAGCAGTTTGATAGTACTGCTGAGGCCTGCTCATAGCAGAGCTGGAGAATTCAAGTAGCTTTGTAAAAAATCCCATATGTAACTTCAGCAGCTGTTTTTGCAACAAGTCTATGATGGTGAATGCAGGCTTCTTTAAAGCTTTTTTACCTGCCAAGACCTAGAAATAATTGTCTTTCTGATAATGAAAATCTTCTTTATTTGTGGCTGGGAATCCCTGGGAATAGCTCTAATATTTATGTTGCTTTTAGTTCCTCAAAAGATGGGACTGAGACGCTAAATACTTCTCTTGAAGAAACAAGTAAGCCAAGCTAACACAAGTCAATTGCTGTCAAGGTGAAAAGGCAAAAGTAGTAGTTTGTAAGTCTGCTGCTGTGAGCTTCTGTCACTTCTTGCCATACCAGGCCCATCAGCCAGAGGAGTCAGTTGTAAAGGAACTAGTGGGGAAATAGAGAGCACATTTATACCTTTGTTAGCAAGCATAATTATCTCCCAAAGTCTAGAAGGCCTGTTGGGCTGGTGGAGTTAAGGTACACTAACTTCCATAGGCAGCAAGCAGGGGTGGGATAAAGATGCCTGATACCCACTTCCAGCCAAAATGACGGCTGTGTTGGCCGTGGGTGACACTTAATGAGAGTCTAGAGCCATGACAAATCCATGCTTCTGTCCTGCTTATGTTGTGTTCATCGGTTGCAGATCTGAGAGTCCAACAAGCAGATAAGTAGGCTGACACAGCTGACAGGCCTGGGATCCTGTCCACTTCTACAGTGATTTACCAGTCTGAGCTGACTGGTAGAGGTCTCCTACCACACCCTAGTTTCAGTGGTTGAATACAAAGGGGAAAAGAGTGAGCAGTGTCTGGGGTTAAAAGGGTTGAATCAAATAGGGTGAGGGCATTGAATACTTGTCCTGTGACTCAGTACCTTCCAGCTAGAGAACCTCCCTTGGCATGTGTTGTCATACTGCCTTGAAGCACTAGCTGAGGTCAGGGCTCTTCTGCTCTGCAGGCTGTACAAATAGCTGAAAAGCCAGTCCCTAGCCCTAAGGAGCATCTGTTCTGAGAAGACAAATAGCACATGGGAAAGAAGGTGAAAGGGAGAAGCAATCATCTGTGTAAAATGCGTGACACATTTCCACTACTCTTGCTGGCTGTGCTCATAAACTGGCTGAGCAATGAGGAGTTGGCTCATACCTGAGTAATATATTTGCTTGAGGACAGAGGGAAGCTACTGCTGTGTTTCTGCTCCAACTTGGAAGACCTGCAGCATATGAAAAGTGTGTATTTTGGCTCTTAGAGAAGCACAGAGTTATAAGCAAGAAGGAGGGCCAAATTTTAAATGGCCCAGTAGTGCTATGGACTGTTGAATCTTGGCATTAGAAATGTCAGTGGTGATCTCAACTCCTGGCAGCTTCAACTGTGTGTAGCTGATTTGAGACAGAAGTTGTTTACACACCTAGAAGGGACTGGCTGTTGACAGCACTTTCAAAAAGAAGTTTAGGTTTTCAAATTCTAGTATAGCTGATGCATTCAAATAAGCTTTTCCATTTCTGGCCATAGAAGGATGAAGAAATAGTTGAGTGACAGGTGAGAATGGCCTGGTTTAGTGTGGGGGCTAGGACTGGTTCAGTGTCCTTTCTCTGCTGTGAATGGTTGTCTGTACTTGACAGTCAAATCTGCAACCTATAGTAAAAGGACTGTCATCATAGTTACTTGATGATTGCACTAGAAGTTCCTTCTCCTAAACTCATGAGCAATATAAAACTGGCATGAACCTCCTTGGGGTTGGACTAGATGACCAATCATAGAATGGTTTGGGTTGGAAGAGACCTTTAAAGGTCATCAAGCTTGTGGAAGGTAGCACTGTCCCGCAGCAATGTGGGCTGTGTTTAACCTTAAAGTCTCTGAGTAACTTGATTTGTTTTGATTTCTCTCTTGGGCTCTTATTAGCTTGTTTGCTGAAAGAAAGGACATAAATGGAGAAGGCAGGTGAAGCCTGACTTGACTTTTTTTGGCTAAGTACTCTCTAAATCTATGTAGCAACTTTCCAGGTCTGCAGGTTAGTCTCCAGGCCATGTATAAGCATATTCCTAATATCTTGTATTCCTAATGAGGAAATAAAACAACCTCTCAAATAGCACAAAGCAACTCCTTATTCTGTTAAAGTATGCTTCATAAAAGCAGGGTGACCCTGAAGTCTGAAATCAAATTATTAAAATTTGCCTCACAATATTTAAAATGGCTGCAGTTCATTTGATGGATACATGTAGATTAATAAACTGCACAAACTTATTGTGTTGTTTCTTCCACGTGATGCCGTCTGTAACTCATTGTACTGATATATGGATTTTTGTGTAACCCATGGAAAAAATGGCACCATCTTTCCCGTGCACTTTTCTAGAATATATGTGTAAAAATAGTGCCGTATGAACAGCCTGAAAAGGCCCCAAAACAACCATAAACTTAATTTTGGCATAGACTTCTTATGCTGCCTGGCTGGCTTATCTCAATTTTAACCTTGAAAAACTGGCCTTTGGAGGTAAGAAGTCAAGATCTGCAGTTACTGGAGACAACTTCTCCAGTGCTGTCTCTGCCTGAGAATTTACCATAGTAAAGCTTTTTTTTTTTTTGAAAAGTTACTTCAGCTAATGCTCTGAGGGTAACATGGCTGAGGCTCTTCCCTCTTCAGCTCGTTGTCTTCCTTCATAATTAAATAAGGAGTATTAACAGGTCAGAAGATGGAAATAGCATGCTGAGACAATGTTAAAAACAAACAACCCCCCCCACCTCCCCTCCCCAAACCCCCAAAAATCTGACTTTTATTCTGTTCACACAGGTAAGTAGATCATATGTGTGTCTGTCTCTCATTTATTCATTTTTTCCCTTCCTCAGGCATTTACCAGAAAAAGTCAAAGATGATGTTCAGCTAAAGAATATGAGCGGGCAGTGGTTTTATGAAGCAAAGTCGAAGAGGCACAGAGATAAGATACATGGAGCAGATATCATCAGAGCTTCAATGCGCCGGAAACCTACCACTCTTGGTAAGCGTTTGGTTTATATTTGTTTTGGAAAGGCTGCCTCTTAGCTAACTTTAGAGACTGTTTCTGTGAAATACACAAAGAATATTGCTATCTCTACAAGCAGAAAATGATACAGAAGAGAGATTTCCCGTGTAGTTTACAGTGTAAGCTTTCCTCTCCCCCAGTGCTGTGTATTAAAGAGGAAATTCTGTGAGATGACTGCTAGCAAGAGGGATTGACTTGTGTTTATGTGCAGGACTAAAAGCCCTCTGCACTCCTGGACTGCAGTTTCATTTCCATTTTTGAGGGCCTGTGAGCTACCCTGGAATGTGCAAAGAATCAGAGATTGAGGAAATTGCTCTTTAGTATGGATTTCCAAAATTTTGGGTGTTCAGTTTGAGCCCTCTGAGGCTTTTTTTTATTACTATTTTTAAGGAGACTAAAGGTACTTCAAATTCATTTGAAATGGTAGGCACCATGAGCTAAAACTAGTGATTATAACTACTGAACTATATGTAGCCAGGAGCTCTGGCAGCTGTAACGTTGACACAAGATGCCAATTACCTTTGAATGCACCCACATCATGGTGGGTGCCCTCAAATGATCTATTAGAAACATTTCTTAAAGCCAACTGTGTTCATGTGCCAGACAAGTTGCAGACACTAATGTAGTAGTAGGTAGCAGTATATTGTATGTATACTGAGTAATGTTGACATGCTTGGTGCTCACTTGGTAATTATTTATATTCTGAAACTCTTATTTTAAAAAAAATCAGAATGTGGGAAGATAATGCATTGTGTCTAGCATCAGAAATAAATACAGTGTTCTGTTTGGAGAGAAACAAAACAAAAAAGAACATAAGAGCTGCTCTACTGGACCAGACCAAAAACTCTTCTCCCCAGCACCTTGCCGCTGTTAGTGCCTGGCAGCATGTGTAGGCTCCAAGGCCAGGACTGGCCTACAGCCAATTGCATCTCAGACTCTCTTGAAATAGAGGAGGTATTTTTGCTTTATTCCCCCCGCCCCCATTAATTTGTTCAAAAAATTCTTTAAAGCCATGCTTCTTTAACCTTCATCATGTCCTGTCTCAAGGCATTTTAAAACGAAGGTTTTCCACATAAGAAGTGACCACTTCTTTTCTGGTTTTGAACTGATCACCATTAACATTATCCTTGGGAGAAAAAGTGAGCAGTTGATCTATATTCACAAAAACATATAAATATAGCATAAAGGATTTTATAGATTTCTATTATAAGTCTCTCAGCATCTGACTTTCTATCTAAAGAGTCCTGGTCTATTTTGTCATTCTTTCTACAGAAAGCAATTTTTTTCTTAGAGAAACTGAGCCACATACCCTCTTAACGTCCCCTAGTTCTACTAAATCCTTTTGACTTAGAAGGCCAAGACTCTTAGTACTCTCACAAGATTGTACTGATATGTAATCTTTTTTTTTTTTTTTTAAAAAAGTTCTGTTAAGGGATTTTGCTGTGTGCTAGTGAAGCAAGTAAGGTACTTCTTTCAATACTGTGGATAAACTACAGCTTGCTACTTTCTATAGGTTTTGTAACTACAATTTAGCCTTGTTTTCCTGTGTCTAATCCTGTAATGTTACACCTTCTCAATTCCTGTATTCCCAGAGATGAGTTTGGATAATGGTGGTTTAGTCAGTTTGAGGTTACTGTGTGATGGTTTTGGGCTTGTAAATTAACAAGAAAAGGCCTGAAACAGAAAAGAATGCAAAAAATCACAGGTGGTTAGCATGGCGTGTTTGTGGTTTTGGCTGGTTTTGGACTTGAAGATTATGAAAATCAGCTGTAAAATTCTAGCTAAATTTTACAGTACTTACAGCTTAAAGGAAAGTACTTAAAGCCATATTATCCTAAAGGAAGGTTAATTACTCCCAATCTTATTACTTGAACAAAGGGGCATACTAGTACATCCAGAACTATGTGCAATTGCTTGGTTTCATTAGCTGTCAAGGTATTTTTGCTTGCAGTTATGGATAGCAAACGTGAGAATAAAAATCTTGCTTATTTTTGCATATTGAGAAATTTATTTCTCAACTGTTGGAGAAGTGCAAACAACCATAGAGGAAATAATGTAAACTAGTATTTTGACTCTGAAGGGGGTTATCAGAATAGGATTCTGACCCACCCCAAAAAGAAATGCAGATGTACTTGCATTTGCTGAATGAAGTGAGGCTTTTTGTTTGCTTGGGTTTTTTATACTTACCTTCTTAACTTCTTGTGGTAATTCTATCCATAATGGATTAGCTACCTGCTTAAATGAGAGTTATGACTGACTTCCAGTTTACTGCTGTAGGAAGGGAATAATTGACTTGATTAACTGAACTTCAACATATTTCTGGTTTTCTGTGGTTTAATTGGTTTTGTTCCCTCAGGACACTGAGGTTGAATTTTCGATGTAGCTGCAAGAGCTGCAGGATCAGTCTTTACCAGGGTTGTTATAGAAAACGTCTCCATTTAGGATCACTTCAATGTCTAAAGCAGATGTACCTGGAGTAGCAGAGTAAAGTATTCAAGCAGTATGTGACATTTCTAGTAGCATTAAAAAAAATTATTCTTCAGAGGGCACCAGATCTGCTTCTGTACACGATTCAAGTATAGTGGACTTTTGAAATAGCCACAGGACTGGCTGTAAATACTTGTATTTGCTTCTTAAGAAATCCTGTATGAACATATGGGAGACAACAATATTCTTGTTTCGTGTTTTAGCTGAAATGAGTCAGAACAAAGCAAAGAACAGCTGGGTGAGCAACGTTAATAAAGAAGTCTTTGTGCCACCAGAACTACATGGCATTGTGGAACATCAAGAAGAAGAACCACTGCAGTCTAGTTCGAGGTAAGCTGTCAGTTTAATCAGACTTAGTATGTATGTATTGGGACTGGTGGAACTTGTGAGCTGTAAGTTCCATCCAAAATATTGTACTTGCCTCTTATTTCAAAGGTCATCAAATGTTTCCTCAGAATTGCCCAAGAAATCCTTGTGTATGAAAGCTTGACAAATCGTTGTCATGCACTGTTGATTGTTCTGCATTCAAATGCAGAACAATCTTCAACCTACGTCTTCAAGGAAAAGGTTGTCAGTGGTGTATAGAATGGTCCCACACGTGTTCTCATGTCACAGTTAAGTCTGGTGCCCAGAAGTGAGACCAGGATTTTCTGGTTAGAATGGCTGGCCATGATCAGTCCTCTGCAGTTAGTAATAGAGGGATGATAACCTCTGCATGTCCTCATTCCGTCACTTAATGAGACCAGACTACGGATTCAGCCTGAATTTTAAGCTTGGATCATATGACAAATCAGACTGGGAAATTGCCCTTTAGAATTTTCCAGATTTTTTGGTGCACAGTTTAAGACCTCTGAGACTCTTTAAGGAGAGCAAACATATTTCAGGTGGAAGGAGAGCCAGGATCTTTGGACACTTGTGGAAAATAAGTCAGAGTCTACCAAGAGAAATAAATGTCTTTCTGGAAGGGAGAGGCTTCCATTCAGAGTAAGGCAAGACAGTCAGCTTGGATATGCTTGAATAGCTACATTGTTGCAGGGAAGCTGTATGGTAAGTAGTTTCTGAACTAGAGGATTTTGTATTAAATCACTCTATCTCAAGTCTGTAAACGTCCCAAACAGCCCTGTTTTGCTTTGAAATATCCTGAGTTGATTTCCGAGGGACACACATGTCATCTTTTTAAAATACCTACATGTAGTAATTCATTGGCTGTGTGAAAAACTTTCCAAAAGCCTGTATTGGAGAAGGAGAGTGCTGATCTCTTAGCTAGAGTGGAAATTAAATGTCTTTAAATGGCCAGATTCCTCAACACCTTTGAGGAAGCAAGAACCAGGGTGTAACACAGACAGCTATTGTTTATGCCTTCAGTGATCAGAGTGAGGTAAGAGCCAGAGTTACTTCTTAGGATATTTTACTTCTGGTTGTACCATTGATCAGCTGTGTAACCTTTCACTTTCTTGCCTGTCTTCTAAGTCCTGCTCTGTCTGTCATCTGTTTTTTCTTTGCAGCAAGGCTTGTCTCCTACTATGCATTTGTACAATACCTAATAGCGCTTGAATCTTTCACTTTCGTGGTCTGCAAACTGGGCACGCACATTCACGATGAACAGCACCAAAGGTTGGTGTAAGTCTTAACTCTGGCTTGCATTACTGGTCTTTCTTATCATTTATGTATCATTATCAGTGAACTCAAAGGGATATTTGTCTTACCCACATCTAAAATTGTGCTGAAAAAGATCAAATAAACTGCATTGTTACAGATTTACCAAAAAATGAAATTATACAGTAAGGAAGTTAAAGGTTGCTTATCACAAGAAAGAGCTTAGCTTCCCCCACCAAGTTGGCTGATAATGCTGACAGAGTTAGTTGTGACTGAATGTAATTTTTTTTTTTACAGGTGACTTTTTTACCTTCAGGAGGTTGTTACGGAGTTGTTTCTTTATAGATAGCACAAACATGCTACTGATTAATACATCTTCTAGAAGATTTTGCATGTCGTCATGCACATCAGGAAAAGATGATGATACTTTAAAAGAAGTACAGCCTTATAATGTTATTCTTACCATTACAACTCCACAAATTGTGTGTAATTTTGAAATGTATTATTCTTTATCAAACTGCCAGGGCAGCCTCTTCAAAAATATTTAACATAATGAAGTTTACAAACATGTAGGCAATTGTTTGAATATGAGCAACTTGATTGTGGTCTTTAACTTGAGGTGATTTGATGATTTGTTTCAGGTCACATCCACGCAAAGCTTGATAATTATTGTCCAGGACCCTCTCCTGCCCTTTGTTCCAAATTGTGACAGAAATTAATTAGCATGTATGCCTTGTTCATGTGCGCTCATACTCTCACCAATAGCTCGAGATCTTCCCTCTAAAGCAAGCAAAGATAGTCCAGGATTTATGAGACAGTTGGAAGTGGACTTTAGGAAGTGATCTATAATATGTGGGCTGGACACTTACTTGTGTTTACTTTGCATAAATACTTGATTAGATGTCTCAGATTATTTACTTCTAAAATGTCCAAAGCTAAAGCACGTAAATGAGCCAGGCCCATGTGCAATTCATTGCTTATGATTTCAGTATAAGCTTATTTCACAATGACTGAGATAAGTCTACACAGCATTGCATGTGGGAAATTGCAGGAGGTGCCATATGTTTTTAAAATACTCTTCCTCTCTGTTCTCTTGATACTGGACTGTGAAAGAAACTGGTCTGATGTGGCTGTGGGCCTGTCTCTAATGGCAGCAGCTGATCAGGAATTGAGGGGAAATGATGCTGGGAAAGCAATAACCACACCAGTTGGCCTGGGAAGAGAAAGCCTAGACACTACTTAATTTGGCTGTTAGGATAGCAGAGCTGCAAGGAATTAATTGACTGTTCCTCTTGCAGTGCAATAGGCTGGAACTAAGGATGAAACAGAGTATCATTCTGGAGTTTGGGATTGCATAAAGAGAGTTCACAGCTTCTAGTGTCCAAATGCTACACGTGGTTCAGGCACTTGAACTTTTAAAACATTTTAAAGTGCTACTTTAAAGGGTACATTTGTGGGAGTTGTGGGTTTTAGAGCTTGGAGGGGGGTGTTGGGGGGGGGGGGGGTGTTTTTGGTTTTGGTTTTGTTGTTTTGTTGTTGGTGTTTTTTTTCCCCCCTTCTTCTAAGAGTGGGCTTCAGGCCAGCGCTGGCTTGTAGGCTGAACTGCTAACCTGAGGATTGCAACCAGAGATGTGGGATAACAAATTACCCAGCCTTTTTTTTTGTTGTTTTTTTTTTTTTTTTCTAGATTCTAGTCTTAAACCAAAACAGTTTACTGAATGTGAAGAAAGTTCAGGTCTGGCAGATCAGTTTGTAAATTGCTGGGGGCCAAATCCAGCCCTGGAGCCAGTTCAACTGCTGTTGAGTCAGGGTGCTGCTATACTAGGTGGAACAAAAATCAGTCCATAACTATATTCTAAAAATTAGCATAGTGGTCTTCATCCCCACACCCCAAATATCTAAATTCTGTAACAAAGCTATGAACTTTTTTTTTTTTTTTCTTGGATGTTATATCACTGTGGTACTTTTCTTGCATACCAGAGCCTTTACAGGCCAGGTGTGTGAAGTATCTTTAAAGGTGTAACCCTGCACAGAATGAGTTTTCATAAAGTGACTCAGACTGTCAATATTACCTCTGTTCAGTGATACCATCTCTCTATATGCTGAATCTCAAGAAAGGGCAATGTTAAAGGGGTTTTTATCTTTCAAATTATGATTTTTAGGTTGTTTTCTTCCTTAGGCTAGAAAATATTCTTAGCCTACATTGAACAAGTGACAGGCGTGGGTCCTAGAGTTCTGTAGGGTGCAAACTGGCATAAAAGCCCTAATTCTTAAAATCCATGTAACTTTTCTGGAATAATAGGGGTGCTGTGATATATAGACAAGGACACTTTTATGGAGTACCATTAAATCACACTAGCTTTACTTGCACCAGATTCTCTGCCCTTCAGGATGAGCACAGGAAAGCTTATTTGTTTGAACGGGAGGCCATTTTGGAGTAGACTGTGTTGACAATGCCTGCGAATCTATAACCCCTTTCTCCAGCTTTGCTCCTGCCTTGGCCTTGTTATCTCTTGGTTCCTGTCCGCTCTGTGTGGAGTGTGGGCCTTCATTGTGGCTCTCAGCACTTTGTTTTACTGAATTACAGTGCAGGAATTTTTTAATCTGGGTGTGTTTATCAGCTTGGCTTTGTACACTCTCTTAGATTAGCCTTGTGAAGGCAGCATATCTGGGAACTGTTTGCTCAGTTTTCCCATCTGTATGGGTTGAGGGTAAACTCATTTTCAGACCCTTTGTTGTGAAACAGTTATAGGATCCTGGGGGGGGGGGCAGGGTGTGGTGTGTGGTGTTTCCCCCCTCTACCTTATGTTCTCTTGAGAGCAGGGTTTTCAGTATGTAATGCCAAATTAACGCACTCTCTAATTCTATGGTAAGTCTGAAGTAGCATTGCATGAAAATATTGTGGGATTGTGTGTGTTTTCAATGAGGCTTAGTTACCTCCTCACCTGTAAAAACTGCGGACCAAAGAATGTCTTATCGGTTTCTTGCAGCCCAGGGTACATAACAGTATTTTCCTTGTTTAAAATGAGGGAAGGGTTGAAGCATTCATGACTAGACAAAAAAAAAAAAAAAAATCTCATGTTTGCCCTGTTGGGTAGTAGATGTTGTAGATGAGACACAAAGTGCAAGAGCACACAGGTGCCCATAAAAGTAAGAACACAAACTCCAGTTCAGCAGAACAAAGTTTCTTTAAATATATGTATTTTCAGACTTAAAAAAATAAAATATTAGAACTAAGGTTAAAAACTGTAATGTAGAATGATATTTTTGAAAAGAAATGAAAAGTTGCAATAGTGAGCTCTTCGAGAAGTAGAAATTGTTTTTTCTTATAGGATCAGAGAAGAGCAATAATAATCTGTTATACCTGATATGTGCATGTAAGAGGCTACTGCAGTTAGTTTTTAAATATAAGAGCAGTTTATTTTTTCACCTGTGAGTGGCCATTACAAGTTCAGCTTATAGCTTAAGTTTGTGTCACTGTGCATGGTGGTATATTTCTTAAAGGTAGAGCTGAACCAAAACAGCAAGGAAGAGATATAGAAGTTTCCATCTCAGACTACAAATGGTATTTTTTTCCTAGCCTTATGTTCAGGCTGCTCGTTACGGTGTCATCTTACCTTCTACATAAAGTTTTTATATTTGTAAAATGGGAGTGATGTCACTTCTGAGACATGCTAGCTGCTAGCCTTTCAAGGGTGGCTGCCAGACTTTTTTTCTGAACTTTGAGGTTAACTGTACTGTACCCTGGAGAAGATGGGATAGCTTTCTCTTCTCAGCAGGACAGACTGTTGCTAGTTACCTAATTGGAGAGACCTTTGTCCATGTGAGGAAGCAGCTTCTGTTTGAACCTGGAACTGTTTTCATGTCCTGAGATACTACATCTGCCCTCAAAAGCATTGTCTCATGGCTCTGCTGCTTACCGATCAATATCTGAAAGTCTTTGGAATCTCCTTGTACATCTATATTGGAAAAAAAAAACCATAGGAGTTGCTTTCCTTCCTAGCCTGAGGTCATATTTCCTGCCTGAGGAATATTCATTTTTCCTGCCTTGTACTGTTTCCCCCATCCTCAAAATCATTTGTAACTTGGTTAATGCCACCATTTTCTATATAAACTTAAGAGACTGAATGTGATTGTTATGAAGGCCATATTTAAATCCACATCTAACTTCCATTTTCAAAACACAAATCCTTTTTCATATCTGAGATGTTTAGATAAATTATAAAAATCTGAGTGTTTTGGGAAAAAAACCCCTTGCATCATTCTGCAAATAGATGAAACATTTCTTGATATAATGGAGGAGCTGTCTCTTCTAGCTGTTTTAATTTCTCCTTACCTGGCCTATACTTAGTCAGGATCACAAGTAATGATTCACTTCATTTGTGCTATCAAACCACAGATTTTATAGATATTATAAGCTGTACATCTGAGGGGATGTGTAGCCATCTGTGGCATGTAACATCTTTGCTATAGTGGTGATGGAGTTCCTCTGATTTTTCTGACTTGGACACTTTGCAGAACGCTATCAGATTTTGGCTCTTTCTACCACTTTGGTTTCAGTCCTAGAAGTATAAATGTAGGGCAAGGATGGAGACTGCAACCCTGATATTGTTTGGAGAGTGGCTGTATTTACATAAAGCTTGCTCAGTCTAAAAGATATCAAAAATATGGTTTCTGTCATGCCAAGTAGAAGTGATATTGAATTCTTGAACAAGCAAAGAAATGTTTGCAAGGGAACAAAGCAGCAAGTATATCCCCTTGCTATGGAAAGGAGAAGATTTGCTTCTAAATTTGATGAGAATGGGCTAAATAGAAAATGTTAGGTGCCAGGAGGTTATATTCCAGTATGTACAAGTGAATCTTTGTTTTGCTTTTTCAAAAAGACTTAAAGTAATGTCCTGTTTGCTGAAGTTGTTGTATGTTTTTTTTCTTTGCAGTTCTAAACCAATAACCTCTGTGTTAGACAAACCAGAGGAAAGATCTACGAAGGCAGCAGTCTCACCAGTAAAGGTATGGCTGGTATTGAATATAGTGTAGAATCATAGAATGGTTTGGGTTAGAAGGGACCTCAAAGATTATCTAGTTCCACCTCCCCTGCTGTGGGCAGGGACACCCTCCACTAGACCAGGTTGCCCAAAGCCCCATCCAACCTGGCCTTGAACACTTCCAGGGAGGGGACATCCAAAACTTCTCTGGGCAACCTGCTCCAGTGCCTCACCACCCTCACAGGGAAGAATTTCTTCCTAATATCTAATCTAAGTCTACCCTCTTTCTGTTTAAACCCCTTGTCCTATCACTCCATGCCCTTGTAGACAGTCCCTCACCATCTTTCCTGTAGACCCCTTCAGGTACTGGAAGGCTGCTGTAAGGTCTCCCCAGAGCCTTCTCTTCTCCAGGCTGAACAACCCCAACTCTCTCAGCCTGTCTTCATAACCAGAAGTTATCTTTTGCATTTTGTATGTTTCTTAACTTCAGTGATAAAGATAATTAAAGATTTGAGGAAGAAAGATAATAAGTTGGAAAAAAATTACTATTTCTTGTTCTGGAGGGAGATAATGGAAACGAATAAAAATTGAGCGCTAAAACGCTGTTATGGCTATCATCAGTGGCTGTCTGTGCTTGACATTTTCCCGTCTCTTCAGCCATTCAAAAGAATTGTCTTGCTGTGTTCCAATATCTCTAAAGTCACAGAAGTAGAGATAAAATTATGTAACTTGCAGCAACTTCGGATTTTCAAGTGTCTCTAAGTGATGGCTTATCTCTGCTGTTGGTGACTTCAAAAAGAACAGGATGAGGCTATCACTAGCGCTTCTGATGGTTCCCTGGTTCATAGCGTTTAGTTTTTTTGTCATTTATCCAATTTAAGAGGCACGTTTTCAGATTCTTTGCTGACAGGGTAATGAGGCAGAGGAAATCACTGCACTTTGATTTATTTTTGTCAAGGCTGTACTGATAAAACAATTTGACTGCAATTATAATGTTCATTCCTTTTTTTAGCAAAGGAGAAATCCATTTAATTTCACTACATCAGGTGATAACTTGAACAGTGGGGAATTAGAAAACAGACCAGCCGTTCTACCTCAGCTATCAAATAAGGGTAAATATTCTTATTTAGCATATGACTATGAATTTCTTGGTGATTTATGTGGAAGTTATTTTTACTTTTTTTCATTGCTGGTTTTTGTAAGATACCAAAACCTGTTTTATCTTAACTGCTTGGAGTTGTCAATTAGTTCATTTCAAACCCCATGTAAAACATGGGAATTTGCTCAGGAAGTGGCAGTTTATGTGACTAAATGAGCTTTACTTCCTTTCTTTTACTCACAGTACTAGTCAGCATTAAGCACTCCATGAGAGGGCTGTATGTCCTGAATTGCTTTTGAGAACAGAGACATTTCCTTGAATTTGGGGTAGCTGTCTTTATGACCTTCCAGTCATTGCTGCTGTTGGCTCAACAGAAGAAGCCTAGCTCTTGTTAATCTTTATTTTTTTCCTTGTTTTCTCAGTCCTGTTTGTTTTCACATCCTCCCATTCCCGCAGTATTCTCTATGAGCAAGTAGATGAGTGATGATATATCACAATACAGGCATTTGAGTTTGTAATTTCGAGGCTCATATGTGGAAATTTCTGCCTCTGTTATGAAGCTTGCTAGCAGGAAAAAGGAAGACTTGCACGTGAGGAATAAAAAAAAATTCATTTTCCTACTGGGACATCATTTCTGCATTTTACCTGGAATGTAGAAATAGCCTGTTTCCATTTCTGTAGGTTGCTGTTTATGTTCTGAACCTGAAGACATGTTTGTGTATTCAAAAGCTGTCATTCCCTGCAAGGTTTGTCTCTTTCAGGGAAAAAACTGATCAAAAATTTGGTGTGCTCTCTATCTTTGGAATCATCAAGTAGTTAATAATTGTAGAATAAGAAATAACTGCAGGATTTTAATCTGTTAAAACTTCCTGTTACATACAATGTAATCAATGCCTATGTTGAATTTTCTCCTGTGTTTTACTGCAGATGTTTTTAATAAACCAATATAATCACTGCATTCTAGACATCTGCACTGTCATTCCCCTCTGTCTATGCAGGTGAATGTCATGTAAACTCATGATTTGTTCTCTATATATGTCTTACAGAAATTTTGTCACCCTCAAAAGAGAGCCAACCTAAACCAAACTTAGTAAATGATGAAACAGAGGAACATAAGAAGCCTTCTGTAGAACCTACTGATGAATCACAGAAAGGACTAGTTAAGCGTCCTGTCCCAAAAGCCAGAAAATTAATTCACAAAGCAACGGATCCAGTGTCACAAAGAGAAGACTTTGTTCCAAAACCAGCCAAACGGACCGAGAGGATTAATGGCATTGGTACACCGCCCAGGGGCATTCTGAAGCGCAGTTCAAGTTCAAGTTCCACTGACTCAGAAGTTCGTGTTAGTCAGATGTTAGATGTTCAGAAGAAGAATGGTCTTCCTACCGCAACTATTTTTGAAGGAGAAGCTGAGAAGAACTCTCTTACAGAAGAAGCAGAAGATTCCACACAGATTTCACTGGAAAAACTAAAACAAGTGAGGTTTTCATCTAGTACAGATAAAGGAGAACCTTTGCAAAGCCCACAGCTACACCATGGTAGAGAAAAAGGAGAGTTTGATTTGTTAGAATCTGACGAAATAAAGAGTAGTGGAAATGATGCTGTTAGATCAGATTCATTTGGGAATAAGCAAATGTCTGCTGTAAAGCCTTTGGGAACCTATTCATCAGCTTTACAAGTGAAAACAATAGATGGCTTACAAAATGATACTTTGGCATCCAGTCCTTGTGATACTAATAGGTCAGTCTTCCTGGTTAATGAAACCTTGCAGACAAAGACAGTTACTCCTAAGAAACTTGAAACTCCACAGAAGACCTCCAGCAATATCCTGCCAAATAGCAATAATGAACTGAGTGTTGATGAGACTTGTGAGAATGAAGCCAACCAGTTCTTGAGCGATGAATCAAAGTCACACAAAAACTTTACTGGTAAGAGACTAATAGGAATGAAGAACAGAATGCAATAGCTTATAGCATGTATTCATTAATGTTCTGATCACTTATATCTAAGAATTAACAATTAAGAAGCAGAAATAGTAGGAATGTGCTAATACTGCAGAATTACATTCTAAATCACTCTTTTGTATTTTAATGTTCTAATGTGGTCAATATTTTTTTAGATGATCTATTTGTATTCTTAAGAATTAACAGTCAGATCAGAGCCTGGATAGGCACCTTTATTGTGGATGATGAAGGTGAAGCGATGGCTTTTCGATACAATTCCTGTCATAAGGCCTGGTAGATCTGTCTGCACAGGAACTGAAGAATTTTGGTGTACTGCTGTTGACTGTCCTTGGTAGTAATCTGGTTGTGATTTGGGGATTTGCTTATGGGACTAAACACAAAAATGCTGGCTTGTCCTCCCCCCGGTCCCCCTTTCAATGTAGCCACTTTCTTTAGAATGGAGATAACCAATCTTATCTGCTCACACTCCCAAAAGTAATATGACTAATCTTCCAGTAGGATATCTCAGTGCAGGAATTTATTTTTCATTCTATTGCCTGCAGCATGGTTCTTTCCAAAAACACAAGGACAGAGAACTCTTCTTCTCTGCTAACAGTTTAAAAAAAAAAAAGATTTTTCAAGATAGAACAAACATTTGTAGAGTTGGCTGTCTGATTTCTAACTCTGATAAGTTTGTTTACATTGTAGATGAACATCAGCTTTCTGCTAAGACAGAACAAATGTCTGTCAACAAAAGTGACGTGTCAAATACCAATTCTACAAGTCTTCAACAAGGTAAGCTTGATCTTGTTGAGGAGCAACATGCTAAAACCCCTTTCAAGCCTGACAAACATGCTGATGAACTCATGAAAGCGGCCAGTGAATCTGTATCAAAAGTTTTAGATTGGTTTAAAAGAAGTTCTGGTGCTGAAGATAGGAAACATGTATCAGCTACATCCCAAGGCAGGGAAACCAAAGAGGAAGTGAACTTCTCAACCAGAACAGCAGTTCTTCCTACAGAACACAGTGGGCCTAGCATGGATGGAAAAACGGAAGTTAAAGAAGAGTTACCGTTTGGGAAGATTAAACAATGGAACAGTATTTCATCTACATCATTTATTTCAGAAGATAAACAGCTGATAAAAGAGAGGATGAAACCTAAGAAAGGGGAAGAGAATGAGGTGCAAAATGACAAATCACAAACTGGATTTGTCTGTACAAGAGTTGAAGAAAAAGAACATGGTCAAGAAATCAAGCGACAAAATCAAATATCAAATCTCTTGGTACATCAAGAACACAAGCTACCAGCTCAGAAGTGTGAATTGGAGAAGGCAATACGAGAAAAAAGAAGAATAAGGGAGATCAGAGCATTCTGGGAAAGGGATAAAACTACCCCCAGTCATGGAGAGGAAGAAGTTAATATCCATACTAATGCATCAGGTGGCTGTGCATTGAAAGGTCTTGGAGAAAGTGACAAAATAAAACGAACTTCAGTGTACCTACCTACTGGGTTGGATGATCAAAGCAAGAATACGTTAAGAAGTGCTGAACTAAGTTGTGCAAGCCAGGCTTCAGGAAACAACCATCAAAACTCTTTTGAGTTTGGACCAGGCCATGCAGTTGAAAAGCCAGAAGGAACACTTCCATCTGGTAAAGTTCATGAATATACAGAATTGCCAAAAGCCAGTAACTTGCAGCCCAGCGTTGGTGCAACTTCAGCTTCACCAGAAAGCGAAGACAAAGATGAAAAAGAAACACTTAAAGGAAAAGTTGCTGCTTGTTCCCAACAGAAGCCTAGCTTCCAGGTTTTGTCTTTAAAAGAAAAAATGAATGAAAAATCCAAGCATCAAATTTCAGATCCTTCACAGTTCCAGAGTTTGAGAAACTTCTGGGATACTGGAGCTAAATTACAGCGTAGCCTTGATAGGGGAGATGTTTCTTTGCCAAATCATACTAGTTCAATAATCTATGAAAGAAAATCAAAGGAAGATGAAAAAGGCAGAGATAAGCAAGAGTTAATTCAACAGCAAACCCAAACATTGGAGAGAGAAAAAAAACAGAAATCAGATTCTGTGGTGTGTGAACTGCCTCTAGGATCTCCTACGCTGAAAGGTCTCAGTGTGACACACACAAAAAATACAGACTCTGTACAGCTGGACAGAAAACCAGTTATCTCAAAACCACAGGAAAAGATGGGTCTTCCAGAGCAAGAAGTTAAAGAATGTGTAGAGAAAAATAGTGTTTCATCAAAAGAACATCATGTTTCCTTGCAGTTGCTCCAATCACCTGGTGATAAAGATGCTTTAAAGGAGAAAGCAGTGGATGATTGGCTATGCTTACCTATAGAAAAAGTGGAGAACAAGACTACTGCATTAGAAATCAGTCTTCCTAAAGAGGAAGTTGCAGAGACGGTGGATAAGGTGGTTCTACCTAAAGCTGAGCTTGATGCATTTAAATTAGGCCTAAAGAAGTTAGAAAAGGAAGCTTCTGAGATGTCATCTAGCTTGAACCTAAAAGAAAACATTTTGAAAGGGACAACTTTTCACTCAAATCAGTGCAAGGTTTCTGAAAGAACAGTAGAAGAGAGCCATGACATTTCTCCTACCGATCAAAAAGAAGAAATAAGCAAAAGCACAGAAGTGACTGTGCCATCAACAGATGAGAATGAAAACAAAAGCAGCCTCAGGAAACTGTTTAGGGAATTTGAACCTTTCTGTCTACGACATCAGCCAACAGAGAAGGATGATGCTCTTAGGGGTTCTTGGAGGCCTCAAGCTGGTTTGCAGAACCTGCTCAGAGAAACCTTTGCATCTCAAACTTCTGAATATAGAAGGGTGGGAATGAAAACGTCCAATGACACAAATGGTATGTTACACACTAACTGTAGTGTAGAATCAACATGCCAAGAAGACACTGGTCAGCCTGAAGAGGTCAATGAGACCACAGAAAAATCTGTTGCCCCATCCAAGGTCAGTGGCTTGAGTTCTGCTTTAGAAAAGCTCATGAAGGAGGCCACTGAAACGCCACCTCCTAAACCAAAACGTGCTGACAACACAGTACAGAGAGCTGCTGAGATGGAAATTAAAAGCATGACCTGTAAGCATGATGGAGAGCTGCCGCAGGAAATCAGAGAGACCATAGAAAAGTCTGTTGTCCCATCCCAGGTTAGTGGCTTGAGTTCTGCTTTAGAGAAGCTCATGAAGGAGGCCACTGAAACGCCACCCTCTAAACCAAAACGTGCTGACAGCACAGTACAGAGAGCTGCTGAGATGGAAGTTAAAAGCACGACCTATGAGCACGATGGAGAGTTGTTGCAGGAAACTGGTGAGACCGTAGAAAGATCTGTACTGTCCAAGGCTGAATATGGACTGCTTGATGTTAATTTGCAGATGCTACCGAAAGAGGTCTCTGAAACACCACCTTCTGTGCTAAAAAATATGAATAAGAAAATGCAAGGTAAAATACAGACTAGTCAAAGTATGCATGCTCCACATGAACAAGAGAGAGATGATCCTCAAGAAATACAAGAAACAATAGAAAAAACTTCTGTTTCAAATACTGCAAAATTCAGTGAATTCAGTGGCTCTTTAGAAAAACTTCTTCAAGAAGCATCTGAAACTTCATCTCCGTTATCCGAAGAGTTACATAAACAAGAAAAGTTTGGGGATCATATGTTTCCATCACAACAAGAGACTCTATTCATGACAGTGTCACAGCCTTATAATGCTTTAAGTAGCTATCATACCCAGATGAAGATAGCTATCAAAGAGGGAGCTCCAGAACAAAGTATCAGAACTTCAATAAATGATCTGACAGTAAGTGAAATTGAAGCTTCTGATCTCCCTAAAAGAAATGAAGCTTCTAATAAAATAGAAGAGAGAAACAGGGCTCCAGTTGATCCCTCTTCCTTGGAAGGAGAGACCAATATGATTGCAATCAAGCAGTTCAAGATAAACGAAAAAGAAAGGAGAGGTGAAATCACATCCTTGGATGCTTCTGAAAATAATTCAGAATTTAAAGCACTGTTGAAATTCAGAAGAGCAAGCACACCACTTAAAGATGAGAGCAACTCCCTCCAGCCAGAAGGAGCTCAACTCTGCCTGACATCTCAGCATGAGGATAATGATGAAGAGGAAGGGGATGGCTTACACTTGGGATCCAAATTTTCAGATGAAAACTCTGATTCCCTCTCTGGAACCAGAAGTTCAATTTGTGAGCCGTTTGATTTCTAAAATTCATGGTGCTGGGTTGTCAAATATGGCTACAGTTTTTTTGGTAGCCAACTTGAAATATGTTAACCAAAAGTCTGTGTGATGCTTATTTCTTAATTGAATGCTTTGGTTATTTGTTTGGGAAGGATGAGAAGAACTAATTAAGTCCTTTAATTGGAAAGTGTTTGGCAAATGTACTATATTTAGATAAGCCTTTTCTGTAAGGGGAGTTTAGCAGCATGAATCAATTGCATCAATCTTCATGATTTACCCTTTTCTTCCTCCCCTGTGATGTCACCTTCAAATCAATAACATTGTAATACTCAACCTGGTATATCTTCTAAATATCCTGGATTAAAAGAGGAAAGAAAAAAAAATTATCAGTGACTGACTGAGTTCATTCTTTAGTTTGACCAGTTAGTCTTAAAAGGTAAATACTTATCAGTGGAATGGCTAGATATAAAGACAATACCAATACTCCGTGCTATTTAACTTGTTGTTGCTGCCTGTCGCACTAGAAAGTGGCCCTATAAATGAAGTGGTCTGTTTTCCAGGATTCTCATTGTTTGGTTGAATGGCAGCTCTGGTCAATGTATAGTGTATGATAGTCATCGAAGAGCTTAAGGTAGAGGAGATAATTTAACTTACCTAACTTGCTCCTGAGAGACTGGGAATGTTTTCTTCACCTGGAGAATCTGAGAAATACTGAAGTTTCCAACTCCTGCTAACTTACTGTTGAGCCTGTTTTGAAAGTAATATTCCAACAGCAGTCACTGAAAACTCAAGACAAGTGAGGAAAAATTGAAACATAACTTGTTTTTACCATAATTACAGGGTTGCTGTCTATAAGACCTGGTTGGTTGGCTGATGGGGAGGACAGTGAGGCAGGAAGGGGAGAGAGTCTTAAAGGTTTCTGATGGAGCTAGGTCTGCCTTGATTCTGCCCTTGGAGACAGCTGCATAATTTCAGGGACCCAAATCTCTCTGCAGTTGGATGTTTTTTTTGTTTCAATACTTGAGTAACAACCAAAAAAGTGACTTTCACTGAGGAGAAAATGCAATGGACAAATTTACACAGAAGGAAAAACTAAAGCTATTAAGTTTTTAACACTGGTTCATAACAAGATGGTTACAAACTGGCTGAAGTCTGAGTTTATCTTATGTTGTTCTTGGGCAATTAAGACAATAAAACCCCTTATTAGTACAGACAGCAATACCTACGCAGGGGAAATCAACCAACCTGTCTCTCTCTACTGATGGCTGAGAGAATTTAGAGCAAATGAACATGTAAATTAGACATTTGGGTTTTTAAATTTTGAGTTTATTTTGTATTTGCATTGAATGTTCTTTGTTAAAGGTCAAAATAGATTCTTGTGAGAAATCCATGGTTGATTTTTTTTAGTGACTTGCTTAAAGTGGCATGTCTGTGTGTGCAGTGTTCATGTGTTTTGTCTTGTAACAGGTTCAGAAGAAGAATTAAACCCTGTTTTGATGGCTTTGAAAAGGAGTGCAGATAGGAAAATGCCTTCCAAAAGTCTAGAGGACATTCCATCAGCCACCTCAAGTGAGCACAAAGCTTGTGTGTCTCCCATGGCCCCCAGTTTGGCTTAAACTTGTTCACGCTGTTCTTCCACACAGCTTTGCCAAGTAGTGGTTTTTGTCTTTGCTTCTCAATAAGCAGTATGGAGTTTGTACTGTAAAACTGAATTCTTTTCTCATATGATTTAGTTTTCAGTTCTTTGTATTAATTTTGAAACAACACTGGTCTATGGAGCAGACATCTTCCAAAAATGCACTGTGCTAATCTATGATGAACTGTTTCCTGGATAGTTAGGAAGTTTTCAATAGTGAAAGTATTCACAACTACTCAAATCAGTAATGAACAACAACTGCCGTTTTCTCCTGGCTGCTTGCCTGGGTCAAATTAGTAGACAGTGGAAGTATGAAAATTTTCTTTGTTTAGTAGTGTTTCATCTGTGTATTCTAGCAGTTACTATACCAAACTCACTTTAAGAGAACACAGTGAGACAAGATTGTACTTAAGAGGCTACAGAGGGAATTAATGCTAAGATTTTTTAAAATAATTATAATTTTTATAATTTTAATTCTTTTTTTATTATTATTCCTGTCTCCCTTCACCCTGCCCCTCAGTGTCTTCATGCTTATCTCATGTCCAAAGGGGAAGACGTAAACTGACCTTGTGTGTTTTGGGTTTTTTTTAAACTGAAGCATGGAGGTGTAGATTTTGAAAGATGTTGGCTATTGTTGGCAAATTACTCTTCTAATACTACTTATGCTACTGCTTGCTTCTAACTAGTTTCTAGGTTTTAGGTATGCACTAACATTGTTGAAACAGCACACTGATAGAAACTCTGTCAACGTGAGACTGCTGCTTGGATGTAGGCTTGAAGTAGTGTGTGAAGTAGAAAGCATCTCTTGAATGTAACCATTCTCCTGGCTCTGCTGGTTTGTTTTGGTTTTTTTGTTCTCGTTACTCTTGATTCTGTGATTATCACTGCCATCCATTGTATCATACTGAACAGCAAAATTTCTAACTGTGTGTTACTTTTTTTCCTGCACAGATAAAGGAAAAATAAATAATCCAAAGGAAGAATTAGCTCTTAGTGCTGAAGATGGTAAATATCTTTTGTGTCTGCATGGAAGCTTATTGTTTTTTCAGTAGCCTCTGTTTGCTAGTGAAGGAGGTTTTGAAACCCAGAACTGTATTGTGCTTTTAGATTTGATTAATTTCAGCATGACTTTAATGCCTTTGCAGAATTTTGTTGTGTTGTTTTATTCTTAGGGAATATACTTACGCCCTGCTGTATCTGTAGAAACTCTGTGCCACCTACCAGTGTATTATTTTGGCCTTTGGTCATTCTGCCTGTGAAACAGTTACTAAAATCAGAGAGCTTTGAACATTAGCTCAGCTGAAAGAGTTGGCCTAAGTAGATATTGCATTTGTTTGTTCCTCTCTTGCGTTATAACATGCAGGATGTTTTGCTGATGCAAAACACCCTTCAGAATACATTGGTTAGAAAGGAACCTCTCTTATAATCCCTGTCTCAGTCCAGCAATAGTAGAATTACTCTAAGTAATAGATGCACTGCTAGATCAGCTACTATTGATATCATCAATCCACTAGTGCAGTACAAATGTCTTTCTGTTTTCTGTATGCCTTTAAACATTCCAAATCTAAGCAAAATAAAAGTAAACCTGCTCCAAGACCATGTCAAGATAAACACAATAGAAAAAACATCAAATAACACTGAATATGGTGGAATATAACACAAAATTACTTATTTACTACATTGGTGCACTACAGTTTTAAGAAATAGTTGTGCACAGTTACATTTGTGGTCATGTTTTAGATGCTTTAAAGCATTTTGCATGTTAGTGGCCTATAGTATAAATAGGATGATCATAGCATAATAGGATGCATGCAATGTCTGGTAAATTAACAAGACTTAAGACCTGTACTGCACTTTTCTCTCAAATGGAGACCCCTACTGAAAGCATGTTATATATTCAATATGGAATGTGTAGGCACTTATCTGAAAAGGGGAGGTTGAGTTCAGTTTATTAAGAGTGAAGTTTTGAAAAAATGACTAACACAGCCAAATTGATAGCTGTACAGACAGAATAAACTAAAATTTGAAGATACTATACATCTTTTTAATTTGCTTAGCTTGAACAGTCATGTTCCTTTTGTTATGATCCAGCTCCTCAAAGGAGGACAGTGATGCAAAACATAGAAACATATGGGGTCTGGGGAAGTAAAAAACTTCCCACATATAAAATACATTGATGCTATTTATAACGTTGCAAAGCTGTTTGTGCTACTGAATGACTGTTGTCAATACTGAGCAGGACCGAAACCTGATCAGCATCAAGAGAGGAATGAAAATGCAGCAGGAAGTGAGTAGTAGGATTCTTCCAGCAGACGACGGAGAGACTTCTCCACCGATATTTAAAATAATACATTAAAAATCCTTTTTTATTTAACAACTAACATGTTACACATCTGGACTAGATACTTACTCAGTGGGGAAACTGCATCTAACTGCATACTGACATTAACTGATACGTTGAGGACCTCTTGAGCTTCAACAGCAAAAGCTTTGCAAAAGCTTTGCAAAAGCTTAACTCACGCCTTGCAAACAATCCCATCACACGTGCAGTGTTTCATTTTAGGCAATAGGTACGTGCCCCCCAGCTGTTTGTTGCCAAATAATTCTGTCTTATAAGACATTCAGTATTGGTGCATTTCACAACGTTTATCCAGTCCCAAGATTTAGAGCTTTAGTGCAGTATTAAATATAACTGAGGTTAGAGCATGGAAAATTCTGAGAATCCTGGGCTTACAGCAAACTGGATTTTTGCAAGGCTGGCTTGTGCAATTAAGCTTTGTGCAGTGAAAGAACATGGAGGTGAAGTTCAGTAGAGGTATACAAAAGTTGAAGAGATGGGCTGCAAAACACTGCATTGTTAATGAGAGGTGCATCTTATAAATAACTAGGAGTACTTGAAACTTCTTTGTTCAGGTCTAAAAATTGCTTGATTTAAACAAATGTTCCTATTGCCATTAATTTGAGTAAATAAAAGAGCAGAGATTGGCTTGTGCACTAACTTCTTACCAAAAACCTCATGATGACTCTAATGTCAGTGATGGTATGTTCAGTGCATAAGTGTACGTATCCTTGTTCTAGGAAGAGAATCTAGAAGGTAAATTGAAAATGTTTTGTTCATCGCATTTGATCAGAATTTGCTTGCAGCATCCAGGCTTGTACGTCATGTCAAGCAGTGTAAACACTTCTGCTCTGGCCAAAGTTCTTTGCTCAGTGTTATAGAGATGTCAAAGCAGATTATCCTTCCTAATGGTAGCTTCTCTGCATCCTGGGGAGGGGGGATAAAAAAATCTTGCATCCAAGTTGTAAACTGGTTGTGCATGTGCATGTATTTCATCTGAAGTTGTTTGTTTCTAACCATGTCCTATGATGGAATCTCACTGTGTTGATGCATAAACTTATTTTTGAAACCTTTTGAATTGCTGCTTTTCAGTTTCCACAGTGCCTTCACAGCCTGATAAGCTGTTTTCCAATCCTGAAAAACTGAAAGGACTAAGCAAGTCAGTACCGTCATTCCTACAGGAAGAGGCAAGTTCCATCTCTGAAATATTGTAACTAAAGCTTTTGATTACTACGGCATTTTGCATTTGTCAAGTAGTGCTTTCTTGGGTCTGACAAGTCAGATTTTACTATTGGACCATGACATGGAGTTGAGGTTGTAACAATCAGCAGATGATCCCAAACAACCTGAGGCTAATTAACCTTTCAAAGGCTTTAGTCCAGTAATGAGAGGTTTATTCTTACTGTACAGCTAAACACACAGAGCGTGTTTTATCTAGGAGAATGAAGCATAGTGAATGCTTGCTGTTATTCCAAAGGGCAATATCTATCCTTAAACTTTATCTTTTTTTTTTATCTTCAGCCAATTAAAAAGCTTACTAGTGTGGGTTTTGAATGAATCAGTCTGCCAAATACTTGAAAGCCAAAGGATGATATGTGACCAGTCTAGTCACAGTAGAAAGGGTTTGGGGATGGTTCATATTTATATTCTAAGAAATCATCAACACCCAAATCTGTTTATTCTTCCCCCCCCCCCCCCAATTTATCTTTAAAATTATGATTAATCTCAGTACTGTCTTGAGTTATCCAGCTCACACATAGAGTGTATATCTAGAGTTTATCATCACTGAAGTACTATCTGGCCAATACAAAGCACGAAACTAATGAATGGATAACATAAATCTGGTAGAAACAACAGGTTAAAAATATATGTTGTAGGGTAGTCATGGTGGTGGTATTAACACTCATTTCTGTGTGCTAGTTCAGTTCTAGAATTATTTTAAAAATAATGAATTCTGATAATATATTTTCTAATTAAAGAAGAAATACAAAGAAATCTATCTGTTAGAGTACCAGTGTCTTTTCCTTCTGCATAAAAGAGATCACAGCCTAAAAAATTAAGGGTTCTCTACTTATGAATAGTAACAATATCCTTACTTAACATTTCAAATTAACTTTAAAAAAAAAAATCAATCACATGTGTTGTGTGTTCCGGAGGCATGCAGTGCTTAATAATTCTTTGTCTGTGAACTTCCAGACATTCCACAAACCTCCACGAGAAGAGCTTTGACTGTTCCTATCCAGAGAGCAGGCTTTGAGTAAATTAAGTACAAGGTTGAAAGTAACCAGAACTGGGTTCAGTCCTGTACCTCTTCTGCTGACCCCGCTCTGTGGACAGCAGCTAAAATGGTCTTAGGTGAACCATATATCCTTCCTCTACAAGAGGGCTTAGGATTCTCCTGTCTTTCAAAGAGTCCATGTAACAGGACTGAATATCCACACTGCTTAACTGTTACTTCACTCCCTGGGTTTATTTTGGAGGTCCCCAGATAAATTGCTCTCTCCAAAACAATTTGTCTCTCAAGGAGCCTTGCACTAGGTAGTATGGATGCTAGTCAGTCCTTTCCTTTGGTCTCTGAACTGGGCAACAATCCTGGCCTGCTTTTATCTAGCAGTATAGACATAGCCAGAGAGGCTACAATCAACAGATCTTTATAAAGACTTATTCAAAATGCTTATGTGCTATATATTTATTTCTATAAATACTCATTTTCTTAATGTGTGTAGAAATTTTTGTTTACTAATCTTGCATCTGTTAGTAGATCTATGACAGCAGTTCAGAACTGTGTAAAGCAGGGGGAAAGCCTTGTAAATTGTTCATGAGTGGAATACAACAGGGAGATGGTGGTTTCTATCACAGAATAGAATCATAGAATCTTTAAGGTTGGAAAAGACCTCTAGGATCATCAAGTCCAACCGTCAACCCAACACCACCGTGTCTACTAGACCATGTCCTGAATTGCCTGTATACACGCTTTTTTGAACACCTCCAGGGATGGTGACTCAACCACCTCTCTGGGGAGCCTGTTCCAATGTCTGACCACCCTTTCAGTGAAGACATTTTTCCTAATACCCAATCTAAATCCTCCCTGGCACAACTTGAGGCCATTTACCCTTCTCCTATCACTTCTTACTTGGGAGAAGAGACCAACACCCACCTGGCTACAACCTCCTTTCAGGTAGTTGTAGGGAGCAAGAAGGTCTCCCCTCAGCCTCCTTTTCTCCAGGCTGAACAACCCCAGTTCCCTCAGCCAATCCTCATCAGACTTGTGCTCTAGACCCTTCACCAGCTCCGTTGCCCTTCTCTGGACACGCTCCAGCACCTCAATGTCCTTCTTGGAGTGAGGGGCCCACAACTGATCACAGTACCAGAAATGCGGCCTCACCAGTGCTGAGAACAGGGGGACAATCACTTCCCTGGTCCTGCTGGCCATACTGTTTCTGATACAAGCCAGGATGCTGTTGGCCTTCTTGGCCACCTGGGCACACTGCTGCCTCATATTCAGCCGGCTGTCGACCAACACCCCCAGGTCCTTTTCCTTTGGGCAGCTTTCCAGCCACTCTGCCCCAAGCCTGTAGCGTTGCCTGGGGTTGTTGTGACCCAAGTGCAGGACCTGGCACTGAGCCTAGTTGAACCTCAGACAGTTGGCCTCAGCCCATTGATCCAGCCTGTCCAGATCCCTCTGTAGAGCCTTCCTGCCCTGAAGCAGATTGACACTCCCTCCTCTATAAAAGTTTGCATAGGAAGATGCCAAAGCACACTTGGGAAGTAAAGCATCGATGCTTTAGTGCAGTGATAGTGCAGAGACAGAACCGGGTTGTAAGCACGTAACCTGCTAATGACCAAGTAAACCAAAGCTGCCATTCCCTGATGCAAAAGCAGGGGCATCCTTGCCCTCTTGGAAGAAAGGCTTTTTGCAAAAGCCATTTGCTATACCCAGTGCTGTTCTACTCTGTGTGTTACCTTCCAACTGACTGCCTTAAAGACAGAGGCTACAGAATTGATGGTGTTTGCTATATAAAAGAAAGGGATTGGTAAAAGACCTCAGCATTATCACTTGCATAAGTTTATACGTGAGAGAGTGAAGTAGAGAAGTTGAGTTTAATTGTCACAATAAAGATAACTTTGTACTTTTTCATTGCTATTTGAGATTTAAAACCAAATAAAAAAACCCCTGGTTGCATTATTGCTTTAAAAAACTTTCAGTGTAGGCTTTCCATCAGAAAAATTCTTTCAACTTTAAGTGCATGACCTAATTTAAGAAACATTAATTACTCATGTTGCACTACAAGGGGATTTAAATTCAGGTTTTCACTGAGTCCCAATCTGCATTAAAATTCTCTTTGTTTTTAATGTTCCTTGTGACTCTAAAGAACCTACACAGACTTTCTTTCTGTGATGTTTTTGTAGAGTGATGACAGAGAGACAGATACAGCATCAGAAAGCAGTTATTCCCTTGGCAGAATCAAGAAGAGTCCCAGCTCTCTAACCAATCTTAGCGGCTCTTCTGGCATGGCCTCCTTATCCTCTGTATGTAAACCAAAACCTTGTTTTAATGGCACTTGGCTTTTGCTAATCTCTTCAGTATTGTTTTGGCTACCTTCTTATACCTCTTACCTTTCTTCCCTTGACATCTCTGTCTCCTTCCTTCCACTTCTGTTATGTGAACCCTTGCATGGAATTGCCTAAAATAAAATTGGTTTTACTTTTCTTGTTTCCTAGTTATATATCAGGGCCTGTTCAGGACTCTGTTGTGCAGCATGCTCTGTAAGCACTGAACAAAGAGGTGGATTTTACCCCAGGAGCTTACATTTGTAGCTGAAAGTAGAAATTGATTTATGTAGAATAAACATTTAGAAAAGGAGAAGGGGGGGGGCAGGGGAGAAATAAATGAAAGAAAGAGACAGTATTGGTATGTGGGGTGCGTAATTAAGTCAGTGAACTAGCTAACCAAAAGTCATTAATTTATGTGGACTTTATTGGGAAAGGAGGATTTTGGGGAAGGATATTGAGATTAAAAAAAATTTGTATATCCTTCTCTTTCTACCTGTGTAGGGTTTAATTTTCAAGTATGTTTTGTTTAGGCATCTAATACAACCACAGATGTTATCACTAATTTTTCTGTTGGTATTTTCAGAAGGCCTGTTGTCCTAAACTCTTAGGCTCTGCTTTCTGCAAGGAAGATCAGCTGAAGGGATACCTAAGTAATATTTCAAGGATCTGATCACAGGCAATCTCCAGATCTACAGCATCCTATTAATTTCATTTCTTCTCTCTCAATGCAATAAAGACATTCAATTTTTTTGTAGAAAACATGGCCTACCACCTTTGATTTAAAAATAACTTTCTTTTGTTAATCTGCTTGCTGAGAAACTTGTATAATAGTGTCTGTTACATCTTGTTGTTACATCTAAAAGGACACAGCTGATTTCTTTACTGCCTGAATTCTGAGCATAACTTCTAATCTTGAAGTACCTGGTGAAATGCAATGCCTGGAAAATTCTTCTCTTCTCATATGATACAGGTGAGCGGAAGTCTAATGAGTATCTATAGCGCAGACTTTGGCAACGTGGATGTGAAGGGGAACATTCAGTTTGCTATTGATTATGTAGAACAGCTGAACGAGCTCCACGTCTTTATTTGCCAGTGTAAAGACTTGGCAGTGGCAGATGTTAAGCGGCAGCGTTCAGACCCGTAAGTAGAGAGAATATATTTATTTCCTAATGGAAGTTTTTCTTTTAATGTGAAAATGAAAACTGATGG
Organism: Balearica regulorum gibbericeps; assembly: GCF_011004875.1. NCBI lineage: Eukaryota > Metazoa > Chordata > Aves > Gruiformes > Gruidae > Balearica > Balearica regulorum. The sequence continues at coordinate 211,993,002 of NC_046184.1, read as the reverse complement.
TTTTTTCCAATCTCTCTAACCTGTTGGAGTAAATAACCCAATAAATAAATGAAGAGGCTATAACATGCTTTACGTTGTTTTCCACTATCAACTGAATATAGAATTGCCACTATAAATTGGTACACGTATTAACATGGGAAGCTCAAACCTTAAGAATATGAAATTCTCTTTTAAAATTCAACTTTCCAGTTGGTAAATCCTACTTTGATTAGTTTGTTGTGGTTTATTTTTTTAATAGGATTAGAGCCTATAAATATGATATCTAGGCATACTGTAGTTAAATATTCTGTATTTGTATGTGTTTAGGAGATGTTTCAACACATTTCCCCGTGGTAGAAGGAGGTTAATGTCTCAGTTTGGGAACAATTGTTATACTTCACCACTGCCATTCCATTTCTTAAATGTAACAAGCTGAACAACATAATGGCTAGTTAAATGGATTTCTTTCACTTTATAAGCAAATATTTGTGTATTTTGGAAGGGGAAGTTGGAAAGGGGGTGGGTGTTTTGCTCTTCTAACCAGCCTATCTAAATTTTAGGTATGTAAAGACCTACCTGCTTCCAGAGAAATACAAGCTGGGCAAACGGAAGACCTCTGTCAAAAAGAAAACTTTTAATCCAGTCTATAATGAAATACTGCGGGTATTTATCAAACTTCTACTAGATATGAAATACTGCATGCATATGAGGAACCGTAACTCTTTGGCACAGGTCTAGATGCTCTCAAGAGACGTCAGGATGAGGCAGATCACTCTATAGCAGTACCTGTGTCCTTCCATTGATAGGTTACCTCTACAGTGTACTCTGGATACAGCACTGAGAGCACTGATTGTTGTATACATCTTGCAAACACACACAAGCTAAGTATGAGCTTAAGATGCTTGAAATCAGTAAAGCATGAAGAGAGTTTTCTTCTGAAATCAAGAAGTGTGCTGTTACAGATATATAAACCCAGACGTGTCTTTCTAACCTTGTCATTTTCAGGCACAGCATTGATAAAAATCTAGTTTGTTTTAATTTTTTCTCATTTCTTCCTCTTGGTAGTATAAAATTGAGAAAGATCTCCTAAAGAACCAAAGCCTTAATATCTCTGTCTGGCACAATGATACCTTTGGGAGGAATAGCTTCCTTGGTGAAGTGGAGTTGGATTTAGGAACTTGGGACTGGAATGATAAATCCAACAAGCAGATCAACTGGTTTCCACTCAAGCCAAGGGTAGGTTACGAAGTGTGGGTTAACTGGTTTGTATTTTCCACTGTAAGTGCAAAACCAAGTCATTATTTATTTAGGCCTGGTCTTGTGTGTTCTGTGTTTTTTGCATTGGTTATTAATCATAAACACCTCTTTACTGGTAAATGGAACATAAAGTTCTGAGGTTTCTATTAGTCTAGTAAGTAGCTAGCTATTATAGTAGAAAAAAACTTTCTCATGGTTTAAGGAGTAAGAATTTTAAGATGTTTTTCACTTGCGTCATGTTGCTGCAACAGATGCCTGAAGGCACTTGTTCCCTGAATACGAACTAGACCTCCTGACAATATGGAACAAGTGCAGCAGCATTTTAATATCAGATGCAATGATGACTTCCATGTCTGTATGGCTCTTGTCTGTTAATGGGTTTCAGACAAAATCTAAACTTTTAACTAAGTCACTGCCAGAGGTTCTGGTTTCTCTTGGTTTTCTCCTTTTTTTTCCTTGAATTTACTTCATTTGATCATTCCAAAATTAGCTCAATACCAAGTTTAATAATTTGTAGAACAAAACAGGAATGTCTTGGTAGTCTTCAGCACTAGTTTAATCCAACTGATTTTAAAACTGCTCTGGGTAGATAAATGTAACCAAATGTTAACAGGTGCCATTTTCCATCTACAGATGCTCCATGACTTTCTGAAGAAATGACATATTCTTCTGCCTTTTTTCAAGATAACTCTTGTTGAGAATGATTTTTAGATTGTATTAAATGAGACAAAACATTCCTATAGAAATGTGTTTATAAAATTGCACTTCCTGTTGCACAAAGAGTGAGTTTCCTGATTGAAAGAGCGTATGTTCCAGTTCTAAAAGTGGCAAAGATGCGCACTTAAAGCCCCTTGGCCTCTCTTGGGTCTTGTTTTCTGCTTTATTAGAAGAGCTATATATCTGAGGCACTGTCAAGTGGTTAAATATGCCCTAAAAGCTCTCATGCCCTGTAAACTGAGGGAAGACTAATGGATAAGGAAACATGAAAAAAACCTTGCCTCATGTAGAAGTCGGGCTTGTTCTGGTGGAAAACTTTGCATGGTAAACTCTGCACTTGAACTGCAAGGTTTGAGCTTTGTGGTTGTTTTTTCTTCTTAAATTTCAGACTTCAACAATGACTCTTAACCTAGAAAATAGAGGGCAGATGAAACTAGCCCTCCAGTATGTCCCACACCCTGTTGCAGGTATGTGTTGCTTCTTTGTTTGGGTTTGTCAGGCCTTTGGGGTTTTTTGTTCTTTTTTTTTAAAAAAAAAAAAAAAAAAGTTGTTTGATGTTTTTCAGCCAATTTAGACATCTTGTTTTAATATAAAAGTAGAATTATTTTGTTTTTCTGGAGGATTAAGTCACCCTGGTCACGAATTCAGTTTAGGACCCAAAGATCCCTTTAGGATCTTTTGTTGTTTTTAATGTTACAACAGAAGAAATTACGTCATTGTTATAATCTCAGATTTCTAACTTCTGTATGTGTACCAAAATTCTTTTTTCTCACTAATAATTTCAGAGATTATAAATCATCAGGCAGGTGCCTGTAGTTGTACATTTCTAAATAAACAATGACAACACACTAAATTAAAGCAATATTAGAAGTAGAAAACAGCAATAAGTATTTAGAACGCAGCGATTTTATAGCAGTATGATCTGTTTGCTTTAATCTTGTATGGCAGCTGATAACTGGCTAATCTGACAGTGAAGCCAGGTCTTTAATCCAGTCAGTCAATAAGAATCAAATATATCAAGAGCGCAAAGGAGCTTATTTGAAAGCACAAGCAGCAATAAATGCTAACATCGCATAGGCTGAGGACAAGCTGGTCTCTTTATCTAGGAGGCTTGGAAAGAGAAGTCCAGTAGCATGTATTTGTTGAGTTGTAACAGAAGAAAAGTCATTGTAGGAATACAGAGGTGATGTGATCTTGCAGTGCTTTGATAGGATGAAGATTGCAGCTTCAAGGGAACAGAGAGGAATGTTGAATCAAGACGTGAGATAATGAGAGTCTACGCTGAATATGACTTCTACAAATTGGCAGGAACTGCTGCATCATCGAAATTAGCTTTAAAGGAGATCTACAAGGCTTAATCAGTTCTTTTGTTTTATTTTTACAGGAAAGAAGACTCTACCTACTGGTGAGGTCCACATCTGGGTGAAGGAATGCCATGACCTTCCTCTTCTGAGAGGCAACAGGCTCAACTCTTTTATTAAATGGTAAGAACTGTGGTTGAAGTCATCAAACATGGTGGCCTAATCATGCTACTGTTGTGCTTTCTAATCTTATCTTTGTTTTTCTACATTCAAATTAAAAACCACCTAATTAGCTTCTGATTCTCCTTTATTGTAATGCAAATTGCCCTGCAGGGCTTACAACTTCAAGATGTTGAGTATATACTGCCAAGTAAGACTGGGAGAACTTCCTGCATAATCGCTACTCTTTCATTTTGGCCGCTCAGTAACTTGGTGGAGGGGCTACTCAAAATTGTGCCTGTTTTTATTTGCATTTAAACAAAGTGCGTTTGTGCGAGAGTATGGGTTAGCTTAGCAAATCAGGGGAGGGGACAGAAGTGAGTTGTACTTCTTCCTCCTGCTTTCCATGCACAGTCTAAAAATGTAAAGAGACAAGAATAACAGACGGTTGGGAAATCTCTGGCAGCAACCAAAAGGTTTCAGTGTTGTTAGTGATAATGCAGCAAATAAACTCACTTGTGCCTCTTCCCCACCTGACCTCCCCTTCCCTTCCATCCTTTGAAGCACGAGGGTGGATACATGCTGCCAGTGTGTCTTGGGAAGGACAGAGAATATGACCTTTGACTTCCCCTCCATGATGCTAATACATGTTATCTTCAGTCACATACTAACGTGCAAAGGACACCGTCAGTCGGTAGTTTCTGTCTGTTCAGTATGTTCAATGCAGGCTGTGCAGTGCAAGTGCAAACTGACGATGCTTTCTCTGTCTGAAGTACTGTTCTTCCAGATACTAGCAGAAAAAGTCGCCAGAAAACAAGAACAGTGGCAAAAACTACAAATCCAGTATTCAACCACACCATGGTCTACGATGGCTTTAGACCAGAAGATTTGAAGGAAGCCTGCATAGAACTCACAGTCTGGGATCACAACAAACTAGCCAACCACTTTCTGGGAGGTCTCAGGATAGGCCTTGGAACAGGTACTGCACAACACAGAGCGATCCTTAATTTACAAAATACAGTCTTTCCTTTTTTCCCCTCTTCCTTTCTATTTCTTCTCTTTTTGCAAAGATCACTGAACAGCCTTTCAGTTAGTTATTTACTGAAGAGTTTCATTCAGTAACTTAACCTGTTCTTCAGCACAGATCCTGAAATGTAAATAATAGCAGTGTTACAAAGGTTAGGATGACTGACAAGTAAGAAGACAAATTAGAAATAAACCTTTGGCCATACGTTGCATCTGGCACTGTTTGAGGTACAAGAATATGCTATTCCTGCACCCAAAATCTTGATAATTTAGGCATGCAAAAAACTAGGTATGTGGTGTAAAGACAATATTGGGTGGAGATAAAAGGATAGATCAGGATTGTGTGGTAAGATTTGAAGACATTGGATAGGAAAGCTTATAAAAGCAAACAAGTTTTTAGCATAAGAGCAATATAAGATATGCAGATAGAAGAATTCTGTGTTTTCCCTATGATTATATTTGTCCCTTTCATTGTCCTCTCCAGTCTGAGGGATGGATGTTTGGAGTCTTCTCAAGCAAATACAAGAAAATTACTTTTCCCAAATTAATTTCTTGTATGGTTCACCAGAATAACCTAAAATACAAATTAAGCTAGTAAATCTCAATTTGAATTTGAGAGTACTCAAGGTTGTACTTCAGTACAAGATCAGTGTCCTGTTTTATTCTTAAACTCTCTCTGATGTTAATCACCCAGACATCTTTCTCCTTGGGATTGTGACAGTAAGGATAACAAGAAAAAAAAGCCTGGAGAAAGATGACAAAGTTTCTATGCAAAACTGTCGTTAATTGTATTTGACAAAATGGTTCAAGTGTAAAAATGTAGAACTGGATCTTCAAAGTACTAGGTCAGCTACCTGAGGTGAAATTGTTTTAGAAGACAGGCAAATTTGATTGTCTGCTCTCAACTCTGCAGCATATTGAGCAATGTTTCGCTTAAAATTAACATTTTTCTAGGCAAAAGCTATGGAACTACGGTAGACTGGATGGATTCTACTTCAGATGAAACTGCCCTTTGGGAGAAGATGATGAACTCACCGAACACATGGATAGAAGACACGCTACCTCTCAGGATGCTAATGGTTGCAAAATTGACAAAATAAGGTGGCTTTTTAATTGCTAGTGTCGAAAAGAAACCTTGGGAATGAAATTAAAGGTGTGGCGTGAAACTTGGAAGAGGAACACAGTAGCTCTTTTGACAGTCTCTGCCCCATTGCTGTTCTGGTTTTGTGCTGCCAAATGTCACTTTATATTTCAAATTAAACTTCTGCATGCAGATTATTATGTAAATTTAAGGGATTCTTTTCACTGAAAATGACTTCAAGAAAGAAGGCACTTGCAGAACTCAGTGGTAGAGGTAGCTATGATACCTGGATGCTTGTGTTGCCTAACTAAAGCCTTGCTGAGCCCTTAAATACTCTAAATTACCAGAAAAAAATAAGAGCAAGTCACTCATTCTGTACACTTCCAGGGTTGTTCCTGAAGTGTTTTATTAATAAGATAGCAACAGGTTGCATTTTGTTCATGCTCACTAGTATGTGTCTGTGTCCTCGTTATGCCATGTCAGATCTCTCCAGTAAGGAACATGAGCACAAAGAATTTTTTTTTTCTTTTGAAAGTTGCTTTATTTGTAGTTGTACATTTCTCAGATATGAAAGTCGCTTCTATAATGAAAGAAGTGTTACATGAAATGGTACTGTCCATGTCCTATCTTGCAAGGTGCAGAGGACTGTTACTTCCAATGTACTATAAAAAAAATCAGAGTTATAACAAGTTTGCTTATATATGCGTTAATTGCCTTGCTAGTATACAATCCTTACTCTTAACTGCTGAAGGCGTAGAGGGGGAAACTTTTTTTTAATTCAAATGCTACTGTAAAGGATCTAAGCCTGCCAATTTTAGTGATGACAAGTATGTTGGGTATTTATTCTGTAAAGTGTACTCATCTGTACCTGTATCTGTTAGTTTGGGGTTTGCTTGGTTTGGTGTTTTTTGTTTTCGGGGTTTGGTTTTTTTTTTCTTTTTTTTTTTTTCCCCCCAAAAGTAATTTGTCTGTGCTTCAGCGCCACCGTTAGGAGAATGCTGGGATGGTGGTGTTCTTGGTTTAGACAGCTTTGCAGTGTAAGAAATAGGACTGGAATTTGTAACTTGTAGAAATGCATGCTACTAAAGAAAGATTAAGGCATAAAATACAAAATGTACTACTTTTTTTTAAATAAAAACAGCCTATTAAAGTGAAATAGGAATTCAGTGGTTATTAAAGCCCAGTGGTTTATGTCAGTAGCTCAGCATGCAATATAACAAAATGCAGATGGAAAACATTTCCGAAAATAAATGCCTGTTTCTTTGCTCCAGCTGTGTAGGTCTAACAGCTGGTGAAATCTTGCACCTCAGAGGGGAGAAGGGGGCTCTTCACAGCTCCAACTCAGTTGCTTAATTTAACCATAGAAATTTAAATGCTGCTTGGTATTTATTATACACTATGAGTGGACAAAAGGAAAGGCGCTATTCGACCTGCTGGGAACCCGCTTTCTCTCTCATCAACCAGGCGGTCTGTGGAGTTTACAAATGCCAAAAGCAGTCGTCATTCCTGATATCTTACTGCTTCCGGTGTTCTGGATGAGACCAGCAGCTGCTGCGGATCCCTCTTTGCCAGATACCTGCAAAGTGTTACTCTCGGGGAGTAACGGCTGGGCAACAATGTGCGTATCACACTTCAGAACAATGTAGTACTTACATGGTACTAGATTTGCAGGCAAGTGTCACCTGCTGCGTTCTATCCTGTATGCAATTTTGATTGTTAAACTCGGCAGCCATCAAAATAAAATGTTTGGTTTGTGACAGTGTCAATCTCCTTGCTTTTGGTCAAGTAGAACATCTTCTGTCTCGCTGTTCTTGAACAGTCCTACAGACAGACAGACACAGCACGTTGTCATTATTTCAAAAGACACTGCCTACCACTACACAAAATCAATCAAAACTCAGTTTAAGTTTCAAAAAGCAACATGAACATAAGATTTCCTTGTGCACTGCACTTGTAATTAATCACTGTGATAAACTAGTGACACAGCAGCATTATGTGCTCGTCTAGCTTAACCAAGAAACTGATCTAAGTAACAAAAATGGGCCCTTTAGTACAAAAATTCTGTGCTCCTCCTCAGTTTTTAATGCCCTTTCTTCAGCACGTGCAGAAAAAGGAGAGTATTCCAGGTAAACCTGTAAGGGTAGTTGTCACCACACGCACAAGTGAGTCTCCCTCTTGCTTCCAAACTTACAGGAGGTCAGCAGAGGCAGTCGCAGCAATGTCTTTGCAAAGTATAGTAGTGCTTAACAATGCTAGATATTTAAATGTTACCATTGTTAGCCTGCACTGGAGTCTGCATACAGATCTATACTCTTCAACAGACTTTTAGTACCTGTGTTTTTTTACTTTTTTTACTATTGTCATACACAAGAAAAGTCAAAGCTGCCTGGGCAAGATGAGCTTGAGTAGAAGCAAAGATTACTAATCAAGCTGCTTTATCAGTGGAAAAACCACTTTGATTACCCTATGCATGTTGTAGGATTTAATTAGAGTAGAAACATGATGATTTCACCTCCTGCTGAAGGATATTATGTTGATTTATTAAAAGGTGCTTGAAGGTAATGGCTGCGTCTAATCACATAAACCAGCAGGATTAAAGTAATGCAAAGTGTGCTTTTGAAGAAAAGATTATTGGTATTTTTTTTTGACATTCATCTGAGCGTGGTTCACATAAATACAGCTTCCCACTGAATCCATAGTCATTCCTAACTACAGTAGTATGTTCCCGATTGATAATAGGCTGATAGAAAATTGCAAGTTTATGAAGTTGATTAGGACAAAAAGTTTCAAGAAATTAGTCTCTTTGCTCTACAGTTAAAAAGTTTTAGTCATCTATAACCAAAACTTTAAAGTCAGTTACTCAAGGGCATTTTGATAAATTAATAGCTATGCTTTGATTCTTAATTCTGGCTCCCCTTTGTGACAAAGCAGCCATACTCCTAGAATCCCTTTGCATATATCCATCCTTGCCTAGAGAAACACAACTCTTTCCCCCCCCCCCCCCTTTTTTTTCCTTCCCTTTACAAGCTCATCTTTGCTTTAGCCCAGATTGGGGGTTTTTGGTGGTACACACGTCTGTGTACGTGCATGTCTGTGTTCTAAATTACACCGTTTTTACTTCGCATAAACCAAGTGCTTCCATGTCCCAGGTCTCCTTTCACGCTGTGTGTTCAGAAACCTCCCCTGCCTTTCCCTACCTCCCATTTCTGCGGCAACCCACATCGCTTGGATTTTACCCATTTTGACAGATGTGGTACTACGTCCTCCTTGTCTTGTTTGCTTCGTGTCCTTTCCCCACATCACTCGCTCCTTTTTGCTTCATATCCTTTTCCAGTGGAGTCAGAAAAACCTGCACCAACTTTTTCCTTCCAGCTGCATTTTTTTTTTCCCTTTCCCAATCTTATCTGCCAGATTATTTATTAACTGCTGAATAAAGCTGCCAGTCATTTAGGGCAAGGGCTGTGTCTTTCCTTGTGTTCTGAGAAGTCGGAGCCTGCTGTGTGATCTCTTCTGGCACATGCAGGGTTCAAGCTGAGAGAGGAGTTCTTCAGGCTTGTGGAAATCCTCTTCCCTTTACCAAATCTGGGTGCTTTTGGAGCGGGGCTGGCCTGGTTCCAAGCAGCCGGGACGAAGGCACAAGCTCTGGGCAACTGGATTCGGCCTCTCATCTCCACGGAGACAGAAACCGTGCAGCAGGAGCAACAACAAACAGTCGGGGAAAGAAAACACCCGGTAAGAAAACATCTTTCTCCTCTGAAACGCTGCTCTTTGTTGTGTTTCCACTGGACAGCCTAAACCCTTGAGACCTTCCCGCTCTCCTCCGTTATGTCCCGCTGTTTTGGCAGGATCCAGGGTAGCAGCAGCGGTGGGGGGTGCAGGATGGCAGAGACCGAGGTAGCGTCCCTGCCGACGGGCGCCGCTGCGCAGCTCTGAAACCGTCTGCGCTTCACAGGCTTGGATTCATTTTGGCTGCTCGTTATTTTTTATCCTTTGTTGAGCTGGCTCCTTCCCACGCTCTACCTTTATCTCCCATCAAAGCCCAGGAATTCACAAAACCCGATGATAAGCACGTTGTTTCACGTGCTGTGTAGTTCCAGGTCTAAATGAAAAACTCATAGATTGGTTTTAGGCTAACTTTTCATGCCGTGTGATTAGGCACCAATAATGATTTTGGTGCCAATGTAATATAAATATTGCCTTTATTTTTACATGAGGAACCAGACTTTTAAAATAATTGAACAAATCAGTGTCAAAACTCAAATGATGAACCATTTCGCCAGGCACAAAGTCTTTGTATTACAGGGCATTCAGTAATTATTAGCATTTTATAGATCTTTTATTCTATTCATAGATGAGCGCAGCATAAGGCTATTCAGTTATTTTTAATGAGCAATATACTATTAAAATCTTATCAATCAATTAGAAGTTTGATGTAACCCTCAATGTTTTATTTGCATTTATAATACTAGATCTGTAGGAGAAAATAAAGGCAGAAGAGAAGGATTGCTTAAGGAATTATTTACAGCTTTATCACTTACAGGCTTTTTACCTAAATATAACAGTAGTTCTTGTAGCTACAACAACAGGGCTTTGAGAAGGAATAATTAGCAAAGCTAGTAATCAGCAAATGAATAGGCTTGCATAAATACTAAGCCTACATTCTTTGCTTTTGCATCATCAGCCTGGCATCCGTCTCATCAGCCCGCCTGACTTTGAAGCAGGCGAGGAGGCTGCAGGCTTCTGTGGGTTTTGGGAGGTCCTCTCCCCCCACAACGGTTTCTCTGGACTTCTAGAGAAACTCCACCAGCTTATCGCAGCGGTCTTGGCCACATAGCTTTTTAATTATGCTGAATGTCACTAACAGAAATGGTCACTATAAAATTGTCTCATCTTTGTGTGAGACAGGGGCTCCATGGCTCAGGATGAGAGGCAGGCAGGGCTGACCGACCCCACAAGTGATCCAGAGACGGGCAAAGACGTGGAAGATCTGACAAAAGGCCTGGAGCAACTCTGTGAGAGCCCTGAAGAGGAGAAGAGTGAGAAGGCTCTGCTACGTTCACGCCTAGAAGAACAGCATCGCCTTATCTGTATACTAAAGAAAAAAGCAGACGATGCACGTAAATGCTGCAGAGTCCTGGAGCAGCTCAACACGGAACTGGAGAAACTGAGGACAGAGGATACTGTGAAAATGAAAACCCAGACACAACGGATTCAGCATTTGGAGCGGCGCTTCACGGATCTGGCCAACAACCACGAAAAAATGATCCAGTTCAAGGACGAACACAGGAAACAGCATATGCAGCTGCGGGAGGAGAACAAGCGCCTGCGGCAGGAGAACAAAGCGCTCTTCAGCCAGACTGTGATGGAGAAGGAAGCTGAAGTGCTCCAGCTCGCTGCCCAGGCCAGAAAGCTCTCGCAGCAGTTAGACTCCTTACAGGAGAAACGTGCTTACGAGAGTCGCAGAGCCCAGGAGCGAGAAAACGAGCTGCTAGAAGCTCAGAGCCAGCAGGCAAGTGCCCACGCCTGGGAAGTCGATTCGCTAAAAAACCAGCTGCAACGCCTGCAGGAGAAGCACCGAGAAACCGTCGCACAGGTAGAGCACACAGAAAGTCAGCAGAGAGCTCAGGGCAGCGAGCTGCAGGCCAAGCTGGAGAGGGCGAATGAGGAGAAGGAACGACTACTGATCCTGGCCGCAGAGAGGGGCAAAGCCCTGCAGGATAAGCAACGGGAAATTCAGCAGCTGGAGAAGAAGCTGGAGACTGCAGAAAAAGCCAGGCAGAGAGCAGGAAAGCACCTCGTGAAAGGGGCAGTGGTGGCAGACAATGATCTGAAGGTCCAAGAGCTCCAACGACAGCTCGAAAGCAGCCAGCAGGCGTACAACGAACTCTCGCTGCAGTTTGATGCGTACAGAAAGCACAGTATGGATCTACTGACTAAAGAAAAAGCGCTGAATGTCAAACTCCGTCATTTTACAGCATGACTGCAGCTTTCTCCTCTGTTCACGTCTCGGCAGGTGACTCTGCTGTGATGCACCACTGCGTTTTGTTCCTTTCCATGAGACCATCACCTTCTGATGTCTCTTAAAGCAATTACCAGCTTAACCCCCCAAGGACTGTTCCGTAGCCTTTGTTTTGTTACACTTCTACATAAGTAAGAGCTCTACGCTGTTACATCTGAATGGGGATTGTTGAACTAGTTAATCCTGTGACATGAAAGATTAGGGTGGAAAATGTAAAATATTAATTTATTTGGTCCTAACCTCTGCTGTATCATAGATTTTCATTTTTTACAGTTAAAAGCACGTTATTTCCCAAGATGGACCAAAGGTCCAACCCTTAGCCTTTCGCGTTTCAGGTCTCCCTTGAAGTTCAACAGAGGTTGAACATTGAGGCTCCAAGAAAGAAACCCTTGCAATATCTGCATCATGAACAGTCGTGATGAAGTAACTTAACAGGTCAAAACTAATACAGTACAATACCTGATGCTCAAGCAAATTATGTGTATAGCTGTCTGGTGGGTTTCTACAGCTGTTTTAGTCCTATTTAATGCCATAGCATTATTTATGTCCCTGTTCAGCTCAAAATAAATTGTCAGGTCTTTGAGGTGATTTCAATAGTCTTTGAAACAGGTTGAGGTTCTAGATGTTCTGCCAGTGTAAGTGTTTTCTGGGTTTTAGGTGTTTTCTGTAGAGAAAATAGCAGTGATGCACAAAATGGAAGGGTCTGGCAATTATTGACAAAAAAAATCTTTCCCTTTCTGTCAGCACTGCGGGACAGAGGCATCCCGCTCTCTCTTGCCTCTCTCCCAGCTGAGAAGGATGATTTTGGCAGCTCCTGCTCTTTAACTCTCCAACAAAAGAACCCACGATGTGCCAAACGGCATCCCCCATCAGGGCTGGAGGCAGCTGCCTCAAGAGTTCTCCAAATTACCTTGGGGTAACTCAATGTTTTAGCTAGTTGTTGGGGTAGGTCTTGGTCCTGAGCATCTACAAAGCAGCAGCACTGCCTCAAACTTGGTATCTATTGAGATCAGTGCTCAGAAGTGGCCAGAGGTGGCCAGAAGCAGAAGACCTGGAGATCCTCCAGCTTGTGACTGGTTCATCTCAAGGACTTACTGAGCCAGATGTGGTTTCTAAGTAGTAGCTATCAACAGACCTGTCCTCTGGACTTGCCTGGACTCTCCTGGACCCTACACAAAGCCAGGTGAGAAGTGCTGCTCTACTACCACCTGCACAACCACAGCCTTTTGTTTTGATTCTGGCTCCTACAAGTGTTATTCCACATCTGTTTTACGGACTACATCCTCCTACTTTTCAACCCCCCCTCCTCCCCGATGTGCCCACCCCACGTGCACATTTAATTAATCTAAATGCAGGCATCTACAGTGCAAACACCAACTGACCCAGGCTGCAAACTTAGGCTCATGGTCTGAGAGGAAGGACTATGATAGGACTTGAGTCCACTGCTCTGTTTTAATTAGTCGATATGCAGCGAGGAGTGCCCGTTTCCCTCCGGTGACTGCAAGAGCCTAAACCCAGGTACCTAAACAGTTTAAATCTGGGCAGGGGACACCCTCTTGCTGTGTGACAGAACAGCCTCACAAGCCTCCAGCCCAGTCCCTGCCGTGCTCCGGCAGGGGAGCCCCCAAAACACCACTGCCCCTGGGGGACATCCCCCTTCCCTCCCCTCAGCCCTGTCTGTGGGTGAGAGACCCCACACACACATCTCCCCACTGACACACCTTCCACTTACACCCCCCCCCGACACACCTTCCACTTACACACTCCCACTGACACACCCTCCCCTCACACCCCCCCACTGACACACCTTCCATTTACACACACCCCCCCACTGACACACCTTCCATTTACACACACACCCCCACTGACACACCTTCCACTTACTTACACCCCCCCACTGACACACCCTCCCCTCACACCCCCCCACTGACCCCCCCTCCCCTCACACCACACCCCCCTCCCCTCACGCACACAGACCTCTCACACCCCCTTCACAGCCGCTGCCGCTTTCCCGCGCGCGGGCGCACTGGTGAGGCGCCCCCCCGCCTCCTCCTCTCAGCGTGCCGCTTCCCGACAGGCACCGCGGCGGGAGCGCCGGGCCGCAGCCTCTCGCCGCTCTCCTCAGGCTCCGTCCCGTCCTGCCGGGCCCCCGCCGCCATGCGCCACAGCCTCACCCAGCTGCTGGCCGCCTCCTCCGGCGGAGCGAGTCCCTCGGGCGCCGTCTGGCCGCTAGCCGGCGCGGGGCAGGCCCCGAGAGGGCGGGATGGCGGCGGGGAAGGGGATCCGGGCCCCGCGCGGCCCAAACAACAGCAGCCGCCGCGGCGGGAGACGGGCGCCCTGGAGCCGCGGCGGCAGGAGAAGGAACCAGAGGCGCCCGGTGGCCCGCTGGAAGTGTGGGAACAAGAGGACTGGTTCCCGGGGCTGGAGCTGGGAGACCTGCTGGAGGCGGCCCGGCCGGACTGGGATCTGGACGCGGAGCTGAGCGGCTGCTTTTGTGGGGAACCGGAGCCGCTGCCCCCGCCGGGCCAGGGCCAGAGGCCGGCGGCGCCCGGGCGGAGGAACGGCGGGGCTGGGAGCCGGCTGAAGGCGGCGGCGGCGGCGCGGCTGAACCGGCTGAAGAAGAAGCAGTACGTGCTGGGGCTGGAGAGCCGCCTCCAGGGCCTGGCTGCTGAAAACCGGCAGCTGCGGGACCGCAACCGCGGCCTGAGCCGCCGCCTGCGAGAGCTGGAGCGGGAGAGCAGCTACCTGCGGGCCGTGCTGGCTAACCAGAGCGCTCTAGGGCAGCTCCTGAGCCGCTTAGCCGGGATCCGCGCCGGCGGGCTGCAGCTCAGCACCAGCCTCTTCAGGGACACGGGCAGCCCCCGCCGCCATCACCACAACCTCCAGCCTGCCGGCGAGAGCAGCGACCACGACTACGCCCTGCCCAGCTCCCGGCCTCCCAGCCTGGAGGAGGCGGCGGTGGTGACGGAGACGGAGGAGGAGTGGGCGGCCCCCGGCGGGATCTGCCTCCACGTGGACCGGGATCAGGTGTCGGTGGAGTTCTGCTCCATCTGTGCTCGGCGAGCAGCGGCCTCCTTCAAAATGTAGGGTCAAGTACCTGCTACAAGTACTCGTGGGGTTCTCGCCCCTAGGGGCCTCGCGTCGTGGCGGAGGAAGCAGGCGATGGTGCGGAGGAAAAAAAAAAAAAAAGTACAGTGGTGATGGGGTGGTATTGGGGGAGATGCAGAGGAGGGGAACCTGGCGCTTAAGTGGCCAGGGTAACAAAAAAATATCTCTTGAACGGCACATTGGGAGCCAGATGGTGGCCTTGGTTAAAGGTCATGTAAATCTGGTGTGTGGACGGTAGTGGTCTGAGCCTGTTTGGCATAAGAGTTGTGCAAAGCTGCATACAGCAGTGCGATAATTGTCGTGCAAACTGACACGCGCATATACACGCAGAGGTGCCGCCAGAGCCCATTTGCAGCACTTGGGTGAAAAGATCATGCCGACCTGACGCATGAAGGTGTGCTCGGTTCCGCTTCACAGTTGCCAGTAAAGATAACACTGACTACCCGGTCTTGAGTCAGATAATGTCTAGCCTGCTTATCCTGAGGAGCCGAAAATGCTTGCTTAGAAAACCAAACCAAAAACTTCATTAAGACATCGTCACTGGACAGACTTAAGAAAATAGTAATGATCGGCAAAAGAAAGCATGCATATAAAATTGTACTGCATCTCAGTTATACATTACTATTAAAACCTCTCTGACAGTTTCTCTTTTAGGTGCTTGCCCTGCCAGGCTCCGTTGTGTAGGGGTTAAAGAACAGTCGTTTTCCACCTCGCAACCTGGTAAGGATCAATATATTCCCATAATGCGGTATCAGACAGCTTGCTTTGCTTATGCCAGTCTCTTGTAATGACTGGTTCAGGAAATGATTTCTCTGGTCCTTGGCCTACTCTGCCAAAATGTTTCTAGCTCTGGATGATAACTTAATAGTGAAAATTACAATCACATCATTCTAATTAGCTGTTTTCCTCTTTTCCTTTTTAAAATTAATATACACATAGTAGCCAATACATGAGCTATGTTTTGAATTTAAAAAAAAAAACTGATTATGCCATTCGAAATAGAAATTTTCTATTAAACTAATGATCTCATGAGCTGAAAAGGGAAAATACGCTAATAAGGGGGATGTGACATTTACAGCCTTTTATCATAGGGGACTGTCCCAAAAGTGTAAGTAAATTGCTTTTTAAATGGAAAAAAAAAAAAAGAATTTGTGACCTGTTGGTTTAAAATACTGTCTAGTGTTAGGGATGCACGGTACCTTTAAAAAGTCCTCTAGCTTGCTCTAATTCATGATGTGGAGTTTTGCCCGATTAAACAGAACCTGAACACTGGTTATATCTGTACAGTGGAACCCTAATGTAGAGGAGTCACTTTTTTGCATGGACCTCTAACAAGAATTGCGGTTTGAAGAATGCAGTGCATCGAAGTAACTCGTTACTTCAGCTTCCCATAAGTAAATCTCTGTGCCATGCACACTGAAATTCCTATGTTACTTCAAAGTAGCTTTAAATTTTAAAGATATTGCATGTATATGCATGTGCTTAATTTTACCTTGGAGTTGTTAATTTAGCCTCTTACAGTATCCAGAAATCTATATATAATTAAGCACAGTTTGGAGATGAGCAAATATGTATCTTGAGGCTAATGATTTGAAAAATGCTCCATAATTAAGTGAGATAGGAGGAAAAATAGTTTGACAAATGATAGCGTGTGTTTTCTTGTACTAGTCAGTGTTTCTCCCTATCACAAAAGATGAGTGGGTCGTTTTTTCAGTTGTATTATAATGTTTGGGTTGTTTATGTGTATGTCAGTTGGGGGAAAAAGGATTGTGAAAATGATAATATGTAAAGTGAGGTTTCACAAAGAATGGACTTTCCTAAACCAGTTTCATTTATTAACTTCTTTTTTAAAAAAAGACTCTCTTTAGTGTTTCTGAAGTCTTGTTTCTTAAAGCCTTAAATGTTATGTTTAAGGCTAAGTAGAAGGTGAAAGTGTTTTCTCCCAGTCATTTGCTTTATTGGTGCTAGACCCTATCAAGTGTTCATTGATATAAAAGGAGTTTGATTTTTCTTTGTGAAACATCACTGTGTGATAAAGTATATGTGTATTTAGCATCCTTGTTTTTCTTTATGCTAAAGTGGATTCAGCTGTGTTGGGGCAGAAGAGACGGGACCAGCTGCTGGCCACATTTCCTGCTTTATTTTAAAAGGTAGTATAAGAAATGAGAATAAAGAGGTAACAGGGCTTTTGCTATCTTTGGTTAAAAAAAAAAAAAGATTGAATGCTGGGATCATTTGCTGTCACCCAAGATGTTTTTTTAAAAGACAATATCCTATCAAACAGGTTTTACTCCAGTGTATGCAGAATTCCATCTGTTCAGGGTGTATTGCCAGCACAAAAGAGATTCAGTGGGATACGTGTTACCTTACGCCTCTGTGGTGGCATCAGTGGGACTGGTCAAAGTTTCAGTCTTAAATTGTGTAACCCTGCTTTAACTGATGGGTTATACCAGTGCCACAGGAATCAGAGTTAACCATCGAGACCTGTACTGACTGATAACGCAAAATGGAAATAATTGAGTTAACCTAGGCTCAATCTGCCTAGCTCAAACGTGATGAACATGGTGTATTTTGAAGTTTAACGTGCTTGATGAAAAGAGAAACACTAATGTAGCGAGTATGGGACGTTACAATGGCATTTTTACAGTTACTTCAGCGTAGAAGTGTTTTTTAAGTTAACTTAAATATGCATTCTTTCTTTTTGCATCACTGCTAACCGGTAGAGGTCAGGGACGTAGTTCTGGTCTCTGTTGTGAACCTGCACATCACTCTAGTCATGAAACTACCCACGAGCTGTGTCTGAGAGTAGGTGATTTTCTAACATGCAAAATGATGTATACCAGTACAAGAACAAGGTCAAGTCCTAAGAAAGTAAGTGGCTGCAGGCATTTCTAGTGCCTACTGAATCATATTTAAACCAAATAGAGGGGAGGAAGTTATTTGAAATTCTAACCGACTGTACTATCTGTATGGTGTATTATTAATGTAGCTTTTTGAAGTGGAAGCCTTGAAATGACATAACTTAATACTTGAAAATATATTGTAAATGTTTCTTTGTAATTATGTGCCATCCAGATAAGAATACAATATCATAATAAAATCAGACTTGTTGATCTTTCAGTTTATGGGCTCAAATGTTTTTTCATCTTTTTCTTATTAATGCTTTGCTTTGAGTGGTTTGTGCTAAAAAATGGGAAAACAGAAAGGGGGTGATGCTGTTGCTGCTGTGTGGGTGACGTTGGAAAACAAGATAAAGTGGATCAGGGTATGCAGGAGAAACGTTCTTTTCATCTGTCTTTCAAGTTAAGTTTGTGGTGAGAACAAAATGAAGGCATTATTCCTTGAACCAAAGATAAGAGTTGTACTTCTGAGAATCACCACTCCTTGTATTTTACAGTTGTTTTTCTTTCTTAATAATTTATTAATGTGCATATGTTTGATCGATGAACCATGGAGGAGTAGAATACTTACACAAACACGTCTGTGGTCTATTGGCATCTTCCTCCTTTCGGTCCCATTTTGAGGTTTGGAAGTTCAATGACTGGTTAATAATATGCCACTAAACCATAATCTTTCCACAGTAAACACTGGAGTAAGTGTAACACAAGGTTTGAGGGTGGTAAAAGGACAGAACAATTTTAAAGCTCCAGAGTGAGCCATGCGCTGTATAGTCTTTGATTTCTGTTAATCTTAAATGCTTTATTTGTAGAGAGCAGTTTAAAATAGCTTGCTGACTTTCTAGCATCCAGGCATTCTAGTGAAAGGAACATTTCACAGAAAAGATTGCGTAAAAGTGTAACGGATGCCTCCAAGCACTGTAAAAAGCATCCTGGCATGCTCTGCCTTTTTGGCCTCCAGTTGTAGAAAATGCCCCGTTCAGCACTGATGTTTGTGGTTGTTAAACTGTACCTACTGTAGAACCATGTGCGGTGAGCGTTAAACTTCCTGGCTCTGCTACCTTCATTTTCCAGTATTTCTCCACCCCACAGCCACTTGAAGACTATTTAGCATTTAAGAAACAATTTCATGCTCAGTTCTCTGCTAGTCCTTTACAGTTTAACTCCGGTGCTGTGACTCCTAGCAGTGTTACAAATTAATGTCTCTTTCCTCTGAAGAGCTTAGCAGCATCTGAGAGGGAAAACCCAAATCTGTGTTTCTGCAATCTCTAGCTGCCTGCAGAGATGATACCAAAGTAGATGCAGGGAACCATATTCCAGTGTTTGGCATTTCTTGGTACTTCCAGATGACCAGGTTTCTCATGCCACTTGTCAAAAACTAATTGGTTTTCCCTGTAAAACAGATCTTTTGCAAAACACAAAAGCCTTTCGCAAATTTACTGATTTTTTAAAACTTGTGTTCTCTAGAGCTTGGAGTTACAGAGGGTTTTTTTGCTGGAATCAACAATGCTCTGTTTCTAGGGTTGTATTTGCTATTAGGCTGTACATGTCTCAGGGATATATTAGGTACGGGAGTTGTTTGAATGGGCTTTGTGTTTAAAGAACACCCTGTGTAAAATTGTGCACTGACAGTAGCCGATTCTACCATTTTTCACCCAGTTTAAGTGGGATATGCATTTTTGGAGAAATAATTCTGCCTTCGGTCATTAGCAGGAGGATGCCGGGTGCTGTACAAGGGGGGATGAGGGTATCAATTGCAGGGGCTGTGGAATAGATTGTAACATTGAGAATCAGCATCAAAAATGGTCCATACAGAAGGTAACATGTGTGCTTTTTTTTTTAGTATTTCTGTTGATTGTTATCTACAGGCAGTCTCAGCATTCTTTTGGCAGTAGTTTGGATTTGTAGTCAAGAGCTGGTCACTATAGGTTATATGTTGGACACCTGCATTCTTCTAAGAATACAATAAAAGCTGTTGCTGTGATCCGTAATCTGCAACAGGCTTATTTCTACAAAAACGGTAGAGGAAGGGAGACAACTAAAACCTGTTCTAACTCAGATTTTCAAACAGGGAGGCAGTGTTTGCATGGAGTTTGGTGCAGTTAGTAGGAGGCCGAGAACTGGTAAAAGCTCATCCTCTGACTTCTCGTGTGCTACAAGGTACACCATACCCCCTTACAAAGGGGAGAACAGGAGTGGTTCCAGATTTCCACAAGGGCACTCCTTCTCATGCGTGTGATAGAACTTAACTGTGATGGCATCTTGGTGTCCTGCTGAATTTTGAAGCAGTTTGTCTTCATTCTTTAACTTTTGAGAACTTCCCCCCCCCCCAGTTGTTTAAGAAGTACACAGCATACAATTGAAAAGTTTCCTTTTTTATAAACACACCATCTTTCTGGCCTAAGGAGTGTACAGCTGACCCTTGACACGACAAATGCAGAACACTTAAAATAAATACATATTTGTATATTCATCAGCTATGCTAGAAACAAATATTGGTCTTAAAAACCACTGAGGAATGGGATTTTTTTCTTGTTACTTACAATCTTCACCTTTCACCCTAAGAAATTTGTACCTAAAAAAATGTGGTTTGTCCAAGTCAGATCATTAAATATCACAGCGTGCATTTTGATTACTCTGAGAAGAATTATCACTTGAGTCAATACCAAAATGAAATAGCACATGGAACGGAAGATGGTTCTGAATCTCACACTTTAAAAAGGACTACAATCTACTTTTACACTATCTATCTCATCTCAACTGTTTCTTGTCAAATGCTTGCAATAATCACTGAGCCATTCATTTTCATTCTTAAAGATACTACTGCAAAGTAATAGCTTTATATTTTGATTATCACAGGTAAGTGGTTCAGCAGTGCTACAGCATAAATTTTAAACCAATTCATTCTTAATTCTCATTAATAAGTATTTCCATGTGCATCTCAGGGGATACCAGTATTTTACTGAAGCATATGTGATTGTTCACCAGTAATCATATGGGTTTTATGGTTAAGACCATACATCAGATTGAGGTGATTGCTTCTGTAGAAAAAAATCCTGATTTAGTTCTCAAAACTGCAGAATACACTCAAGATATAAATAGTAAAATTAGCAATTTATATTGCTCTAGAACACAGTCACCAACAGCGAAGACAAGCCTTGCTTCAGGAAAGACTAATTTCAAGGCAAACTGGTTGCGAGGACAACATTTGTTCTAACTAGGCTTTTTTTTTTTTTTGTCACTTGATACATATGCTGGGGAGTCTGACATGAGCATCACTCCTGATTGCTCTGTGATAACTGTGTTCTCTACAGTGCACTGAGTGACCCTTGTAACAGCCTAAACAGGGTAATCATGGGACAGAAAGTTCAGGGAGAAAGAGAGTTTGAGGAAACTCTAGAAAAACCTGGCCTTGACACCCTCCCCCCCCCCCTTTTTTGGTTAATTTTATTGAAATCACTGTGGTTTGCATGATAAAGAAAAAAACCACCTTTTCCAATAATAGTCATTTGTAGAGCTTTGAGATGTAGCATCACCTTAGAGCCAAACACTAAGCAGGCAACAGAAATGCTTTTTCCCCCTGCCATTTCCAAAGAAAAGCATCTGTCTTTACAAAGCTGTTACTCAGGTGATGATACACAAAGTTGGATGTAATGAAAACCTTAAACTGCATTTAAGTTCAGAACTGAAAAGAAGGGCAGTGCAAAGTCTTAACTTTCTATTAAAAAAGACAGCAAGCAACAACTTCTTTCTTTATTATGGTTACTTATCCAAAGCAATTGAAAAATTACTTCAGGCTTGTAACTCTTCAGGGTCCCTGCTGGCATGCATCCGCTGCAGTATTTTGACATATATTCCGTGATGTTTAGTAGCAAGGTATAATCCAGTTAGAACCTGTATGAGTACACCCAAACTCATCTTTCTAAAGATAGGCTGAGCAGTCATGAACCAGAAGCGTAATAGATTTTCTTTCCCTGGCAAGGGAGATGAAGAATACCTAAACAACATAAACAGCGGTAGAAAATTACTTTTTTTTCCCCCATCCAATTTAAAGATCAAGATTTAATATTAAAAATCATTAAAAATATTTATTCTCTCCTAAGTTAAAATCACCTGGTGGAACTGAGCTCTCTGGATAAACACTATAAACCCTCCTGACCACATCACCGATGTCTCGCCAAGACTCGCCAACCCCGTGGTGTGCTCTGACCCAATTTGCAGAATGATGCCTGCCAGGGAGCCGGGCTGCTGGGCACTGCCCAGGATCAGTAACGTCTCTCAGCCATCCGGCCAAATGGCACTAAGCACCGATCTTCCCACTTACCACCTCTACCACTCTGTGACTGTGAAGCACACCGCTGGCTCATGGAGAGCTTGTTGTCCGCCAGGACTCCCAGGTCCTTCTCTGCAGCGCTGCTTCCCAGCAGGTCAGCCCCTGACCTGTACTGGTGCCTGAGGTTATTCCTCCCTGGGTGCAGGACCCTACATTTGTCCTGGTTGAATTTCATTTGGTTCCTCTCCACCCAATTCTCCAGCCTACTCAGGTCTTGCTGAACGGCAGCGTAGCCTTCTGGTGTGTCGGCCACTCCTCCCAGCTTAGTATCATCAGCAAACTTGCTGAGGGGACACTGTCCCCTTGTCCAGGTCATTGATGAGTATGTTGAACAAGACTGGACCAAGCACTGACCCCTGGGGAGCTCCACTAGCTACAGGGCTCCAACTAGACTGTGCGCTGCTTATCCCAACCCCCTGGGCTCTGCCATTCAGCCAGTTCAAGTTCTTCACCGCTTGGCAGGACAGCAGCCAGAATGTCACACGCCCAGGCACATCAGGGGTCCAGCTAAACACAAGTGCTTTACAGTGTATCGGTCTGCCGATCTTGTTTCACTTTGGAGGCTGGGTGTAGCTCTTACAACTTTGCCTTGTAATTAGATGACCTTAATATAAATCCCCCTCCACGTACTAAAACCCTACAAGAAGACATGCTCGCCTAGACTGAAAACCCACAGAATTCTAAACTGCGAACTGAAGATTTGATCAACAAATACATTTCACTCATTGCAAGTTAGTAAGACGTACCTGGCTGCGAGGCTTGCGTTCATAGGGAGAGCCAGGAAAACAGGATAGAGACCACCCACAACAGCCCCTATTAATCCTCCTCTGACCACAGCGCAGACCTCACAGTTTAGCTCACCTGCACGACAAACAATATTTCACTGTCAATGTCCACGTAGCTCCACCACCATATATGAGCTGCGTGCAACAACACAGAAACAGGCGCTTGACAGAAATGGCCACACTGTACAGGTATGCAAAGAATTTTGAAAGAAGGACTCTTCATTTTTTTTGGGGGGGGGGGGGGGGGGGGGGGCCAGGAGATCACACACACACACAAAAAATCACTCTTATTCCAACCCATGAAGAATTTATCACCCTAAAGTTGACCTTCAAATGAAATTACACAGATGAGGGAAACTGAACTGCTTTGTTGCAGTCACTTTTACATGACTTTGAAAAAAACTCAGTGATGTGTAACAGAATTTTTTTTATAAACATACATAAATACACATATCTGTCTTCTTTCCCACTCAACTTCAAGAACTCACTGCTACTCAATGCATTGGATAATCTGTTTTTCAAACCCTGCTTCACAAACTGAAGTTTTCCAAGACCACAACAGTTCAAGACCACTGTTCTGCGGAGAGGAAAAGCTCCTCTAGCGTTACATTGCGAACAGAAAGCAAAGCCCTTTCAAAAACCAGGAATAATGAGGTTTTTACCTGCAAATAAAGGCTCGCGCACAAAAACTTCATACACCGCTGCTGTTGAAAGAAATGGAATAACAGCCATTGGTAAAGCAGACACCAAGGAAGCCCTTCTGACGTGTAGGATGTTCCTGAAGAAGTTATTTGCTGCTAAACCGCATAAACTTGAGTTTGCTGCGAGGAAGTATGATCCATGATTACAGAGATTCCTGTGAAAGACAGAAAGTCGCTTCAGCAATTGAGAACTGTAAAAAAAGTTTGGTTTACTCAATGCTACAATTCACTTCTGAATATCCTACAGAAAGAAGAGATGTAAATCTCTCGCTGGTGCAAAACGGAGAGTAACTACTTTCAAAAGCCGCCAGTACAGCATCCTTCACCTGAGTTTACACACATTTCAATGAAGACACAGAAGGGCTGAGAAGCCTTTTCTACTTTATTTTATTACGGCTAATGGAAACTTAATGAAATTTGCTCTCCTAATCAGCATGTTTCTGAGAATGTTTTCTCAAAAGAAAGTAAATATAAATATACACATACATATATAATCAAAGCTAGTTCCCCTAATCAGCCTTGTTTCTAGCCTGCTCACCTAAAAGTAGATTTAGTTTCAACACAAGAGTTTACAGAACAGATCAGGCGGGACAGCTACGGCAACTGAGATCTTGCAGTAAGGATCCCGGCAGCTGCTGGCAGATCGTTTGTGGTGATTCTGTAAGGCTGAAGGGCTGAAAGCCTTCCTTGCGTGCCTGGAACACGTGAATTTGAGGTCCCACCTTGCTAGGAGGCTACGCTAGTTAAAGGTTACATACTGCTTTACAGAACCGGAGCTTCTATTTTTCCCTTGGTAACAGAGGGACTGGATTCTGTTATCCACCGTGTTTTTAACACATGGTTTAGAGCAGCTACTCCTGTTGCAATCTACTATGGTGAAAGCAGAACAGAACAAAGTCTGGTCAGGAATAGCCAGCAGTTAGTATCTTGACAAACAGTTCACGTTTGAATACGTTACATCGCAGCAGGTCATGCCAGAGAGGGAATGGAGAAGAGTGACAATTTTACGAGCCTGATGAGCAGTTTGTGATTTATTTCATTTGACTCGCAAAAGAAAGTTGTGCGTTATCTTTAGCTTTATATACTTGGCACGGACAGCTGCTTAGTGGAAACAACTCTTTGCTTTAGCTTTGCACAAATCTAAAATTCCCGGAATGACAACTATTGCCAGGCAGAGCAATTAACTGGAAGGCACTCTAATTCTGAGGCCGTGCCAATATTATTATGTTAAAAGTGTAGTTTTAAAATGCATCATAAATTGGATTTATTGCTAAAGCCCCAAAGAAAATAAAATGTCTAACCGGTCACAAAATTTATGCTAGGTCAAATGTCGTATTTATTTGCAAAAATTATCAAATGTGACAATCTCTAAACTATTTAGCAATTAAAATAAATTATTTTAAAAAACCCACCTACTTAAAATTCTTCTACATTTTAATGCTTAGAGTAACATTAAGCACTGACAAATCATACAAAAAAAGACTTCAGAGATGTAGGTGATTGCAAAACCTAAAACATTAAAAACAACTGACATCAACAACACCAACTATTTCTCATTTTGAATAGGAAAATACTTTCATTCTTGGTACATACCAGATTTTTGAACATGAAAAGAAGCTACTAACAAGTAGCATCAAGTTTGATGGTACACAGAAAATAACTTTACTGGTCAGATAGCTCTCTTGCCCTTATTTAGAAGCCAGTGGGGTTTTTTTGTGTGATAAAAAGATATGTGCTTTTCCAATCAGCATTCTCCCAATACTGGAGGTCACTCAGAGAACGTCCCCAAGTACAGTTGCTGCAAACCAGCCATTTCATTCAGTTGGTACGTTTACACTCACAGGCAGTGAAATGCATTCGTGTGTATACATAAATGTGGAGGACTGAGATTAAAATTTAGCAGTGTATTTAAGAATCCAAAATAGAGCAAATTAACATACCCAGGACGAGCAGCATCTGCTCAGGCGCACTGATGTACAGAACTGCTACACTGCACAAAAGGAAAGAAAGGGAGGATGGAAGAGTTGGGGTCTGGGGTTTTTTGTTTGGGTTTTGGTGAGGGTTTTTGTTTGTTTGCTTTAAATACTAGCTCCCTAATGTCAAAAACAAGAGCTTTTGGTGAACAAGAACTCTCTCAGTCTGATTGCAGCATGCTTCCTCTTCCCTTCCAGCCATCAGTGACCATCTCCTCTGGACAAACAGTCCTGCCAGAGCAGTTTCAAACAAAGGTGCATGCCCCTGGCAGCTATTTCTTTCCTAGCACCACAGTTTCTATCTAGACATTACCATGTCACCGCTGAGGCATCTGCCTCCTCCTTAGCTCCCCAGTTCTTCTGGGGAAGAAGTGTCGCAAGTTGAATGCGAGGACAGCAGGTCCTACACAAAGCTGCACCGCTGACTGTAATGGGGGGATAAAGCCTTGGCGTTTTGCTTTCTCACCTGTGTGGGGAGGACCTGTGTTACTACTGGCAGTTTGTTTAGCCAGCAATTTAGTCCTTTTAAAAAAAAAAAAGCTTCTGATTACTCTTATTTATACAGAATTTATCCAAGTTGATAGCTGTGCGCAAACAGCTCCTTAGAGAACCACCTACGGTCCAGTAAGGTTTTGCAGTAAAACACAGTATCACAAAACACACAATAAAAGGTTGTTTGTGAGGCCCAGAAGGCATTTAGCTGGTTTTGTGCTGCACAGAACCCTGCTGATGAGCCTGCACAACTCTGGCTGGCTCGTCCACCACCACCACCTGGATACCTCAGTCTCGCCTTCCTGAAACCAGGAGCAGTGCAGAACGAAATGCAGAAACTAGCAGGCTGACACGCACTTGGTTCTGGCCCCAGGCCAACCTGGCTGGACACAAGATGACTCCTGCAGAACCACAAAGGTATCTGCCTCATGCTCTTCAACATTTCTGTTTCCTAGAAAATTTGTTAGCTCTAGCACAGGACTGTATGAATGCTCAGAGCCAGTCAGGGCTGATCAGCCATCCCAGAACCTTAAGCACTGGGGAGCACGTGCCAGAGACCAGCAGCGCAGGACCACAGATAACAGTGAACTAAGTGTATTTAAAATACACAAAACAAGTTTTCCCTTCTGGACAATAATAAGCATCTTCACAATTAAATATTTTTGTAACTGCAAGGAAGATTTGCAATACAAGAGTAAGGGAAAAGAAAAGCCTCCAAAAGACTTGAAATGTTTGAGGCATTTATCTTCATTTATTTTACCAGCACTTACTGATCTGCTTTAGGAAGCTCATTGAAAATCTTTTGTATGACTTCCATCCGCTTAAATCTTTCCAAAGATAGTCTTTGCTGTGGAGAATCTAGTTCAAGAAACTCTCTTCCTGTCATCTTGAAGTCCTGGATCATAAGGAACAAACAAACAAGCGTAATCAAAGTTACACAGCCCCAGTATGTACAAGTAAACATTTAGACTCTTTTGGCACTAGGCAATCACAAATGCATTTCCTATTTTTCATGGCAGAGTTTTCAGATGCAAAGGGCACGATCCAGCTACAGAAGTCTATGATATTTATGACTACATGAACCCTAACAAACTGCTTGCTTTAGTGATACTGCAGCTGTGGTTTGACAACGGATTAAAGCCAACTTAAGTACTTGCTGTGATGAAAACAGACAGTCTCACTCTCCAGCTACTCCTGCCTGAGCACCTCCAACCCTGGGGTCATACAGCAGTTTGGATCAAGAAACCCACAGATGAAAACTGCCCAGAGGAACAATGGGCAGTGTACTTGTTTTTTCCAGCTGGATAACCTTCTAACACAGTGATCTCTAATGCCTGCAGCACAAGGGAGGATGCTAACTGGACAATAGCTTTTGGCAATACTCCAGGTTTAAATTGACTTAACTGTCAAATAGAACCATAAAAAAAATAATAATAAAATCCATACTTTTTAAAGATTTAAAGAAATCATGAAAATATCTACTCTGCTTTTATATTCCACAAATAGACTTTTTTTTTTTTTGGTACTTTTAGCCAGAGACACATATCAAGTCAGAAAGCATCCAGTTGTACAGGCTTATGCTAACAGGGGGCTGCAGGGGTGGCCTCTGTGAGAAGGTGCCAGAAGCTTCCCCCATGTCAGACAGAGCCTGTTCCAGCTGGCTCCAAGAAGGACCCACTGCTGGCCAAGGCCGAGCCCATCAGTGACAGTGGTAGTGCCTCTGGGATAAAGAAGAGGTAAAAACTGCTACACAACAGCAGCCAGAGAGAGGAGTGAGAAGATGTAAGAGGAACAACTCTGCAGACACCAAGGTCACTGCAGAAGGAGGGGCAGGAGGTGCTCCAGGTGCCGGAGCAGAGATCCCCCTGCAGCCTGTGGAGAAGACCATGGTGAGGCAGGCTGTCCCCCTGCAGCCCATGGAGGTCCATGGTGGAACAGACATCCACCTGCAGCCTGTGGAGGACCCCACATTGAAGCAGGTGGAGGCACCTGAAGGAGGCTCTGACCCCGTGGGAAGCCCACACTGGAGGAAGCTCCTGGCAGGACCCGTGGAGAGAGGAGCCCACGCCGGAGCCAGTTTGCTGGCAGGACTTGTGACCCCGTGGGGGACCCACGCTGGAGCAGTTGGTGAAGAACTGCAGCCCGTGGGAAGGACTCACATTGGAGAAGTTGGTGGAGAACTGTCTCCTGTGGGAGGGACCCCTTGTTGGAGCAGGGGAAGAATGTGAGGAGTCCTCCCTCTCAGGAAGAAGGAGCGGCAGAGGAGGAACTGACCACAACCCCCATTCTCCATCCCCCTGTGCCGCTGGGGGGGAGGAGGGAGAGAAATGGGGAGTGAAGTTGGGCCTGGGAAGATGGGAGGGGTGGGGGGAAGGTGTTTTTAAGACTTGGCTTTATTTCTCATTATCCTACTCTGATTTGATAGACAATAAATTAATTTCCCAAGCTGAGTCTGTTTTGTCCATAACAGTAATTGGTGAGCAATCTCCCTGCCCTTATCTCAACCCATGAACTTTTAATCACACCTTCTCCCCCGGCCCTGCTGATGGAGGGGGAGTGAGAGAGCGGCTTGGTGGGCTCCTGGCAGCCAGCCGAGGTCAACCCACCACAACAATTTTTGATTAAGCCTGGTATTTAGCGATTAAAATGCTTTTTCTAGATGTTTTTTCCCCCAGACTTACTTTGCTAGTCATACTTACCTTAAGTTTCTCTTTTACAACTCGAAGCCCGCGTCCTACAGCCTATCTACAGGATCGCGCTTGCGTCGATTCGGGCTTGGCGGGCTGCAGGACCTCACCCGGGATCAGCGGGGCCGCTGCCAGCCTTGAGGTCTCTCACCGTCCCGTCTAAGAGGAGGGTCTCCAAACTTGTTCTTTAGGTAAATCACAGGCATTACGTCATGGAGCTGTAAGTACCCATGACGTACATACAAACCGCTCGCACGCAGCTGGAGGTCCCTCAGCCCCCCCGGGGCCCGGTTCGGGGCAAAAGCCCTTACACCGGGAGGCTGCGGCTCACCCCGCCGGCTTTTAAACCCCGCCGAAAGCCGTTAAGAGCTGTTAGCGACCGTTAACAACCACCGTTAACCCCCTCGGCGCCGCCCTCGCACCACGTCCACCCTCCCGGCCTTCCCGCCGGGGCCAGGCTCCGACCTGCACGACCTTGGGCTCTCCCCGCCGGGGCCGGGCTCCGACCTGCCCGACCTTGGGCCGTCCCCGCCCCGCCGGCGGCCCTGTCTCCTTACCGAGCCGCTCCCGCCGAGAAGGCCCCGCCACCTACAACATGACTCCTCCCACCTCAGGCCTTTGTGGGCGCCGCCATCTTGCCCACTCACATGACCCAGGGCTTCAGAGGACACCTTTGATTGGGCGTTCCCCGCCGGCCCAGCATGGCGGGTTTCCATTGGCTGCAAGCCGACGGGCGGGGGGTCAGCGCCCGGCCCGGTGCTCGTTGCTAGGGGCGGCGGATGGCGGCGGCGGCGGCGGCTCCTCCATGGAGACGGGGCTGAGCGGGGACCCTGCAGCCGGCGGCCGGGACGCGGGGACTCCCCCTAGCGGAGCGAGGAGCCTTCGATGGGGGGAGGCCCAGTCCTCGGGGTAACCCGCTGACCCCCTCCCCTCACCCCGGCCTCAGCACCCCGCGCTGGGCGCTGCCTGCGGCCCCCTCAGCCCTGCGCCCCTTTCCCGCTTGCTCCCCTCAGCCCCCGCACCGCCCGCTCCCCTCCCGCCTCGCCGCTCCCTTCCCTCTCCACCAGCCCCTTTGTGCTCCCTGTCCTGTCCCCATCTAGCCCCCCAATTGCGTCTCGCTTCGCCTCACCTCACCTCCATCCCCTACCTCATTCCCTCAGCTCCCGCCTTGTCCCTCAGCAACCCGGGGCAAATCGTCCTCTTCCTTAAACCCGGCCCGGCTCCTCCAGTTCCTCTGCACCCCATCCCAGTCCTCCACCGACCAAGCCAGCCCTCTCTGCCTTCTCCCGCTTCAGAAAGCAACAGACAGTCCCCTTTGGACCGGGAGAAGCGAGGTGGGAGGGGAGGATCCCTGCTTGGAGCGAAGCGGGGACAAACAGATCCCAATTGTGAACATTAAAGAGCAAAACAGAGCCGCCCCCCTTCACAAGTACAGTTTCCATCTCCTAAAGAAGACGATGCAAAGCAAAGCCCTGTCATGTGCATCACAGCTCCTCATGCGGGGAAGGGAAGCGTTTGGAGCTTGTCCACCTTTTTCATACTTTTTCTTAACGAGCTAGATGAGGAAAATCTATCCCGTTTCTGTTTCTCTCTTTTTGTTTTTCCAGAAAAAGGGAGAGAGAGAGGCTTATATTGAAGCCAACCAGCTGCGCTTCTGAGTGGGAAACTCTGCACTGATCTCATGACTTGCTTTTTATTTCATTAATACTTCATTATCTCTGAAAATGAACCTTTTGTGAAGCTCTTCTCCTAACTCTCCTTATTCCTCTGTCACGGGGTGGCTGCTGAGCAAGGGAAGAAATGGCATGAAGGAAATGACTCCAGTATAAAGCAATCTGCTTTGCCAAAGTGCCCGGTGAGCAGCACTGTCACTTTAATAATTCCAGGTCAAGGGATTGCTTTCCTCATTTTCAATCCTCTCTTTTAATACATGGGAGGATCAGAGGGACATTAAAAACTGTAAGGCTGGGTGGCTTGCAGATAATAAAAATGAAAGTGACTGGCCAGTGACTTCTGTTGAGTAAGAGGGTGATATTTGAAGGCTGTTCTCTGGTGAGGAAAAAGGGACCTTTTCAGTCTGCTGTGTAGTCACCTAATACATAGCTAGCAGAATTCATTCAAGAAGTGAAAGAAGTTAAAGAGTCACTTTGGATTGTTTTTGTCTTCCTCCTTATTTGGATTATTTGGGCATTTTTGTCCTGCAAATAATATGTTTTTGAGCATGTACAGGTGGAATATTAAGACAGCTGCCTAGAGATGGACTGTGCCTTAATTATATTACATAAAATCTTTTAATTTTCAAACTTTGCTGCCAGAAGAGGAGTTATAATAAGGTTTTATATTGCCAAGGAACATTTTCTCCTGTATTTTTATAGATTCAAATATATTTTAAAAAAATTGAAAACATCTCTTAAAAAAAATCAACAAGCTTCTTTTTTTTCCCTTTTTTTTCTTATTTGTGGGAAGCATCAGAAGTCCAATACAAGAAAACAACAAGTATTGCTAGAAATGAAGATTGAAGCTGCATTTCTTAACTGAACTGTAAAAGTGTTTTGCAATAGATAGCCAGTTCCTGACCTCACAAAGTGTTCCAGTAGTACGTCGTTAATACCTATAAATAAGTGCTTGCAACCAGATTCAGAAGTAGGAAGAAGAATGCCAGTCAAGAAGAAAGGTGGGCTATGAAGCTTCATATCTCATATTGCGTCTTCATTTTGTTAGACTGTTGATTTCTAGTACTTACAATTTCAAATTAAAAGTGTTCTAATGGGGGATTGAAATTGTTTTTCTTTTGTGCTGAAAATGGGAGAAAAATCCGTGCATTTACAATAATAATTTTTAAAAGTCTTATGCCATGTTTTAAGACTTGTCATGTCAAATTTGACCTGAAATAGTTATTTTGTAGAGATCAGCCATCAGAGATCTTGAACAGACACCAAGAGAAAAACTTGGCATTTAATTTTGTGAGAAGCTTCTCTTACAAATGCTAATGAATTTTAAAATCGTGGGTTTAGTCTATTATCTATTCTTTACATGTTTGGCAGATAAACATCAGCCATCGGTAGCAGCATAACTAAATAACAAAGTTTCAAGGCTAATTTTAAATAAAAGTTATGAGAGCTGTGTTTTGAAAGTGATTTGAACGTGTTTTTTAAAATGTGATTTTAAATGTAATTTTGATTTCCATGCTTTATACAATATAAAATTACTACATTTATGACTGTAGTGTGGCACCATTTAAGAAAAGGCAACCAGCCTGACGTTTTGCCCCTTCTCGCCTAAAGTTTGTGATTACAGCAAATATAGAAGCAGCTTTGGAAAATGTGGTTTCCAGTGTTCCAACAAGAATTGGGGAATATATGAGGACAAATTCTTACTGTGAAAACATTTAGAGCTTTTAGGTTATTTCTGGTTCCCTGCAAATATGACACTGATTTAAAATTTCAGAATATGCTAGTAGCATAAATGGCATGTGAACCTTTTCTATTGGGCTCATCTTTCCAGATGTCCCCAGATCTCATATATCCCTTGATCTGATGATACCAAAACATGGGGGAAGAAGCACAAAGTGAATGTTACACAACAGAAATGGGGACATAGTAGATGTGACTATGGATTCTTTTCCTTGTAGGAATAACCCTTCAGTATAAGTTAACATTTACTATGTAAATAATGATAAAAACACGCAGATTACCAGAATTATTTTCATACAAAAAACAGTAAATGGGATTTTATGACTTTATGATTGTATTTTAACAGGCGACGGTGTAGAAACAAATTTTAAAAACTGAAATATTTTAATGAATCATATTGTGATTCATGTAATTACTAAAAGTTATGTGTAGTAAAGAGGGGAACTTGTATGGAGGAATACCGTCCCTTAATAATTCATCCTACTGTGTTGTAAACACGTCACCCTGATGTACCGTGAGGCTTGCATACTCTACCTGTTTACAGAAGGAAAATTAAGACCGTCTTTTCATATTTTAAGTTTTAATCCTGATTAGGTGATTTACACTAAGGATGTTTCTGTGCAGAATGTTTAGCTGTAATTCAGTTTCAAAATACTTGCTCCGGGATTTTTTTGGATGAAATCTTACGGGCTCCTTTGTGCAGAAAGTTAGATTGGCAATCATAGTGGTCCCTTCTGGCCTTAAAAATCTGTGGATTTCTTGTTTCTTTCAAGACAGTCTGGGTCAGTCTTAATGTTCATCAAGGCTT
Organism: Balearica regulorum gibbericeps; assembly: GCF_011004875.1. Classification (NCBI taxonomy): domain Eukaryota; kingdom Metazoa; phylum Chordata; class Aves; order Gruiformes; family Gruidae; genus Balearica; species Balearica regulorum. Next base: position 211,960,266 of record NC_046184.1, on the reverse strand, counting down.
TAATTTCTTCTTCTGTCTTATGAGGATATATAGTTTGACAATTCTTAAGTATAAGTTCAAGAGACCCAAATATCCTCCTTGAAATACTTTAAACTGTCACATCAGTCAGTGCACTGAAGTTGCCAGTGTGAATGTATTTGAGTATTAAAAGGTTATTGTTAAAAATGTATTTAAGCATGTAAATTGCAGGATTAAAAATGTTAGCGAATCAGCGACTTTATTATTATTTTGAATGACTTGTCTAGTCCATGCAATAGACGTTAACTTTCTAAATGCAATTACAAGCACGCTGGCAACTTGAAACACGCTACCATTTTAAATAAAATCTGCTATTGTTACAAGTAATCTCTAATAATCCTATAAATATTAGGGAGATTGAGGGGATTTTTCCCTGTTTCCCCCTCATTTCTTTGCTTTATGCTTTTGACAGCACTTTGTGTCTAACTAGTTTCATATTTCTGTTGATGATTTATTTTCCTTTTCTGGTCTTACGTATTTGGGAGTTCATGTTTACTGTCTTTCCTACTCATGCCATCTGTAGAAATCTCGGTGGGATACTCTCTGCTAGGCTGTGCAAAAGTATGTATTTCAATAGCAGCATTAAGGACAGGATTATCCCTCTCCCTTTCAGCACTTTTTATGTGTTGCTATTTTGGATTTGATCAAAATATTCTTCTAAAATCAGTATTGAGACAGAGAAACCTGTAGAAACAAGTTTTAAAATATCCTGATATTTATCACTGGAAGTTGTTACCAAACACTGCTTCCTTTGGCATTGACCCGTTCTGGGTCTTTCTAAAGAACAGTGAATGCATTCTGAGAATTTGCCTTTGAAAGAGCTTTCACATCCAGCACTGGTCTTCAAATTTCACATAGCTTTGGACCTAATTTACACTTTACCTTACTGCTTGATACGATGTCTGCCATCTTGCTTTTAAAAGTCTAGGCCTGTTTAGTCAGGAAAAAAAATGGTTTACTTAATAGTAAAAAAACATATACACCTTTGAGGAAGCATTGATTTCTTATGGATGTGGAAAAAAAGGTTTGCTACTGGTTCTGATCATGTTTGTTTCAGTATGTGATTGACCTTGCCTGATGTGCTAGAGTGAGAGGATATTGTTTTCTCATTTCATTCTGGAGGGAGATAAGGCTCCACATTTCCAAGAAGGAGTTGGCATGCTTGCTGTCAGTCTCAGAAAAAGAAAAAAAAAAAAAAAAAAAAGAAAAAAAGCAAGGCTGGGAAGGGAGAGGGGATTACTCTGCAGGCATTGAACGTGCTCCCTTAGATAGGGGACGAGACGTTGTATGGATTATTGCACTATTGCTGTGTGATTAAATGAATAGCTATTCTCTTTGGTTGCTCATCTTTTACTTAAGTACACTTAAAATTTTAAATCAAACGAGACATTTGATTTTAGTTAAAAAATTATGTTTGGACAGTACCATTTAGAGACACTATGGGATGAACAAATTTGAGAAATAAGTTCTTTATTTTTGCTTAATTTTTACTTTACTTTCACAAACAAACTAGGATATGTTTGAATACAACTATTCATAACAAATTTATGGAACTTCTTGAGGAAAGCTTCGCTTCAAAGTACAGTAGTACAGAAGAGGTGAGGTCAGGTTACTAAGTGAAGGCAGGTTTTTCTGTGTTTTTAGATGTCTTCTCTCCCTCCCTCCTGAGTTACTTAGCCAAGTTGATTTCTGCTAACTGTAAGGGACTATATTTAGATCTGTAATTGCATGTATTTTGGATTCATCTACGGAGTAGTTAAAAGCATAAAATGCTTGTCTTTCACAGTGACGGAAAGAACTAATTAGATCCATGCTCCTCTGTGATAGAGACCAGATTCCAGTTACTGGAACCCTGCGTGTGATTCACACGAGATGGCAGGAAACCCCACATCTAGATGCCTGGCTGCACATGTGCTTCTAGACTAACCCTGTCACCATCTTTACACATCTAACTATGTCTAGGCAGTAAGAAATACTTGAATGTTGGGATTTATGCTGCCCTCATCCCACTTTCTGCCTCTGAGAGTGAGGGGAATTGTATCTTTCACCAGATGAAACCTGTGGGCTGCTATTAATATCATCTTGACTCACTCCACCTTGTAGCCAGTTTATAAAGGCATGCTGATTCTATTTGTCATGGAGTAACTTTTTTCATCATATCTCTTATATAAAGAAATGCTTTCAAGGACATGTTTTATTAAGTGAGAATTAAAAAAGTCTCAGTCTGATCCCATGTGGACTACTTCTGTGCCGTGGAGAAGAATCTGACAGATAGGCTTTATGAAATGCTAGATTTTGTAGGGTAATGCTAACTTTATGTGGCTGGTCTGTTGAAAGGAAGGGGTCTAAAACCAACTCAGCAGGAACTTTTAAAGCAAAGTTCATGAAGGACCAGACAACGCTAGTTCCCATTAATGCATTGGAGTTCTTCATGCCCTAAATCTCTTTAAAACTGGCAACTTCTTTTTAGATAACAAAATTTAATTTTAAGAATATAACTTTTTGTGCTCAAAAATCGTAGTGAATGTAGTTGTAGGCTCCTTACAGCTTAGAGCAAGAAATCCAGGATGTATTGGAGATTTTTGTTTCCCTTTTACTTCTAAGTCATTCGTATTACAGACTTTTTGTCCTTCTAATTGCTGGATAAGTATTCTCAAATAAGTACATGGCTAAAATGCCACATTTTTCACTCCAAGTTCTGTTCAACTCCCTCTCAGTTTTTACAGTGAATTGACTGGCAGCAGTGCAAGGTTGTAGGTTGTGTTTACAGACTGCAGAAAGAACAATTTTAGTTTTCCAAGAGTTAAACAAACAAGTGGCAGAAAATTGCTATCTAAACTTGCCAACTTTCACCATAAAGCTTTGATTTAAAGACGTAGTTGCTTTTATGGCAGTAATCTTTTTTTCCAGCCAGCCATTGTTTCCTCTGTGAGAAACAGTGAGATATTTTGCACACAAAAGGACTATAGGAGCAGGCATAATACTGTACACGTCTTTGTTGTATAGATGCAGGCTTCAAAGCTAAGTGAACTCTGGACTGGAAACAGTGAAATTTATATTCTTTTTCCAGCTATTCCATTGTTCTGGTATTTGTCAGATGTTTAATGCAGATCCATCCCATTTTAGTTGCCTCACCTACGCAGGGTGCTGAGCTTGTTGTCTTGGAGGGTTTCTTTGGTCAGCAGAGAGAGATCCACTCTCAAAGGGCGTTTTAACCCACCTAAAATCTGAACTGTCTTCTTGACAATTGTCATCTTCTCTCTCTCCATAGACCGTAGAGGGACCATAGGGTAACCGCACTGAGTCACTTGCCTCAGTTAGACAATGTCTCAGTCTCTCATATAAATTTTAGTGGAAAAACCATCTCCTTATCTGAGACCTTTATGAGAGCTGATGTTATGTGTTCTATGAGTGCTATAAATTAACACTATTCATTTTTTTTGTGGGGAAAAAAGTGTTATAAATTATTGTACTGTTAGTCACTAGAACTGGAGGCAGCCATAGTGTTGATACAGACACAAGAGAAAGCTGTGCATCCTCCTCCATTCCTCTTAAATGCATATTGCACACTATTGTAAAGGTGTCTTGCATTATAAGCGTATTTTTGTCCTTCTCATCCTCTCTTATTTCTTTCTGAATTTGTTGCAGATGCCCAAGTTAGATGTCAGAGGGTGACCATGGGGAGAAAGCTGAATTTGTAACTAGTGGTCAAATGTGATAAAAAATGATTGTGCAGTCCCTGCTTCAGCAAAATAAGAAAAATCTGCTTTACTCAGATTTACTTATTTTGGTCAGGTCATACCGGGTTCTTGCTTCTTACAAGTATTTAAGGTCTGTTTCACTATGGTATCTTCTTGTATTTACTGTAGATTAGAACAGTGCCAAACCACATCTTTATAAAAACAAAGGTCATGTTTTCTCTTGCCATATTCATCCCAGAAATAGCCAGCGAAGCTGCCTTGACCTGATGGGTGATGACAGTGGTAACCAACATACGAAATATGTGAGGAAACAATTTGCTTTTTAATGGCTGTGGTCCAGAAGAGCTTTTGGTGGCATTAAACTCTCTTCAACTGGACAAGTTAGTGCACATGTCCTTAAGTCTGTCTTCATTGTGGGGATGAAGAGGTCAATGCTTCCTTCAAAACACATTTATCAGGGAACTGAATCATATAGAGTTTCCTGGAAAGAGGGAATCTGGACAATTTATGGTTTTACAAACAGAAACCAATATTCTATGTTTTACAATGCTCTTCTTTCCCCTGGCTGTGTGGCATATATCTTGTTATGCTGTAGTGGAATAGTTCAAGTCACCTTCCAATTCAGTCCTAGGTGGTGTGCACTACAATAATACTGCCTTGCAGATGGATGCTTGCTGAGCTGTTCTTTTAACACAAAAAGCCCATACAAACAAACTAAAAGCACGACAAACAAATCCCGAACAAAACTTTGCAGATCTACAGATTCAGTTGTTTAATGTCCAAAATGTAGAATAAATTTTCTGTTGTTTCCTGGAGGCGCATGTTTTGTTTATTAATTCAGAGACTCTAGTTTAATACAAAAGTTCTTGAATGGAAAATTCCGATGTAAATGTGAGAAAATGTAAGACCATAATGCGTATTTTGGTAATAAATAAAGGCAATTTAATCTCATTCCATTTTATTTTTTTTTGCACCACTAGAAAAACATTAGTATTACTGAATTAGATCTGGATTTTTTTAATTCCACATTGTTTTCTTTCATGTGATATACTACTTCTTTTGTATGAGTTTGGAAGTTATTTATTCCTGAACAGACATCTTTTTGTTAGCTTTCTGTCTCATTCCAATTTTCACATTTATGTTAATTTTGATGTTGAATGTTCTCTTAAAGCAAAAAAAACCAACCCTACACAGCAATTGTATTAAGTGTATAACTCCTGGTTTTTACTGTTGCAACTATATTTCAAGTTCCACTAGTTTTTTGTATTACACACAGTTAGACTGTAAGCACTTCAAAGCAGGGGTCTTTAATAATTTTACACTGTTAAGATGTCAATTTACAATTACTCTACCGTATAAATAAGAGGTTTTCAGTTGGTGCTACATCATTTTGGGTGTTCGTGGCTTCATTTTTCATTTTGTCTTCAGATTTGCCTTGTTGATTTAATATTAGCATTTGCACATCTAGATTTTAACATTGTGACACTTGAAAGGCAGAAACAAGAAGTTCAGGTGAAGCTACTTGTAGTTGCAGGGTTTTTGTAGTTTTAGGAGGAGTCTCAGGGCCCCGAAATCTGCTCTCTGTAGTGTCTGAGACATGAACAGTCTGTGTGGCCAGGTCAAGAAATTAGAGAAAGGATCGCTAACGAGCAGGCCCTGTGTTACCTTCAATGCGGCTGGGGAAAAAGAGCTCACTGAAAAAAAAGGAATGGCCCTGGGGGCGTGAGCAGCCGATGTCAGCAGATGCTGAAGCCCTTTGGTGGTCCCTGAAAAGAAGCGATGTGGTGGAAAGAATCCAGGTCCCAGACTGAGCCACTGATAGTGAAGAAATAAGCAGACTCTTCCTTATTATGGTAAAGCCTGACACATAAGACAAACAGATTGTACACTAAGTATTTTTTCAAGATTTAATTGTAGTTTACAGAAAAGGGTGAGTAGAGGAGAGATATCTGTGGGGTTGCAGGGGTCGCGTATTCCCATCTGGGGCACTAAGGCAGGAAGACAACTTGGTTTTCAAGATGCTTTCTGATAAGCAGAAATGCTGGAGAAAAGTTTGTGGTTTTATGTTGAGCCAGTCACGAACTGATCATTATATAGTCATCCTGTTCCTTGGGTAAGTATGGTTAGTCAAGTTTAAAGGGATATATTTAAAAGTAAAAAAATATGTAAAAGTAGCAGTTTAACAGAATTGGTGCATGGTTACATGTAAAATCAAGCGTCAAGTTACTTAGACAACAACCTTACATCAATAATGGAAATTTTTCTTGAGCCATTTTTCCTTATAGCAGATTAGACAAAAAATCTGATTCTTAACAAACAAGCAAAAAAAGAACCCCATCACTCTTCTATTCTCATTGATTTCCTGGTCATTTGTGTGCGTGTGTTGTGTTTCATAAAGCTGACACTACTTCTGTCCAGCTTCGTCCTCCAGTCTGTGTTCTGCAGCATTACTGGGTCCTCAGCTGGACTTTAGACACTGTGCTTTAAGATAAATTTAATTCCAGAAAAGAGAATAAGAGGCTTTGGGGATGTAAACCATGTAAAAAAGTTGCAGATGCTGGAACTGTTTAGCCTGGGAAGAAGGAGACTGAGCAGGGGAGAGACGTGACAAGTCACACCATATAGAAAAGGCTATACAGGGAATGACGGTGGTTTGCTTTCCACGTCAGCATCTGGAGGACAAGAAGCAGCTGTCTCGTAACCAAAAAGATGGAAATTATATCGTAGGAAAAACCCCACTAGAACCTTCAAGCACTGAAATTAGATGGTGAAGGTAGATTTCACTGAGGTACCAAGAAAAGGAGGGTTCAGGTATCTATTAGTATTGGTGGATACTTTTACAGGATGGCCTGAAGCCTTCCCATGTCGCACCAACAAAGCCAGGGAAGTTGTTGAGATCTTGCTTAAAGAAATAATACCACGATTTGGTGTTCCTTTGGGAGCTTGTGGACTTTGTAGGAGGCACCAGTGAAGTTGGGCATCTATGGGACGGATGTAAGTCTGGGTCCTTCTGCACAGCAGGGAGGTGAACTGAAAACCTAACAGGGCTCCTCCGGCCTCCGTGTGCCTGTAATTTCTGTTTCTCAGAGAATACAGCTGACACGTAACTCATGCCCTTCAAAGCAATCTGACTTGCAGAGCATTTAGCCCTGTTCGTTGCATCATCTGCACAAATCAATATTCTGCAACGAGAGACTGCCGTGCAACTTCTGCTGTTTGATTGCAGCCTTTTGCACTGGCAATTTGTGCAACTGCATGTTAGCACTGTTCAGTGCAGAGCTGCCTGTCCTCTTAACTCTAGTCCAGTTTTCCTTGGCATTTGGGTGCCTGGTTTCCCCTTAACCTACCTGATATTAAGGGCATGCTGTTGCTTTGTTCTGTGAAATTTGCTCTGGTACTTGCATGGCAGTTCTTCTCACAGAATAGCTGGCCCATTTCTTGTCTGCTAACAGCACCAAGGTCTAGAATAACATCGCTTCGCAACTAAACCGTTCCTAAATTTGTGCTTGCAGGAAAGCAGTCTGTGCAGAGAATTCACCAAGGCTACGGGTAATTTGGGGAGGTTGCACTTCTTTTTACAGTTATCGGAGAGCGAGGGCAACTCGGAATGCAACCTTAATTAAGTATCATTCCGTGGAGGGGTCTTTCCACTGGCACAAGATTAGTCTTCACAGACAATGTGGCAGTCGTCTCCTCTGTGTTCTGCTCTAGTTCCTAAAAGCTGAACCCCCAGGAAGAAGCCTGCCCGGTGATGCCTTAAATGATGCAACCCTCTTTTTCTGTCCACTTGTTTTCCCTAGCAAGACAGAAGATGGGTTTATGTGTTGTGCATACTCTCAGGAGCTGTTATTTTTAACCCTTTTGCTTGTTTGTTGTGAGTGCTCATCACACTGGGTGATAGTATTTGTCACATACGTAATGCCTTATGCTTCCTCAAGGTTGCACAACCCATATGTTGCCTTTTCTGGCTAATTCATTAAAGTCCTATTGCGGATATGATGGGCCCAAGATGCTCCGAGCATTCTGGTTTGTGCAGGGCCACATAGTCCCTGTCTGCTCTCCCTCTATGCAGTCTGCTAGATTAATTTGCATCTCATATTTATGTTTATATGTACATATTTTAAGATTGTCATTTGTCTAATAGTTCTCAAGCCTTTTGAAGCATTGGAGCCTACAATTTGTGCTTTTCTCAACTGTCTTAGTGTACAATTTCTTGTGTTTCTTTCTAAAATTTAACTGTCTTACACCTCTAGTTTAGAAACTTCAGATTTTAAAATACAGTTTCATGTAGGAGTTTTAAAGCCCAGGTGTGTGTACAGAGCATTGCGTGCTAACAGGATTGGGTCCTTTTTATTTGCTGTTGTGTGTGAAGATTAAAAAGATAAATGAGTTACTGATGGCTTTGGCTTGGATCAGTCCCAAGGCAGGTTGCCGGGAAATTTCTTATAAAATATTGCATCCCCTCCCATTGATCTGTACCAACTCATTTTAATTTTTTGAGCTTTCCAGAGCAGAGAATCAAATCAAGAGATCTTAAAATAATTGAGGCAAGGAACAGTGTTTGCTCAGACCTCTGGCTCTTTAGTCAATGATCATCTAAATGAAAGTGTGAACTCTCCAAAAGTAAAAGTAGTTTTTTGAGATCATTTTCTTCTAAAGTTATCGAAGTTCACTGGGAAAACTTCCTTGCTCTCTTTCCCAGTGCTCTGATTGCATTTCTCACTTCTATTTTGGCTGCTGTGTTTTTCCTCCCCCATTCTTCGTGCCTTTTCCAGCTTCAGTGCCCTACATTTTCTGGCTCTCCAAAAGCTGGAAAGGGTCTCCTGAAATGTGTTGGCATGTTTTTCTTTAAAAAGTCACCTATGCCACAGACTTCACAAGTCAGAAAATAATCAAAATCCCTGTCAGGAAAGGGAGCAGATACAATTAGGAAAAAAAGTAAAAGAGAAATTGAAGTTAAAACCCCCTTAGTTTTATCAACTCAGTTAGGGTTAGAGCTCAGCTAATGTTAAACACTTGTCACTGATGAAACAATAATATTTTTTGTTTATTTTAGTTCAACATTTTTCCATACTATTGCACCCCAAAAGTCTTTTCATCCACAAACTCTGATGCCAATGGGAGGAAAGAAATGCAAATATGATCCTAAACTTACCAACAGGCTGTTCTGGGTTTCTGAGCAGATTTGGGGTTCCCTGAGAGGCAGTGGCTGCCTGATACTACCTTGTGCTCGTGCAGGGCACTGTTACCCAGCCAGCTGTGATTTCTTACATGTGCAAGGCAGAAGTTTCCAGTTCTTGCTGAATTTGGAATCGTATTTGCTTTTTTCCCCCCCTCCATCTTCTGAGCTACCTTGCTTCGCAGCAGGAGTTGGGACACAGGATCATACGCCTGTGGAAGACAGCAGCAGCTCTCAGCAGACTTGCGGGTGTTCAAAGCATAGCAATTTGTGCGCAAAACCAGTGTTTGGTCCTGGCCAGTATTGTATACGGGACCATATAAAGTTCTGCCTATATGGCTGTGGCCAGAAGGAGCTATACGGGCTTGAAAATAGGCATGTAACAGCATCTGCCTGAATTATGTGGTGCTTCTGTCATCTTTTTCTTTGTTTTGAATCATCATCATTCAACATACCTTCGTTTGAGGAGGCTTCTTGGAGACTGGCTTTGAATCAGTTTTATCTTTCTCCTATAGTTTCAATGAATCCTGTTAGTCAAATCTTTTCCAATTTAATTATTGAAATTCATAGATATTCATAAATTATCTTCAGACCCGACATAGTTAATGTAAACGATAAATGGTTTGAACAACATCTGGGAGATACTTAGGAAAACTGTTTCCTGTATCCTATAGCTATTCCCACAGACGTCATGTCGTGTGAACTGCCATGTGTGGGCATGGCCGTGTCATCCTCTGTCCCATCTGAAGGTATCAAAGACTTTTTAATTGACACAACTGTCTCCACCCCAGCAGAACTGCAGTGCTTCAACTCTACCGGTACTATCCTTTCAGTGCTGCAGTAAGTGTAGTTAGATGAACTCAAATGGTGCGTAAGTGAAGTCCAATCCTGCTGCCTTCAAGCAAGCGCAGCTCCCAGGGGTGTTTAGATTTTGCTTAAGTAAATATTTGAGCCTTGGGTCTACAAGGTCAAACCAATGTACAGGCATTTCAAAGGACACCATGGACCTTCTTCCTCTGTAGGGCTGCAGCTGTGTACTTGTTTAGACCACTGTAAAGTGTACTTAAAATAACGACATCACGATTTCGCAGCATTTATGTGCTTTTCTTTACTCGGCAGTTGTGTGGGTGTCCTCGCAAGCACCACATACCTGCACCACGTAAGCACGTAACTCAGTTTTTGTATACGTAACTCCCCTAAGATTTCCAGTCACCTAAACACATTCATGTCATCAAAAGCAGAGTGCCCACCTGGTGCACTCAAAAAACTGAAGCTCAATTTTTTTCTGTGTCTCCTTGCCTACATGGAGTTTTGGTGATTCTAAAATGTGCTTGCAAAAAATGAGAGTATGGCAAAGACCCAGAAATAGAGCAGAAGAGGAGAAGAATCCTTCTTCTTTAAGGTATTGGTTAGTATTGCAAGTGGCATCCAGATCTCGGGTACAGACCCTGAGAAGCAGATAGAATTGATTTTAACATCATTTTATCAAAATAGATGATAAATTAATTGCAGAATTTCCTTTCTTGCTTTAAATATGTGTATGACATTTAATCTTTCATACCTGTAGCTTAAATTTTAAGAGCAATGCTTTAGGAAACAAGTTTTTACTGGTGAGAATTTAATTTCTCCTGATACATAATACACATTACTCTGTACCTGCTTCTACGTATGGCTTCATTCTTCTTGACAGTATCCCTGGAAAACTTTTTCTCTATAAGTTACACTGAAGCTATGATTGTTAAAATATAACTTGGGTTGTATTAACCATGCATTTTCTATATAATTTCATTATTTGTTTCATCAGATGTATAAGTGTTGCCCCACACATTTTTTTGGCTCTATAATATAACTGTCTACTTACGGAGCTTTAAAAATCGACATTACATAAAAGTGTGTCTATAAAGTGTGGGGACGGTGCTGTGGATTACTTTCTAATGATCCCTTCTAGAATAATAACTCCAAGGAAAGGGTTTGCCTTTTTTCGATTCTTACAGAGATCAATACATTACATTAAGCAGAGACTCATTCTGTAGAAGAAAAATTAAATAATTTCTTGTGTGGTAAAACTTTAGATTGTTTGAGGGAGGAAAAAGTTTTCCAAAGAAATCCAGTAAGCAAAGTTACTGATCTACAGTTTTGTTTCAATATCACATATCTCCAATTTGTTGTATTGTAGCAATTGCCCATTCCCTGATCGGTAACATAAGCCACAAACATTTATGAACCGGTTAAAAAATTACAGAGTGATAAAGCAATAAAATTTACAGAATTATTGGTTAGTTTGGGTTAACTGATAACATCTTGGACCAGTAGGTCCTACCTGCAGTAGGACCATAAAAGCTGTTTGATCCATAAAGATTTTTTTCTTATTATTGTATTAAGATGTTTTGAGTATGATTTACTTAAACAAAACAGTAATGGATATACTGTCTAGAATATATGTGAGTTTTTGCGGGACTGTATCTTCTGAATAATTCTTGTCAAAATCATCTTTCAAAGCCAGTAGGATCAATTTAAAAATAGTGTCATAATAGGCAAAGAAACAGTAAGAAAACCTAAAACTATGTCCACTAGACCTCATGGGGCACAGCTGGTATTTACTTTTCAGTGGTCTTTTGTTATCAGACAAAGGACCTACTCAGGATCAACACGGAGGCTCACAGCTTGGGATATTAAATTGTGTGTTCAGTGGATTTGTGGTCTTGCTTGAATTTGGTTCTGGTATCAGCACAGAAGAATAGTGGTACCATAGAACAAAGATTTTTTTTGGTTGTATTTATGATATACTCTGACTGTAAGGTACAGGTCTTATTTTGGCTGCTAAAAATTAACCATGTGCTCCGTTGGATATTGTAATCGCATACATACAGTGATCCAGTGCTTCATGAAAACCACCAGTCCGCCATTCTTCTTCATGAGAAGAATGTGGGGGTATTCAGCTTCAGAATCTTTTAATTTGGGTGGCAGGGAATATGGTGTTTATTTGACTATTGTGCTGCAGTCCAGGCAGTCAGTTCTTGCAGCCAAATTCTATTGAAGCTTTGTAGCTGTCAGGCAGCCCCAAAAGGTGAAGTACTGGATGTCCTCATTTGCTTTTGATATAACTGGGGGTTGAAGATGGTTTTTATTTTGGAGAGTACTTAGTATTCTTCAGACATGCCATATTATTGTTTTAGTTCATATATCTGTTTGATTGTTGTGTAGGGGTATGAATGTTGTGTGCCAGTGCTGAACAGGATTATGCCCCATCATGGTAAATACTGTTCAAATCCATATGAAGATCTAGTCCCAAGTAATTTATAACCAGTAAAGTTCATCAAAAAGGCTGAAAGTTGTTTTCTTGAAAGCCCAATCTAGTGCCAAAATGACTGGAGATTAGAATAGTCTCCGTAAACCCCTCGGCTTTTCAGGAGTGCTCCAGTAGCAGTGGTTACACAGCCCCACTCCCCACCATGCTAAAATACTCTTGGTCAAATTATGTTTCCAGCTGATACCAGAACATCAGTGGTGGCTTTCAGCAAAAGCAGGGCAGCTTGGGGCTGGCTGGATCTCCCAGCAGATGCAACCCATCACAGGTTATTTGGAAAATGAGATACACTGCTACCGAGTGGGATTGTGGGGGGAAAAGCTGCAACTCCATGCAGGAGCTTAGGGAGGGAGTAAAAATTAATGTAGCCTATTAAAGCTGGGGAGGGAAATTAGGCAGGAAGATAATTACTTGATCTGGGATTTAGCCAGGATTTAGATTTAACACCAGAACTGTGCTCTGTTGCTTGTTTTTCAGTTTGTAGAGTTTAGGACTGTTTGGGGCTTAACCAAAAGTAGGATTAATCATAGAATCATAGAATCACAGAATGGTTTGGGTTGGAAGGGACCTTAAAGACCATCTAGTTCCAACGCCCTTGCCATGGGCAGGGACACCCTCCACTAGACCAGGTTGCTCAAAGCCCCATCTTTTTTCATCTTGATCAACTGAAAAATAATAATTTAAGTGAAAATAAAAACTCTGCTCATACCCCCGAAGGATGCTACTGTTTTGTAGCTGTTTTTTAAAGTAAGAACCATACACTTTAGGGAAGGAATGATTAATGAAGGAGGGGATGTCAGCACGCTTCACCAAGTGGCTTAGAAAGAGGGAGTGGTGGGGCATCTCTCTGGTGTGGAACAGGCGTTCAAATCCCATTTTCCTGGTTTCTCAGATAGTCCACTTCTGAAAAGTGTCCTTAGTACTGGATACTTTGCAGTGGTTTCCCACCACTCTCTGCTGCTTCACTTTAATATAAATAATCATGTGTTCATTGCATATGCGTGTCCGTACTCGGGGGAAGGTGAATGCTTGATGTGAACCCATGCTTTAAGGTATTAACTAATTATTTTATTGAGGTCAGCACCAGAACTCTCAGTGTATAAATGAACGCACAGGCTTCACAGGTGGGTTAGACACAGTCATGAGGTCAGGGAAAGGTATGATGTGATTGGGGTTTTCAAGGCAGAAGAAGGTGAGCTCACATGTAGAATAAGTTCTTTATTCCCAACCATTTGTTGGGAATATCCTAACCATATCCAACTTGGACCCAGAACCTTATTTCGAGACTGTGCTTTTGATTTGGGTGATCCGTGGTGGGACCCCAGCCCAGGTGTTGTGACCTGGCCTTTAAAAGAGCTGATGTCTCTCTTTAGGTTATAAGAGGGTCCTAAGTGCACTTTTAAAAGCACTTTTAACTGCTTTAGGTGAAAACAAGGCAATAGCCTAACCCTTATCAGCTGTCGTAGAAAGAAGGGGTTCCTCTTGGAGACCTCTTCAAGGTGGGATTGCAGCAGACAACTGTGAGCTCCTTCATTTTATAAATGTATACACTGCTATAAAATGCTCCCTAATCTTCATATATATGTGATATATCCATATATTTTTATATATGTGTGTGTATATATTTATATACACATTTAATTCCCATTCCTTTTTATTCATGATGTTTTTCATTTCTCTGATAAAGTGCTTGTGACCAGCCAGAATTTCTATGATGAGACAGAAAAGGAATTGCATCTTCTTAAACATTAATAATTGATTAAATATTTTCCTTTTTAATTGGAGAATGTTATCAACTTACAGAATACAAGTCGTGTCTCTGCCCTGACTATGAACTAATTTGTCACACCACAAGACCCACACTACAGGGATTATGTTCAAGATCCTTGGATGAACAAAAAGATGATCATTTTTTATTTAGTGAAAAAAATGTTTATTTCCACTTCTTTAGAAAAAAGAATGATAAAAGCAGTCTGTTTTGCCTTTATTGAGTTTAAGCTAACTAGGGTCTGAACCTCTCCTGATAATGAAGCTTGCATTGAACTCTACTGTAAGAAATTTAAATTGAGGCACTTGTTTTACTATTATTATTAATTTGTATTTATTTTCATATTTTGTAATCTTATTGCAAACTTGGTGGCAATATAATTAGAAAAGTGTGTGCAGATATCTCAGTGTCACATACCTTTGTGTGTGGACGTTTCTGTGAGCTAGTTGGGATGGACAGAAGGAAAGGTGAAGTCTGATTCTCCATTTTCCTCTATTTTCTTATGTGTAAGATGGTGATGTTTGGATTTCATGCAATTTTGTATGTCACTCATGCTCTTGGCAAATGACTACACAAAGATAATAGCAGCAGGAGAAACAGAGCTCTGTTTCTCTGGACTTTTACAGAAAGGCTGGATTGCTACATTTGAGCCAACACATGAATGAAAAGCTGCTATCAAAGTCTCATTTTTACCAAAGAGGTAGATAGCAATTTTGTGTAGTGAGGGAACAGAAAAAAACCCAACCACTCTCTTGGACACCTGCCTTTCAGATACACATTTGCTATTCAGAGAACAGAGAACTGAGCGCTGCAGATGCGAAGCAAACACTTTCATGTCTTCTCTGAATATGTTTTAAGGCCAGTTTTCTTGCGTGGGTATCCCTAATGGTTATCATCTATAATTTTGTACCTTCTGCAAATTGTAATTTGGTCCAAACCCCATAGCTTCCAGCTGGTTTTGGATAAATGAAAGTTGAATACTTGTTGTAGATGCCATTCAAAAGATCGTTTTCCCTTTGCAGGGAGATCTCAGACATGCAATAATCTTCCTGGGTTTGGTGTTGGGTTAATCTCTGCGTTTTGCCTGTGTTGCTCAAGACGTACAGCTAACACCAGAATGCAACAGCTTTTGTTGTAAATGTTCCTTACGTGTGTGAACAATGCCTTTAGAAATGTGAAGTTAATTTTTGAGCATTTAAATACTTTCCAGAGTCAATAAAATACTTTTTTTGTACTTGTTTTTGTTTTTAGATACTGACCGAGCTTTAGTGCTGCTGGAAGAATATTGCAAAAAACTAAGGAAGCCAGAAGAGCAACAACTGAAAAAAGCCATCAGAAAGGTGATGGGCATCTTTAAGAGCAGCTTGTTTCAGGCACTTCTAGGTAGGTCTAATATTTAATACTAGATGTATGTTCTTGAAGGCCAGAGCTAGGTCAGACCTAGTAACTTTCTTATTAGTCACTATTTAATTTGTGTTTACAATGGAACAGCACGTTGAGATGATCCTTCCAGGTTCTCTGTGGGGAAACTCATTGTCCTGATATTTCAAAGGTATTTTCTTATTTATAGTGAAAGAAAGAGTAACAAAAACTCATGCAAGATAGGGCATTTAATGGTTATCCCTAAACCTTGCTGCTTTCCTTTTTTTAATGGAAGTTACTGAACCAAGTAGGATGTAACTGCTTATGCAAAGTTGAAGATGAAGCCATCTCCACACAGGTAAATGGCCAAAATTTCATTGATTTCCCTGGCACCAAGTAGCATCTAAAATCTTTGTGTCTTTTGCATTATGTTTTTGTGAAAAGTGTCAGCCAAAGAAACTCAGAAATGAGTCAAGAAAAATGCTCAAGAACACAGTAAAACTTTGGCAGAATGTTCCCATTCATGCGATGTCGCAGTGTTCAAATAGATGTGCTGGCGGATCACTCAGTCTTTCTTCCATTTACTTGAAAGTCCTCGTTTCACCTTGTAAATGATGGTATTTGTCAAAAAATTGAGCACTTGGTGTTTTGGAGCTTTATATAAAATAACCTCCATAAGTTATTATATATAATGTTTTCAAGGTCATGAACGTACATGTGTGCTGTATCATCTCTGTTGTCTGTTGAGCTGTGCCTGTGCTGCCAGTCATGGGAAGTGGTGACAGAAACTGTACATCACCCTTGCCCTACCTCCTTCTGCCCTCTTGCTCACACTGCATTGGCCCCTCGATGTTTTATTCCTTCACAAACATCTGTACATTTTGTGCAGAACTAGTCTGAAGGGCATGTTTCTTAACACAAATGATGTTTGTGGAAGCATACGTACCTTCAAGTTATGGTTGTTTGAAGCCAGAGTACCAATGGTGCTCATTGCAGAGCTACAATCAGTAGCAGTTAGGGAAAAATTGTGATTATGTATCATAAAAGTAGAAGCACATCAACACTGCACTGTTACTGTGAAGACAACAGAGGTCCGGGAAGAGTTTCAGCAACTTCTGTAGCAGTTATGAAAAATGTGTGTTACCAGTCTCTAACATTTCCTGCAAATGGAAATAATTAATGCCAATGCTATTTTACTTGTAATATCTTTCAGCTTCTTTAAAGTGATTAGCTTTATTTTATAAACCCTACAGAATTTTTAATTGCTCTGTATTCTTTAAAAAAGGAAATAATAGAATTATAATTGAATGATATTTACCAAATAGTTATAAATAGATTTGAACTAAAGAATGAAAAAAGATGGGATGTTTCAATCTTATTTTTATGAAGAAAATTGTGGCTATAGAAGTATGTGCTGAAGAAATACACAAGTCACAGAAGGGACATTAGCTGTACATTTACTTCTGTAGTACTTTGAAATAATCCTTCAAAGTGTTCTAGCAACACGCGTGCTTTGTGCGCGGCTACGCTGCAATTATTTGTTGATGTATTACATATACCAGAAATGAAAAAGTTATTATAGCTACATTAAGGTTGAATCCAAAGAATAAATGAAATCTTTTGATTGCCACAATAACAGCTTGAGGAGATGGTGTTACAGAAGTTAGATAGATAGCATTTCATTTTGTAGGCCTTTGGATGTCTTTTTCCCTGTTCTTAAATGCTTCTTTTTAGAAAAGAGATTTGGGAATTGCAAGACGTGTTCGAAGTCTCGCATTCTTACATTTGGGTTGCTATTTGGTTGGTCTAGATTCTGGAGTAATACAAAAGAGTGACTTCTCATCAGTATTTTAAGTGTGGTAGATGATGTTATTACACAACCAATAGGGAGCTTCTTGCATAATCAGTATTTCAAAAAAACCCACTTCCATGACATCTGTTTTAGCTTCCTGTCATAGTTTCTTCCATTCGCCTATAAATCAGACCACCACACAAAGAAATACTTAAGGCAGAGATTCTGGTCTCTTTTTAAGTTCCGTACTGCTAATGTTCCTTTGTCTTTTATATTTACAAAATGTCTAAAGCATCCATTTTTGAGTGCCTAATCTTAATTAGACTTAATTTTCAGAGTCCAAGTGTTCATAGCTTTTCAAAACTTGATATCATTTACAGCTGTCAAACATTGGTTTTATCCGGAATTGATTGACCTTTTGAATATTTAGGCTGTAACTACTAATGAAAAATGTGATTTTGGTAAAGAATCATTAATCTAGGTCCTACAGCTTCAGTAGAATTTGATTCCTTTGTAGATAAATTCTTACCTGTTCTTTAAATGTTTGTTCAATTCTCATTAACTTCCAAAATGCTTTAATAATTTGTAGGATTTCTTTAAATTGAGTATAACTTGACCCAATGAAGAAGAATGTAGTTAGAAGCACTTGCCAAATCTGAGCATTTAAGTGTTGTTTAGTTCCTTTCGTTCTTAAATTTATGCTTGTGTGATTGTGCTTCAACCAGCCATGTTTGAATTTGGGCTCTCAACATGCACATGATTGTTTTTATCTTCAGTGTGTTTCAAAAAATGTTACCTGTTGACTTCTGAATGGGGGAGTAGCTTCATAAAAATGAGGATTCAATATTTTTCATATATATATTCTACACATGCAAAAAGTGACTACAAATACTATGACTCTTCTATGAGGACAGACTGAGAGAGTTGGGGTTGTTCAGCCTGGAGAAGAGAAGGCTCCAGGAAGACCTTATTGCAAGGGGTAATGGGTTTAAGCTGAAGGAGGGTCGATTTAGATTAGATGTTAGGAAGAAATTTTTCACTCTGTGGGTGGTGAGGCACTGGCACAGGTTGCCCCGAGAAGCTGTGGATGCCCCATCCCTGGAAGTGTTCAAGGCCAGGTTGGATGGGGCTTTGGGCAACCTGGTCTAGTGGAGGGTGTCCCTTGCCCATGGCAGGGGGGTTGGAACTAGATGGGCTTTGAGGTCCTTTCCAACCCAAACCAGTCTGGGATTCTATGATTCTATGAAATATGGAAGTGAAAGATCTGTAAGTGATTTACAGAAGGATTATTGAAGGATTGTCCTTTTACATTTTAATTTGGGTTCAAAAGCATCTCCTTCTCCCTTCAGGCAGTTCTTGTTGCTGGACTTGTTGCTAGAGTCGCTGTGTTCAGTTACAGCTGAGTTAGCTGCTAGGAGACACATTTTCAAAGCCACATGTGGAGCTGCTGTCTCTGGAGTCCCATTTATACTCCAGTGACCCAAACACAATGCTTTCGAAATCCACCCCTAAGAGGAAGGCAGGAGGAGAAACTCTTCAGAAGGAGTGTGCAAGGGGAAGAACTCATATTTAGATATTGACATTACTCTTAATTCCAAATTATTTTCACCAAAAGGATTGTACCAATCGTTCTATGCATGGTGAGGAATTATGGTACTGTTGTTATCGTGAGCTCATAAGGATTTTTGCTTTTTGTAGGGTCATCCGTAGCTAGATGATATTAAAATCACAGGGTCCTCTCAAATTGTAGCAGATGTTCTTCTGATGTGAACGTTTATTTTTTAAAAACCCTGCAAGGAAGAGGAAATGAAACCTGCAGAAATCCAAATGCCTCGTTTGCTGGATTGTCTCATAATGGGGCATCTTGGAGGCATTGTGGAGAGACAAAAAAGGAAAACCACAAAGAGAGTAGTGATAATCATATAGGCATGTCAAAACTACTGAACACTTTTTTTTGCAGTTCTGCTCTTTATGAAACTTAATCAGTTTTTATAATGCAATACATAGTTTAGCACAATTTATTTTTAAAAACCTCTGCTATGTATTTGTCTAGCCTTTATTTCATTAAGAAAAGTGCATGATTTTACAGCTTAAAAGGCTGTTCTGCAGAATGAGAATGGTTGAAAGAGGTTCATGTCAGGGTTGGGGGTTTTTTGTAGATACATCTCTATAAAACATCATTTTGTTTCTAGTAGGAATTAAAGTGCCACAAATAGCTGTAATCATCTTATGCAGTATTAGGTAAAAACTAATCTCAGTAGGTTTTTCTAAAATTCAGATAAACAATCTGTAGTGGATGACGTATTTCCTGAGGACTTTGAAACCATGTCTTATGTTTTTTTCTCGTGCTTGTGTAACTTTGCCTGAATTTAAAAATGGCATATTTTCAACTAAAATCTGTATTACCTTTTTTTTTAAAATGATATTGTACCATTTCTGCAAAATAATGTGGATGTTATAAAACTGCCTACATTAAAATTTGTTGTAGGAAACATTACTGTAAGGATTACAGAATTTTATGGTCATCTGTGACACAGCCGATATTTAGAGACGTAAGATATAATTTTGTGTTTTTAGTAAGAGATTTTTTAGACTCTTTACCTCATTCAGCTCACTTTTAAACAAGCCTTGTTACAACAATCCATTTTAAAAAAGCAATAATGTCTTTTAAACTAAGTCAAAAAGGAAGTCAGATTATTCTTCTGCAATCACATATTATTTTTCTGCTAAAAGTTTGTATAAATTAAGTGGCAATATAACTCAATAGTGTTAAATTAGTGTCCAAACTTCCAGGCATCTAGTTATATCTTGCGATCCTCCGTGTTACTGGAGTGGTGTAGGACAGATAGGGTATATAAGGAGGATGTAAAATATAGACATTTAAGAGAGCCAAAGCAAGTCCCCCTTTGCTTTAATTATTTTAGGATGCATATATCTATTAAAAATAGCAAAGCCGTTGACAAATGCAACCATTTAGTATAGTAAGTATGAAGCAAGTCAAGATCTTGTTTTCCTATGGATTTGTCTTAGTTTGAATGATTTTGGTGCCTACAAAACTGTGAGCTCGGACTGAAACTCCCCTTGCACTTAGGGCAATGGTTAAATTTCAGGATAGTTTAGATATGAAAGAAACAGGAGAAGAACCTATCATGGGAGTAATGAAGGGATGTTAAAACATGCCCTTGTCACAAAAGGAAAATGCTAAGAATGAAAAATGGGAAAGATTTTAATAGACGTAGTCATGGATGTCTACTAAGAATAATGATAAAAAAGTCCCTCCATTTGTAGGCTTTAATACCGAGAAGAGTAATCATGCTGTTGACAATATGGTGAGAAGAAGAATGTAGAGGCAATTATTGAAAAGACAAGGAATTTGTTTAGGCATGTTGTGTTTAAGGAGAAACCCTTGAAATAGTGACAGAAGGAAATCTGAGACTAGAGGGAAGGGTCAGGACTGGGGAATAGATGTGTGAACAGCAGGGTAAACAGCAAGGAAAGCAGGAGACAGTCCTGGGCTGGAGAGGGAGCCTGCACTATAGCAGGTTTGAGGAACGATTATGGATGTCAGAGGAAAAGTCAGGATCATGCAACACCTCAAAAATCCAGTGTTCGTCATACATGGTAGTGCTGGCCTTCAGAATTAAAAAGCTTATGAGATTTGCATAAGAGGCATAGAAATCATCTATAAAATAGCATGGATTGTTATTGTCTGCTTCTATGTTCTGTCTTTAAGAAACACTGCGATGATTTTCAGGCTTTTCTCCACAACCACCCCTTCTGTAGCTCTTCCTTTGAGTGACCACGAGATTTGACATTTGTGGCACCACAGAAAATAAGGCAATGCCAAATTTCACGAGGCTCCTGGTAAATCTGTTAGAGTTGATGATATCAAAATAGGGAACTTGATTGACGGTCACCTTTGCAAGGGGATGGTGGCCCTTGGTAGTACCAACCTTTCTCAATCCGCAAGCAGCACCATGTTTCAGCACTTAGTGCTGTGTCAGTGTTTCAGGGACCAGAAGGATATGAAATGAATTGCTCTACTGGGAAACTTTTCATTGGAAAGCACAACCGGGCGTTATCTATTCATACTTGCCAAGCTTGCTTGCGGTAGATGTTTTTAGCCTGCTTATGTGTTTGGCACGCTTAGCTACTTACAGTGCTCCTGAATGTAAGGTCCCTGATCTCGTATGTCATTGTTCTCTAGACTTAATCTCAGTGAGCTGGTTTCTGGTCATGTCAGGCTATTTCACCTCCTGTAACGACACGGAATTCCTCGGGAGTTAATCCTGGGCAGCCAAGCCTGCGTCCGGCCCAGGGACGTTAGGCAATCCTCTCGCCGAGGGCCTGAGTCCAGCATTCACCAAGTCAATGGAAAAAACTCCCATTGACTCCGCTTGCCTTGGATCATGTGTCGGAGCGATTCTTCCAGAGATTTATATTCAGACCTTCCCTGACTGAGAAATAAAGATTCTTCTATAGCCATATCTAAAAATATTGAAACCCTCCCTGACTATTACAAACGTCGAGGAGCAAAAGAAATGTGCAAAAACTCTTCAGTGCTCTGTCACATTTGAGAAACACTCAAATGACATCTCTGACAATGGGAAAGCCTGTTATTACTCTGCACAGAGTCCTACTTTCCCAAACTGGCATCTTTCTTTGTTGCGGCATAAATTACAGCAGAACTGAAATTTAAATTCAAGGGCAGCTTTTGTTTTGCCTGAAGACAGCTGCAGCTGCTTTTATTCTTGAAGTCCAATTCTCTTAGTAAGCAAATTTCTGCTTTCTCTCTAAAGAGCTAAAGGTAGCAGTGCTAGATCTTCGGGATGGTTTGAAGCCGTGTGATTTTATTTTATTTTTTTTCATGAACTGGGGGCTGGCCTGCAGCCAGCTTGAGGAACTAACCCTTACCGGTTTCCAGCGAAAGTCTGGTTGCAGAGTGAACCATTTGTTCCAAAAAAACGGCAGATCTAGTGTGACTGGTTTCCTGTGAGTTTTGGCCCGTCGCTATTTTTTGCTTTCGTGGCAGTGAATTTTACCCTGCAGTATCTTCATTTCTCTCCAGCGCTTCTAATTCTCCTCACCCCACGGTATTTGCAGATCCTTTGGAGGAGGTTAGGCTTTTCACTTCCGTGGAGTTGCACTGACATTGGGCAGAGGGTTCAAAGTTAGCCGGTGAGAGCTGGCAGATGGATGCACATGCAGGAAAAAGGCAGACAGACATCATGTTACTATAGAGAAATCAGGCTGAAGACATCCAGAGAGGGGAGGGAGTTTCACCGCGGTCTGAAATGTTACCCAGTCTTTCTTAGTTGTGTCTGTGATGAAGGACCTGAAATATTTCTGTATCTCCAAAAATCTCAGAATTGCTTTTGTCTTTGGGAGTTATTGGATGTTACGGTGACGCCTTACTGGTTAGGGATGAGGAGCAAATAGAGCCAGGGCATGGCACTCCCTGTTCTTGCTGGAGATGTGAGTAGCCCTCCCACACAACTTCTTAATATTGAAGTAATTTGGTTGTTTTCCACCCTGAGAGAAGTTGCATGTGCAACGATGTGGGAATCTTGTGTGGGTGCCCCAAATCAGCTTTTTTTTAAAGAATTTAAATATTAAAAGCTTGTGATTTACCAGAAAAGACCTCAACTCAAAAGCAAAGCTCTGATACTTCTTACATTTGTGGTAATTTTGATTGCGATCTCATCCTTGCTATTGACCTTTTCCTTAAAGAATTGCACAAACCCACTTGATATGAATGCTTATGGACTCTGAAAAATTCAGAAGCCCAGCCCAGGTCTGTATTTGGATTCTCAGCCTATCTGTGTACAAGAAGAAACCGATTACAGCGCTGATACAACCTAGGTAATACATAATCACTTGTAATCCTAATGCAACCCTCTGCCTGTGTTTTGCTGCCTTTTAACCGATGAACGATAGCATTTACATCTCAGACGAGGAAGCTTTGTGGACTTTTCTCATTTGAAATGCAAAAGCTGTGCATTAGAAAGAAACCATTTTTAAGATGAGTTTTTAATATGAGCAATGTGATAATTATTGAGCTTGTTAGTTTTCAATATCCAGCAAGGAATAAAAGCCATTTTTTGTTCCTGTAGTGTTTGTTGGGTTGTTTTGTTGGGTTTTTTTAAGTGTGTCTTGGCCATATGGATTCCATGTATAATCAGAATTAATAAAAGGCAGTTGCAGCAGCTGTTGCTGTGTGGCTGCTGTCCCAGTGTGAAGCTTTTCTTTCTCTTTGCATTAAATAGGGATAGCCCTTTATTACTGGTTTGTGATGAGAGCTAGAGACAAATTGTTAAGAGATGCATTTAGATAATCTGGTTTTATTTTGAATAATGTATTCTTTTTTTTAAGCTGAGGAAATATAAAAGAACAATGAGATAGATGATTTTTTGGGGTGTTAAATAAAGAAAGACTGGATTTATATCTTGCTAATGTAGTTTGTACATCTACTAATAAAATGGAAGAAAATAATCTGGAGCAAGCTGTTCCATCAGTAATCCCGATGTTTATTTTTGTCTCAAAAATAGCAGAGCTGTTCTCCCTCTCTAATGTTTTGGTCTGAGGACTCATTATAGGCTAGACTGTGGTGTGATTTTTGTATAGTGAATAAAACTTTTTAGGAAACTACATGAGAATTTTGGAATCACAGAAGAGTGTTATACATTACAGTTTTCAAAGCTGTTATAAATGAGCCAAGTCTGTTGCCTGGTGCCACCTCTGTGGCTCTTCTGGAATCTCAGGAGTCTTTTTCTTAACCCTGTGCTTCCAGCATCATGGGAGTCAGTGAAAAGCACTGGTTTAAGTGATTTAAGTGCAATTGGAATTGAGCACTGAATAGTAAGATGCATGAAAGTATACTAGTTAATCCTACATATACATATATGTATATATTTGTGTGTATATATACATATATATAATACTTATATAAATTAATATATATATAGTAACAGGTAACGATGGATATCGTATTTATCTCAGACTTCTACTGTAGTTTGCTGAGGTGTGATTCTGTACTTTGGAGCTCTGTTGGGTATTAAAGTATGTCTTGACAAGAAATTCTGCAGACTGTGTTGTTCATTCCCATTGTGTGTTTATTCTGTCATGTGCTGCGTTTTCTGCGACTGCGTTTGGGCTCTGTCACCCTGATCTGCCACTGAGATAAATATGAGCTCTTTTCAAAGAAGACTGAATTTATGTCTTTTTTCATTCTTTCCTGTCTCCATTTTGTCATCATGGTTGTGTGGTTTTGAATTTCTGCTGATGCAGTTGGTTAAGGCACTATTGCATAAAATCCCAGGCATTAGAAATAGAAAATAGCTTTTAAAGTAATTATCATTGTGTTATGTTACACAGAAATGATGTGGTATTTCAAAACAATATGAAAAGAAGAGAATTAGGTCTGTGGTCAGAGGTAGGGCAGTGCTATAACGAAGGTAGCTTCTGTGAACTGAGTTCAATTCCTGTACCTACATGCAGTGTGATATTTCTTATTTGTCTGACCTCAAACTGTTTTCCTTTAAAAATCCTGCTTCATTCAGTGTGCAGAAGTGGCAGGACTCAGCTCATGAGCAGGTATTTAATCCATTGTTTTCCCATCGTTATTTTCTGCGTGATGAGGTGATTGTAGTTCTGCGCTACAGAGGTGGTACAGAAGCCTTGAGAAATAGAGGTAAAAATATCTACTTATTTTAGAGGCTTCATTGGAGACACTTCTGACCTGATACATCACCATACACAAATTTATGCAGCGCTTCGTGTATGTGACCAAAGCTCCAGCTGCAACAGGGAGTATCACTACTCCAGCAAGACCGTCCCAATGTCTCAGTTTGCGCGCTTACAACATGAGGATCATCTGATGGGTGATCATTTTGGAAAAGTACAGTGTATGTGACTTCCCAGCCATCACTGAGACTCTCTGTAGGAGTCAGAGGTAGGATCTAGTTCCCGAGGTGGCATTTAATGCTCTTAAGCTAAAGGACCTTCAAGAAATCTTCTCATCGCTCTCAGCCTTTCAGCTCCTGAGATAAATGGTGCAAAGCCTGGTCAGACAGCTTCCCCAGCACAGGCCCATTTGGTGTACTGAATAAAGTGCCAGGGCAGAGAGAAAAATGGTGTGTGACTATAGACTTAAAGTGTGACATTTTCTAACTTTGGGGAGTTTCCTTTACAACCTTATCAGTGTTTTCAAGTTAATTTTACGTGGTGATTTCCTAGACTTCAAGGATGGTAATCAGAGTTTTTCATCATAAATTCCATTGTGTGATGTTTTAAAGGGAGGTCAAAACTGTTGGACTCTTCACACCAGCCTTCACTGCTTGAGCTAATGGAGATGCTGACACAACTAAAGGTACCGTTTCCTATCTCTTAGATCTGATTTTTATCCCAGTGTACCAATATTTAGATGGTTTAGATGAATTAGATGGTTTCATTCTGCAGAAGAAGTGTTTTGAAGGCGTGTTTCTTGGAGGTACTAGGACTGGGATCATCCCTGGTTTTGGTGTGCTGCTGATAATGGAAATGTCAGAGCAGATGGTGTTGGAGCTGCTTTGCTCGGAGGACTCGTTTCCAGATCGTGGCTCGGCCGCTGCCTTGCTGCATGCCCTGTGCTGGTCCTCTGCCTCCACGGCAGATAGGTGGGGATGTGGCTCAGGAGTGCCCTTGTGCCTTCTCCCACCAAAATTCTGGTTATGTATATATACACACACACGTATAACTACATATATATATATATTTTTACATTACATATATTTAAAAATTACATATGTTCACAGTATTATGTATATATGCACACACACACATACATGATATAATTGCGTATTTTTACAGCTATATATATATTCATATGTATGAGTGCTCATTTTCAGCAGGGAATTTGTTAGGAGATTCACTGTCTTCCCAGAACCCAAATACCTGTAGGTAGTAGGTGGAATTGTTGTGGGGGAGTATCTTTCAAAACATAGTAATTAGATAGCAGGAGAAATCCAACCTAATTACAGTGAGACAGGGGAAGAGATCCAGAGTTGCACTGTGTACTGGATATTTTCTCCCAAGCCTTGCTTTTTCTTAAATCATTTTTAACCTCCAGTGTTGAACTGCAATATAAAATGGTAACTTAGTTTTCTTTCTCCTTTTCTTTAAGCTCTGTCTAAAAACAAATGACTGTGCTGTTTTTCTCTTCATCATTTCATACCCAGCCTGCCTTCTGAGGATTTACCATTGAGCTTTGGTGTGGTAGACTGTATTTCTCATATTTGTTTAGTTGTTTTTTCCTTATAAGCAATTAATTTATGTTTTAAGTTTTTTAAATATGATTTGGAAGGAAATAAATATACTTGGAAAAAAGTAACTTTGATCCCTTTAAAGTTAGTCAAATTCTTTCTCTAAATAAAGTTTAGAGTGACATCTTGTGGTAACATTGATTTCAAATATATGTATCTGTCGGTAATATTTTGTTTTGTCCATAGTAAGTGTAGTGTTTTCTGTTTCAAAATGTTATGGATTACTTGGCAAAAGGGTACGATGACTTCTGAGTATCACTAGGGCTTTTGTGAGATTGGAGAAAACATTGCTTCTTGGTTGTAAGAGTCCTGCAGGTATGCTTTACATTTTACTACATGAAGTTTATCCTATGAATACTTGTGAGTTCCCAGTGTTTTGAACTCCCGTTCAAGATGTCTTAATGGTCTTTCAGCCACTGACTATCTTTTGGAATTGCTCCCAAAGTTCCAACTAGCCATGATGCCAAGGCAAGCAGGAGCACAACATCTGTCAGCAACATCTGTTTGTGCTAATTTATTGAACTAAGATTTGCTTAGTTTTAAATAAAGATAAATATGTCCAGGAAGCTGGACATGGAGGATTTGTTAATGTAGACAAGAGTAAGCCCATTTAAGATCCGTAATGCAGTAGTGTGTACACTCTCTACCTATGGATCAGCCTCCAAGGTGCTAGGTGGTGCAAATGCACCAATAACAAACCTCATCCAAATGCCTAGCACGTGCTCAGACTACAGTTGTGTGCACTATATCTAAATGAAATACAAATCTCTTCAATGCACGGTGGGGACGTAGAATGGTTTTGTGGTCAGAAGCTTAAAGGATTTGGGAAAACATGTAAGACTTGCTTTCTCTTTTGGGAAGCCCTCTGGAGAAATGCAGGAGTAGTGACCCAACAGAGAGTTATTGTCAGGTCAAGCAAAGTCCTGCCTGGTACGATCTCTCTCAAATCAGCCATACAAAGGTCTGTTCCTGTTCCTCAACACTGAAGTGGGGAAAGATGCTAATATTCTGCTAGGTCGAGTTTTAACTATATAAAATGGTGATTAATGTTACCATAGTGCCCATCTGGCAGGTTGAATACCTGGCTGCAAACTAAATTGTTCAGTAAAAGACACTTGATGTTTCTAAGAAATAAATTCTTTTTAGGGGAACAGATTCATTAATGCATATGAAATGGGAAGTCCCTCTACCACTGCTCCATGGCGCATCACTCCTGATGTGTGGTCCAGCTCTGCTGTCACATGCTGTGAATATGGGAGACCTGGTTCAGGAAAGGATTCTGTGTTTGTGTAATTCAGGCTTTGTTGGAGGTATTTTGGTCATGCGAGAGTACCAGTGCTGGGAAATGATTCATGTGATGTGCTGGCAGTTTTAAGGTTTTTTAGCTTTGTGGTAAAGCACACAAGGAACATAAGACCTAAGAAGCCCAACTCGATGATCCTAAAAGGGCCATCTGGTGACCTCATTTATTAATTTGATGGAAAAAAAAAGATGTGATGTTTTCAATCAAGATGAATGTTTGGTTTGCCTGCCAGAATTGTTTCTGGTTAATTACTAAGTACAAGTTAAGCTGTTAATATAATCCTGAAACTGGAAGCGCTGATATACATTTGGTGTAAAATTAAGCAAATAATTGGGATAGTCTATCAGAATGGGCTAGCTGGTTAAATTTATCAAATATAGTTTAGGAAAACTCTGTAAAAATTGTATTTGAAGTACACAAAGTGTGTATAAATGACATATTTACAGGGATAATGCTGCAGATTTCTTTGGAAAAAGGCCCACGGAATCACAAGAATCACAGAACGGCAAGGGTTGGAAGGGACCTCTGGAGATCATCTAGTCCAACCCCCCCTGCTAGAGCAGGATCGCCCAGAGCAGGTTGCACAGGATGGCGTCCAGGCGGGTTTTGAATATCTCCAGAGAAGGAGACTCCACAGCCTCTCTGGGCAGCCTGTCCCAGAGCTCGGTCACCCTCAGAGTGAAGAAGTTTTTCCTCCTATTGAGATGGAACTTCCCGTGTTCCAGTTTGTGCCCGTTGCCCCTTGTCCTGTTGCTGGGCACCACTGACAAGAGTCTGGCCCATGCTCTTGACATCCACCCTTGAGATATTTATAAGTGTTGATGAGATCCCCTCTCAGTCTTCTCTTCTCCAGGCTAAACAGCCCCAGCTCTCTCAGCCTTTCCTCATACGAGAGATGCTCCAGGCCCCTCATCATCCTCATAGCCCTCCACTGAACTCTCTCCAATAGTTCCCTGTCTTTTCTGAACTGGGGAGTCCAGAACTGGACACAATATTCCAGATGTGGCCTGACCAGGGCAGAGTAGAGGGGGAGGAGAACCTCCCTCGACCTGCTGGCCATGCTCTTCTTAATGCACCCCAGGACACCATTGGCCTTCTTGGACTCCCAGGTCCTTCTCTGCAGCGCTGCTACCCAGCAGGCCAACCCCTAACCTGTACTGGTGCCTGAGGTTATTCCTCCCTGGGTGCAGGACCCTACCCTTGCCCTTATTGAATTTCTCCACCCAGTTCTCCAGCCTGTCCAGGTCTCACTGAATGGCAGCACAACCTTCTGGTGTGTCGGCCACTCCTCCCAGTTTTGTATCATCAGCAAACATCTGTCCCCTCCTCCAGGTCATTGATGAATATGTTGAACAAGACTGGACCAAGCACTGACCCTTGGGGCACACCACTAGCTACAGGGCTCCAACTAGACTCTGCGTCACTTATCACAACCCTCTGGGCTCTGCCATTCAGCCAATTCTGAAACCACCTCACTGTCCACTCATCTAACCCACGCTTCCTAAGCTTGCCTATGACGATGTTAAGGGAGATGGTGTCAAAAGCCTTACTGAAGTCAAGATAGACAACATTTACTGCTCTCCCCTCATCCACCCAGCCAGTCATGCCATCATAGAAGGCTATGATTGGTCAGGCATGATTTCCGCTTGGTGAATCCATGTTGACCACTCCCGATAACCTCCTTTTCCTCCATATGCTTATTGATGACCCCCAGAATGAGCTGAATGAACCTCCATCCATTCCAACAGAGACTATTGAAATAGTAAAGAAATTTGTAGATAGTTAAGTACCAAACTAATGCTGATCTTGTTTAAATGCCCTCTCTTTTTGTCACAGCAAGAAACAACTGGTGATGATGTTTCATGGTGAAGGAAAGCTGTCTGCTCTTTCTGTTTGGTTTCTGCTGCACAGACAGCAATGTCTCTGTTGCGGTTTTTGAATGCCTGCTTGGCGAATTTTGTCCTGTTACAAATCTGAATCTTCTCTAATAGTTTTCATCTGCCTCAGCAAGAACTTAGTCTTCCTGCTGAGACAACTTGTAGATAATTAATTAGATGATGCACTGTGAGACTGTAAAGAGGTTTCCCTATAATGCAGAACATGAGGCTGAGATGACATTGTGCAAACCACAGTTTTTCCCAAAGCTGTGACTTCCAGGTGGTGAATTCTCTGCATTGGCAGGAGACATACCCTGCCACGTACAACCTATCCACCTTTGATGCAACCACCAAAAGAAATGAGGCAGAAACCCTGAGCCAGCCGATGACCATTGCTCCTGAGTACTGGGTGGGATGTGTTGAAGATAAGGTCTCATCAGTTAGGCAGTGTTCGGGTGGAAGGAAGAAATAACTATTTGAAAGCTTAAATATTGATTCTTCTGAACTCCAACCAGATATTCATATCCTCTTTCAGCAGTAAAAAGACAAAGTCTTACTGTGCTGTGATCACTTAAATCCCCTCTCTCATTTTGTCAGAATAAAAACAAGATTCTACCCATTCTGGCCCACATTTTGTGCCAGTGTTCCTCTCTTTGCAGCTCAGAGTTGATAGACTCCCTGCAAGATCCTCCAATATTATTAAGAACCACAGCAAATTTAAATTTAAAACGGAGGTGGCTGAAGGAGAACAAAGTCACCCACAGAGTTTGGAGGTCGTTGCTTTAAGTAATTGCTTTCTACCCATGTAAATCCCTCTGGGGTTTCTTTTGGATTAAGTATTCCTTACTTCTTCTCTAAAACTCTCATTTAATATTCATGTGTGTTGTTAAACAGCTGCTGCATCCTGCTCAAGAGTGGAAAGGGGGGGAATGCATTTCAGTAGCAAACAAAGTGATACTTAAATATATCTCTTGCTTACTTCAAAGCATCAGTATGGGAGTTAATTAATATTTATCAAATGCACTAAAGTCCTTGGATGAGAAGCACTGTGGTTCTGCAAAGCATTGTTTGTTTATTTAGAGCTCTTTTACCTGGCCATTTCAACCATTTACCAAATGCACTTGAGAATGATCACACAAAACTTGCTATAATGCTGGCTTGGTTTCTCTTCTCATCTTTGAATGGGAACAGAATCAGGACAGACTTTCCAAAGGTATAATAACTGCAGAAATATAGGTGCTCTACTTAACCTGAGAAAAATGTGCTTCACTTAATTAGTTGCATACATGGCATTTTGCAGTAGAAGCTAATATAAAAAAAAGTCATATTAACACAATGCAATATAGAGAGACCTTGTTAGATTTTATTACATTTTCTGCTTGGTAATTTATTATGATTAGAAAGCCTAATTCTTTTGCTTATCTTGTAATTATAGCATGATGTTATGAGCAGGAGCTCCAGCTGCTTTTCTGTATAGAGTCTCATTAGATGAGGAATTAGAAAGCCCTTTTAGACTGTTAATTTTTCCTCATAACACAGGGTGTATAAAGCATTCTAAAATGGATGTGTTATGTGAGGTCAACATTATATTCATGAGCTGATACACGAATTTGCAACAAGAACAACCAATCTGAGAAATTTAGATGGTCTTCAGAGGAGTGCCTCTTTATTTTGAAGACCATACCTTCACAGCCCTCCTCTGGAATAATCATAGAATCGTGGAATGGTTTGGATTGGAAGGGACCTTAAGGACCATCTAGTTCCAACTCCCCTACCATGGGCAGGGACACCCTCCACTAGACCAGGCTGCCCAAAGCCCTGTCCAGCCTGGCCTTGAACACTTCCAGGGATGGGGGCTCCACAACTTCTCTGGGCAACCCGTTCCAGTGCCTCACCACCCTCACAGTAAAGAATTTCTTCCTCAGATCTAATCTAAATCGACCCTCCTTCAGCTAAGGCCATTACCCCTTGCCCTATCACTCCATGCCCTTGCAGACAGTCCCTCTTCAGCTTTCCTGTAGGCCCCTTCAGGTACTGGAAGGCTGCTGTAAGGTCTCCCTTCTCTTCTCCAGGCTGAACAACCCCAACTCTCTCAGCCTGTCTTCATAGGAGAGGTGCTCCAGCCTTCTGATTGTCTTCGTGGCCTCCTCTGGACTCACTCCAACAGCTCCATGTCCTTCTTGTTCTGGGGACCCCAGAGCTGGATGCAGCACTCCAGGTGGGGTCTCAGGAGAGTGGACTAGAGGGGGAGAATCCCCTCCCTTGACCTGCTGGCCACGCTGCTTTTGATGCAGCCCAGGATACAGTTGGCTTTCTGGTCTGCAAGTGCACACTTGCAGGTCATGTTGATCTTATAATATTCCTCATTTCATCAAAAAGAAGTTTTAGGTGTCTTTGTGTACAGTGGTTCCTAACCCTGCATCTGGCTACAGTTCAGTGTCTCCATTTGACATCTAAGTAGCATCCCACTATGTGTGTTTGGTGAGAATGAGACATCTAACATTCATGTCTCAATAACACAGAAGCCCCTGGGGAGTCCCATCCTTGTGGTGTGGTGCCCAGCTGTCCATGGCACTGCTGGGACTTTGTTTACAGATTGCAAAACCCATCTGATCTGGACAAAGGCTTTAGTGACTGACCCAAGACCTCATAGAACACTTGTGACTGAACACAATGCTTAACTGAGGAATCCAAAGCTTACATCATACCATGAGATCATCCAGATTTAGGCTGTCAGACTCAAGTTATAATGGAAAGCATTGTCTGACGTCATTCTCTTGGAGAGAATTTAGACATAGTCAGGGCCCTATTCTTGTTCAGTTTTGTTGTCTTTGCTGTGGAAGATGGGATATGATATCTACCTAGAGAAAGAGTGGGTCGGAAAATAGCAGGTAGAAATTAGAAAATGGAACATATTCTAATATGAATAGGAGGGGACAATGAGCTCTTATTGATGGACAAAGAATTAATAAATATGTTGTTCTGTATTTTTGCATTGTTCATGATAAATTGTTATTTTTACAAATCTGTTAATTACTGGAAATTATTTGTGTTACAGCTTGAACAAATGTATCTCTATCTGTGGATGAAGCCGCCATCTATGAGACTTTTTACTGCCGGTCTTGCTTTGGGTGGTGCTTGCTCATAATGTGAAATCTGAGTGACTATGATTGAATAAACCAGCTTCATGGACTGTAATGCAATAAGGATCGATATTTTAATGGGAATACAAAATTAAACCCAGATATTTTATCTATATTCTACTAAACTTGCTATTATACCAACCACCTGTGAGTGAGGGTCCACTGATTTTTAGTTCCCAGTCTTCTGTGAGCTGAGCTAGGAGCAGAGGTTAGCCTAGATGACTGTAACCCACAGTTGTATATTATCGACAAGTTGTAGGCCAAGAGAAACCACAGGGTGAGATTCAGTCCACATAATTTGCACCTTAATTGGGTTGGCCTTTGGAATGACTGTTATATCTAGGTAATGGAAAGAGGTGGTACCTTTGAAAGCAGAAGATCCTGTTTGCCTAAACTGAGATGACCTGGTTAGATTGGCTGAATTGTGTACTAAGAATCAAGACAAAGCAGAACAATAACAAAACCAAACGTGCAAGAACGGTGCTTTCAAACATGCTTTAAAAAAATCTGTTTCTGGGTGGAGCTGGCATTGTTTCTGAAATATCCTTATTTTTCTGAACAGGGACTCCTGAAGGAGAAGGAACCATCTTTAGTTGGGAGGTTATATCTAGTTGTACAATGGATGTTTTGCACCAGTTTCAATATTCTTTACTTAAAGAGTCTGAGCTGGAGACGTATGAAGCACCATGCCAAGAAAATGTGTCCTGTGCATGGTGCAAAGGTTGCATGTCGAAGAGAAGGACAAGATCTCTCAAAAGCTTTGTTAGCTGTTCCTGGGGAATAAGTGAGGTGTCTTGGTGACAACATAAGAATCCCAGCGGATACTCTGCACAAATTAAAATATATGCATCTTTCACTGACTACTTATCTGGGACTATAGCAATTGTTAGAGTAACCTAAAAACAGGACTGTAAATATTGGATAAGAACATCCAGTACTTTAATGAGATAAAGTCACTGCCAGGGCTCTGGGGAAGGTAAGGGACAAACACTATTTGTTTAGCTTTACTAAGTGTTTTGTTTATCATGTAAGACTTTTTGGCTTGGGACTTACTGTCAAGCACCAGTTTCCCATTGGAGTGCCTTTCTGTTCTCTCTTATGTCACTCATGACCTTTCCTTTCAAGATCATTTCTTCTTTTTAAAATTTCAGTTGAAGGAAGAAAAATCAATAGAACCAGTTAATAAATTTTAAAAAGAGATTGTGAATTAAGTATCTTCATTTCACTACATTTTCACCTTTGGCCTCTGCAGTTGAAGTGGAAGGAAGGGATTTGTGTCTCTTTGGGGGAATCGCCTCTTCTTTGACGTATTGCTCCTCAGCCCCAGGATGTAAATTGTCTCTTGAAGTACTAGAGTGCTGTGGGGTTTCCTTCAGCATTTGTGTACAGAATTCAGGCTTTCCTGGTGCAGCATTAGGTTATATTGTGAAGGTCCCTGTAATAAGGCCATGCAGCTGGAGCACTGCTGGATTTATAGAATCATAGAATCATAGAATGGTTAGGGTTGGAAGGGACCTCAAAGATCATCTAGTTCCAACCCCCCTGCTGTGGGCAGGGACACTTTCCAGTAGACCACGTTGCCCAAAGCCTCATCCAACCTGGTCTTAAACACTTCCAGGGATCCAGGGGGAGCCACAACCTCTCTGGGCAACCTGTTCCAGGGCCTCACCACTCTAACAGTAAAGAATTTCTTTCTAACATCTAATCTAAATTGACCCTCCTTCAGCTTATTTCTCTCTTTGTAGCCTGTTTTCTTGCAGGCTGGCTTTACACTCACTACAGAGATGTCCAAGAAACAAACTCCAGTGGCCTTTTGTCAAACACCATTTTTGTATTTGTGCTTGTAGCTTTATATATTGATTTTCAGGTAGTGAGGAGACTGATCTCCGGAGAAATGGGAATGGGATTGCGAGGCATGATACAGTAATAGTGCTGTAATGGTGAGGGATGTTAAACCAGCTATATCTTGCATTTAAATGGGGCGTTGGCATTAAATCAAGAAAACCTTAAGGAGGTGGAGAACATCTGGGTTAACAAAAGGGCCACTCCTGAACTTACACTAAGCAGTGTGGGTGGTAAGTAAAGGATTAGAGATGAAGACACAGGAACACTAGGACATGTATACTCAGTTCTCAATGGGATAAACACATTTTCAAAGTGGATTACAAATTTGTATAGACCTATAAATAACTAGCAGTAAGAGTTGTGGCGTATGTGTTTGAGATAACCTGTACTGACAAAGTGCTCTCATCCAGCACCACTTTCAAGGATAAATACAAGAACTGCAAGATTTTTCAGTCAGAATTCATATTCTGCAAGCTTCAGACTCAAATAAATTTAATGTTAAAGTTTCTGGAAGAACCTTCCTTTGAAACAGGACTTGTATCATCATGGAACGAAAACATATGCTAAGCCCTGCCAAAGAATAGGAGATATGGATATTCCTGCATAAAAATGTTCTCTTCGCAATTCTCAAATGCATTTTTTAGGATTGCCACTCATTCAAATTGTCAACTTCCTCCAGCTTCTTCAGTGCCAGTCCTCATCATCTGATTGAAAAACAGTAGTATGAAAATAGTCATGATGAAAAATGTTATCGCTCGAGGTAGTTGCCCTGTCAGACTTCTTTTTGCTTCAAAAGAGCCTCAGAGAATATTACAATTCCTCTTCATTGCCTTCCCTGAAAATCACTGGACATGAGAGATATGTTAATCATTTATCTCAGGCCCATTGCTCATCGTGTATTGCTGTATACTAGAACTGTGTCGCATGACAAAGTCACTGCAAGGCAAGCAGGAGTATGGATTTCCAGCAAGTTAACTAACTGCCCATGTGCACACTTTCACCGTCCAATAAACCACTCTTTGAGAATATACTGACAGCTAAAATCTATTTGGAAATGTCTTTATTAGTGAATTAACCTGGGAACAGGCATGTTTCCACACAGGGGGACTCAATCATCTGTACTGTAAAATTGCTTGAATGGTTTCTGACAAGGTTTTGACCAGCATCCCCCCAAACAATTCACAGCCCAGGGATCATCCCCATAAATTGATGCATGTAGCTGCTTGGTTCTGGAGAGGAAAATAGTTTTAAAGTACGAATCCAGGCTTAGGGAGGTGATCCTGCCCCTCTGCTTGGCTCTTGTGAGACCCCACCTGGAGTACTGTGTCCAGCTCTGGGGGCCCCAGCACAGGAGAGACATGGAGCTGTTGGAGAGAGTCCAGAGGAGGCCATGAAGCTGATCAGAGGGCTGGAGCACCTCTGCTATGAGGACAGGCTGAGAGAGTTGGGATTGCTCAGCCTGGAGAAGAGAAGGCTCTGGGGAGATCTAATTGCAGCTTACCAGTACCTGAAGGGGCCTACAGGAAAGCTGGTGAGGGACTGTTTATCAGGGAGTGTAGTGACAGGACAAGGGGTAATGGGTTTAAGCTGAAGGAGGGTCGATTTAGATTAGATGTTACAAAGAAATTCTTTACTGTGAGGGTGGTGAGGCACTGGAACAGGTTGCCCAGAGAGGTTGTGGATGCCCCTGGATCCCTGGAAGTGTTTAAGACCAGGTTGGATGAGGCTTTGGGCAACGTGGTCTAGAGGAGGGTGTCCCTGCCCACAGCAGGGGGTTTGGAACTAGATGATCTTTATGGTCCTTTCTAACCCAAACCGTTCTATGATTCTATGATTCTAAGATGGTCCCAAGAATGTGTCATTTACACAGCACAGCTTGTGTGTTGAGGGTATTGGGAGAGATCTCACAAGCATTGTCAGAATATACCTTCAGACACTTCAGATGTGTCCCCATTGATATTATTTAAGAGTATCATCTTTTGTCTAGCCTAAATAATATGCCTGATAGCAGTCACCCAAAACCTTGTTCTTGTGGCTAAATTTTATTTTATTGGATCCGAGTAGATCCACTGGCCTGTTAGCCTCTATGGACAAATATCACGTTGTCTGTGGAGAACCCTGGTTAACTAACTGCTAATCAATGCATATAAAATAAGGCTTATATATACGACTACATGAAATCCAAAATCTTTGGAAAAATGTTATTCATCTTTGAAAAGGAGTGATGGCCTATAGTCTAAGTAGGGTGAACCCTTGACGCAGCCCAGGAAGCCAACTGTATCCTGGGCTGCATCTTAAGCGTGGCCAGCAGGTCAAGGGAGTTGATTCTGCCCCTCTATTCCGCTCTCTGCAGTATTCACCTGGAGTACTGCATCCAGCTCTGGGACTGCCAGTACAAGAAGGACATGGAGCTGTTGGAGCGAGTCCAGAGGAGGCCACAGAGATGATCTGAGTGCTGGAGTACCTCTCCTATGAGGAAAGGCTGACATAGTTGGGGTCGTTTAGCCTGGAGAAGAGAAGGCTCCGGGGAGGCCTTATTGTGGCCTTTCAGTACCTAAATGGAGCTTATAAGAAACATGGGGACAGACTTTTTAATAGGGCCTGTAGCAATAGTACAAGGGGTAATGGTTTTAAACTAAAAGAGGGTAGATTCAGACTAGGTATAAGGAAAAATTTGTTACAGTGAGGATGGTGAGATGCTGGAACAGGTTTCCCAGAGAGGTGGTAGATGCCCCATCCCTGGAAACATTCAAGGTCAGGCTGGATGGGGCTCTGAGCAACCTGATCTAGTTGAAGATGTCCCTGCTCACTGCAGGGAGGTTGGTCTAGATGACCTTTAAAGGTCCCTTCCAACCCAAACCATTCTGTGATTCCATGATGTGAATATTGGCCATATTCACCATGAGAAAGCTCTCTGGATTGCTCTGGTTTCATTCCCTGAGCTTGTGAATCCTCTCCTTCACTGTCAGTCCAGTGGGTGAACAATTTTGACAGTCACTGCTCTTTTCTGATCAAAGGATGTAGTGAATGACATATCTTTAGAAATGAAACCTCATCTTGACTAAAGCTCCTTTTACACCACCTTTTCAATATTATAAAAATCATCATTTGACCTAACAATCAAACCTTTCCTGACCGCATTATCTCCAGTTCAGTGATCCAAGAAGCATCAATTATTTCTATTAAACGTGAATAATTTCAACAGGGATTTGCTACTTACTATACAAAAGTTCAGCATTTAAATATGCAACATTTTACAGATGATTTTAGTGTTCTATAATATTTTTATGATTTTTCCTCTGCTTATTTGCTGTGTTGAGAACAAACATGAAAACTGGCTTTTTCACAGCATCTGCACCACTAGAGAACTTGAATTATTTTAAGGAAGTAAAATCTTCCCATCCCAAATGGCAGTAAAAGTCCACTTTGTCACAGCAATACCACAATGATGAATGTTCAAGGGCAAAGCTTTGATTAATGACAGCTGCAGTTTGGCTTTCACTGATGGTGATTTTGTACCTCCTTCCAGACAGCTGCACACTTACTGCAAGTATCTAACTAGACATATTTATTATGCCAGTTTGGTTAAATAGTCGTATAAATTAAGCATATGGATATTTGTGTAATTTACATATGCAGCATGTGACTGTATTATGTGAAGTAGGCTTCTAAGAGAAGAATGTCCATAATTCAGCTGAGATATTCCTATTTTGTTAAATTAAGGAGGTCCCTGATTAGGTTCCATAGAAGGGAAATCCCAGTCTGTAAAGGGTCCTGGGGTGAAGGGATGCAGTTTTCCTCTATTCAACAGCACAGAATATCATTAATACAATTAAAGTTGTTCCGTGTTTTCATGTGTCCTTCCAAAATGCTGAGTTTAGCAAAAAATTAGCAAATTTTGGGTGAGCATGGAAACCATAAAGCAAACATACTGCATTTAAATAAGCTTTTTGCTATTAAATGTCCTCTTTTTTTTTTTTATCAATGCGAAGGACTAATCAGCATTCGTGCTGCTGAAGTTGTGGAGGTTTGCAGCTGTAAGTGTGGAACAGGATACTGTGGCAGCTGGGTAGGAGTAAAGCTGCAGTGAGACTCCTAAACGACTGGTTTCACCTGTAACCGTTACTGTTTTGTAATTAAGCTGGTGGTTATGCAGTGATTGGTGGGAACTTGTATTTTGCATATGAGCAAAGCTGTAGAGAAATCATCAATATGGTCTGTAACCCAAATCTGGGCTATTTTATTGTACAACTATTACAACAACTGTAAGTTGGATGATGTGAGGTTAAGTTTGCCTTTCTCCACTTTATGCCCAGGCATCTGCGGCAAAATACAAGCTCCCGTCTCCATTTCTATTACTCTCCTCTACCCATCCCTTTAAATATTAGCATTTTAAAATGTGTGAAATCTTTGCTGGTTTATGTATATGACGGAAAGTAGTGTAATGAGGTTGGTTATGCACCTCGGCAGATGCCAAACAGTCTGTAGGTCTCTGCTGTGCTCCGTCCCCTGACCTTGCCTCTGTCTGAGCAAGATTTCCAGCCCTGCTTGGTGTGACCATACTTGCCCTCTTCTTGCCCCAGGTGCTTCCCCCACCATGTACTGTTACTTGCAGTGTAAATCCCAATTTACCTAGAGAAAACAGGGCAAGAATCAGACCTCACGAAAGGAGCCTCCCCTTAAATTTTTTGTGATCATATTCAGCAGTGTTGCAACACAGAGAGAGACGCACAGAGCAATTTAGGGCTTCAGAATTAACTTCTCATGTGAGTTATCACTGACCGGTAAGGTGCGAAGAGCACGTGGCTCAAACACTCATTTTTTGTTTAGGAACTTCGGTTATGGGGTTAGTAAAATACTATTGGGTGGTACTAGAGTCTTACACACTGCTGCAGCGAAGAAGAAGTTTTTGAGCTAGATAAAATGAGTTTTGGGCTAGATAAAATGCCTGGCTCCCCCATCATCAGCCGGTTCAGATAAATCAGTGTCATTTCTCCCTTTTTCCTTTGTGTACTATTAAGTGCATTCTCTTCACAAGCTAATAACTCAAAGTGTGTGGTAGTGTCTAAAATGAAAGTCTGTTAAGAAATATTTTCTTTCCTATTGTTTATTGTTCTTTCTATGTGTACAATACACTGTGCTCCTTAGGACAAGTAATTATTGCAGGTGATGCAGTTTTTTTGGGGGGGTTGCTCTCAAGGGGAAGAAGATTTATAGCATATGAATTTC
The DNA here is from genome assembly GCF_011004875.1 of Balearica regulorum gibbericeps. Classification (NCBI taxonomy): domain Eukaryota; kingdom Metazoa; phylum Chordata; class Aves; order Gruiformes; family Gruidae; genus Balearica; species Balearica regulorum. The sequence continues at coordinate 211,920,443 of NC_046184.1, read as the reverse complement.
TTTTTTCTTGCTTGACGAGGTGTAGGAACAGCGAGTAAGACTTGTCACCAGGTGGCACCATTAACCTAAGTTATATTTCAGCTAGGTGAACGCAATGAAGTTTATGTTCAAAAGGAATTTAGTCGAAAGATCGCTCTTTTCACCTTTCTTCAGAGTCTAAATAAATACACAGCACAGAGAACAGGCCAAATTCTTCTTCTGGCACATTTCAAATTATTTCATGCAGTTGCTGCGTTATGATCTGTTGAAGAATATGCCACACTTTGTGTATGGTAAGTAAAATGTTTGCCTGTGTTTCTCCATAAAACACCTTCCTGCTTATGTATTTTGCAATACACTGCACAGCTGGTGCATCAAAAAGCTGCATTTTCCCTAGTGAAATCCCAGAACAGGACCGGGGAATTCTCATCTGGAAATATTTGTGGCTAAATATTGTTCGAACATTTTAAGACTATATTCTATGAACCCAAACAATAAGAAATTGATTTTCCTTTGCTTACTAGTGAGTAGCACCATACGTGTTGCGGAGCAGATGATGAATCCCGTCACCGCTTGCTGTTCGGAAGCGGTGGTGGTTGGCCCCGTTCCGTGTCAGGACTGCGGCAGCCTGTACCTGCTTGTGTTGCTTCTCAGCACTCGCAGCATGGTGTAGCTGTCCTCTGAAGCAAAGAACAAAACTTTTCCAGTAGCAGACATTTAAATAGCTTGGGTCAAAAAATTAGAGTGTCTTTTGATGGATTCAGGTTCCTTTCCAAATGGCTTTTGGTGAATTTTGTTGGCTTAATCCTAAGACAATAAACCTATAATGGTATTGTGATTTTTTTTTTTCCTGAACAATGATATTAGCCTAATGATAGCAGACTAGGTTGACTCTTGGGAAACAGCAAGTCCTTGTTCTTCTTTTGATCAGGTATTAAAGAAACACAAACCACCAGCTAGTTCTTTCTGAATATGCTGGAATACTTAAAGTCTTTTAGTTAACAACCTTTGGGATTCTTAAAAGCATGGCTGTAGGATGCAGCTTGTAGTTCCTACTTAGCTCATAAAAATAAGCAGGAAAACAGAGATTTATACTTAAAAAGATTATTTCACTAACTTTTTTATTAGAGTGAAAGCATGAAATGGATCTTGTTCATGTGAACTGTGAAGTGTAAGGTCACGTTAAAACAATAGGTTGATGATACTCGAACATATGCTCTGGTCTCAGCGATCGCTGGGGCATTACCAGGTAGGATTGTATTGTACTAAATTGCAAGTCATGCTGTAATTTAAGTCATACATATTTTATGTGTTTTCTTGCCTTTGCTTGCTTCTCTGGTCAGCTGTGAAAGTCCATGATTATGCAGTCTTTGTGTCAGCGTCCAGTCCTCGTGTGCATGGTTGAACAGTGACAGTGGAGTCTCCATCCTCCAGCCACCTCCTGACTGGACATGGTTCTGAGGAACTTGATCTCGTTAACCCTGCTTGAGCCGGGAGGTTGGAGTAGGTGTTCTCCAGAGGTGCCTTCCAACCTCAGCCACTCCCTGATTCTGTGGCTATCAGAAGAAAGGTCTTGGCAAACAGAACTTCTGCGTTTCTCTAATTAAGCCTGCAAAATGCCCCGTGCGGAAACTGCAGAATTGTTCTCAGGTAAATTCCTTGCTCGTAAAGATAAGGGCAATATTCAGAGCATTTGGAAAGAACAATTCTCTTGAGATTTGCATTACTATGCAGTTTTTTTACTGATGTGTACCCATTACAACACAATAGATAATGTAAATGCCTATTTATCTTCATCCCCTAACCAAGCAGAAAATGTGCATGGTTAGATAGGGAATAGAAGGTAGAAAGCTTCAGCAATACCATATCTTAAAGAAAGAAGTGCCGTTAACCATCTTGCAAAATATTGTCGGTTATAGAAGATCCTGTATGTACACACATACCTTTCCGAGTTTCAGTGTGCTGACTCAGTGGACATTTGAAATAGCAGCAATAATAGTGTTATTACCCTGATGGTCTCAGGAAGAAAGTGAGGCAGGGTTTGTAGAGAACAAAATCAGGCAAGTGGGGTTTTTTGGACTGAGGAGGGGATTTCCTGGAAGAGTGCCTCTAATTCTGATTAGATCAGTTTAGGTAATAAAGGCAATCCGAAGCAGTGACATTATCAAATGCATCTGTGGTCCAAAAAAATGTGAAATTTTTCCACTGTTTGAAGGATCCAAACAGTGTATCAGGTAACAGGAATATCAATCCTGAGTCATGATATTGTACTTGTCTATGTTTTTGCAGTTTCTCTTACAAATGGAGTCATGGACATGGTGGCCAAAGGGAAATGAATGTGATGTGTAGATAAAACTCTTTATCATCTAGGATGCTGCCTTCAGTAGAATCAATTAGGACCATAACCCCCAAATTCCATAATAACATAAATCCTAAATTTCTTGGTGTCATAAAACACTCATAATACTTTAACCCATTTCTTTTCACTATTTTCCTGGTTTTTAAAATTTTTTTATATTTCCTGTTTATTTATCTCTCCGTATTTTTTCACATCTCTCTATGTGATTTTTTTGGTTTAATTTGGTTTGCCTTTTTATTTTTTTTTAATTTCCTGCAATCAGTAGCAGGTCATTGATTTTGTGCAGGGGCATTGTCTGGATTTCCAGCAAGTACGGCAAGGACCTAAATATTTTCTTGGGCGTGATACTTTAGGCAGCTGCCCGTACTTATAACTGATTCTCTTCCTGACAGCTTTAAATTGTTGTTGTTTGCTTGTCTGCAAGCCTTTGCTGAAACTGAAATTCTTGCACAAGCCCTGATATGTCAGGAAAACTGTAGGCAAAGCATACGAAGAAAGCAATTTATCCATCGCTGACAATCTAGCAGCGCGTGACAATCTCAAGGACTGGTCAGTGGTGAACTGTGGCAGTGGTAGTTTCATTAGACGTGATTTCAAGTCAAAATGTCAATATGACCTGTAGACCTCCCATATGCTTTCCACAAGTATACCTGCACATGTATAGACAGCTCACAAATAGTTTATATCTCTACTTCTGTTAGGGGTTTGCATAAAGGTGGTTATTTATATGTTACTCGTCCAAAATGTAGCAGAACTGACAGGTGATTGCTTTAACTGAAATGGAGTACATCTGATTTAAAGTAACCATAAATTTAAATAGGAGGGTTTCAGGAATCCTGATCTGGATGAAATTTTTCATGAGTGGTTTTTTTTTTCTTGTTTTTTTTTTTTTTTTTTTTTTTAAATAGATCTGAAATAACCAAAATAATTTACAAATGCCGTTCATATTTGGCAAGGACTGCTGGCTGAAAAAGAATCATAAAATCATAGAATATCTTAAGTTGGAAGGGAGTCATAAGGATCATGGAGTTCAATTCCCTGCTCCTCACAGAACTACCTAAAACTAAATCATATAACTAAGAGCATCATGCAGACACTCCTTGAACCCTGACAGTCTTGGTGCCATGACCACTAGAAGAAGAAAACATTACAAAGATTTTTAAAGTCAATGTTTTCTAAATCTGGCATTTTGCTTCCCGATGGAATGTAGCTAAATATGTCTTAAAAAATTGACACCCCACCAGCCTCAAAATAATGGAAACATCAATTCTGAAAGCAGAAGTGGTTTTCCATTTTAAGGTCTGTTGAAGCAGTGAATTAAGCACAAAATAAGTTTTAGCCTACTTTCCTAAGAAACCAGAGCTTATGAATCTGTACAGGTAGGGTATGTGCTGTTTCCTCCCATCTCATTCCTGTGCCATTCTTAACATTTGATCAATTTTAACCAATTTAGACCAAAAAAAAGCACCCTGAGAGGTCTCCTGAAAGGGTGCTGCCATTGGCTGGATTTTATAGATGAACTGAAGTTCAGGAGAAGCAGATGCCAAATTTGTTCAGGCACTCAGACATTGGCACACGGACCTAGGTCATCCTGCAAGATATTTAAAGGCTTCCAACACTTGTATGTATATTTTGAAGTCTGACCTGAGAGTACTAAACCCAATATTATTAATGGAGTCTAAAGAAAGAAAACCATAGCCATTGGATTATCCTTCCTTCTAAATTTTCTAACCAGCTCTTCTTTGGTCATACCTCCATGATGGACCTGCTCCCTGCCATGCTGGTGGGAAATGGGAGAACCACTGCCCCATTCTGGTTCATGTTGTCAGGATTTCCCCCCCTCCCTGATGCGTCCTCCCAGCCCAGATGCCAACACCAGTGTGTCCATCCAACGCTGGATGGTAACTCCCCCAGCAGTACTGCTTGGTCTGTATTTCAGTCCAGCTTCTGGCAAATCCCTTAGGAATTTGTGTCTTCTCCTTCCCAAGAAGTGTCCCTGTGCTAACCGGGGGGGAGGTTTTATGTCATTTAATTTCGTATTGTACACTAGAGAGCAGCATGTTAGAGGGCTGTTTAAATGCTGAAGGAAAGCAGGCCCTGAAAAGATTGTGGATTCTTTTCCAAATTCCCATGGGAAAATATAAAGGCATTTTATATATCACTGAACTAGGCAGTAGCTGACAAATAGTTTCCTGTTAAGGGGAATGGAGATATATGTACCCACTTGCTTTCAATATGTGTTACGGACCGAGCTACCAAGTGAATAGCATAGGTTTTCCATTCTGCCTATGTTCTGAAATTTGAATTTTCAATTATCTCCTTCACTTTAGGTTAATTAATCCAATTTAACTGAATTCAGTCAACTACTCTACACTTTCTCAAAGCAAGATAAAATGCAACAGTGTCTGGCTTATGCTTGTTTACAAAATTTGTGATATAGGTGTAAATTATAAATTTGCATATGTCTCTGCTTTGTTTTACCAGCTACACATCAGAGATATCCAAGAACTTTCTGGAAGAGCAAACTCCTTAAATTGTTACAGATTCTGTGACTCTAGAGCTCTTGTATCATTGGATTACTTTGATTTTTAATCGATTAAGAGCCTAAATCAAATTTGAAAAGGATACTGATCACCCAAATGACTCTGAAAGCGGTTTTTCATTGCTATAGCTATGGGAGCTTAGAGGATAATGTAAGGAAAGACAGTCCAGCAGGGGCAGGGTCTAAAGAAGATGCACAGAAAGGTGGCTAGAGTGGTGTTTGGCCCCATTTTCACAAAATCCAAACAAATCTAGGCTTATAAATGTGCCAAAGAGCTGTATCTTCCTCCTGGAAGTTAATCACTGTTTTTGAGTGTTGAGAAATTAAATTCCAACTCAGATGCAGTTGTACACAACTATTTTCAGTGTGGTTATGGAGCACCGTCTGTGCATTGAGATAAGAAGTGCAGTGCAAAGTCAGTCTCCGTTCTGCTGGTGGTGTTCCTTGTACCCCGAAAACTTCATCCTGGCCTCCTGCCCATGTTGGGCAACGCCGGGAGCTTCTTCTTCAGAAAACTCCTCTGAATTTGATTCCTTCCTGTGCCAGCAGATATCCTTTTGACCAAGAAAAATGTTCTGTCATCCTTAAACCATCAACCTGTGAGATGAAATAGCCAACTCGATGTGTTTGCATAAGTCTGTTTCTTTTCAGCCAGAGGCTGTTTGCTTACCTACCAGTCAGGATGACTGCTTCTCATCTGGTCTTTACCGTATTTGTTGTGGTTTTTTGTAGCCCTGCTACAAATTAAAATTTCCACGGGTTTAGTTCTCAATCTCTTGAATACACAAACCATTCCGGGTGTAGTTCACAAGGAAGATCAACACTACAAATGAAAATAAATTAGTTGGACAGAGGTGCCTGTGTCTGTGTCTCTGCATGGGTGTGGGCATCGAGGGTGGCTGACGTGCTGCCTGGGTAGGAACAAGGGGCAGGTAAGCGTGTTCAATGGAACAAGTTCTTCTCCATATTGGATTTGTTAGTGTAATCCTAACTATGATGCTGTGCTTGCCATGTAGATAGCAAATGGATAATTCTATAGAAACTTGGCAACAACGATCAGATCTGCACAGCTTGGGATGTTTTCTCTGCATAGTGTTTATTTGATTGTTGTTTTTTTTCCCTCAGAATTCTCTTCCTCCAGTACATTTGTACTCAAGAGATTTTATTTTGTCAACACAGACCTATGAAATAAATAACAAGGGAAAGATTTTTCTATGTGGTTAGTTGGTTCTAACATTCATACATGTCATATTCAAGGGAAATATGTCATTTAAACATCTCTGTTTTTAAACAACCTTTCTTCAGCTGAAACACTGGTGATTCTTCATGAAGAAACCTAGAGGATGAACACAAATAAGCAGAATAGAAAAATCCTGGGAAATAAGAGGCAGTATTGCTCTTCTTTTCATTCCTGTTGTCTACTTCTGGAAATTGGTTAGATTAGGATTTAAGTAAGCCTAAAGGACAGGAGATCAGAAAGAAAATAAAATACATCCAGAATTCACTCTTACATTAATGGAACAATACCCTGAAAGGGAAATCCTGCCAATAGTTGCATCTGTGCTTTTTGCAAGATGTTGATAAAAAAGCAAAAGAAATCTCTTCATTTTCAAGATAGCTTCACAAAGAAAGCAACCAGACATGGAACCATCTCCCACCCTTCACTGCCAGCGGCTGTTGCGTATGATGTCCTTGGATGCCCAAAAGATTAGGCAATCTGATCCGTCTGGGCCATGTGACAGGGATCAAAGACATTTCTCCATCTACACACTTAAGCTCATGGTAAGTGCATCCTTTTACTAAGTTGCACAATATTTTCATAGTAAAGAGTGTTAGAGCCTTTTTTTGTTTTTTTTTTTTTTGTAATTACGCTAAAGCGCAAAGTTGTTTGCATCTGCCAGTTGTTATGAATTTGGTAAATGAAGGAAAGGCTGTAACATAGCATAAGAAAGATATATTAATGAAAACTATATATCATGAAGTGCAAGAGTTGATATTGCTTTCTTTTCTTTTTCAGCTCTCTGAAAATGAAGAGGACAAATTGAAAGTTATAGTCTGAGAAAATTAATAGGGACATCTGGCTCTTGAGGGGGCAAAATTGTGGACCAGTCCTCTCATGTGGCAATGCATTATGAGCAACAAAAAAAGGTATCATTTAAAATTACTTCATGTTCTCAGCATGAACAGCAGAACACATGCCAGTGGGAACTTTACATCCAGTTTTTATTTTCATAAATTAGAACTCTGTTAAAAAAAAACCCCAAACACCAAGAGCAAACCCCCCCCAGATTTAGTCTATTACTTGGTGGTCTCAATATATTCACCAATCTGGAAGTTTCTTCTGTGGTGTTTTTATTCATTTAATCAAATGTTAGTCTTTGTATGGCAAGCACATTTTCCTTCTCTCTTGAGGTAAAAGCACCTCTAGTCCCAATTACTAAATCTCAGTTACAGTTCATTTACAGCAGAAAGTCAGAAATGAGATGAGGTTTCAGCATCTCAGTGGTCATTCAGTCAGGACCAGACTGGGCAGAGAAAAAGGTCACATTTTGACAGCTGTAAAGGTATCTGATTGTCAGCTGCAACATGTGAAAGATCAACTCAAAAAGCTGAAAGCAAACAAGTATTTTGCACTTCATTGGTGTGAAATTTGTGTTCATGTTTTGGTCTGGTTCCACAGACATTAAATGACAGTCTACATTTGTGGTGGCACATAGTCAAAATCACTCTTGGCCAGCTGGATGCCACATGCCTTTCTTGATTTCAGAGGATTATTATACTGGATCATTAAACTTCTAATTTAACACTCATTATACCTGAAAAAAAGTATTTTTTTCTGTTGGTGCTATGTCTTTTTCTACTTTTCTTAATGCAATCTTAATAACTACTAAGCCTTATCTTCCACTTAAGAAGCAACAACTGCTTTTAATCTAATGGAAAACATGTACTCTTGAGGAAATCAATAATTCTGCCATGCTAAACACATTGTCATCAATACCGAAGCTTAAGTTTGGATTCTGAATTACTGAAGGTATTTGACACCAGAGTGTTTTCTCTAGAGACCAAAGATGGTGGAACAGTCTTCACGGGGCTTTTCTTGCTGACCTCTCACAAGATGTCTATTCCTTATGGCCAGGAAATAGTGGTCCATGCGATGTCTGTGCCAGCACTTATCCACAGGCTGTTAGTAGGGCACAGCAGCTGTTTCTTAAGTTCTCTATGCTTTCTGAAGTTTGAGGCTGATATTTTCTGGATGCATCTCAGTGTAGGCACATTTATACCTTTGCTAGTTTTCTAGCTGAATTTCTGCTCAAACTGGGTTGATATAGGTGGGCATGAAACAAGCACACTTCAGAGCACTCCTCCTACTCTACCCCTAGATGTAGTAGCCTGTCATTGTGAAGGGATTTCATTAGTCTTTGCAGAGTAATTAGCCTGTGCAAGAAAAGGTTCAAATTCTGAGTAATGAAAAAGATGCATTTGTGTGCAATGGGAAGAGTGACGTGAAGATTTCAGGGGCTCACACAGCCATTGCCAGAAAGTCATGGGAGCTTGGGAAGAGTCTGAAAACAGGATTGGGATGCATGGAGACAGTTTGCAGTGTAAAAAGGCTATAGGGACACTCTCACAAAACTCTAGACTCTCCTGGTTTAGCTGTATTGTCCTCTTACATGTCAGAGAGCTTTCCTGCTTACCATGTCATTTTAAGATACCTGTTTCTTTCCTACAGCACTTAAGATGTCCCAGTGCCTCAGGTTACATCCTTGGGAGAAGAAACTGGTTACTTAAGACCAAACAGACTATACAGAAGTGAATATTTCTACAAACATAACTGAAGAAATAACCCCCAAATTTACTTTTCTTACACCCAGGTTAAATCAGAAAGGTCTCTGTCTTGCCTTATCTTAGACTTGCTCTAAATGCTTTCCTGATGCACACCTTCTAAGAAATCCTTTTATCTGTGCATGTCTTACATTTCAGGTTTACATTCATCAAAGGGAACCTATTCCTGGCAGAGAGCATTAGCTTATCAGAGCTGATCTTTACCAAGTGCCTTAAAGGATCTGAACGGGTTTAATCTTTACCCTCAACATATGTACTTCTTTTTCCCTCATACTTATTCAATATATTTTCAGTCATTTAGCTAAAATGAGGGATCTTAATATCTTAGACCAAGTATCATCTCCTTCAGTATATTGGCTATTCAATAGCTCTTTGACTTAATGAAGATCACCTTCTTTCTGATTCTTTGTCTCCATCCATGAAAGTTTATATTTTTTATTTGATTATGTTTTATTTTATAGTTGTGCATCATGATAGAAAATATGCTTAGCATAAACATCTAAAAGGTACAGAGGTATACAGGTCACTGAGACCACTTAGGATAGTAATGAAGTAGTTTAGATAGAATCATAGATTTCGGATGACTAAGCCTTGCTTACTTCCTTCTTCTATGTAACAGTGACTTGCAGGAACAAGATTGGGAGAGATTCCTGGGGAAATACTCTCAGTCTTGATGAAGTGTACCAAGAAATCAGAGAAAAAAGGGCAGAGGAAGAACTTGAAGAAAGCAGGGCAAAAGGTAAAGGAGGTGGCCTGAGGAAAATGAATTCAAAATCAGCCCAATGAGGAGGAGAAGAAAACATGGCCAAAAAAACCCCAACAAGTAAAAAAGAGAAAAGCATAGAAAGTGAAGGAGACAAAAGTCGTAAGATTGAAACTTTGAAGAGGAATGTCAAGAGACAAAAAGGGAATGCATAAGTGAAAGGAGGGCATGAGAATGCTTGTATGTAGTGTGTCAATTTAGATGATTTATCTTTTTCAGATTTTTCTCATTTTTATCTGAAAGGAAGCAGAGCTTCACAAAGTAAAGACTGAGAGTGAAGAGAGACTCTGTGTATGTATGTGTATATGTATGTGTAAATGGTCCAACTGCCTTTGGATGGGGTGGAATAATGATGGATAGTGAAAGAGCAGAGTATCGTCCTGCCACAATATGAGTTTTCCTGGTGACTGATGGATTTTGAAGTTGTGATGGCGGGGTTAGCTTCATCATTCCAGATTTTGGAGGTCTGCAGTGACCTCCTCTGAGATGGTTGTCTAAGTGTCCTTTTATTATCAGTGGAAAGAAATAACCTCTTTTAAGGTGTGAGTCATCCAATATCCTCCATCCTCTCAGAATGAGATGAATCCTGTCCCAGAAGAGTCTATTTCTCTCCATTGAGTGAAAATCTTATCTAGACCACTAACTCAAATAGGGACCTCTACACTACATAAGTCATTCCTGGCAGTGAGACAAGTCCCATTTGAAAGGTGTACCATTAATATATATTCTGTTTTACCCTGTATACAAGAATATTCACATTTTTCATTATAATTGTTCCATGTTGGCCATGTTAAAAGGAAATGCTGTATGCTCCTCCCCTGAGACACTCTTCTTGACTTCTCTTCTGCTTTTCTTTTAGCATAGGGGACACATTAGTGATTCCGTTCTTGCAGCTCAGCTCAATGCAAAGGAGAACTAGTACAGGAAAACTACTGAAGACACCTAGGATAGTACTATATGATTCCCTTGGCATTTAGTAGCATTTCAGGAGATATTAGATACACTCATTTGTCTGACTGCAGCTGCTGCCAAAACCAGTGATGCAAGTCCCATTAGCCCCTGAATTCAGCAGGATTGCTTCTTTCTCTCTGAAAACGTTTATTAAAAAAATACACAAATACTGTGATGGCTAAAGTTATCTTTGGGATCTTGATAGCTTGGTATGTTTGACTGATAACCTGCTTCAGATATTGCCAGAAATGCCAGTTTCCTTCCCCAAAGAGGGAACTGTCTCCTAGGAACACCATCTGACCTCCTGAGAAGGTCTTTGGGGCTTCCATTGTGGCTCCTACTTGACTGGGCTGCTGGATGTCTAGGAGGTTTAACCAAATAGTGAAGGTCAGTGACAAAATAAAAAAGGAGTAGGGGTTTAGGTTGCCCCCCGCAAAAACCCAGTAAGATAGACAAGGATGTGAACAGGACCGTATATTATAGCTTATTATTTCTGCTGCAAATCCCTACATCCAGCCCTTCTGAGACAAATGCTTCTTAGGCACAAGATAAGTGAAAGCCAAAGCTTTGCATTTACTCGAGACAGATTTCTGTGTGTAAATCATGCTGGCTTCCACTTCTGCTTGCTTTTAATGCATTGCTTCAGAGTTGTTACTTTTTGTGGTAGGTAAAATGGATTTTCCCCAGTGTAAAACAGGTTATTTGCAATTGCAGAAAGAAATGCAATGTTGCTTCCTCACAAGACTCCTTGAAGTCAGTGTTATCATGTGTCATAATCCATACTGGATTGTTCACAGTCATGAGAATGAACCAAGCTGTCCCCCTCTCCTGCATTAATATTAATTCATATCATACAGAATTGGATAGCTGCAGTAAGTTTGTAGATTCTTAGAATCATAGAATCACAGAATGATTTGGCTTGGAAGGGACCTGAAAGACCATCTAGTTCCAACCCCCTACTATGGGCAGGGACACCCTCCATTAGACCAGGTTGATTATATCTGTCCCCAGGTATCATACGGGACTCTGCCACAAACCTTCAGACTTGCAAATTTGACAGGCTGAGAGGGTTGGGATTGTCCAGCCTGGAGAAGAGAAGGCTCCAGGGAGACCTTAGAGCAGCCTTCCAGTACCTGAAGGGGCCTACAGGAAAGCTGGAGAGGGACTGTTTACAAGGGCATGGAGTGACAGGACAAGGGGGAATGGGTTTAAACTGAAGGAGGGTCGATTTAGATTAGATATAAGGCAGAAATTGTTCACTATGAGGGTGATGAGGCACTGGAGCAGGTTGCCCAGAGAAATGGATGCCCCCTCCCTGGAAGTGTTCAAGGCCAGGTTGGATGGGGCTTTGGGCAACCTGGTCTAGTGGAGGGTCTCCCTGCCCACAGCAGGGGAGGTGGAACTAGATAATCTTTGAGGTCCCTTCTAACCCAAACCTTTCTATGATTCTATGAAATCATTGAAATGCATGCCTCAGTTTCCCTAATTGCAAAATAGCAACCACAATACCTGCCTACCACAGGCAGTGTTGTGGTCGTTGCCTGTAATTAAGGAACTTTTTATCCCTAGAGACATTTTTTGAGATATTTTTTCAGCTGTAAGAAGGTTACTCTTTGGAGAAACCCCTGTCTGAGGAGAGTCGGTGATAGCCTATGCTGCAGGAACTGTGAGGAGGGGGTATGGGAAAAGATATTATTAATAAGTGGAGCCCTGAACTAGGAATTCAGCTGGAGGTGATATAAAAAAACATGAACCGTCAAAACCATGGAATTTCAGAAGTGCTAGCATGAAATTTTTCCATATTCATAAAGTCAAAATAAAATGCTTTGTGTAAAAATTGTGAAAACATTCCATTTTATTTGAGATGTTTTGTGTAAAAGCACGGAAAGGCTCGAACTGTTTCATTTGTAGTGTTCAGTACGTCATTCAGAGCAGGTAAGGGAAGAGAAAGCAATCAGGAGTCTTGACAAGTTTGTGTGGTGTAACATAACTGGAAATGAAACGGGAAACTAAACAATTTGAAAAATCAGAGAACAAAATCTAAAAAATACCCAGTTCTGGTTTCAATCATATGGCAAAATTTCAATGACTTTTTCAGTAAAATAGACACATTTTCACAACTATTTTCTTTTTTTTGTTGTTTGAATTTTGCCTTTTTGATTGATCCTAATAAAAATTGCACTTCCTCACAGTTTTCTAACTAGTTGTTAGCATTGATAGCCAGATTTTGGGGGTTTTGGTTTGGCTGTGCTTTTTTTCTGAGATGGGTCACATTTAAACACACTGGACTTATGGAGAGGATGCCACGTGTGAAGAATTACAGAGGAATTCCTCAGTCTTGTTAGTGAACCAAGCAGTACTTTTTGAGCTGACCACCCCCATCCCAGATCCTTCCCTTTATCCCATGCTTTTGTGACTATATTGATAACTCGGTTTGACCATGAGCTCCCACTAAACTTACACCTTGGATCTCTGCCGACTTCCCATGGACAAGACCATGCTCAACCCTATTAACCTCCTTGCCCTTCCCTCCTTGAGATATGTGATCTACTTACTACTGGGACAAATCAGCCAGCTGCAGTTCCCCAGCTACATGTCCCTCCTTTCTATAAGGCCTCACCCTGAACTTTGGTTACATGTAACCTCGATGGTTTTGACGTCATCACTTGACATGGGTATGATGTGTGTTGGGATTGGTGAGAGTAATCTCAAAATCAACGCCACATGTCGATATAAATATAGCTCTCCATTTTTTGCCTCTGTGCATATGCTTTTCTGTGCACATGTGGGCTATGGATATTTTTTATTCCAATGCAAGTGACTTTGAGGTGATATTTTCACTCCAGGTTGTAGCTGGAAATAGTGGAACAAATTCTTTTCTGCTGTTACGGTGATATGAACATGGAGCAACTTCCCTGACTACAGAATTACCCGTCCTAGATAACACTGCAGCCTGCACTTGTATCTGTACTGACGTGACCTGCTCCTGTGGTGTGCACTGCACTCTTCTCACCAAATATCTCGCAACATCGGGGCGTATGTGTATGTGTGTTGCTGAATGCTCCAAATGGATGAGACCTTGACATTTTTGGTCATTTAGAGGACATTGAAAATCTGAAAATCCTTTAATTAGCTTAAACCACTTATTGATTCGAGATATTCCACTCACATATACATGCCCCACAGAGCTCTTTTCAAACCAGTTATGATACTTTCGCTCTGCTATTGAATTTTGCTTTCTATGATCGCTTTTTCTTCTCTTCAGCCCTCCCCTATCTTCAGTGAGCCTATTAGCCTTATACTTACAATTCTGAATGTATCCCTCTGTACATTGTAAGTCAAAGCTGTACGAGTAGCAAAGTGGCAATGCTCTCACTCTTCAAATGTCCTTCAGTAATATATTGTGCTTGCGTTCTCCCTGCTCCCCTCAGTGCATTCACAACAGACTGAAACAAAATTCAACAAAGCCTTTGCTAGGATCTTCCTCGAGAGATCTTGAAACTCAGTGATAAAATGTGTATGATGTGGGAAGATTTAATTTATCTGTTTAGTTTCTCATAAAAGCAACTGAGAACACTGTTAGCCACTATTTAAAATGTCAGCATTTCCCATAACTACCACGCAATAGTGCTTTGCAATGCCACAATTTTCCTTTGTATTCAATAATTAAAGCATGTTAGTTGAAGAAAGATGGTACTATTTGGCATATGTTGACTTTTGAACACTTCCTACTTTATCTGTCCTGAGACATAGCTGTTTGCCAGCTGATCATCACTGCCTACTAGCGCCTGTCTTCAGATTGCATTAGACAGATTTGTGCTTCTGTACTGTGTCACGGGGAGTGTTTTTCGTATCACAACCTTGTCAGAGCATATGGCTTTGACCCTGAACCTGTTAAACTGGAGACACTATGTTGAGTCGACAGTTTTCAAAGTTGTAATCAGGTTAACCAAACAAGTTCAGCAACAAAGATTTTTAGCAGTGTCATTTACATCTGGGATGATGCTTTATTCTGTCTGAATCAGTCTTTCACGAATGCTAATGATTCTTTAGCTAGTAGTAGACACATTGCTAGTAGTAGGCACATTGCATTGCTTCTTGAAGCTTTCTGTAATCATACATTATTTCTATGTCTACTGAAAGGCCCTGCTTTTACCTCAGATTTACATTAGAAGTAATCTGTCTTTTATAGTCCCAGTATGTTGAATGCTGCTAGAAGGGTTCAGCAAAGGTGGTTGCACTACAGGGAAGACTGTCTGCTTATGAAACTCCACTTTGAAATGAGCCAAGAGCAACAACAAGGCTTGATCAAGTTCAGAAATTGGCAGAAGACCACTAGTTTGCCCTTCTGGAAGACCTTAAAAAGCAGAGGATAAAAATCTCAGAGCTTCAGTTACTTGAGTGAGGCACAGGGCTAAATCCTCTATGAAGTTCACTCTGGCCCAAACAAATAGATCAGCTTTTCTGTTCTACATCTCATCTGAAAAGTGTCATCTCTGATTGCAAGGTGCTCCCTCAGGCATCTGTTCACTAAACTGTATAGAAACCATCTCACCACTCCGAGAGCATCTGGAAACAATGATGGTGTGACCCTGCTCAACCTAGTTCAGACTGGATTCCAGAAAGGATCCCTGAACAAGACAGAGCATCTACAAACTTGGCCAGTTATTAACTAACCTACCTGATACTTCAGACACATCCGAGAAACAAAATAGGGGTAGTTCTGTGTATTTGTTGGTATTTTGTTCTTCCATTTTTTGTAATGACAAAGACTTTGGCATGAAATAGGAGGTTTAGGCCAGATGCACAAAAATACATAGGTCCCTAGATGCCACTAATTTCAGCTTAACTCAAGTGGATTTGTGGACCAAAGACTTGACATCTTACATATTTAGAGCTTCCAGATGTTTTTGCCTTAGAAAAAATCATGGTGTGGTATATATTGTCTCGCAGCAACCTCATGGGACCTCAGTGCAGAATGACAAAGGTGTTTAGGCACTTGTATCTAAGCAGGAGAGCACCTACTAGGATCTATAAAATATCTTTGCACACACTGACTTTTGGTGGAATTTGAATTCTTAAGGTTTACATATGCTTCGGTAAATCCCACTAGCCATATCGCTTGCTTATTTATGTGCCTTCAAAAATCTGGCCCAAGGATTGCTGGTGTAGCAAAGGTCATAAATCTCTTTGTACAGATGTTTCCACACATGAATATATAATAGTAAATACCACTGAGGAGTCCACTTTGTTCCAAGCAATCAGACCCCGTTCAGCTTCATGACTCAGGTCATCATTTACATCAGTACAAAGCAGGCCGTCTTTTATTTATTCATAGCTATGATTTGGCTACTTAAAGAAGCTAACAAAGAAGATCAGCTCTAAATTCAATTTAGTCAGCCAATCAAGATGCTTTTATGGCTGCTTTGAGTTTTTGGAAGTGCCAAAAAGCTGGAGCGTTATCTGCTCTAATCATGTGAGTACAAAGTAAGTGAAAAATGCTACTTCTGGGACAAGTAGCTGAGAATTTTGATGTAATAGTGTCTGCCACTCACTGCACAGCTACTGTAGCACTGGACAACCAGTCAGTGGTCCAGGTGGGGAGCAGCTAGCGAGGGCATAATAATTCTCTTTGACTAGAAGTGATACCACCGGTCAAAAGAGTTTCCTAAGCAAAGTAAGCACTCCTTTAAAACCTTCTAGTGGAGCAGCTGGAACAATGGTCCTGGGCAAACTTATCCTGTGGTTTCATCCACTGTACCCTTTCTTCTAAATTTCCTGGCTGTGGAGGATCAATTTTTGTGAAGGAAACATCCAGCCAGGCTGTGTTTAATCTTTTCCTCTGTAACTCCAATGCTGTTAGCAACTATGGCAAACATTTCCTCTCCTGGATTTTCATTGTTGTCAAATACTTGCAGAATGACAATTTTCTATGTATTAAATTACTTTTGCTAGTGTTTATGCAGTATTACATATCATTCTGTAAAGTCTCATTCCCGTATTCTTAATCACTGTGTATTACTTTATTCTGAGCGTTATTATTACATGAGTATTATTGCCTGGTTTTTCCCTTTTTTTCTAGTCGACTAAGTTTTATCCTAAGTTTCAAAGTCATGCTGAGCCTGCCCTGTCCACAACTCAGTAAACCAATGTAACAGTTCCCATTGCCATGAGCCCTGCATCGTACTGCACTTTTAGAGTTGTTATTTCAGCAGTATGGATGACTCTTGTGCATGCGTGCATGTGTGCGTGTGTGTGCTCTGTGTTTCTGTGTCACCCAATAGTCCTGTCCTGTCGCTAGGTAGAGTCGGGCTTAAAATGAAATGAATAACGTTAGGCTTTATTTTTTCTGTATCTGTTGGTTTGGGGTTTTTTTAATGAAAATAAATGATTAAATGTTATTTAAGTTCAGCTTCTGCCATCAGATGCTCAAGCAGAATACCCAGTCAGACTAAGCAGAGTTATGTGCGTGTACTTGGGGAGCAGAAGTCCCATTTTCTCCTTTTGTTCTCTCTCACTGTCTGGCGGCCGCTCTTCATTTGGTAACTTCTAAAAATTTAATTAAGGTACAGGTGACATCTTTCAGATCATCTATGAAAAAATAGTATGCCCTAGGAACATCCAAGTTCATTTCTCTAGCTATACTATTTTTATATTCTTTCGTATAGAGCTTCTCAATCTAGTGTTAGATAAACCAGTAATTCTTTGGTCAAAATCTATGGGTAAATTTTATATGCTTGTTGCAAGTCTTTCCAATTATTCTATACATTTTCTCTGCTGAAATGTCAAGTTTAAAATAAGCCCGCTGCCTTCCTTCCCTTCCCTCTGCCTTGGAAATTTGGCTCAGAAAAGCAGCATCCGTCAATAGATTGTGCTGGAGGTGAAGTGCCAAGAACTTGCAAAGGCTGCTCTTGGCACAGCCAAGTGCTCGTGGTGTGCAGTCATGAGCAGGGCCCTTCTCCACGCTGAACTTTGAAGGAGCCTCAGGCTGGACTGGAAATTTGCAGATACGGTTTTGTCCTTGCATTGCATCCTTCATTGCATCTACGTTTTGAAGCCTGTAGTGAATATTGGCTTGACTGGCAGCAGTAATCAAAGAGCTGAAAACCTCTCATTTGTGTCTGCATCTACAAAGCTGCACCTGCAAAGACATCTATACAGCATTTTTTGCAGTTTCCAGAACAACATGAAAGAAACAAAACCACTGTTAAAAATAAGCTTTAAAAGATGTTTCTCTTATGTAAATTGGGGATACAAAGAAACATCTATTTAATAGAGATATTGTGAAGATTAAGTAGTTAAATATTTAAAGATCTTTGAAAGTGCCTGTAATTATGTTCAGTGAGGCAGCTTAAATATTTTTCTTAATACAATCAGGAAGCAGAAGCTCAAAGTGGTTGTGTGTTACCTTCTAACAAAGCCACCTTCACTGCTCCCACTGTATTTTAGGGATAATGCATTACCAGTTTTTCCCAGGAAGAATCCCTGTTTTCCTTCTATTATTTATGCCCTATGAAGAATAATTGATGTTGAATATCTCTGTTAGCTCCTGTTTATTATAGTTACCAATTTGGCAGTGATTAATAAAAGATATTTTACTTTAGTGAATAATATATTGCTATAAATTGATTTTTTTTTTCACTCCCTTGAGCTCTGCATTATTCTTTGCCATTGCAAAGAATTTAGAATTTGGCTTTGTTCAGCTAAATTGTTTACCTGGACTTTCCTAGAGTAATGATTATCAATCTATGCATGGGTCAGATGGTGTTGGCGTGCTGTCCAGAGGTATATTTGCAATTGCAGCCTCTTCACAAGTCAGAAATCTCAAGCCTTAGATTTTTAACTTTTCTGTGCTCAGTCTTGCAACTTTTAATCTTTTCTTTCTTCCTGTCTCAAAGCAGGCTGCAAACATGCATTTTTTGCCTTGGTCCCTCAGACCAACTTATTACGATGTGCCTTGCGATGTCCCTTTTTCTTGTCCCTTCTAAACAAGCACCATTAGCAGTTCAGTATGAACAGTTCAGCTATGAAATTATCTTGTGATTGTTTGCACCACGTATCTAAGCATAACTCTTTCAATGTTTCTCATCATCCAGGCAATGCCTGGATAACCATAAAGCCTTGTGGTTATTTCCTTCCTATAGTGTCATTTACTTTTGTCTTTCTTTTTATGTTTTCTGTTAGGAATTGCACTTTACGCTCATCCCTTGGGTCTTTGTTTTAAAATCCACCTTCCAGGTGTTGGTCTTTACATTCGTTCAATAAAAGCTGCAAACTCTGGGTTTTACTTTCTCCCTCCTTCCATACAAAATCAGAAAATTATTTTTTTCAGGAATTCAAATGCAACTCTATAAGAGGCAGTGGTACATCCCACTCAGATGACAACCTATCCGCTTAGAAAACACTACATGTGAAATATTAATCTTCATAGAATTAGAAGAACCTGCTCCAGGAAACATTGTTCTTTCATTTTTGTTGCTTATTATTTGCTTACTGGTCTGACATCTTGCTACAGTTCTTGAAGACTTACTGGAACTGTAATAGGGTTTACAAGTCTGCCAAATTTAAGTCTTCCTATTGCACTGAAGAGAAAACAGAAAGTAAGATACGCTCCTTCAGGGATGTTCAGCAAAACTTCCATGGGCACCTTTAGAAAAGTCATGATCTCATGACCGCTAATCAAAGACACTGCCATATGGTGGCTTTCCAGTGACTGATTTGTTATTTTTAATGGTTTGATGTCTGCACCACTGAATCAAAACTAGCAATAATCAGGCAAATGCAGGCAGAGAAACCAAAGATGAAATTGTCTTATAAATTGATCTACTGTTCCCAATCTTTTTCTCTTAATCAATGCTAACAGACATCAATAAACCAGGATATGGAAACTTAATCCACTTACTGTCTGATATATTCTGTGGAAAAACAAGATTAATAGTACAATTTGGCCTGGATTCTTAAAGTACTGAGAAAGTACATTTGTGTCACGGGATGAGGACAGCGGGGTAATGAGAAACACAGAGATGGGAGCAAACGAGGTGGAGTGTTTTAGGCACCCTACCACCGTGGGAAAGAGCAGCAGCAAAGGACTCTTGAAGAAAACTCCACCCTTCTGTTACTTGCCAGTGCTTGATTTTAGGTGGAGCTGTTGCTCAGGGAAGACTTGTTATTCAGTATAATATGGATAGGAAAACATCTTGCTTTGTCTCCCTGGTTTGATTAGATTTTAAACTTTGAATTAAGTTCTTAGCATTCTTAGTAGAATGATAAACTCTTAGGGGGAAAAAGGTTCCTTTTAACACAGTCAGCACTTTAGACATTTTACTTCTGGTGCTATCTTAGGTTATTTGGCTGAAGTACGTCAATGTAGTATCCAAGCATACTCAATGCTAATTAATTTTTCAGTAACAGAGTGCTAATGATGTTATTGTAAAACTCCTTTTGATGTTAATTTGGCCAAGGTTTCTTCACAAATCCCACAGGGACAGCAGAGGTCCCTGGGTGTTCTTTAGGGTATCATGGGAAGCTCTGCTCAGAAGAGTTGTTCTGGAGGAAGCCAGTTGTGTTTGTTGTATGTGTGACCGTAGTCCTAGAAGAAAAGTGTTATTGGACAGGTTGATTCGACAGTTTTTCCAAAAGGCAGCCAGAGACAACTGTTCTGCTGCTGCTGTTGATTTCAAAGCCTGCTGGTTAGAGGAGAATATGCAGAAAAATGTATATTGCTTTCCAGATGATTGCTGAAGGTCTAAGAAGGAGGGAGAAGAATCTGCTTCTCATTAGAGCTGTTTTAAAATGACAAAAGACTTCCTTTACTAACTTAGGAGTGTTAGTCATCTATTTAAATACGAAAGTGTTTCCCTCAGTCTATTTTAATTGAGTAGTTTTGGATGTAGTCAGTATGGAGGAATGGACAACGGGTTCAATAGTCTCTAAAGTCATCTTTGAAGCAAACTCAGACTTTATCCAGCCAGTTTTCAGACAGAATTATTATGTTACCAATTCTCTTTCTCATTCTCATATGCTCAACTGCCATAGTTTTGTCCCAAACAGGGAGGTGTCTCAGCATCAGATGAATTTATTTATTGGTTTTTCCCCTTTACTCTCTTCCCAAGTTCACGTAAAGGAAAACTTCACCTAGGGTGACTTGTTGGAGATATGGGATGATTAAATCTGGCTGTGGTGTTTCCAATGCAGCTCAGAAAAAGTAGCAGAGGAAGTTTAATTAGGAAGCAAATATTCTTTGGCTGCATAAGTCAAGGCAACTGTTTAAAAAGGGAATGATTGCTCTTGGGACTCTTAAGTACTCTTAAATCCTATTGGAGCTAGTACGATATAGATGGTGACGATAGCACTGGGCAAGATCGTCTCAGTAGCCTGTGAGGTTTAGTTGCCACTAGTAAGTACAGAGCGTGCATGGGTTTGACAAGGTCTCCTATTTAGCATTTTTAAATATGTTTAATTCCTAATGAATGGTTTTTATTTACAGAAGAGAACAAAATATTATGTTTAATTTTGAATGTAATTATCATATTCATTCTTTGACAGGTTCTTCTGCTCTGGTATTTTTCACAGTTCAGCTTCAGTCATCAGCCTGCACCGTAGGACCGTTACTGACCGCTCCAGTTTGCTGCATCACTTGCACCATGGCATTTTCCAACATCCAGGAGAAATCAATACTTCTGCTATAAAGAATGAGGACATAAGGACCAG
Organism: Balearica regulorum gibbericeps; assembly: GCF_011004875.1. Lineage (NCBI taxonomy): Eukaryota > Metazoa > Chordata > Aves > Gruiformes > Gruidae > Balearica > Balearica regulorum. The sequence goes on along the minus strand of NC_046184.1, from coordinate 211,899,296 downwards.
CCTGTATAGTTGTGTCCCTGAATTACTTCCACTTGAAGAAAAAGCTGTGTACTGTTGGATAAGGTCCTGAAACATAATTTAGAAGCATCAGCAGCAGAAAAAAACATCCTGAAGTGGGGAAAAGGCATACTTCTTGAACATTATTCATTTTAATCATGGAGCTATAGAGAAGCAGATATTGATACGACGCAGCTGACGTGTGAGAATGTCCACATGGACATTCTATAAGAAATCAGCCCCATCTTCCCTAAGTCATCACTATTCTCTTAGTAGGCCATATTTTTTAGGGAATCGCTCAGTATGTGTATGAGCTTTCCCAGTCCCAAATTCTTTTAAGCCACATATTTCTTCTGGAGTGAAAATTGGAGACAGTGTAGCCCATGAATTGCTGTGAAGGTATTGAAGCAGTATTCCTCACTTTTAAGGGACTGGCATGGTGGCATGCAGGAATCTAATGTTCCATGCAATTTATGATTTTCCGCTTTATTGAAGAAATAACTCTGTTTGTAAGTTTATGAACTTGCAATCTTGAATGCACAGTATTACAAGTCACAAATCATTTTATCTATCAGCTCCTCTGTCTTAAATGAAGAAATATTATATATTGTTAATACCTTGATGTCCAAGAGTTTGGGAAAAAAATAATGATTTTTGAGTTAAAATGTAATTTTAAAATGTTGAACATTTATTATTAAAATTTATTTTTTTAAAAAAGAAAAGTATCGGTTTTGTGAATTATTTTCTGACAGACACCAGAGAGGGAACTGCCATGGTGTTTCTTTTGAAAGAGGAACACCTTTAATCACAAGCCCAAGGAAGTGACTTGCACTGTAGATGGATGGATGCTTTGAGCTTCTTTGCATGTATCTAATTTCTTCCAAGCAAAAAGTCCTGCCTGAAATGTAGGGGATTCGGTATATAACTATTACACACACACCTACGTACTCACACTAGCAGGAAAACTGGCCTGCTGTTATCTTTGTGTCCCCAGGATAACTCTGAAACTTTCATCCTTCGTTGCTCCTGGTGTTGGAGTGGCTGGAGCAGGAGCCTTTAAGCCCAAGGGTCAGTTCTCAGAGCCCCTGCTGACTTATTTTGAGACCTCAGCAGGGCATGTAACTGCTGCGTGCTATTTTCTGGTGTACCATAAGAGGTGAATAGCTTCTATATTATTAGCACACCATGGGATTTCATCCAGTCATGTTTGTGCACTGCTTTGAGATTTTTTTCTGCTGAATGTGGTAGCACTATTTCTTCCAATTCCCAGTTCACCTGTGCTGCAAAGTAAGTAGGAGCTTCTTGAGATATAAATTACTTCCCTAAAATGGCTATTTATCTCCTGATTGAGATTTAGTGATTCATTTACTGATAGCCAGAGGTTTTTGTGAGGGGGCTGTCTTAATAACCTATGGGCCTAGAAGAATCATTTTTGCATCTTTGCCAGCCAGCAGCAGAGTATATGTATTCCATGTGTTTCTATTCAGGTTTTCATGGGGGAAATCAAGGCTTAGAAATGAAACTTGCTTTATTTTCACTCAGATCTGAGAGAAAGACCTGTACTTGGTGAGGCAGGCCGTTCACCTTTTCCTAGAGAAAGGGAGCTGTTTGGTTTCACCTTGTGCCATAGGAACTTTTTTCTTTATCGCAATATAGGAGGGACAGAATTTAAAACTACCCAATGTAAAAAGCTTTGGGAAAAACAGCAGTGCCATTAGTTCTGTCTATTTTAGCCACTGGAGGGTCAGTGCCATAATAGCTGTGTAAGAGCTAGACTTTGGGGTTGGTTCATTAGAGGAGGTGGAGACTATTTTTTTTTTTAAAGAAGTTTGTTTTTAACCTTCATGTCTGCCCCCCCCCAATGAAGGTTACATAATGAAAATGTAAGGAAGTTAATTATGTATGTATTAACATATATCATAACTTTCATATAGACCCTAAAATGGAATATTTTGAATTTGTAGCAAGGCAATTAGTCGAAGAAAGTGAATACTCCTAATCATAAAGATGGTTTTTTTCTTTATTGTTTCTAGCCCCATGCTGAATATATGGAAATTCTGATAGCTTCAGAGACAATGAAAGTGAGATTTCTCTCCCTGTCGTTGTGGTCCTTGGGGCTGGTGAGCAGGTTTGAATCCTTGTGGATGGTTGGAAAAACAGCCTGTATCAGACATGGGAACTAGAGATGATAAATTGCATTGATTCTTACAGGGATGTTCCATTAGTCCTTCCCGGTCAAGATCCTATGTGTGAAGGGACCTTGCCTTTAGGTACAAAATCCCTAAGATGATAAATCATAATCTGTAGGCAAAAGCCATTTGTTACTGAGTATTAATGTTGGAATAATTGATGTGACTAATCTAGCCAGTTTTAAATCTGCTCCTCAGAACCGTAGGACACCTCAAACAACCCTTTCCACCTATTATGAAGGCTCAGTCCTACATTAGCCTCAATGGGCCTATGCAATAGAGGACACAGATTCCTATTGTCTCTTTTCTCCCAAAGGAAGGGACTGGAGGGCAGCAATCACTGTTGTTTGGGTTATTACTATTATTATGTTATTATTATTGTTTATGGGCAAAGAGTAAGCGCATGTTACATATAAGTAAAACATTGTTAGTATAACTGAAATCTTAAGAGTCTAATAATTATTAGGTTAGATTTAACTGTTTCAGAAAAAAAAATCAGTTACAATAGTTATGCTCACACTTTTTAGTTTCTACCCCTTTTCCTGGTGTTGTGCTCACTCTTCCACAGCTTCTCTGGGTCCTAGGGTTGGTAGTTTCAGTCTGGTAGTGGTGCTGAGGGAGTTTCAGCTGAGTGGTGCTGATCTTGAGGTAAATCATCAGCATCTGGAACTGTTTTCTGGGTGGAATGTGATGTTTGTGTTGATGGTTTCTTCTTCCTCCCTCTAGGATCCACTTGGGGCTGGTTTTATGTTTTCTAACACACTGTTATGCCTTTCCTCATTCTTCACTGGTCTGCAGCTTCAGGTTACTTTCAAATATTCTATATTTGGTGCCATTTTTGTGCGATAGATATTATTTCTTTGTTCTCTTTGTTACCTCTAAAACCAGGTTTATTCAGCTTCAGGTCTGCATTTCCTTTAATTGACCATGGGTAAGTTATTTACAGCGATGAGGTCTCCAGTGCCAGCCTGCACCCCATCCCTCATCATCCCCTGCCTGTGCTCCTCTGTGCTGTGTCCTGTGTCATCCTTTCTCAAAGCCTCTGCTATTATGCCAGGCTTGTATTTCTCTATGTCACATCATTGTGTTAGAGTCATAAATATCTCACTCTGCGTGGATTATATGCTTGTTATTTCTGTCTACATAAACCTATAGTTGTACCATATGAAGATAAAAACAAGTAAAACAAATTAGTCATTGACACCTGACCAATTGAAGAAATTGCTGTGTCAGCTAAACCAAATTAAAATAAAACTTTGGGCAAGTCAAGAAAAGTTCAGTCAGAGCAAGCAACAAGGCTCAGTCCTGAGGCCTTGAAAAAATACAAAGCTAAAGGCCTGATGCTAACGATAGTAATACTGTATTTTTACAGGGCTGGATAGTTATGGGTGAATTAAAACTCTTGAGAGCTTGGGATAAATCTGTCCTATTCTTTCTTTAGAGAACAGGAGCCAGGAGTTTTGTAGCAAAGGCCATGCCATAGAGAGGTATTTTCAGGAAGAATGGGTTGTCTTGTTGGGCTGAAGGACACGTATCTGTTATCTGTTGGCATTTGTCAATCACTCTATCCCCCCACCCATATTTCCCTCCCGTTGACCAGTTTTTTCCAGATCTGCCGTAAGTGTTGACCTGTCAAGGATGCCTACAAACTCTGAAATTTGGTGGCTGGGTAGAGGCAAAAGACCTCCACCCCATCACCTCCCCTTCCCAGAAAAGTAGGAGCTCCACACTTCTCCGTCCTGTTCATCCTGCTGCTATCCAGTTACCACGGCCAGCCAGCACATTCATAGCTCCAAATTCTTTCCCTGCCAGCACTTTGGGGGCATGACAGAGAGCAAGCATTGCTGGAGGGGAAAAGTGGTAAAGATATGGGATGGCAGCTGGAGCAGTTGATTGCTAGATACCTCTGTAGGAAACCAGGTCTTGATAGCTCTGCGCCCACAGCACTGGGAGCTCATGGGTTATAACATGGGGAACCCTTCAGCTGCTGCAATGAGAAATCTCCCTCAGTATTAACACCCGTCTTTGAACCAAGCTGAGGATGCTTCCCATTCATCCCTAGATGCACTCCCACCTCTGCATGCTGGTTTTCTTTTCCATGTTCCCCATCTGTCCTCACTCCTTTTATTTCCAGGCTGAACCTATTGTCCATCCTGCTGAAACCCATCATCTACCCTTCCTGGCCCTCTAGAATAGGGATATACATCTATTTTAAAAGTGTCCAATGCAGATTTTGGAAACATAACAGGAGATCAGTGGTAGTGCCGCTGTTATTCTTGGCATTGTTAGGGGTGGGCGAGCATGGAAAATGCACAGTCAGCATTTTGAAGCCTGTTAAACAGTAATATTACACAACACACATATGATGATATTCACATGAGAGCTCTGAACATCTGGGACCTGGACTCTGCTTTCAGTTCGCTAATGTCTCTGTCTATATTAAAGCCCATTTTTGGTCAGGGTTTTTCACAGGCACCCAGGCCTTTGGGCCGTTTCTTTATGTCTGCTGCATTTTAAGCACTACAGGAAAATTGAAGTTTCTAAGTAAATTCATTCTGAGAGTTGGCATTAAATGAAATGTTAGGACAATTTAAAAATATATATTTTACAGTGAGAGTAATTGACAGGTCAGCGATGCAGTTCCTCTACATGAGAGCGATTTTTCTTTGATTAGGTTAAGCTTTCCAAAGAAAATGTTTAGTAAGATAACATGAGATATGTCAAATTTCATGTTGTTTGGCCTTGGTAGAAGTGGAACAGAAAATGGAAAGTGGGTTTAGATTTATCAAAGTTCAAGCTTATGCAGTGATTAGCATATTTCTTGTTATTTCTCATCAGGTCATTGCAAAGATCTCTGTTTCCATCGGAGCAACTGCCATTGAGTCTAAATTCTCTAAATGCTAACAAAGAAACAAGTTCCTAAATATTTATAGATTTAACAACTAACAAATGCTGTTTCTCCCCTCTCAGCCTTCTCACCCTCATTTAGAAAAGCCTTTTCCTTTTGTGACTTGTGGCAAGCACTGTCTGTACGATGGGATTTCTGCCAACAATTCCAAAAGGAACATGATAGAGTCCATGGGAGCTGATTTTACAAGCTCAATCACAGTTGCTCCTTCTGGCCCTCTACTCTATAGATCCCAAATTCTAGTGAATAGATTTATAAAGCAGAGGGCCACAAGGGACCATTAGCTCATCTGGCCTGATGGCCCATATATCACAAGCAATTGCACTTTATGCAGTACTTTTCCCAAGCCCAGCAGTGTTTATGTTTGGGTAAAGCACGTTTGCCAAAAAGGCGTTCAGTCTTGGCTTCAATACATCAAGGTAGGAGGAATCAGCAACTTCCACAGTAGTCTGTATCATTAATTTCTTGGTTAATTACTTGCCTGGTTAAAAGGTAGGGCCTATTTCTATGTTGCCCAGTTACACCTTCCAGACATTGCTTATTGTTATGACTTTCTTAAATTAGAATTTGTTAATAACTAGCTTACTGTCACCACGTGTGGTGGGTTGACCCTGGCTGGGGGCCAGGTGCCCACCAGAGCTGCTCTATCACTCCCCTTGTTCAATAGACAGGGGAGAAAAAGTATAACAAAAAGCTTGTGGGTCGAGATAAGGACAGGGAGAGATCACTCACTAATTATCATCACGAGCAAAACAGACCGAACTTAGAGAGGGAATTCATCTTATTTATTACTAAGCAAAACCGAGTAGAGGAATGAGAAATAAAACCAAATCTTAAAACACCTCCCCCCACCCCTCCCATCTTCCCAGGCTCAACTTCACTCCCGGCTTCAACCTCCGCCCCCCTCAGCGGCACAGGGGGACGGGGAATGGGGGTTACAGTCAGTTCATCACACATTGTCTCTGCTGCTTCTTCATCCTCAGGGGGAGGACTCCTCTCATCGTTCCCCTGCTCCAGCGTGGGGTCCCTCTCACGGGAGACAGTCCTTCACAAACTTCTCCAACGACAGTCTCTCCCACGGGCTACAGTTCTTCATGAACTGCTCCAGCGTGGTCTCTCCCATGGGGTGCAGACCTTCAGGAGCAAACTGTTCCAGCATGGGGTCCCCCACGGGGTCACAAGTCCTGTCAGCAAACCTGCTCTGGTGTGGGCTCCTCTCTCCACGGGTCCACAGGTCCTGCCAGGAGCTTGCTCCAGCCTGGGCTTCCCACGGGGCCACAGCCTCCTTCAGGTGTCTCCACCTGCTCCGGCCTGGGGTCCTCCATGGGCTGCAGGTGGAATCGCTACACCCCCTCATCCTTCCTCCATGGGCTGCAGGGGGACAGCCTGCTTCACCATGGTCTTCACCACGGGCTGCAGGGGGATCTCTGCTCCGGCGCCTGGAGCACCTCCTGCCCCTCCTTCTGCACTGACCTTGGTGTCTGCAGAGTTTCTTACATCTTCTCCCTCCTCCCTCCAGCTGCAAAAGCGCTCTCTAACTGTTTTTTTCCTTCTTAAATCTGTTATCCCAGAGGTGCTGATTGGCTTGGCCTTGGCCAGCAGTGGGTCCGTCTTGGAGCCGGCTGGCATTGGCTCTATCAGACACAGGGGAAGTTTCTAGCAGCTTCTCACAGAAGCCACCCCTGTAGCCCCCCTGCTACCAAAACCTTGCCATGAAAACCCACCACTTCCCTTGCCAAAGCAAAGGCAGGGGTTAGAGGAATGACTGTTTAAATCAAACAAATTCTTGAAATGCCTCTCAGTGAGGCATTTCTTTGATGGTCAGTGGTTGCTCTAGCAAACCTGGGTAATCTACCCTATGTGTGAGAGGTACTTTAATCCACTCATGGTGACTCCTTTGCCAGTGGAATACCCAGCATGACGTAAGACTTTCAGGTACTTTCAGTTGCACAGCTAGAAGTTCATTTACAGAAGAAAAAGTCCAAATCTTCTACTATCTGTCTTACTCATGGGACTGGAATTATCTCAGAGAAGATCATTTGAGTTTTCCGCTTCTGAGATTCCTGAACTCTGCGCCCTGTAGTTTTAGACAATTTTCTGGTTTATTCCTCCAAAGACAAGGCAATGGACTTGCTGACCGAGTTACCTTCTGCTTCTTTTTGTCATCCTGCTTAAACATCACCATTCCAGTTCTTTGACTTCTGCTCTCTTTAGTTCTCTTGACACCAGCCTCTGAGTATGCTTGTTCAGGAAATCTTTATTAATGTGTATGGGATGTAGCACAAAATTATCACATCATTTTCTTCCCAGGTGGGGATACATTAAAATCAGTGCAACTCAATGTGGGATTGAGCAATTCAGGTATTTCAAGCAGGATCATTTTAGCCTCTTTAGTCCTTGGTCCTGCTGTTCATAAAATAAATGGGTTTCACATATAAAGTAACTTAGACTTTCCTCAGAAGAACTGAATTAATAATCATAAGCTATTGCAAATAAAGAAAAAAGATTTATCTCCCAAAAAAGAGAAATCACAGATGGGAGGAAATGTAATGGTTAACATAGCACCAATTCTTGAAATAAGCGAAGTGAGCAAAAATAAATGTGGAAAATAAAACTATTTGCACAGATTTAAAAGAGTAATAAGACAAAATTGCAGAGAAAAGCAAAGCAAGCAGGAAACCAGGAATGATGGGAAGCATTACTTACTATCTATGAGAGATGAACTGAACTATTTAGACATATTTCTTTCAGCATCAAATGAATGAATAAGGAATTTTTTTAAAAGTCACCTCATTTGTAATTTCCTATTTATTTTAAAATAAATTTTGTATTATTTTCCTTTATTCTATATTAATGACTTGGATGCAAGGCTGATGTAATTTACGAGACACCAGGCTGATTATGTATTCTTCAATATGAACACAGATTGCTGAGTAAACTTGTTCTTGGAACCCAAAATTTATCCTGCTGATCTAATGATGATCTTCTTCTGCTCAAGAATTGTATTTGTCTTATTGGCTTTGTTATCTTATACACGAATACAAGAGCTGCCATGCTGAATCAGTGCGATGTCCTATGCAGTTCAGTCCTGTGCTTAAAAAAATCAAACAAATAACATTCCAGAAGGATTTGTTTTAAACAAAAGTTTTCTGCTTTGCTTTACTGAGCCCAAATCTAGTTCTTGGCAATGTCTTGTAGCAATGAGTTTCACGGTCCAATTCTGCTCTATTTAGAATTTTTTTTCCCTCCATTGTAGAAATACCCATTTCCAGTCACATTAACTGCACCTGTGATAGGTTCGTGTGAGTCACGAGTATCTGCCAATGGCTTTGTCCACAGCCCAAGAGCATATAGTTTTAATTTCTGTTAAGTTTCCAGAGGAACTTGAGAACTTGCAAAGACGTGAGGCAACAACGCTGGTATGACTATTGGAGTTTTCTGCCCTCAGTGCTTATAGCTTTGCCTTGCACAACTACATTAGTGGCACAGGGTTCTCAAACTGTGAAGCTGGAGTATTGGCTCCTCTCTGGGATATTCCCTTTCTGGAGTCAAACAGAGGGTTCTGGCTATTCACAGTCTGCTAGCAGAAAGACATGGATGTTCTCAAGTCTGGTTCTTTTTTTGAGTTTAGGGATTTTATTTTGGCTGAAAATATTGGCTTTGTTCTGGAGATGCTGAGATGGGACATCATGACTCCCTCAGCCAACCTTAACGTATGCTGTTGCTGGGCTGGGGGCTGCACAAACCCAGCCCGCGTTCTTGTCCCCTCGCTTCTGTTGGCAGTTGAGCCTGGGTAGCTGTGCAGGCAGGTGGTCTGGTCCCCAGTCCAGTGGAAAGCTAACCATGGAATGGAGGAAGGAAGGGGCAGGGAAAGGGGAAGGGAATGAGCGAAGGGCTGGCCATAAGATCCACTTCTGTAGTCCTCACTGCCACATGTTGGCTCACCAACAATCATCTGTCTCATTCATATTATATGAACTGAAGTGGATAGAGTGACCCAATCCCTCTTCTTCATCTCCGGCATTACTTTATGCATTTCTTCATGTCTCTTCTTGTTTCTTTCCCCCCAGGTGTGCACAGTCCAAATGTTTTCATCCTCACCAGCCTTGCTGCCCTTCTTTGAATATTCCCTTCTCTAGTTCTGTTATGTTCCTCTTGAGACTGACTGATCATTGTTGCACACAGTGGTCTAGAGGAGAGGGAAATGGTGATTTAAAGCAAGGGCACTGTAATACCTTTGGTAGCATTCAGGGTGTGTAATATCTGCATCCAAATTACTGTCCCTCCTATCTTAAAGTCCCTGAGAAGTTCTCAGGATTTAATGATGCAGTTGATACGTTGCCTGCTTAAATGTGCTGTAGCCCACAGCTTAAAGACAACATTTGTATGAGTATTGTCTCTTCCCTTCCTTCTACTTTCTTGTGGTTAATATGAATACAGGGTCCAAAAAAGTCTCCTGCTTGACTCTCAAGTTCCCCTCCCCGCCATCTCCCACCCTCATGCCTGTGCTCCGTTAGCCCCGTAACTGGCTGCTGGTCACAAGATGGTACAACTCTGACCAGCTCTGAATGATCGAGGGACAAATTCCCTGCTCTGCCGATGGGTCCACATGCCATCATTGAATTATATGGGGTCTATATTAATTTAGACATCTGCAGTATAGACCAACATTTTCAATGAGAACCCTTTTTATTGTCACTGTGGAGAAAGAGGTGTTTTCAAGGTAAGAGCCACCCACTGTTTCAGGTGCAGACTTCAGAATAAGAGGAGTTGTGCCTCTGAAGTGGCTCCCTTGGACACATCCACACTTTAGATGTCTACATCTGGTAAGATGAATCCTGCCCTGACTCATAGTCTCCATCTGAATTACTACTGTTCTCTCCTCCTTTTAGAGTGCAAATCTTTTACTCTGGTGTTAAGGTGCATTGATTTTCATTGGGCATATCAGACATAACACAGCAACAAATAAGCAATCAAAGCTGACCTCATGGATGTTGCTTCTACCTTCTGTTAATCTTTTACTTCATGACATCAGGAAAAACAGATAAATGGCCACTGTTCTCTCTCTTTGCATCCACTTTCCAAGTGGTGCTTGCAGATTTCATTAACCTTTCCTTTTTGACTATTACATCTCACTTTTTGTTATTATAAAAGCAAACGATAAGTAGCGTCTGCTATTTTGTATAGATAAATAGGTATACACAACACATATATGTATATTTTGCTTCACATTACTGGCATGAAAAGGGGGATATTTTATGTTATGTTGCTTTCTTAGGGCATTAATAGCATACTTATTACCCTCATATGCCTGACACCTGAGGCTTTCAGTGGCAATTTACATTCTCTTTTTCCCCAGGGGTAGAAAAGGCAGTTCCAAAGACCTGATGCTAGATGCATTCATCCGTCATGTTTGGATGCAGAAGTAGCTGGCTATTTCTCTTCAGAGCTGTAGCCCTTCGAGGAGTCTTACGCTGTTAGCTCTCGTTTCAGAGCAGCATTGTGCCTGGAAAAAGGAGCCCAGAATACCTGAAATTCAGAGGAAGAAACACATGGAGGTACATGGTCTGAGCCTGCAGTGCCATAGTGAGGTGTTTTGCTGCCCAAGCACATTTCTTGATTTCAGCCTTTTTCCTTCCTTCCTTCCCCCAACTTCTCCAAGCTTTGCTCTGACTCCTCCTCACCCCTTAATTTACAGGGGTTGTTCCCAGCATTGCAGTGGACCTGCGCTGTCTTCTTACTCATCCAGAACAGTGGCAGCAGCACCCACAGAGTTACGTTTGCCTCCAGTAACATCCCCTCTCAAGTGACCTGATCAAATGCCTTGGGGCTAATTTTGGAAGCTGAGATCTGCCACTGCTCCTGCAGGAACCATAGGTTAGAAGACCCCTGTAGCCTTTCACATCAGGTTTGAAAAACTCACATTTGGTACCAACAATAAATAACAGTCTCTAGAAAGTTTTGTTGTTAATCTTTCTGGGCAGAATTCAGAAATACCCCTGACAGCTTCTGGGGGCAGCAGAACTCAAAGGGGAGCGTTGGCATTCCTTGTGCTTCTGTGTGTTACTCTCCTCAGCTGCAGCATGGGGATAGTTGTCTGCTTCCATCCTAGGATGACGTGAGATTTCAAGAAAATAGCTAAAAGTTTAATATCTGTTGCTTGAAATCAATGTTCAAGGATTTAAAGTTTATAACTTTTCTTGCCCGCATCTTTATTTATGTTGTTCTGAGTACAATGCTGTCTGATCCATCCTGAGAGCAGCTGGTAAGAAAAATCCCTGTTCCCTGGCTAGGGAACATACAGAGCAAGGGAATGAAAACATACAAATAGCACTCGAAATTGGTACATCCAGCCTGTCTACTGAAGCACTGACCATCAGCGCTGAGAGGAGTTAGATGGCAAGAGGAAGATTAGAAAACATCTGTGCCCTCGTTGATTCCAGTGGGAGGTTGTAGACAAATAGTGAGTATTTCTAGAAAAAACTGCCTCACAAAGGAGAGCTTTTGATTCATTGAATCACAAAAACAAGTTTAGGAGTTCTTGGCTTTGAGTACTTTTACACTGCCTGAGACTGGCAAGGAGGGTGATAAACAGAGGGAGAAATGATAAATGGGAAGGAGTCCCGGAGAGACGCTGCTGCGACTTGTGTTTTATTTTTGTGGAGTTGCTTCCCTGGTGAGCTGTAAGGAACAGTAAGCAGCACAAGGAGTGCAAGATCATCTCTTCTCCCATGCAGATGACACGAGTGAGCATCTGTAGTTAGGAGGAGGATTAGCTTCTGTGGGGCAGCTCTGTTTCGTTGCGCAGATGGGTTCACAGCCGTGGGGAGTAAGGGGTGGGAGAGGGACCTCCAGCTTTAGCCCTCTGTTTCTCTCCAGCATGCCAAGCAGAAATGAGGAGCAAGCATGGAGGGAAAAATAATTTGCCATTTATCTATGGATGCTAACAGATGCCTCTCACAAGGGAACAAATTGTCAACTTCAAGGCACAGTGTGTTCCTAGGTTTGCTTTCTGCTCAGGATATACTGTATCCCTAAATGAGCAGAGGATGATGCCTTGCAAGGAGCTGGGAAGATTAACAAGAGTGGAAGTGGTAGAAGGGAAGGTAAAGGTTAGAAATAAGGAATATTAGTAACAGAAAAGATCCAGTTTGGAAAATGCAGTCTCATACATCTGGGGAAAAATAATCGGAGACTCAGCTGTTCTGCGGGAGAGAGATACTTAGAGAGCACTAGAAATGAAAAAAAAAAATCCTAGAGATAGCAGTGGGAAACCAATTAGACATGGGCTTGTATTGGCACTAAAGAGTATGATTTTGGGACTACACACAGAGGCAAAAACATTATCTTCCAGGGAGGTGATGATCCAGCTGTATATGGCACAGGTGGAACAGTATCTCTGGTTCTGGAATATCAATGCCAGACTGACATGGATGAATTGGAGAGAATACAGAGAAAAGAGTCATTAGAAAGGAAAGGGCTGGAGAGTGGTGGGTTTTTTTTAATACGAGAAAGATTAAAAATGTATTTTATACAGCTTGGTGGTGATTCAAGTTGGAAAGAATAACATTCTATGAAAACCTGAAGGCAGTAAATAGCAAGGAGGAAAAAATACATTTAGGGTAGCAGAGTAGGTATATATATAAAGGTAAAAAGGATCGAGGAGAACATAGGCAAGAAAAAATTCTTTGAGGACAAGACTGATATATATGATTGTGAAATGGCCCTAAGAAGGAAGTGGTAGATGCCCATGATGGGCACATTTTAGTATCATTAGGAGCACCCACAGATACACAGGGTCACGGGTGCCAGAGCTCCAAGCAGAATATCTCCAAGGAAGACCTCTCTGTTGGTGGGCAACAGAATTATTCTGTGGCCTGTTAACGGGGCTCTGCCCCGAACATCTTCCAGGTGTGACTTGTTTACCCATTCACGCTTCCTTATGCAAATATGGTTCTACCTCTCTTCTTCAGTGTCTTCCAGAGGAAGCCTGGTTTGTAAGAGGACATAGAGTACAAGAGTGTCCTCCTGCAAAAGCTACCTGTTAACTCTCTTCTCTTTACTCCTGGGTCAGATTCAGATCCCTTTCTGAGTTGTGCCTGACATGACCCCTCTTCCACTGCTACAGAGAGCAATCCTTCCCTGTCTCCCTTGTGCTTTCTCCTGGCCATACCAAAGCCCACAGAGGTCCCCTGGTTTTCCCACCATGTGGCTGGTCTTCTCTTTCCAGAACAAACAAGCAGAACAGCAGACCTGGTCGCTGCTGCAGTCTTTGTCCTGATGAGATCTGTGCCTCTTCCCCTCCCGCCTCCTCAAAACCAAGTGTGAGTGTGAGGACCTGAATACGCCGTTCAGGGCTCTCTTTTCCCTGCGCTGATGCTGTTCATCTGTGATACTTCTGTTTTCCTCAGAAGCACTGCAGGGCTCGGTGCGTGGTTAGCAACACTGCACAAATTCGCATTTCCTTGGTGCCGGCTTTACTGCTGGGGTGGAGCTGGAGACCGGCATCCTACAGCATCGCTGGGGCAGGGACTGGTGGACCCAGACTGGGCTGAAAGGGGGTCCTGGGCCACGGGGAGGGTGAGGGAAGGCCCTGAGCTGCACCTGCAGTTCCAGATTTCCAACCAGAGCCCTTTCAATTAAGTGTGATATCTATGGAGATTTTTTTTCAGTTGTTTCTATGGAGACGATGATGACTTCTTTGATTGCAACTTTTATAGGGGGATTAATAAGAGCGTGCGGCCTTTCACTGCAGCGCAGAGTAGTAAGCAGAGGTCATTAGTGTCTGATAGCTGTGTAGGGACCTATGTATTACTCAGCAATTAGTATTCTTCAGTGATACCCAAAACACACAGAACAGTAGAGTATCACTAGGGGGATGAGCAAATTAATGTCACACATACTTTAACGTACTGTTTATCAATGAATGGCAACCCACCCATGTTTGCGAGGACACATGTTTTTGGCTCTGTTCATCCTCTGCTCCTTTCCATTTTATTTTATAAACAAACAAACTCCAACCCCCCAAACAAGGATTTGACTTTGTCTACGAACTTGTGGGGGCTCTGAGCTAACACTGTTCGTAGTGATATGTCTGAGTTCTCAGAAGCACAGGCTGGGGTGGGGGGGCTCAGCACGAGCCAAGAGATCTAGGCCCATTTTGAAAGAAATTGAACCCCAAATCTGAATGCAGCACTGCAGAGCCCCGTGTGTTCACTAGCAGCAGTGACAAAGCTGCTCTTGACTATGAAAAGTATGAGCTAGGAAATGGTCAGAAGATACTTCTCAACAGAAAAAACCCCAAACCTCTGGGGTACATGTAATGTTTGTTTCAGAAAGCGTTGCCTAGCCGCTACAAACAGATCATTTCACTCACAAAATCTGCAGGGTGGAATTTGTCTGTTAAATTTTAGCTGTGTGACACATCCTGTAAGGCACAAATGAGCAACACAATTATTTCAAATCATTAAATGCTGAAGACCAGAGAGTCAAAAAAATCAAACCTATCTTCTCTATCCTCTATGTTTGTACATTTGAACTCCAGTTCTTCCTGCCTTCTCGGCAATGCGAGGACCTGTAACACCACAGCGCGCCATGGATGTGCTGTACAGAGAGGACAAGATGAGATGGAATGGTGACACGTGTCACCAGGATGTGTCCCTGAGGCACCCGCACAGGAGCCTCAGGCCTAGCTTTTGAGGAGGTACAGGGGAAAATGTAAATTTATATCCACCTCATCCTATCACAGAAACAGCACCTGCTGCCAGTGGGCTTACAGCATCCATACCACAAGGATGAGGTCATAAGCAGCGCACGCAGGAGATCCCAGTCTGTGCTGCAGCATCTTCAGCAGCTCCTCAGCTGCCAGAAGTGGTGTATACCATGGGATTCGTGAAACCTAGAGTAGGTCATGGTTGTTGTTGCTGCTGTCTTTAATCCGTGGTTCAGGGCTTGACAAGAAATGCATAATTTTTCTTCTGCATATGGGGAACAGACTGCGAAGAGCAGATGTGTTTTGGGAGGTATAATCTTAAGTATTCTTGGCAAGCCAGCGGTGGGCAGGTCCTAAATCATGTGATGACATGGTACACCTTCTTTGGTCAACCTTGTGGGATTCATTGCAGATCGTTTTAGCTTTGTTTTTTTATTTTTTTTTTTTTTAATATTAGTGCATATCAGAGACTTGCTGAAATGTGAGATGTGTGTTGCAAAAGCTGGAAATCATAAAACTAGAGATAAAACTAATTCTTTAAGACAAGTACAAGCCTGTACTTGCAATAGTAGCCATTACTTCGCAAAAAAAGCAGCCAGTAGTCATTAAATAGCAACATTTCAGAAAGATGGGAAAATCTAAATTGGTGAACTGGGTGTTGCTCAGGTCTGCGGTATCAGAATATGCAACCCTACAGTATCACCGGTGATAACGCAATGGGAGAGCAGTGGGGTTTGGGTAGCGGAAGAGGAGGACCTGCTACAGACCAAATACTGCTCTAAGCAGAGACCCTCACCAGCAGCCTGTAGGCCAAGGAGATGCTGATAGGGGTTCCCTGTGGGAAGGCTGACAATAGCAACCATCTCCTCCAGGGAAAACGCACGCAGCCTTGCTTCATGCTTGTAAGCATAGTATGTTACATTTGATTAATGAAGAGGAGGGTAAGGAAGAATGGCTGGAGTTGGATACGCTCTGGAAAATACTAGCCAGACTTCTTGATCTTAAAAAGCATGATCTTGTTCAGTATTTTAAAGAAAAGAAGGTTTAAAAGCTTGGGTCTGTAATGACAGAAGATAAAATTTGGTTATGTCAATAGTGGTCTTTGCAGTAGAATAGCAAATATTTTCTTAGCAACATGAATTTTTGTAACGTGAAGTGTACTTGTGGTACTCCTAGATTAGGATGATTTTGGTGACAGGCAGCTTAGCAGTCTTTTTGTTCAGTTTGCAATGTAGCCTGGGGCAGCTGAACCATGACCCATTTTTTGCTTTGATAAATCCTATCCCTGTGTTCCTCTGTTTTGAAAACAGATATAAAAAAGGATAGACAGTAATTGAATAAATAGGAACCGTAAAGCAGAGCTAACAGAGAAAATTACTTAAAAGGTATTATTTGTGGCATCCTTGTGTCCAACGTGGCAAAATGTTTCAGTAAGGATTACAGCTGTCAAAGCAATGGGAACGATGGACTTGACTTCCTACAGGCTGTATAGTTGGAGCTGATGATAGTTCTCAGCTGCTTCTTACCTTCTCTTCACCATCTTTTGGGCTCCATGAGAGCTGTGTCTTATTTTAGAGATATTTTGTTTTGTCTGTTGTTGGTCGAAAAGTTCTGGATACAAACAGCATATTATGTTGGGTCCAAGGTACACAGATTAGCGTGGGGGGAGTGACATTGGTAAAGGTCCTTCAGCAACTGCATCTCTATAAGGACAAATGCATTGACACTGCTTGTGCAATGCTGGTATATTTATATCTATGTTAAGATTGGCTTTGTGGAGTAACACTAAAGGTTGACATAAAATAAAATCAGATATAAATAATTTCAATTTAAAATCCATCCACAGCTTCGTGCCGTAACGTCTTTCCCCTGAACCTCCAAATGACCCTAAATTCTCTAGCTTTTGGGCAAGCTGGGATCTGTATTGGAACCAAACTTTGCAGCTGAAATTCATCCTGCTTAATTTCTAATGTCTGATTGCAGGAATAGCTCTACATCCAGGACTGGATCTCTTTTGTGGTTTTGATCAAATTTTGGAGAAGCCATTTAAGTGTTTAATGGCTGCTTATATAAAAATCAATGGCAACTCTATCAAATTGGGCCAAATGTGCTTAAAAACCCTTAATATGGATTTGGATCTTACTCCAGGCTCTGATTTGAAAATGTTGATCAGTCATTAAAGTGACTAATAATACATTTTATTGTGGATTCCAATAATGCCTGGGTACACAATCATCAAGTAAATGGAGTTTTTCTTCCCATTATCTTCATCTGAAAGAGGACTGAGCCATTAAACCAACCTAAACAATAAAGAAACACATAACACTCCCCATGAAAGTGTTTGCAGCTGTGTTCTTGCACCACGCGTACCGGGAGGATTCCATTATAGTAAATTGGAGCTGTTAGTGTCACAATATTGCCATCATTACGTGTTCAAAATATGAGTCAGATCCCCAGCACTCCTTGATGTTCTAATATCATAAACGCGTGTAGTGTTTTACTTTCAGTTCTGGTTTCTAAGCCTTTAGAGGGGAAACTGCCTGTCCCAATAGAGTATGAAATTTTAAGGGTCACATCCAGCCTGGAGTAGTGAGGCAGCCACATTCCTCCTTCCTCTTGGCCACTCATGGGGACTCCATTTGCCTTCTTCCAGGGTTAAGAGGTTTTTCTCTGACCTCCTCTGTCTCCCAGCCTCATCACCACTGCTTGCTGCCTTTCGCCACCTTCTCATCTTTCTGATTCTTTTCTCCCCATCTCCTAAGAGTGGCTTGCTTAATTTCCTGTGTGCATCAATTCTGCCTGTGGCCCTGATTCAATGTGAGAGGCTGTGTTATCCCTCTTACCCCCTCCTCGTGGACTGAGAATGGCAGCTCCCTTTCTGGCTTTAGCTGTTTTAATGATAAAGAGGAATGGTGATCTCTCTGAGTGAGAAGGTATTGATAGTCCTTCATAATGGTATGTGGTGAGACATGTTAGGAAATCACAGAAATATGCAACATCTGGGGCAATGGACAAACTTAATGTTTCCTTTTGTATTAAAAGACTTGACAAATGGGACTTTGAGCAGAACAAACATATTATATTTTAGCAGATGCTTTTACATGTTCTCCTGACTCTGTCGTGGTTTAACCCCAGCCGGTAACAGAGCACCACGCAGCTGCTTGCTCACCCCTAGCCCCCCAAGGGGATGAGGAGGAGAATGGAAAAAACCTCGTGGATTGAGATAGAAAGAGTTTAATAGGATAAAAAAGGAAGAGAATAATAATAGTAATAAACCAAGTGATGCACAAATGCAATTGCTCACCACATGTGCAAGGAAAAAAAACAACCTGATGCCCAGTCTGTTTCCAAGCTGTGATCCCATCTCCCTGCTAGCTTCCCCACTTATATCTGGAGCATGACGTTATATGGTGGGGAATATCCCTCTGGCCAGTCTGGGCCAGCTGTACTGGCTTTGCTCTCCCAGCTTCTTGAACACCTGGCAGGGCGTGAGAAGCTGAAAAGTCCTTGACTTAGTGTAGATACGACGACTACCTAGCCACAACTAAAACCATCAGTGTGTTATCAACATTATTCTCATACTAAATCCAAAACACAGCATTGTACCAGCTACCAGAAAGAAAATTAACTCTATTTCAGCCAAAACCAGGGCACTCTCTCTAACTTCCCATTTCAACTGTTTTCTGTTGCTGCTTCCTCTGGCTGATAAATAAATCAGTTCCTTTTATCTCTCTAAAGAAAGGACACGTCTTTTTGTTTGCCTGTTGAAGGAATTCCTGTGCAATTTCCTAATCTATATAAATTAGATATACTGCACATACATATATATACACTAGATATATATTATCTTAGATATGTAACCTAGATATTAAAGTCTAATTCTTCTGAATTTTTTGTTCAATAATGTACCAGTGTATGTAGATCTTATATAAATCAACCAATCAATGAATCAATCAATTAGTATCAGCCCTAGAACCATAAGGCATAACGATATCTGTATCCCAAATTATCTCTGAACAACATGGGAAGATTTTCACCAATAGGACTGCAATGTGGAAGTGATTTAGTGTCAAATCTGCTATGCAGGGAATATCTGAGGGTGACATGACAATTGCAGAACTGACTACAGATAGCTCTGCAGAGGGCTAGAGAAGAAGGAACTGCAACAACGAGCCTCCAGGAAGCTGGCACTGACGGTTTCATACATATATCCCTCCAAGCCATTGAACTTCCAGGCCTGTCATCCTACTTGGGAAAGGAAACGACAGAAAGCAGTGGAAGGGGATGCAGGAGATACTGGGATGGCTACGGAGATTAAATCAGAGCATTTACAAATATTATTTTGTTTCTCATGAAATTTTTCCATTTCCTCATTACTAGGACCTGAGAAATTAATTTCCTGGTTCCCCCTCTGACAACTCTTATAAATGCAGATACACATGAGATTTGTCTCCCTTGACTTTGGTATTATTTAGCTTTTTATAAAGTACATTAAACTTTCAAAGACTTTACAAATGTTATGGAACTAAGCTTCATTCATCTGTTGGCTCTCGCTCTCTTTTCAACGAAATCTCATATCTATCTGATAAAAGTTCCCATAGCCATTTTATGAGTCTTTTGTGGTTTTATTATGGCAGGGCTGTCTAAGTTAAAGGCTTGTCAGATTTAAGAAATCACTTTTAATTGCCTTTTTTTTCTTGCAATACTTTTTATTTTAATATTTCATTTTTTCTATCTCAGAAATAGGTTTGTTTCTGTCTGCTGTGAGCACCCACGCTGCTTTGAGTGTAGTGAAGTGAACACTTATTTCTATGAACCATTAAACTGTCAGGATGAGAACGTGATTGTAGGATTGCATTGTGTTCTCTGTGGGATCAAAGCAGTCCCAGGGGTTCTGATTCATGATCCCGTAGGTGCAGGTAGGATGCTGACATGATTCCTACCTCCACGTTGTAGCTGCTGGAGTAATGGCTGAATGGGATATACATATGAATGAAGTACCTAAACTGCATACTCTAGCCCCACATAGAGTTTGCATTAATGCTCGAGTGTAAAGCGAGGGGCCTGAGCAGAAGATATCCGTATTGTTTCTGGCCATCTCTACTAAAGGGACATTAACTCTTTACAACTACCTGAAAGAAGGTTGTAGCCAGGTGGGTGTTGGTCTCTTCTCCCAAGTAACATCTTCATCAATAAGATGAGAGGAAATGGCCTCAAATTGCACCAGAGGAGGTTTAGATTGGATATTTGGAAAAAAATTCTTCACCAAAAGGATTGTCAGTCACTGGAACAGGCTGCCCAGGAAAGTGGTTGAGTCCCTCACTGTCTCTGGAGGTCTTTAAAAGGTGTGTAGATGTGGTGCTTAGGGACATGGTTTAGTGGTAGAGTTGGCAGTGCTAGGTTAACGATTGGACTCAATCATCTTAAGGGTTTTTCAAACCTAAATGCTTCTATGATTCTAACCTAAGGCAGAAGGATGGGACCTGTTGTCCCCTTCACCACCCCATCTCTATCTACCTGTGATCATAAGCAAGAGCCCTTACAGTTTTTATCTTGAGATTTTTTTTTAATCATCACAGTTCTCTATTCAGTGTATCTCCATACCAAACACTTGCTACCTTTGCCTTTCCTTAGGATCTAAGGCTCCTGATTCATTATCAATAATAATGTCTTGTAAAGTAAGCAGCTGATTCTTACATTAAATATGCATAAATGATAGGAATAGGTGGGCCTGTGTATGTACAAGCATGGTAGATGTGTTACACTGGGACTCCTTCTGGTCTCTCTTGTTCTTTTTACGTATACATTTCTCCAGTGACTTCACTGGATCTTCTCTAGGATCGTTGTCAACAGCAGGCGTACCATTGCAAACTGTATGGATTATTAATGGAAAACCAGCTGAGAACTGAAATAAAGCCCTATTTATGTTCAACTAGGAGATAATTCTCAGCATTTTGGTAAAGTGTAACACAGAATTAAATCTCCAAGTTGTCAAGACCTTAAAGGAGTGGTGTTTAAGAGGGGTACTAAATATAGCAAGGGTTTCAAGCTCTGTGTTAAATTACACCCATGCAAGTAGTAACTTTAAATGAGGTCACCTGTACCAGATTTACACTGCCAGAGCTAGAGCAGGATCTGACCTAATCTGAGAAAGGGGTGATGCACATCCAAGGTGTTGGCGTAAAGGCAATTTAAAAAGTGATTTGAAAATAGCATGAAGTATCTTAGAAAGATGTTTCTAAGCTGCAAAAGTCAAAGGAAAACTCAAATGTCAGAAATGATATGACTACAATCAAGAGCTCTTTCATATGGTAATATAAAGCTACAAATACTTTCCTTGTAATATTTACAAAGTTTTGTAACTTTCTATTACTATTTTCCCCCTTAATTTACAAATGTGTTAGTTTTGGGAAATGGAAATTGGACACTGCAGTGATATATGAAAAATGAGATGTAAATTAAAGCTGTTTGGAAAACTTTGGCAAAACATTCGTATTTTGTCCTTTTTTTTTTTTTTTAACAACTACAGCTTCAATTTTCATCATTGATTTAAATACAAACATACTCTAAATAGGTATCCATACTTAAGATAGCTGTGTAGCTGTGGTTGAAGTAAATTTTCTCATCACTTTTTTGATGTGAGTTTGTTGTAGTTTAACTCCAGATGACAACTAAGCCCCACACAGCCACTCACTCACTCCCCACTCGGTGGGATGGGGGAGAGAATCGGAAGAGTAAAAGTGAGAAAACTCATGGATTGAGATAAAGACAGTTTAATAGGCGAAGCAAAAGCTGCACACACAAGCAAAGCAAGACAAGGAATTCATTCCCCACTTCCCATGGGCAGGCAGGTGTTCAGCCATCTCCAGGAAAGCAGGGCTCCATCACGTGTAACGGTTACTTGGGAAGACAAACGCCCTCACTCCAAACGTCCCCCCTCTTCCTTCTTCTTTCCCCAGCTTTATATGCTGAGCATGACGTCATATGGTATGGAATATCCCTTTGGTCACTGGGGTCAGCTGTCCCGGCTGTGTCCCCTCCCAACTCCTTGTGCCCCCCCAGCCTACTCGCTGGTGGGGTGGTGTGAGGAGCAGAAAAGACCTTGGCTCTGCGTAAGCACTGCTCAGCAGTCACTAGAACATCCCTGTGTTATCAGCACTGTTTGCAGCACCAACCCAAAACACAGCCCCATACCAGCTACTACGAAGAAAATTAACTCTATTCCAGCCAAAACCAGCACAGAGTTTTACATAAGAAAGAATGCAAATTCAGACTCAGCACACATTCATACAGCTCAGGACAGGGTTTGGATAATGATTTAATTGTCATCATCCTTGCTTTACTTTTTTGAATCCAGTAAAAGAATGCATTAATCCAAAGGAACCACAAGGACAGCAAGAGTACAGAGCCAGTTTTGGCATGTGGGGTTTTTTTCTGTAGGCTAACTGATATAGTTACATTAAGGAATTTGCTTTTATAACATGGTTATTGAACATCGTGTTGTGTCTTAATCTACTTCTGAAGCATATAAAGCAGCTGTGCTTCATTAGCTTCAAGTTATTATGAACATAGGATATAGTCTTGTTTTGTGAGTTGGAATACTGAATGTTCAACAGAATGTGGTGCTTGTAATTTATTTTTTATTTTTTCTCGTTCCATGTAAAATGATGGTCCCTTTCTCATTCTGCCTCTAGACCTTGCTGTGAAAAGTTAATACACAAGACCTATAAAGATCACTGTGTTCTCACGTGGACCTCTTCTAAGATCTGCTAACTGATTGCACTTTCTTTGCACCTCAGCATTTTCTATTAATAGAGCCTGCAAGTCCTAAAAAAAAAAAAAAAAGAGAGGCTATATTTTAAATAAACTCAAGGTTTTAGGCACACTTCCAACGCAGCATATGCCAGCTGTCAAACAATGGGCAGTGAGAGAAGTGGGAGTCAGTTACTGGACATCGCTGGAAGGAACCCACGAAGTTAGTGCACTTCGTATCTTATCCACAGAAAAAAAACATGCGGGGTGTACACTTGTGTTGTGGCTTGCAAACTAGTATGGAAATACGTTGTTTAGGTGTAGTGGTCATTTACTAATTCACTCTGTCAAAAAGAGTTAAAATACAGCCAGGGCCAGCGTGACCTTGCTCTGAGGTAACTCAGCACTGTTATTACTGCACTGCATAATCCATAATACCAAATGTTAACTGCAATCCCCAGTGTTGCCAACTCTTGTAACCATATTTGTGGAGTATGCTTTGGATTCTTAAGGACCATATCTTGGAGCTGTGGGATTCCATGGGTGTTTTAGTTTTCAGTTAAAAAATTCTCATGAATGGAGAAAACATTGAAACTGTGACTTGTAGTAATCACCACAAGCAGGTGAATAAACAGATTCTGTTTATTCTTTTTAAATATCATGCCTTTAAGACTAATGCTTTGAGACCTGACTTAAAATAGGGTTGGAAAATCTCTAGTTGTCTTCACAAATCCTAGAATAATTTTGATTAGAGGAGATTTCTGAAGGTGATCTAGTCCAACCTCCTGCTCAAAGCAGGATCAGCTAGATCAGGTTGCCCATGGAGTTACACAGTTGACTTTTGAGTATCTCCAAGACAGGAGATTTCACAACCACTCTGGTCCCTTGTTGCACTATTTTGACAACCCTCATGGTGGGGTTCTTTCCTTATACCAAGCTGAAATTTCACTTGCTGCAACTGGTACCTGTTACATCTCATCCTATCCATTTACACCTCTGAGAAGAGCCTGGCTTCATTTTTTTTTACACCTTCAACTACATTAAGTAGTTGTAGATAGCAGTGAGATTTCCTCTTTAGTTTTTCTTCCTAAGACCAAATGAACCCAGTTCCCTCAGCCTCTTCTCATAGCCCATGTCCTTCAGCCCCCTGACTATCTTGATGACCTTCCCTGGATTCCTTCTAGTATATCACTGTCTTCTGTGCTGAGGAGCCTAACTGGACATACAAATCCAAGTGAAAGTCTAGAGCTGAACAAGACCCAATTTCCAATCATACTGGCTGGGATTCGTCTCTCGAAACTTCAGAACTCTCATCTACATCTGAATGGGTCACCCTGTTCTTTTTATAGCCAGTGGGGAGAAACAGATCCTTCCAGACTGCTATTTGCCTTTCTCTTTCACCTGTCTACCTTAGCATGAGATGCTTGGTGTCCCAGAGGGACCATTTCTCTACACTGATTATGAAAGAAACGCATTCAACTATTTATATCTACACTGTATTTCTCTAAAGTTAGGTGAGAGAATTCCCAGCCTGAGTCTTTGTGGGTAAGAGATTGTAACTGGTCTAAGTTATAATATTACAGCTAATGATCACAATCTTGCACCTGAGCAAAATTCATGAACAGTAGGTCATTCTTGACTGCACAAATGTTGTCTTTAGGGTTTACTAATTGCTGTCACTTTGCAGACACAGTGAGAAGAATCATGAAGGATTGAGATGGGCTTTCAGTGAACAGTTGCAAGGTTCATATCTATCGTGGTTTAGGCCCAGCCGGCAGCTGAGCGCCACACGGCCGCTCTCTCACCCCTCCCCCAGTGGGACAGGGAGGAGAAGTATAAAGAAAAGCTTGGGTCGAGATAAGGACAGGGAGAGATCACTCACTAATTATCATCACGAGCAAACCAGACTGAACTTAGAGAGGGAATTCATCTTATTTATTACTAAGCAAAACAGAGTAGAGCAATGAGAAATACCAAGTCTTAAAACACCTCCCCCCACCCCTCCCATCTTCCCGGGCTCAACTTCACTCCCGGCTTCAACCTCCTCCCCCCCCAGCAGCACAGGGGGACGGGGAGTGGGGGTTACGGTCAGTTCATCACACGGTGTTTCTGCCGCTTCTTCATCCTCAGGGGGAGGACTCCTCTCATCGTTCCCTTGCTCCAGCGTGGGGTCCCTCTCACGGGAGACAGTCCTTCACGAACTGCTCCAGCGTGGGTCCCCCACGGGGTCACAAGTCCTGCCAGCAAACCTGCTCTGGCATGAGCTTTCCTCTCCACGGGTCCACAGGTCCTGCCAGGAGCTTGCTCCAGCATGGGCTTCCCACGGGGTCACAGCCTCCTTCAGGTGCCTCCACCTGCTCCGGCATGGGGTCCTCCACGGGCTGCAGGTGGAATCTCTACACCCCTCATCCTTCCTCCATGGGCTGCAGGGGGACAGCCTGCTTCACCATGGTCTTCACCACGGGCTGCAGAGGGATCTCTGCTCCGGTGCCTGGAGCACCTCCTGCCCCTCCTTCTGCACTGACCTTGGTGTCTGCAGAGTTTCTTACATCTTCTCACTCCTCTCTCTGGCTGCAAAAGCGCTCTCTAACTGCTTTTCTTAAATCTGTTATCCCAGAGGCGCTGATTGGCTTGGCCTTGGCCAGCAGCGGGTCTGTCTTGGAGCCGGCTGGCATTGGCTCTATCAGACACAGGGGAAGCTTCTAGCAGCTTCTCACAGAAGCCACCCCTGTAACCCACCCCCCCCCCCCCCGCTACCAAAACCTTGCCATGTAAACCCAGCACAGTATCCTAAAGAGGATCATGTCTTTTGTTTAAATGAAGGGACTCTCATATAGTCAGGAATTCTGCAAATTTTGTATTAGCTATGCTTTGAACACTCAACTGCTGTCCTGCATGTCAGTGTTAGAGAGCTAAGCCATGGGATGGCAGAGGGCAGGTAACTGGATTTTGGCTGAAGATGAGATGTGTGGGTGAACTGGAGTGGTGGCTGGAGATGGGGCATGGTAATCCTGACATCTCTTCTATAAGGCGTCTTGAAGTCCACCGTAGGTCACCATACATCACTACTGCTTGCATAAAACTGCAATACTAATCAAGCATTTGGAATTAAATTGTAATTCATCTAAGCAGGCACCATGCCCTGAATCATGAACCATACCCTGGATTCTCGAAAATACTTCTCTCGGCATTCCTACTGGCAACTGAATATTTCCTTGCAATAAGACGCTGATTTAATCAAATATATTGGTCCTGTAAACAGCAGCTTTTACCAGCCTTCACCAGTCAGGAGATTTCCGCTCCTTTTCATGGGTTATTCAAAGCAGTCTTCCACCGCAGGCTGCAGGATACTGGAAATGACTTGGTACCTTTTTAGAAAAATATATCTCATTCATTCAGGCTGGCAAATATACAGGGAATAACAGTTTATTGTACCTGATACATATTTGTTGGACTGAGCGCAAGGATAAGATGGTGAAATATAATGGCCTGTGATATACAGCAGGTCAGGCTAAATGATCTAATGGTCTCTTCTGAATACATGAATTGCTGGGCTGCGTGCCAGAAGCCAGACAGACTCCTGGTGTTCCCACAAGTCACTATATTCATCTGTCCCTGCCCCCCTGAACTCTATGGTGAAACTCCCATTTGCATCGTTTAGAGCAGGATATTGATGTGAGTAGTTAATGCTAAGATGAAAAGTACAATGGTTTGGTGGGAACCTCAGAAGTGCTGGATAATGGTGACACAGCTATGGCTACATAGGTCCCAAATCCTGCTGAACTGGAAAGTTCCCTCTAAAGGACTTAGGCTCCATGGGATCAGTGCCCTTGGTTTTTACTTCTCAAGTGCCAATTCCTGGCAGCTCTCTGGCATGGGACTGCCAGCTCTGCCTTGTGCTCTGCAGTGTGCTCCTGGGCAGGGCCCCCCTGTACTGCTTGGAGGGGCCTCTCCTGACATTGCTGGTTGGCACCAAACAGCGTTTGCATCACCAGCTGCAGTTTCAAACTGTAACTCAGCTGATCCCTGAATCCTTGGCAGTATGGCTGTCTTCTCCTGCCCCCCTGCTCTTGCACCATCACTGCTGCTCCTCTGGATCCACAGAGAGACAAGTTAGTTATAGTCAGAAAAGTGTTCACTTTTGCTCCAACAATATAGGTCCTGTGTCGGCTCACCTTAGGATTAGACCCGTGCCAAGGCTGGCACAAGGAAAACAGCAGGAATGTATGACTGTGCCTGAGAAATAGAAACAGGATTGCCCCTTTTGCAAAGGGGCCGTTGATTAGCCTAATTGTGACAGGAAACTGCATTTTCAGGGAGGCAAACTAGTGGTGAAGTTCTTTGGAGCAAGGCTCATGGTAAAAGCGGTGCCCCAGGCTGTGTTCAACTTCCTTGTGTCACCTAGTTTCCTAACTTCTAATGAGCTTTTCAGAGTTGGACTTGACTTTATTCATTAATGTATAGGGAAGGAGGTAGGGTCTTTATTGACTTGAGTATTTTTCTCCACTGGAAGCCCTGGTGCTAATGGTGCTGGTCCAGACATCTCTCAGATGTACTCTGAATACAGAATTTCAGCTTTGTATGATTAGCTTCAGACTACTGTGGTGCAATCTCACTTCTTTTCTGGAGAAGGTGCTGTGACAAATTAGGAACTTTTTATCAGGCATATCTTCTTAGAAAGCTGCTGTAAAACACAGGTGGTTTCCAAACATGCATACTATCCTGGAGACTGGTGGAAAGAAGAGGACATGGTTTTCTCTGCCCACTTTGATGACATAGAACCACACAATAGTTTAGGTTGGAAGAGACCTTTGAAGGGCTCTGGTCCAACCCTTTTCTCAAAGCAGGGCCAACTTAGATCAGGTTGCTCAGAACCTTATTAGCTGGAGATTTTGCAGCCTCTCTGGTCCCTTTTTTGAATATTTGACCACTTTCATGGTGATTTTTCCCCCTTACATTGGATAGGTATTTCCTGGGCTGTCTGTTGTGCTTTCACTGTGCACCTCTGAGAAGAGTCTTGATCCATCTTCTTTATACCCTCCAATTAAGTCGTTGAAGGCAGCAATGAGAGCCTTATTTAGCCTTTTCTTTTTAAGACAGAACAAACCTGATTCTTTTAGTCTGCCCTTGTAGGGAAACTTGCTTTAGAGATCTTCAGGAAATAGTAAGCCAGACTTGAGATGGTCCAAGGTGCTTCAGGGAAAACTTTCAGTTTTATTGAGGGTTTCTGATTCACTCAGTACCTCTATTTTCCTGGAATTAACATCAGCAAAATTGATTTATATTTTTTTAAAAAAATTATTAAATTTTACAATTTAAATTTTTAAATCAGATGTCCTTCCCTATCTTTTAAGTTTGGGTTTTTTTCGGCCGTGTGTTTTAAAAGAAACACTGTTTTATTCTGCATGAAGTAGCAGATACAGTACACTAGGAAGATGAACATTTCTCCTATTTATTCTGCTCAGAAGACTTTGATCAGGAAAGAAATTACATTCTATTTCTGTTATTTTGTTTTATTTCCAGCAGAAGACTTGAGACACTGATGATCTGAGGAGATGAGACTGCTCAGGCATGCTAGGTCTTTGCAAGCTGTTTCTTGTGCAGCTGCTGTCAGGGCTGGGCTCTGCTCTGTCTCAAGTCATGGTAAAAGATAGTTCAAGTTTTGCTGTTGTTTTCTAGCCTGACAAATGTTAAAAAGCTTGACCTCATGTGACACAGCAGAAATATCTGAATTGCTACTATGATACACTTTCAGATAGTGCATTTTTTTCCTCCTGAAAACGTTTGATAAGCCATTCTCTCCACATATGTTCACATTGGCTTGAATCCCTCTGGCTAAGAGCTTAAGATTTTTACCTGCTTCCAGAGCTTGTACACACAAATGTTTATTCTCTTGGTTCTCTGTTTTTTTCTCCCCTCCCACAGTTGTCCATTGTTTATTGGATCTTATTTTTCTTGGGAGCCATATATAGTGCTGCAGCAGGGTGATGGATCAACACCTCATCCACAGCTTAACTCAGATTTTTTGCCACTACTTTTCACTATCGTTCAGTGAAATAAATATTATGGATGCTAGTTCTGTCTGAGCTGGGCACAAAGTAACTGCAAAACCAGTTACTGTCCATGATATTTTGGTTTTTTCAGCCTTTTATATGGAAAGATACATTTGTCTGTATGTACACAAAAGTAGCATTTTACGTAAATAAATGAATAATCATATATTCTATACTACTCGTGATGGTCTTCTAAGACAGACAAAAAGATCTGCGATACCTAATAAAAAAAGACAGTGTCAAGCAATGCATTGGTAGAAATAGCACACGTCAATCTTGTATTTTCCAAAACTGAAATGTGTTTCCCAGAGCAACTAAGGGACTTAGGAGCACAAGACACATTGAACGTCTCACAGTCCATTTAATTAAGTTAATTCCAGACCTAACACAATGACTATAGGCAATTGAAATGGAGAGAAGTTTCCCACGTGTTAAAAGTACTTGAAAAAATTGGCGTGGCTCCAGTGCTGGGTAGAGCTGCAACTTTTGTTTTTCAGTATCTTTGCTTGCTGCAGAAGTTAGCCTTGGAGGTATTTTTAGGCACAAACTGAGGCTAAATGTGGACTTGTGTAACAGAGTGCTTTAACGAGTTAAGGTACATTTCAGATACACAGCTGAGGCTCTCTGCTGTTGAGGTGGTCACTCATTTCTGGCCATGCGTGTTGGCTCTGGCATGCGTTGATCCCTTGCTGGGGTAATTTGACTTGCTGAGCTAGAAGAAAAGTAACTCCCCCCACCAAAGTGTGTAATTTTATGCCAAATTAATGAGTTGAATTACCTCTGAAAAATGCCTGACAAGCATGAAAGCTGGTGCAAGGAATGAAGCTGGAAGAGGTGTCTGGTATGGGGCAAGGAAGCATATGGAAAGGCGGGATGGAGGAGCGGGTCCACTCCTTTGGGTAGCAGCAAGCTGCTAGGTCAGCTTGCGCACAAACTTTGGCCAAGCAAGACTTGCCTCTTGGTTTTTGTTTTGCCAGGTTTCTGCCTTGAATGGGCCAAAAAATTGATATGTGCAGGAAGTTTGCAGTTTCATGTAGGCACAGATGACTGAGTTTTATTAGTTGTTTTGTAGCGATATTCATATAACTTTATTTTCCTTACAAAATCTCTGAAGACACCTTCACCCTTCCCCTGCAACCAGACCTACAGGCAAGACTCTTGCTGTGCATTACTGATTTATTACATCTGGTCTTTCTGTAGCAAACATCAGTATTAATATTTGAATAGCGAACCATCACACCTCTCCAGCAAATAAAGCACAAATGATCTCATTCTAATCTCGCTTACCCTGGGATAAACCAGGAGTAATTTCACTGGCGGCAAGCTTTACACCAGTGTAAAATTGCGGAGTTAGATGAAAACGGGGAATGGTAGAGAGTAACTGTATAATAAAAAGACACCAGGTCATCCTTTGAATCGTAGAATATTAAAAGGGTCTATTGTTGACACGAAATTTTTAGATAACGAGTGTGCGGGCTTGGTGGCTCTCCCTGCCCCCATCAGTGTGACACATATTTGAGAGGATCTTGCTCAGTCTGTGCACTGGATTAGAAATCAGCTGTCATTAAGGAGCGTTTCGCAGTCTAAAAGGTTCCTGGGTGTGATGGTGCGCACGAGAGGGAGCCGTGGGGATTAAGCTGGCTGGTGACAAGCATTTGTATTTACCAGTCTGGTTAACTTCAGATCAGCCTTCTAAACATTTCCATGGAAACAAGGGAAGTTTTGGTTCACTGTAAGTGGTTTAATTTACTTTCTAACTGTATTAAAAACAGAATACTAAACAGAGACTAACTCAAACATGTTTTTGTTAATATGATTTTAATCAGTCATGGCGTTCAGTGATTGCTTTTCCATACCTCCTGCCTGCAGTTATGGGTGAAGCTTTCATAGACCAGTTGCTCCTTGAATCTGCAACTGCATGAACAAAATAAGTCAGGAAAAGAGCTGTGGAATAGTGGAGGGTCTTAAATCTTTATTTCTTTGGTAGATAACAATTCAATGTCTTTGCTTGTGAGCTTTCCTGTTTTTTTAAAGGCATGAAACTTGAGATGCTGGAACGGAAACTTCTTACATCCCGGAAACTTCTTATATATCTACTGTTTTTACTGTAATGTCATGTGTATGACAGAATGGTCACTTGTCCAGTCAAAAAGGTAAAAGACATATTGATGAACTCATAGAGAAAAGTACTAAAAATGCGTTTTCATTTTGCATTGGCATCTTTCAGGTCACGTTATAGAAAACTAGTTGTAAGTAGATTTTTTCCTAGATTTCTAGGAAGAAGTTCCCACTTCCATACAAGTAGGGATGCTTGTTGTAAAGCAGCGAAGTGAGGGGAACTGTAAGCTGACTCATGCGGGTGAGGTTCTTGCTCAAAGTGCCTGTCTGTCTGGCAGGATGCATGCACCCAAAGATGAATTGTTTGTATGACTCAGAAGGTGTTTTCCAGTAGAAGTGATTCTTACTTCTGTAATGCTGATAATTGGTAAACGTGTGAACTGCTTGAACAAAACCAGCTTTAATTATGCATGAATGCCGATCAGTCTGGAAATCAATTTGGCTGACACACTCAAAATTTAGCGTTGTTCTCTGAATTTCAATAAATCTGAGTTTTTATCTTAAGTTCTATTCAAAGAGCAATCAGAGGCAGCAGGGAAATTGGCCTTGATGTTTATCTGAGCATTGGAAATGAGTATAGCTTCCCATTTATAACACCAGGGAGGAGCTTTTCCTTTCCCCTGTGGTCTGGAGCTAACAGTGCTGTCCGTAGTGACGCTCAAGTCTGCACAGGGCAGCTGCAAAGTGATAAAGCCACCACTTTACATACAGGAAACTGAGACAACCAAATACTCCCTGGCTTGTCCAATGTCACAGAAGCTTTTTGCAATTGAAGGAATTAAGTTCCTATTGTCCGAAAGCTTGATCACACACTTAACTTTTCACACGTTTCCCATTGCTCATCACTTTATTCCACGACGGATGAGTTCCGTCTATCTGGTCTACCTAGAGAAGCAGCTGTCATCTGCTAAACTCCGGGGCATTCTAATAATAAACCATAACTAAGAATTTCTGTTTCTATAGAAAATACAGTCAACCTTAGTTATTAAAACATGTTGTAACAGGTGGCTGGGCATCCGGCTCCGTTCCATACGTCCCTGGACAGGAATGCGTGCAGCTGACTGCAAGCAGCTGAGTGTGCACTTGGAGAACTCTGACACGCCTGCAGCTCTGCAAGTGCCTTTAATCAACAGCAGCAACAGGCAGAGAAATGCAAAGACAATGTGACCGAAATACTCTCCTAGGTAACTATAGTATTTGGAAGAAAACCATGTGAATACATTGGCAGCGTGGTGGTATTCTTTCAAGGCAGAAATCCTGAACAAACTAGATTCTGATCCTGCTGGAAGATGCTTAAAAGCAAGCATGGAGTATAAAGCTTTAAAATATTTTGAGTTTTTGTGTAAACTCTCCTCCAGCTGCTGGAGTCAGACAAAATAGCAAAAGGACGTTAAGTTTCATATGAAACAAAAGGGAGGATGCTTGTCCTTGTGAGTGCAAAGAAAAGGTTTGCAAACAGGAATGCAATGTAGGAAAAAAGCTCAGAAGCCAGAAATCTGTAGTATGCAATGACACAGTGAGTATTGCCAGATGGGACCATTCACGTGTTTAAAATACACAAGTTTCAAGCTGAGACCCATATTTTTTGAATAATACACCCTGCTTCCCTTCTCACCACGAAATATAAATTCTCCTTTTTAACGTGTGTTGCTATAGTTGCTTATTTCTTTGTTAAAGCTTCTTTATGTCCTTACAAACTGAGACCCTAAGCCTTCCTTGATTAAGTGTGTGGGTTTGGGCTGGGGACAGAATGAAAATGATTTTCTGTGTACTGCAGTGATCAGAGTGGAGCTGCTGAGGTAAAGCAGAAAGTCAGACCTAAGCTTTCGTTATTAAATTGTATCAGGAGCCAATCAAGCTAAGAAAATACTCACATGGAACAGCAGAGCACTGAAAAATTATAATGGTCCTCAAATGGTTTAGAAATAAAGAGAACAACTGGGGAAGGTTTAAACTGTGTTTTTTTTCTGTGTCAAGAACAGGTGTGAGCAAAATGCAAGTCAGTCAGAAGGTAGCTTTGTTCTTGACAACGGATTTTGGAGGCTCTTGTGGTTTTAATAATATCCAGATATCTCAGACAGAGGCTGACTGTGAAACTGTTATACAGAAATCTGAAGTATATTGAGCTCCAGTGAAAATGATGCTGTCACAGAAGTTGCTGCAAAGAGAGTTTTCTTCCTCTTAGTGCAGGCCATGAGGTGACAACAGCAGCATTAGACCTGAGGGCTTTTCCATGTGGGCAAGGGGCACGTTTGCAGTTCATTCAGTGAGGAGATGGAGCTTATGTAATTTTTACTTTGAACACAAGTGAATACGCAAACATGGTGGAATGGTGAAAAAAGAACCAAGATTGCAATGGAGGTGCGCAAAGAACTGTTGGGTACTGATTTGTGACCTCCTTCCAGCGTAAGTCTCTAAGCATCTGCATTCTTCAGAGGGCTTTGTGGGGTCCAGTGCCACCAGGAGAAGCTGGATGGGGAGATCTGAGTGACCGTGAGGTCTACTTTTTCACATTAACCTCTCATAGCTCTGGGCAGTGCACCATGGGGCACCACCCACCAGCTCCTTGGAGACCTTCAAGGAACAGGAGGTGCTTTATCCAGTGTCTGCATTCTGGTCTCCTAATAGTCCATTTTTGAGCCTGCTATCGCTGAACTTTCCCCCTTTTTCCCTACAGTTTTTTCTACCAGCATTAGTTACTCTTTCTCTTCATGGTTTCTTCTCTATTTAGCCTTCCTAGATGCACTTGGAAGTTCTTCTCTGTCAGAAAAATGTCCGCCAGATTTGCTAGGCATTTTTAACCAAGAAAACTGCTGGTTAGCCCTCGTTGTTGATCAGATCACTAGATTATCTGCAAATAAGCAGAAGGATGAAACAACTTTCTTTTATAAATTGGTGTCTGGGATTTTGTCTACTACTGGAATTAATTTCTGATGGCAATTATTGTTCCACTTAAAAATAATTAGCTTTATCTTCTACTTAGAAAATATAAATTAGGCAGTTCTCTTTGACTAGATATTCTCAGAAGCACCAGCAAGCTAAACTCCCTGGTATTGAGAAGATTTCCTATTTATTAGCTTAAAAACTGCTTCTGTAATCTGTCTAGGAATGTCTGGGGAAAAATAACAATTTATGCTTATAGAAAACCATATATGTCATTTTCTATCAAAATGCATCATTTAATTCTAGCTGATCTTAAACATGAATTTTACAAGCAGGGATCCCAGTGCTTTATTTCCTTTTTTTTTTTTTTTTCATTTGAAAAGGGTTTTTGTTGTAGCCCCCTATTTGCTGTCATCAAGTGGAAACACAACTCTTCCAATTCCCTGCTCCCAGTATCAAACATACTCGATTGTACAGGTCCCTGAATAGGTACAAAATAAGCTGTTACAAAAGCTGAAAGTCATGTTCAGGTACTTCAAAGACTTCTTTCAAATTTGTTGAAATGTTTTGAGAGCTTCTTTAATGCAAGAGTAACCTCTGGCAAAATTTATTAACCTTTGATTTACATTGCTCATTTGATTTGCATTCCTCCTCTAAGTTACCAATTTCTACTTTAGTTTTCCAATCTGAACCTCAGAAATAGAGATACGGGGCCAGACTCAGCTGATACAAACTGACTTCTGTTAGTTCCCAGCATCTGAGAATCTGGCTTCTTACATCCTCTATAGATTTTCCCAATTGAGATGCTATTGTTTTCATTCGAGAACTTTATTTACAGTTGCAGTAGTAACATCTGGCATTAACTTCGTCTTGCTGTGACAGGCAATTGCTAGTTCTGAATGCAGTTGTGAACAAGCACAATATTGTTCACTTCAGTTGAGCTACGTTTACTTTTAGCAAACTGTCAGCGGAGAGTCCAAAAATTATTTAGATTTAACGTTAATGAGGTGATGCTCTGTATTGCTTCACAGCTGTGGTCTTTTCAAACAGTATTGGGAAGCTTCTACCTTCCCCACTTGTATTTGCAAATCCTATAAAGCAAAACAGCCCATCCTTTCTTCCTCTGAAAAAAATGGACTAATGTCAAGAAACAATGAACTGAAAAATATGGAAAATCTCACTCGAGGTCTGTCTGCATTAACTATTAATCCTAATGGCCTGTGCCGGAGGGAATGGATCAATGTCCCTTTAAAAGGCATGACTATACTCAGAAAAATTGTCTTGGGGAAAAAATCAGCCCGCAACCCTTCTTCATAGTTCCAGTTTTTGTATGTTGAGTCATATCTGCCAATTGTAATGCCTGTATCTTCTTGTCTCAGTGGTCCTGCTGAGCTGGAAACACTTCCAGAGGGTACTGAGTTCTAGTCTTTTCCATGTGCAGTTAGTGGAATATTTCATTAAGTGTCAGGTTAAGGCCAAGTATCGTGTCTGGAAATAGACCTTGATGGCATCACTGACCTTGTTACTCTAAGAGATTTTACACCTGGTCAGACGAGGTATTGTGGAAGGGATGCAGCCTCATTTGTACTGTGTACTGAGTGTCAGGGATGACTTTAAAACCTGTGGTACAGCATTTTGAAAAGCAAAATGAAGGAGGACAACGATGATGGAGCTGAAGAAACGCATGAAGTGATCCCACGCCAGGCACTGACTGCTACCCATGAAATTTTGCAGAAGCTTGCTGAGTGTGGCTGAAATGGAGTGAAAAGTGGGGAAAAAAACGAGCAAGGAGAAAGCCCAAAGGGTTAGAAAAGATGATCATATTTTAGGAAAGAAATGAAAACTCAGATAGGGAACATGTAATTATTTTTGTAGTATTATGTTCAATATAACACTTGAGGCTTCTTAAACTGAGACTTTGGATAAAAGTGATGTTGTAGCGTAGCTGAAAGCTACAGAACAAGAGCAGATGCTCTGGGTGAACCACCACCACGGGAGCTGTAATGTTTACCAAAGATTCAGGTTTCTGTGACACTCTTCTGTAGTGGGTTTCTCCTTAGCAATGTAGGCTAACCCTGGAGCAATTGAGCCAGGGTGACTTTTGCCGCTGTTGTTGGCCGCTCTACGTCAAGTTCAGAACTTGTGGAGACAGCCTGCTCTAGTGGAGGGTGTCCCTGCCTGTGGCAGGGGAGTTGGAACTGGATGATCTTTGAGGCCCTTTCCAACCCAAACCATTCTATGATTCTATGATTCTATGATTCTGTGATTCTATGATTCTATGATTCTATGAACTGGAGGTTTTCAACCTAAAACATATTTTCCCTTTGGCAGTTAGGAGAAGGAAAATGAGTGTCTCCCTCAAGCTGGAGACTGGGTTTTGTTCAACAGTGGGTTTAAATTAACCTCATTATAAGTGGGAGCTTGATAGCTTTTTTAGTGCAGAGATTTGTCTGTTTAGTTAAGATGGCTTCTTCTGTTCAACTGCTGCTAATTACCATCCATCATTAACTGGTCCAGAGCTTGCAGCTCTGTTCATTTAGATGACTGTTAATGGGAACTACACCCACTGAGACTTTGGGTTAAATGCCAGTTTAATGAGGGTGTGTTGGTTATTTCACTGTAACTGAAGCTCTGTTCATCTGTTGGGAGAAGTAAAGGTTTCTTTCATTTCTCAATAAATAATTTGCTGAAACTGTGATCCTGAGTATATTCAATTAAAAGAAAGCCCATCAACACTGGAGGAATCCATTAAGAAAGTGGGAGTAATAGAGAAATAGAAGAATAATCCTACAAATTAAGTTAGGTAAGAACACAAATATTTAGCTGTAAAAACCAATCTTTGGTTTTATTACAAATTTTCAGAAGCTGGTTTCTTCTAAAAGGTGCCTTTTCCACAGGTCTAGAAAATGAAGTCTTTAGGCACTGAGGCAATCCAGCACAGAGAAGCAGCACTGCAACTGTGACAGCCTCTGTTTTTGAACGACACCTTGCAGATTGTACCAGGGAGCTCCAGAGTTGAAAGCAAGAGTTGCTATTGCATGAGCAGAGGACATTGCCAGCTTGCTTTGCCTGACTTTGTAGTGCAGAACCAGTGAATTATGCAAGCTCTCAACCCTCCCCACTATGAAGATACTCCTTACCTTGGTGGTGCGCTCCCCTGGAGAGGAAGGACTGGCTGGCCGCTTTGGCTGCAGTGTTTCTGTAAGGAATCCCAACAAGTGACAGTGGCTATATGGCAACTGTCAGCTAGCATTTATTCAGCCATAGGACCACAATCCCAATAATTCTTCCCCATCTGTACACTTTCTAGGAGTTATATAAGTAGGAAATTGTAAGTGCGTGAAACCAAAAATACGAAAGAATACAGAACAGATGAAGTGAGAGATTTTGCCTTAAAATAAAACTTTCTCTCTGATTCTAATTTAGACTTTCTTCAGTCCAACTGGCATTTCTTACCTGCCTTTGACAAAGTCTGCAGTGGCTCTTACCAAGCCAAGTCTCTGTATGTGCCTCTGCCCTCACTGACCTTCAGTTGCTCTTGATGCCGTTGACCATACCCTCTTCCCAGGATATTCTTCCCCTTTAGTGATTCTAACATCTTCAGAATCACATTTCATTATCTTGTCACATTTTGTCACATTTTGAATCACATTTGTCACATTTTGTAATTTTTTGTCACATTTGGAATCCCATTTTGTCATCTTCTGACTCTCCTCCAGCTTTCTGTGTGGAATGCCACAAAGACCTGCCCTTGATCTTCCTTTACGCCCTTTCTCCTTGTTTCTTGGTAGTGTTATCCACAAATACAGATTTATCTTATCAAGTCTATGTTGATGGGTCACAGACTTGCCGGCCTACTCCAAACAGTGGTCTGGGATTGCTTTTCTGACAGAAAAGCTAGACATCTAGACATCAATCCAAGCCGCCGCCACCACATGGCTATTGTTAATATTTTCCATTGCTTTCTCATTTGGTCTCTTTCTGAGGGCAAAGTCACAAAACCAAGCTTTCCTGTATCCAGTTTGGTTGGATATTGCAAATCCTTCTGCATACCTTCTTTTAAGGATGTGGTCTTTTTGTAACTGTAACATAGCTAAAAGTCCTATCCAGGCTGTTATCACCGGGCACCTCACTTACTGCAAGATTCTTTTGTCCAGGTTTCTCCCATTTAAATAAATTCAAAAGTCATATGCAGAGGCATTTTCCTACCCCAGTGCATTGACAGTATCACCTCCTTCCTGCGTTCTTCTACTAGTTCCTCTATTAGTATCTCTGTTTATACAACATAATCTTGTTTTCATTTTGAACAACCTTCTTGTCTCATCCCCACATGGCTTGTCATCTCTTGTTCATTTTCAAATGCCCTTTGATGGGCTGATGATGCCAGCTTCCTTCCTCTTGTTTTTACATCTTCAAATCATCACCTTTCCCATGCTTACCCTCACGTTTGGAAGGAGCTCTCTGAAACAGTAACAAAGCAACTTTCATGTCATTTTAGAAGTCTTTTTTTTCCCTGTGATTCCTTACAGAAACCTTGACAAGTTGATAATGTGCCAAGGCAGATCCTTTTCATGCTGTCTGATATTGCTTGTATTCCCTGGCTGTCTGGGAGCCTCAGATGTTTTCTGTTTCAAACAGGGACTTTTTGAGTCACCTATCTCAACAGGGCCCTGGTCCATGATCCGAGGGACAATGAAATAAATTTGCTTCCCTCTAGGCACAGATGAGGAGCCATCTTAAGCCTTTGCCACTCTGCCTTTCACCTTTCCTCCTTCACACCAACCCACACTACAACTCTGTTCATCTCAGCTTCATAACATTGGTGATACAACCAAGATAAGGCTACATCTCCCAGAAACTACCAAGTTGGGCATGACCTAATGGTAAACAATATCATTTGTTTGGTTACTGTTTGCCATGGTTTCTGTTGGACCTGAAACAGGTAGAAGTAAAAAATGGGTTTTGTACAGCAGTGAAGAAGTCTTTGTGGCTTAACTGGTTACAACAATGACTTACACGAGGGACCGATTCCTGCAGAGGTGGTTTTCACAAGTACCTTCATCTACTTGCCCTCCAGATGTGGGAGAATGGGACCTGAGCACTGAGGACATTCTATACAGCTTGAAAAATAAGATTCTTTTTCAGAAGGTCTGTAGTTGTCCCAAGCAAGCAGAAGAGCACCGGTGTGAGGCAGATAGATGGCATGCACCTTGAAAGGTTCATTGCAGGACGAGAATCCCTTTATATTCTTCATAGAAGAATATAATAAATATAAAAACCTTGCGTTCTGTCTTAGGTACAATTCAGACAATATTTCCCCTTAGGTAGCTCTAGCCAGTGATGAATCTGCCCATGGGAATCTTGCAGCAGAGCCCCATTTCCTAGCAGGTGCCCTCAGCATCACGGCATACTCAGAGCATTCGTCCAACCACATGCTGGTGGGTGCCGTACCTGAGGGTGTCTCATAAAGGTGCTGATAATAGAAGGTCTGAGGCTGAATGTCAGTATGTCATATTTCTGAACAAAACAGACTTTCAGAGGGAATTGGCTTTAGAGAGGACGTGAAAGAAGGAGGGAGGCCTTGGTTAGGTTGTTAGGAGCAAAGGAATTAGAGTAAAACATCTCTGAAATTGACACAAGAATACAGTACATGAATTCTGACTGAAGTCAGTGGGGAAGAGTCTAAATTTTGAAATTAAAGGAAAATGCTATTAAAACTGAACTGTAAATCCTCTGGCTTTTTCAAAGTTAAGTCTT
This sequence comes from Balearica regulorum gibbericeps, assembly GCF_011004875.1. Lineage (NCBI taxonomy): Eukaryota > Metazoa > Chordata > Aves > Gruiformes > Gruidae > Balearica > Balearica regulorum. The sequence continues at coordinate 211,859,927 of NC_046184.1, read as the reverse complement.
TTTTTTTTTTTTTTTTTTATCTCAAGTGACAAAGCCATTTGGGTTTTATTGACCAGTGTGTCTTGATCTGCCTGATGACATTTCCCAAGATTAATGTGTCTGTTTCTTGACAATGCATATGCTTCATGATGCATCTCAATTAACCACTGCTACTTGGTATGACAAGGAGGGACTCTTTTTATCTGCAACTGCATGACTTCTATCTGCATTTCAAATGGCAAGTAAACAGACAGGTCCCCTATCCACTTCTCTCATCTACCTTTTTGAAGTAAAAAAAAATAATACTGAAATTCATGCTTAGGTTCCCAGTAAGATGCAGCATATTTTGGAGAGCAAATTGGACTGGAAATATAAACAGTGGAAAAACACTAACCAAACCCCACAATATATAAGATGCAGAACACATAAGCATCTCCCATTACTATAAATACTTGACTTTATAGCTTTTATTTATTTGTGTTGATAGAAATGTCAAATTAATATTTATAAGCTCTCTTTAGTGCTTTTGCTAGGGTTTTTTGTTTATTTTCAGTATAAATTGTCAGGCTAATGTTGTTATTTAGGATTGTCAAAGTATGTTTTTTAAACTCAACGGGAGTTTCACATTTTGATCGAATTCTGCAGGGAGGTACCATTGTGTTTAACTTAAAACTGTGAGTGATCCATTTGTCTTTAACATGACTCTTCACACACATAAAGTTAAACTTGCGTGCATTTGCCTGAAGCCACAGAGTTTTTGTCATAGTAACTTTACAAGCATCTCAGGAACAGGCTCAGTTAGAAGTTTTTTAGTGTTTTAATTAAACTCAGTAGCTGAACATAATACATTAATACAGATTCAAATTTACCTAACCATTGTTTAAATGTTTGGCACAATTTCTTCATTTTTCAGATATCACATGACATAAGATGAATTTTGATTTTATCAATGCTTGGTTCCTCTAATGGGATTTCCAGCAGAAGCAGTGACCAGAAATAGAAATGTCCTTGGCATATATACCTATTTTCTCATAGTGTTTTGGATGCAGATTCCTCCACTCATGTTATGAAGACCTCCAATAGCTAAGAGGTGATGATGATAACAGGTACATATCCCTGTTATCAAACTGGAATAGTCATGAAATAGTGATCTAAAAATGAAATATACTTGCATATATGTTGCAAGAGAATCCAGATTTGTTGAATCCATTTAGTTCTGTACTGGAAAAGTAAAGACAGAGTTTAAGAAATGCTTTGAGCTTATTTTCTTTCTTTCTTCTTTGTTTGCTCCCATTCCTTACCCTCCCTTGGTAATTTTATTTGCTTCTGGTCTTTACAAGGTCCCTTGCTGACAGCTGATTTTCCCTTCTCCAGGGAGTATTTCAGCTGAAATTTGGTATTCTGAATGTGTGCAATGTATCTGAATAATATAATCTATGTCACAATAAAAACAAAGTAAATGTCACAACTGGTATAGCTTTAATAGGCAGGGACATGGCATCATTGTAGAAGGTACAATGAAGACTTCTACTCCGTGCACGTTTGTAATAAGAAAAGTTGACAGGATGTGACAATTCCTAAAGAATGGGATGGTAAACAACACAAAGGTTTTTATAAAGCCTTTTACATGAATCAGTTGGTGAAGCTTATTTTAATACTGTTCAGGACTGGCCATTTTATTGCAAAGAGGAGATATCAGAGCTGAAGGAGTATGATAGAGCTGAATGAGGTGAAACATTCTGATATGAAAAGGGAATTGAGATTTTTCAGTTAGGAAAGAGACAAATAAGAGTGAAATGGATAAAAGGATCCAAAACCACAAGAAAGAAGCTGGATTCCTTTTTGCTTTTGAAATGAAAAAGGCTATTTTACGTAATTAAAAATTGAAAATTGTGAAACTATAGAAGCAATTTTTTTGTAGTGGAAAGTGGCGACAGTAAGGAATCCAAGCCAAATAAAGTAAAAAAAAAAAAAAGAGAGATTGCATATTTTATGTTTGCATCACAAATATCCAGAGTTATTATTTAGGGAAAGGACCTGAAATTTCATTCCTCATGGCTTGAGCCTGCCACCAGCAGGTACAAGGATGGATACAGACTGTGCCCCATCTGCCCATCAAGAAATTCTTATGCTCCTCCCTGAGGAGTCTTTGATCCTGCAGTCAGATCCTGCAGAGATGGGACAGGGCTTCACAGATTCACAGACTGGTAGGGGTTGGAAGGCACCTCTGGAGATCATCTAGTCCAACCCCCCTGCTAGAGCAGGATCACCCAGAGCAGGTTGCACAGGATGGTGTCCAGGCAGGTTTTGAATCTCTCCAGAGAAGGAGACTCCACAACCTCTCTGGGCAGCCTGTCCCAGTGCTCGGTCACCCTCAGAGTGAAGAAGTTTTTCCTCATATTGAGATGGAACTTCCTGTGTTGCAGTTTGTGCCCGTTGCCCCTTGTCCTGTCACTGGGCACCACTGACAAGAGTCTGGCCCATGCTCTTGACATCCACCCTTGAGATATTTATAAGAGTTGATGAGATCCCCTCTCAGTCTTCTCTTCTCCAGGCTAAACAGACCCAGCTCTCTCAGCCTTTCCTCACACAAGAGATGCTCCAGTCCCCTCATCATCCTCGCAGCCCTCCGCTGGACTCTCCCCAGTAGTTCCCTGGCTTGCCTGAACTGGGGAGCCCAGAACTGGACACAGGACTCCAGATATGGCCTGACCAGGGCGAGTAGAGGGGGAGGAGAACCTCCCTCGACCTGCTGGCCATGCTCTTAATGCCCCCCAGGATACCATTGGCCTTCTTGGCTACGAGGGCACATTGCTGGCTCATGGAGAGCTTGTTGTCCACCAGGACTCCCAGGTCCTTCTCTGCAGCGCTGCTACCCAGCAGGTCAACCCAACAGGAGGAGGTCTGATACTGTATTGTAGCCCCTGTGAATGATTAAACAAGAAATCCTTAATGTGATGTGAAGCTGCCTTAATTGAGTGCTGAAATTTATATTCCTCTGGTATGAATTAATAAAGCAGACTTGAAGTGTATGTATGTAAATTATTTATTATTTTTGGCTGGGTGTCAGGATAGTCCTCTTCTGAAGATAAACAGAAACAAACAATGATCTTAAACTTTTAGTGCGATGAATTCACTTACTACTCTATTTAACCAAATATTAAACTCAGAAGAAATACTCTAAAATAAGTAACAAACTTATTTGATCTGTATTTTCTGTATCACAGAAGTAGGATACGAAGATAAGAACTCAAGCAAGAGCTCCTGAATGTCAGTTCCACCTCTGCCTTTTCTATGAATCTTTTTCTGAGCAAATTGCTTAATCTTTGGGCCTATCTCCACATGGCTTGTACTTCTGAGGCCCAGAATCGAAGACACTGCTTTTTAATGTAGGTATGCCAGGTAAAAATCTAAATTTAAATCCACTGGTGCTTTTTTTAAGCATCCTTTCATAGGTTTTTCCACAAAACCATTAGACTGTGGATGATATGGATTCAAGGTAGTATGCTTAATTTTTTGCAAAGCATTTAAGCTCAGAACAATCAAATTGTGACCCATTATTTATCATTAGAATATTTGGTATGCCAGGTCCAGGATTTATACATAAAATCTTTTACATGCTTATGTGCATATGTAAAGCTAGAGATTTAATTTTTCCTTTTTTCTGGTAGTGCTATTTCTATATAGTGGGAATAGTAATTCCAAATCAGAACACGAATATTTCTGGCATGGAAAAACATCTTAATATCTACATAAATCTGCAATTTCTTGAATTATCACGAGGTGTATTGTCAGATTGTTTTCCTTTTTTTTTTCAAGTTTCACATCAATCTAATATTACTGAATAAAATACTACCTACAGCATGAAGCTCTTTCAATATTGTTAAAGGGATTGTGCTTATAATTTGTCAAATAAGGTGTCAATATCTGGTATTATTTTTGGAAAGTCTCAGCTCATACTGTAGCACTGGCAGACAAAGCACCTGCAATAGGAAAGTTTTCCTGAACATGTATACATGCATACCTCAGGCTCAGGTCTTTGTTCCACTTGTCGACATTTGTGTCTGAACACTGCAGGGACATTTCTAGGAACACTTATGACAGGACAATTGAGTTTCATCATCCTTATCTTATATTCTGTTGACAGCTTTCCAATGCCATTAAAGACGTCACAGAATTGATTTTAAACTTTCATAGGCTTCTGTCCTACAGCATAAGCTCTCATAATGAGCCTGAGCAGTTGCCATGTTTTCAGACCTTGAATCGATACGCTCTTTCCCTGAAACAATTACAAGCCTTATCTTTTCAAAGATTTTCCTTTAGCCTTATGTCAAACTCATATAAACCTACAACTAGAATCATTTCTCCACAGCATTATCTGTGGTTACCCATCTGTATTAAGTGCAAGTGTGTTTTCTCTTCAGATGGTTGCCTGTTATCTTCAGCTATCACATTAAGCTGCTCAGCCAAACACTCACTGCGGGCATTGGATGCAAATGCCTTTTCAACAACGCCATGATAACAATTTGCTGCTCTTTAGTACATTCTGGCTTCTGTTTCTTGCAAATATGGAAGGTCTTTCCAAAGGTGACAGATAGAGCTTAGAACTGTTTTTGGTCTGTTCTGGTTCAGCCCTCTACACCGGTTTTGCAAATTCCTTCTATTTGCAGTCTGCAGATTCTGCCAGAGAGATTTTTCTAATCTTGTCCACTTTCTCTTCTTTTCCTTCCAAAACCTGCACTTGGATTTATTCATGGTCTGAAATCTTGGAAATGTTCTCTTTTTTTCCCCAGAGTTTGGATAAGGAATTCCTCACATTCTTTTTTTTTCTCCCCACCGCCCCTCAGATTTAGGGCTCTTATTCCCAATACAATCTGATCTTCAGAATTAGGAATTTCACAAGTCCTCCAAAATTGGAAATTTGTCTCAACAGTATCAAATCTGTTATAAATTATTCAACTATTTCCTCTTTCCTTTGAGTTCTCTTATGAAATGTATCTCTCTCAATAGCTTCATTTGTGTCTAGGAGCTCAGCCTTTATGTTTGTGCTGCACATTCTGATAAATAATTTTCTCTGCCTCTGTCATAGCTAATGTACAAATCTAGTAAATCTGTGATTGAAATAATCCAAAGAAAATTTTTCTGTTCTTATCTGTGCTTGCCAAACTCTTGCTTTACCTTTTCTGTTTCCTCCTGCATTTCTGGAGAGCTCTGGTTGCTCAGGAGTTTTTACTGCTCCCTTTCTTATTCACCACTTGTCTTAGACGTAATCTTCAATTCTGTAGCTGTACCCCCAGTGTCAGACTGTCGGGGGTGTACATGTGTGTGTCAGAAATTTAAAAATTTGAGTTAGGATCTTAAGTACTGAATCTTAAATAAATAAAGCAAGAAAATTAATAGATGCTAGAGAAAATAGCTTCTGGAGAAGAAAAAAGGATTATGTATGGGTTTATACCATGCACTAATCAGTCTGTATCAGAGTGTTTCAGGGATGTAATTTCTAACACTGAGAAACTAGAAAGTCCAATTGTCACTACAAATCTATAAAACAACAAAAAGACTATTTACTCCTCCCTTTAATCTAAATTTTTATGCATGGTTTTATGCAAATATATTCATAGCACCAAGACTGAAGCTCTTACTCTTATAGAGAGAAAAATTTTTAGGAAAGGTCAGTAGTAGAGAGCAGACTTACTGGGAAATTCAGGAAGGAAAGTTTTTTCTTTTCTAGAAAATACTAGGCAGGATCCAGATGAGCCAGGTGCTTGCCCGGGATCTGGCCTTAAGCCTTTGCAGCTCGAACAGCACCTACCGATGCACTTATCCCCCTCCTTATCTTCCATTTAACAGGGTGCTGGGCAACAGCTGGTACCTGACCCCATGTCACTGGCCTGGTTACCTGGCAAGCAGCTCATCTGCTACATGGTTCCTACCATCCTGCCAAAGAGGCATCAGGGGACTTCAGGGAATTGCACATCCCACCTGCAGGACAGCAGGAAAGGCGAAAATTACATTTTTATAGAATCATAGAATCTTTAAGGTTGGAAAAGACCTCTAGGATCATCAAGTGCAACCGTCAACCCAACACCACCGTGTCTACTAGACCATGTCCCAAAGTGCCATGTCTACGCACTTTTTGAACACCTCCAGGGATGGTGACTCAACCACCTCTCTGGGTAGCCTGTTCCAATGTCTGACCACCCTTTCAGTGAAGAAATTTTTCCTAATATCTGATCTAAACCTCCCCTGAAGCAATGTGAAGCCGTTTCCTCTTGTCCTATCACTTGTTCCTTGGGAGAAGAGACCAACACCCACCTGGCTACAACCTCCTTTCAGGGAGTTGTAGAGAGAAAGAAGGTCTCCCCTCAGCCTCCTTTTCTCCAGGCTGAACAACGCCAGTTCCCTCAGACGCTCATCAGACTTGTGCTCTAGGCTCTTCACTCGCTCCGTTGCCCTTCTTTGGACACACTCCAGCACCTCAATGTCTTTCTTGAAGTGAGGGGCCCAAAACTGAACACAGTACTCGAGGTGAGGCCTCATCAGTGCCGAGAACAGGGGCACAATCACTTCTCTGGTCCTGCTGGCCAAACTATTCCTGATACAAGCCAGGATGCTGTTGGCCTTCTTGGCCACCTGGGCACACTGCTTGTACAATCAAATTTTGATTCTTTACATTTTGATTTTCTCCTACTCCCAGCATTATCCTGGCAGTCAGATTTTTGTTGCCATTTGTGGTGAGAAAACATTACATGTGATGATGGATTTCCATTTTCCAGACAGCTAAGTCTGTGATTGGCTCTTGGAGGTTGTATTTGTGGTCTGTCTTTGGGAAAATATTTTGGAAACATCTGTAAAATCCTATTTCAAATGTCTGGGTTTTGGCTCATTAAAGATGAATACATTCGCCAAACTAAACTGAAAAAAAACCCCTCAAACAGCTTAGGACTCATAATTGGGACATGTGTTTGCAAAAAAAGCAAAAAATTGTTTGTCCAAAAGATTAATGTTATTTTGGGAAGAATGAGAATTTTTTACAGGTATTTCTTAACAAAACAATATCATGTGAGATTGAATCATCTCGTCGAATACTTCCATTACATGGCAGAGTGCTATTTGTGTTGTGGACAGTCACTGACAGGGCATTTAGAAAAAGCTGCTAAAGAAAAATCTCATTTTAAACATGAACTGATGGCGCCATTCAGGCTATAGGTTCTAATAAATGAACAGTGTATATGAAAGATCATGAACTGTTAATAATATCTTGTACATAAACTTTGCTATTTTTCAGCTGAGCATGTTTCCAGTGCTGTCAGTTTATATTTAACAAAGATTTTCGACAGCTTGTCTTTTAGATCACATTATTCTAGAAAAAGCTTATTTATAATGAACATGATCTGAAATATTAAAGGCGTGATAACACCAGAAATTTTGGAGATTTTGAACCGAGTCTTAGATAATGACTAAGTAAGGAAATGTGTTACGGCATGCTGCTTTTTTTTTAAATAAACACTTTTTCCCAGTCCCGAACAGGTCATTAAAGGGCCACCTTTTTTGCGTGTTCTATGCAGGATGAAGGCACACATGAAATAAATGCAGATCTGCAGTATAAATGCCAAGGGGAGAGGAGTGACCACTCATCCCCTCGGTTGACTCTGTATTTTTTTGCAGAGCTTAATTTAATTCTGTCTTCCAAAGACTGCTGCTGTAGAAGTGACACTTCAAGTTCAGTTTGGAAAAGCAGATTCCAGTGTTAATTAAATAATTGCCATCCCCATACTCAGTTACAACCCCTTCTTGTCCAATTTCTTTCAATCCATTGTGAATGCTTAAATTTTTCACTCTGACTCCTCTATAGATGAGTTCTTCCATGCTGAATGTATATAGCAATAAGAAGACTATTTACTTTTATTTTTAATCTAAGTAGAACAGCTTTGCAGCCCTTTCACAAGTGGCAGGGCTGGCTGCGTCCCTTATGCATACAAATGCAGTTCTGTGTGCGTTAGCCTCAGGGCATAATATAAAGATTCTCCGTGGTTTTACCCGGACACCACTGTCTTATCAATATAGATCCCCAACATGACGTGTTTCCTCAGAGTGAAACAAGATTCTGATCAAAGAACGAATCAAGGTTTACTTATCTATTTTTACAGGTATCATGAGGCTTTTGCATAAATACTGAATGTAGTTCAAAGGATCTCCCATAGTCTTAAAATTTATGTCTAAAGCCATAAGTTAGTTTACTTCAGCTAGTAGAAAATTCTGAAGGATTTTGTCTCATAAAAATGAGTTGAGGCTGATAATACTACTCAGGTGCACAAATATCTGTTATGACTGAGCCCTAAGATAATACCATGTTAATCAAATGTGGACGTTTCTGTTATTCATGTTATCTATTATGTCTGTCTCCTGTGGTGTAGTTCACAAATATACCGTGGAAGCAAGGGGCCCAGGTTGTATTATGATTTCCTTAAACCCAACCCCACCCCCCTCTTTTATCAGTTTTAAATTTCTCGCCATTACAGACCACAAGCTATTCCCTTCTCTTAGCAGGGTAAATCCATCACTTCATTAATCATTCAGCAACCTGAGCTCGGCCAGGCTGCTCTGTCAGACGTTCTCCTGCTGCCCTTGACTGTTTCGCCAGCAATATAACCCTGCTAATATTTGTAGGGGGTTGTAGCGGTTCCTTGTAAGCATCAAAAGTCCCATTCTTGGTCATAATAGAGCAATCTCTCCAGTTTGGCCTCTCTGTCAAAATATTTCAAGGCTCTGACCTATGCAGGCAGGGATAGCTGGTGTAGATGAAATGACAGCCTGCAGAAATGTCCTCTTAGCTCTTGCTCAGAGGTTTGTACCTTCTGATGAACATCCATGGGGCAGCAGAACTGGATCTGTTCCTCGTGGGCAAGCAAATGGGGTTGGAAGCCCCTTCACCCCCTCTATGTAGATCTTCCATGGTTCATACCAGGAAGGTGGGGGGTTTTCTGCTGGACTTCGTATGCATGGTCTTCGGTCTTGGAAACTTGCTTAGCAGATACTTTGCTTTTCTGTCACGTCAGTCAAGGCAGCCATGTGGGTTTTGCTGATTGATCAGTCGAGCTTGTTCCTATGACTTAATGACTGGGATTATGTTACTCGGCGTTTGGCTCGCTAGCATCAGCTTTCAGCTGCACCTTTTTTTTGGGAAACAAACTGCTGAGAATAGTAGTCCAACATAACGCACTGCTTTCTGTAACGTCCATTAGGTGTCCCCACATGCCGGCGGCTTGTGGGTACTTTAATTACATCTTCTCAATTAACAGCGGCGCGCTCTGCATGCGTTCATTGAATGGAGTCACAGATTTCCGTATTGAATACAACACTGTAGCACTTTTACTTTGTGCAAGAAATTCTCATTACTCAGAAGAACTTGAACACTTGCAGACCAGTATTTGTCAGTTGCCGCATCTGAACCTTAATTAACATTGCATTTGCAAGTAGATAATATATACAAAATGGTAATTCTAAGCCCATAACCACCTGGCATGTTCCTTCCTACCACTGTGCAGCTACTCTCTTTGCAATGCGGAACAGTAAGAGAAATGATAAGTAAATTAAATATACAGGCATAATGCCATCTTTCAGCTTTGTTTCTTGCAGCCAAAGCCGCTGCTGGATCCCTTGTTAGAGCACGAAGTTTTCTCCAGTTGTCTAACTTGTTCTGTCCAGGGTTTATAAATATGTCTACGGACTATTTGCTTCCTGAATCTTTATCTTGCAATTTGACAGAGTCTCACAGGGAGAAGTCAGCTTCTCACAACACTAAGGACAGGTTTTACTGTGCATGGGTGGGTGGTAATAGGAATAACCTCAGTCTCCTTTACTCCGCTCCTCATTTTTGTGATCACTTGGCCTTTACTGTTACTGTGTTGACTAGCACCTGCAGACCTCCTGCAACACCACATCTGCAGTCTTCTAGCCTAACTCACCTTTAAAGGCTGCTTTCACATGGCAAGCCCCATTTTTATTAGTTATGATAGACTTTTGAGTTAGAAGCACAAACCATCACATCATAAACAGGTGAATTAAATCCACACTAGGTCCCATTCCTAGAGCGTGCCCTCATAATCTTCCACGTGTTTATCTGCACAGTGTACCTTTAAGACATCCTCTTTTTGAGACACTGCAGCACAAACATGGTTTAAGGTCTACCCTGGCTTTTTTGCAGAGTTCAGTATGCAAAGAACTGCCTCCGCCTTGGCAGGGCTCACGTATTAGCCCGTAAGGTCTTGTAAAGTCCCTGCACACACAACAAGCTTTGAGCCTGCCTAACACAACCTGCAAGAGTAACATCCCATGGGGCAACAGCGTCTTTCATTGCAAGTTGATGGTGATGCATTTACCCTTTGTTCTCTTGGGAGTAGGTGAGAGCAGTCACCCAGGCGAGAGGAGGTGAAATATAAGTTAAAGCTTAAACAGGTTCAGACATGAATTCCTGTCACTGGGGAGAAGCTCCTGACTCCCAGGCTACAGACAGTTTCAGAAGGAGACAGTCTTGTAGGGAACTGCTGGAAAGACTTCACCAATGCATCGAGTAACAGAGAGTATCAAAGTCTTGTTAATGAGGGCTTGTGCCTTGCAGAAACATCTACACCCTGCTCCAGCTCCCAAAGGATATACTTAGTGTTAGTACAGCAGCCAAGGACAGCAACTCTGTCTTCTAGCCATCTGAATGGTCTTTCAAGGCATGAAGGGCACTCAACATCACAGAGGTGACCGCTGAACGTTGAACTTGACTGCATGGAGCTAGGACTCTCTTAGCAGCAGGGAGTATCTGGATGTAGCCTTTAGTGTGTATTTTATACCCCCTTTCTAACCCTCTCTCTATATTTCTGGGAAATGTTTGGTGCTGTAGGTATAGAAGATCTACCTCTGCCAGTGTCAACAAAGGAGACAAAAAAACTGGTGTTACTTTTAAAATTTGTAACCTACACATAGAGAATTTGAAGCTGCTATCTGGAGACAGCTTTGCAAGTCCTCATTATGTTTGTCTGCCTTCAGAGAACTTTTTAATAATTTATTTCAGATAATTAGTATTTATTAATTATCTTCTTACATCCAAGATATAATTTGAAATCTTTCCTCTTAATTTTAAAAAATGAAGCTCACTTCCTGACATATTTTAAATAATGAATGGAATTGTACTTTCTGACATGATTTATCATTCCAAGAACTGATAGAATATCATTATCTTGTTAGAACAATGCCTAGCTTTTTCTTACAGCAAGCATAGCAAAAGGAATATAATAAGATAGCTTAGCCTATCATGTTTGATTTCATCAAAGCATGATAGAAATACTAACAAATTGATCTTCACAATGTTAACGTGTGCTAAATAAGTGCTTATAACACATTGAGTAAATTACTAAGGGCAATATAGTGAGTTAGTAGCAGAATGATTGTTAAGGCTCTGTTTCCCTGATACCTGTCTGCTTTGGGTTTTTTTTAGGGACAAAGAGTACTTTTTGTATCAATATTTGCATTGTGCTAGAAAAAACACTCAAGGAAAGCACATTGTCTTCCAGGTTTAATGAGTGTTTTTCACGTTCTGCTCCATAATTTAAGACCATTTTAACAGCAAAAATAATTAGCAGCAGGCTTCTGCAGGTGCACAAGCGCTGTCTTTCTGTACGGTCCTCAGGCTCCGACTCTGACGCTGCCTACGGGAGCTCAGGCACTTGGCTCACATAGAGACATATAGGTAGCTATGCTTAGGTTACTGGATCTTAAACTGAATCCATCCCTGAGATGGAATCGGATCAGGAAGCATTCACAAAGCTAGAACGGAGGGTGAGTCCGTGTGCGCGATGTGCGATTGCTCCTGGGAAGCTGTGGTAAGCTCCCATCACTCTGCGAGAACTGAGTTGCTTCACGGTCCTGTGGCTTCTCACAAAGGGCTTTAGCACATAAGAGTGCAAACCCATCTCTGCTGCTCCAGCTGCCATCATCCGTGATATCCAACCGAGCCTTTACAGCAGATATGACAAACTTTATCTCCGGAGCACACCTCAATTCATAGAAAGGCTTGATAGAAATCCCTAAAGTTTGCAACCTCTATTTAACTCAACAGCTAACCATGTTTGCCTTGTCTGTCCCCTTTGAAGCCAGCTTGATTCAGCATTTCTGTGTCTAAGATGGTTACTCTGAGCTCCTGCTATGCCTTAAGTTAAGATGTGATCTTTCTCTGTCAGCAGCCCACCATTATATGGAGCTGTACTCATTTTCTTCTTTCTTTTCTGTGGTAAGATATTGAGGCGTGTGACATGCTAATTCATGGGCTGTGGGTCACTTCCTTCATGAGCGTTTATATAATGCCTTTTAATTAGCATATCCCTTTCTGCTTCCATGGGTTTTGCTGTCAGACATTTTTAAAGATACTGCAGTAAAACTTTACGAATTATTTCTCTTGAAAAATTATATTTTCTTAATAACTACAGTACTATGCTCATAACATTAATCTCCCTGTGATAAAGATGAAATGTGGTATAAAACCTGATGAATTTGGGAACATAATTCTTTGTAAAAAATATCCTCCTCCTATCCTGATGCCTACTGTAAGTTTTAGGGAGTGAGAGGCCCTCTTCAGGACACACCACAGAATTTCTTCCCTGGAAGAGTCAGTGAAAAAATTTGCAACATTATTTTGCCCCTGCCCATGGAAGGGAGGTTGGACTAGATGATCTTTAAAGGTCCCTTCCAACCCAAACCATTCTGTGATTCTATGATTCTGTGATTCATGAATACTTATATAAGTTCATACTGAGTGAAAACCCAAATTATTGAAGTTAAAAAGAACTTGTATCGAGTCCATAAACCAATCAATGAAATGAGAATGAAGATAATGAGAGCAGTAAAGAGATTCTAGATCTGCAAGGACTTGTGTAAGGGATACAAAATTTTCTTCTTCTTCCGATGGAGATCAGCAAATGTCAATGAATTTACATGAAGTCTCTTAGCTGTTACTAAACCCATGAGAAACAAATTCAAGCATGACAAATGAAGTCTTTTGATGTTCATGGAAACCTGCAATACAAGGTTAGACCAATTAGTGCAATGACTGTAAGTGTTAAGTGTAGACAACTAAAGTCACAGTCACTCCAGTGAAAGGGTTCATTTAAAATATAATTTATTACATCAGAGTAGCAATCTTAAGGATTGCACTAGACATTGTGGCAAATATGTTCAAGGGTCATAAGCCAGAGTTTATAAAAGTACAACCCATAATAATTTAAACTTGTATAGAAACATTCATTTAAAGTGTTTAACAAACATTAATTAATTAAGCTGTGTAACACCCCACTGTGAGCCTATGGGTAAGTCAAAGCATTCGTATCTCAATTTTACAGAAGGTTAAGCTGAAGTGCAGAGAGATTGATTTGCCTGAGGTCACACAGCAAGTCAGTGGAAAAACTGCAAATAGAATCAGCAGCCTGAAGTTCTCATTTCCCTGTTTTTACCACTTACATTACACTTCCCACTAGTAAAATGAAGGGGAAGAAAGAGGCGGCTGAAGTGGTGAGACTTGGAATATAGTTAACCCAGTTTTCTACACATGTTCTTGCTTTTTCTGCAGCTTAGGCACATATCAAAGGGATAGGCTGGTTTTAAATTATTTGGAACTTTATTCCTTCTCCATCTATCTTTTGCATGCTTTCTTTAAGGTGCAAACATTGAAATATTTGCAACTTCAGATTTAAATGTATCTGGGCAGTAAGGGGCAAGCCTCTTGAGTTTCAGGCGTGTAACTCTACACAGTCATCCTCTGTCCCACCGACGCTCTGTGTTTGCCCGCTGCACAGACATGGTCCTTGGTGTGCTCTTTGTTCTTGCCTAGCCTGGCTTATGGGCGGGCAGCCAGTTGCACCAGGAGTGTGAGTCGGGGATGAGGATGGAGACAGCAGCCCCATAGTCGCGTGTGTTTGACTTTGCAAAGCACCTCACCAAAAATGAGGACTGAGTTGCGGCTTAGTACCTCTCATGTTACCTGACGGGCACATGATACCGCGCACTAGAGAAAGTAGGGTTGTGTGCTTTGGTGTCAGGATAAAGTTGGTTATTGAGTACAGAGGGTGATGTCCTGCTAAAAAGCAGAGCCTTGGGCTGAGCAGGTATGTCCTGTTCCACTGAAAGGAGACTGTGAGGTGTTTGCAGTGAGAGGGTAAGAGAGATGCAGAGAGGAAGGTGTTCTTAGGTGAGACCTTGAAGTGGAGAGATTAAAGGAGGTAAAGAGTTGCTCTGGAAGGTGAAGGAACTGGGAAGGAAGGTTGTATTTTAATGCTTTCTTTTAGCTTTATATTTACAGTGATGTTCAAAAGGGGTTGATTATGAAGATGCTTCTTTGTAGGTTGAAGAAAAAGGCCAGAAGTAATTATTACTAGTTCCTTACAGATTGCCACAGGGTTTACCTAAAAATGCTCTTACATTGCCTTGGGAAAGTGTGTCTGATTTGGATTTCTTGCTCTTGTGCTTCCTAATGGACCACACCCTGACGCCTTACAGAAGAATAAACCAATTTACCATTACTGCCTTTTTCACCTATGGCTCATCAGCATTTCCTTAAGGTAAGGGCTGGGTAGCTGACATTCCCACACCACTCAGTGACAAACTCAGTGGGGGGAAAGAATGCAAATGCTTGGAAAAGGCATGAGACCAGGATGTGACATTTCTTGTGCTTGGAGGTCACATCAGTTCATCATGACATACTGTGTGTCCAGCCTATTCTCAGCACAGACAGGATCGATTATATAAATGTCTTTCCTTTGGAAGCAGTTGGAAAAAATGTAATATACCCTGAGGTACAAGCCCTGTGCAGGTATTTGCCTCACGATGGCGAATTCTGCATGGTGTGGGGTTTCAAATTGGTTTGGAGAAAGGAGGAATGATGTTAACAATCCATGGAAAATGGGAAGGTAGAAATTCACAGCGTCAAGAAGTTGATGCAGATGTTCCTGTGCTAAGTTTGTTATCAGCCTGTGCTGTAACAGCAAAGTTGGAATTCGCCATGTTAGTGCAAGTGTTGGAAAGTAAAATATGTGAGTACCTTTTGAAAGATCAGATCCTCGGGCTATAAACGGTGAATGATGTGCATTAGACGAGCCACTCCATTCCTGGCCTTCTCCTCTCCTTGGATGGCAGCTAGGGCACTGTGTCAGGTAGGCTGGAGAGATGACCTTGCCGTGCAGTTTTGAGGGCCTTTGCAACATCAGCTATGTTTAAAACTGCTTGATATGTTCTGTCTCAGGTTCCTCCCAAGCTATTGGTACCTCATTCCTGCGTCGGAGCTGTGGTGGTCTTCACAATACAGAGAGGGACATGCTGGTACTGCATGGCATCTCTTTGCTCTGCCGATGGCCATGTCTGATTTGAAGAGACAGATATATATATATGCATATATATACGTACTCCATGCTCCCCTTCTCTCTTCCTGTTCAGAAGATGATGCTTTAGTTCTTTTTTAGTGCTTTTACCAGAAAATATTAAGAATTTAGGGTCTGCATAGGAGGGAGAGAGTTGACCCTGTGAACAGCTATGATTAATCCTGAGGTGACTTAGTCACCCTGTCCCTAACTCCCCCCAGGATTTCTGTGCTTGCCCTCAGGCTCTTTCAGCTCTCTCTGGAGGAACTGCTGGCACGTGTGTTGTGTGAAGCCACTGGCCAGTGCTGTCAACCTGGGCTGGTACCTGGGGGCCGCAGATCTGGTGAAATGCCATAACTTGACCCCTTTGCCTTCTTCACAGCCCCATCTGCTTGTGCTGCCTCGCGCGTCGGAGCAAAACACCCGAGGGAGGAAGATGAGGAGGCAGATCTTTCTGGTTTTTAGAGTTTCAGCAAACTGGGTGCTGCTGGGAGGTATTGATGGGGTGGCCCTTGGCTGGGCTGCTATCTGCAGCTACCCCAAAGCCTGCAGGTCCCAAGACATGTGCTCTAAGCACTACAACTTCCATTTACCCTGCCTCCTCCCAACCTATTTATGTGCAGCTGCAGTGGAAAAGCCTATATAAACCTAATCTGACTTAGAAAGGATTATAGAATGATGCATCCTTTTCTGGTTCTGGTCTGGTATACAGAATTTCCCATCCATGTTCCACGGGAAATTGGTTTTGCAGCCGGTTCCTTTCCAAGATTTAAAAAAATAAAAAAAGGTGAAGAAATATATAATCTGATTTTTTCCCTATTACTCTTGCTTCAGAGATGAAAATATACCTGCAGTTTTGATATTGTATTTTACAGCCAGATTTTGACAAATTTTCCTAATTACCCCTATTTAAAGAAATCATATCTTGAGCTTTATTGCTTGAGCACTTGAGCAATAAAATCACACAATAAACAAATTATATAACTGAACAGTTTTCCGGTATTGAACTCTCTGTTACAGTTGTTTAAGTGCATGTTGGAACCATTCAAATGAAAGTCTGTTCATAACTTCTGTGACCCACAGTGGGGCTGCACGATCCTCCGACAGGATCGGAAATGCGCAGTAATAACTGTTAACTGCTGCACAGAAACAAGGGAAAATCTCTCCAGTAATGGCTTTACATCCAACGAATAAAGCCTCTTCCCAAAGGTATATGTTATTGTTGTCCATAAATAACTTTCGCAGTCTCCAACTGCAACATGGAGAGCAATACGCTGTGCTGGAAAAAGCTGAAAGTTTGTATTTAAGCTTATAGGAAAAGCATTTGAAACAAACCATCATTTTTCAAAGAAAACTGTCATTTTGTGAAAGGTCTGTTCTGAAGCACAGGAAACCTTGGCTTGGCCTCTTAGTGCTTCTTTAGCTGTCACTTCTGAACACTTAGTAAAATTAACAGCGCTTTCTCTTTACATAGTTTTCTACCAGAAAAAATCTGGGGACGGGTTCAATTACACGCCTGGTTGTCTGGAGGTGCAGAGCAGCCAGCGTGCGCTCGTGATCCTGCTCTGACTCTCGCCGATCGTGCATGGATCTGCAGGCACTGGCTGGCATGTTTAAACCGAAACCTCCCCACTGGATTTGGGGTTTGCTGCTCTGCTCTTCTGCAGCTTGAGCTTCAGAAACAGCACGAGCGGAACTGAGCGCGACATTTAAGCTGAACGAGGGTCGATTTAGATTAGATGTTAGAAAGAAATTCTTGACTGTGAGGGTGGTGAGGAACAGGTTGCTCAGAGAGGTTGTGGCTGCCCCTAGATCCCTGGAAGTGTTCAAGGCCAGGTTGGATGGGGCTTTGGGCAACGTGGTCTAGTGGAGGGTGTCCCTGCCCATGGCAGGGGGGGTGGAACTAGATGATCTTTGAGGTCCCTTCCAACCCAAACCAGTCTATGATGCTATGATTCTATGATTTACTGATTTAATCTGCTGTGCCCACTTTCAACTGTGTTTCTGTGCGTTATTGAACCTCACAGTTTCTTTTCTTTTTCTGTTGGAAACGCAGTTAGCAACCGTAGATGTTAACCGTAAGATATTGTCAATGGTGAATGCTTAAATCCAGACTGCGATGCTTATTTATGAATAAGAGATTAGAATATATAGGTAAAACTGTAGTACTACACTCAATATCATCACCAATAGGCTTAAATACTGACTTGGGTGTCTGACTTACTGCTTTCTAGTTTTCACTTGTTAACATAAGCATCACTCATATAGAGAGGGCTGCAGCAATTATTTTGTCCTCTCTGTGCACAGCAATCTGTGCTGAATATTTTATTCTCCCCAGATTTTGGACAGCTTCCTTGGAGGCAGATATTCCTAGCTGAGAAGTTTGAGAGAGCTCTGAATGTATTTTGGGTATATTACAAAAACCAATCATGATACTATTGTACAGCACATCCAGAAGTACTCAAAACCATTTTTGTTTCATACATCTAAACAACTATTGCGGGAGTCATTAATTACTAACCATTCAGTTATTATTACAGCGTGTAGACTGTTTCAGAGCTTTTTTTGATAAAAAGATATCATTTTGCTCAGGTATGTACCTGCTTTGTAATGGTTCCTGCCCCAAAGAGTTTACAACCTAGATGCACAAAGGATCATAGGATCATTGGATAGTTCAGGTCGGAAGGGACCTCAAAAGGTTTTCTGGAGCAAATAGAAGGGATTTGCCTGAGCTCAAGAATCAAGACAGGTTAATAAAAGAAACTGTATTTCTTGCTGCCTACTTTGGTACATGTTCTACCGGAGTACGCTGCTTTTAATAGATTTAGGAACATTTATCAGCTGTAGGCTTTTGGCAGAAGACTGCTTCCCTGGCTTGCACTGCACCGTTTCACTGCCTGCATGGAACAGAGAACCTGTTCTCTGCTTCTGCGGTAATTCTTTCTGTTGGGTTAGCATCTATGTTTCTCATGCACCAAAAGCTTATGTTTGAAAACCTTGCCACAGGGCTCCTAAATTTCATTTTGACTTGACATATCTTGGTGTTACCACTGCCAATTGTAAAAAATAAGCCTTGAGCTTTTCCTTTATTGTTGAATCTCACACCACCTTTATTAGTGCTGACCCAAGGCAAATACGTGTGGAGCCCTGGGGATGAGATATAGCTGAAATGGGAAAGGCATTTTTGACTGCTGCTGCACTGAGGGATGCTAATGGGGGCAGGTTTGAGCTCACCATGACCGTAAAGCTAGGTACCAGCTTGATAACTGGAGATCTGCCATTTCTCACACAGGGTCTGTGCCATAGTCCTGCTTCAGTTGAAAACTCATCCAATTTCAAGTTAAGTTTCTTTTCTCTTACTTTTTATTTTTTTTTCTCTCTGATAATGGCTGTTTTACTCAATATGGAAACATTTTGCTTGAAAAACCCACAAAACATGGTTGCGTTTGGTGAAGTATGTTATTTAACCTCTCTTTGGACCGCTTCCATGGGCAGGGCCCTCAAAGCCCTTTACTGGCAGGCTGGCGTGATCTCTGATCACTTCCCTGCTACTTCTGCTGCCTGAATCAGTTTTCCTTCTTGAACAACATCCTGCACAATCCTCCTTACTCCTACCTTATAATTCAGACCAGATGGCTGAAGCTGACCCAGCATAATCTGCTCCCCAGGATATAAATGATGCCATTTAGACGTACGCTGCAATGTTCCCTTAGTTAAAAAAAGGACTTGCAGGAAGAGCCTGTAACAATTGACTTTATTTTGATTCGCAGTGTTCTGCCAGACAGTAGCCATTTGGGCTGGGTTACACAACATTAAAAGGTACGTATCAGACACTATCCTACACATAGACGAAAAGACTGCCCCAAATTTCCCGGAAAGGAAACAGCTTGTGTTTGCATGTGCCTTAGACCCCCATTCCACCTTGTCCCTGAATGCCCTGGAAAAACAGATGGGAGTTATACCGCAAAGCAAGTCGGGGCACCAGCACAGCATAGGAAAAATGAATTCCATGGCTAAGGACCTCTAGAAGGAAGGGGAAAAAAAAAAAAAAAAGCAAGCTTTTTTTTTAATGCTATAGAATATTAGTTCCAATTTTCAGTTTGGGTCTACAGAAAGACGATGCACAGGGAACTCGTTTCTTGGGTAATGGGATTCTACGTTGTTAATGACATTACAGTTAATTGCAAAAACGTACAGCTATCTGCAGGAGCAACAGACTATTACTGCAGATCCCAGAACATTGGTGCCATTTCTAAATGGTCTCAAGACATCATCTACATAGAGTGAAGAGGGGTGGCGGCAAGATGTATGCGTCACGAGGAAATCCTTTGTCATTGCTAAGCACAGATGAAGGTAACAGCTTTTGGAACAGCCGTCAGCACAGCGTGCTCCCTTCCTGGAGGTCAAAACATGCTGTGGTGGGTAGGTGTCTGCAAGTTGAGTGGACTTTGGATAAGGTTTGGTGCATGGAATAGTTTGCCCTGCTCGCTTACAAGTGGCCACATGTACTGTCAAGGCACTGGGGAGCAGCATTTGCTGACACATGCAGAACAACTTTAGGCTAAGCGATGTACAAGATTATCCTTTTAAGCTTAATTGTTTGTGTTCTATAAAATATAGATGGTATCAGAAAGCCTAGCATCAGCTTGTTTGTTACTGGAATACAGACATTCCTCTTCCTCCCCTCAGTTTTGTAAATGCAAAAGAGATACAAGATATTTTTCTCTCCACTCCTGCTCTGGTTTTCTTTATACCCTATCTTCTGAATCCTGAGTTCGGCACTCTGCCAGTCTATCCTCACTGTAGAGCTGCGTTGTAAACCTGTACCAGCTCAAGTTGAGCCCCTCTGCATTTTGCACCATGTTACTTGGAAAACCTATCTTTTGCTATTCTCGCTTCCTAACCCTTTGCGTCAGTTAGGTACGTGCAAAGTGCAGCTACGGGTCAGCTGGTGTTAAAGAGATACAACGGGGTGATCCCAGCTGCTCAGTGCGCTGGGATGCGTATGCCTTGATGGCTAAATTTCTGACTGTGCATAAAAGTACTGCGATGCATTTGGTACCTGCCAGCGCTTCTCTGTGTAGGTGAAAATCATGCAGATGCCAAAGCTGTCTCATATACTTCATCGAGCCTTGGGGCTACCGGCTGGGTTACGCTGATTTACTCAGCTGAAGATGGGTCAGTAGTAGAGAGGACATAAATAGGAGCAAATGCTGACTACCTTTCCCTTCTGACTTTAAGTTACACCAGCGAGTATCTTGAATAAAGGAGGAAGGTTGTAGGAGTGAGTGGCTCCTGCCTCATTCCTAGCACACCAGGGCATCATTCCAGATCTGCTCGTGCAGCTGCATCTACCTTGCCCGGCAAAGAGGGTGTTTGAAAATGGAATAACGTTGCCCTGAAGCCACTGTAAATGGGTTATTGATCACAAAGGGATGGACACACCTGGGGTGCTTGTTTGTGGGCTTCCGCAGTTCAGCCCTGATGGGTTGCTTCTCTTTGAGGCCTTGTGCAATTTTCTCGGGCAACACTATATGGTTCTTCATGTTTGTTTTGCTTTGAAATGAAAGGAAGTATGAAAGTGTATGCTATTATTATTCTCTTCCTTTAATCTTTGCTCAAAAGTTAGTCCTCTCAGACCTTTAATCATCCGTCTTTGTCTGAATTCCCTTCAATTTACTTCTGTCTTTCTGGTGCTGAAGTGCTTACAGATGAATGAGAAATTGTATTGCTTTATCTTATTTTCCCTCATTAGAATGCTGGCGAAAGCCCATGGTCACAGAAGACAGAAAGTAGTTTGGGTTATTCAACAGTTTTGACTTTTCATATTATTTAACCCCTTTGCTATGAGAGTGGTAAAGTGTTCCTGTAACGAATGGATATTGTGATGCATATAAATTGAAACAGAAACTGCACTGGAATAACGGTCGTAGGAGTGCAGCACCGATCACTCCAAAGTCAGAAAATGGCAGAGGTTAGGCAGCCTGTTCGGCTTTATCTGGTCATACGTTTTTCTTTCTACGTAGCCACTGTCTGAAAGAAAGGTTGCTCTTCTAGGTGAATACATAGAATACATTGTGTTCTCCAGTTCTTATTCTTTGTCCAAATTAATTTTGTTTAAATTTTCTTGAAAAAAAAAGAAAATAAAAGGTAACAGTGTGCACAAGTCAAATTGAACCTCAATAATTAATATATATTTTTTAAACAGTAGTAAGGAAAACAAGACTTCACACTGAGAAGTGGATCCAGCTTTAGTAGAAGAAAGCGCTCCCTGGCATATGTCTAACGATTAGACCCTGCTCGCTCTTGCACAGGTCTGTAAGACAGGAGAGGGGGGTCCTGGCAATTTGCCTGCAGGGCACAGACGCAGTGATTTGCAGTGTACTTGTCCGTGGGCATTTGTAAAGTGAAACTGATGAATTCTCTACCGTGCTGATGTAGAGAAAATTTGTTTTCCCACTTCCCCAGTGACGGAATTATCCAAAATAGAATATATCATGGTATCTTTAGGATTACTTCATATTAGAACGTATACAATTTCTCATATGCAATTTATCTTTATACAGCAAAACTGACAAAATATTTGGGCTAGGCTAAAGGAAGAGCAAGCAGAGTTTATTAAATAAAGTAAGTAATCTCTTAAGAAGTAAATGAGCAAATTCAGTCGGACTGAAAATCCAGTGAGATTCACAGACACTTTAAACAAACATGAATTCATCGTTTAACAAAATGTTTAGAGTGGAACAGAGATTTGAACAGTTCATCTGGAGAGGTGTTTTGTGCTCACGGAGTTCATCAATAGTAATATTGCCATTTCTAAATGAAATCTGAACTTGTTTTCATGGTAGGGAGGGGATATAGTGCCAAGAAATACTCTGTACAGATTTCATTTAAGATTTTAATCTTTTTGTTGAATTATAATCCTGTAAGCCCCCACTAGGAGCCAGACTGTATTTTGGTCATTTTGCATAGCAGTTACCATGCTTTAACTTTTTATGACCTTGGCTCCAAGCTTGATTCTACAGCTGCTTGATCCCATCCCCTCCTTTACACCTCTTTTCCCATCCTCAGTAGTATTCAGCCGTTTTCCTCTCCTACTGCGATTGCACCTCTCACATAATGGAGATAAGTCGATAGAGCAGGTTTTACTCCGAGCAAATTACAGATCTTATTTTCTGCTAACCTTGATTGACTGCAAGTTACTGGCTGCCCTTGTTCCATAGAAATGGCAATTTTAGCTTACGGAATAACAAAGCAACCAACCGAGTGAATCGTCTGTGCTTTCTTCTGTAACCGCA
Organism: Balearica regulorum gibbericeps; assembly: GCF_011004875.1. NCBI lineage: Eukaryota > Metazoa > Chordata > Aves > Gruiformes > Gruidae > Balearica > Balearica regulorum. Next base: position 211,837,255 of record NC_046184.1, on the reverse strand, counting down.
TAAGCACACTGAAACGCTCTTCTCCGCACACCAGTGATCATTATTCCAGTGAAAGCAACCCACGGCCTCCTCGGAATAGATAAGGACCTTTACAAAGAGACCGAGGCTTTAATATTTATTTTGCACACGTGCATACACATGCAAATGTGGCTCAGACGTCATTTTTAATGAAAACACTAGGGTGAGGCAGTCTTTAAAGTTAGAGCGAAAGCACTCTTCGGCTGTTGCTTGATTGACGACTGTCAACCCAATTAATACTCTGATAACGACAGCTATGCCAGCTGAATGCCACTGCCAGAGGGCAATTTCTAGTTTATTTCTGCAAAGTATTTATCTAGAGATAATTACATATTAGCCTGATATGTTTTACTTGCAGCTGCAATACAAATTGACCTGGCATCGAACCATATATTACAACTGTTTGCAATTGTACTATGAGCGTTCAAAGTGACCGTAAAAAATCCCCCCCAACGAGAATGGAGAAACTTCCATTCTCATTTCAACTCTCTCATAGCTTTTCATTTTAAAAGTAGGTCCTAGTTTTAATAGTGAAGTTAAATCTTCTTAGCAATATGAAACATAAATTCTTACAACTATTTCTGTGACATAGAAGTTAGTATCTACTTCCTATGGATCACAGTTATTAATGCTAAAATTAAAATTTCTGATTAATTTTTCCCATTGTACATGAGAAATAGAGTACATAATGAGTCGGAAAGCTGTAAAAGGAGTTAAAAGAAAAGTTCAGTTTCGATTGTTACTAAAGAGGGAAGAAAGACTCTGAGAAATCTGGCCAGAGACTTCATGCGAGGATGAGCACAGACCCAGCAGAGTACTTTTGGCTGTCCCTTGAAAGATGCAGAAATCAGAGTGCCTCTGCTGTGTGCCTCCCTGGGCCTCCTCCTGCTCCTTCAGTTCTGCTAGGCACACGCGACCAGGTTCAGTCTCCTGTCGTGTGAGACAGCATATAACAGAGAATGCAGACGTACCTCCATGGTATTATAGTCAGGAACGATGTCTTCCTGGCCCAGATGTGGGATCTCACCCTGTATGACAATACGCCCAGCTGCCTCTGAAGTTCAGACACGACCCCAGTATTTTCTTCTTTGCCAGACAGGCTCTATGGCTAATGCTGGAAGGTTTTTCTTTTCTGGTCTAAGAAGCTTTTCTGGGAAACTCTTTTCTTGTAGACATGCTGGACCATCCTGGGATGTTTGGGCTCTTGATATTGTCAGGTATAGATTTATCACAGCTTCCATTGAGTAATGTTTTCTGATTGTCTCATTACCTTGGGGCTACTATTAATTCAATCCAATATAAGGTAACATGCAAATAGAACATTTCTTCACAAAATACAAAATAAAAAACTACAGTCACAAATGTTTATGAAAGACATTGTGTAGGTACAGTTAAGCTTGATTTTCCCCTATAATTTCTTCACGTAATATCAGAAAGGTTTCTCTGTCCCCCTTCTCTTCCTTTCCCGACACCTACCTGTTGATGGTCATGCCTTCCCACACTTTTTACGCCTTAGGTAGTGCTCGTTAGAAAGAGCCATTCGTTGAAAGCGTAGTAGTTTTTATAACCAGTCCCCCCTTTGAACTCCCAGGGGATATCCAGGCACATGCAATCTTTCTCCCTGAAATGGTTTTCTTTCTTTCTTATCCAGGAGAAAGCATGTTCATTGTTCTTAATTAAAATAATGTGATTTTTTTTTTTCTTTTTTCTTCTTTGGTAAGTCTAGTATCTCTGTTAGACAATGTGTTAACTCCTGTTTGTGACTATCTGACTAACACCTTGTTGGCACAAGGAAGGGAAACACTTTGTTCTCCTCTCCTTAGGTCATTGCATGCACAGGTTTCAGTGAAAGTGTTTTCACTGCTGGCTCTTGCATATCTGTTCAGTGATAGAAACGTCTGAATGGGATATTAAGAGCTGGCTTGTTGCTTTGTCTTGGTTGAAACCAAACGTTAACTAGCCACTTCTGAATGACAACAGGTTGAAGTGATGAATCCACAAAGTCTTGCTTCAAGTTGTGCATCCTACTTAAAAAAAATCCCAAATGCACCTGCAGATAGGGCTGGGAGTGGCTCAAGTGCCTGGGATGGCATTCCGACAACAAGCTTCTCTTAGGGTGTTTTAAATCTACAAATTTCTACTTTATTGTTCAAAACGATCTGTGACTGACTTCTCTGTGTGTAAGGGTCTGTTCTACCTCTATTGTTCAGGTGTGCATGTAACATGTTCCTTCAATCTCTTCTTATAAATATTATTCCTTTACTTCTTTGAAATGATATGTAAGAACCTCTTGAAAATGAGAATATGCCTCAAGAATCTCACTGGCATTTTAGAAAACAAATTTGCATCTTGGTGCTGTGTACTAGAAATGTAATAGGTGTTTATCATTATGATGATAATGTGTGAGTATATATCGGCCAAAGGAAAACACCAAGGATTCGAAAGCCAACGTGTCAAATAATGTGTTTTACTTGTTCCTCTTTACCAACAGATATTCAAGAGTTTTATGAAGTGACGCTGCTAAATTCCCAGAAAAGCTATGAGCAAAAAATAGAAGAGGCAAATCAAGTTGCAGAGAAATGGGAGAAGACAACATCTGCTACAGACCATGAAAATCTGCAGAAAAACCAAGAGGTAATTTAACAGATTAAGAATTAAAATGTATATAACGAGTGAGATATCTCAAGCCTGCAAAAGGCCATGCAATGATTTATAAGATTGAAGGAATGACCTTAATTAAGGAATTAGATTTGGATATGGAAGATGTATAGTGTTATCTCTCTGACCTTGAATATGTCGCTAACTTCTTTATCCTTTCAATTGCCATCTGTCAAAGAGGAAGTAAAAAACTTTCTTTTTCTCATCTTTGGTGTACTTTACCTGACACTTGGTGTCTGTGATTACCCCCAAAAGAGAATGTATCTCCTTGACTTACTAATAACCACTGAGGTTATTAATACTCCAGTGATTGTATCCTGTGCAAAAATTGTAATAGGACTTTTCATATTTCTGGGATTGACATTGGGCTGACTTTTTCTGTAGCCCAAGTACACAGAGATATCAACCAAAATAGTCTCTGTATGAGGAACTGCTATATAGAAGAAGGTTATACACCTTTGCTTTTCTTCTGTAGCCAGTGGAAGGATTCAAAACCTTTCTTTGTCACCACTGGCTCTAATCTGTCTTTGCCTGCCTCTAGATTATTATTAACTAAATTAGCAATCTAAACTAATTGCCTCCCACCATGTTTGTACTTCAAAGACAAAAACAAAACCCACAGAACCAAGCATTGAATTGCTCTGTTCTTAAACAGTGAGACAGAAATAGAGTGGGCATGGACTGCAAACTGCAAATCTCCAGACCAAAATCAAAGATGAGGGAAATGTATAACAATTTCCATTGTTGTTATGGTTTGAGAGGAACTGCAAGTTTTAAAAGTTGTTCCAAAACACTTTCCATAGGCATGACTATTTTTAAGAGCTTTCCTCTTTTTAAATGTAAAACCCAGAAAGAAATTGTAGTTCTACATGACATTTCGTATGTGATTCTTTAAAAAGATAAATCGGAATTGCAGGCGGCTAGAACAAAACTCTCTGAAGAAATGAAGAAATTTATTGTAAAAATTAATTAGCAAAAGAAGCTTGCAGAATTAATGAGAACAAGCATTCTGATTTTGAGTGAAATCGGAACAAATGAGTCTTAACTTTAATGTAGGATATATCCCATGAATGATTTAACATTTGAGTCCCAGCTTGAAGACGCAGCAAGCTAATCTCTGTCTTTTTTTTGCACAAAGCTATATGCTTTAAAATGGTGAAAGTGTATTCCAGCATGTTATCTCTTGAAGCACCTGAGAAAGACAGTGGATCACAGACTCTCTTTTCATTCCGGCCTCATCAAAGTATTTGACCCTCAACCCCATTTCCCTTAACCTCCTTGATGTCTAAGAGATGTGCTGCTAGTCTGGTCCAGAGGAATTTAAACTCCAAGTTCTGTGCTGAAAGTAGTAGAATATATAGGGCTAACTCCAAACTTTGCTCATCTTATGAAAATGATGTTTGGATTTAAAGCAAAACAATAGAAAACTATTGCTTAGAAACTGGAATAGCCATTTCAAGCCAAGGTGCTGGCAGTCAGAGCCCAGGGTACCATCATTTTCAAATTTGCTGTCTATCCATAAATTTCATCAGTCTAATGGGTGCACAAAGTGTTTAGTCCCTTTAAAAATTATGCCTATATGTGTTTTATGGGTCCAGCTGCAGACACAACAGGCTGGAAGTGTAGGCTTTGGGTTTTTTCCTTTCAACAGCACAACATACTATCGGCAGTTCCGAGTCAGAACTGATTAGCACATGCTGAATATACCAGCTGCTGTACAAATCCAATACGGTACTTTGCTTTCTATGAGAAATTGCCCTACGAAAATGTAACTGGATGATCTAATACATCACACAAATTCTTATTCATGGTCTATTCCTTATAGGAACTGAAGGTTTTGTACTTTCCTTTTCCATTCTCAATTACATGTCCCAAATGTGGAAAGAAAAAACCTCCCCTCTTTCATGCAGTGTTCCTCTGCAACAAAAGCCCAAGTATGATCATTGAGTCCAGAGGCCAACCTCCTTTTATGCCTTCCACTCGAAACCTTCCTTGGCTGTCTATATGTTAATTTTCTACATAAAATGTCCTTTTTCTGTATTTATGTTCGATCTTAATTGTTGATTAAAAAAGGAAAGCGCATTTCACTGTCCAGGTCAGGTATCCTGCGACCTCTTCTTTGTGTTGATATATATTGTATATATTCTATATATGTAAAAGTGTAGACTTTCAGATAACAGAAAATGTTTTAGATTGTTGTTTGCAATACCGTACAAATTTCCCATACAGAGATGGCTGGCCTCTATCCTCTCTCACCTGGCATCTGTGATCACCACAGTGGTTTGTAACAAACTTACGCTAGAACTTACCGTGTACTGGGAATGGATCTTCAGCAATTAAGAGAGGTGAAAGGATCATGACCCATCCTATAACCTCCCATCCTTCTCAGGGAGTCTCTCAGAAGAAGGACATCTCTAAAACTTGGAGACTTTAATTTTGAATGGCTTTTGAAAAAGCAAATGAAAAGTCAAGGGAATATATATTGCTCACCACATGTGCCAGAACCAGTTACATCTAAATTATTAGCGTGAATGACCACACATAGAACCCCATGGCTACAAACAATGGAATTAACAAAACATGTCTTGGGGTCCAGTGATAATTGCTGCTTTTTTTTTTTTCTTTTTTTTTTTTTTTTTTTTCTTCCTAGTTTCTTTACTTGCATGCTTCTAGTTAAGCTCTGTGCTGTTCAGGTATTGATCCTGAAGGGGCTCCTGAAATCGATAAATGTTTTGGTATGGCTTATGCATTTGAACACCACGTCCTTGATTTTTATTCCACTGTTAATGGCTTTCTGGGTCATTAGAATGTTAGGTGATATTAATTTTTCTGGATGCAAAATGCAACATTACCTATCATCATATTTTTATTATTGCATTTCACCCTGTACAGAAACTAAATATATGTGGCAATGTATCTGGCAGAGCTGTAAATATCATAGACCAAAATAATTTCAGTGGGTGGGTGTTGGTGTTAGTGAATAAGGAAGACAGACATATATGAATATTTTTTGCGTGAATCTATCCCTGTTGTTTTCCCTCCTGTAAATTCAACTTGACAAAATCAACTTAAATTGGTGGATAGTTTCAGAATCAATGAAACTGTTTGGGGCAAGTTCACAAAAAATGTTTACTGAGCTCTGCTTGTGAAGGCTTTTATTTGTTTCATATATTCATACAGTAAGCAGGGAATGTGACATGTCAGTTAATAAATGAAAAAGTCCAACATGTTAGTCACGATGTAGGAACTCTAGAATACCGTTCTGAAGAAAACATGAAAAAATTCATGTTGTCCATTCTCTTGCTCTAGGCCAGATCTACTGTATTTGAACTGTTCCTGACATATGTTTATCTAATGTGTTCTTTAAAACCTCCCACGGTGGAAAGTCAACAACTTCTCCAGGCAACTTATTCCCTCACCGATAGAAAGTCTTTCCTGATGACAAACTGGAGATTCTCTAACTGCAATTAGAACCCATTAGTTTTTGTTCAATTCGCAGTAGATGTGGAGAACAGTCTATTCACCTCTGTTCCAAAAAGCACTTAAACATGTGTTTAACTAATCATACATAATAGCAGGAGCTTCCAGCTTCTCTGCCTTTCTTTCTCTCACTCTTTTAAAATGACCTTTGTGACCTGCTTTTCCTCAGCAGCGTTGTCATTTTAGGTAATACGCTCGTGTAACAACAAATGGTGGGTCCTAATGAAAAATCTGGTCTTTCGGAAAAGAAAATATTTAGTTGGCTTAGACTCTTGTCAAAAGAGCTGTACTTGGAGAAGTGAAATATTTTAGTTTAAAAAAAAAAAAAGACTTGTGGCACTGTGGAAGGCAATTAGTCTTGACAGCACAGACACTATATATCTCTATATATATCTCTATATCTCCATGCATATAAAAAAACCTCCTGGAAACTACTCTGCAAGATTTGTTTATTAATGAAAATACTAACTCAGGATTTGGGAACTGCAGGTTTTAATTCCTTGCTGTTCTGGGTACTTTCTGAAGGAACTGTATGTGAGGTTTGAGAGGAGGACTGAAGAACTGAGTCACAGAAGGGAACTGGGAATTATAGTGTCTGAGGTATCTCATCATGGCCAGGTATCACTTAAGGACCATATGTTGTGGTGCACTGCATAGGAAGAAATTGATGTCCAGGATTAAGGTCCACAAATCCAGAACACACCTATAATAAATTAAAAAAGGGAGCAAGATGTCATTCCCTTAAAATCTGCATCGTTAAGACGCTGGTACCTTATCCCAATTAAGGCTCAGAATCATGACCTCTTTTCTGTAAATAAGACCATAGCAAGACTTCTCTTGCAACTTGTGTAAAGGCATTGCTGATAGAATTTTCCTTTTGAAGAAGCTATTTGGTTAGGACATTTTCCAAGGATGTGGAAATCCATATTCATCTCCCTTCTTGACCAGAGAGGAGCTGATAGTGCTTCTCTTCTCACCCATGAGAGTGTTCTATGCATTATGCTGGCAGGTAACATTTTGCTTTTTCTTGTTGGGGTATTGCCAATTTATATGGAATAATTAAATATTTATTGGGACAGAGTGCTGACTCAATAGCCTGGAGTTTATAATTACTATTGCTCTGATGAATATTAAAGTATAGCATATTTTGTCTTCTTTGGCATATCCAGGGGTGGACTCCTCCATCCCCAGCAAGTGCCCAGACATCAGTCTTGAAGAGTCATAGATGCAAAACCCTTCTCCCTGTTATCTCTGAACCCTTCTCCACCTCCCCATTGTCACCACCACATATATTCAAATCTGGAAGTGGGAGAATTTAACAGGAAATATTAAAAACTCCATTCCAAATGCCTATTATGTAGGGCACTGTCACAGGAACCATATGTTCATTCCTCTCAAACTGCATTTAGGGGAATGCCTGAACATGGGGAGAGACTTTTTAGTAGGGTCTGTTGCAATAGGACAAGGGGGAATGGTTTTAAACTAAAAGAGGGTAGATTCAGACTAGGTATAAGAAAGCAATTCTTTACAATGAGAGTGGTGAAACACTGGAACAGGTTTCCCAGAGAGGTGGTAGATGTCACATTCCCAGAAACATTCAAGGTCAGGTTGGATGGGGCTCTGAGCAACCTGATCTAGTTGAAGATGTTCCTGCTCATTGCAGGGAGGTTGGTCTAGATGACCTTTAAAGGTCTCTTCCAAAACTATTCTATGATTCTGTAATTCCAACTAGCAGGATGCTGCCTTCAGTGGAAGGGTTGGTGACACATAGGGGAGGAGGTGTGTTTGGATTAACTGAGGAGGTTGAGAAGGTATCCCATGAACATGTAGTTTGTGGATATTGACAGTGCTTAGGCATTGAGCTGATTGATATGGTCCAGTCAAGCTCATTTTGGGAACAAACAAATGCCAGCTAGCTGCCTTGAGAACATGGCTATGGAGAGCTGACACTATGAAGATAACACGCCTCCGGGGGTCCGAGGATCTCAACTACTTTTAAGCTGAGTCATTCAAGTCACAGTAACAAAGCACCCAAATTGGCTTAAACCAAGCAACAATTATCTTGCCCGTGCAGCCTGGTACCTGACTTCCAGCAGGGGCCAGGAGCAGATGCTCAGGGAAGAGTAAGAAAAGGGCAAGCCTGTATAATGAGCGCTTTAGCTGTTTTGCAAGTCTAATCTTAATTTGTTTGGACTAGAAGCACAGAAAGTGCTCAGTGCTAGGAAACTCAGCATTACCTTATTTTATAAACATTCAGCATGGCATTCACCGCAGCTAGCGTGCTGACTGGGGATGTGCCCAATCTGCTGCTGAAAATCATGAAGAAAGGTTTATTTGTAATTTTGCCTCTGCCAAAGAGTTTCATTGCTTCTTTGGACCAAGCTTTATAAGACCAGCATTCACAGCTTGAAAGCGTTTTCTGAAATTAGAGCTCTTAAATTGTCCCTGTTGGAGAGAGAAGACTGATTTCTTTTCACCCTTAGGAAATGTGAGATAGGGATTCAGCTGGAAGTGGTTTAAATTCAGGTCTTCCACTGCTCGGAAGTGTTCTCTCGCCCTACCCAGTTCCAGATAAGGCTGTGGAAAGGTACTGTCCATCTCTGCTGTCAAAGCTTTGCAATTGTGCAGCTGAGTTAGTGGGTTACGGGAGTCTGAGAGCGGGAGCGCAGGTCTGAGCCCAGCTCCTCAGCTTAGCAAATGGTCGCTTCCCTGCGAGAAGGTCTTCTTCCTTCCCAGCACTCTCTGCATTGCGTTAAACAGTCGCTAGATAAAGGATGTCTCTGGCTTAAGTGTTGTGTGGATAGATACAATTAAAACTGTGAGATGCTCAGAAAAGACAATAATGGAGAACATAAAAGTACCTAGATGGAGGTATCCATCTGGTAAAACAAAAGTTGAATTGCTCTTTAGCTAAGACAATAGTAACACTGCTTGAAGCTACAGGCTTGTGCTCAGCTCCAGACACCCATTAAAAGACATAAATTTACCCTTGTTTTAACCTCTGCTTTCATTAGTTTGCTCTCCAGTGCTACTTAATTCTGGCCAGCAGTGTTTTGACCTTTATTCAGATGGAAGATTGAGGTGAAGGAAAAGAACACTCTGCTGTCACACTTACGTATAAATCTGGTAGCTGAAGGTCTGCTTGTCCCGGTATCATAGCATGAAAAGACTATTTACTTATAGGGCATATGGTGCCGATACTTTTAGCATATTGAACGAGAATCAAATTTGCAATTACTGTGCAAGTTTGGTCATCACACACCGATTGCACATGCTCAATCTACATTCAGCGCAGTGTGATATCATTGCTTGGAGATGGTCCCCAAAGATTCCAGTTCTTCATTTAATTCCTCTTCTTCCATGCATTTCTTAACGTTTAGAGGCGCGTCAATTGCAGGGTGCAAAACGAATCCACCTATTTCTGCTTGCTTCAGGAATGTCTGCTATCCTTGTACCCAGCTATTATAAACGTTGTAATTACTTCTCTGTCCTTTAAGTGCTGGCTTTGTAAAAGTTCCAGTAGTAAAACCTTACTTAAAAATCTTCTGCCTGGAGCAATTATCAAACCATTAATCTGTTTCACACTAACAGCTTGTCTGAAAAATGTGGACCTGCAAGGCCCTTCTATATGCGCCTATAAAATTCAGTCTCTTCTCTGGATTTGTGTTTGTTTTCTTTCTTTGTAACTGGGTACAGCTCAATTTGTATGGCTTGGTTTACTCCCAGGAGCCAAATATGATTCTGTTTAAGTGATTATACTTAATATGCAAGAGTCATTAGGTACGCTCGACCATAATGTTTCATTAGAAAAGTTCAAAACATTCAGTTTTATGTGTCTGTTTCTTCACTAGATTTAGCTCCTACAGTATACATTTATCTGATCAAGTGCAGTTTGTGTCTGTGGGTTGATTTTGTACCGGAGCCAATTCCCATGTAATTCTATTTGGCACTAAGTTCTCCTTCAAGAAGGCAGCAGTCTTTTTAAGGGGTATGGTGGAGGTGACATCTCAGTTTGTGTTTTGCTACAGTTGCGTCCCTTTTGCACACAAGGATGTGTAACAGCCCTAACTAGATAATTGTTAACAACGCTGAAGCTCGACTTCATGGGTTTTTTAATATACAATAAGTTTACAATTTTGTTTTCTGTGCATTAATAAGGTATGCTTTACTTGGAGAGATTATTTTATGCAGTTGCCTTCTCACATGGTTTGACTAATGTTTAGAAATGGGTAACTGCGAAGTCACTGTGTTATTATAAACCTTATTTATAACTAGCTGCAGCAAAATGTCTTACCCATACTGGATATCCATGCCGGGTCTCTATTTATAAATTTGTTATTTGTTCTGTAGCTTGTCAATAACTTGAGTGCCAGTGCGTCTGTTAAATGTCACTTTAGAGTTGCTTCTGAGTGTGTTTTAATGTGGTCGGGCTGATGTTTCCATTTTAAACCACGAAGCTGTATGTATGCAGAACAGCGTTATCCTGTGGACAGAAACGCTCCGGAGTACAGCGTTCTGACCTCCCTGTCCCAAATCCCTACAGGAGAGTTTTCTGATGAAGACGTGATGCTGAGAGTAGGGCAGCACGTGCGTCATGCCGCTCTCTGAACAATTTCTGTCCCCTTGGGCGAGTCTCAGAGTTAGGTATCGTTCTGCTTTTGCCATCTCCTTGTGTTTGCATGGAGTTAGGCATACTCACATAAAAAGCATTTTCTTTTCTTTTTTTTTTTTTTTTTTTGCTTCTCGCTTTTATTTTAACACCACCATCATGTTGGTGTGCTTTGCATGAGACTTTAGAGGAACCACTGGTCTGACAGGTCCTTTCAGACAGGGAATTGGTTTTGAATTAGTTTGATAATAGTTTATTTAGTTTAATAATTGTTTTCTACTGACATTGGTGGGAGGGAGAACAGATTTGGGATTTTGGCATTAAAAAAACTAAACCAGATCAGCGATGATGAAGGAGTCTCATCCACCAGAGCAGGTTTGTTTGGTTTTGGTTTTTTTTTTCACATTTATGTAATATGCCTATCAAACAACCTCTAGGCAGTTTTCTGATCTGGGATTTGTTATTACATCTGCAAAGCATTGGTAGCAGACCAGAACAGCTGCTAGGGACCAGAAACAATAAATTTCCCCAATGAAAATGTGCCTGAATATTAACCAGCATACAGAATTAGCCAAATTTTTAATTAAGCAATGGGCCTCTATTGTGATAAGCATTGAGGTCAGACTATTGTGTAAATTCCACTTCTGTGTATCGAGGTCAAAAAATGATAGATCTAGTAGTTAAAGATACTATGAAAATATCACTTAACAAAAAGCTCTTGCAATTTCAACATATTTTTTCTGAAATAATTTTTCTAAAACATGATATGTTTTAACAAGGACTATTGTCATACCAGAGTAATCTGAAAAAATTACCAACATAAAAATATCAGCATGTTCCAACAGGCTACCACAAGCTAGCAGTTCCTCCAAAGAATATGTGATATAATTCATTGTTTTTAATAAGATTCTGAGAAGTTATATTTTAACCACCTGCAAAAACAAATACATCAACTCTTTAAAAATATAGTTCTTTGCCCTGTAAAACTGTAAGAGTTCTGTAAAATTGATATTCAGGGACGAATGTACTCTAGTTAAGTTTCACTCTAAAAATATTTCAGAGCAATTTGTCTCACTTACACATTTATTAACTCTGATCGTTCACCAATGTGAGTAACTAAGCAAGAGAATTCACTGCCCTCCACGTGCAAAGGACACAGGTCTCCATAGAGAGGTTTAAGAGCCCATTATATATTTCTGCAGTCTACCAATACTTCGTTATTAAAATACTTCTGAAATAGTTCCCAGCAATAAAGAAAGATATCACCCCAAGACTTCTGGATCATATAAAGATCACCCTGAGAGTGATCTGGGTAGGTGCAGATATCTTTGCTCAGTAAGATAAATATATATATATATGTATGAAAGAGAAAAAAAGGTTTTAACAAATAGTAAATACAATCCCAAATGCAACGACCTGGGAAATTAAAGGAAAACTGTCAACTTGGAAATGTAATTTCTCTACATATTTTATATTGGTAGTATAGTTACAAATGACATGACTAGAACCACGGGACTTTATGCATTTCCAGCTTGTACAGTTTATACGTTTGACTGTGCTTAACTATCACCTGTACCACTTTAATCTGTACCAGGTTACAGTGAAAACTGCCCCTGTTTTAGGGACGAGACAATTTACTGCTTATTTTCCATTGTAATATTTAGGTGGATCATGAATAAAGCGTTTGTCTAGACCTTGGTGTTCTGTGAAGGAGTGACTTTCACTCAGCCATTCTCCTCCTCCTTGAAAAGAGGAACGTGATACTTTTTCCTGTCTCATCTCGATCCATTTACCCATCCAGCCAGCCTTGTATGGGTAAGGCTGGGCTTATTTCTCTAACCATATTTTTCTTGCTGTTGGAAGCCTCTGACTTCCACGTTTCCACTATATCAACGCTGCTCTATTTCTCTTTCTTTTAAGGCCTGTCATGGCCTGTCTCTTCTTTGCACTTCTTCCCTTGCACTGCTCTAGTGATTGACCTCCACATCTGCTTCCTCAGCTCTTCGTGACTTATTCAGTGAGGAACTTTCCTGGCATTGCCACTTTCAGTGCACAGAAGCTCTTCAGAAAGAGCTGTGAGATTATCTCATTTCATCTTTAATATTGTCATTTGTCCCAAAGGAGAGGTGGTTGCAGCCATAGCAGTCATTCCTGATATGACGTTCTCCTCCTGTTGATCAATATTGTCCCACTGTTTGCTCATGTTTCTCCAATTTCTGTGGTCTTGAACTAAAATGGACAGTTTGATGGAGCAGAAGCCCCATGTAGTAGCACAAAGGAGATGTAACCTGTGGCTGGATATCTGCAGCATCATGTCTCTGGGAGATGCCTATTCCCCCAAACCCCAGAAAACTAGTTTTACAGATGAGTTCTGAAACCAAATTTTTAATGCATCTTCAAGTATCTCCTGTTTACAAAATGTCGTGTTAGCTGAATCTCACGCTTTCGTTAGCCTGTGTAGACCTACACAATGCCGGTGGGGAGCAATGGTTGAACCCACTGATGATTCTCTGTGCCTGTGAAGGATTTCAGCACTCTAGCCGCTGCTCGGCTGGTATGTATGGCTGCTTCTGTTTTTCTGTCAAGAGAAACTTGTCAAGGCTGCTTCTGCCTTGTTACTACATAGTTATAACCCCAATAGTGGTGTTCAATTCATTGTTGCAGCTGTGTAGAGTTTCTTTGCTGAAAGGACAAACCTAAGTGGTGAAGGTTTCCCAGACCCTCCAGTTCTTTGCAGGAGTTGAGGGGAGCCTACCTGGTTTCCTGAAATGCTGTGCTCTGTCACTGTGTTTTTAATTTTTTTTTTTGGCTCAGCACTTCCAGGTAGCCAAGGTGTCTCTTTCTGAGAAGAGACAATGCAAACAGGTGTTGTACAAGCTGGAAAAGAAATTAAATCAAGAGTAACAGACACAATGGATCTGAACTCCACTTTCTTGGAAGGAGGCTTTTGAAACTCTGGTGGAAACAGCAATGGTAACTATTAAATTGGTTTTGTTTTAATGAACAACTAAACAAGTTTGATCTGTGTGTTTTGGAATTTGTTAGTTACAATAAGAAGAGATCTGCTGAGAGATTTCAGGTCATTTATTACATCAGATAGGTGTCTTCTCACACATTTTTTGGTGTTGCATTTGTTTGTAAAAAACCAGAGGTAACATAACAACTTGGTCTCTTCCTAAAGAGTAGGAAGATTCATGACAGACACATGCCTCCACTTATGTAATCAGTATTCTTTTTTTGAGATATCTTGTACTTTTTTTGACAGTAAATGCTCCCGGGGTACCCAACGGTATCTTTGCTAGGTCAGCAGCAAGCCTGTAACTAGAGCTTTCAGTATTTAGGATGCTGACTACGCTGTTGCCTGAAACAGTCCATCTTCTGCAGTTATGGGTGTATTTATTAATGCAGTTTCTTAATTCAGTATCACTTTATTTCTTAGTTGGCTTTCTTGCTTTTCTTCCCTCCTAGGGAATGCGCCCGACACGCGCACATACCTTTGCGCTCACAGCGGACGCTTCCGCTACTTGTGAGGATTAGAATTGTCATATCTTGCTCTTCACTTGCAATTTGTGATGATCTTCTTACCCTTGGACAAGGACCAAAATCCTCTTTGTGTTGATGCTGTGTTCTGTGGAGAGCCATCACAGAGAGGGGAGGACTGATGTGACATCCTTGCTCAGTGCTGAGCAGAGGGCAGTGCTGCAGCTTGCTGTTCAAGTTGGAGTCGACTTGGAAAAAACAAGAGACTTTGTGCTCAGCTTCACACTGTTTTGTTGCAGCCCAGCCAAAAGATAGCGAAGGCTTGGATTGTCTTCCACTGTGATCAGGTTGTTGGTCACAGATATATGGAAGAAGATTCCTGGTTAACCATAGCTAATAACACAGGCAGTGTGACGTTCTGAAACTGTAATGACATCACTGATCACAGGCATTTGTCTTAATAGTAGAAACTGCATTTTTGCCAGAATCCTTTAAAAGTGCAATATTAGAATTGGCCATTTCTTGCAGGGGCATCTCTTGTGAACCCTGTTTTATTAAGTACTGCACAAAAATGTGTTGAGAAGATGATCTTGCTTTAACTTCTACTTTGTTTGTAAGCTAGTGAAATGCGATGTTGACCTGATAGTAATTATGCAATAGGTTGTAAAGAATGGGCTACATATAATGAATAGCACACAGAGCTGTGTGCTGTTGACATTAATAAACATCAATGTTTTTATGAGGCTTCTGAATACAACCAGAATTGGAATTCAAGCCCCTGGTAATGAGAAGTAAGGTTGTAGAGTAACTAGTACATAAAGGTGATCGGGGATGTTTCAAGCAATTATTCATCAACAGCAAATATATTTTCAAATATTTTCAAATAAGTTTTTTGTCTGGCATTCCTCCAAGCCTATATGTACATTTCCACCGGAGCCAGCCACCTCGATGGTAGATACATCCCGAGAGAAAGGAGAAAGACTTATCTAAGCTGCCTAGACACATTTCAAATGCATAAAGGAGCAGACAGCTTTAGTGTGAGGTGTTGTAGAGTCAGAGACAGTTTTCATGAGACTGAATTTATTGCCTCATCTAGACTCCTCTTCTGATAGTGTCATCTGGACCTCAGTGTCAGTGAGCTGTGACAAGGGCACTGTCTCTCAAGTAAAGAAATATCAGCGTCAGCTGGCAGCTGTGGAGGATTCCTGGTCCCTGTAGGAACCAGATGGGCTACGTAGGGATGTATGCCTGGCAGGAGCAGTTCATGCACTGGGAGAATTCCTCCCTACCACCCTTGGCACTGCCTGGCACATGAGGCATTTGCTCCTTTTCTCATGAGGCGGTTGACGGTGGTGTTTATTTAATGCAGTTACAGCTGCCCTTACACTTCTGTGCTTCTACAACTGCAAGCTCGCAGAAGCCGAAATCCCTGTACGGTCCATAATTCTTTAATAACCTTGATCAGTGGCTAGTGTTAATAGTTCTTGGAGTGCTCACATGAAAGTGTAATTTTCTGCCATCTCTCCATTAGGCAGTGGCAGATTCCTATCCAGCGTTTAGCTCATGACAGTTGTCACAAAGGAAATAGTCTGGCAGATCCATGGAGCTCCAACCTCCTGCAAAGTGTTTAGGGAATGTTTGGTTTTCCTTTCACTTCACATTGTTTTCTGTTTCTCAACATTTAGAGAGCGTGATGACATATTCTGTAGTTTAATGGCCTGAGTCATTTCACTTAACTTACCTTTTGAGTCCTTTTCCTTTTATACATATTGGTGCGAAGCATTTTGTAATGCTCTGGAGGAGGGAAGCTGAATGAAGAGAGATGGCACTGTGTTTTGCCGAAGGTTTTGTTTAGCTGCAGTATTTTTGCATGTCAGCATAAGTCTATATGACTGTGTAGCTCAGCAGCCATGACTTCGCAAGGCAGCCTGCCACTGGAACGACAGCCGCTGCTTCCTTCCCATCCCTACGGCTCTGGCTGAAACAAGCATCATTCTATACCGAGGTTTAGGATGCTTCAAGCAAAATTATCTCCAGAAGTAAAAGTCTTTACAATATTCTCCAGGGCTTTGATTTTGTGGGTTTGGGGTTTTTCTTTTCCTTTCTTTTCCTTTCTTTTCTTTTCCTTTCCTTTCTTTTCCTTTCTTTTCCTTTCTTTTCTTTTCCTTTCCTTTCTTTAATACTGCCTTTGTATCCTTGCATTAGTGTAAAACACCTTTGGTCTTCTTAAGAACCACTTTATGACATATCAGTCCTGTTCTCAAAATGACACTGGTTTTATTACTGCTATTGAGTAGACTGACTTAAATTCACCATTTCTGGCAAGAACAGGCACAAAATTTCATCTCAAGTGAAAAGTGGGCTGTTTCCTCCTCTGTGATTTCTTTGGAGGTGTGTGTAAATAGGAAGAGACTGTGGGCCAGTGGTGGAGAAAGGAGACTGGATTCTATTCTTGGATTTGCTATGGACCTGCAGTGCATCATGAGATAAATCAGAATTCAATCGCACTATCTGAGTGACTTATTTAAATGTGTTTCCTACAAAGTTATCATGCAGCACCTAGCACTGCTGGGTGTTTCTCCTATTTGGAGTTGTTAGAATTCTATTTGAATTTTTTTTCTTACTCTAACATAGTACATATAATTTTTATAAAGAGGAATAGTATGATCAGAAACAAAAAAAGAGATACGAGGCTTGTCATTGTAAAAATATAGTGCTAGAGCTTGCCCTAAGCCGTGCGTGGTTATACATGTGCACACTCTTGTTCTCCTGAGAACCAAGAGGGGTACAGTCCCCTGAAAGCAATCGTCATAGCTCTCCTGACCGAAGAGGAGGCTGTTCTAGTTAGCAGTACATGACGAGCTGCCCCCGAAGGACAAGGCAGTCCACAGGAGCCATTGCACTAGTTCTTTTCCATCAAAACCTCTAACCTTACATTCATAAATGCCCTATTATCTCTAATCTGAGGTCACTGCCTGCCGGCTGTATGGAACAATGGTTACCAAGCAGTTCCTCATCTTGCACCTTATTATAATTGTTATTAATTAATACAGTCTCTCTCTTTGTGGTTGTTACAGTGAACCAGATAGAAATGCAACCTCAGCAGTTAGGTGATTGCAATTTAATTGAAATGGGTCCACTTGCGGGGGTGCAGAGCTGGGCAAGGTGAATGGGCAGCAGCAGGCTCCGCTACGCTGCACAGCTAGCTGGAGGTGGGGAGGAGAAAAGCCGTCCTTATCCTCTCTGTTCCTCCCATCACGACACCATTTGATTGTCTGGATTTGTAAAAAGATTTGAGCCAACTCCTTGAAGGCCTAAAGAGTTTAGGAATCAGTTCTGCTCCTGGGTAAAAGCAAAGTCTAGCTCATCACGTGTTACACCAGTGTGTATGTAATGCGGAAACTGCTCGGTAATATCCTCCTGACCTGGAGAGCACTGCAGTGATTGACTTAAATGCTTTGCATCTCTGCAGCTATGTTTGCTGCCGCTGCTGCCTCAAAGCTACTATAGCTACGCACCTTTCTGAAGGGTCTAGCACTCGTTTAATTTATTTCTGGTTTTCAGGGGAAAATGCACCAGCTGGGGGCTGTTGCTGTGTAGGTCTCCTGTTGAGATCTTGAGCTCAAGCCATATGACTAGTGCCCTAAGGGTGCCACGGAAGTAGCAGTTTGGGCTAAAGAGCTATACGTATCCTTGGGATTTCTGGCAAACCCAGCACTGAGCCCTGGAATAGGTAGTGAAATTCCCACACTGTGCTGTGAACATCTTTGGAGGGAAAGTATATTGGTTTCAAGAAGAATTAAATGTGAAAAGAACAATTAAAAAATATTGTGTTATCGTAGCAACCGAAGCAGTTGGGGTTTTTTTTTTTTTGGTTGTTTAAAAAAAAAAAAGCCGCACTGATGCAATAAAAAATGACACAAGAGAATAATTGTATCAAGTTGTTATGGCAACTGAAATATGTAGGTTGGAATTTATGTATCCAGAACTTCTATGTAAGTAAAATAAACATTATCCTTGCTAATTAAAATATCATGCAAATATTATTTAATTTGAAATCATTAGTCATGTTTTCTCTTACAATTAATGACTTACTTTCTGTTTTCTGTTTCCAAGTATTTGCATTTGCTTCCAGCTGTGGTCCGCTTGTACTTTCAGGGCAAGATTGTGATTTCACTAATACGGGCCTAAACGTGGAGGGACTCCACTGAAGCTAATGAATAAAATGTATGCAGATGGGCACAACTGGAATCAAACCATGTGCTTTAACGTGTTATTCTTACGGCAGCTGACCTTTCTGCTCGGAGGGGCTTTTGGCAGGTGTCATCACTCCACGCTTGAAGGGACCTCCCTGCAACCACAGCTCCCTATCTTTCCCCCCAGCTTGACACAATGCACATGGAGCTCCTTCCAGAGCCTGTTTCTGCATACAGCCTGCCCTCTTCAGCTGCAAATTTAGCTTCCAAGATGCTGTATGATAGCCAGTTCTAAATGAGCATTCATTAATTATGTTCAGCCTTTTAATTTTTCTAGTCCTTTTCCTCCAGCCTTCAGGAGAATTCAGTAATAGCTTCTGCTTTATTTGAAAGAAATAGATCTTTAATATCCCAAATTACTCTTCATATTTCATCTTCTTTATGCCCAGCAAAGTGCAGACCAATGTCTGAAAAGTAAGGAATGGGGAGAATGAGCGTCAGGATCTGACTGAATCCCAGTGAGCTGAGGGGAATGCTTTTATTTGTTTAAAGTTTTCATCTCATTCATTCTCATGTTCAAGAGGAGCCTGAATTTGTCCTTTGGTGTTTGGTAACACTGTTGCCGAGAATGTTTTGGAAAATAGTCTATATCAGGGTAAGAACTCAGCCATACACAAGTTAATTGTCTGCGTTTCTTGTGCGGATAGCTGCTTGGCATGGGGCAACAGCAAGGGCGGCTCTTTGCCTGAAAGCCGTGCCCAACCTGCCTGGTCTCATGCTTTGAGTCTCATTCGCATGCAGCTCAACTCTGCATCATTTATCTCCTCATCCTTGCAGCAGGGTTCATCCCTGCCACGCTGTTTTTGCTCAGTTTTCCTCTTTGCCACGTGCAGCAGGTGAGGAGATCCTTCCAAGCACCAATGTCTGATGTGCCAGATCTCAGCTGGGGAGAGACTGTACCTGAGCAACAGCCCTTGCAAGGCTTCTGTGTGCAAGGACTCTGGTCACGGCACGGTGCCGTGGTCTCTCCTCGCTGTATGGACCATTGCACTTGGCATAGTCCACCACTGTGACCTTCGTGACACTCTGCTCCCTGGAAAAGGAGACACGCAAGTGCCTTGGTTTGTACCCCCGCTTGAAAATAAAGCTCTGCATGAGTGCCACTGGAGGTGGAGCCTGGATCAGCAGGATGAGGCTCCTGGGTATGTCTTCTGCTCAGCCACGAAGCTTGAGTTTGTGGAGCTGACTCCAGCCAGCTTCGTCTGAACTCTCTGTTGAGGAGGAGAAAAGCTGAAGCATGAGCTAGCGTCTCCTTTCCTGCCTGGGAAGTCAGTTGTCTTGCCCCAGACCAGAGTCACAGTGCAACTGGATAATTGTGATATGGGTAATCAAGGACATCGGGTTTGAGCAAAGCGACTGCTGAGTAACGGGTAGCTTGGACAACAGCTTTTAGACGGGTGGTCAAATCTGTAGTGGGGACGAGCACATACAAAGTTCGCTAGTGACATTCTGACATCCAGAAACACACTGAGAGCAAGACTTGCTTCTGGGAGGGTGGAGCAGCATTAAATCAGATCCTGACCTTTCTGAAACACAAGCCCGCAGCCACATAATTGTTCCCGAGCTCTAACACTCTTTAAGTCTGTCATAAAATCTTCTGAAAGGTTGAATCCATATTAGCTAAAGTGGAATGATAAAAATCCCAGGGTAAAATAAATATTATTGTGATATTTATGCTCACTTCCAAATACAATAACTTAAAAAAAAATTCAAACACTTGTGGTGCGATTTGTGCAGTAGAATCCATGCCCAAATGTATATTTTTCCTTTCTCCATTGACATTTACTGATCATATTGGGAAGACTGGTGCAGAAGGGACTGCGGTGACATTCTTACAGGGTTTGGCCACGAGACCTCGTAACAATCTGCAACATCACCCTGACTTGAGCTGCAAAGACTGAGCTAATGCGATGTAATATGGAGCAAACCTCGACGTCTTCACACTATGAACCAGAAACCCTAACGTGGAAATAGAAACAGAATCCTTTCTGACAGCTAAAACATTCGACTGGGGATACTGAGCCATGCTTTTCTAAAGGGCTTCAGGAGCGCTTAATTGGGTACCTTCTTTTTTAAAGGATTTAGTGGACAAGAAGAGAGCTCTGCTATATTATTTCTGGACTGAAATTTAGGCCCAGCTTAAGCAAATGAAATTCTGCCTGGCTTCTGTGGGTTTATATTTCTGATTTTAGTTTCTAGCATGGTCTGCCCTGGGATTGTCTGAGTTTTCAGTCATCTGTGATATCAGTGAAAGTTACTTCCTGCCAAAAAATTTGCTGAATGACATTTCTTCCTGTAATAAGGACTGTAAGAAGCATAGAAATAGGACTAGCATGTACACATAAAGGAAAGCATAGCTTATGGTCTCTGGGATTATTTCTCTGCATAGCATTGAAGGAAAACCTCTTCAAGTCCCTAACAATGCTTTATCTCCCACAAACTGTCCAAGGCATGCAACTCTTTTTTTTTTTTTTTTTTTTTTTGTAATCCAAGATTGTCAGCAGCAGCAGCCGAAACTGAGATGCTCACGATACATTTAGGAGAACTGTCAACTCCTCCTAGGCGCAGCAAAGAGGTGCAGCCCTCGGTGGATGGATCACAGACACAGACACAGCTGTCGCTGGCATGTTGTAAAGCGTGAGCATGACTTGCGTCCAGTTTGAGTTCACACATGGCTTGAGCACGGCGTGAGCGGGGTTGGCTGTACCCTGGCGTAGAGGTGTGCTGCATTCTTGGCCGCGTTCTTCGCTCCCATCGGTATCCTGCTGTGCGTCTCAGTTCAGCTCAGGTTGCTTCCTACTCCAGCATAGCTGCTAAATGAATTAATATCCATCATTGTCCTGTACAATGAATAATTCCAGCTGATGTTACCTTGCATTTTGCTTTCCCCCTGTAGCTTTTTAAATGTTCTAATGATTTTTTAAAATGCTTGCTTTTGAAAAAGTTAATTAAATAAAAGCAGTAACTCTCAGCACTATATATTCCTGGGAGCATTTGATTACCAAGATGATAGATTTCCTGACAGATATTGGCATCCAAAAGTTAAAGATTGCTGCTTTTTTAATACCTTTCCTCTCTTAATGTAAATCATTTGGGGCAAGCTGGCATTTATCTACAAGCTCTCATGGGACTGGAGCAGAGCTACCAATTCTTGATACAAAATGCCAAAAGAGGTCTCAGATCAGCTTCTGTTTTGAATTTTTCTCTCTAAAGGCACACAGGAGAGCATTCCCGAAGCTGCCGGCTGTAGGAGAAGGTGCATTAGCTCTCCGAACCCTAAGGCAGTTGCAGATTTATTCAAGCTCATGGGCTGTGGCTCCCCCACACTCCCACCGGCGCTCCTGATCCCTTCGCAAAGCTGATCCGCATTTTCTAGCCACAAAGTGGTGTATGTGCCCTAGAAAATATCCCGTACTGGGGTGTGTGTAAAAAAATGCAAAGTCCTGACAGCAACATACAAGAGCACGGAAGAGGGAAATAATGTTTTTATGCATGGGGTTTTGGGTTTTTTTAAAATATTTTTCATATTCCCTATGTTGCGCCTCACTCCAAGAGGTAAACATGTGGTAACTGTTGTGGATGGTTACAAGTACCTCAATATATTAGGTATAAATTCTGAAGCCATAAAATCGACTGGAGAATTCATCCACTGTTGCAAAGTTTGGCTGCTACAGGAAGACCTCCTGTAGGAACTCTTGGAAACCCCGTATGCCATAATTGCCTGTGAGGGCAGATGCTCCTTCTGGCTGGTTGCTGGCTCAGACATGGACTGGAACATGCTGCCTGCTGAAAGTGGAACCAGGGACAAGTCTTTTATAATTCATGCCTGTGTACTTTGGCAAAAAATAATCGGCAAGAATTTTGTTGATGGTTAACTGTGACAATTGTGGATGTCCTAATAAGCTACAGGAAAGATGTGTTATAAGCACAGAAAAGCTTTGCTGAGCACTGTTAAAATTAGATAAAATTAACAAGGTAGCTAATGTGATTACTATTTTATTAATAAACATTTAAATAATGCTGTAAGTTTGCACAATGAGAGAGACATTGCCCTGAAGAGATTATGGTCTAAATAGTCCCTGTTAATTATAAACTAAATAGATTAGCATTAATTATATACAAAATTAGAAGCTTGCTTTTGGTATGATCTATGATTCTCATGGTTACTACCCATGTGAGCAAAGTTACGAAGTGAAGTTTTAATCTGCTTTTGCAACATTTGCTTGTAAAATCTTTTTCTGACCAACTTGAAGAGACTAAGATAATATTTTGTTTTGTGAAGAGGAAGACAGAGTTGTTCCAACTACCAGCCTTCTAGATACAGGGGTCCGATGAAAAGTGTAGACTTTGATCAGTAGTTTTAATTCAAGCTTGAAGTGGTTATTTCCAGAACCTTCTACAAGGAGGTATGAGCGTGGGGCACGTGCTCTACTACATTCGTACTGTGTCACCCTGGGGCTGCCAGTTCTGCTTCTCATGGTGACCTGCATGGTTCAGGAATAATGAGGTGTTGCTGAAATACTTTTCATGAGCAGGCAGCTTTTGGATATAAAATGTACAAATAATTTTAGAAAGCGTAGGCTTTTGGTTAGCCTCTAAAGGGAGGATTGTATTTAAGTCAAGAATAAGAAAAGACTCACATCCAAGAATGATAATTTTTAATAAATCTATCACAGCACACAGCAAGTATCCTTTTTGCCTCTTGCATTATATTCATAACATTTATTTCATAACACAAAGTTAAATGACTATTGGTTTTCAGATGGATTGCTAATGTATGCTTTCTTCAGTTTTGGGAACCATATATTATTCTGCTAATGCTTATTGAACCTTAATACATTGGAACAGAGAGATGTTCCAGATTTATTACAATTACTCTTACGTGAGCTGTTTGTATCCTCCTAATGTCCTTGGTTTACTGCTCTTCACAATTAATCTATGACCCATTTCCCTAAGGAAAACAATTGAAACATTTCATAGCATCTTATGACATTGTTTTATGTTCTTTCAAAATATTGGAGTCAGCTAACGGTGAAAAATTTGAGGAAAAATAATATGTAAAATATAAACAATCTAAAGTTGTTTCTTATCCAATTTTGCAGCTGCACTCATTTGAGAAATGCTACCATAGAGTCTGTAGTTTCTGCTGAAAATAATTGTCAAATCCCTTCTGAGAAGTTGCAGAAGCTTAGCTCCTTTAGGATCAGGCAGGGTTTGGTCTTGATGGTTAAAGCAAATAAATACTATATTGATTGCATAGTTCATATTGTTGCCTGTAAATAATAACAATAGAAAACATGTATGGCAGTTATTCAAAGAAAGCAAAGATAAAATTCTTCCCTGTGAGGGTGGTGAGGCACTGGCACAGGTTGCCCAGAGAAGCTGTGGATGTTCCATCCCTGGAAGTGTTGAAGGCCAGGTTGGATGGGGCTTTGGGCAACCTGGTCTAGTGGAGGGTGTCCCCGCCCATTGAAGTGGGGGGTGGAACTAGATGATCTGTGTGGTCCCTTCCAACCCAAACCATTCTGTGATTCTGTGATTCTATGAAATGAAAATTTTTATGCATTCTTGTAAAAACAATTTTCCGTTCCTGAAAGAAACACTTGGGGAGTTGCTTGGATTTTCTGTAGGCTCTGAGGCAAGACGGAAGACCTGCTTTCAATTCCTTGCTCTCCTGCATAATTTTGGCCCAGTTGCCTTGCTATCCCTTCCTCCCTTCCAGATTGCGGACGAGGGATACGCAACAGCCTTTGGTGATAAGAAACAAGACAAAGGAATACGTGGTTCTCCGTGACTGCGGGCGTGCTAGAGAAGTGAAAACTGTAGAGAGAACATGTATGGGGTCCTGTGTGCTCAGCCCCATGTAGTGCTGAGCTGCTGGGCCTGATCCAATATTTAAACACAGTCTTAACCAGAGCACAAGACTACTGCCATTGGTTCCAGTGAAGTTAGGGCACGTGTCTAAGTAGTTGGCTGGAGTGGGGCCAGCTTTCAGTCTTTTGCTGGATGGAGCCCTAAATAAACAATCCAGTATCAGAGGGGAAAACATTTGCACATGTGGATGTGATTTGGCTGTTTCTGTGGCGCTGGCTTGTTGTTTTCTAAGTTGTGCTGGCAATGGTCGGTCTGTTTAAAATGCTAACAATTTCTTGCCTGTTGTGTTAAAATTGACTGCACTCCTAGTGCAGAGGCTAAAAAAGGTTGGGCCTAAATCATTCACAGAGTCTGTGATGCTCAGCGCCGACAGATACAAGACGCTGTACTTTGAATTCACTCTGCTTTCCTGTTCGTGCTCTTGCAAAGTGCCCAGAAATTTCCCGAGATCTGAGTTAGTGGCAGTCATCATGTTTCATTCAAAAGCTAACTCTTCAAGCACATTCTTGCAGGGCAGAACGTTGTAAACAGAGATGTCATTTATAATATTTATTGTCTTAATGCAAAATCTACAATAATGTAGTAGATTTCCAGCAGGAAAATTGAAAAACCAAAGAAAGCCTTTTACTGTATCTTATATTAAAGATATTATTTGAAAAAATACTGTATGTTTTATGAGCAATATAAGATTGAAATCTGTATAAATGAAGGAAAAATGACAAAAAAAATTTTGAATTTAAAAGATTTGCAAATATGGCTACTACACAAGTATGAAACGCTTTCAAAAACATGTCACTGAGGAGAATGTAATGAATTAGAACTGAGAAAGCAAACCAGGTAATTCGGTTGGTGCTGTAAGGAGACCTACTCCTGCAGCTACTCCAGATGAGAACCCCATTATCATCTGTGGGCCTTTTTGGCAGGGCACTGATTTCCTTCCTTATCTCTGTGTTCTGATGCCGAGAGCTGCAGAGCACCTTGAATGCCTTCTGAACTCAACTAGAGATTATGATAAACATCATCTTGTAGATTTAACCTATTAAGACTTTCACAGACTTTCATGAGAGTGTCTATAAGATTAAACCCAGAAATGTTTGCATGACAAAGCATTGAGGTGAAAATCTTATTTATAAGCCACCTGGTATTTATCTGAATTCAGGCTACCCTTTTGTATGTACGTGCTAATCTTTACATTTAGGTGTAATAGAATTATAGTCCACATCTCAGTTACTTTATTTGATTTTTCCCCCTCTTTAGTCTGCAGCTTCCAATGAATCAGAAGGATCGGGACAATGTGGTGAACACAATAAGGAGAACCAGACTTTTGAGAATTATGTGGTAGACACGAAGACAAAGGTATGAGCCACTCTTCCGTGATGGAGAATGAAATCCTTATTTAGTTGAGTTTTACTGGAGGTGAAACCTGTAGAATATATTGAATTTGAGGTCCTGCAGTCATATTTTTGCTGCTTAATGACTGTATGTACATTACCACATTTGAATGAGGCTTATGGCTGCAATTTATTGCTGTGTTACTAGCCCTGTGCATTTTATGCTGTCCTGGGCAGGATTTACTTTTTATTTTTATGTAAAAATGTTGCTAATATCAGTGATGGTTCTACAGGATTGCTGATCTCAAGATGGTTTCATTTCGGTATATTTTTGAAGTCCAAGGTGTTGCACAGTTCGTAAATTCCATTCAAGGTGTTTTCAGTCTCTCAGTGTGTGCTGTAGTTTGGTTTTGGTCTGGAGTCAGTATGGAAGAATATGAATGTCAGCAAAGTGGTGATTTTTGTATGGGCAGGCTAATGATACCTACTATAAAACTACACTGAATAATACACAAAGCAATATGACTTCATGGCTGTGGTAAAGGGGTATGTTATAGTTCTCTTTGTAACAGCCTTGCTGCTTGCAATGGTGAAGTTATAAGTGTTTCATTATAATATCTCCATTATTTTCATAGCTTCACAACTTGGCTGGAACAATTCTCTTGGGCTTAGATATTATTATGTAGAATTTCAGCCTTGAAGTCATTGTGTATTTTTTCTTTTCTAAGTGAAAGAAAATGATTAAGTTTTCTTTTAAAGTGAGCAAGCTGGAAACATGATGAAAAGAAAACAGACATTAACTGAGTTGGCATGCTTGCGTGATACTTTGTAGACTTCAGTAAAAGTTGTTTCTAACAGTGGAAACTTGCAGATTATTCCTCTTGTCTAAGGCTTTTCCATGGACTTTGTTTACATTTCTAGATCAATTTCTCTGTACGTTAACTTTTCAAGATCTAAAGAAATAATTGTGCGGCATAACTTTCTGATTTTCTTGTGTTGCTGTGTTCCCAGTTGATCAGAAAAACTTTTGAATTTATAGAACCATGGTGCTACTTGAGAGCTGAAATGCAAGAACATGTATACTTATTGAAATTTCCCCCTATATTTATGGAAGAAATTATTTCCCCAAAGCAAAGAATTATCAAAAGCTTGATATATGTACTAACTAAATTGTGGCCGTGAACATATTGCAGAAATCATGGGATGGATCTCACCCCAATTTCACATAATTTCCAGCATGAATGCCCAGTTGAACAATGCACCATCTTCCCTACTTAGAGTCATGATATTGCGAACTCCTGGACTCAGTGTTTCTCCATCAGCAATTCTACGTACATTTTCCTGCTGTTTGTAGCTCTCCAGCACAAAGCGTACATGAGAGTAAACTCCAAAAATTGGCAATTCCATTGCCAAACTCTAAGACATTCAGATTTGTGAGTGGTATTTTCTTCAGTTCTCAGTACTATGGGATAGCAGATGTTTTGTTTTCATTTCCTGGAACTTAGTGTGTCAGCTCATTTAAAAGAGTCATTTTGTCTGATTTCTTTTTCAAGTGACTGTGCTTGAGTGTCAGTGGCACGCTGCTATGACAGTGACACATAGCTATTTAGGACTGGCTACATGTTTAAACATATGCACTAGAGCTTTGATGATCAATTGCTTGTTAGATTTACTTCCCCAGGCAGAATGCTCAAGAATTAAAATGAACTCTTCATTCACCGTGGATCTTGAGAGCTGAGAGCCACTTCAGGACATATTGCCCTTGAGTGCCATGTGTTTCTATTGCAGAGCATCCCAGCCCACATAACACCAGTGGAGCATTCGTAACTGAAGCACTTCTGTTTCATTCTGAATAAGGGATTTGTGGGAAGCAAGAGAAAACAATTATGGCTTTGTATGGGAAATAATAGATACATAAAACATTAGGCATAAGTTTTAAATTAATGAAGGTTGCAGAGCTTTCAAAAGGCTAGCTTATCCAAGGCCCTTCAGAGCTGTAGGATGGCTCGAGGACCTTTCCCCATCCTCTGCTCTGCATCCTGTGGTTATGAATGTGCATTTCTTACAATCCTACAAGTCATACTCTGTTCTCAGCTTGCCTCACCATCTTCTCATAGGCCCCTAAGCTGGTAAGTTTGTGGGAATGAGACTGGTAGAGAGGTGGCACCGTCTCCATCTTTGGAGATTTTCAAGATCAGATTGGATAACGGCCTGAATCAGACCTCACTGCTGAACCTACTTTGAGTAGGAGGTTGGAATGAAGACCTCCTCAGGTCCTTTCCTTTGTCACTTATCCTGTGATCCTTTGATTATGTGTACCCCTGAAGAGGAAGGGAGGCAACCACCCTGCTATCCTGTTGAGCACCCTTGGAGGCAAATAACTACACACCACCGGGTGCAGCAGCCAAGGGCCAGGAATTACAGCAAACAGGGCCTGCGAAGTGCATGTTGTCTATTAAAAAAAGCAAAAATAGCTTTTTTTATTGCTTTTGAGTGCTGGGGCAGTGCTTGGCTAAACTGATGTGAGCTCCCACGTTCTGAATAGAAGGGTGGTAAGCTGAGCATGTATTTGGGGTGGGAAGAAAGGGCGGCTGTTGAGCCTGGGGCCACCATGGCCACTTGGGTGTGGAGTCCTTGTGATGCAGGAGTGGAGCTGCCTGTCC
Source organism: Balearica regulorum gibbericeps (assembly GCF_011004875.1). Lineage (NCBI taxonomy): Eukaryota > Metazoa > Chordata > Aves > Gruiformes > Gruidae > Balearica > Balearica regulorum. The sequence goes on along the minus strand of NC_046184.1, from coordinate 211,808,886 downwards.
AGCCTTCTCTTCTCCCCGTGACCATTTTACGTCTACCTGCAGGGCTCAGAGTGGTAAGGCCTGTGCTTCTCTACAGAAAAGAAAATTGTCTTTTTCTTTTCATTGAGAAAGCTACCAGCCAGAGAAATTGGTCAGGACTCCAACATTGATTGTGCTAAACAGCAATGAAATTGGCCATGCATGGGAGAAGGGAATGATTCTTGTTATAGCTTCTGCCTGAGACTCTCATGGGCCTGAGACCAGTTGCAGAGCTGCTGGTGTTAGGGCTGCTGCAGTCAGGAGGGGCAGAATTGCTAATTTGTTGATCTTTAAATGAACACTAGCACTCATGGGCTTCTGGTTCGGGCTGGGAACTGCATTAAAATTCTTAGTGACTAAGGAATACAGAACTTCACGCCTTCTGAAATTTGTATTAACTTCTTTTCCTGGTTGAAGAAGGATTTATTCTGACATTTCATCTGTAATATAACTCCTAACTACATATCCAGGATCTGCAAGATTAGTAGTTTCTCATTTTTTGCCTTTTTTTTTTTTTTTCTGTAGCACAAAAAAGTCCTAATAAACAGTCTGTCTCATGAGATTCTCCCTTCTAGCATATAATTACTCAGATAACTTGTATCCCAGTGTTAACCTACTGACTAACCGATTGTGATGCACAGCAACATAGCCGGAACTGGGCTTAAGTGGTATAAATGAGCTCTGACCATAAAGACATAACTTCATGACTACATCAGTTGCCCGCTTGGAAGAGACGTAATCAGGAAAGTATTTATTTGTGGCTTGTTTGGGTGCAATATAGGACCCGAAAAGAAGAAAGAGAATATAACTCCATGTGAAAGACTGACAATTTAATACCATCAACAAGTACTCCATAGTACACAATTTAAGATACATTAGGAGTAAATACATCTTTCTCCACATTTGTAAGAGGATGTGTGTGTTTACGTGTTCTCTGTGTAGGTGCATAGAGCTCTAAATAGGCACTGGTTAAATTTTGCAAGATGCTGACATTACTAATGCTGTGTTAGCAGTCTGGTAGATGTCTCCTTTTTTAGTGTCTACTCCAAAAGTTGGAGACCTAGTACTCTTGTTTTTCTTAATTTCAACTGTTTGAATTAGAGATAGTAGTGAAGCCAGTTTTGCTTTTTTTTAAAGAATCGGTTTCTCTTTACAGTTTTTGCTCTATAATATTTGGGTTTCAAAAGAATTTAAGAAATGTTTAAAAAAGTGTGTCCTGAAAGATTTTAAAGAATCATAGAATCCTTCCTATTGGTTTTAGGTTTTACAAAAGCATGCTTTTACAAATATTCAGTTCAGCTGGATGTCACAGGCTCTGGTTCTAAATATAACTGCCTAATTAAACCCTAGGCTTTGGTTATCCAAGTGGAAGTACCTGGATACAGTGAAGATTTTAATGACAGAAAGGAGCATTAAATTGTCCAATCTAAACTACTGCATTATACAGACCTCACCTCGTGTTGTTTGTTTTTGTATGACTTAAAAATAGACACCTTGGTAAAATCAGAGAAGGAAGCAGCCACTTGGGTAAGTGGTTTTCACATGGTGGTTTGCAGAGCCACTGGTATCACAGTGGGAAATAGTTGTTATTCTTCCTGAATTAAGGCTTCCTGAGAGTCAGAGCTCATTGCAGAGGATATTTTTGACCATCTAAATCAACTGCAAGCAACTATAAACCATCTCTTTTCACCCCAGATGGCTGCTTCTCTATTTGTTTAGTTTTTGGGTCAAGTCTTTCTATAGTAGATTTCAATCATGATCATATGTACAGATAACACGAAGGCTGGAAGAGCAGAGGAAAAAATAGAACTAAGCAGCAATATGACCTGCAGAAATTAGAGCAGAAGGAGATGTTGCTAATGAAGGGTAAAGCAGTGCCAAGGATTTGAAAATCTTATCGTTGGGGAGAAAAAATGAATGGAAAAAGTGTCTAGTTGGAGGAAGAAAATGAAGCGGCTCAGCCTCTTTTTTGGGTTTGGGATGGGTAGTTAATGAAAATGAGGAACTGCATCCTTGGGAGAAACACTGGATACCCATTGACAGTCATCTGTTCCCGTACTGCAGCCCTGACTTTGTGGAGTCATCGATAGATGTCTGTTAGAAGTTATGACCAGGAGCCCTGGAAACCGATGGAAGGATGGAGCTGGGGTCTGTGTCCCCAGAGGCATGGGTCTCTTGTGTGGGGCTACAGGAGTAAAAAAGTAGGTGGCAGTATTTCAGGGACGATGCGCCAGGCTTGGGTAGCACACGTGCAAATCCTGCCCTGTTAAATGCTCATTGTTGCATTTTATGGAAGGAGGTGACACTCAAAAATTGGAGGAGTGCAGGAGGAAGATTTTAGATACACTGATGGAGCTTGATTTTCCCAGACACACGTATGAGTCACGTTGTTCACATAAACAGCCTCAAAGGGTTCAAACCCTCTGTTTTTCATACAAACTGTAAATAGGATCATGAATTCACTGGGACTAGCTCACAGGAGTAGAGTTACTTGCAAGTTGAAGCATTTACAGATCGTGCACTTGGAGACCAATTTCAGAATATCTCCCCATATGCCAGTTTCGAGTATGATATGAAATTTTACAGCCAAGTCATTAGGTAATTATGTGTATGGAAATATTTCACACCTTACTAGATCAGCTTGAGTCTACCAGTTGGAAGAGAACAAACTGTTGGATGCTTTACATGTAAGCGTTAAAATATCTCCTGATTTTAGAGTTGACTAAATTCCCTTTTACCGTCTCATGCTTAGAGCACAAGCGTGGCTTAGGTTAGACCATCTTAATGGGTTGATTTGTTCTTAAGTAGATGGTTAATTGGTTCTTACTTCGAGGATGTTTGAAAGTTCCCTGTTTCATAAAACCGATAGTATAATAAACTTGTCTGACTGTGTGGCTACTGGACTAAACCTCAGTAGGGAGAAAACATGCAGGTTCCAGCGCAGCCTGTAAACACAAATCAAGTTTGTTTTGTGCACGTGTGGTTGCTCAGACTGAGTTAAAGTTTTAGACACAGTTGTAAGTGCTCTGGAGACTTTCTCTTTAAGATGTTACATCCACCAAGACTTTAATAGTTGGGGGAGGGTTGGTTGCTCTCTGACCACATATCTGATTCACTATGGATTTTGTAACTTTGGTAGCAGTGACCTCATTTTGGCAAAATAATGTGTGTCACTTACTGAGCCTCTCGCTGCTTTAGCAATCACAAGAATATTAGGGTTATAACCCGAGTAATTTATGGAAGAGAGATGACTCTTAAATATCCTTTTATTTTCTTGGAAAGGCTTATTTTATTGAAAACATATTTTAGCTCTGAGTGAGAATGAGAGATCCTCAGCAAAGCACCCAGGGGGAATTGTGCTGTCCAGTGTGTTGAAAAGGTGAATTGTAATGTATGGGTGTCTAGACGTTTCCTCTTGTTGCTGTCAACAGTCCAGTTGGCTGTATTTTTTTTTCCAGTGAATAGGAGCATTGATTTTCCTCTCTCTTTGGCCAGAGCTTTCATTTTACATATCTTTCCCCTTCTGTGTCTCTTTCTCTCTCCCTCCCTCTTTCTTCTCTCTCTCTCTTCCTCTATCTGTAAGAGAGGGAAGACTTTAAGAGCCGACAGCGAGCTTTCTAACTCAGAATGATTCATGTAAGACACCTGAAAGGCAAGCTCTGCACCAGCATCACTGCAAGAAAGGTAGGGCTTTGGGGGCTAAACAGTCTGTAAAACTCTGAGCAAAGCATACAGAACATGAGATAAATCGATTAAGTCTGCGGATCTGTCAAAGATACGGAAAAAGTTTGGGAGAGAACTTAGGGAGTTTTTAAGCTCTGTTGTTTGGGGTGCTTTCTTTTTATTAAAACTTTGATGCATTTTTTCATAAGTGGGGAAAAAAAGGTGCCACTCTGTAGGTTTGAATAATGTATATAATGTGGCTTTTTTTTTTTTTTTTTCTGTGGATGGTAAACTATAATTATATCACTGTTGAGCTTCACAGACCGGCGTGCGGGTGTAAATATGCAATTCCCTTTTTTTCCCCCTGACTGATTATTTTCTGTTATACTTTCTGAAAGTTCGCCTTCTCCAGCTGTTATTTATATTCACTTCCTGAATCCGAATCTGACCTAGTAATTCCGAGTGATTGTAGATGTGACGCATGAGCTCTCGCACACACCTTAATGTTTCAATCATGCACTTCAAGCAATACGCGTTTGTAGGAATCACGCTCTTAATAAAAAACCCCTTACAACCCAAAGCAGTTGTTTTGGCAGAGAAGTGACAGCGCCGTGATAGATGGGCCCGATAGTTGTGCGTGTTGTGCTTGCTCGGAGTTAGTAGAAAAGAGGAGGGAGAGAGCGAGCGAGAGGGGAGGGAGAAAAAAAAAAAAGACAGGGAAGGAGAGAGCGAGAGGGAGAGAGATTGAGAGAGAGAGAGACTTGGCAAGGGAAATCTTATGGGTATACTGAAACAGCAGATCAGAATTGTGAAACCAGAGCCAGGGCTGAAATGTGATGCTTTTGCTCTTTTGTGCTTGTTGTGGTTCTCATCTTCCCATTTAGAAGGCTGCATACCATTCAACAGAATATTTTGATCACAGATTGAACAATGCAGCAATCAAGCCTGATAAGCCACCTGGAAGTTTTGCTTGAGACGATTTCTAGTGGGTTTTCTGATCCCTGTGAGCATCATGACTGCCTTTAGCATTGTGGAGGAGGACTCGAGTTTCTTATGAGGGCCCCACTTGGAAAAGCAGGCTGTGCAGATTCAAGCCTCCGGTTCTGTTCATGCTGTTCAAAAGCCTTTCCTCACCCTTGCTGATTTGTTTTTATGATTTACATACACTCCTGTGGAGATTTACAGAATGGATTGTCTGTGCATTGTCACGACTAAGGTAGGACTGGAAACATTGCTGTTATGTGTACATATTTCTCTGCTATTTTTCTGTTCCTGTAATTAAATAGATTGAGCATGTACTGTGTCAGGTTGCAAGATAAAGTGATAAATAAGCTTTGCTTCAATGAGCATTTTGTTCTTTTTTTTTCTGTAGATTATGCTGTTTGTTTCTATATCACTTCCTAAATGATATATAATTTACTTATTTTTACTAGCAAAAGGAAAATGATTTCATATTTTATCTCAGCCTATGCTTGTGTCTATTAATATCTCTAGCTACTAGAGCACTTCCAGAATACACAGTATAATGGACATATTTTCTCAGCTTATCAGTTTATTCTGTAAACTAAAGAATAAAAAAAAAAAGAGGGGAGGGGGGGCATTATATGGGTCCTAGGATTTTAAAGAGGCCAATCAGATGTAGTTTAGATAGTCATGATGTTTCTGATTGGAGAGATGTAAGTTTCTAGTGGCTTATTGTGGCTTTTTTGGGGGAAAAACATAGCTTACTTTGCATCTCTAGGCCTGAAAAATAAAAATGCCTTGATCCCAATTCAGCATTCTTATACTGATGTTAGATCTAACCTGACTGGGAATGGTCCTTCTAAATAATTCCTTCCAAGCGTGCATGTAAACAATTTTTTATCCACAAAACCAGCGGCAGGCTAAGGACTATAGGATTAAGGACACTTTCTGACTCAAAGATCGAGGGTAGGGATACACTGAACAATTCTTTGAGATGTCCTCAAACTTGGCAAACTAACTGAAATGGCAGGGAGATTATCGGGGAACTCCCTTTCTTTTGCTACAGGACAGGCAGCTCACCGCATGTTTGTAACTGCATTTGCACATGGTGATAGTATTTATAAGGAGCAGTTGTCAGGGGAAGTCCAGACATTGGGGTTCAGCACAGTTTCTCCCTGTTCTGGTTTATTTTTGATTATTTTCATCATTTCTATAGGATTTGCAAAATGCCTCGGGTAGTCAGAACACCTGAAGGCTGCGTAAATGATAAGGCAAACCAATGTTTAGCTCTGCCCTCACCACTGCTGTCATTTTTTGCGTCACGGCCATGCAAAATGGGGACTCCCATCTGTGGCACAGAGAAGGACAGGAGAAGACACCCTGGGCACCAATGGGCAGCAGCGAGGGGTGGTGGGTGGCTGTTGCAGAGAGCAGGGAGTGTGGTGGAGCCACAGAAACAGATGCGAGCTGTCATTCCCATCTTGCCAGTGGAGAAACCCATATGGGGAAAGAACAGGAGGTGAATGAGGCCACTCATAGCTCCTTCTGTGGCCTCATTCACCTTCTGTTCTTTCCAGGACCTTCTGGTTTCCACAAGACATGCTGGATCTGAGACTACGTCCTCAACCTGCTGTGGAGCAGAGTGGAGGCGTCTGCAGGTGCCCATTGATGCAATACTGGTGAAAAGCGCTCAGCAGCGGTGGTGCAGCACCACTGAACAAACCCTGGATTCAGGATCATGCTAAACATCCGATTTCTATTCCCTGACATTGCTTTACAACAGAAAATAAGCAGGAAGTTTGAAAAAGACAACTGTGATTTGCTCTACTTCTGGGTGTCCGGTGGCACGGTGGGGACCTGCCATCGCAACCAGCCTTGGCCTTGAGAGTTTGGCAAGGAGCTGTGTAGTAACTGAGGTTGGGACAGGGAAACTATGAAGACAGTATAACTGGGAGAAGAACGTGGCCCAGTGCCTTTTTTTATATATCAGGAGACACCACTTTATTTATTTTATGAATTGGTGATGAATGTTTCCACTGAACATTTTTCCAGGGCCTTCTGGGCAATAACAAATGTAGACTCACCGTCATCTCACTACTGCTTCTGCTCTGAGCAGGGCTCCAAACTCCATCTATACACAATATTTTTCCTCCCATTTCTTCTGTTTCTTGGATCCGCCGCTAAATGGCTGAAATGATCTGAAAGTCAAGCGTATGAGCCTCAAATATTCAACTCCAGATATTCAGTCTTTGCTGCCAACTTTGATGTTGGAATGAGATAGGATTGTGAATTGCAGGTGACCTGCTATTTGGATGCATGTGGGAACACCATATTAACATATGTAATTGAGCTGAATAATGGCAAAAACCTAGTTTCAGAACACTTTCATATTGCAAAGGCTTGAAGCCAAATAAATTACAGTTGATTTCCTCATCTTGTTTTGGTGCCATATTTAAATAACTGCGCTAGTGATGTTACATTGTATTGATCCATAATCTGCTCTCATTTGCTTTATTTTGCATTGGAGTCCTTTAAACCTACAAAATTTTTATGGCATCTGTTTATGCCAATTTTCACCAATATAATAAGAACAGACCTTTTTCAGAACATTTGAGATTTTTTAAAACTTCACTTCAATAAGTATGAATTCTACAGAGCAACAGTATGGTCATTTTTGGCCTCAGATCTAGTAATTATCCTTATTTGAATATCCATTTATATGATTTGTGCAAATAACTGCCATTCTTATTCCTGGAAAAGTGGATCTTAACGTCAAGAGGGAGTAAATACATCAGTTTTATTCTTCCTATCATCTTATAAATAATAAAAAGGGAGTAAAAGATAAATGCTATTTAAACTGAAAAAGATGAACACTGTTTATAAAGTTGACGTTTTTAACACATGGTCATTAAATTTAGTCAGGAATTTACAGTATTTCCAGTCTACAGAAAATGACATAAATGTGGTGGTGGAGTGAATGTGCCCTTGCAGATTACAATGGATCTAAAGACCCTGCTTTGAAGTCTCTATGGCGAAAGATGCCATCTAATAAAATTAATTTCTAATGTACCTTGCCAAATCTTAAATCCTACTGACATTATTTTTTCAGCCAAAATGTAAGATATGTTTAAAATACATTTAAGATATTAATTTGTACAAATTCTTCCTCTCCATTTTTATTTCTTTCAATGTTTCCATGCGTTTCTGAACCCAGGACTTAGGAAATGCTGAATCAGTCAAGGAGGACTTCTTATGGTCTCCTAGTTTGTTTTAATTGATCACGTTCCCAGCATAGCTTCTTTCTTTTACTGTCACATAAAACACATTAATTTGTGGCATTATTTTTTCATTAGGAAGAATTCAATATAAATAACAGCTTAGGTCAAGACTCCATCCCAGTGGGAGCACCAGGAGTTTTTGAAAAGGAAGAACATTCCTGCTCTGCCTCCCAAGACTCAGAGGCGACATGCTGTCCTCTCCCCTAGCTATCAGCTCTCCTTCCATCCTTCTGCTTTTTATAGAATTATGAATACAACAGTAGCTGCCGCTGGTGAAAAAGAAAATAGATAGCTCTTTGTTGCTGGACAAAATTCACCATAACAGGGGCTGCTTTGCTGAAACCCCCAGTTCTTGGTATCAGGTGGCTTAGAAAAGATGATCAGCTTTCACTGGAAAAAAGAAAAAAAGAAAGAAACTGTCCAGCCCTTGTTGCTACAAAGGAGAGCTCAGGGGTGGAAACTTTAAAGATTTAAAATCCAGAAACCAGATGAAAGCAAGTCATAATGTATTTTTATTTTTTAAATCTCATGATTTCAAGATGTCACCTTCAGTCTTTTTGATACTTGCAACTGGAAATAGGCACCACAGGAGAAGAGAATTGAATAATACCACAAGTGGCCATCCAGTCCTCTGTCACAAGCGGGGCTAGCTAAAGACCTTCTTCTAGGATAGAGGTTTTAAAACTTCCCAAGCAATTTAGTCCAATGTTTTCTTATGCTTAACATTAGCAATGGCACTAAGAACTGTCAATGATGTTGATTGCCATTGGTGTCACCTCATTTTGTTTTGGAGCTGTATTTTGAGGTTTGCTTAAAATCCCAGATTTTATCACCTGAAAGCTTCTGTGTTCTGAGAAGAGCTTTCAAAGTTGTACACAAAGACTAGATACCAAATAAAATAACCCCAATTTATTCACGAAACCTAAAGCACTTACTGTTTGTTGCCTGACTCCTAAGTTTGCAGCACTGAGCACTGGCAGCAGTAGAGTCCCTGTGACCCAGAGTTGTGCCCTCCAGCTTATAAACCAGAGAACTGGCCACCTTCAGATGAACAGATAATGCCCAGCTTGAATTTTTTGCTTTTGTTAGCTACAAAAATAAATTTCCATCATGAAAATGTTGAAACTTCTGCAACAATTATTCTTTCTTAGAGATTCTTGTTGCGAGCTTCTACTCAACTCTGTAGTGGTTTAAGCCATATATCTCACTACACAGGTTCCATGTCTAATTCAAGTGTCACTGACCTCTGTGGGACCAGACAATTAAATGAAAATATAATTATTCATGTGAATGGAAAAGAAGATCTTGTATATTTGGGTTGGGGTTTTTTTGGTTGGTTGGGGTTTTTTTGGGTTTTGGGTTTGTTTTTTTTTTTTTTTTTTTTTTAGAGTTAATGAAAGATTCAGTTCATTCCACCAGTGAAGCAGTCTGGGGTTTTGTTTTTTAGTATTTTAGGGATTTTTTTAAAATTCTGTGTTTGGTCTAGTTTGGTAAATTAACAATATCTCTCTCTTCATGGCTGTCTGTCCAACACCTTTTCTAAGGATTTAGTTCAAGTGTTTAAAAGAATGAAATAAGGATGGAAGGCAAAAACTGTTTTGTGATGGTGCTGGGAAGCCAGGTGACATGCTTGTTTATGTCATTAACCCATACCAAGGTTGAATGTGTACAATTGTGACTGGCGAGGTTGCCAGGAGCCAGCAACATCTGTAAATCTTATTTCTCCTGCTCATCTGGCAATATATTTTGAACAGGGAACACCTACGTGTGCACGTAAGGCAAAACTCTGACAGATGGGTGAGCAGAAGTCTCAATATTTGCAATGGTTGTGGAAAATAAGAAGCTACTGCAGCCAAGTACAGGACCAACATCTGGTTTAGACCCTGGGTATGGTGTGACCCTTCTGTAGGTCTCTGCCACTCCACGCACTCATTATCCCATTTCGCAGCATGAAGTTAAGAGTAAAGAAGAGCTATAAAAAATACACCTTGTCTTTTTGTCAACATTAGCTTTCCTTTTCCCATAGTCCCAACATGGAAGACAAGGCAAAAATCAGAGCTCATCCTCCTCGATAGCATCACTGTAAATCTGAGTGAGAACATGCCGTGGCTGGGGTAGCTGAGTTTCGAACTACCATTCTACATTAAGTATATCATTATAAATCCCTGTTGATAGTGTGCCATGCTTGGGGAAGGTAGGGTCAGGTCTCATGTCCCAGTAGGATACTGTGGGTTCCCCAAGTGAGGGGGTAACCCTCATTTAACGTTTGGCTGACACAATTGACTCCCAGTGCCAACCCAGCTGATTTAAAGGGTGTTTTTAGAACTTGGCTGAAAAATGGAAAAATGTGGAGGTGGCACCACTGGAGTGACCTCACTGTTCCAGTCTCTCTAATTTAAAGCAGCAGCAAAACCAGTCCCAGGATGCTCTCAGAAGGGCAGAATGGTAAATCAGACCAGGTCATCTGCTGGAGGTGGGCAGCAGGTCCACACACTATATGCCAGCTGTTGGTCTCCCTTTGCAGAGGTGAAGCCACTATGAGATTAAGTTGGATTATTGATTATGGTGGCCTAATGCCAATGCAAATAGATAATACTTAGACTATTTATGACAAAGTGCTTTTGTAATAGGCCTTACTGAAGAAAACAGGCCTGTTTCCCCTCCTCCTCCCCCCAATCATATTGTGTTAATCTGAAAAAAACTCAATATGGAGTTTTAAAAAGGTATATATTTAGAGAATGAGGTTCAATTTATTTTGTAGGACTTCCTACAAGATTAGGTGTATGAGTCCAAGACTCTGTAAGGTCAGTCCCAAAATTAGGAAATGATAAAACTAACTATAAATACCAAGGTTGAACCAGTGCCTCAGGTGTTACAGACTAGTATAAACTTACCAAAACCAGCAGAGCTGTAGAGAGCTACACTACATGAGGAAGTGATTTAAATTTAGCTGGATGTAAAACAGAAAAAAAACCCCCCACATTTCTATGTGCTTGCATATTGTTAATAGTGCTAAACAGATCTGGGCAACATTTGTTGTTTTTTCTTTGCAAGACTTCAGGCTTTGAATCATTGCAGTTTGAAATCATAAACTGGGTAGCTTAAGTTTTTTGTGCTGAATTTCCTGGCTATAACAAACTTGAAACAAAGGAAACATAATGATTCTCCCCCCCCCCCCCGAGATTCACATTTAGCTAAAATCAAAATCTTTTTCGATAGTCATTATTAGGTGCTGATGAGCATTTCAAACTGTGGTGTTTTCCTGCCAGACCCTAAAAGTGTAATCCTGCTGAATCCATGCAATTTACGTGTAATTTAGTAAACTTTATTCAGAAGTGGTACTTGAGGACAGCTTTGATGACTATGGGTTGGCTGCTGGCTAAACTGCACAGTCTTAGAAGAGCAGGAACATCCTTTTCATTGATTACCATTTATCTTTGCTGGAGAATATACTCATAGATGTCTGACAGATGGGGAGTGTATCTGAGTATTTATTTCAAATCTTTATTTACCAATGTTAAATTTTGGAACAATTATAGTAAGCCTCTAGCTTTTGGGTTTCAAACATTATGAATGTAAACTGATGAGACACGTGTTGTCTTTTCTAGGAAAAAAAAATCATTTTTTTGGGGGGGGAGTCTCAAGAAAATTACACAGAACAAACCAATGTGCATTGCATATGTAATGTCTTGTAATTATATCTTGTCAAAAGCTCAACTTTTTTCTCCTTTATTCTTTAGAAATATGGTAATTGTCCCTTTTCCCTTGTAGTTAATTATAAATTTCAGGAAGAATTAAGTCTGTTAAATCTCTTCTTCCCCCTCTTCCCCCTCCCTTGGTCTCTATGGCAGCAGCAGGAATAGAAGGGAATTACTTTGATCTCCATTTCTGAGTGACATTTCGTTTCTTCCGAGCATTGACCTTGTTTAGCACAACTGAAATTTTCAATAGATTTCATTAGATTATAATTTGCTGATTTTAGGGAGATGTCTTTATTGAGATTGGTTTTAACTATGAAAGGAGAAGGGTGATTTGTTTCATAAATCTATGAACAGCTCTATAAACTGAGAAAAGAAAATGTTCAATTAACTGCTCAGGCAGCTACGGTTAGGGCTCAATACTACTGCACAGCAGTGCAGAGCTGCCGACGTAAGGAAAGGTGGAAGATACCGAGCAAGAAAAAGAAAACAAGAGCTCCTGATCCTGGCTCAATAGTTCTGTTTAATGACAGCAGAGCTATACATCCTTAGCAGGTCCCTTCTCTAATATTCAGAAGGCCTGGGTGGAGGTGGGAAAATAATTTCCTCCTGCCAGGGTGAGCTGCATTTTTATGCATTTCACATAGCTGGAGCTGACCAAATGGATTTGTTGCAGTGTCCAAGAGGCCACTAAAAGCAGAAAAGATGAGAGTCTCCTGGCATACATCCTTGACATAAACATGCATTTCTTTGGTGTTTTAATCTGTTTCCTACTACCATGCAAATTACCTTCTGTCTCCTTTCACCTGATGCAAGACTTCTGAAAAATGAGAAGATGTGTGCAATCAAGGAGAAAGGAATGGTATCAATGAGTGAATCATTAGGTCAGGGGTATGGCCTAGTATATCATTATATTTTACCCAGTCTGAGACCTCTAGCAGAGATCTACAATTTTAATTTCTCCAGAGAATCATCTGCATCAGAGAAGATAATTTGTAAGGATGTGTAGGAGTAGATAAGTATGTTACTTGGTTTGACTTCAGCCAACTCTTGTGTTACTGGAGACCTCACTCAAGGACTTGTATACAATTTGCAAGTCATATTCTTGGCCATTCCAGTGGATACGAACGGAATCTTACCTGTGACTGCTTTTGACTCTGATCACGGATATCTTCTCCGAGAAAGAATATTAAGTCAGATCTTAAAGTGCCACAGTTCAGTGAGCCCTGAACCTTTAGCAGATAAAATATTCCTAAATATCCTCTCTATTTTGTTACATCTTCCTGCAGAGCTAAGATCTGCCTCCAAACGTGTCTCCAGTCACAGCCACATTAAGCAATATTTGGCCATCCAAATTTGGTATTGATGTGATATATAATTGCTCCCTGCCTATGAGAAAGTGCCAATAAGCTACACGTACTTGGTCTTTAAGTCCTCCAAACACCCTTAGCAGTCGCTACGGTTGACCACACAAAAGAGGAATTCTTCCTTGAAATCTTACCCAGAGCTTGCTGATGTGCAACTGCATCTCTGTCACCTGAAACCTCTCTTGCGTAGTGCCACAAAGCTCTCACCTTCTGATTTAATATTGAATATGCAGTGTTTCCTACTGCAATATTGCAGTGGGCACTGGTGCTACCACTCTGCATTATATTAATGTATCTGCAAGATACATTATACTGATGTTTCTAACCAGTGCTAATAATAGTCAGTTATTTCAACACCTGACTGAGAAAAGCATGTAGGAAGGATGCTTGCTTAAAGGTTGCATGCTAGGAAGGTAGAGGTTGGGCATAGAGACTCTGAAGGGCTTGCAGCCTTGATATTGTCTTCTGAAGTTGGTGCTTTTCTGTCTCCTATGGAGACCTATGGAGTCTGCATTTCTGGATGCTTGATAAACCTCTTGGTTTGGGAATTACATGTAACAGTGCCTCCAGAGAAGGAATTGCACTGTCTCTAGCTGACCAGGAGGTTAGCATCTCTATCTCACTTTGGTCATCACTTCATTGCTTCCTGACTGTATTATTGTTATGCAATTTATCAAGGATTTAAAGCATCAACCCAGAAAAAAAGCTGTGACTGGTACTGAATTCAGCAATGAGAATGGATTTCTTCTCTTGTGTCCCAAGGTCTCTTTATACAAAAATTACACAAACTGAAGATCTTATTGCATATTTTGAAGGCTCTGATTGCATGAAGCTGTGATGAAGCCCACGCCTGGATAGCTGTGTCTGTCGCTATGTTGGAGCTGTCTCAAGGGTGAAGCTTAGTGCAGGAGGCCGGGTATCCTCAAAGAAAGGGAGTAAAACAAGACTATGGAAACCAATCATTCATAAGCTACAGAGAAACAGCCTCTCTGTTTCCATTTCAGATGGAGAGCTCTTTTATTAGAACATATTGTCCCAAACAGCAAGGCAAGACATATTCTTTTTGCATACAATAATAGTAAACATAAAAAACAAAGTACAGGTAATTCTGTCCCCCCCCTTGAAGGCTGTCTAAGGAAAAAATATTGCAAATAATGGATTTTCAGCACTTTTCAGATTTTTAACTCTACAGTGTAGTGGTGGACCAGGGTCTTTAGTCCTTATGCTCACCAAACTCCTAAATTGGTGAACATGTTAGCAATAATAATCAAATGAAATTAATTCTTTCTACATCCTGCAAATAATTCCCAACATATTTATTCCTATGCTTACTTATGTTTCCTAAGATTGCAGAATAATTTATGTAGTGTTGACCTTTGGGTAATTTTTTTTAGTTGGTGTCTCTAAATGTGACATGTTGGATCTTTTGGCTGATTTAAAAACAATAAAATAAAATTTGAGCACTTTTATGAAGAAAACCATTACCAGCAGCTGATATACAACCTTATTTCTTCGAACTAGATCAAGTAGGTGAGGGCTTAAGATATGAAAGGTATGAAAAGCATTGTTTTTACACAACAATACAAAAAGTAGTGATCATTCAAAAAAGAAATCGGCTGTAATTAAAAAAAAACCAACCCACAAAAACACCCCAAACCACCCCAAACCCCAAAAAGCTGTAGGAGAAAAGTGTTCAGTCCTAGTCCTTAAGCTACACGCATTTCTCAGACAACTCCGTGCAATGTCGTGCTATCAGCACAGTACCTCTAACATCCGGCTGTGAAAGGCCAAACTCTGCAGGTCACCCTACAGCCTAGATGCACGCTCAACCCAGCCCTTGTGCTGGAAAATCGGGATCTCTGGAGAACTGCTGCCTACGAGCAATTCCCAGTTACCTCTGGCAGCTCGTGTCATGTGATTCTGGGTCCTGGGGCAATTTTGGTATGAATCTCAAAGTCAAGAATACTTGGGGAGTATCAGCCCCTCCTGCTATGAGATCTGGAGCTTTTATTTTGCAGATGTATCATCTTTAAGAATGTGAGGAGTCTTTTTGAGGAGTCTACTGACAAACATGTTCTACATGGTTACTTGACTTTGTAAGATCAGGATTTTCAATCAGAAAAGTATTTCCTGTCCAAAGCAAATTATTAATTTTCTTGCCTTTATCTTGGCTTGCATTAAAGGCTGAAGACCTACAATTGTTAAGGAAAGGAAAAAATAATTACCAATATTTTATGCAGTCTTTTGATCAAAATTAATTTGGAGTTTTATTATATTGATAGGATTACATAGTTTGCTGTTGTATTCATTCCTTCCTTACAGGAGATAACAAACACCTGCAGGATATTGCTGCCATGATAGCAGTGACTTTTTCAAATCCTTTTAAACAAGACTTTCTAAATTTCCATCTAAAGGTACAATGCTTCTTGCTTGCTAGCTGTTTTTTTGAATATTCCTAAAAGTGTCTAAGTGAAAATATGAAAGATGATAACCATTTTTAAGGTTTGAGGAATATAAAGCTGAAACTGATACACACAGTTTTTCCTTTTTTTAACTTATAAAATTATTTATTATTGCAATACTTACAAATGTTTAGTTTTTGGAGATAAAGAACAAAGCACTAATAGTCTTCGTTACTTAACGTTCTTATATCAGACTCAAAACTGAAGATCGGATGAAGCCTAATCATTAGTGTTTGCAGAGGCTGCTCTCCTTTGCTCTCAGCATGGCGAAAAGAAAGGTGTAATGGAGTTACTTGTGATATATCTGGCTTAAATGAAAATAAAAAGAAGGAAGCTTTTTATTTTTTTTTCACCTCGCATTATTTCCAGCTTCAGGAACACACATGATTACAGGAGTCCTGCAATTCAAGGAGCTAAATAATAGTTTGACTCTTATGTGAAATGCTGAGAGTAATGGTGGCAGGCACCAGGATTTATTCTGAACTTTTCTTCAGGGGCTCTGACCCAATCTGCTGTGCAATTTGTTCTGATGGGCTCCAAACCTTTGCTAAAATGTAATTGAATCACTGCAAATGCAAGGCAAATTACAGGAAGATCAGCCCGAAGGCCTGATGGTTGCATCTTGCACTGCCATGTGGAACATTAGACTTTAAATTAATCCCTCGCTCTTTTTGGTTCTGCAAAATTTCAGGGAACTGTGGGAGTCTTGGGAACCTGCTCCATGTCCTCCAGGGGCCAATCTGGGGAGCGAGCAGAGTGTTCTGCTCAGCAAAGAAACACACCCTAAAAATTTGGGACAGACTTGCTCCTCCTGGAAAATAGCCCTGGGGTTGTTCGAACTGCAGCTATTACTGGTTCAAAGAGGACATAATGGAAATGGCTTGTCATAAAATGGGGAGAAAAAAGCCAATCTTTACCTACTGCCTAATGCTCCGCTGTTGTTCTATGAATGCTCCAGTGCAGAGGAAAGCCAGATGGCAGATGATTGGGGTTCAGATTGGATGAAAGATATGTTCACTCACATAACTGAGAACTTCAAAGCAAAATTAATGGGTAACTGTTGAGACCTTTTTGGTCCTGCAAACTGCAGATTATTTTCCTTATATGACAGTGGAAAATGACTGTGTGAGGTGTAATGCGTACTAGCAAACTCTTAGATTCTCCATCTGGAATGGAGTCCATTATGCCTAGTGATTGCAGCACATACTGTGTTGTGTGTAATGCCGTTTTCACTTATTTGCAGCAAAGCCATGGCAGATGTCCTTCCCACAAATGCTCAGTTGAAACACCTGCCTGGATACCCATTCAGCACTCTACCGTAAGTTTGAGCCTTTTAATACAAAGATTTGAGAGACTGAATGGTAAGTCTCTGTGTTTGGAGCAGCCCCGTTGGGTAAAATTTCCATACTCAGTGCACTCATTTGAGAAAGAACAGAAATGAGTCCTAAGGCCAGACCAAGCTCCTTGGGAAGCCTGAGCTGATGAAACGTTGGGTAGTGGCTTAGCAGGGATTGTCCAGAAGTTCAGCCTCTTTGGGAATATAATTGATTCCACGTGGAGCAATGGGGATCGGTGGCAAGTATTGTACGTTTGTTGGTGTCAGAGGAGTGTGAAGTTACTGTTGATTGCTATAACTCTGTGCTCCAGCTGAGTGTGATGACTGGGAGCCTGCTAGTTTTGCTTGGTCATAGACAGAGTTTGTGGGAATTCATTCATAAGCTCCTGCAGGGTCTGCCAGAAACAGCTGATGTTTAAATTACCAGGCTGTCCCCAGAACCAGGTGGTGACACAAGGAAGGGGAGATGCATCTTTCTTTTCCACATTCTCATGCAAGAAGGAAAGACTGACAATGCCAAGTGCTTTATGGACTAATAAGTGGGAAAATTTGCCCAGTGTAAGTAACAACAACTTTGGGGATGATGGGCAGTGAGTGAACTTTAGTCTGCTGGATTCATAGGAAATGACCTTTGTAAATGCTTTCCTCCTTCTGCCAATTAGATGACTTCAGTGAGATTTGCTTTTAACTATCAAAGACATAGTAATATTTGAAGAGAAAAAAGAAACTGCGGTCAAGTTGACACTGCATTGATTTATATCTTGTCTGAACATATATTGTAGATAGAGCCAAATGCTTGGATGCTGGAAGTTAGAGGGCTGACTAATAGAGCTATGATGATTTATCTCAGCTGAGGACTTGGCAGGATTTAGTTGACATTTTCTTTGGCTCTGGACCACAGCATGATGTTGGTCCACAGCTATCAACTTGTCACCTTTTATGAGTAGATGAATGAGAAAGAAATTCAAGTCTTCACTCTCCCTCAGTCTCTCACTAATCTTGCAAGTGATTGTAAACCCTGTGGTTTTGGTTGTCCTTATAATATGTTAAAATTAATGATATCGTTTTTGATCTGTATTAAAATAGACCCACTTAAGGTATTGATTGAACAGTCAAGTTACCAGATTTTTACCAGGTGAGGATCTGTCCCAGGAACAAATAAGTAACTCTTCTTAATTTTTAGTTTCCATTCTCGAAGGTTTTGGATTGACTTTGTGATGTGGTCTTGTTGTTTTGGGTTGGTTTTTTTTTTTATATTAAGTGGGTTGCAACATAAGCACAAGTATGGCAGTGTGGTGCTTTGAGAAATGGAAGTGTACTGGGCATTTGTGGTAAGTCGGGAGCAGTTGCACTCAATGATTTCCACTAACACCAAGACCTGCCTTTTCAGATAGTGGTTTTAAATGCTTTGGGTTTTTTTTGGGATATTTGTTTCTTAAACTATCAAAAATAAAAACATTTAGCTTGAGTATTCTTTGCTTGTCTCTTGTTTCACCAGATATGTGTGCATGTATAGGTAATATGTATAGACCTGCTATCTTGCAGATTTCTATACTGTCACAAAAAATGGTAAACTGAGGATTGAGCTCTGTTGTCTTTGTTAGTACTAGAAGTGGTCTAAGATCAGAATAATTCCAAGAAATGTTATTTTTAAACTCCTAGAGTGAAAACTGGTACTGAGACCAACACTAATATCTTAATCAACCCCATGGCAGGAGGGTTGGAACTAGATGATCTTTGAGGTCCCTTCCAACCCGAACTATTCTATGATTCTATGATTCTAACATAGATTGGATTGAGTGCACCCTCAGCGAATTGGCAGATGACGCCAAGCTGAGTGATGTAGTTGATACACTAGAGGGAAGGGATGCCATGCAGAGAGATCTTGACGGGCTTGAGGAGTGGGCCTGTGCGAACCTCATGAAGTTCAACAAGGCCAAGTGCAGGGTCCTGCACGTGGGCTGGGGCAACTCCTGGTATCAGTACAGGCTGGGGGATAAAGGGATTGAGAGTAGCCCTGCGGAGAAGGACTTGGGGGTACTGGTGGATAAAAAAATTGGACATGACTCAGCAAAGTGCACTTTCAGCCCAGAAAGCCAACAGTGTCCTGGGCTGCATCAAAAGAAGCGTGACCAGCAGGTCGGGGGAGGTGATTCTCCCCCTCTAGTCCACTCTCGTGAGACCCCACCTGGAGTACTGCGTCCAGCTCTGGTGGCCCCAGTACATGAAGGACATGGAGCGGTTGGAGTGAGTCCAGAAGAGGGCCGTGAAGATGATCAGAGGGCTGGAGCACCTCTCCTATGAAGACAGGTTGAGAGAGCTGGGGTTGTTCAGCCTGGAGAAGAGAAGGCTCCAAGGAGATCTTAGAGCAGCCTTCCAGTACCTGAAGGGGCCTACAGAAAAGATGGAGAGGGACTTTTTACCAACACCTGTAGTGACAGAACAAGGGCCAATGATTTTAAACTGAAGGAGGGTAGATTTAGATTGGACATAAGAATTTTTTTATGAAGGTGGTGAGGCACTGGAGCAGGTTGCCCAGAGAGGCTGTGGCTGTCCCCTCCCTGGCAGTGTTCAAGGCCAGGTTGGATGGGGCTTTGGGCAACCTGGTCTAGTGAAGGGTGTCCCTGCCCATGGCAGGGGGGTTGGAACTAGATGGGCTTTAAGGTCCTTTCCAACCCAAACCATCCTATAAGTTTATGAAAAAAAACCCCAACTTCCTATTAAAACACATTTCGACCTTTCACTTATTGCTATTTTTTTGAATGTAGAGTACAACATGTGATCCTTGAGGTAATTGCCTACTTGGAGCTTGCTTCCATCTATATTTTACTTAATTATAAGAGTTGAATGGTGTGAAGGAGCTCTGCACTACCTCACAAATAAGTTGTAATTTCCAAGTACCTCCTGCTTCTTTTTTATCAAACCATTTTCTGTGCAGCCAGATTTTTCTGACTACCTTATCTGTAGCAGATATTTATAACCTTTTTTTTACCATACTTCAGTAGATTATTTTTTCCTGGGAGACTAATGCAGACAGTTAAGGAAAATTAAATCTGATGGAAATTAACTTCTATGTGGTCAGTGTTTTTTACCATCTGATGTCAAAAGTATTTTTTAACTGCCTTGCTTTTATCTGAGAAGAATATATGTGAAAAGCTAGCATTAATAGAAAGCTGATTAATGAAATGAAAATTTCCAGTGATGCATCAAAGCATATTACCTGCTATGGAAGGGCTGAGGGATTAAAAAATAAAAATAAAACCCCAGAGATCTGGTCAGTTGTGACAGCTCCATTAGATGACCATAGTGTGTGTTTGAGCAGTACAGGGAACGCTGTCAAATAATGAAGGAAAAACAAACTGGTAGAAAGGGTATCTTCCTTCATCAATTTTGCTGGCTGCGTCACTCAGGATGGGATGAGTCTGGGTTAGATTTTTCTCTTCTTTTTCAGCAGTTTTTATAAAAAGCACTGTGTGCTCTCTTGGGAGCGCCTTTCCCATCTAATGCAAAAACCAGGAGTTCTGGCAGCCTTGCTGTTATGTAGCAGTCTGACTTTTGCAGTCCCTAATTTACCATCCTTTTTAAATTTACTGATGATTCTTGCAATTAAGATTCTCAATTCTGTTTGGCAACTCACCATCTGCAAAAGAGGGCATAAGTGAACACTGCCTTTCTGTGCCTTCACAATGTCCTTAATTAGATTCATTTTAAGTCTGAGAGTTTTAATCAAGGGAATTACCTAAGGGTGGCTTTGTCTGCACTTGCACTTTTAGTCATGTCTTCTGAAGGATTTGTAGTATTTGATTATAAAATACTCTAAAAGGAGTTCACTGCGCTGCTCTTTAGCATACTAAACCTTCCTATCGCTGGGGTTGCTTGCTAGCTAGAGCCATTATGCAAAGATAATGAAATATCACAGGCTGCATCTGTGTTGCAAAAACATTTGGGGTTGTCTTTTTATTCTGGCCCCGTTGACAGCTTTTCTTGAGTTCAGCATTCAGCACAAACATTCACCTTATCTCACCCTGCAGCATTAATAGGATCCCTGCTGCACCCTCAGCAGAGCTCCTCGGCCCACGGTCCTAGTACCCTTCCACCAAAAGACTCCTTTTGGGGGAGTCATCTGCCACTGAGAAGCAGCAGGAGAGAGTGGTAAGGGGTGTGTGGGCACAAAAAGCAATAGATTTGGTGCGTGCCCTAAGCAGAGCCTCATTCAGCATCGGCTGTCCCCTCCACGTCAGGAAGGGGACAGTGACTTTAAGGGTAGAGGAACCTGAGCGAGGGTCCTCACAGGGGAAATGCAGCAGCCCTGCATGCTGTGATAGCTCACGGGCTGCAGCTTTGCAGAGGTGCTACATTCTGTGGAAATTTAGCGCAAGTTTT
The DNA here is from genome assembly GCF_011004875.1 of Balearica regulorum gibbericeps. NCBI lineage: Eukaryota > Metazoa > Chordata > Aves > Gruiformes > Gruidae > Balearica > Balearica regulorum. Next base: position 211,787,718 of record NC_046184.1, on the reverse strand, counting down.
GGCTGCCAGCCCGCTTGGCAGCTGAGCCCTCAGCTTTATGGCCCCTCGGTTTACCTATATCCAGAACACAAGGAGAGCAAAAGTCACTCCTTTTTGAACTCTGTGTACATGTGCAGGATATTATTGCTCTATTTATGTGGGATAGATCGGTGCATGGATGATAAAGTTACTCCGGCTTTCTCTTTTCCCACTTTGTAGGGAACACCGGAGGGACAGGAACACACTAAAGCCCTGCACAATATCCAAATTTAGCCTAATCTGGGAGTTAACCTGTAAACATTCCTGGTTCGAACTAATCAGGGTTTTTGTATGCAGACTCACTTTACAGGAGTTGTTTTAAAGAAATCCATACTTTTGGAAGATGCCTGTATGTTAGTTCTGGTGGTTGTGCTCTATGTAAAGAACGTTCTGACACGATACTGTACAATGCAGCCAAGCAGAAACGTACTGAAGCACGCATATTCTGCTTTGTTTTAAGGCTGTGAGTCTGGAAGAATCGTTTCTGAAATCAATCTTGCTCTCTTTAAACACAAAACAAATAAATGGCTCTGTTTGGCTAGGCTCGACTCTCTCCCGGGACTTCGCGTTGTGCCTCATAACGATGTCCCTTCCTCTCCTGTGTTCATGTGCTCTATAAAATAAATAAATAGCTCTGCACTCCAGAAAGTGCCTTTTGCAGGGTCTCTCTCTCTCTCTCTGAGCTTTAAGTCTTTTTCTATTAAAACCCTGTTGGCTAATAAATTCCGCAGACAATCAGGGTGGTGGGGAATGTTTTTGGGTTTTTTTTGGTGGCTAACGTGAAATATTTGAAAACTGAGCTATTAATACCATGCTCTGTTCTTCTATCTTTCACCTCGGCGCTGATGGTAATGGAAAATTTTGAGTGCTAACACTCAGCTTTATTTTTAAAGGAGGTATTAAAGTAATGCCATGCGTGTTTCTGCTGGATCACTGTATTCCTGCAGATCTTCTTCATTCCAACACCTCCTGTATCCCTCCTTGCTCAGCACTCAAGGCAGTTTACCATCCACCTCTTTAGTGTTTAAAAAGGCTGGCTGTGCCCTGCACTGCTGAGTCTGTCACCGACTGCCAGCTACGAAGCTGCTTTTTAAAACAGCCACATAAATCCCCCTTCCCCTCGGGTAGCTCTCTGATGCTTTCTCCTCTTTTGCACCACCCCTTCCCACCCTTCCCTGGGGAAAACCAGGCTGTTCCTATTGTTGTTGGCTGTAGCTCGAGGTGGGGAAGAGTTGTGACATCTCTCCTGTAATCTGATTTACGGATTCAGTGGGGAAAGTTCCAGTTAGGCTAAGGTAGTGTTGGATTAGCAGCAAACCACAGCACATCCCAGCAGGGCAGCAAATGCTTCATGCTTGGGTAGATAGAGGCAGACGCTAGCAGAGTATGTGTTAACAGAGAGCAATTTTTGAGAGAAATAGGGCAAAAAAAGCCATTTACTCCTCTATTTCATCAAAAAGTAGGGAAGAAAGGGGAGAGAAGGTTTTTTTAAATGGCAATAGCCCCTTGACAATGAACTATATATACTTAATTTATGACAGATGTGGCCTTCCTCCCCTTTGAGTTCATGTGATCCCAGTGAAACAAGGGAGGGGTTTCACAATTGCAAAACAATCTCAGAAACCCTTAAGGGTAGGTGACAATTCATTTTAAAAATAGTGTGATAAACATTAAGCCATGCAAAGCCATTATCTGCAGATTGACCCACATAACTGCTTGATATCATCATCAGGAAACATTTTGCATGAGTTATTTACAATGAGTAATCTCATTAAACACACATTATGTATAGGATATTTGCTGTCTTTATTGCTTTATTTGTTTTATGGAAAGCACCAGGATGTTTCTACAGCAGTCCCAGTCACAGAAGTGTAGCAGTGCGTAACTTAGAACAAAACATTTCTAAGTTGCTGATAGAAAATTTCTTTAAGCTGAAACTTGGTATTGATCTTTATGACAGCAATTACTTAAAAGTAAACTTTTATAGAAAAAGAAGTATAGATTTAACTAATTAAAATCATGGGGTTTATGAGCAAAATAATTTAAACAAAAGTTACTACCATTCTGGACATTATTTTAAAATTCTGTTTTAAGTGCTGATTTAGCCAGGCAACATTTTGACAGTGTCATTGAAGTTTAAAAACAGCGTGCACATCCAAATTCTACAGTATTTATTATTTATTATTCCTAGAGGAAAAGCTCTATTGGAGTATAGTCTTTCTGATAACATATACATAACTTGAGGGTCATATCCCAGGGATGTTACTACTCAAAAGCCACGCTGTCCTGACATTGGAAATTCCATGCTAAGGTCAAACACGAGCAATTAAATGTTCTGAGTTTATGGTGATATGCACAAGAACAAAGTTAGCTCCACTCTTTATTTATGCCCTGCAGTAACCAGCAAATGTGATTATCCTCTGCTTAGAAGTATTTCTAGTCCTCAGTAAGGTGAGCTAAATTATTTTCGTTATTTTTCTCTTAGATGTGCTGCAGCATAAAATGAGGCAGTGATTTAACTTTTTTTAGGAAACTGAACATGTGCATCATATAAATTAAAAAAAGTATATGTGTATGTAACCAACAGGTGAAGTGGGGCTCAAGTGGAAGAGTAGGACTGTGACTCATGGTTCAGTAACTCATGCTACGACGATAGTTGGAAACTGCGTGTTAGCAAGGAACCTCATTGTGCCTGGCACGGTAAAAATCTATACAAGACACTCGTGGCTGAGGCAAGTGTGGAAGACAAAGGGGAGGAACTATGCCTTGTTCAGCAGTGTTTGATAGAGATGCTAAAAGTGAAATTCATCTGTTCAGGTTTGTGTCACTGGAGAGCTATAAACAATTTTGAGGTGCAGTTCACCTTTAGACTGGTCTTTAAAGTATGAATTGGCCTATTGAAGGGTGTGTTTTGATTAATTCTTGATTAATGATAAAGGAGACGTGGACAACCAGCTCTGATACAGGTGTCTGAATCGAAGATGTATCTGACACCAGGGGATTTTCTCAGTGTTGCGCAAGTCTGTGGCAAAGTGATGACCTACATCAGAGACTCTTTATTATAACTATCCTTTTATAGATAGGTGGAGCTGCCACTGACTTCCAGGCAAAATGCAAATGAATGCAGGATTGGATCCAGGCACAGCCCAAGCCATAGAGGTGTTACAGCATCTCACTTAACCTTGTATTGTACCAACCACCTTTTTCCTTAATACCTTGAAAAAAATCTATTTAACCATAATAGACCATATGTTTTAGTGGCATTTTCATTTGTAGCTTTAGATTGCAAGTCCTGTTATTCATTCAGTACATACATACTGTGTAATGCCATTTACACTTACCGGGCTATAGAAACCCAAAGGTTTCTCTTTATCACATAAATGGCTGTGAATAGCTGTCTTAACAAATGTAATCTCCAAAGATTTATTCCTGAAAAGTTCTGAATGTCTCCTCTGAAGTGCTTGGGGGACCTCCCTTCAACCCTGTTGGTGTCACTCATATGCCGCTCTAAAGGAGCATGGGAATCCTGCCCTGTGACTGGGGCAGCATATATGTCAGGGAGGTGTTGCACAGGCATTTCTGAAGAAATGGATATAAAAAGCTACTTCAAAATCTGATAGAAATTACTTTTCCCTGTGGAATGCTCATTTCTCTGCTGTTTGGGACTTTTTTTTTTTTTTTTTTTTACAGCTGTGAATAGTCACGCAAATTAGGATTTGTTTGCTTTGTTTGTTTTGGAGGGTCTACGGAAGCAAGAAATGTAAATGGAAAAGTGCCTGTAAACCATATAATTAATAAACTGTTATGTGTCACAGGAAGATTATGAGTTATAGGTCTAAATATCCTGTGTTTTCAGGGGTTTGCAAACTAGAGCTTGAATTGTCCATGCAAGCAGCCCTGAGCTGTATCACCCCTTCCTGGGATTTGAGCCTTGCCCAAACCCAAAGGTGCCAGCTCAGCCCCGTTTGTTGATGACTCTTGCAATCTGAATGTGGCTCGTGTATACATCTCCACAGGGCAGTGTCCATGTGTGAATTTTTCTGGGTGCGCATCTGCCTTTTTTTGCGTCAAGTATCACCATCTTATATGAAATCACAGGGATAAGTGTTTGTTTGAAGCGTTGAGCATTGATTATGGATTCAGACGCATCCTGTCAGTCGTACCAACAGTATCCGCAGTAGGCCGATCTCTTCTCTCTTACCTTGGATACTTTAATGTATTTCCTTGGTGTCTGAGCATCTCAGGGTATTAATTTGTTGCCACAAGACCCTCGTGAAGAAGTTGGGAAAAGCTGTTATCCCCATTTTACAAACAAGGGGGTGAAGCAGAGAGGTGGAGAACATGACTACATTGTGTAGAGATACACTGAGCGTGTCAGTTCTGGAACGAGTGCTGCACCCAGGGCAATTAACCCAATTAATCCATCATAAAGCTAATAGTCCAAGCATCATACCACATCTTCATATTTTACTGTGCCATGCAACTGATCTGCTCTTGGAACAAACTCGGGGCTTTGTAACAAAGCAGTGGACAACAGAACAAGACTATTGTGAAAATGGAAGGGACACTTTTACAAATATTGACCATCATAGGTAATGGAGTAACTTCAGGAAAGGTTTTGATATGTTCGTTTGAGAGCCCGGCCCACCCCTTTGCTCGGTTATTTACCTTCAGTTTGTGAGCTGTGCTCTAGCTGTAGAGCAATGGGACAGCCAAAGTGTGTAGGAGCCGTCAGATCCGCAATCTGCTCTGCCATCACTGTCTTTGCCGAGAGCTGAGTTTCAGGGGCAGCTACATTTAGAGGCTACGCATTCTGTATTCCTCTGAATCGTTTATAATGTATGGTGGAAACATCTAAAATAGAGTGATGTATAATTAAAGAAAAAGCAAAACTGGCAAAACGCTGAAGCTTTTCCTCCTACAAATACATACTATGTATATGTATTTTTATACAGACACTTCAGTACCTCCTTCTTCGTGCCTCTGGCAGCAGCTCCTGAGCTTACCCCAGTTGTACTGATCTCTGCTGCATAAATAACTCTCTGGCCCTGTCTCCAGCTAATCTAAACCTGCTGGTGTTCAGCTCCTATCCTTTTTAGCTCTGCCACCTGCCTCTCAATCTGAGCGCTGTGGTACTCCCTTTGCTGTCACCGGTCTGGGATTTCCTGAGTGAAGGCTGGGTCCTGAATTATTTTGGGGATGGAAGGAGGGGTAAGGGAGTGCTTTTCCTTATTTTGGTGCTCTCTTTTCACCCACAGAATAGCTCTCACATTTTCTTCTTCTTTGCCGTGTCCTCACTTCTGAGGTCCTTAGAGAGGGATATTCCTATCTGGATAAACATTTACTATTTTTAAACTGTTTACCATTGTGGAATAGGTATGAAAAAAAAACCCAAAAAAACCAAAAAACCAGTCATGAGTGAAGAGCAGTGATTTCTATCACTGGATAGCCACCTAGAAATCTTTAAATGTCATGACGGTAGCAGAATGGCAATACTGGATTGAAGGACAAGAAATAAGCCTTGGAAAACTGAATCCAGTCATCTGTGGTTACAGGAAATCCTGTCACGTAATACCTCACTGTCGTGGTTTAACCCCAGCCGGCAGCTAAGCACTACATAGACGCTCGCTCACTGCCCCAGGGTGAGATGGGGAGTCAAAGTAAGAAAACTCGTGGGTTGAGATAAAGGCAGTTTAATAGGTGAAGCAAAAGCTGCACACACAAGCAAAGCAAGACAAGGAATTCATTCCCCACTTCCCATGGGCAGGCAGGTGTTCAGCCATCTCCAGGAAAGCAGGGCTCCATCACGTGTAACGGTTACTTGGGAAGACAAACGCCATCACTCCGAATATCCCTCCTCTTCCTTCTTCTTCCTCCAACCCCTTATATGCTGAATGTGACATCATCTGGTATGGAATATCCCTTTGGTCATTGGGGTCAGCTGTCCCAGCTGTGTCCCCTCCCAACTCCTTGTGCCCCCCCCAGCCTACTCGCTGGTGGGGTGGTGTGAGGAGCAGAAAAGGCCTTGGCTCTGTGTAAGCACTGCTCAGCAGTCACTAAAACATCCCTGTGTTATCAGCACTGTTTGCAGCACCAATCCCAAACACAGCTCCACGCCAGCTACTATGAAGAACATTAACTCTATCCCAGCCAAAACCAGCACATAAGAATTTGGAAATGATTCATTGTCACGCTTCTTCTAACCCCCACTGTGATCCTGTGTTGGTCTCTGCTACTGCATAAATATAATAAGATAAAGCACAAAACACAAAAAGCCACTATTTAAAGATTAGTCTCAGTAAAAAAGCCAGGTAAATTACTCACCTGTGAATTTGTAGTCTACCTGGATTTGCCCCCTCACTGTAAAACAGGATTGCATGTTCTGATCTGTTGCATCTCTGCACAGTGGAGCGTTTGATTCTAAGCTCGGTCCAGGCCTGTCTGCTAACAAGCCAATTTATGTCACATTTGGCAATAGCAGACTGAGTCTCTTTAGATGGTTCATAAAACTTTAGACCAGCGAGAGCAGATAGAACAAAAGTCCCGAAGGACCTCTGTAGCTCTGCAGCTGATAGAAGTCTGGGGTTGATGCTCAGAGATAAAGTGTGGTAGGATGTCAAGTACAGAGTGATATTTCCCTTGGAATATCTTTCCTGCTTCCAGCAATCAGGAGTTTAGAGTCTTCTTAAGTTTGAGGTTACGGATGGGCAGTTATTTTTGATAGTCCGGAACTCATTAAAATAAGAATTAGATAAGTGGGACAAAATTCTGCTGTCAGATATGGTGAAGTAAATTGAGATTTGCACCAGTGTAACAGGGTGGGATTTAGTTGCTCATTCTCTCTCTTACTAGTAAAAGTGATTAAACCTTGAATGTTTGAATCCTCTCCAGGATTATTTCTTTGAAATAAAGAACTGATTTGATAATAAAATCTTGGCATTTATTTTATCAATTCTTAACTGTAGTAAAGAAGTTTTTACTTATCAGGTATACGCTTATCACTTTTCTAGTGTAGTATGTAGGCTTATTCTACTTGAATGCAATCTGATCAGTTATGCATTTTCTTCCCCTTTAGATATGTGCATGAAGAGTGCTTTTAGAGATGTAAAGGGTGATTTAAAGAATGATTTTTTTCGGCTATCTTTCATGAAATTCAAATTGCCACTAACTTCCTGCGACATCAGTTCTATGGGAACTAAGCATCTCCCACAATAAAAACTGTCTTTGAGCAGATCTTTCATTTTTTCCTCATTTATTTTCTGTTGCTTTTTGCATGTTACTTGTTACATTGTGGCTGATACGAAGTTGTGGAGCTCTTCTCGTGACGTTATTCATAGCATTTCTTTCCAATTAACAGTAGGTCCTTGTATAAGACCGTCTTTTGTTTCAGTGAAATCAATGACAAAATTGGTTTTGAAATGAAAGCAGAAGAGTGTCCTCAGTTTATCACCTCTGAAAATGAAAAAAATTTGAATTAGGTTTGTGGATTTATAGCATTCACAGTAGTAGTTTAGCATATCACACATTTATTGGGTTCTTAGATGTGCTTAACTGCTGTTAAGCAGTAAACTCCCAGAAAAGGGAGCTTATTAAATGGTCCGTTGACTAAACCAAGCTTGACATCTTAATTCATTCACATCTGATTATTTTACCACCTCCAAACGGTATTTTGGACATGGAGGTCGGATACTATTTTTTATTTTGACTTTGTTTAGAAACGATAATCTACAGAATCACGACAGCTTTGTGGGAGAGTGAGTTCTTTGTGTTTGGTTGTTCTGGTTGGCAGGTAAGTAACAGAATTGTCAGCTAATTTCTGAGTCCTTATTCCTGGTAAATGTACATAAATTACACAACATCGTGGCTGATCTGAGGCAGAGTGGGACTGGGATAAAGGCCAGGAGTTCTTCCAAAAGAACTTCGGAGTTCTGGCTTGCTCTCAACACACCCTAAGAAAAATCACCCTGTCTGTCTCTTGGTTTATGCCAAGCTAGATATACAAATACTTGCTGCTTTCCTAAATGTCTTTGAGATCTATTAATGTGTACAGTACTGCATAACAGTGTGATATGCCTTCAGATTCCATATTTAATTTTCCAAGGTCAGCATTAGAACCTTTTTGTCTTGAAACTGAGGATGAAAGGAAAAAGTATTGAAAAACATACATTTTATTGCATTACAGAGCACCTGTCATTTCAAATTTTTGTTTTACTTTAGGCAAGTCAGGAGGTGGTAAAACTGCTTGTCATTTTGGGGATTCGGTTTTTAGGTGCAAAATGAAAACATTGCCATAATAACATATTTTATAATCTAAGTTTAGAAAAGAGAATGTTTCAGGAATCTATGCATCATACAGATAGGTTGAAGCTATCAATAGTCAAAGTGGTTTAAACTTTTTTGTTTTTAAATAATGTGGCTCAAAAGCATAGAAAAGTAAATGTTAGTTGGTTTTTAACAGATATTCCATAGCCTTTATTCAGTCTTTTATTCAGTTGCTTACTGCTGCAATCTTTATATCTTTCTTCTTATTTTTTCTGTTTTTTTCATCACTGACTAAAGATACTGTCACACCTGCAGAAGCCTCAAATTTATCTTGCTTTCTGAACACAGGCCAGAAGACCCCAAGTGTCACAAAACTGGAAAGGCTGGCTCATAACAAATAGCTACTTGTTCTTGTTAGTACCCTCTAAGCAGGACGAGCTACCGTGAAACACCCTCTCTAACTGCCAGGCTAGCAGACAGGGGTGCATCACAGCACTGCAAAGCGCTGGATCCACACAAGTAGTTTGGTGGCTGAAATGCAATTTAGACAAAATGTAGATTTCCAAGTCCAAGTAGGGAATTCAGAAAGCCCATTCCCATTCCCATCACTCCCTGCCTGCCTGCTTAGATGTCTCCAAGATTTCAGGCACCAGAGTTTTCAGAAGTACTTTGCACATCCTCTGTGCTGAAGGTTCTTTCATTTCTCCGTGCCACCTTTCGCAGGTAGGGTGGAGACTTCCTCTGTCTGAACCTTATTTCTTGCTGCTGGTCATAGCACTCTCCTGGGAGGTGGAAACGTGGATTTGACCTCTGGAGTGAAGCTTGTGCTGAACTCTGAACTTCTGTCCACAAAAATGCGATTATACTAAGAGCAGCTCATCCTCCATCCATATTTTGAGGGGAAGGATGAAACAATCTTCTCTATCCAAAGGGGCAATGTAGGCATGTAAGTAGGACTGAGGGCTTTAGGTGATGTATTATAATCCCTTGTAGATGCACAGGTCAGGCAGGCACCTGCAGTAGGAGAGAGGGAATTTCAGAAATATCCTTTTATCTCCCTTCTTACTGGCGTTACCCCCTGCTTCTAGCCAACAGGCTGCTTTTTATGAATTTTATTAGTAATAATTTTAATGAACTGCATTGCAGGAACCAATACCTAAAGGCCAGACCAGGCAGCTCTTAGTGTCACCAGGCTAGTGCCATTGTGCTCTTCTGAAAGTGTGGCAGAAATGTCGATGGCAATGTGCAGTGCCACCTTATAGGCAACAGAAACCCTTTAGTGACTTTATTCAGAATGGAGCCCACAGAGACACTGAAATGTAGATCAGTGATTCCACTGAAAATTACTTAGATTTTTAATTAAGTCCAGAATAGTGTATGATATCAACATGACAGAGAATCTGTAAGCAAATAGTGTATATTTATAGTTGGAGAAGTGCTGTGGAATTTTTTAAATTTTGTTTTTGGAAGAATGTAATAAAGTGGTAGACAGACATAATGCTTATGGACTTCAGTCGCCAGCTTTTTCTGAATGTGTTTGCTAGGTTTTCTTTTTTATTCTGTATTTGCTAGGTTGTGACAGAGCCTAATCCCTATCAGCCCAGTGCAAAGCTGCAGGACCTTTGCCTAAGTCTTTGCAGATGGACATTTCTGTGCTAATTTGTGAAAGGAAAGAGCTGGGAATGACATTAGTTAAATTTCATTGCTTAGTCAAATCAATGCAGAATAGTTAGAAAAGCTAGGTAATTTAAAATAATCTGGAAGGCTCAGGAAACTCTTAACATGGAATTTTACTGAACTCTAGCTCAGTTGCTTTCTACTTTCTAAGTATAGTAATATACATTGGCAAAAATAGTCTGTCTTATACTGACTGATCATCTCTTCATTTGACAGATTGGCTGTGAGAAAAGATTTAGGTGTCACTGTGAGTAGCTCATGAATTAGATTTCAATTCCTTATAAAATAATTGAATAAATACCCGGAGATGAAATCAGTAAAATCTAGATGGTAATAGAAGTTTGAGTAAACAAGCAGCATGATTTTTATAGAGAACAAATCATGCAAGTCACACTTAATTGCTTGTTTTGATAGAATTACTAAATTATTAGCTGCTGGTTATATTTTTTAGAAATAGACTTCCAAAAACATCAAGAGCAGTTAGGCGCCCAGCTCCTGCTGATTTTAAGAGCTTGTTACATTATCTCCTGAAGTTTTAGAGAAAAGTTCATGTTAATTGGCTTGGAGTTTAGTCTTGCTACATGACTTTTTAGACCTCCAGGAGTGACTGTGCCCAGAGAGATACTCGGAGTTGCAGAGGGATGCTGGCACTGCTTCCCGAACCAATCTTATATGCAGACTTGCTTTATATTTTCATTAATGATTGAGAAGTTAGGCTCAACACAGCATGCCAATGAAATATAAAGGCCAAAAAATTCAGTAAGCCGCGAGCATTAATATGATAACTTGGTACTGTAGAACAAAGACTCCCTCCAAAATACTTCGTCCATCCCCCTGCAAAACAAAAACCAAACCCAAAAGTAGAACTTTTCATGAGAACGACAAATCTTAAAGACTTTTGGTGGGAAATTCCAGAGACCACTTGGAAAAGAAAGAGAGCTTTGACGATGACACTTTCAACAAACAGTGGTGCTCTGAAAATGTTACATTATGCTGAATTTTTTTCCGAATTCTTTCAAATCATCTAGTTACTCTGTGGACTGAAGCAAATTTAGGGATCACTAATGCAGATAGATCAAAGAAAAAATATAGTAGCACTCACATCTAATAACACACTCTTCTAAAACAGATCTTTTCTACTGGGAGATTGAAGAGAAGCCAGTAATTTTGACAAATAAATGCAAATCAGTTAGCTCATTTCACCTGTCAGAACTCCTTAGCACTAAATATGGACACTTTTTCTGTGACTGTATAATTGGAAGCTCTCCAAAGGTGGCATACATTGATTCCACTGGAGAAAAGCTGAATCATAGTGGATATTTTTAAGAGGAATCTAAAAGGAAGGGAGATAGTGCAGCTAAAGGAAATGGCAGGAAGCAAATTTGGCTGCAAGCTAACAATATCTGATTCAAAACAGATGTCCTCAGACAGCCAGTGGTCAAGACTGAGAAAGAAATGAAAAGACAAGTGGTTCTGGGATGTACTATGGGGGAGCAGAAAATGTATGGAAGAGGGCCATAGGATTGAACTAGAACCAATCTGTCAGATATGTACTTATGGTGGCAACACAGAGAATGGGGTGGAGAAAATAGGAAGCCCTTGATGAGGGTAAGAGGCAAATGGCTACTGAATGGGTGACTAGTGAAGAAATTTGTGTAAGTGCATCAGGAGTTGGTTTTTACTGCTTGAAAACCATCCAGAAGTTAAGGGAAAGAAGGGACGTGTTTGTAAGAACCATGACAAAATCGGCAGCTCTCTAGAGGCTAATTAAAAAAAACCCCAAACAACCAAAAAACCCCAGAAAATATTTGGGTTGTAACTCCTATAGGATCCTACTTTTGGTAGAATTAAAATGGATGAAATCATGAACTTAATGGAGTCAGTGTGAGTTGAGATCAATGTGGACAGGAATGATATCACTACTTAAAATGATTTAATGGCAAAGAAAATAAAGGAGCATGAAACACCTTTAAGACTGAACTTCAGTAAATTCAGATTTTCCATGTTTCTAGTCAAAAGAAAGTTAAACAGACCCTATGGAGGGGGAGAGCAACGTAAAGTTCTGTTTTAAAGGATCATTTGAGTCAAAATAAATTAATTTTCTCTATCAGTATCATCTTCTTACAGAGCTGAAGTTTGAAGATGCTGATAACTGACGTTATCAGTTGCCAGTTACTGAGATAATAGATGTAAATCTAAGTCATCCAGCAAAATCTGTATGAGCTTGAAAAGTGGCCTGAAAGGATAAATTGCAAGTAAATATTTTCACCCTGTGCGTGTCTGTGTGTGCAACAAAAAAAGAAGAAGAAAAAATACAGGACATAAACCAGGGTTTCTTATAAATTAAAAAAATAAACTTGTGTGGAACAATTTCTTGAATAGTCATTGTTCATTTAAAGCCCATTGTTTTATACCTACAGTCAGGATTGTATTACTACATTTCTGTTACTTTGTATTGATCAACATTTAATTTAATCGTGGATAGAATTGAATGCCTTTTTAGCTGCCCTAGTCTGTGAGGAGGGCTCAGGGGACATGATACGTAACTCTCTTCTAGAGAGGCAGTTTGGAGTGGGGAAGGGTACCTGAAAGCATGGAAAATGACACAAGAGATAGATATTAAGAGATAGATATATTAAGCAGGTGAATCCTACCCTTTATTGGCAGCAATTGGTACAGAATTACTCAGCATCGCAAGATCCTTGTGTAGCTTTACACAGTTGACTGTAAAGTTTTGCTACTGTGGATAACTCAGTATCCCCATCAAACATTGTCAGCTCTCTGGTATCCTCTTTTTCAGATGATTTATGACTATCTTGAATTACATCATAGGCACCAGTAGAGATTCTTAACAGACTTCACTGAAAGCTTCCCTCTACAGTGAAAAAGTGTCTTTTATTCCTAGCCTTCATTTTCAATTCTTGTCAAGCTGTTAATTCATTGGAGGATCTGTCCTCTTACCTGAGAGCATTATTTCTTTAAGAGACTTTGGTAAAGGATCATATTAAATATTTTGGAAATCCAAGCAAAATAATCAACCTCATCTGTACGATTGTTATCTCCTCTGAAATAAGATTCAGAAGTCTGGGAAGAATGTCTTCCATACATTAAATACAGCTTGATTTGTCTCTGTTTTGCCACATCTTTGTACTCCATCTACTAATTTATTCTTTCTACCATTTTTTCCAGAACATAGTACAGATTGTCTGCTCTGTATTTCCTTAGATCCCTCCATAGCCCTTTTTAAAGTTGATGCCAGAGCATCAACCTGCCAGTTTGCAATCCCCTAACACAAAGGAGGAGTTAAGTGATGGGTTGATCCTCCATACTTAATACTTTATGGTATCATATTTGAGTTTCTTCAAAACTCTTGGGTGAATATGATGGCCTGCATGACTTGCTACTACCCATTTTATGGGTCTGTCCTAAAATCTTTACTACCAGCACTTCAATTTAGGGTAGTTCTTCTTAACTGTGAAATGTAAAGAAATATGCAATAGGGACTGTAGAGTTTTGGAAAAAGTGTTAATCCTCATCACCGACAAACATTATTAGACACTTATGAAATAGGAGATTACAAAAGCTGTTTATTTTTTTGTAATAATGAAAGATTGAATAGTTTTTTGTTGTCTTATCAAAATGAATAAAGGCCATTGTAAAAAAAAAAAAAAAAAAAAAAAAAAAACACAAAAACCCTCCAAAAAAACAGGCACATAACTGAAGTCAGAATAATCCTTGGAGCATATACAGGAGAATAAATAAAAACAAGTAGTGAACAGCCAGCACATGGAATTAAAGGCTGTAGAAGATCAAAGAAGAGAGTGTAAAGCTATGACAGAAAATTGTATTTGTCAGTATACATGTTGATGTCCAGATTCTGCTAGTTGGTGTGAATGTGCATGTTCAAGTCCACCAGGGTTAATTGCACATATCCATATCCCAAGGATGATGAAGGCAAAATTAAACTGAAGTGGTGTTTTTTTAGTGAATTCTCTGTTATGCTAGAAAAACTTTGATTTTCCATTCCTTTCCATGATTGTACCTTTTATTGAAAAACACCTTCCTGAAGCTTGGGAGCTATACATAACAGTTTGCACACCCAGAAATTCACTCTTACACTCTTGGGGTCCTGAAACCCCCTTGAACCTCTCCACTCTGGTGTATACAAATTATATCCACCTTGTAAGATAGTATAATTTTTTTTGCCTATTCCTGTGCTGAGTGCTTAATGAAAATGCACACGTGTGTTATGCCAATATCTGTTGAAGTTATAGCATCATTCTTGAAATCAACCTCTTTGAAACTGGTACTTCTACACAGAGGGTTAAAGTGAATGCATAAAGCCTAGTTCTGCCTCTAGGTATAGAGGAAGGATGTCGGTAGAGAAGGTTTTATGATAACACATGGTTTTCTGGCCATTAGCCCAGTGCTTTTACACTGATTGGTATTTTGGTGGGAGGAGAGGCTCATTTTCCTCAGTTGTTTTGTCAGTCATTAATTTTAAACTCTGCCTGTTTGTCTTGAAGTGGTACAGCAGTGCTCAATGAGGCCTGAGCACATGTGAAGCTGTCATACAAGTTATTGCTCCTAATACATGCAGATTTGGTCCAGACCCTCTGCAGAGGCATCTTTCCAACTTCAGCTGTTACATTCCAGCCTCTATGTTTGTGCAGGTTCTATACCAACTTTTAACTGAGAAAGGATTTTGTTTCTGTTTTCCTAGGCGGCCCCATTCCTTAAGTTTAGTAGGTGTGAACTCCACTGTTACCCTGTACTCTGGTTGACCTAATATGAAAAGGGAGATGAGGATACTTTGAAGGCCTCCATTAACTGTTTCCAAGATGCTTCACTGCAGTGGAGGGGAAATTCACTGGATTCCTAAGGTGAAAAAGATGCAGAAGCAAGAAAGGAGGAAAGACAGCAAGATCATAAAGAAGGAGAAAGGATAATAGGGAGGAAAGAAACAGAAAGATCATGAGGGCATTAAATGTAAGCATGCTCCTGTTACTTGATGCTGACTGCATCTACAGCTTAACGATTATTAGACAGTTTGATGGCTACATAAAGACTATATTTTACCTTGGATTTTATTGTGCCTCCCACTGACATTTCCACTTGAGAATGTATTGCTTCATGACTTGACCTGGAAAAGGTCATTAAAAATAGTTGTGTTCCTTTTACATTCAGAGAGTTTTTCATCCTTTAATGAAAAGGATGTGCCTGTTAGCACGCCCAGTAATGTTAAATGTGCCCATTGCTACGCATTCTGCCGGGTCTCTTGTATATGGACAACAGAGCTGCTGAAGTGATTTTGCTTCTCTGAAGTCAGATCTACATTAAGGATCTTTTCTGTAAGTAATACAGAGGTACAAAAAGATGTAAAATAGACTGTAATGGTGCACTTACTGGTATTTTAACTATGGATTGGCTCAAAATAGAATGTCAACAGGAAACTTTCCTATTTACAGATGTGCAGTATTGGTGCATTAGTAAAGGTTTGGAGCTCTTTTGCACTTGAAAAGTCATTATACAGAAAGAAATCTCTCTATGTGGACTTATTCATGATCAAAATTCATAGAAATATCACTCAAATTTGGCTAGAGTGAAGTACAAATCAAATACTGGATCTGTCCTAGAGTGAGACTGGGAGAAAGTGTGCTTTGGTTAACGAGGAAACTTTTTCTGGCCTATTTATTTGCAGAGAACACCTTCTTGATGACAAATAAAAGAACAAGAAATGGAAGCATCATTGCTGAAGTCATTGAGAATAGTCCCGCGATCAATTCTATTACCACTCAAAAGCTTGTTAGGTAAAATTGCAAAAATAAGATGTGACCAAAACATTAATTTCCAGTGTTTGTATGAGTGAATAGTTCTTGGCTGCTTCAGTTTTCTGAAATGTACACAGTTACATGCTTTATTAATATTGTTACTAATATTGAAAACTTAGGTAAGACTAATTTTTCAGATTTATCAACTTCTTTTGGAATCCATTCTTGATTCTGATCTCCATCGCTGGCCTGACAGTTCTCCCCAGCTTCTCAGGCAACGTTTCCCCTCTGTTACTCAGCCAACGTTTCGCCTTGCCTGGTTCCTGAACCACATTTTCATCCTTTTCCTTGCCATGCATTCCATACCAGGTAGATGATAATTATACCTCTTAATCCTTAAATGTATAACTATTTAAATGTTATACAGAGATAAATCTGCATGCATATGTGCACGTGGGATTCTCTTTTGGTTTTTTTTTTGTTTTGTTTTTTTTGGTTGGTTGGTTAGTTTTTTGTTTTTTTTGGGGGGAGGGGGGAGTTTGTTTTTTGTTCCTGGTGGGCAATGAACTTAGATAGGGGGTGTTGTTATTAATGATGGAATGGGTTATATCTGTTGGTCACCTCATGCTTTTGCATGAAGGAGAATGCTTTAGAAATAAGTATATTTTTATTTACCTACTCATTTGTTTCTTGTGATATTTCTCCAGAAATTAATTACATTGACCATTTAGTTTATTTGTGCTTCATTTGTTAGGATTCTTGTAAAATTGGTAATGTCTTTTTGGAATGCTAGATGCTTGAGTCTAACCTGCTGTCTGTGTGAAGAAGGCTGTCACTTCTTGGTGACAGTCCAAAAAGCGTGTACTGTAAGTACTCAGTCCAAATTGTGTTACCCATTTTACATCAATGCTTCACACTTACATCTATATGTAAACAGTGTTTTGAAAGAATCTGAAGGTTTCCTCAGAAAGATGAGATCATTACTTATACAATGTTAAGAAAAAAAATATTGCAGCACATTTGAGTCTTAATGGTCAGATTCCATCCATTTTATAGAGAAGGACATGGCACTTTTGTGGTGTTTGGCACAGATAACCACTAAATAGATAATCCTTTGTGTAGGTTACATATGGCAGTGTACCAGAAATTCTCTTTAACTGGTTTACCCAATGTTCTAAGAAATGCCAAACCCTGAAATACAGGAGAGTACACTGGCATGGACACATAGCCAACACTAATCTGTAGATCTTGAAGAGGTTGCAAGGAGAAGTCTAGCACATGTGTAAACATAGCAAAACCTGTTTAACGGACAGAAAGGGTCTTTTCATTTTTAATAGCATCTTTTAATCAACATTTCCTGGAATGGCAATAATACCCTTTGCTTCTTCCATGCAGAGGACTCAGGAGACATTGTAAATACTTCTTGTAAAAAACTTGATATTAGACAAGACTAATTTAGGTGAAACCCATACATGTTGGTAGAGGCAGGATTAGACCTATTGGCTCCTGGGTCTCATTCCATGTTTAAATACCAGAAACCACTTGTGGTGGGTTGACCCTGGCTGAGGGCCAGGTGCCCACCAGACCCGCTCTATCACTCCCCTCCTTCATTAGACAGGGGAGAAAAGGTACAATGAAAAGCTTATGGGTCGAGGTAAGGACAGGGAGAGATCATTCTCTAATTATCATCACAAGCAAAACAGACTGAACTTAGAGAGGGAATTCATCTTATTTATTACTAAGCAAAACAGAGTAGAGGAATGAGAAATAAAACCAAATCTTAAAAACACCTCCCCCCACCCCTCCCATCTTCCCGGGCTCAACTTCACTCCCAGCTTCAACCTCCGCCCCCCCCAGCAGCACAGGGGGACGGGGAGTGGGGGTTACGGTCAGTTCATCACGCGGTGTTTCTACCACTTCTTCATCCTCAGGGGGAGGACTCCTCTCATCGTTCCCCTGCTCCGGCGTGGGGTCCCTCTCACGGGAGACAGTCCTTCACGACCTTCTCCAATGTGAGTCTCCTCCATGGGGTGCAGACCTTCAGGAGCAAACTGCTCCAGTGTGGGTCCCCCACGGGGTCACAAGTCCTGCCAGCAAACCTGCTCTGGCGTGGGCTCCTCTCTCCACGGGCCCACAGGTCCTGCCAGGAGCTTGCTCCAGCGTGGGCTTCCCACGGGGTCACAGCCTCCTTCAGGTGTCTCCACCTGCTCCAGCGTGGGGTCCTCCACGGGCTGCAGGTGGAATCGCTACACCCCCTCATCCTTCCTCCATGGGCTGCAGGGGGACAGCCTGCTTCACCATGGTCTTCACCACGGGCTGCAGGGGGATCTCTGCTCCGGCGCCTGGAGCACCTGCCCCTCCTTCTGCACTGACCTGGGTGTCTGCAGAGTTTCTTACATCTTCTCACTCCTCTCTCTGGCTGCAAAAGCGCTCTCTAACTGTTTTTCTCTTTCTTAAATATGTCATCACAGAGGTGCTGATTGGCTTGGCCTTGGCCAGCAGTGGGTCCGTCTTGTAGCCGGCTGGCATTGGCTCTGTCAGACACAGGGGAAGCTTCTAGCAGCTTCTCACAGAAGCCACCCCTGTAGCCCCCCCCCCCCGCTACCAAAACCTTGCCACGCAAAACCAACACACCACTCTTCGTCAAGGATATCAGGCTGTTGAACCCTTATGGAGTCCTTTCCAAGCTTGCCTAACCTCTCTGTGGGTGAAGTAGTTTCAGGAGTTCTGCTCATTCTCATGAAAGTAAACTAATTGAAGTTTTCCAAACTTTAGATTAGCCATTTAATGTACCATGACCCTTGAAGAGCAAGCCAAGTACACATTCTGTCCTGCTCTTCCATAACTTATGAGAGAGCCACTCTGGGTTTCAGAGCCTCTCCAGGGACCACAGAACGCTAGTTTCTGCCAGGGAAAACAAAGCAGGGAGTTTGAAGGGATCAAAAGATGAGACTCGCTTATCACTAGCCAGAAAATAGGAAATGAAAATCCAGAAGTGTGTTTGGGACTGGAAATAATAATAAAAAAAAAATTCTCACCCTCTTTTCTTTTCCTCCCAAAGACTATCAAAACAGTCTTTTAGAATAGTAAATGAGATGTGGCTAGCCATATTAATTTGAATTCCATGTGTAGTCGTTACTGCCCTCTGTACACATTTTACCTCTCTTATTGGTCTGGGAAGTACTCTCTAGTCTGGTCTAGCCTACCAGAGAAGAGGACAGAGCATTCTCCCAGATACAGGAAGAGGGAGAAGTGTTTGACCAAATGACACAATGCTGTTCCTGTCCATAGGAGGAAATCCATGTCCCCTATTTTTTCCACAGGAGGTTGAATAAGTTGTTCAGGAGCATAGGCTCTCACTCAGAGATGAGGCTGGAAACTTCAAATCTTCACGTCTCAGCTCTTTGCTCATATCAATCACATGCATTTCTCTTCATTTGTGGTCATAGTTATTATAAAATAAATCTGAAAAGGTCCTTTTATACAAGCTTTTACACTGTTCCATTCTGATTAGCCCAGAAGTGCTCATATCAGCCTGCAGCCATGTAGAGAATGAGTTGCCGTATGGAGCATCGAACACATATTATCGTGAGTTTCCTTTGCTACAGCATTCCCTGCTAGCTCCCAGACATGTCTTCAGTCAGGAGTTTTTGGAGAAAATGTTGTAGTCAGGTTTGGGAGAAGGAAAGTTTAGCCAGGATTTCCCTGACACAAACAAGTGTCCTTATCATTCCGTAGAGCTTAATCAGGCATATTCTGTGCCTGTTAGCAGAGCAGAAAGAGGGAGGTGCTAGAGGGAACATTGTTATTGATGCCCATAACCTGGAGGCAGAAGATTCTCCTGGAGGCTTGGAGATGTAGGGTTAAACAACTCCTTCATGCTAAACACATTGAACACTTTCACTCTAATCTTTAGGTATGTGTGAGAAGAAACTCTGCTGGTTTTACTTCTAGACATCTTAAAAAGGGAAGATGAAGGGTCAGTCAAGATGGGTGTACAGAAAGGAGTTATTTAGGCACTAATTCCTCAAAGGGAGATGCCAGCTGTGAATCTCAGTCTAAGTTGAACTTCTAGGAGAAGCTTAAATCTCAGGGAGTGTGAGAGTCTGAACACAGGCTTTATAGGCCATATTGCCTGTTCTGGTTTCCTCTGTCTCAGCATGCTGGTTGCTGTGATTCCCAGCCTCAGGTGGTTCACGTGTCCTGATCACAGCTTGCAGATGTCTGGTTTTGAGAAATCTGTGGTCCGAGGCCACAGTTGTGGCAATGCTGAGTGTCACCAGGCACTTTATTTTTCACAGGTATCTGTATAGTGCCTCTCCCACTATATAAGCAGACATAACAGAAAAGTGTCAATAGTAAAACCCAAAGCAACTTAAAAGAGTTCTGTGTATCAGTATATCTATGCATTATTTATCCGTGCTTGAATTTTAATGAAGAGGAATGCCATTTACTCATTAGTTTAGAAGGCAAAAATGCCCACCACTTACATGTTGATTCTGGGCTATCTTCTGTTCCAGATACTACATTTTTCTTCCTTTTCCCAGACAGAAGATATTAAATGTCAGTGTTTGACAGGCATTATTTTTGTTACTGTACCAGTAAGTAATGCAGATCAGCAATTACTGTAAGGGTTGACTGTGATCCAGACAAAAGGTTCTTATTCATAGTCCCGCTCTGTGATATAGTGAAATGAGTTGCAGTACAATGTGATGTTAAAAGTTTCTACAGTCTAACTGGCCTGCCACGGTGCTACAGGAAGGTTCAGGTTTGAAGACAATATTGTAGGCTGACAGACCCTTACTGTACTGTGTTCTTTGGTGATGAGGGAAGACTTGAGCAGCTTCTTTTTGAGTACCCTGAGAACAGGATGATGAACATTTGTATAAAGGGAATTGCAGATGGCCATGGATAGTCTTGTCCTGGCTGAAATAAACAGCAATATTTTCTTTGTCTTCATTTAGATCAGAATATTACCTTCTAGCTTCGTTTCTTGTTGGGGTCGTTCAGAGTATAGTTCGATTAGGACATATGAGCCACTTTGCTCTATACCAGCAAAATGGCTGTGATTTTTCATGGTGCCATCTGTCCTGACTTAGCATATAAGTAAAAGTTGTACATGTAGAAAAATGTTCTAAAGTGAGGCTGAAAAACTTTTACACAATAAGCTGTCTTTTATTAAGCAGACTTGCATAACTTTTGACAACCTCAATGTTTCATTTTTAAAAATGGAAAAAATCTGTTGTGGGTAAAATAGGCTTGCCAAAGGTAGAAAAGATTTCTTCTTACTAACTTCAGATTCACTGTGTTACAAGAAGAAAAAAATACACCTGGGATTTCTTTCATTTTCTCGGTAGAACATCACAGGAACAGAGCCAGCATGGCTGTCATTATTTCGTGTATATATATATATATTTAAGTAGAAAAGTATATACTAGACAAAGCAATGGGGAAGCGACCTTGCAAGTGTGTAAACCCACTCCAATCACTGCAACCTACAAAGTTTAATTTGCTTCTGAAATTGAAATTTAAGGTAGGTTTGTGTCTAGTATCTTCAGCTAATTGAGGCAATGTACTTTGTTCTTGGAATCCTTTTATTAGTCTTGAGCAGTTTAAAAGCTACTTGTTACCATATTTCATTGAGATGCCCCCTTAAAACACAATTAAAAAGGTAATTGTTGTAAATGATGCAACATAAAAGTGTAACAGGTTGGTCCAGGGCTAAGAGTGAAGGGATGAGTCATTCCTACCCTAGGCTATGTTGGAATTATGAAAAAATTAAAATAGAGATTGGTAGAAAAGGGCAAGATGTTGTAAAAAGCATCGTGAAATTGGTCAAGAAAGGGAATGGAAAGGGCAGAAAAGGTGGTAGTAGGCAGCAGAGGGCTGGAAATTAGAAAAGAAATGATAGAAAGAGGCTGGAGGGGCAGGGAACAAGGAGTTACTATAAATAGCCAATATCTCTTGGGAAGAAATAGCTGTCATCTTGTTATATCCCTACAAATTGACACTTCTATCACAGTTACTGTCACTGATGTTCTGCAAATGCTCCACTGCAAAAAATGTTAAAGACATACTGATGAAAATGTCATTTTTTAAGTGCAGGTAAGGATACCAAGGTTCAACTCCTAACTGCTTACAAGTCCCAAGTCTTAGTAGCTCTCTGTAAGTTACAGTCCTAATATTTATTGCTTTGGGGTGAATGTTGAAGCCCTAAAGTGTCAAAGTATCTGCAGGAATGAATCCTAACCTTAAGCCCTCCCAAGGTCTTCCCATTATAAGACCGTCTTTCCAGGCGTTTTTAACTCCAATACTTCCCATGCTGAATACCTCAAATAAAATTTCAGTGTTAGCAAATGTGCCAGTGAGGATGGTATTGTCCTTCCTGAGAGGAGGATTGCAAGTGAGTACATGTTCTTCATGGGAACAGTTGCTTACATGGAAACGTGGATTTGGAAATCATTTGATATCCGAGTATTTGCGCAGTCTTCTTAACCTAGTTTTTCAGTGTAATAGTTATACCTTTATTAACTAACAACTCTTCTTCTGTGGAATTCAGAAGGCAGTAGTTTCTTTTTTACATCACATTAATAGATTAAAGATGAAAAACTATGGCTGTTCCAAAAGCAGTTTTGCTACCCAGCACAGCCTTACCTCAATGGAGTTAAGATCTACTGCCAGAATTGGGGAGAAATTGTATGTGCAGTGAGGTCAGAGAATTTACCAAATAATTTCCATTTACTGTGTGATTACACATTGAGATGGTATAAAATTTATCTCCATATTAGGTATATTAAAATACACCTGAATACTGAATACTTTTGTATCTGGCTGTCTGATCATGTAGGTTCATATTTCCATTAAGGAAAGCAAATGAGACAATGTATTTCAGCGTGGCTATTTCATGATTCAGATCATCAGCTCATTTCCTCACTGACTGTTCTCAAGTCAAACATAGTCTTAAATTCCATTTCTCAGATTTTCAAGCAAGAGTTTTTCTGGAGCTGTATCACTTTCATCTGTACACTTCAAAATATGTCAACCATCCCTTCCTCAATTATTTGCATGATTGCATGTAGTTCTGTTTCAAGATGAAATAGATGTATAAACAATTGGGTTTTAATGCTGCTGCTTTCTGACAGGCTTTCAGAGACATAGGGGGTTTATTAATTGTTACAAAAAGGACAACGTGCTTAAGGCAATTAAGTTTGACGAAATAAGTATGCCTACGTAGTGCATATACATAGGCTGTGTCAGTTGCCATTATGAGTTCTCAACTAGATATCTCTGAAGATGCAAAACAAGAATTGACAGCATACGAAGTATGAAAAGTGTTTTGTTTCAGATGGGACAAAATGGAAGAAAAAACCCAGTCGGTTTTTATCAGTGAGTTTTAAAGTTCTGCTAAAACACTGAAAATCAGCACTGTTACTGGGTTATGCTGATCTTTCTTTTTGTTTACTTGAAGTGAGCTTAAATTCTATTGATAAATTATCCTTTTGCATATCCTGAAGTCTGTCTGCAGTGAATTTCTGTAATGCAGCATATTAGAGTGAGAACAGTTTGGAACATTTACATTGAGAAAGGATTGCCAGAGGGAATAAATCCAAATGGCACTAAAATAGTAAAGCTCTTAGGAAACTTAATGGTATAGAAGACAAGTTATTTTGCATTCCAGGCTATGTACTGATCCTAAGTGCTATCAAGAAGCTGGAAAAGAAAGAATATAAAAATGCAGCAAAAATATAGATTTGGTACTTAAATTAATTGGAAAAACATGGGCATCGTGCTGTGACTTAATCTTTCCTTAACCTACTCCATGACTTCTAACTCAAGAAGTAGACTGAATGCTGAAGTAGATTGAAAATACGTTAGAAGCTTTAATTTGAATTGCTAGGGGAATAGATTGGATTGTGTGTGCTGCCCAGATATTTGCAACAATTCTCATTGTTGTCTAAGAGCATGCCAGCAGTGCCTGACCACACTGATGAGGAAATCGATGGCCAGTCTGAGACTCTAAAGCCACTTTTTTGAGCGTAACAACTCCTTCCGACACACCACTGGCCAGTTCTCAGACATGAAGTTTCCAGTGGCTGCCCCACAGAGGTAAACATCATCCTGAACTTAGGAACTGGAGAAGCAGTGCTATAAAAAGAGAGGATTTGATTTAGGAACTAATCTTGACCTACAGCAGCCTTCCTTGCTCTAGGACCTGTCATTTTAACTCAAGCAGCACAGGCTAATGTATTCATGAGGTACTGAAGGTCTGATCCCTTTTGTAAGCCCCAGCCCCCAAAATCAATCAAATCACAGAACTGTAGACGAGACATATATAAAAATTGGTGTTTTGTTCTTTTATTAGAAATTGTATGACAGGGAAGCACCTTGCTCCAGTAGTACTTTGTACTGTTTGTCCAACTCCTGCCTCCACGTCAAAGTGCTCCAGTGGTTTCTTTGGCTATCTTTTATCTTGCTATGGACAGTTTTTGTCTTAACCTAAGTTTTAATGTGGATAAAAATCAGGGTATAGGAGCACAAACGCTTTAAGCAGTTTTCCTATAGCAGTATCTTTAGGTCACTGTGTCTTTCAAAATCTGTCCAAACCTAGTGCCTCTGGGAATGGTGCCAGGAACTGTGGGTTCAGCCGTGGGAGAGCATCGCAACTGAAATGGTCTAAGATCACCCAGCACAGATGCAAGAAAACACTTCAACAGTTCAGGACATGGTTCAAGTCACCTCATGTGCCCCTGCTAAGTTGTTTGTACTTAAATTAGTTCTGTTCTACTGGCACAGTTAGGAATGGCTCAGCTTGCTAATGTGGAAACTGGAGGAGCTGTGCAAAAGCAGTATCAGGTACCTACCAGGAATTTTTACTTTCAAAAGCTTTCAGTACCAACTTTTAATACATTTGATTGAATAAAGTCACTGCAACAATAATCTGAGGCACTTTAAGTCAAATATATTCAGGCAAATTCTGTTTCATAATAGTATAATAGTCTGTTGTGTGTCACTGAGGATTTTCACCCAAACATTTCTTTGAGATGAACTGTAAGCATTATAGGATGATATTGTGATACTGACCATTAATTCTAAAGATGCTGGATTGTTACCTGGGCTAGTTGTGCATCCTTGACCTGGATCTTGATCTTTTCTGAATCCAGTGCCTTTTTATAATTTTTCAGGGATATTGATCTTCAGCCATGCAGTAAGCATGCCCAATTTCTTCCTCTTGAGCTAATATAATGTGCCAGTTGTGCAGCCCACTCTTCCTCATTCTTCTTTGTAGATCAGCTTGTCCTCTGAGATGAGATTTGTGTCCTACTGTTATTTTAAATCTTCTCACCTCTGTCCTGAAGCCTTTACCTGCAGCCACCCTTCCTGACTTTCAAACTAGACAGCAGTCCTTCAGTTTGACATTTTGACATCTCATTAGCCAAATCATCTTATCTAGAGAAAAGGAGGCTAACTACTTAGAAGGATATACTGGCATGACTATTCTGTGATAGTTAAATCATCCATTTACATGGGCCACACCACCCAAGTCGCAGAAGGCAAAGACAGGGACTGGGAGAATGAAGAACAGCCCACTGGAAGAGGCACTGGAACAGGTTGCCCAGAGAAGTTGTGGATGTCCCATCCCTGGAAGTGTTCAAGGCCAAGTTGGATGGGGCTTTGGGCAACCTGGTCTAGTGTCCCTGCCAATGGCAGGGGGTTGGAACTAGATGGTCTTTGAGGCCTCTTCCAACCCAAACCATTCTATGATTCTATGGTTCTATGAATCAAAACATATTCCATGAAGGCAATAGTTAACCATGTATGAAAAGCAAGTAAAACAACGTGTAGGTGAAGCTGTAGTCAATATATTTGTTTTGCATGTAATTTAGTTATTATTGGCAGTATGGAAGTGGTACTTTTTGCCTGCAAAATTTAGGAAAGGATGATAAAAATTTGATATATTTTTGACTTGTTTAAACTATGGTATATCTTTAGCCTTTATGACATTGAAAACTCCCTCTATTCTGTGTGGTGCAGTGTTGCTTGGCTGGTATTGCTTAATCATTCTAGTCTTAATGAGGCTGTTGAGACTAAAGGTTTTGTAATGGTATTTTGGCTTCACTATGCTAGTTTGTCAATGGGTAATGATATTTTAAAGCTTTATAGAAACCTAAAACAGATGCATTAAAAACACCATGTTATTAAATCACCAAATCAGGGTGCAATTAAGATTTCATAGTTTCAGTTTTTATAAAAGAGCAACACACCACTTTAGTGCTCTGTAGCAAATCCAAAGCAGCAAAGTCACTCAGGTCACGTTCAGGTGCTCACATTCAGGTGGCAATGGGTAGCAGTCTGGAATGTGACTATTACAATATTTAACTTTAATAGAGTGCTTGAGGATAGTGGCTATGAAGGGTCACTGGAGTCAGTGGAGGCATGTAATTGCCTCTGGAGTTTCTCCTGTAGAAACTTATCTCAAATGTCATCCCTGCCTCCTGGCTTCTGCTTCCCAAATATGTAAGGAGCCAAGTTTTGTGGCCTTGAAAGCAGATCTCTTGGTCTTGGAAGCCCCAACAGCATCTAAGTAAGTGATCTGAATATGGCCATCCAAGACAGTATTCCAGCCTAGTCCAGCCTGTATTCCTCTTGCAGAAAGCAGAAGCGGGTTATAGACCTTCATGTGGAAAAATTTACCCCTCCCTCGCCATGCGAGACGTGCTCTGCGGTGGCATGCAGGGAGGAGAGCCAGGCCATCCCTCTGGCTGCTCCCCCTCCAGCTGGGACTGAGGCATCTGCTGCTCGAAAGTCACTCAGAGCTGCTGAGACCCTATACAGGAATTGGATTTATTTAGAATCTGACTTCTAGGTTCGCATTGTGTGAGATAACACTACAGCAAAATAACAAGAGCCTTCTGAGTAGATGTTTATCAAAAGGGCAAATAATGCTGCAAGGAAGGGTTAAGAGAGTAAATGCTGCATTTCCATCCAGTGCCAGGAATGTGAGAACAGTTTTATGGTCCTTGCCATTGAGTGTGTAAGGATTGTGTACCCATTCCTCCAGTTCTTTGTAATTTTGGAGCTGTTTTACCTGTGCAAGTTAAATCTGAAAGTTATGGACGATATTTAGAATTAAGTGTCTGCCCATGTATTCTGAAGGGCCTCAGATTATTTGGATTCTTTCTAAAAAAAATTAAACTCAGAATATTTTCTAAATATTGAAGTGTCAGCAAGGCAAGTTAGACTGCTGGACAATAGATACCTTAAATACCCCCTACTTTGGTTGCCACCCCCAGCAGTTACTCTTGGGCTTAAGCTAGATCCCTTTCAGTGTGTCTGCAGCTCCTCAGGACTGGACCTTCCCTCAAAAGCATTTAATATTGGTAATTCCACAGCAATAAGGGGAAAGAGCTGAAAAGAGAGGACATAAGCAGGAATTCTTCAATAACTATCACAGTGACCTCAGCCAGCTGGTCTGGAAGAGCATTTGTGCTTACCTCCTGTCTTGAACACCAGCCTCTTTACACGTGGACCTCTGCTGCGATATTCAGCATTAGAGAAAATAATAGACCCGTTGAAATATTTCAGGTGCTGCTTTGGGAGGCCAGGTAGGGGGACTTGCCTGGTGCTGTATTTTGGTGAATAAAAATAGCATTCACTGGCTTAACCTTGCCGTTGTTCATAGCGGAGGGAACACAGAACAAAACAAAGTCACCCCGAATTCTGTGTGTTGTAGCTGGAGCACCCCCAGTGTCAGAGCAAAGTGCTGTGTGTGTCCTCAAGGACTGCCCCGACGCGCTGTTGGTAATGCGTGGAGATGGAGTGAAAGATGTAACCATTGTCTCCCTGGGACAGAGGAAGAGATGGAGAAATAGGGAGTGAAGAATGGAAGAATTAAGTGGCTGATTCCGTTTGTGCAAATTGGATGCTGTGAAAGGAAGTCAAAGAAGAAAGCATGGCTTTAAAAGTTTGTTGTTCTCTGGTTGTCTGTTAAAAGTGGTACTATTTTTTTATAAATAAATAGTGAACATTTTTGTGTGAAATACAATTGAAAATATTTTGTGCATTCTGCCTGCTTACTATGTTATTCTGTGTTCTAGAGGAGAATATGAGGTTTTGTTTCATACTTCATTGAATTGCATGATGCAGGAAAGAAAATAGAATTTAAACCATGGCCAAACCTGTCAGAGTCTAAATTTCAATAATTTTCAGATTGTCTATAAGGAAAATACGTTCTCGATAATTCACATTAGGGACCATGATCTGACCCCGCTAAATATATATTTTTGTGAAATGATTTATAGCACGGTACAGAGGCAACCTGAGATATGCAGTGCGGTTCACAGATCCTTTACTGACTGATTGTTCTCTGTTCATTTGCATGGCTTGATTTTGCATTGGTCTTTTTTTTCCCCAAGCAAACACACTTTACTTGCTAACAGGATACCAGCTGCTGTTCTAATTTCACATTGAGTCCGTGTCCCAGTTTCACATTTGTGATATGCAAATATAAACTTAGCTGTGCTTCTCCAGTGCACTTAAAGTGGAAAGAAATCTTGTTCTTTTTTATTAGGTTACATGATATGATAGTCCTGCAGCCTCGTACTACCATGAACGTATATCAGAATGTTGTAGAGTATTTTCTACTGGATTGAAAAGCTAATTGACAGTGCTAAATCTCTTGTTGCATATATTTCTCTTTCAAATAGCTATTTTGTTTTATTCTGAAGTGTTTACTAGAGATGGGGAAAACAACCTGTCATATTGATCTCTAATGTATATGATTATATAAATATACTTTACTTTTCCTAATTAGCACTTTGTAGATCTGTTAGATTTCATGTGTAGCTACAAAATGAATAATCACAGCTTTAAGACATACCAAAATTATTAAAGTCAGTGGAAAGAATCACCAGTATCAATGATTTGGCTTTAGCCTGTCCTGTCAAATCTTCATTTTGTGGTGCAAGTATATGTAGGAAGGTGGGAAAATATGTAACACACTTTCTCTTAATGCCCTTTTGATATGCCTCCTACATCTATTCCCAACTTAAAAGCTATGGCAGAGGAATGGATAAGTCTAAGAGCTCTGAAATCTGGATTTAAATCTGGCTTTAGATTCAGATATCCTCCCTTTTGAAAATGAAATAAATGTTATTTATTACCCTTGAAAATACATTTTATTTATTTTTATGCCTATGAGACACTGATTGATAATGGTGGGAGTCAGGCAAGAAGTCATAGGGTAAGTAAGAAATAAATGAGGTAGGAACAAAGTGGGTGCCCAGAGATACACGGTCTGCAGTAGGGAGTGCTGCAAAATGTCACACCAACTAGTGGTTGTGTGATGCAAGGGGGAGTAAGTTTGGGGAAAAAGGAGGACTGTGAAGTTCTGTGCATACTAGCATAACATTTGAGAATGGCCATCACTTTGGGAACAACTGAACAGAGGCGTTGTAGGTTTGGCCACATGTCCTCCTCCTCCATCTTTCTTACCATGCATCCAAAAACCATTGCCAAGTGATGCTTGTTTGTCTCTGGCTGCCATGTGTATGCAACAGGCTGGTGGTGTTTGCCTCCAACATCCCAACCTGCTTTAGCAGGCGGCTTAATACCAAGCTCAGCCATAAGGGAGGTGGGAGAGGCTTTTGAAGAGCAGTTGTGAACTATGAGCAGTCATCAAATAGTGGAGAACACCAGGCTTAGCTTTTGCTTTATTATTTAAATTATGTTAGTAAAACCATTGTGAGCAAAGAGGTTGTGATGGTAAAACTGATAAAAAGTGGGAGTTGAGGAGGGTAATACAGGAAAAGCTTTCTAAAGGCCAAATCTGTCAATTATATTATTAATATGTCAGATGTAGCCTTTTTGGAAAGTTGACGGTGTCTTGGAACTAACAAATGTAATAAGAGGGATGTACGTTTGATACTTCAATGATCTATCATTTTCAAGTGTTGCAGCAATCATGAAAATGTTGTAACTTCTAAGGAAGCCATTGAAACCAGAAGGAATGTGCTAATTATGGGCTAGAAATACAGTTGAAAATTCAAAGAAATCTCTGGCTACAGTGTACAGGGAGCATGCTACTTGCATTTCATATCTCAAAGCCCAGTCACAAGGTGCAAAGAAGGGGATGACCCTAAGATATGTACAGCCTAGATTAAATGCTGATCCTGAAGTACTATGGGATAAATAAATCAAGACGGAGGAAGATGACGAAGGTCTCCAGTGTATGCACAAAGAAATGCCCACGACAAGCTGAGCTGGGGGTACAGCTAAATAGACAACAGAGCATCTGAGGAGGGACAGAAGTTTAAGACATCCATGCTTAACATGCATGTTTAAGCATGCTCCAGGATTGTGTCTCACTTTGTTTTGCTTTTTTTTAGTACTGTGGACATTTGTCTTTGAATTAGTGATCTAGAATCCTTTGCAGTCCACATAGGGAAACAGACACTTTTTTGTTCTAGATACATCTCTAAAACAGATCAAATGAAATGTGTTCTAGAAATGCTCATTTCTTTTACTGACCATGAACGGAGCTGACAATGATCAGCTCTCCCGCTTAGGTGAGACAAATCCAAGCCCTTGTTTATAGTACTATAATCAGGAAGCTAATTATTTGTTTTATAATCAAATACTGCTTTATTTTATGCTCGTTTAATGTTTAAAGCAGTCTGAATTAAATCTGGCAGGCAGAGGGCACCCTATCTGCTTGAAGGCAGCACTTGAATAAATGAAAGCTGCATACCAAACCTTGGGGTGCCTAAACCCAAAAATTCCTATTATTTGTTCTAAAGATAGAATACTCATGATTATATTGGACCTTGTGACTGAGACATGAATTGTCTCATCAAACTGCATTTGAAGTGATAAGCCCTGAAAAACCGAGCAGCACTTCTGATACCTGCCTCCTGCTGACCTGTGAAAATCAAGTCAAGGGCTGGTACTGTCAACAGCTAGAGAAAGAAGAGAGACCCCCTGTGCCGAACACTGTTCGGTGTCCTTCTGCCAAAGGGCAGGCTGCGAGGAGCGGGACCCGACTTATCTTACAAGTTCCGTGTACATTTATAATACATGTGCTTTTTATTAAGAATATTTTGTGTCATGGGACTCCTTAGAGCACAATATGCTCGTGCTACAAGTCAGTCTGAGGTGGCTGGTATGAGTTAGTAAAACTTATGCCACGGTGTTTTAGAGGTGCATTTCACATTCACTTTTGTTTAAATGCTATAGACGCTTTCAGTCTGGCACCTACCGATTCCCAGTATGATTTCAGATTGGTGCCTGTTTTACCTTTGCCAAAAATTTCTCAGTAAATATGAGTGAATCCTGCTTTACTGCACGTACAAAGACATCACGTCGAGGCTCAACCACAGCCCTAAGTGGTCAGACTGACCAGTCTGAATTTTCATAAACTTTTTAATTGATTATTTCAGTGGTCATCTCTCACAAGTTTGCTTTGTCAGATTATTGTTACTGAACAAATTGAAGAAAACACAACTACAACAAAATTCTCTGGAGTCTGATATCTAACAGATGCACAGTACACACAGGACTTAGTTTCTCTTTAACAAAAGGAATTGCAAAATTATTTTATGATACCTTAGATGGACGGTGGATTAGAATACAATATATACAAAAAGAAGAAAAAAAAAAAAAAAACAACAGGTGGTGAAAAGCCATTGAGAAAAAATTACAGGAAAACAACTGCAAGAAAATGTGAGCTTCTGACATGGAATAATTGAGTCTTTTGCAGGGTGAAACCTAATCACAGTCTTAATAAGAAGCTTAGAGCTTGAAGAGAAAGTATGTTATTTTCGAAGATAAAAAAAGGTAGTGACTTTTACTGAGTGACTTGAATAAAAAGTATTTTCACAAAATTTTTCTTTTTAATGAATACTTCTGCAGATCCTTCAGTGAGAAGCACCGGAGCTTCTTATAAGCTGTAATTCAACCATTCCCATTTGCTTTGGAAGAGCATGATGGAATTTATACACTTCAGACGCCTGAGAAATAAATGGGAAAGGCATACTAGAGTTCATAGAGTGCTTTATCTGTAGCTGTTGAAAACTTGCAGGAAAGTGAAAAGGGACTGGCTGAGGTCTAACTCTGCAGAAGTCTTGGTAAGCCAGGATGAAGTAGATTAAGCCTGAAACAGAGAGAGGGGATTTCAGTTGTTCCTCCTGCCAAGGGAGAGAGATTCTGGATCGCTGATTTGGCACTTGCTGATGTGCTTGGTTGAATCAAAATGCTATGAAATTCACTTAAAATTTTAAACTTGCATTGGAACAAGTTCTTGGTGGCTTTGTGCACGGGCACGTGTGTGTGTGTCTGTTTTTAAGCTTCCTTTGGGTACTGGCTGCACTGGAAAACCAAGAATGTATCACTTTCCATAGTCTCTTTCAAAGTCTTGACCAGGCTAGACTCTCCAACCAGGCCTCTCAGAGGCATGTCAGAGGATATCTAAATTTTACATATCTGAAAATGAAGGACAAGACATTTCAATAGAAGGGTAAAAATGTGTCTTTGCTTATGCCTTGCCACTTCTCAAGACAAGTAACCTGATCTGGTATTTGACCCAACTCTCTGTAAATCAAATCTGATTTTTACACCATGCACTTGATTTTACCTTTGACACATGATCTTGTCACTGTGGCAGAAAATGTTACTTGTAATAAGTTTTCACCGATCACAATGAGAACCAGAGCAGAAGGCTAGACCTGGTATTGCAGCAGAGTCCATCTGCAGGTAAACACGTGGTGAAAGTTTCCATAGCCAGTTTGAAGGTACTCGGTTTTTCCAGGTTTTCAGCTGACATCAGGATCTGAGTGGAGCTGTGCCAAACTTTCTTTGGAGGAACCTATGTATTGAGCTAGTCTGCACTTCAGCATGGAAGACACATAAAACTAATAAATGCCCTCAAGTTGTGCCAGGGGAGGTTTAGATTGGATATTAGGAAACATGTCTTCACCAAAAGGATTATCAAGCACTGGAAGAGGGTGCTCAGGGAAGTGGTTGAGTCACCATCCCCGGAGGTATTCAAAAGACGTGTAGATGTGGTGCTTAGGGACATGGTTTAGTGGTGGACTTGGCAGTGCTAGGTTAATGGTTGGACTTGATGATCTTAAAGGTCTTTTCTAACCTAAATGATTCTATGATTCTAATTTTTATTTTTTTAAAGGACCACGTATTCATTTAGAGTCTAAATAGTTTGCATCTGGAAAACATTTCTGAGATGAGTCAAGACCAGTGGTTTTAGAACTTTAAATTCAAGCTCATTTTTCCCTGGGAATCTGCTGATTGAGACATTTATACCACTTGCTTTCTTAGGACCTTTATGCTGCCACCCACAATTATAGTATCTAATCACAGATTTGTCTTGAAGTTACAGTATATATTCATTGTATTTTAATAGGGGCAAAATAAACTCTGTACTTTTCAAATGCATCTGGCAAGTTTGACAGAAATACCCACCCACTGTGTATTTACAGATGCTTAGATTATTGATTATTGCAATGAAGAAAAATAAAAAAAAAGTAACTATGAGAGCACATTCTCCCACCAAGCCAACAAAAGAAAGTTGTGGTTGTCTGGCATCCTTTTTTTTCTTTTCTTTTTCAGAAAACTGAGAACAAGATGGCTTGATGATTGTACTGTGACCAAATCCCTTGTACTGACCACTTTTGAACCTATATTTATACATGTTCCTGTAAAGGGAAGGGCTGTCTGACCCAATTACACTAAAAGGAAAACACAAGAGCAGAACATCTATTTTTCTTTTGAAATATTTTCCACCATTTATCATGCCTTCTTGCTTTCATCAGTATTAATGTCAATCAACTTTTTTTTTTTTTTTTTTCAGAAATGTTTCTTTTTACCTTAGAAATCATTTTTTTATCTATGAAAATGGAAGACAGGACAGCAAATTTTCAGTTATTTATATAAATTTTTCATTCACATTAAAATATGTAGTTCAGTTGTTTAGCCTTGACATCCTCTAATGTCTGTTTTTACTTTAGCAGTTGAGTGCCTTCTAGCGTCATCTATTTTGTGTTGCACTGTTGCATTCATCCCATTCATGTCCAGGATTGAATGGATCCAGCATGTGGCTGAGAACAGGACTGAATGTAACCAGGAGCGGGGCTGCTACAGGATGCTGGGAGGGAAGGATATCTCCTAACACGCTTTTTCTCCCCCACCCAGTAATCTCTGATGACTGACTAAGGTGGGACTTTCAGGATTTGGCCACTTCATTCACTGTGCATAGTCCAAAACACTTTTACTGCAGCTGGAAACAAGTACCTTTCTAATGGTATGGGATTCTAGGTTTTGGCAATGAAAGATGAAATTACAAATGAATTGTGAAAACATCTTCTTGGATCAGTCATTTGCCTCTTCAGTAATTTCACTTAGCCTTTTTTTTTTTTAAATAGCTTTTGTTCAAAGTACTAGAGATGCTTGCTTAGTTATTCAGCGTGTTTGTGCTCTGAGTGCCTCTGATGATTTTTTGGCTTCAAACTGTCCTCAGGAAGCTATTCATAGCAATTCACACGTGGAGGGCAGTCCTCATCTTCAGTTAATTTGAATGTGAAAACAGATTCCAGATATTTTACCTTGCATTTATTTATTTTAGTAGACTTTTCAGGCTCTTCATATGTATTTTATTAGGCCTCTCTTCATCAGTTCACTCACTTTCTCATCAAGTTCACACCTCTTCATGTTACACACACCCCCCCCAACACAGACTCACAAATGCACATGATGTATTGCTAATCCAAAATTACTTTCTAAAGCACAGACTCAGAATCAGACTGTCCTGCTCACGTTCAGACCTTTCCACTGCAGAAAATCAGGTTCAAGGAAATAGCATTTCGTCATTTAATCAGACACTAGTAAGCTTCTTGGCATAACAAGATTGAGACCTCAAGACTCTGTGTCCTTATCAGAATAATTAGCTAAAGTCAATCTTGAATCTCCCTTGCTGCCTTGTTACCCCTATATGTGTCTCATACTCAGTCAACACAGATAGCAATTTATTATTCCCTTCTTCCCTCTGGCAGCCGTTGACATTCCAACATTAGATACCGGAGTTGGTGATGGCTGCTCTGTCACTATATATCCCCAATTAGGTGAGTGGAGTTACCAGCCTACTGACCATGTGTAAGAGAACAGTCAATTGATAAGTTGGCGGGAGAACAGTTGCAAATTAAATGTAACGAGATCAGTCTGGAAGTTGGTATTAAAAATATCATTTTAAACTGAGTAATTTGATATTTGCCAAAATGTTTTCCATTGTTCAGAAGCTTTCTGCAGCCCCCCGCATAACCACGCAAGTTTCTACTTTTACAAAACATTGGAGCAGTCACATATTTTGGAACAACGGTGCCAGTAATATTCCCTGTCTTTGAGAGACATGGAAGAAGACAGCTGTGATTCCTGAGACTTCTCAAAGGATAATACTCTTGAATCACTGCTTTAAATGAGTATTTTGTTATAGGTTACAGAATTAGGAGGCAAAAAAATCTCTTATGTAAAAAAATAGGAAAGGTAAAAGTCTGCTAGAATGATGACAAAATGTTTTCTCCTTTTTTTGACTAGAAGCATTGTTCTCACCCCCTGAGAAATGTCTTATCTTGCTGAGTGAGACATCTGATATGCGGTTTACTACCCCCTTTTATACACACAGTCCTTCCACAGCATCTCAATGCTACGAAGTCAAGGTGGAGAGAAGCTCTTCCACTTTGCCATTGATCTCTCCAAAGTTCATGTCTTCCTGTGACATCTCAGTCTAACTCTGAGCCACAGATAAACATTTTCTTTGATTTCCAGGTGATTTAAAGACAAAGAATATTAGGCTCCTCAGTTGCATAGGCACTGTTAAAACATATATGGAAGTATTTTCAAGAAAGCAACCTCTCTGCAAGATGCTGGATTTCTTGAAATACTCAATGGGATCTAATAGATAAATCTGGGTACTGTGGTTGTCAGTGAGGCTCTTTAATTTAATGTAGAGGATGAATTGAACAGGAAACTATTATTATATATATTAAATAAAATTCTGGGTGTTTAGTTTGTTTTGGTCCAGATATTTTTGCCTCTAAACATGCCTTTTGGCTTCATGCCTCATACTGCATCCAAGGTGTATTATTATGGCATAATACTGCACATCCTGTCGTGCCGTATGTTCCAGCAGATGTTCTTCAGAATCATTTTTCCACCATTTGAAATTCATTTTAGTAGATTCTTTAATTACATAAGGTTCTGATTCTTCTGCAATTCAAAATGCAAGACTCTTATGATTTGAATGTATGTATAACTTATACATACATATCCACAATTGCATATTAATATTTATACCTAGTGTCTGCATACCACATACACAGCTACATCTCTTTAATATTAATCCATAGCCATGTGATAAACAACAGGAGTGAAATTAGTGTTTAAGCCAAGATCTGCAAAGATAGAAAATATCCAGTTTGGTGCATTTGGAGCTTCAGGGAAAATTTGTTATAAATGATCTAGTTTCATCCGAAGACTTGTCATCCTTTTTCATGGGTGATACTAAAATGAAATTCTCAGATTAGTAGAGATGAATAACTATTTTTAAAGGAATTTATCTTTTCTAAAAAAAAACTTGAAAAACTACTACCCAAAATTATTTATCCCAATATAGTGATTCACATGTTGTTTTGTGACTGATTTGGTTGCTTTATTGACAGAAGTTTTAGGCATATTTTACATTTATTACTGCTTGGGTTTGGATTTTTTTGTGTGTGTGTGTGTGATTTTGGTTTTTCTTTCGAAAGAATGGAACTATTTCTTTATATCTCTTTGAAGAGATTCAAATATTCTGGATTTATTGGCCAAAAATAAGAATTAATGAGAAAAATCTGTTTGCTAAATATTCCAGATTTTCTGTTTTAATAGACAGATGTTTATGAATGTGGTTCTTTAAAAGGTCTGATTCAAAACTCACGGAAGGAGATCAGAAGCGCCCCCACCCAAATTTGATGGGCTTGGAGTAGAGTTCAGAAAATAATGAACAAATCTGATTCTGCTTAGTACTGGTCTTGCCCGTGTAAATGTTTTAATGGTTTATTACAAAGGAAATCTTAGTGAAATAAAATGAATCAAGATCTTTGCTGAGTCTTCATCTGCAGTCACAGTCTTTTGTGGAATGACAGCTATTTCCATGATAATAAGCTGGATCTTTACAAATGGACAATTCAGTTGGACCAGCAACCTCCTGGGACCCAAAACTGCAGAGAGGGTTGGGGAGGGCAAGGAGTGGGGTTAATCTCTTTGGGATTTTGGTTTTACACAGGGAGTTTTGCTAGCATCAGGTCCTCAGAAACTAAGCATTAGGTGCCAGGAATCATGCAATGACTTAACATTCATGATGCCTTTTATGAGATGATACATTCCTCGTGTTTGTCTTCTGGTTTGAAGCCTTTTGAGCCACCACGCTCATGTTTTCCAAATATTTCTGTATAACTGAGAGAGCTGGAAAATTACTTTTAGTTATTCATTAAGAGGGAAGTTGAAATTCTCGTATAATCCATGTCTCAAAGGTCTGGGGGTCTAAGAAAAACACCTAATACCACGAGGAAATTGCAACACTTGGCAACTTTGCTCAGATGAATCATAAAGCTTGAGACTCAACAACTTTTGCTCTAAGTGAAATATACGCCACTTCCACTTGCATGTACAGGCAGCTGGCAGAAATCTTCACATTAATTATTTAAGAAAAAGCAGCTAAGGAGCCTCCTCTTGTTCAGCTCAAATACGTCTTTACACTGGACCAAAAGCCTTCACAATTCCTCCTCAAACCTGAGAGGCCGAAGGCTAAAAAATAAACTCTCAGAAGTAATGTTCTTCTCTGGAAAACTTCACTTGTCTCTGTCAGGTCATGCTTTGCGTACCAATGAAGCTCAGAGGTGAGTTGTGAAGGTTATTCCAGTGTTCGCTTGCAAACACTATAAACCAATCACCCTGTCTGATGTGCTGCATATTTCACATATATTTTCTGGGGCAAAGAATAAAATTCCCCAGACTCCTTTTTTTTTTTTTTTTTACAAATTAGTAATGGACAGTAAATATCTTACAAATTACTAAAAATGCTTAAAATAACTTTCATACCTGCTGGTGATGTTTCCTGGTTTGTTTTTCAGTATCTCAGATCCTTTATTGGTCATGAAGCTAAGTCTGTATGTCCCACTGGGAAGCCAAGATTCTCCCGCTGCCAGCTGTATTCCTGGTCTCCTTTCCATAGGTGTTTGGTTTATGAGAATCAAACCATTGCAGATTGCAGACTACCAAATTAAGTTCTCAAAATGCTGACAACCTAAATGCTGTCACATGTTAATGTTATTACATCACTGAAAGTCAGAGTTGTCTGTACCCAGAAGACACATTAGATTGTTGTTTGTGCATTGCTACCCATCTGGTGAGTAGCTAATTATTTGGACCCCTTCCAACAGGGTCCAACAAGCACCTGGCAGAGGATGTGCATCTGTTTCATTTTGCCATTGCAAAGGAGTGTTACAGACCCTTTTTGGTTGTCATTGTTTAATTGTAAAATTACATCTGAATGGCAAGAGTGAACTTGGGCCAATATCTTGAATGGGACTGTGGAGGTTGGGTATCTATTAAATTTAATCTCCCCAGGCTCCCTGTATCATCAGCAGGAAAAAGCATGTTTCTGTAGTCAACCCTTCAATGACTTGTGTCCCTGGGCTCAAGTTAACATTTGTGAATATCTCCTCCTCTCCCCATTACCTAATCTATCAGCAGAATTTTCTGAAGCACTAGCTATAAGCATGTAGAACTCAAGGTCTTACTGAATTTCAAGGAGACTTTGAAACTCTCCTCCTGAGTTTCATGTTAAAAGATGACCAGGGTATTTAAATTTTCAAGTCAGTTATGGTAAGGCACTTCTACCTTGTTCCAAATTTTGTGCTGGAAGAATAATTTTGCAGTTGTGAGTCCCCAAGTATTGTTTTGAGGATAAGTTACCCAAAATGACAGCCATTCCCCTGGCAGCCAAAACCAGCCCATGTGATTATTCTCTGATGCTTTTGAAATATTTTTCTGGTGTGTAGGAAGATGCAGACATATGTTGAGTGCCTTCTGATGCACCCATGCATGATGCGCTCCATGTGCTTTGGTCCATCATCTCCAACCAGACTGACATGGAAGAAGTGGATTGTTGGAGTTTTTGTTGGAGGGTCCAGTTTGCTTTACAACTGACTACCCGTAGCCTGACGAATTTAGCGTCTGGGAACAGAGCATTGAAAAGGTTGAACTATCCTGTCTAAGAGAGAATGGCTTGAATAATGCATGTGTTAAACACTGTTCATTCAGACCATGAGCAGCTTCTTGATGTAATCTTATTCATTGCATTTATATTTGTAAATCAAGAAGGGTTTTGTTCACACTGTGTTTTGGGATTCATATGAATACTCATATTTGCATGTGGACAAGGCCTTCTGTCAGCTATGGAATATTTGTGGCCTGTGGTATGCATAAGGTCATGCTAAATAAAGCCCCCCCTTCCAGTCTAAAAAAAGTCTACAAAATCTGTCCAAAATGCTTCAGAAATCCTGTGAGGCAATGGGAAGAACACCATGTGCCTCGTGCGAGCAGCGACATGCTGTGAATAGCAAGTGCCCAACGAGCAGTTAAATTGAACAGTATGTAAACAACCCGCAAGGTGAAATTTCTCAATGTAAACTGCAAACAAAATGATTAACAAATTATTTGGTAAATCGGTTGTTCTATCGGCATCAGATTTAATAAAGCCTGGGGTTCTTTTGGAGGGGTGGCAGCAGAGAAAGAGTTGTTTTGATTTTATGGCCAGGCATTAAAGCATTTCTGCTGCAATTAATCCAGGAGGTATTCACGGGCTATGACCAGCTCGTGTGCGTGTGCTGGTGGAGAGGTCAGCTGCTGCCACCAGAGAAGACGGACAGTTTTGGTGCTGTTTTTCCTTCGACTAGAGCAATAATAGCATTTGTCCCCTCTACCCAGCCATTTATCTCACTGGAATCTCAGCTGAGTGACAGTGAATACAATATCTTAGAGACTGTGGGAAATGTATCGTCAGTGAAGAATGGCATACAGCACATCTGTACTGCAGCTGTGCCAGGCTGGCTGGTGACACGTCACAGCTGAAAAGCAAATGCATGGCAAGTCTCATGTGTGCTTGCCATATGCCACCAATATTGCAAAAGTTTGTCACGTTTGGATTCACCATTTCTGTTTGCATTAGTGCCACTTGCAAAGTGTACAAGAAGCTCTGGTCTCCCTGGTTTCAGATGGTGGCATTTTGCTGAACCCTCATAATTAAGAAGAGAATTACACCACATGGTTTCACAAAGCAAATGTGTGAATTGAATGTGCCCATGTATACATCAATTTTGCCTTAAATTACATAAAGATTTTCTTGCCTTTCTTATGTAGATTCTGTGTTGTGTATATATCTGCATTGTGTATGCATAGATTAACCAGGACCACTGGTCCACCAAAGTCCTGATTACCCAAAACATCTGCTGGCATACAGTATTTCAGACCTCCGAAAGCGTGTTTTCATCATAGACATTGCATGCACTTCTTTGCTATTTTGTCACACACCTTAGCATAACCTTGGCCAACCAACCTCCTGCTCTATGATCTGTTCTGTCTTCATCTGAAAATCAACTGGTGTCTTTCACTTGTAAACTTGAAGCCAGGTTTATGTGAGTCCAGCTATCAGGTCTTGAAATCATTTGGAGCCAAAGCCTAAAGAATACCTAATCCTCTTGGATCAACTTGAGTTTCTTCCCATCTGCTGACGAGGGGGTGGAACGATGGTGAGTCATAAAGAAACTCAGGCTGATGGGAGCCAAGGAGCAATTCCTTAAACTGTCTCTCAGTTTCTCCTAACTATTCCTACATGTTCTTCCTCCTTCCCAGTGCAAAGCCAAAGATGCAGCTTACCCTGCTAGCGGAAAAAGGCTCACACATTGATGCACAGTGTGAGCTCTGAGGCTACCCTGCACGGGGTTGATGCCTGCTCCTCCACTCTGTTCCCATGCAAACTCAATCAGGGATTTTTTAAACCCTTTATTAAATTAATTTAATTTATGTTTAGGTTGGTCAGAGATGATGAAGAGCTCAAAACCACTGGGCAACCTGAATTTTTAAGATAAGGTCATAGCTCAGTTTAAACATATTCATGACTATCAGTCAATGCCTAAACATGATCTGTCTCTAGGTGCTTCTTGGAGAAGCACTATGAGGAAAAAAAATATAAATCTGGTTATTGATTCCCTAATCTCCTTTTCTGGGGGATATTATTTCTCTCCTTTCTCCTCTTATCCTCTTTTTCACCTTCTTTGGGATCAAGAGCAATTGTTCTCAGATATGGTTTAAAACATTATCTGAGTACGAAAGTATTAGCTGAGTATGAAAAGACAGCAGTGCTCAGTCTTCTGAAATGGTATCATTAGGACTATCAGCAGGAGGAATCCTTTCAGATGCATGTACTCCCTATTTCACCATGAACCCAATTTCATTCTTTCTCCCACTTCTCTTTCTGTCTCTTTCTAAGGGAGTGCAGCCCATGCTATTTTTGTACAAAATCGTGATTTCTTATTAAGCACACCAGCACGCTGTGAGCAGCATTGGAAGAAAATGACCAGAAGAATAAAATTTTATTTCTAGTTTATATTGCTGGTTTAGCTGGTAAAAGTCTGAAAAGTTGCTTCCTTACAGTACAATAGTCTACTTCTCAGGAGGAGACAAGCATTCTGAGATGAACCCACTGCCTTTCATTGCTATACAAGATGTTAGGTGTAACAACAATGCTTACAAATTAAAAATAAGTAAATAACAAGGTTTCTCATAGTCACATTACACACACACTTTTGTGAACCTCATGCAGCTACTTATTTTGCTGTCAGTAGGGCAGCATTTTTAAAGCCCAAACCCCTCATTCTCTGTGCAGAACATTTTTTAAACCAATTCTATGTTAAAAACATGAAAACAGTAAATTAAGTAACATGCCATCAGTTTGATAACACATTTTTCTGGATTTCTTTTTTGTGTGAATCATTGTTATATCTGAAACTGGTCTATATAAGTAGAATAGAGTATGGGGTATATGGCAGAAAATTCTCCCTGTCTGGGTGAACGCAGGAATCTCTGTGGCACTTGGCCAGTGTTGTGCAGACAGGTATATGCCTGAGGCATTTCTACTATAAAATACTAAAACTGAATATCAAACACATCTGATCACAAATTGAAACTGACTTGATTTTCATTACGATAAAAAGGCCTTCCTGAAGCAATAAATATTTATCCAAATGTAGCTTGTTCCCAGAAGATGTAGATCTGTATTTCTCCTGATTGACCTTGGTCACTCTACTGAAGCAGTCAAGTTAAGGGCACAGACCCCTCAGATATGAAAAAGGGAAGGAGACACAACGTGTGGAAGTTTCTCTCTCTTTCCATCAGTTACCAGAACAGCAGAGCAAGCTCTCAATTAAGGTGTCGCAGTTAAGTGTCTAAAGAAAGGTGACTTGAGCCCCAGTGCTCATACTAGGAGATATTACAGTATGGATTGTTCGGGGATAAATCCTCTTTTAACTAGGAGAAGCATGCTGGAAGAACAATTTTCCAATGAGGACATATAAATGGAGTACTCAGAGCTGTAATAATAACTGAGATCCTTATTAAGTGCCTGTTTTGCATGCTTCATGGCTGCTTCGAGCAGCCGCATGAAAAAATTAGATGTTCTACTGGGGAACGTGCTATCTAGACTTAGCCTTGAGACTCCAAATACAATTTACCATGTATGTTTGTGATTAATAAACTATGTGCATAGATTACAACCTTCTAATTTACATATTAATAAAAATGAGTTATCCTTAGTTTATGCACAATCTACTGTATTAGCTGTGCCCTTTCTTGTTTGGGGTTTATAAAGAATGTGTGTGAAAGAATGTGTGTAGAATGAGCTTCGAGGGCTTCAGAATTACAGCAAACAAAATTTGCACATCCTCATAGGTTGCTGCATAGGGAAGACTTCTGCTTTTACGTATGAAACTTCTCACTTGTGATTCATCAAAGTTCGTTCAAACCCTTTCTCTTTTTCCCTCTGCTGGAGTATCTCCTGCATGGAGAATGCTTCCCAGGACGGCATTCTCATATGTTTCATGGCCTTTTTCTTGCCCTATAGCTTCGCGTTGGTGAGACCCTTTTCTTCCATCTGGATACAAAAAGATACTAAAAGTCAATGGCCTAGCTTTACATAATTCTTCATAATTCTGCATTAGGTACAGTTGGGAACATGAATCTTTCCTGACTTGAGGCCAAAGGGCTCTACTTCCTACCTGAAACACACCCACAAAGCCTCCATTTCTCCTAGCCAAGGCAAAACACTGTTTCCATGCATATTGTTGGCTTTACATCCTCAAGGCATGCACTTAAATCAAAAGTTGGTCTAACATAACATAAACATTTGTGTATGCCAGTCTCCACAGTGTCTTTTTTTCTTTTTTAGCTTGCCTCTAAACATAATTACAACTTGCCTTTCCATTTGGCTGTGCTAATCTGGCATTTCTGTTCTGAAGTAGAGCCTTCCAGGGCTAGCAACGTAACATCCTCGGTTAAAAGACCCAAACAAAAAAATACTAGTGTGCTGATACACAAAGAGTTTTGTTCGGGTACAGCAAAGAGTTAAACTTATTCTGTTCATTCACCCCTTACTTCATTAGTATTGAGTTAGACTATATTTTGGGGGCTTAGATAAGTTCTTTTATTAATTCATCAAGTCGGTAAATTGAAAATATTAATAATACTTGCACTGTACAATATTTGTATTTGTACAATATTTGAATTGTAAATATTTGTAATTTTTTACTGTATTGTAAGAACTCCCAGTTCTCCTACCTCCAAAAGACATTTAGGTATATTATTGTTTCACCTTAGTGATATACAAGAAATGCCTTTCAGTAGTTTCATTCCAGAGTAAATCTCCCGAACTTTTTGTACAGACTGTATTTTAAAATGAGGAGAAGTTCAAACAAAAACTTTCAGAGTTAGTCAAAGGTACTAAGCTACTCTCAGAGGTAGTCACAAGAAGTTTCCAGCTACAACAGCACGGCTGAAGCAGTGTGGAAATATGTGTGCGTGCAAATTTGTACATACTCCTCTGCTACTGATTCCACAGACCACGAATCAATGGGTGAGAGCTGCTTATTAGATGGTAAATTTGCTTGGATACATGTTTCATGCCAGATAAAATTGACTAACTCTGTGTTATGAAACAGTTAGCATGCTTGGACATAGAAATCCAGTCTGGGAAACATTATAGTCTATTCTACATATGTCTCTATGCTGTTGAAATTTGTTCTTGGCCTGCAGCAATTAAAATGCATCACAATGGGTTTCAGTTCCAGATGAATGCCCGGATTCACGTACGGGATCCACAGACCTGTGGACAATTAGGAGTCTTCATGCACTGTAGGTGTCTAAACTCCTATTGTTGATGGAGAACATGTCAGTATTGTCAGTGCTGTCCACCTGTGAAGAAAACACCTAAGGCTTGATTGAGATGACCATACAGGACTGCTCAGTGTAATCTGAGGTGCTCTAGCATGCTCATGATCTGCACGAAGCTGGTAGTTCTCTTGTAGGTGGCACCTACAAGTCAGCCAGATTACCCTATGGCATCTCAAACGACACTAAGGCATCTACTTGTGGGAAGCAGAGCGAGAAGCCCAGTGGCTGGTCACTTGCACTGCTCTTTGGTCTGGGACTGA
The DNA here is from genome assembly GCF_011004875.1 of Balearica regulorum gibbericeps. Lineage (NCBI taxonomy): Eukaryota > Metazoa > Chordata > Aves > Gruiformes > Gruidae > Balearica > Balearica regulorum. The sequence goes on along the minus strand of NC_046184.1, from coordinate 211,743,185 downwards.
CCATCACAGGGTCTGAAGCATTGAACTCACAGCTCCGTAGGAAGGCACATCATGATACTGATCCATGGAAAACAGACAGTTGTTTAGTCTGGTAGGTTTGTTTTCAATAAGCTCAATGAAATAAACTGACTCACCCTGAAGCTACGTAACCACTGTATTCAAAACAAGGCCTGGATGGGCAGAGGCAGGGGTCTGGAGAAGTAAGGAAAAGTGCAATTTTTCCTTTCAGCAGCAACTAGTTGTTTGATGAAATTAAACATAATGTGGAATTACACTCTCTACATTTTGACAAAACTGAACTCTGCAGCTCTGGGGATGGAAGGAGAAGCTTGACTAGATTTGAGGTGCTTCCATCACCTGGGGAAGAGGAAGAACTAGGATGGAAATCCAGAGGGATCTATGAAAGCCCAGTTCCCTGTTTCTGCTGCTGCCAGAGAAACAGATTGAAAGAACAGCCTTATGAAAGAGGTCAAGACTTTGAAGCTGACCATTGTTACATGTTTATACCTTCTCTTTCTTCTCCCACAAGTCTCTTTGATTGTTTGCATTTCTTCTGTACCTTATCCAGATATTTGATAAACCACAGCGCACATGGCTCAAGACTTTGTTTACCTGGCCGCAGCCCCAAAAGTCATCATCTTTTGTCTTCTTAAAGAAGGCAATTTTCCCCCATCTCTGTTAGCCCAATTGCCAACTGCAGCTCTCTTGCCATTTGTTATTGATCAGGGAAGTAGTTGGGGAATTTTCTTTGTTAGGAGGGATCCCCAGAGGACAGAAAAAGGGCTCAAGTCTGGTCAGGTTTGCAAATGTAGATGGGTTCCCAGATACTCGGAAAGATAAAAATAGACATTTTCAATCCGTATCTTGCTTCAGACATTACAAGTACAGAGAAATGGCAAGACCATGTCAAACTAGGCTTTCAGTATAGCCAATGGTTTCAGGAAAAAAAGGCCGTGCTTCACTTTCTGTCAAATGGAGACATTTTTTTCCCTCACTGGTTACTTATCTCATTCACTCTGTCTCCAGATTGCAGGGAAGGGCTGTTAATACAGGTGTTAGGGCATGTCTGTATGCTTATGTATATACTGCTGTACACTCGTTCAAGCTGCTGGTAAGTGAATCAGTGTTTGGCTGTATTAGGACAGCATCATGCCCAGAAGCTTTATATGTGGTTTCTGTAAAAGATTTGAAATGCTCTTTAGCCCTCAGCCAGGAGTAAATTCCATATCATTTGTCTGATGCCACAGCGTGGGCTCCCTGCACCAGGAGCTACTTCTCTTTCTTTCTTTCTGGTGGGCTCCAGGTGCCACCAGAGCAGGAATATTACTCAGTGGGCAGCATATTATGAGTTTCACAGGGAAAATGTATGCTGCTTACTACCTAATTTAAGATCAATGTAAGAAAGTAGTACCTCCTGCCCAACTGGGAGGACAGAATAGTCTGGAAAAAAAAGAAAAAAATCATAGCTCATGCAAAACATTGACAAAATAGGCTATCAGAACCAGCCAGGAGGAGGTAATGGAGAAAAGAAAGGTCTGTGACCTTGCTAACTGTTGGGCACAGAGAGCTCTGAGCTAGCACTGACCTGAGCAGGCAGTCCAGATGGTGTAAGGTGCAGGTCAGTGCTGCATAGATATAAACAGGTTGGCTCTGGAAGCTATTTTGCTGTTTTTATGTGGCACCGTACCTGAGCCACCTGTATGTGTCCAGGATTGAGCTAAGTTCCTTGGAAATAGCTTAGATATTTTCACATTGCACTTCACCGGTCATAAAGACAGAGGATTGAAACTGTACTGCATGCATCTCCACTCCTAGTACAGATAATATACCTGGGTGTGATCAAGAGCTGATTGCATTAAGTATTTCAAAGAGGACAGACAAGATTGTTGGGTGGGTTTTTTTGCAAATGCAGAAAAATAGTTCAGAATTTGGGATTTCACTGTAATGCTGAGTTCCATTTCATGGAGATTTTGCTGAGTTTTGCCTTCACTCTTGAGAATCACTCTGACATTAAAGAAAATCATTAGACATAGCCGATTCTTCCTTAAGGGCCATATGGCAGTCTATAGGAAAAGGGAAATAAATGTTATGGTAAGTTAACTGCATAGTGGAGCTGTAATCACAGGAATCCTGTCACCTCCAATGTTATGACCCTTGATTAATCTTTATAACAGAGAGAAAATAAATATAATCAGTTTGTTTATTAGCATTTATATAACTTTATAGTTGCATTTAATTCTTAGAATGTTAATTACTATCTGTGATTAATCCCTCTCATGCTGAAAAGTTTTTACTGCCGGCTATGTCTTTAAGACTTTGTGTTGATTCACATGTAATTTAAGTTGACAAGGACTCCAGCAGTATAAAAGGGAACAAAGAGCCTGGTTTCAAGGTCTAATTTAGTTGTGGCTTCTGTATGGCTGATGCAAGACTGACTGGCTGTACTTTGATGGTAATATTAAGTCTCACCACTCCCCGAGTGAGGATTGAAGTAATTAGCAGGGCTTAGTGCCAGAAGGCAATGCAATTCGCCATGGTTGAACCTAATTCAAGATTTATGGAGCGAGAATTTCAGTTATTTGTGGGGTTTTAGCCTACTAATTTTTCTACTTTGAAGGTATTCTGACAACCTGTTTATTTTCTTATATATGTTCTGTTTAATATATACCGTTTCTACCTGGGTTCTTAACTGAGAACTGGGTTCTTAACTGCAGACTTTTATGGTGCAATATGGGGAGGAACTCAGAAGTTCCAGTTACTTGTCCTTTGAAATGGACACTGTGTTTTTCAGTTCTCTTTTTGATGGCAAGGGAAAGCGTAGGCGGCAACACCAGTTCATAGAAAGCTTTTAATTTCTTCCTCATTATTCCATAGCATAGTGTTGGCTGTGTAATTGTTAACAGCAATTTAAAAGTACTTCCCATAGTTCCCAGAGCTAGTAGGAGCAAGGTATTAAATCTGGAGTTCGCAGGGCCCCTGGATTAGACTGCAGGTCAAAAAGGTTTAGTGTATATACTCTAGACGCTAGGTATATAGTGTATAAAATCTGTATGTATATAAAGTACACTTAAGACTATACTAGATTCTGTAGAGTACTGAGTCTTTGCCCCAGTGGAGAGGTGGCACTGTTCAGTTCAGTTTAGTGGCATCCAAAATTCTTGCTCCTGGGAAACTCTTGTAAGTGAAGTGAATCAAGACGTGAAATTTTGCAGTTTCCCACTAAAATATTTTTGCAAAGTATACAATTCTAGAAATAACAAGAAACCTTCATCTAGGCACCTTGTTTTGTCATTTGTAATATAATTATCTAGATTAATATAATAAGGAAGGCTTTGACATTTCTCCAAAGATCAAAAGAATTTGAAATGATGCCTTTACCCTTTTTAAAATCATACTGTTTGTTCATTTTTTGTTGAAAGCATGGGAAAAGTCAAGACATTTGCATAAAACATTTTATTTTGTTGAATCACCAAAAACCTTGGAAAGGATGAAGCTGAAAAGCTTTGCTTAAATGGCTCTGTGGTGTAGATACTGGTTAACAGAAGAAAAATAAATGCAGCATTTTGCTGTCACCTGGGTTTTTTTTGGTGAGGTTACTTTCCTAGCAGCCACTAATGATTTTCCTCCCACACACTTACATAGGTAACTACTCAAACATACCAACTAAAAGTGACTGTATAAAAATCAATGTGTGTATCTTTCAGGGGTATTAAAAGCATTTCCATCATCCATGGATTTGGGATTGTTGGTGTGATAATCTTCCACCAGTCGGATGTGCACGTGCATTGCTGGGCAATTTTCAGATGTGAGACAGCAGCAGATTTAGGCTTTGCACTACTCCCCCGTGAAAGATTCCTTTGGCTCCTCTTTGAGAGCATGCCTTGGTGTACGGTCATTCACTTAGCGCCTAATACCTAAATTGTGAAAGGTGCTTCAGGCCGAGGCATCCTTATGTGTAAAGTGCCAAAGCTTTTATTTATTTAGTATGGAGAGTGTTGATAGCATTTAGCTCAGAACAAGGAGGGAGGGGGAAAGCCTGTAGGGAATCTGAATCTCTACGGTTGTGTGTTGCTCTGCTGAGGAACTTCTCTGTGTTCCCACTTAAAGAGGTAAAGTGCATATCCCACTATTTGGTTGGCCAGCTAAGATTTTTGGTGTGAAACAGCTCAGCAGGAGCTCAGCATGAGGCTGTGGTTTGAATTAACTCATATATAAAAAGTATAGGAGTATCCTCACGAGAACTTGTCAGGGCTGTAGCAATTTGGAAAAGTTTTCTTTTACATGCAATATACACATTAGGGAAAAAAAAACCCAAAAAAGTTTTGCAAGTCCAAGATGAAATTTCCAGTCCAAGACAAAGAGAAAAGCATATGCCATTAAGGTAGACATTTCTCTGTAGTTGATCCAAGTCAAGCAGAGCAGGCTGTAAACACTGGTGTGCAGCACTCAGACCGAGTATCCTATTCACCAGTTATTTTGGAGATCTTTGTTCTTTCTATTTCTTTCTTTTAATAAAAGTTTCAGGTTTGCAAAATTCATACAACTAGAGAAAAGGACCTGCCTTCTCTCCCACCACCACCTGAAGGCATTTTATCTGCTCTCCCACCCAACAGCAAAGCTGCCTACTGACTAACTATCACTATAAATCTTGGTCCCAATGGTTCTTTTTCTAAAGACTGTGAAGTAATTACCATGAGTTTATACTCAATTATGGAGCCAATGACCCAGATTCAGCTGACCTGACTTTTGCCTTCAATATTGGGAACACATAGTTCACAATTAACGATTCCCTCAAAAGCTGGAGCAGAGGGAAAACTGCTTCCAAAGGGTGATTAAACCTATCCCAAACCAGTTTACTACCAAGGAAGCCTGTCTTTCTACCGACTATAGAGAAAGCCTGGGACTCTAGCTTAAATGGGAGTCCTCACTTTTAGACATCTAAATCTACACAAGGTCTCTCCCAACCTAGGATTTCGCAAGAGAGGAAAACCGCTTTAAACTGGCAGAGAAGGGCATTGCGGGACAAGTGAGTAGCAGATTAACCTAAATTCAGACTGGAGATCAAACTAGCCGATTTAATACTCCCTCTGAGTAGTTGGTATGTATACCAAGCGTAGTAATCTATTAAATAACCTTATTACATGAGCACAGGAAGGAGTTTGGGAATTGATTTATAGATGGTTAACAGGCAAAATGTTGAGATTAACATAAGGAGTTAATAAGGGCCTGTAGCAGATCTGCCAACTAACATTTCCAACATAGTTAACATACAGAGCACTGCGGCATTTAAATCTTAGCACTCCGATTTGAGAGATTTCTGACTGGGATGCAGCCCTCCTTCTCAGCTGTTGTCTTCCCTGAGGCTAGGGGGGAAGTAAAGTTGAATAAAACCATGGATGTATATAGGGTCCAATCCTGCTTTTCACACAGAAAATTATTTTTTAAATATTTTTAAATTATTTTGCCCTCATTCTGTAATTTCCAGCCTATGGCTTGCACATAATTGAAATTGATTTAAATAATATTTTTTTAAAAATTTAGATTGAATTGTAGCAAGTTAAATTGTGAAGAAATCTTGGATAATTTATCTTCTCTAATGAACAAACGATGTATTTGAAAAATAGCTTTCCATTTAAAAAAAAATTTGTGCTGAACTCTTTTTTTTTAAAAAAAAAACAGACAGAATTTATATATTGTGTTGATGCTTTTTGTTGTTAATCATAAAATAGATGACTCGAATATATCTCGGTTGATTCTAGCTGTGTTGGCCCACTACTAGCCTTTAAGGACATTCTTGGCTAACAATATGAAGCAGCTATGTATTTCTTCTGTGCTCTAACGTTAAAAGAACAAAAGATCTTCAGTTATGTGTATCTCTTTCCTGCAGGTTTATATCCTTATCTAGCATTTCAGCATTTAGCCTGAATGTGCTTTTGTACCTCTGTGTATAAAAGAAGATGAACAAATTACACACTGTGTCTTACCTCTGCTTGCTGTATTTCCCCGGCTCTAGCATCCCTACAAGCCTGTGTATAAGAAGCATCATCTTGTGTTTGTGTTGTGTGGAAGTAATTAGTGCACTGAACTATGAAAGGCTGGGAGCTTATTTAAAATTAATTCTTTCAGAATAGCATCTTGCTGCAGTGAGGAGACAGATTGTTATATCTTGAAAAATCTTTAGCTGAAGTAAAAAAAAAAAAAAAAAAACACCACCAAACCCACATTTCTAGCTGCATTCTTTTACCTACCAACAAAATGCTACATTCTTCATTGACACAGACTGTTATTCTAAACAGCACGACGGGCTTTAAGTTTTTATTCATCTTGTCTTAGAGACACTGGGTTGCATCCTGAACATATTGAAATCAATGCTAGAAGTCCTGTTGTGAAGAATGCTTCCAAGGAGTAATAAATAGTCAGGCTCATGGAGGATAAAAACATGTCTATGCAATGAGCCATCCCGAGAACTAATGGGATTTTAATGGTATTGACCTGATATACAGACTTTATACTGGCCTCTTCATGGAATGTGTGGTTTATTTTACAATTGGAAATACGTATATGCAGGGCCTGCTGTTCAAATGAACTCAGGACCTGCAACTGGAGCCTAAAAAAGCAGCTTCAGCTTCTCTAATGTGGCTTTCTGCCCAGCCATACATTGTATGGTGAGAGCTGCTGGGTGCTGCAGACATTTGAAAGCCTGGTCTTAATTGTGGGAGCATTAGGGAAAAAACATCTGTTTGTAGAAGAGAAATACAAGAAGATGAGTAATCTCCATTGAAGTCCATGAGAACTGCTCCTCTGCAGAGCAAGAGATCTCGACCAGGGGTGGAGGAGCTTCAGTTGTACACTCATTGTGTTAGAGTGAACGTTACAGCTGCAGCCCATTTCTGTCTCTTCCAGCATGGCAGCTAGGAGAACCACCTGAAAAGTTTTACAAGTGAAACAAAATATGTCCGATGTCTCATCACTTTTACAGACAAGGGGGAAATAGTCCTTATTTTTCTACTTTATCTGCAGGCAAAGCTAGCAGGTGTATTTCAAAGGTGATCTATCTTTTTATCGTGTTTTTTTCCTGTGTCTGTTTCTCCTAAATGGATATGTGCTATCCATCCCAGTCTTACAGAGCTGGGTGAACAGTCCCATTATTCATTAGCCTTATTTTTATATAGTACTATGAAAATGAGTAAGGTTTTTTTGAACCTGCGTAGTCCCTTAAACAAAATGGGAGCTGGGAATAAAAAGAGAGATAATGAGGGTTTCCTTCTTGCTCTAGAAGTGTATGCTCCCTGGAGGCAGCGTCAACAGTCTGATCTTGCTAGATAGTCATTCCCCGTCAGAGTGAGAGCCTCAGTTCCTCCAGACTTCGGTAAGCTCTGAAGGCGCAAAGCAACTCGCAATGTCAAGCCTAGAGCATCTAGCAACACATATTTATTTATTTGTCCATTTGTTCGATTTCTCAACATTAATTTATAAGCCTGGAAACTTATTGCATAAAGGAAGAATCACAACTAAAGTAAATATAGGGCTAGATGTTGATTCTTTCCATCTTTCAGTCATTTGACTGTGCAAACCTCTTTTTCTTGCTTCTGCCGGGCGTTTTTGGGAGAGGTAAGCATTTTTGCCAAGCTCTATGCTATTTCTTCAGCTGCTGCTAGCATTTTCTGACCTGAAGTTCATGTGATCTCTTAGTGCAATAAGCAGTTCTCAGCGATATCATTTGGAAGATACCAAATCGGGACCTTTGAAATGGAGCCAGTGATGACAGTGTAGTGTGGGCCTGTGGTCGAGGACCAAGAACCAAATATGTAACAGGGAGCAAACCAAGCCGTTGGGCGGGTGCACTTCAGGATCGTCTTTAGTATGAAGTTACACTTTGCTTGTAAGCACACACATTTGGGCTTGTAAGCACACACATTTGGGCTTGTAAGCACAAGTGAAAACTCAAATAATGTAGTAAGAAGAGTCTGATGTGGTCCTGCCCTTTCTCCTGCACCAACTTCCTGATGGAAATTTCTGCCTCAGGAGTTAGAAATAACCCAGCAGTGAAGGCATAGTGTAGATTTTCTTTTCTTCTTGAAGTGTCTTAAGCTAAACTAGGACTTAGCACTGTTTTAAATGAGTGCTTCCTCCTAAGTTAACTGTTAGAATCATTCATTTACTGCAAATAGCTTAAGACTATATTATAATAGTGTTAAGGTAATAAAAGGAGCATTTTGCCCAGAGGCTGTTGTTCATACTGAGTTTTCCATCTGGAGGTGCAACAAGACCTCCTTTGAATTATGTCTCTGAAAAGTCGATCAGACCCTTCCTTAATAGTGATTTGTGATTCTCCATAACTTTGGTTACTGACAAGAAGGATTAGGACTTCTTCATGTTACATTCATAGCCACTGGCTTCATAAATATTTTATTGCATATCTATACATTTTTCATATACATTATTTTAGTTGCATTATAGTAATTTACTGTATTATGTGTTTAAGTGATTCATTTATGTTCTTTGAAGTCTCTGGCTTTTCAGGTATGTTATCTTTGTATTTCTTTTGATTTACATTCATGCTAGCAGAACAGCAAGATGCTCTTCTTTTTTGACCTCCAGTCTTCAAAACAATCGTCTTCACTTTATAGTATTGGCTTCCTTTTCGCAACAATTTTGAAAATTCTGTAAGCAACGTACAATATTAGTGGGTTTCATGCTTCCATTTCTAAAAGAGATGAAATCTTTTTGAGAAACAAACTATGACTATTCGTGTTCTCCAGATCCATGAGATTGTATAGTTCCTGTAGACTGAGAATAACTAATTGCTTTAGACTTTGCCACTAAACCTGATTTTGACTAAATTACCTATGGCATTCCATGTCTCTCTGGCATGCTTACAATTTCACATTTTGTATCAAGATGAAACTTATTATTCTTAGAAGTTGGGCCCTTGACAGAGCATGCAGAACCTGCTGCTTTTTTGCAGTAGCTAATATTAACAAACAGCCTTAAAAATTAGGTACATGTTTTGTGAATTTGAGCCGAAAGCAAAGTGAGCTGGCTCCTACGGTAATCTACAGTACTACTCTCCCAGTGCCAGATAACTGATGGCATCTCCTGCATTTTTTAAACATGGTCCTTTGTATGAAAAAAGCCTCACAAAACCAGATTCAGACACATCCCCTCCTAACTTTCCTTCCAGCTCAACAACTAAATTCAGAGTATTATTAGTCAGAACATTTCATGTTAGATCTTTTCTTGTTTAAAAGTTTTCCAGCATAACTATTGCTAACACCGAGAAACAGTTAACCTTCTAATCTTTATGCAGTGTTACAATATTTTTTATGAGTAGCTACATTGCTGAATTTTCCAGATATTCATGCAGTAAACCCCTAGAAATTAGTTTTTCAATGTTAAGATCAAAGAAAATTCATCTGGGGGGAAAAGGCCAGTTGCATTAGAAAATCTAGCTATTATCCAAGAGAAACAACACACTTCTAATTTTAAATTCATTTTGATCTGCCTTCTGTTGAGACCAACCCTATGCTCAAATCACTGACGACTGGTCTAAATCAGGGTGGCTGCCAAATTTTCACAGGGCCAAGAGTCAGAGGACACACATGGTCTAGGGGGAGGGAGGGCAGGAGGAAGGAAGGAAGGAAGGAAGGAAGGAAGGAAGGAAGGAAGGAAGGAAGGAAGGAAGGAAGGAAGGAAGGAAGGAAGGAAGGAAGGAAGGAAGAATGAGAGGTGCAGGGATGCTTGACAGAAGCACCCATGGGTCCTATCATTCCATCGCGCAAAGGGGCTGCGTGAGGTGTGCAGTTGTTCCCAGGGGGATGCCAGCACCAGCAGCAGATGCTGCCTCGCTTCCTCCCACTGCTGGGGGCTGCACTGTCTGCGCAGCCCTGCCCCATCATGGCCAGGATGGTGGGACTGGGGACCAGTCAGATGCTTGTAAGCAGCCACGGTGCGGCCACTTAGTGTTTGTAGGGTGAACCTTGCTGTTGACATCATGCAGAGAGGTGTATTTTTCCCAGATTTCACAAAACAGTTAACCTTGATCTATTCACAGCCTCAGAGGGAATTCCCATTACATCTTGGGCCACGAACCAGCAGCAGTACTGATAGCAGTCGTTATGGACAGGATTAAAGGCCAGCGTGTGCCCCTCTGTTCTTCTTGACTACCTTCACTCAAACCATTGATGAAATTCTAAGTTAGGGAGGCAATCGCATTGCCTCCACTCAGAAACAGTGGATACAGAGAATCACACTTTTTCAGCCAAAAATAAACCATCTCACAGTCAGCCCAGCCCTCCTGTGAAGAAGCAGGGAAGAGACGGCAGGGGAAACACACAGCAATTGAGAGTGTCGGCAGTGTCTGTAAAGTAGGCTGGCCGTAACCAGGGGGAGGCGGTACCCTCCGCTCGATCTGCTGCCAGAAGCTACTGAAAATGTTCAAGCAGTTCAGAGGCAGCGGTAGTACTGGCCGATGCACTCAGATCAGCTAATCCTGGAAGATGTCGTTCCCATTCCCCTAAATCAGCCTGAGCTGTAGTTGAAATGAACTGCTGCTGGGTGGCTGTGCCGGAGGACTCCTTCTTCATCCCCCATTGCACCAACCCTTGACCTGGCCCTGCTGTTTCTGCAGCTGCACGGGGAATCAGCCTTGCAAATTGATCTGGACGGAAAATCTTCTTTTTGTTTTTAGTTTTTTTTCTTTCCAGCCAGATCAGAACCCAGCCCAGCTCGCTGCTCAGGCACGCAGACACTTGCGAGAGCGTGGCAGGGTGGGTGGGTGGACCAGGCTGTTTAATCCGGTGTGTGCTGCGCTGCTGCTGAATGAGAACCATGTTCTGAGCTAACCTGGCCCATTAGCTAGAAAATAAATGATAGTGTGGCAGATCCTCTTGGGATCAGAGAGAACACGTAGGTTTTTTTAAAGCCAAAATCTCCTCTGAATATGCCAAGCTGTCCCACCCTTATGCATTATTAAAAAAAGCTTTAAGCTGCTTTTTAACATTTGTTTCTGTTTTATCCTTTCTCTGAGCTTCATACACATTTTTGAAATATCAGGCGATCTGGTTTCCGTTCACAGTTTGGTCTTTAGTGTTAAGAAGTGATTTTCAATAATCACCTGACATCAATAGATAACAGTATGCTACAGCTAGAGCAGATCAAATCTTTAGCCTTCTCCTTCTGTGATTTTTTTCAATAATTGGCATTTCTAGAACAGTATCATAATCTGCCAAATGTATCCTTTCTTTAACAAAAAGCCTCCTAGAGATAATGTCCAGCTTCCCGAATAACCTCACATATAAATATAGTACAGCTGGAGAAAAGTTACTTCAAAAAATAATCAACTGAAGGTTAAAGCTATTCGTTTTATCGTGAAAAACATTTTTTGTAACTCTGGGGTATTCACAATAGTCAAGCTATATCTGTGGCATCTGTATTCATGGTACAAGGTAACAAGTATTGGCTCTGTGCTGCAGCTAAGGTGGATGAAAAGTAACTCAGCTGAAAGGCAACCAGCCCAAAAAATTCATATAAATGAGCCATGATATTTGTTAGCTCGAGTCTTCATTAAGTATAGATTCAAGTCTGGCTCTGGGGGTCAATATAGCAAGCTCTGTGGAGAGGGAGCACCTAACATTTAAACTGGTGAGCGCAGAATCGGCGGTGAAGGGCACTTGCCTCACTGAAGTCTTTCCCACATCATCCCACAGGGCTGGTTCGGCTGTCAGTCTCCCAGATCAATTTGATTTTAAACATTGCTTTTCTTCAACTGATTTTTAATGTATTTTACCAGTGTTGTGGGGGTGGTTTTTCTGAACAGGAGCCTTCATTAATAAATTAAATTTATTAGCATAATTACATCTCTTAACATCAGACATAAAATATGACACATATACCATATACATATGCTGCATACATACATATAGGTGCATACACATGTGTAACACTTAATGGCATATTAATGTAATAAACACTGCCGGATGGAGTAAGGTACAGAGATTTCTGAGCTTACTATTGTAAACTGGCCATGCAGAGAAGGGAGGTTTGATTCCCGGACCTGAGTTGCTGAGTGAGGTATAGCCTGGGAGAAGAGTTCATTAGAGGGTGCAGCACAGCACCAGCACAGCTATATTCTGGATATCTCTGCACTGACATAATTACATTATTTCTCATTCCAAATTAGCTCAATACCTGCTAACTCAGCATCTCTGTACTCTACTATCCATTACAGACCTGCCCTCCCCACAAACTCTTGAATTTGTATTTTTGCAGTTTCACTAGGGGAAAAATAATATATATATATATATAAAAGTAGCTGTGACTGTTGCTGATAGTGCAGTACTGAACATAATGCCTTCCTTGGCTGGGAATCTCAAGTGAGCAGAATCTCAGAGCAGAGAGAGGCAGGGTGGAGGATGCAGAAAGCCTTCAGCTGTTTTCCAAACTTCAGAAGCAAAGGACAAAAAGACAAGCAAAACTAATTAAGTGGAAAGGAAAAAAAACCCAAAATGAAGCACTGAGTTACCACCCCGCAATAACAATAGCAAAATATTCTCCCTTCCCTCCTCTCAAAAAGTCTGGAAGTAAAACATGCTGCCAGACAAATCCAGCAGGACCAAGGAAAGAGGTGGAAATTCCCAGTTTAGTGCATGAGGAGTCATGTGCAGGATTATCCTGTGGGCTGCTGGCGTGCAGGGGCAGCTGGCACCTATGGCTCTCCCAGGTGAGCTGCTTATCCACGACAGCTTCCCCAGCTCCCCGCAGCAACCCAGGCAAGCAGAAAAGTTCATCAGTAAGACTTTTATAGGTCACCTGGAAAGCCAACTGCTGTATCTGAATGGCCTTAGTGCTGAGGAAGGGAAATAAGTGTAGGCAAGGTGTGCATGAAAGAATAAAAGGAAATGGCCCACGTGTGGGACCTCCTCATCATACATTTGCAGGAAGGATGGCTCTTTGGGAGTAGGCATACCCTGAAAAGATAGGACATTGACCACAAGTAGGAAAGAGAGAAACTTAGATAAAATCTAAGGATGCATAAAAGTAGACAACCAGACCAAAAGTATCTATGTTTCTAAAGGAGATCTAAAAGCTGGCAGGAGAACTGGACTGTGGAAGAGAGTCCTAAGAGGCATATGACAAACCTTGGCGCTAAAAGCATAAAAACCCCCATAAAATCACATTAGACAAATATGGTGTATTAACAAGTGACGTAAGAATCATATGTTTAGGACTAGCATGGATAGAGTTCCATGGCTAAACAGAAAAGTATAGTATTGTGTTAGTACCACCACTCACCTGTTTCTCATATTCTTCTACCTTAGGCATCTGCTGTAGGCCTGGTGCCCATGAGTCCGCAGGAGTGGAGCTGGATGGACATTCAGTTTAAGGCAGCATAGCGTGCTCTGACTGTGGCTTTGTGGGACTCCAGAAATGACTAATGAGAAAAAATACCGATCATGGACTATATTCCAAAAGGAGCTATGTGTCTCTGGTTCTTCATAAAATGTACTCAGGCTGCAGGAGTACAGAACCTATCAATTATGAATGAATAGATTGCAGTTCCATTATTTTCAGTAAAAAGTGTGCTCTGTAAGTATGCATAAAACACCAATGAATAAAGGAAGCTTGGGGAAAGGCAATCCCCAGGCTCAAAAAAAAATATAAAGGAGCTAGCAATAGGGAAGGTCCTTCCCTGGATACTTTTAGCAAGAGACTGGACATCCTATTTTGTTGTACCCTGAGGAGAATGACCTAGTCACTTCCAAGAGATAGGATAAGTCATCCAGTGGGCATTTGCCACTTCAGATCCTCACAATTCTATTAAACCAGGGTAGAAATGGTTACCTTTAGGGGTATGATGATGGATGAAATGCCTCCTGTGATGTGTGCTCCTCCCTGATAAGACTTGTGGCATACCATTTCCCAGGGAGTTCACAATAGACGCATTTAAATAGATTAGGTATGGAGAGCGTGCAAACAGTGTGGACAATTGCTTTTTGGAATAAGGTTACAGTTAAACGTTTATGTCAGCATTAGCTAGAGATTACCCACAGGCAGCACAGTAGAAATGAGCCTTCAGGGAGATCTTAATCAAAGAGACGGTGCAAATCTTGTGACTGAATTTGTGGCCAAAATAGTAAGTGAGGAAACCGAAAGGTCTTTACTTGCTCTGCTGGCAAACTGGCCGGTCAAGACTGGCGTGGAAAGAAAAGCAGAGGCAGCTGGGGGGGAGATAAATAAGAACAGAACTCCACAGGGCTTTGAAAGAGGCTTGAATGTAATGAGTTAAGGGAGAAAATCGAGGGAATGAGGGGCATAATTAAAGCAATAAGCAAGACCAGTGATACTAGCAGATGCATTTTTCAGACCTGGAGGATAAAATGGAAGGTCAGAGAAGAGGATGCTGCAGCAGTCAGGAGCTCACATAGAAATTTAACTCTAAAAATGGGTAAAGACAGTGAATTTCACTAAGTCTAGGAAGTCAGGCAAAATGACTTTGAAAGAAAGATCAGTTACAAGTTCTATTTAAAATGATGGAATAATATGGCCCAAAATTTTTACTTGAAAAATATTTTTTTGTTGATCCATATATTGCAGCATTATTCTGAAAACTGTTTAGAGTCTGGAATTCTGTTTACAATAATCACATCCATTTACTGAGATCAAGTGGGATTTAGGTGGACTCGGAAGAAGAAATGCACTTAATGATGTTTACAGAGACTAAGGAAGATCTAGGTGTATTCAGGGATAATATTAGTAAATATGGAGATTCAAATGGGGCTTTGGTTAAATAATCTGAACTGAAACTCTGTATTGCTGTTGTATTCTTAATATGTGGAAGGATAGGGCTATTTATTTTCCCGTAAGAACTGTGAATCTCTTTCTAGTATCCAGTTTTAGAATTGTAATAACACAAAAATGTGACTTCTAATGTGCCAGCATAGCTTTTCCTTAGGATTCTCTGAATTCTATTAGTTCTGCTCCATGGCAAGAGTAAGAGAAAAGCTGATGAGTTGATGGCATAATACGCTATCTCTGCCAGATTGTCATAGCCACACTGCAGTAAAAGAAAATCACAGTCAGTGATTTATGAGGTTACCAGTCTTTTTAATTTACACTGATTACCAAAAAAAACCCAAACAAACCCAAACCAAAAAAAAAGGAATAAAAAGTCAAAACAGTAGAAAACCCCAGACTAGCTTTAAAATTGCACAGTGAGTTACATGTACAGACAAAAACATAGGTTGATTTTTTTCTTACCATGTTTTCCTTAGCCGCTTTTCATCTGATACCATTATACTTTAGGCATTTCTATAACTATGGAACTAGTTTTATGTTTAGTTGTAGCTTCTGCTTTCTTTGCCAGAAAGAAAATTATGCATATCATTTAGACCAAGAAGGCTGAAGAAAAAATGCATCTATTATGAATTATATAAAAAGAATAATAGTCTCATTTACTTTCAAAGACCCATCTTGTTTTCTTTCCAACAGCGCAAGTTACTTTATAAATGAAGAGTGTTTGGTAATTTCTAACCAGTACCTATTCCATTTTATTACATATTGTAATAAAGGAGGAAAGGTTAATATTTGGACAGAAAAGGCAGATCAGAGGTTTAAAAAACCTTTAGTTGTGATATAGAACAATTATTAGCAGTGGAATAAAAGAATTATTGTAAATTCTGAGAACATTAATTTTTTTAATAGGTTTTGTAAATGAATTATAGAAGGGACAATGTAGGTAGGAAACGAGCTGCAGGAGCAGTGAATTAATGGGAGCAGAGAAAGCAGCAAATGAATGACATATGTGTCACTAGTCACCTGGAGGACTTCTCCAAATTATATACTGCAGGACTTGTCTGAATTATAACTAAGCTAATCATAGAATCATAGAATCTTTAAGGTTGGAAAAGGATCATCAAGTCCAACTGTCAACCTAGCACTACTGTGTCTACAAGACCATGCCCTGATGTGCCATGTCTACATGCTTTTTGAGCACCTCCAGGGAGGGTGACATCACCACCTCTCTGGGCAGCCTGTTCCAATGTCTGACCACCCTTTCAGTGAAGACATTTTTCCTGATATCTGACCTAAACCTCTCCTGGAGCAATTTAAGGCCGTTTCCCCTTGTCCTATCACTTGTTGCTTGGGAGAAGAGACCAACACCCACCTCACCACCTCACCACAACCTCCTTTCAGATAGTTGTAGAAAGTGAGTAGAGAATCTGTAGAGAATCTGTACCTAACCACCAAGAGACACAGGTAGAGGCCCTCTGAGTTTTCCTAGCATGGTGAACTTTTCCTGCTTACTTCATACCCTAGGAAGGACTTGCTTTGATTTTATGGGTATGAAATAGTAGAAAGGGTTTGCTGCTGTTGCTCAGTGTTGGATCAGGAGACAGGGGAATGGTTCACTTGTACAAAACATTCCAATTGCTTCTCCATTATCTTTCTGCAGACTGTTATTTAGCCTTTTATTATTATTTAAAATAATAAGAATGAAAAATATTATTTAATGTGTTATCTGCTTCCTTTGGTTCTATGAATTCATGCCTTCTGGCAGTTCCCACCTACATTTTCCCTACATATACAAAACTCATTAAATGTAGTTATTCAGTCCCTAAACATTATATAGGAAGTAAAGACAGAAGGAAATCTGTCCTATTTGGAAGGGCTATGCTCTTGGAAAGGAAAATCAAGGTCAGTTCTACTTAAAAACACCTTTTGGGAGAGCAGTAACTAATATTTATCCAGCACTTTTATCCAGCATGATTTTAAAGTTGTATTCATATTTGTATATGATTTGACTTACAAAGAGCTAAGTAAGCATCATTCCAATGAGATAGTGCTTCAATTACTGCCTCCTTTCTTCTTTTCCTCTTCCACAAAGAAAAATGTAGAATTAAGGTAGATATTGTTGCTTCACTTATATTTGTTCATCTTTTCCTCAGGTAACAAGAAGAGGTTTCTTTCCCTCTTTATGGAAGAAGCTTAGACAAACATTATAATAGTAAGGCAAAATAGAAAAGACTTTTTTTCAATCTTTTTGTATTTACATAGTTTAATAGGTTCTTAGATATCACAGAGATTATAATTGCATAGGTAGGTAGGTCTTTATTATGAACAGTTAGATATTTTTACAGTACATTTCCTGTTAAGAGCTGATCTTTTAAATTAAATGCTCAGAAAGCCTATACCACTGATTAGTCTTTTTTGTAGTTTCTACAGCCCAGAAGGTTTTGTAGGGGAGTGGAAATACAGGTAAGTAATGGACTTTTCCCCCATTATTATTAGGAAACAATTTTTTTTTAAAAGCATAAAGCAACATTTTCAGTGGCCAGGATCTTCTGGTTAACTCCTTACAATCAAGCTGTCATTTTATCTTGCTTTTAATGAATAATCAGGAAAGATTTAAAGTATTTTTTTGGAAGCCTAGAAGTTCAGCCTGTGCTTTACAAAAATAACACGCTTTATTTCATCAGCTTTTCTTTTTCATCATCCATCCCCTGGCAAACTACAAAAGATGTACTGAAAACCACTTATGGTGCATGGAACCATGATAATGCCTCCCATGCTGACTTTTGGTTCTGTGGCTTCCATTGTCTAACATCGGTTCTCTTTGTTGTGCTCTTGATATCATACCAAGAGCTGAAGGTAGATAAATGCCCAAAGCAATATTTCTGCAAAATGTTCTGTATTTTGAGCTCTCTGGTTTGGATTGTTAGTATCTCCCTCTGGTGTCATTCACGAATGTGGAGGTCATCATAACAGGTCTGAGCTAAAAGCAAACCTTTTCATTCCTTTCTTAGGAATATCATCTGTACTTGGATAAGTTAAAACGCTTTCAGTTTGCAGCTTCAGCCAGGGGTGTAATTAGCCATCATGTGCTATGGACTAGAAAGCTAGTACATTGCATTCAAGAGCTCTAATTATTTACTAGTATCTTCTCTACTTTGTTACTACTGGAAAAAGTAATTCTTCCAGATGCTCCTGGGAGAATGTGCACATACAGTAAACAATACATTTAAGTATAGCCTTGGTCTGGTCAATATTTTTAATTCTTATGGTCCTCACACAATAATCTAAGAAGACTGTAATGCCTTGGGGAATGACTTCTCTTCAAATCTACAATGTAATTAGAAATATTTCATTTCCATAACTTGCCAAAAAAGCCAGAACATTGAATTTCCTTATTGCTTACAATAAAATGACTGATCTCTTTAAACTTTAAACTATCTCTTTTAGTCCTTGCTCTGTGACCAACTATTTTCTGAAGACAGATTAGTGAAAATAACATAGAATAAGAGAATAAAATAATAATAATAATAAATAATAATAAAAAATAATAATAAGATAATAAATCAGATTCAGAATAACACAAATAACGAGAAGAACTAATTTCCTGAACCTGGGAGTCAGGTAGTCCAGCTATCCTGGAAGTAGGTGGACGTGGGACATGAAAGAGTGCTAAGGTTGAAGGGTTGAAGAAAAGCATAGAAGAGACAAAGAATGCATACTTGATAAAGAAAGAAACAATTTGAGCCAGCAGGGTTAAAAAGCTTCTAATCTGGGAGGAATGTCTTCTAATAAGAGAAATAAACTTGATGGTAAGGAGTAAAACAGAAGTAAAGGAGATAGTTATGATGGTAAAGGACAATTGAGAGAGACATATTAAAGAACTTGTATGATTGCTGAGGAGAAAGGAAAATATGCTTCTCTTTTAGTCTAAGTCTAGTATATTGTGCTCATAATTGGTTTTTCTTACTGTCCTAAAGTTGTGTTAATGTTAGAAAGCATAATAACTTAATGGGACAAGTCCTGAAATCAGAATGCCACAAAAGCATGTAACAACTTTTTTCTGAATGTAATGGAAACATTTGAAAGTATTCTGGGTTTCCAAAAGCATAGGATAAAGTAACAGCATTATTTTTTCCCTGTGCTCAGCACTGGTGAGGCCACACCTCGAGTACTGTGTTCAATTTTAGGTCCCTCACTCCAAGACACTGAAGTGCTGGAGCATGTCCAGAGAAGGGCAATGATGCTGATGAAGGGTCTAGAGAACAAGTCTGATGAAGATCAGCTGAAGGAACTGGGGTTATTCAGCCTGGAGAAAAGGAGGCTGAGAGGTGACGTTATCACCCTCTACAGCTATCTGAAAGGAGGTTGCAGCAAGGTGGGTCTCTTTTCCCAAGTAACAAGTAGTAGGACAAGAGGAAATGGCCTCAAGTTGCACCAGGGGAAGTTTAGATTGGATGTTAGGAAAAATTTCTTCACTGAAAAGGTTGTCAATCATTGGAACAGGCTGTCCAGGGAAGTGGTTGAGTCACCATCCCTGGAGGTATTCAAAAGATGTGTAGATGTGGTGCTTAGGGACATGGTTTAGTGGTGGTCTTGGCAGTGTTAGGTTAATGGTTGGACTTGATGATCTTAAAGGTCTTTTCCAACCGAAATTGTTCTATTCTATAATTGTGACTGTCAGTAGAAGGGTGGTCAGAAAAGACTCTGGTTTAAATTTGATCCAGAATGAGTATGTAAAGTAATATTTTTAGATTACCTTAGAAGCAACAGATGGACTCATCTTATCCATGTTAGTGCTGAATTTATTGGAGGAGGAATAGTCTCCTCCTGGTGGCTCTGTTACGTGGGGCTGTTGGACAGGTCACCTTTCAGAAGGTCTGTCTGGGGTGTTCAGAGCTCAGGACCCAGGTCAGCTCCATACATATGCAAACCCAACTGAGAATGAACTCCAACTTTCTGAGCCCAGCCTGCACTCCAGACAGTATTAGAACCATCAAATTGGTTCATCTTGTCTTCATCCCTCCGAGCAGAACTGCCAGCACAACTGCACCCATGTGACCTTGTCTAGACTTCCACTGCTGAGTTTGAGGACCCCATTTTGCCAATTGCTTTGGCTACCGGAATCTTTGTTGAGCACATTGGACACAGTAGTCTTTTGAAGACATGCTTTCTGAGACCTTTATTATCTCCTCAATTTTACCTTTTACCCATCAGTGTGATTTTCTATATCAAGGAACCTAGAGGCAACTGCTGTGATGATAGGGTTTCTGGAAGTCTATAGCTAACTAGTTGACTATGTTTTATACTCTGTCATTGTTTATTCATGAGAGAGCACTTCTCAGAATAGCTTCAAGTTTGGTTTCAAAGGATGAAAGAAGTTCAAGTGAATGTCTAGTCAGTGTCCAAACCCTTACAATAAATCAGAATATTTTCTTCAGTCTCTGAATGTTCATAGAGTCTACATGATTTATTTATCTGAAACTGCAAGGTTGCAGCTTTCTGAAAGAGTTTCTATTTTGTTTGTGATCCATAAAATGAACAAGATTGCTTCCACAGGTTCAGTTACCAGTAAGTAAAAGCATGTCCTTCACTGGTTGACAAGACTTCAAAGACAAGAGCTTTTTGTTAATTGATAACTCTGTTCCATCATTAAGTCATGCTTCAATGTGTATGTCAAAAACTTGCTTATGAGAAGCAGGGTCAAAGGCATGGAACTAGGAAAGAAGAGACTGTGGAAGCTCTATGATGTACGTCAAACAATGAGTTCAGTAGAACCAAAGACAAACAATAGGGAGTGATAGCTAAATCAGTGCAGATGAACTCTTTTGTTGCCCCTTCAGCTATAGTGAACTAGTAGTGTTTGGTCTTTTTCCCCTGGAAAAAAAGTCAGGATGCAATGAATTATCTTACATTGTTCTCTAGGTCAAGTAGCTCCTTCCCAAGTTCTAGTGGGAGCTCTTTTCTGCTCTCTTCAGAAGGCCATCTTCATATGTGAGAAGTTGTCTGCTGCCTTGGTTGTCCAAAGATCACATGTCCAAACAGCTTTTCATGACTCTGTGGGTCAGAAACCTCTCAGATTACTATTATAGCTGATATTCTATGTCTGTCATAAGTCTCTGAGAATTCAAGACCTCAGTTAAGCTTTATTTTACCTGTACTCCCATGCAGCAAAAATAAAAACTACAGGTAGGGTCTGTTGGAATGTGGTCCTGTAGTCATTGAAACTCCATCAGTTTTGAGTGGACCAAGTACCTTCATGCTGGTTTAACAGAAACATCAGGTGTCTGTAAAGGAATGCATTGCAATGCCTACCCAAGGCTGATCAGGACTTTCACAAGAAAGAAAACGTAGGCGTACATAATCTGCTTTTAGTGTTGATGCTGTTCCTCTGTACTTGGGCTAGGCATCCCTGGGGACTGGAAAAAAGAGGATGATGTTGGAGGAGAATAAATTAATGTGGTTTAGTGATAGCAAGTAAAAAACAGGAGACTGAGAAAGGGCAGCAAGAGCAGAACCTGAGAAGAGCACAAGGTGATGAACTGGCCAGAGATGGCAGATTCACAGCTGTGACAGAGAACGACAAGAACTCAAAGGGTGAGACGCTCCAGGAAAAACTCCTCTGCAGAGTTCTGATCCTATTATTTGTTGATACAGCAAGTAGCCATGAATGGTACTAGAAAAGCATTTGTATTCATCACTCTCACAGCTGATCCAAATGGAAAATGGACTTCTCTTCCTGCCCTTAATCTTTTTGCAAAAGTGGTAGGAGACAATGGTATGACTCTAATGACTCTAACCATGATGATGAACTGGGGAGGGGAAGAAGCTCAGTACATTACCATGTGATGTCATTTTTCCATTTGTCAGTTTTTTAGAAGGTGATACTGTGAAAAAATAGAGAGGAACCATGTCAATGAGATCAATATTTTGTATTTAGTTAAAAGTGCCAAATAGTTCTGAGCAAACAAACTTGTCTTTGACAATTTATCATCTGAATACTTAAACTTTGGAACTTGCAGAAACTGGAACAGGAGTGTTTGCCTCTGCTGAATTTCTCTGTACAACTTGGCATTGGTGCAATGACTTGGCACTGAGGCAGGTCAGATCTGGTCTTGCTGGTAGACTGAGCAGAGGAGAATCTTAGACATTTTTATCAGTTTACTGTCAAAATCTTATACCTGTGAGTAGTTCTGTTTTTCATACATTTACTCCTGGGGATTTGGGGTTTTTTTTAATGATTAATGTGGCTCTGAATCAGGATCAGAATCTTAATCTTAATCCTGAACTTCCCATCTGGTTTTAAGGATAATTCAGACTTTGGTCTAAATTATGTCCAGTGTCTCTCCACCTTGTTACAGGAGAGGCAGAGAATGTTATAGTCCATCCAACATCTGGAGTTTGTTTGATAGGCCTGCATCTCTGTGAAACCCAGCATTTGCTCTGAATTTTCTCTGTTGCTGTTGCCATACAGCCTTCTCTCTTTCTTTTCAGTTGTGTCTGTCTGCAGCACAGGTTTGTAATATACAATGTATTTGCAATTTCTTGATGGGTCTAGTAGTGTCTTCTGCCTCTCTGTTCCTGGCAGAGTGGCACTTTCCTTGATCTTGATGGGTCACTCATTACACCCCAAACCCTCTCAAAGCCAGCCATGTAAGTCGGGATGGTTTGCAGGGATTTTTATAGAGATGTGAGAACAAGTGGCTGTCAAGAGAAATAACAGGATGGAGAATAAGGATGGTTTCAGGACTTTGTTGTCACAGGGATGTGATTTAAAGCTTAATGTTCTCCTTCACAAGTATAAACACGAATTTCCATACTCTTTCAAGCAAAGAGAGGAGCCCGTTTCACCACTGGTATGAGGTTTTGTGATCCCAGCTAGGATCTTTGTGTGCTTTGCTATCCAACTAGGCACCAAGAGGAATTTCTGAGGGTGTATGGTTTCGTGTATGCTGGAATATACATCAGGGCATATTTTCTTTCTTAGTCTACTCATGATCTGAACAGATACTAAGAGGTTAGTATACTAATAAAGAAATAAAAAAGGCCAGCTAATATTTTCTGGCCCTGATCCAGTCTGGCACAACGTGGCTTGCATCCATACAGCTCAGGTCTCTTACCTTCCTGAGACATGATGGCTGTGTCCAGACAGCCTGTGCTGGAAGTGGTCTGTGACCCATACTGACTCCCAGATCGTGCCCAGATTGTGCTTGGAAGAATTCTCATTTGCTGGAACCAAACTGGTCATTTAATAACTGAACAGTGTGCATGTGCCTGTGTGGGTGTGAGCCCCATTTAATTTCCTGATCCAAGCATAGTCTGAATAAAGTAACTTAGATCTGGCAGTTGTGGAGTCATCCCCATATATACATTCCCTTTGTGTATGTTCTTATCTATTTCACAAGTTTTAAACAATCCTATTCAGCCTCCAACAGGAGACGTTACCTTGCACCCATGCTGCAGAAGCTACTTACAGGTCTGATATTAGTGATACTATTTGTAATCCGCTGATAGGGATACAGGTGGAGGGAAAGCACTTGTTCTGATTCTTTCAGTATAAGTCAACCTCTAAAGCTCTCAAATTTACCAGAGGAATATCAGTCACTAATACTCTGGAGTCCACTTTTTGCTGTTTTGTGTATGTTTTGCCTTTCTGTATTGCTATTTCCACCAGACTGATGGAGAATAAAGGATAGAAACAAGGTTGAAATGGGAAAGAGAGTCTCAAAGAGATGTTCCCATTTCCATATAGATTAATTCTCAAGTCCAGGCAAGGTTATATTTGTCTGGATCATATTTGTTATTGCTGTGGTTTAACTTCAGTGGGCAGCTGAGCTCCACACAGCTGCTTACTCTCGCTCCGGTGGGATGGGAGAGAGAATTGGAAGGGTAAAAGTGAGAAAACTTGTGAGTTGAGATAAAGACAGTTTAATAGGTAAAGCAAAAGTTGCTTGTGCAAGCAAAGCAAGACAAGGAATTCATTCCTCACTTCCCATGGGCAGGCAGGTGTTCAGCCATCTCCAGGAAAGCAGGGCTCCATCACGTGTAACGGTTACTTGGGAAGACAAACGCCCTCACTCCAAACGTCCCCCCTCTTCCTTCTTCTTTCCCCAGCTTTATATGCTGAGCATGACGTCATATGGTATGGAATATCCCTTTGGTCACTGGGGTCAGCTGTCCTGGCTGTGTTCCCTCCCAACTCCTTGTGCCCGCCCAGCCTACTCGCTGGTGGGGTGGTGTGAGGAGCAGAAAAGGCCTTGGCTCTGTGTAAGCACTGCTCAGCAGTCACTAGAACATCCCTGTGTCATCAACACTGTTTTCAGTGCAAATCCAAAATACAGCACCACAGAAGATATTATGAAGAAATTTAACTCTATGACAGCCAAAACCAGTACAAATATGCACATGTTGAAATTTTTGCCAGAGTAGCAAAAACCCTAGCTTATGCTGTATAAATGATAGAGTTCCAGATGCAAAAAACCCCCCAAACCTCCCCCGCTGCCAAACCATCAGATCTATGAAAAAAAAAAAGGGCAAAGCATAATGAGGTATAAATATTAGTCTTGTTACAGAAAGAAAAGTCATTTTGAGGACTATGTCTATTTGACTTTGATTTGAGTTTTTATTTTCCTTTAATAAACAAATTTAGGATCATATTTTATTTTTAAATGGAGAACATAAAATGCTGAAAGAACCTTTTGTGCATTACAATAGTAAACATCTCGGTAGAATTTCTTAAACATGAAATCTAAATGTCTTTCAAGCTGAAATCCATAAAGGTTTAAGAAGAAAAACCCTTCTGTCTCAGCAGAAGGGCTGGAAATTTTCCCTAAGAGCTCTTTCAGTCAGATGTCCTCAAATGGAAAATGAATGTTTGTCCTGCTAACCCCTTTGGTGATCGTGTGGATTTTACCTTGGCTTACTCAGAGCTACCTTGGGAGTCAAGAGGAGAGTCAGTGTTCAGAGTGACAGGTTTTCAATTTCTGGTAAGAAAATCAATATTGGAGACTTTGTCAACCAGCCACTTAACGTGCATGGAGAAGATAATTTGCCTCTGATGTTTTGAATGTTAAGAGTGGCAGAAAACTTGTTTGACTCATTAATCAGTGGCTGACATGAAGGAGAGGGAGTCTTCCTCCCGGAGAACAACTGTGAGTTGTGCAGTTGCTTTCAGATGGCTGAAGGCTTGCTTGGCCAAATTCCCTGCTTCCGTAAAAGGCAGAAGTGCCACTGAAATCGATGGAATAGCTTCATTTCACATCAATAAGCAGGTTCTCTCCCACAGAGTATCTTTCTTCTGATTGCTGGGAGTCTTCATTCTCCCTGTTCCTGTCGCAAAGGTAAAGGGACATGACCCATCTGGCTGAGCTGATTTAGAGATATATTGTGTTGGCAAAGGAAAATGGGAAAGTTGTTCTTAAAGTGGATATGACCACACTTTTCAGGGACTCATCAACCACTGAAAGTAATGTGATGGTCATTAAATGCTTGATTTTGCAAATCTTTTGGGACAGTTGTGTTCCTGTTTAAGTCGGTGGATTGTAATGAACAAAAATTATATTTTTTATATGCAGGCTCTCCTATCTGAAATCCTCTGGCACCTACCGAACCTATCTCATAATAAATGTTACACAATATTATCCGCAACAAACACACTATAGAATAACATCAATAACATTTTTGTTTTGAAGACAATAATGGAGAACTGAATCCTTAAATACAGAAATTATGGGAACTGCTGGTGGGTGGGACAGATATTTGGGTATGAGATTGCTTTTCTTTACGTGCTGGAAGTAGGCAGTCAGATTTAATGTATGTTGAAATCTGGAGGCTGAACAGTCAAGGGTGGTGAATGAGAATGTTTCTGGGGGTGGCAGTGATGCAGTGGCATTCAGAGGAAACGTTACCATGGCATTCAGAGGCTGATGTGAACATATAGCAGATATAGAAGAAGGAAAGCTCTGAAACCAGTGCCAGGATATGGGCAGAAAAGGCAAGAGGATGCTGAAATCTCTCATTAACCAAAGGTGGCATTCTGCCTTTGTGTGTGAGCAGTTTTCTTTTCCTTCACTGCAGCTTTTGTGCAACCCACTCTTTGACAGTGACACTCAACCGTGTTGCTCCCTCCCATTCACAATTCATTTTAGTTAGATCTTCAATAAAAATTATTGCTCAAAATGATGCCTTTTTAATATGAACTGCAGTAGCCAACTTTTAGTCATTACTATGGTAGTATGTGTTCATTTCTGTAGGTCAGGACACCCACTGATATCAGGTACTGTATTGCATCAAGGTTTGATTTTATCTGCAACTCTGATGCAGTTCAGGATGACGATGATGCGGTGGGACACTGCATCCTGTGTGATGATAATGATGTTATAGGATACCATTTTTCCAGGGAGATACCTGAAACCACTTGCTCGGGCTGCTTCTGTAGCAGTTGAACAAGACAATGTGCTACTTGCTTTTGTTGAATTTGTCACCTATATACTACTGGAAACTTCTCATGACAAGTAATGTATCTTTATTGCGTATTGGTACCTATTTGTACAGCACCTGACACAAAGGGTTGTGTTCTGTTGTGGGGAACTGCAGTCGCAGCAAGAATAAAAATAACCAGCTCTAGTGGTTATCATAATAATGATAATGCTTCTGGAGTTCTTGGAGAAAAACAGGTAATATATTTGTCGCCCTGGATAATATTCCCATCTTAATTAAAACATCTGTTAATGTCTAGGCTTGGATGTTAGCTGTTGATGAGTACATTGTAACTAAGAATCCCTCATAAATATGTAAAGCAAGTTGGGTTACTCCAAGTGTGTCTAGCACTATAAAAATCATATTTTCTTAGTGGCAGTACTAAAATGTAACATGTTCATAGATCTGTTTATATGAAAAATATGCAGAAACTAATAAACCATTAAGAGCATTATGATTTGCGAAATTTAGGCCTGTCATTTGCTAAGGCCCTGGTCCTATGAAACTGTGATATGAGGTCTTTATTTTCACAAACTACAGGTGTGTCACTGATTCTAATAAAATTATTGAAAGTGCATTAAAATAAATAATAAATGATTCTGGAAAATATGCCAGAGCATGTCATTCCCATACATCGAACTTTTATATTTCAATGCTAAGGTATATCTCACCATAGCCATAAATAGGTCACACAATTTTTTTGCAGACTCCATAGAATTTGCATCTCAGGTAATGTCAGTAAGATAATCATTCCTACCTGGAGGTTGTTACCAAAAGAAATCATTCCTCAGGGTGTAAAAACACTTGAGATCTCATAGTCATTAGACATCTTAGTATCTAGTTTTGATTAACAACTTTACACAAGGATGGAGCATGTGAATTTTTGTGGTATTTTTAGTGACTGTAATGATCTTTGATAAAACCTGTCCAACAGTGCCATGTGTTGTTATATATAATTCAGCTGAAAATTCTTTGTCTGCAGTGAAAAAAGATCCTTAAAATGATTGTATAACCATTTCAACAACTTTCTAGCCTAAATATATGTAAAACTGCTCAATTATATAATGTATTTAACTGATATAGGAATTATAAGCTCTTTTCTCAAGACTGGGAAAGACACAATTTTAGCTGATAAATGCTGTATCCCCTCAGGGATTCATGCGCTCTGTTTATAGGAGTTTCCTCTCAGCCCCATAAAAGTTATATTGCAAAGTTAGACTCTATATATGAAAAAGAAGCAAGAGTTATAGCATGTTAGAATACTTCAGTGTGGACCACTAGAAAAGGGAGAGTATTTAGAATAGTTGCAGCCATATAGGATATTTGTCCAGCTGCTAAGATGTCTCAGACAAATTAGATCTTCCCCATTAAACAAACAAACAAACAAGCAAACCCAAGCAAACAAACAAACAAAAAAAACCAAACAAAAAAACCCCAACAGAGAGATCACGGGGCAAAGAAGATGGCTTTCTTAAATGGCATAAAAATAGTTCCAGCGAGTTAATTTTGGTCTCACGCACTGGAAAAACCTTGGAAAGATCTTGATGTAATTGTAACAAGAATGTCCTCTGCTGGTCATCTGGCCTGGGTGAGAACTTCTCTGAAGAAGAAAAACATTCATGATGAAGAAGCAGCGGCGTGCACAAATTAAAAAGAGTTTTCTGCTCTTGCCTTTATGGTACTGAAGTACCTAGGCATGTAATGCCCTCTCCCTCCCTGGTCCTCAATTTTTTAAATATATAAAATTACGATGAAAAAGATCAGGAAATTTAATTAGTTGATGTTTATAAAGCTCTTTCAAGATGAAAAGAACTCTGTAAGTGGCATGCATTATTAATTGATATTAATATTTGTTCAGAAATTGAAAGCTGAAATTGGTGACATCATTAGTGTGCATAGATGAGCTTTTTTCTTAGTTTAATATGTTTGTTAGTTGGCTTTGCAAAATTTTTTACTGTGTTAGTTTACAAGTTCTTTAAAAGTTTCAGCTTTGTTAGCTGGTAGTGAGTAAATGAATATTTTATTAATGTAACACAGGCAATCAGAAGATACTAGGTATGAACACCATCACGGCATCTAGTCTAACTTAAACTGAGCTCAGTAATGTTTCCTATAGGGCAATATGGAAAGAAAATGGTAGAAATTCAGGTGAAACAGCAGCATGCCTCTAGCCATACCCAATTCAGGAACTTGGGGCAGGTGGGGAATAGAAAGTCTGTTCCTCAAAGTAGTTAAAAGTAAATGTCTCCATTGCTTCCAGAGCTAAATTAAGGAACTTGGATGAAGTTTGTGGGAATCTTTATGAAAAAGTTCAGAATTATGAATGATTCCCAGGAAGGACTTATATCTGGCATAAACATGTGTTGCCTTGAATAATGAGCTTTGTGATATCATCTTTCTTTCTCATTCATCATACCATTGAGTTTATGCATTGTAGTGTATGAGGGATTGCAAATAGAAATACTTCAGTTCTGGGAGCTGAGTCCCAAATTCCTTTGATGACTTCCATTTCATATCCACCTGATTCATCTCCTTGGCACTGACTTCAAAAATTGCCAGGACTTCACAGGTACCCAGTGGTACGTGACACATTGGTCAGCTTCATCTGGAAGATTTACTTTTTTTTTTTTTTTTGGCTTGAATTCATACATTTGAACTTGATACATATGGATGTCTTCCATGAGTCCACTGCCATTTCTGAACTTGTAATAGACGAGTGCTACGCACACTTTATGGCCCGCGGACATTTGCAGGACATCAAATGTTAATGGGCATCCTGGGGATTTGGCAGCAGCACATTAACACAAGAATTTCTCTAACAATTTAAAAGCATCTGGTTATTGCCAACAAGAAACTTAACTATCCCTGACAACCACTGCTCACCAGTAAACCTTGTTAATGTAAGTATGTAGGCTGATTGGATGAAATTGGGAGCGCTGTTAATTTCTTACTGTGCCTGCATGTTAACTCTTTTGTTATCTCTTTTGATTGAGTAAACGATCCTACTTTTGGGACAGCAAACTCTTTGAAGACTAAATGACCCATACAGGGCCTCACTGCTAGAAAGTAACCACTTAACATGGAGGAGCAGTGGCAGGACAATTGGGTGTATGAACAAGAGGCAAAAAGGTTAGTGTCCACCTCTTTTGAAGAAAGTAGATGCCACTGAGCAGTATCTCAGTATCTGCTTGGAACTGTAAGTGTGTGACACACAACAGCTAAAGGAGCCTCTCTGCAGCCTGAGATATATCAGCACAAGGAGTTCAGCATTCTTTCAGCAACCAGTGTCCCAAGTGATAGTCATGAGGGACACGATCAAAGATGTCTTGTATTCCCTCTTGGAGGACTCAGGGCTCTTGTTTTTAAAAGTTTTTTTTCTAATATATATATATTACTCAAATGTCAGTGGACTTGCTTTTTCTCCTATGCATATTGGCATAGATTAATTTATGAATATTTTAGGTGGGAGAATTGTGCTCCTACCCATGGGTATGTTTTACTTATGTTTTGAATAATTTCATGATGCATTTTAAGGATAAAGATTTTTCTTTTACTATATGAGGTTTGGTTCTGTTCTTACTGCGCCTTCATGATTTAAACATAGACGACTGAGAGGACTTTATTGTTGGACTTGGGACCAAGCTTAAGCTATGAGCTTAATGGTGTTACTTGCTATGAATTCTGTATAAAAAAAAATCCCTTACAGTTGAAGACTGATAGCTTCTAAAGTGAAGGAGAAAATGCAGATGCTTGGTCTAGAAGCTTGAAAAACTAATACAAATATTGTAAGTGAAAATGAGTGTAATGTACAGAACAATGAACATCAGGACAGCAGGGCAAAAGGCGGCACCTAAGGAAGCACGCTGTTTGGCTTTGACAGGATACAATGCAGAGAGAAGTGCCCAGCCAGTGCTCTTTAGGGATGCACAAACTTCATCCAAAGTTCATACACACTGCTCTCTCCAGCTGCAATTCCTACCTCACCAGTGCAAACTGAGAATCGCATCATGCGTGCACTGAAACTTAGCATGAAGAATTTTGAAAAGCCCTTCGGTTTTAAGCAGAGGTTTCAATGGGAGCCATGAGCTGTGCAGTCTATGGCTATGTGGCAGAAGTTAAGAATCCAAATCAGTTCTTCGCTCTCGGATTTTGCTTGGAATTTCTTAGATTCCCTGTGTTCCCCTGGAAGCAGCATGCACAGGGCAAGCAGAATATTTGAGCTGGGTTGTGCTGCACAAATTGAAAGAGGTGAATAATAAAGAATGGCATTCTGCTCTCCCACACAAATAACAGTTCCTGAAGGGCTGGAGACAGAAAAACCTCCCCAAATGGATTCAGGATAAGAGCAAGAGGCACCACTGCCATTCCCACCCTCAATAGACATGTAGTTGATTACCACAGGTAGTTTTATCCACCTTTAATTGCTTCATGTCCCATCTTCCCTGCTCCTGTTCTCAGTGACTAAAGTTTGGTATTTTTCTTCTCTTTTACAGACTTACTCCTACCTTCTCTTCCGTAGTGTCTCACCCACCTTTCTTTAGAGAGATAAAAGGGGTTTTGAATTAATATAGTTTAACAAGCAGGAAAAGAAATTCAAACATAGATTATTATGCCAGATTTCTATTCAGTATTTTATTATACATTTGTAAGAGGTAGAGTATTATGAACGCTCTGCATTGCCTATGAATATTCACTGGGCAAATAACCACATGGATTCCGGCTGTTTACTTTTCACTTTCATGTTTGTTTTCCAGTTACTCCAGCAATCATGTTTACTAGCAGGAATCCCTAAGAAATCCAGCAGTTTTTTGAAGACTGTTGGATTCCACATTAGGGATCTGACCATAGGAGTTAAACTTACCCTGCCTATAAACAGAAAGTGATATTCAGTCAGAATTAACCTCTGTAACTGAAAGCTGGAATATAAAAGATTCTCAGTAAACTGCTACTAACTCTTCGCAGGTTAAACAAATATCAGCACAAAATATTGTTGCGTAATTGATATAGAACAAATAATTGGAGAAGCATGTCAGCAGCGTGTGGGCAGTTTCAATAAAAGAAACTAATTAATCAAATAAGTTATTTGCTACCAAATTGCTGCCTATCTATAACAGATTCAAATTTGCTGCCATCCTCCTAAGAAGCTCTTGTGAACATGTGCCACTGCTTGGAAGAGGTTGTATGCAATTGCAGGCTTTGGTGAAGTTTTAACAGTACTTGAGTTAGTACAGAGTTTCAAATACAGCGTTCTTATCATTAATCTCTAAATCCATCTACTATGCTGTGGTGGGTTGACCCTGTCTGAGGGCCAGGTGCCCACCAGAGCCGCTCTATCACTCCCCTCCTTCATTAGACAGGGGAGAAAAGGTACAACGGAAAGCTTATGGGTCGAGATAAGGACAGGGAGAGATCATTCTCTAATTATCATCACGAGCAAAACAGACCGAACTTAGAGAGGGAATTCATCTAATTTATTACTAAGCAAAACAGAGTAGAGGAATGAGAAATAAAACCAAATCTTAAAACACCTCCCCCCACCCCTCCCATCTTCCCGGGCTCAACTTCACTCCCGGCTTCAACCTCCGCCCCCCTCAGCGGCACAGGGGGACGGGCAATGGGGGTTGTGGTCAGTTCATCACGCGGTGTTTCTGCCGCTTCTTCATCCCCAGGGGGAGGACTCATCGTTCCCCCGCTCCAGCGTGGGGTCCCTCTCACGGGAGACAGTCCTTCACGACCTTCTCCAACGTGAGTCTCTCCCATGGGGTGCAGACCTTCAGGAACAGACTGCTCCAGCGTGTGTCTCTTCCACGGGCTACAGTCCTTCACGAACTGCTCCAGCGTGGTCTCTTCCATGGGGTGCAGACCTTCAGGAGCAAACTGCTCCAGCATGGGTCCCCCACGGGGTCACAAGTCCTGCCAGCAAACCTGCTCTGGCGTGGGCTCCTCTCTCCACGGGGCCACAGGTCCTGCCAGGAACTTGCTCCAGCGCGGGCTTCCCACGGGGTCACAGCCTCCTTCAGGTGTCTCCACCTGCTCCGGCCTGGGGTCCTCCACGGGCTGCAGGTGGAATCTCTACACCCCCTCATCCTCCCTCCATGGGCTGCAGGGGGACAGCCTGCTTCACCATGGTCTTCACCACGGGCTGCAGGGGGATCTCTGCTCCGGCGCCTGGAGCACCTCCTGCCCCTCCTTCTGCACTGACCTTGGTGTCTGCAGAGTTTCTTACATCTTCTCACTCCTCTCTCTGGCTGCAAAAGCACTCTCTAACTGTTTTTCTCTTTCTTAAATATGTTATCACAGAGGCGCTGATTGGCTTGGCCTTGGCCAGCAGCGGGTCTGTCTTGGAGCCGGCTGGCATTGGCTCTATCAGACACAGGGGAAGCTTCTAGCAGCTTCTCACAGAAGCCACCCCTGTAGCCCCCCCCCGCTGTCAAAACCTTGCCACGCAAAACCAACACATACGCAATACCAAGGAAATGAGAATAATAGGTTATTTAAATGATGTCATATCTAGCTTACTCTGTGGTTCATTTTTGCCCCATTACAAAAATGGTGAGGAAAACCTAGTTCTAACAATGGTATTCTTTTGATGACTAAATCTTGCCTAATCATTTTTCAGGCATATTAATATTTGTAGGATTGTGCACATATGCACCGTAGCCTACTTACAGTGTCTATTTAAACACTTGATTACACAGCAGAATGGTTTCTTCAGTCTAATGCCTTTCTGTGCTGCAAGTTGCCTTGGCTGGTTGGAGACCCCCAGGGAGAATGTCATTGCAGGGTAGGGGGAATCTCAACCAATACCGATTTTTCTTAGTGCTACTTTCTGCCTCTGGTATGGGACATGTTAGGGCTGAAATAAGCTGCAGAGATCAAAACTATTCCGTTTCAGTTTCTGAGTGAATATTTTCTGACAGTGTGCTGGACAGCAGGGAGGCACAGTCCTGCATGCAGATTGCAGTCAAGGATATGTTTGCTTTAGGCTAATTTATCCACTTGGGGAAAAGAAGTTAACCTATGGACAACACCATGCTGTTCTAACTAATTCCGGGATCTCAGCTAGCTTATTTAGAGCTAGAACAGATACCAATGCACTACCCTGCAGGCTGCAATATTGATGTATGCTGGAGTGTGAAGCCCAAGGATCATTTTGGCTGAAGCGTACTTCACTTCTTAATATTTCTGTGAAATCCGACTGTTAGGCCATAGGAAATGCACAGGGGAATGTGAGACTGAGAGTAAGACTGGGTCCTCCGAAGGAAGGAATAGGGATCCCCCTGCCCATCTCCTTAGTCTTGCGCAGGACAGGGGGCAGGGGGGTGGTTAGGAACCCACTCCCCACCCCTGTGAGTCTCTGCAACATGAAGGAGTGGGAAATAGGGCAACTGGGTCCCACCAAGTGTGTTGAGTGCAGAAATATCACTCTCGTGGGGACTGGTTGCTGTGGACCGCATCCCCTTTTCTTGCACCAGCAGGTGGGGAAGGGGGTGCGAGGTGGCATGCTGGAGGGTGGGTGTCTCACTATGTCCTTTCTGGGAATGTGGGAAGAAAATGTCAGTCCTATCAAACTGAAGTGTGAGCAAGCCATTAGTTTCCCTTGCCTCTGGGTATGCATAACAAAAAAAAAGAAAGAAGGATAAATAGAGGAGGGTATGTTAAGGGTCAGAGAAAAGCCAAGCCACTGTGATATAAATATCTTGTTGCAGTGATTTGGCATTGAACCACAGAAACAGATTTCTTTATATCCTCCCTGTCTGAGGCAAGATTTGCCTCATACTTTCATTATAGATGAATTCACCATGTGGATTTCCTTTCCCAGGCATTTTAAGAACCACCACAGTTATCTTACAGCAGATTGGTGGATATTGCTTCCAAAAAGTGTGTTATATTGGTGACCTGGGTCAAACCTGTTCATTTCATTGTTTCTAACACCAAAACCTACATTAGTACATATTTAGCTTAACGTTTGAGAGAGGTCAGTTGATTCTGTAAGCTGACGTGGTACTTCTGTGTGTGCTTAAATCAAAGCTATAATCTTTGGAGTTACTGTCATATTAGCTTTTGAAATTAAGGTGTTCTATTATAGTCTTCACATTACCATTTGATATCTCTTTCTAGCTTGATGATTTGATTTTTGTATTTTATTTATTTTTATTGTTCTATATTTCTTTATTTGTTCACTAATTTATACAGCATCTATTGCAACTATAGCTGGGAGCTATAGTTATATGGCTTTTTCTGGGAATGATCAAGCCTGGCCTCTGGGAACTGTGGGTAATGCATCTGCAAGAGGCAGTTCAGGACAAGAGCAGTCCAGAAGTTTCTCTTGCATTACAAGGCAGTATGCATGGCAGCTACATGTTCCCTTGCCTCACAGAGAGCTGGCAGAGTAGTTACACCAAATGGCATCCCAAGGCTACTTGGCACAAGGGTTACAGGCCCTGGAGTGACATTGTACCCTGACATGGCTGCATTGTCATTTGTTGAGCCCAGCCTTGTAAATCCCAACACATCGAGACCATTGGCTACCATATCACAGTAGCCAACATGTTCTTGTAATGTTGAGACCAATTCTGCCTAAAGACATTGATAAATTCAACAAGTCACAAAGATATTGTAAAGGCACTTCTCACTTTTCTTCCCTATTATAGTGGGCACAATCTCAAAAAAACTGAGAAACAAGGTGTTTGAAAGCAGGGAGCCTTTCTGAGGAGCTCACTGGAACAACAAATTTACAGACGGTTGGTGTTCTCAGCTACCACTAGCGTATAGGATTTCACTAGTAACTAGTTCCCAGGCAATACCATTGAGTACTTTGAAGTCAAAACTGAAAATTTAGAGCTTCGGGCTAGTCGTGTAACCCAATAAAATTATTTTATTCCTTGCATTTATTCCTGTTGCATTGTTTAAACATTGGACCATCATATTGCACATCTACTGAAGTTTTCAGATACTTGCCGTGAGCAATAGTAAGTAGATTACATCGCAGAAATCTGATCTGAAATCTACTGAAACACACTTTAGCTGGCACGAGCCAGAATAATACTGTTAAAATGCATTGAAAAACTGCTGTACATACATTAATTTCAGACAATATGCACATTATCTTAAAGAACTCACAGTTCCAGAAAAGAAGATTACATGGAAGATTATTCAACGCTAAGCTGAATGATGATGCTTTTTCTGGTTTTGACATGCAATAAAAAAGTAGATGGGACAAAGCACAAAGTCAAATAGCATTGGAAAGATATGTAAATATGCTAAATTAGTATAGGTCCCAGGTGGTAGCATCTTCATAATGACCAGTCCCCAGACATTCAGTTGGATCTTTGAGATGTTGTTTTACTAAAGGGATTTGAACATTTCTGGCTTCCAGGAGATAAGAGATGCCTGCAGCTGGTGGAGAGGACGTTTGACTTTTCTTTTTGAAAATTATGTTTTTCACGTAGCAGCCATTGGGTTCCTGAATTGACGTGGTGACTAATTCAGCCTTTTCTGGTTCACAGAGAATCCTTTTTGTCTTGGCTTTTGAGGAGAGAACATAGGCTGAAAATGCTCCCATATTACTATCTTTGCATATGATCTCTGGTCAATGCTTAGGTTTTAATTTAGTGTTTAATATCCCTCTAGTCAAGCCTGATGCAGGAGTGTCCATTAACATTCCTGCTTTTCAAGACTGCATTCCTCATGGCTGTGCACTCTTTGTTAGCCAGCTGCTGAGTTCCGCACTCTAGCAGTTCATCACAGAGTTGGTTACCAGGTTTTAGGCTTTCCCGTACACAGATTCATTTCTTTTCACTTTCTTCATCTATAAATCTTGGCTATTTCCTCTCAAGGTTAGGCTATTTCAGGCTACGGACTGAATATCAAAAGGTGACTCAGCTTTTGCATTACTGGTGGAAAGGAGTTCCTTAAAACCTCCATCCATTTTTGTAGCTCTCTTGAAGGAAAGCAAGTGGATGAATCACATTTCCAGGGAGTGTGTGTACAGATGGGATGCAGTTTTGATTAACCTTCCCTGCACACTTAAGGAGCCTTTTTCTGTTGGAGTCATACACCAAAATGGTGGCTTTATATGTGAAGTAGATTGGTCTAGTTTCAGGGGGGTAGGGGTGGATTTTTTTTACTGAACTTTTGTTTTATTAATAAAAATATTACTTGGATTGCAGTCTGTGGACTTAGTAACACAGTTGTGTGTGACTTGTGCCATATCAATAAATACAGCAACACAGCAGTGCTTCCTAGCATGGTTCCATCAGTCTCATTAAGCCTAATTCCAGTGCTTAACTTGGGCACTCTCAGTAAAATTTTAGGCACCTACCTGAGAGCAGAGGGGATGATAAGTCTGCCTACCATAGCTAAATATTTGACAAGAACAAGGAGTAAAGTAGACCTCTCAGGACATACAGAGGACAATCTACCTGGCTCAGGCACTTGTCACTCTCCATAGGCAGAGGGAACTCAGGAGATTCTGAAGACCTATACGAACTGCTTAACTTAGGTCTCTGTATTTTCCATTGTGACTAATGAGGAACCAAGAGGAAAAGTCTATCCACTCAGCATCTAGCCATATAGCCCTCATCTGAAAGTGATGGTGAGTGATATAAGTAGCCCCAAGTGAGTGATCCAAACACAAGGGTCTCAGGTGAAAAGAGAGCATCATTTTTGCTGCTGCACCACTACCATGATGCTAATGGTAATCTTGACTTCATCTAGATGTTATACTTCTTAGAGATAATTAGACAGAGGTCAAGGAAAGAGTTAGTCAGGATTTAACTGTCTGTCTCCCCAAAGGTGCGTTGCAACAGGGTGTCAGGCTATGTCCCAGATTAGTTGGGATTAGGTAGACTTGATTTAACATTGCTTTTATTGTGGTTGTTTTGGTAGCATCTGCTAATCCTACAAAATCTAAAAGACGTAATCTTGTTCATGAGCTAATCTTGATATATAAAAACCTGAGATCTTATAGGTTAAACATCTTGCTCTTTATCACACTGATGTGTGCCTATGGCAAAGCAAGGAGTTAAACTACATCATAAGAGCCATGAGCTGTTCCTCAAACCAGTGAACCCCTGATATGCAAAGGGTAATGATCAACTACTGCTCCACTAAATTTTTTACATGCAGTTTCTCTTTTTCTTGGAATTAAAGAGTATTGCTTTCCTAACTTCTCTCTATGTCCTATTTCTGCAGCTGGACCTTCTGACGTGTTACCTGCATAGCTCTGAATTCTGTTTCAGGTGTAAAATTGTCAGAGGCTTCTTCAGAAAATTTGGCTAGAAGGCATAAATTCCCTTCCCCTCTCATGCCCTTCACCTTGAACTTGTTTTGTGTGGAGACTGTAGAGTAGCTGGAAATAATATAGTAAAATAAGAAGGAGTAGGGCAGTGAAAGATTCTTCCTATAGGCAAGATGAAGATACTGTAGACTGCTCTGGGTGCTACATACCTACCTTTGGCAGCTATGGCTCAATGGAGTGTAAAACCACATACCAGGAAAATATTAACACAATAATTTAGAGGTTATTTGAACAGAGATATGAGTATGTTGATGGTATATTCTAGTGGAAAGTCCAGAGAAATATTAGTAAATGACATTTCATTGATTTTGGTATTTTACTAAGAATGTAGCAGTGCTAAATGCTTGACAACTTTTTTTTCTAGAAATATAGGGTGCCAACCTAGAGATGTCTTCAATACATGCTGGGAGGGTTGTGAGAAAGATCAAGTTCCATTCTTGAAATCAAACATGCTGCTTGTGATAGAGAGGAGGAAGGCACAAATAGATGAATTCACATAGTGAAAAATACTTTGGGAGATGCTGTAGATTGTAAAGCACAAAGCCGCACACTGTAGGTGGTAGAGTACAAAGATTCAATGAGCATGGAGATGTGTTTGCTCAGATTAAGGAAATCAAATATTTCAGATCAGTCTCTAAAAATGACTTGAAAATATTAACTGCTATTACTTACATTTGTCATCCAGAGCTTTGCAGACTGAAGCGCGTCCTTACTGAAAGGTAAAATGCAGTTGCAGTGGAGTTGCAGAGCAGCAAGGACTGGGAGTTGTAATAGGAACATTGACATTTTGAGAGTGATTACTGGGAATGATACCATAAATACCAGTATGCAGATGAGTAAACTGAGGGCAGACCTGTTTACCACACTTGGTAAGCTGAAGGAGAGATCCTGACAGCCCTGGCTACCAGTTTGTCTTCTAGTATAGAGCTATAACATTCTAATTTACACTATTTGCTATGTAATAATGAAAAAATGAATAAACGGATCTTCCTTGTAGTAGCAGAAGCCAGGAAATGAAAAGTAAATTGTGATCTGTTTTGGTCCCGAATGTTTCCCAGTTCAATTAGTGCAAAAAGATTTTACCTATTCAAGCTGTGTAGGGCTATATGTAGCCAGAAGGTGCTTTACGCATGAACTTCAATTTTCATTCTGATTTTAACAATTACCATTGAATTCTGCGTTAATTATCAAAAAAAAAAAAAAAGCATTCAGAAATGATGCTAGATATATGAGATCCATGATAATAGGAACATGTTGCCATAGACACAACTGTTCAGTATGACACCAGGACACTGCTGATAAAAAGAAACCCACTGAAGTTGTGTTTCACAATGCCCTGAAATTATGCAGTTGTGAAAAATGAATTATAATTCTTTCACTGAAGTGGTAGTACTGTGATGTTGGTTCTAAAATATTCAACAAGCTATTTCAGTGCAGAGGGCTTTCAAGTCACAGAGAAAGCTAATGTATCAGAAGTACGGAGAAATGTTTAAAAGTTTTAAATATAGCAAGTGGCCAACATTTCTGAACATTGCATAGCTTAAATTTGAGTTTTAACAGCTTCATTTATAGCTTTGGAATTTCTGCATCTCTTACAAAAATCCATCTCATAAATTGGCATGAAATTTCACTATTTATAGAAAACATAGGGCAAGAAGCAGAGAACAATGCGAAGCAGATGTATGAAATGCCAACTTTCTGTTATAGACAGTAACAACTGTGGAGTTGCAAGGTTTTCCAGATCATTCTAGGCTTGTGGGGTTTTTTTGGTGTGGATTAGCAAAGAGATACATCTGGATTTGGGCCACAAGGCCTGGGCTATCATCTAGCCTGACTTCCTGGCCAGAACTCCACTGAAAACAGCAGGCAGCAATCTTCTGCCCATTTAGTGTATTTTGTGGTTTGGCTTGTTTTTCAAGAGCATTGTCTACAGCAGCAGCATCCATTAATAAGCAGATTTCTGAACCAATATTTAGAGAAAGACATTCTTATGATTAAAAAGAACCAATTTATGCATGACACACTCTGTCAGCCATTAAATATCATTCTCATTACCTTATTACATCACAGGTTTTGTGAAGGACGGAGAGTCATCAAAGGTGGGGAGATGAGCTACATTCCTGTGTTGGTTTGGTGGAGGATGGAAAAAAGCCCTTCCTATGGTGTATGTTTATTTCTTTTATTTATTTATTTCACTAATTTCTCTCTCTTCAGACTCAGATTAAAAAAAAATAAATCAACAGCTGTATTGCATCTTTCCAGCTCACAAAAGACTAACCCAAATGCACTCTTCTATTTTCTAGACATGACTCACCTCTCACAACAGATCCTCCTATCCTCCTCCCTTGTGATAAGCAAAAAATCTTTTTATAGTCCACTTTGACTTGTCTTGCTGAGTCACTAACAAACAACTCTTACTGGCCTTTCCTCGATTCTGGTTGATAAACACAAGATGGAATATCTCCTGCCCACCTCCCCTTCAAATGTACTTCCACTCGAGACCCACACAATATTTCTATCATCTAGATCAGGACCAAACTCCCTGATTTTCTGAGCAATCACTACTAGTTTGTATACTTTCCATCATTTCTGCAGTGTTTATGGGAGTAAACTCAGTGTAAGAACCAAATCAGGAAACCACACTTGGATGAAAAGTACCCAAATACTGTGAACTTAAAATTGTTCAGAAGACAGTATTCTTTTGTTCAGAATACTCTGATAATTGCATGATGCCCTTACACTGTATCCAATGTCCAGTCATTGTGACTGGACAATCGCAAACATCTCTTAAAGTATATTTCAAGATGTGGATTCCACTTTGAATGTGGTGATGAGCAGGGGATAGAAAAACATACTCTCAGACTGTATTTTTCTGCTTTTGTAGAATAGCTAAAACAAATCTGTTAATCTGCCAAAAAATACCAGGGAGCACCAATTCTTCATAAGTGAGGTTTACATACAAACTCACTATCATGGCGGGTGCACCAACATTTATTTTATAACTTAAAGAACATGAATAAAATACTTTGACATTAATAATTTTTTTTTTTTTTAGTATTGGCTGTAGTATAGGTAGATTTTCACTCAGTGTATATCATATTTTACTCTGATTTTATTTGTCTTTTGGGTCAGATTCATAGAATCATAAAATGGTTTGGTTTGGAAAGGACCTTAAAGCCCATCTTGTTCCAACCCCCCTGCCATGGGCAGGGACACCCTCCACTAGACCACGTTGCCCAAAGCCCCATCCAACCTGGCCTTGAACATTTCAAGGGATGGGGCATCCACAACCTCTTTGGGCAACCTGTTGCAGTGCCTCACCACCCTCACAGTCAATAGTTTCTTTCTAACATCTAATCTAAATCGACCCTCCTTCATCTTAAATTACCCTTGTTCTGTCACTCCATGCCCTTGTCAACGGTCCCTCTCCAGCTTTTCTGTAGGTCCCTTCATGTACTGGAAGGCTGCTCTAAGGTCTCCCCAGAGCCTTCTCTTCTCCAGGCTCAACAACCCCAACTCTCTCAGCTTGTCTTCATAGGAGAGGTCCTCCAGCCCTCTGATCATTTTTGTGGTTTCCTCTGTACTCGCTCCAACAGCTCCATGTGCTTCTTGTACTGAGGCCCCAGAGCTGGATGCAGTACTCCAGGTGGGGTCTCACCAGAGTGGAGTAGAGGGGCAGGATCCCCTCCCTTGACCTGCTGGTCACGCTGCTTTTGATACAGCCCAGGATATGGTTGGCTTTCTGGGCTGCAAGCGCACATTGCCTGGTCATGTTGAGCTTCTCATCAATCAACACCCAAGTCCTTCTCCTCAGGGCTGCTCTCAATCCATTCTTTGCTCAGCCTGTCGCTGTGCTTGGGATTTCCCTGTCCCACGTGCAGGACCTTGAACTTGGCCTTGTTGAACTTCATGAGGTTTGTGCAGGCCCACCTCTCAAGTCTCTCAAGATCCCTCTGGATGGCATCCCTTCCCTCCAGTGGTGTCGACCGCACCACACAGCTTGGTGAACTTGCTGAGGGTGCACTCGATCCCACTGTCCATGTCACTGACAAAGATGTTAAACAGTGCCAGTCCCAATATCAGTCCCTGAGGAACGCCACTTGTCACTGGTTTCCGCTTGGACATTGAGCCATTGACCGCAACTCTTTGAATGTGACCATCCAGCCAATTCCTTATCCACCGAGTAGTCCATCCGTCAAATCTATGTGTCTCTAATTTAGAGACAAGGATGTTGTGCAGGACAGTGTCAAATGCTTTGCACAAGTCCAGGTAAATGAAGTCTGTTGATCATCCCTTATCCACCAATGCTGTAATCCCATCATGGAGGGCCACCGAATTTGTCAGGCACAGTTTGCCCTTAATGAACCCATGTTGGCTGTCACCAATCACCTCCATGTGTCTGAGCACAGTTTCCAGGAGGATCTGCTCCATGATCTTGCCGAGCACAGAGGTGAGACTGACTGGTCTGTAGTTTCCCAGGTCTTTCTTTTTTTCCTTTTTAAAAATGGGGGTTATGTTTCCCCTTTTCCAGTCAGAGGGAACTTCACTGGACTGCCACGACTTCTCAAATATGATGGAGAGTGGCTTGGCCACTTCATCTGCCAGTTCCCTCAGGACCTCTCATCAGGTCCCATGTACTTGTGCACCTTCAGGTTCCTTAGATGGTCTCGAACCTGATCTTCTCTTACAGTGGGCAGTTCTTCATTCTCACTGCCTTTGACTTCTGAGGCTTGGGCGGTGTGGCTAGAGCACTTGTCAGTGAAGACTGAGGCAAAAAAGTCATTGAGCACCTCAGTCTTCTCATATCCTGGGTAATCAGGTCTCCTGTTTCCTTCTGGAGGGGACCCACATTTTCCCTTGTCCTCTTATCACTAACATACCTATAGAAGCTTTTCTTGTTGCCCTTGATGTCCCTGGCCAGATTTAATTCTATCAGGGCTTTGGCTTTCCTAACCTGATCCCTGGCTGCTCGGACAATTTCTCTGTGTTCCTCCCAGGCTACCTGCCCTTGCTTCCACCCTCTGTAAGATTCCTTTTTGTGTTTGACTTTGTCCAGGAGCTCCTTGTTCTGGGAGTTTTTGCCTGACTTCCTCTTTGTTGGGATGCATTGCTCCTGAGCTTGGAGGACGTGATCCTTGTCAGCTTTCTTGGGCCCCTCTTCCCTTCAGGGCTTTGTCCCATGGTACTCTGCCAAGCAGGTCCCTGAAGATGCCGAAGTCTGCTCTCTTGAAGTCCAGGGCAGTGAGTTTGCTATGCACCCTCCTCACTGCCCTGAGGATCTTGAACTCCACCATTTCATGGTCACTGCAGCCAAGGCTGCCCTTGAACTTCACTTGCCCCACCATCCCCTTCTTATTGGTGAGAATAACGTTCAGCATAGCACCTCTCCTCATTGGATCCTCTATTACTTGGAGAAGGAAGTCATCATCAACACATTCCAGGAACCTCCTCAATTGCTTGTGCCCTGCTGTGTTGTCCCTCCAACAGATATTGAAGTGGTTGAAGTCCCCCGTGAGCATTCAGGCTTGTGAATGTGAGGCTGCTCTTATCTGTCTGTAGAGGGTCTTATCTGCTCAGTCTCCCTGGTCAGGTGGACTGTAGCAGATCCCCACTATAGTGTCACCTGTGCCTGCCCTCCCTTTAATCCTGACCCATAAGCTCTTGGTTGGCTCCTC
The DNA here is from genome assembly GCF_011004875.1 of Balearica regulorum gibbericeps. Taxonomy (NCBI): domain Eukaryota; kingdom Metazoa; phylum Chordata; class Aves; order Gruiformes; family Gruidae; genus Balearica; species Balearica regulorum. The sequence continues at coordinate 211,699,940 of NC_046184.1, read as the reverse complement.
ATCCATCCCCTGGCAGACCTCCATGCACTCCAGCTGATCTTGACATAGAGGGCAACACCCTCTCCTTGTCTCCCCTGCCTGTCCTTCCTAAAGACCCTGTATGCTTCCATTCCAACACTCCAGTCATAGGAGCTATCCCACCACATCTCTGTGATGCCAATGAGATCATAGAGCTGCAGGTGTGCACACATCTCCAACTCCTCCTGTTTATTTCCAATGCTCCGTGCATTTGCATAGAAGTATTTCAGTTGGGCACCTGATGAAACTGACTGACTGGCTTCAGGTGCTCTCCTGCTGTGATCCTTCTCCAGGCTCTAGGATTCTATTTGCTGGCACTGGATTCTCAAATTTTTTAGGACTGTAGATCTTTATGACCCTGTTGGAATTAAAAGGTTACTTATATTATGATTGACAGTAGAGTCTGGCTTTGTTTTCCGAAGAGATTTGATGTTATTTTTGGTTAATGTGTGAACTTGGGCATGCTGTAGCTTCTTTGGGTCAAGGGGAGTGTTATTTCTAAAACTATTTTTAAAAAAGTATTCAGGGAACTGAAAATTTTCCTCTCAGATAAATACGGCTCTAGTCGATTGATATTCTGCTGTCAGCATGCATGTCTCATTCAGTCTTGTCTTCCATGCAAAAGAGATATTGACCCTGTGTACTACACTGAGAATAATTTTGCATATAGATGTAATAGCAAAATGTTTATAGACAGCCCCGTAGCCAGAAAGATTGCCACAGATTTTTAGCTTTTATAAATGGTTACAGAGAAAGCAGTGCCGAAGTCAGTTAGCTTGTGAAATATCATCAGATTATAGCAGTATTTTGCATTTTATAAGATATTTCAACTGAAGACATTATCTGAATTTATCTGATCTTCGCTGCATATGACTCAAGGGAATATTGAAGTGAGAAGAGGACTTCTGTGGAAGAAAGGCGCAAGGCATGGTATTTTAAAAGGAAACCTCTACCTGCTTGGAAATGATAGAACTGGTTAAATAATATCAGTGCAAAAGTGTTCTTTAACTTCTGGGAAATAATAGAATTACTTAGATACTATCAGGGTAAAAAGTTTCTATTCAGACATAACTTGTTGAAAACATTTTGCAGATTGAGATAAAATTTTCAGTGATAAAAAGTTGAAGTGAATAATTTTAACTTTCTAGACTAATTTTAATAATATTTAAATCCTCTATTTTGGTGCTGTCATTTACATTTGTGTTATAGTATTACATGTTAATATTCTATATTTTATTTTTCATATAATGAGTAATTTTTCTTTGCAGAAACAGAACATCTCAATGGTTTAAACTGAAAAAGCTCTTAAGGACATTTTCAAATTTTGACTTTTTGTGCCAAATTCTCCACAGCTCAAGTCACTGCTGTCCAAAAAGAAATAATCATGCTTTGTACACTCATTCTGAGTGCCTACTGGAGGCAAGTAAAGTTGCATCACGCCTGCTATCAGCAACAGTAGAGTGGTATCAGTTTGTAAGTGACAGAAGATCATGAATGGTGAAACCTTTATCTCAAGACACTTGGTTTCCTAGATGCTCCACTTCAACAGGGCAATGCAATTAACAGCCATCAGTGAAGTTGTAAGATAACATACAGAAAGGATAAGTGAAAGACAAAGGTAATAGTGCTGTTACTGAGAAAGACATACACCCTGAGAATTTTGTGTAATTGATTTGTATTTTAAAAATAGGAAACAGCTCTAGAGGTACTAGTGGAAGTGCAATCATAGAATCATAGAATGGTTTGGCTTGGAGAAGGCCTTTAAAGATCATCTAGTCCAACCCCTTGCTTTGGACAGGGACCTTCCACTAGACCAAGTTGCTCTAAGCTCTGTCCAACTTGAGCTTGAACACTTCCAATGATGAGGCATCCACAACTTCTCTGGGCAACCAGTGCCAGTGCCTCATCACCCTCATCATAAAAAAATGTCTTCCTTATGTCCAATCTAAACCTACCCTCTTTAATTTAAAACCATTTTCCCTTGTTCTATCACTACAGGCCCTGGTAAAAAGTCTCTCTCCATCTTTATGAAAGGCTGCAATAAGGTCTCCCCACAGCCAGCTGTTTTCCAGACTCAATAATCCCAACTCTCTCAGCCTTTCCTCATAGAAGAGTTATTCCTTTCCTCTGACCATTTTTGTGGCCCTCCTCTGGACCTGCTCCAACAGGACCATGTCCTTCTTGTGTTGGGGGTCCCAGAGCTGGACACAGTACTCCAGGTGAGGTCTCATGAGAGCAGAGCAGAGGGGAAGAATCACCTCCCTCGATCTGCTTGCCATGCTTCTGTTTTTGCAGCCTGGGCTACGATTGGTTTTCTGGTCTGCAAGGACACATTGCTGGCCCATGACCAATTCTTTATCCACCAGTATTCCAAAATCCTCTACCGCAGGGCTTCTCTCAATCCATTCATCTCTTAATCTAAATTAATACAGGTGATTGCACCAACCCAGGTGCAGGATCTTGCACTCGGCTTTGTTGAACTTCATGAGATTCACATTGGCCCACTCCTCAGGCCTGTCACGGTCCCTCTGCATAGCAATCACTTCCCTCCAGTGTATCAACTGTACAACTCAGCTGGGTGTCATCTGCAAATTTGCTGAGGGTCCACTCAATCCTACTGTCTATGTCGTTAATAAAGATACTCAACAGTACTGGTGTGAGTATGGATCCCTGAGGGATACCACTGATCTCTATTTGGACATTGAGCCATTGACTGCAACTCTGTATGTGACCATCCAGCCAATGCCTTATCCATCAAATAGTCCATAAATCAAATCCGTATCTCTCCAATTTAGAGAAAATATGTTGTGTAGGACCATGTCAAAGGCCTTACAGAAGTCCAGGTAGATGACATTAGTTTCTCTTCCCTTATTCAGCATCACAGTCACTCTATCACTTCATCGTAGAAGGTCAGCAGATTATTTAGGGATGATTTGCCTATTGGGAAACCATGTTGGCTGTCTCTAATCACCTCCCTGCCATCCATATGCCTTAACATAGCTTCCAGAGGATCTGTACTATGATCTTACCAGGCACAGAGGTGAGGCTGACCAGTTGGTGGTTCCCAGGGTCATCCTTTTTAGTCTTTTTAAAAAGGGCTGTACTATTTCCCTTTTTCCAGTCACTGGGTATTTTGCCTGAGTGCCATGACTTTTCAAATACGATGGAGAGCGGCTTATCAGCTACATCTTCCAGTTCCCTCAGGACCATGGGATGCATCTCATCGATTCCCATGGACTTGTGTATGTACAGCTGAAAATAGTACAGCTGAAAAACAGCTGAAAATATTTGGACTTGATGGCTAAAAGAGGAGCTGAAGTAAGGAATGAACTGATTGGGAAAACTCTACAGGAAAAATCTCAGTCCATCATGGGATTTTTTTTTCTGACTTTATTGTTCCTTCTTAGATAAATTCTTAAAGTCTTAGTCTGGGGATTATTTTTATGATTTGGGTAGTACAAGAGAAAAACTATCTAGTTTGGCAAGGTGTCTTCAAATGTTGGGAGTCACAGGTCCCAGAGGAGACACAGATATAGCATGCATCACTAACTTTTGCAGAGATAGGGTGCTGACAAGGATTTTTCTAACATTGGGTATATAATTATACACAAGTAATATGGATGCCAGATTTAAGCACACTCTTCTTAGATTCCAAAGACAAATTGGCAAATTGTATTTGTAAAAGCTCTGGTTGCAAGGGGATCATGTATTTACACTTGTAGAGGTAGATTATTTTGGTTCATTTGGTTGTATTTAAAAGAGAATTCTCTCCACCAGGAGATTTTTTTCCTCCTTCATTTTTGTAATATACTTATTTTGAATATTGTTTTCTTCTTTAAAGAAAGAAAATAGATTATTAGATTTATTACATTATTAGAATAAATAGATTACCTATTTATTCTTTACTGAGACCAATAATACACTTTTGACTCATGAGGCTTCTAGAAATACCTTGATTCTTGATTTGAAATAATTAAAACATAGAAAATATACTAATTCCCTTGTAAATGGTTTCACTAGTTACTTATCTCTTGTTTTCACATGCTATGCGGGTTTGAAATAACTTTTCAAGAACTGGCTGCATTTAAACATATTTTCAAAACATGGTATTTATCTCATTGATCAGATTTCTGGCTGAGGTTTGTTAACGTATTAAGCTAATGACTGTTATCAATTAATGAAGAGGAAAAGTTACAGCATGGCTAATGCATATCTATCATTGTACTCTCTATTGTAAAACATAACACTTTGCTTGTTTAATGAAAATACTGGCTACATCAAAAAAAAAAAAAAAAAAAAAAAAGCCTAAACCTGTGTTTTCTTGAAAACATAGGTTACTTCCACTCTTACAAAATTTTATATCATATTTCTTAATCTAACAATAGGTTCCCTTTAAATAGTTTCCCCTGACTAAAATCACAGTACAAAAAAATAAAAACCTAGGTGTTTTGACACATACAGGTCTTTATCAAGTACAGTACAAAATCAAGTTTTTCTTATACAAATTTACAATCATCAGCTTTAATTTTCATTTTTTAATTTTTTTCCTACAAAAAGACTACAGCAATTTCCTGGATGTAAATTGCTGGAGGTTTATTTTTAAGTACTGTAATAAATGCAGTTGAACTTTGGAAGTTCATTCCTTCTTCATTCATGCTGTTACCATGGAAATATGGATTTTATGCTTAAATGAATTAAGCTTAGTTCATAAATTATAGTTCATAAATTATAAAAGTAAAATGTTAATTCATAATTGGGGAGTGATGGCAAATCATGAAATGATAGACATAATTTTCCCCAAGTTTTTCAGACAATCATGGTAAATGATTTTTTTGGGGGGAAAAACAAGCATAGGCTTCTAATTGTCTAGGCTTTTTACCTAGCATTGAGCTCTACATCTGCGATGAAAATGTGTATTAGAAAGGCCAAACAACCTTGGATATTAACAGTGAAGGTACTCCCTTTCTTATTTTGCTTTTGATATTCTGTCTCACAAATATGCACTTTGCATGCAATCATATCCCTGTGTACATGTGCATGTGTGTGTACATATTAACAATGCAGAATAAATGGGAATCTGTCTATGCACACTTCTATCAAGCTGACAGTCTTACCCTACAAAGGCGAAAGTATAAAAAGCACCATGCACAGATGACAAGCTTCAGCATACAATTACTTTTCCAGTGCTTCAAAATTATAGAGTTGAGGGCTTCACATCTTTCCTGCTAGTTTACCCATCATCATGACCTCTCAGAAGTGGAAAATTAAAAAACACTCCAAAAAGAGCAGTTTTGCTAAGTTAATCTCATTTGAATAAAAGGTGGTATCTTCCTGTTGATCGTCTTCTTGATCTTCATGGAAACATTCCCATAATAAGAATAAAGGACCATTTAAAGCAAAGATTGCATTCCCTTCATTAGAGACTTTGAAAGACATGTTAGACAAATATTTGCCAAGAACAGTCTATGTATAGTTAATCTTCCCTCAGCAAGGGAGACAGACTAGATAATCTGCTAGGATTCCAGATTGCCATGGCCTTTTATATGGCTGTGGATGGAAATACCTTTTCAAAGGTGTTATCATGCATGGAAGGGAGCCTTCCAGTACCTAAAGGGGGCCTACAGGAAAACTGGAGAGGGGTTCTTTATCAGGGAGTGTAGTGACAGGACAAGGGATAATAAGTTTAAACTAAAAGAGGGTAGATTTAGATTAGATATAAGGAAAAAGTTCTTCCCTGTGAGGGTGGTGAGGCACTGGAACAGGTTTGCCAGAGAAGCTATGGAGGCCCCATCCCTGGAAGTGTTGAAGGCCAGGTTGGATGGGGCTTTGGGCAACCTGGTCTAGTGGAGGGTGTCCCTGCCCATGGCAGGGGGGTTGGAACTAGATGGTCTTTGAGGTGCCTTCCAACCCAAACAGTTCTGTGATTCTATGATTCTATGATCATGAGAACGCAGGTCAAGAAGAAAGGCAGCTGTCCTCTCAGAGTCACAAAATGAAACATACATTGTGGAGACAAGTCATCAATTTGAGTGAAATTCAGGAAATTCAGGAAATTCACCTGGGGTCTTCAGAGCTAAAAAAGTCTTCACAGCCTGGGTCTCTCAATGGATGCTCTAATGCAGTCATGCCTTCTCAATCAGTTGGATAGGATGAGATATAAAATAAACTTGGTTGTAGGTTACAGGTACAGCAGAATTAAAATGGGTCTTTCAGTAACTCAAGATGCTTTGTGCAGCTCAGTCTAGTTCCTTTTTTCTGGGTCTCTGTTCCTTGCTTTTTGTATTCTGTTTTAGTGTCACGGGGAGCAATGAGGAGGCCTTTCCTGAGAAATTCACAGTCGTAGAGAAGACTCACAGGATCAGGCCATTGTTTATTGGGTTTTGTTTATTATTTGGCCATATAGTTTCTTTAAATTTGCTTATTATAAATGATTTTATGGCTGTTTTGAAATAGTAACAGCGGCTTGGTTCATAAAATATGTATAAATTCAATATTGAGAAGGTATGATTTCTAAGTAAATTATATGTTTTTCTTATATATCTGATCAAAACCTTCCTCAATGCAACCACAGAGGACAGAAAGCAGAGATCTGGGACATTAGGAAGAAAAGTATTAAATGCTCAAAAATCAGACAATTATATTAAGATTTTACAGGAAAAAGGAAACAGAAAGTTTTCAGGAAAAGCTGTGGCTTAAGTTAAATCAGCCCAGGGGAAGGTCTTTGCTGTTTACTGGCCTGGAAGTGAGGAGGAAGATTTGACCCCGCAACTTTTGCATCAGAATGTTAGGGTGCCAGAGAGATGTTTACAATACTGGAGATGAGAGTTTGTAAATAATCTGTTCAGCCTTTTTCTTTCTCTTTCTGGAAATTTTAAGGTTTGCTGAGCTCCAGCTGCTGATTTAGTTCCTCTGTCTGTTGTGTTTTACTAGACTTTGCTATAATGGAAAGCCTAAGCAAGGCTTCTTGCCAGTTGTGGCTTTTGTTCCACGTTCTTCTTTCTGCAGTTGTTTCCAGATACCCCATAGACTCAATCCACTCTTCCACAGTCAACATTTTCCATCTAGAAACTGTAGACCCCACAACACCCAAGACCTGCGGTCTGTATCAATGCTTCCTCCAATATCCCACCCCCCGACATGGATATTTTCAGTATAATGAAATTCCTGTAGCTGTAGAAAATAACATTTTTATGACAATTTAAAGTCTCAGAAATGGGGAAATGAGTAAAATCGTTCCAGTTTACAGCTCATGTGCTGAAATCGGAGGCATTTAAGTAATGCAGGACTAGGGTGCTATATAGATTGTATCACTGCAGTGTGCAAAAGCAGAGTGTGATGGAGCATGACTGTAGCCATAGTGCCATGACTGCACAGGCCAGTACCTCCAGCATCACTGCAAAAAGAGGGAGAATTACACCCCTGGCTGCTGAAAGTCGGTGGCACGGATTATCAATGTTGATACTAATAAGAGTTGCATGGCCAGACCCTGCAGATGGCTTTGTAAACCACCGTTACACCCCACTCCCTGTAGATGTATGCTGTCCCCTCTTTTGAAGGACAGGAGTGGCATTTCTCTCTCTGTCCATTCAGAGAGCGACACCCCCTCTTCTTCAGTCCTTTCCCCCTCTGTTTTCTGGGTTTTTTTCTAGATAATCTCTGCTTTCCTTGCGATCATCAGATGATGATCACAAAATCTGTCTCATTGCAGCAAGCCTTTTAAAAGCAATTTATAATATTTACCCACAAATGTGGTGACTAGATGAAGTGGGGCACATTACACTGTTGTAGAGCAAACCCTGAAGAGCATCGCTTTTTTTTTTTTCTTTTATTGTTACTCTCCTTTAAAATACCACCCTTTCCATAATTCCTGGGGAAAAAAAAAAAAAAACCATGAAAATGGCGAGGATGCTGAGGATGAAAATGTGACTCCCCAGTATGGTTTCATTGCTCCCCTACAAGGTTTTCTACCGTCTTGTGCTTGTACAGTGCTGTAGCGCAGTGGGGGTCCTTGACCACAGCTTCGGGATACGATGGCAATAGGTCATTTCTATTACTAGCACTACTGTTACTACTACTACTGCTACTTGCTCCTGTTGCTCTTCGGGGCAGTGACAGATGCTGCAAAGGACTGTCCCCCACTCACTGCTCCGAAGCAGACTGCCCGTGGGGCCTCCTGAGATCAAGGTCTTCCAGGACAGCACGTTCCCTCTGCTCTCTTTGAACCTCTGCAGACAATTAGGGTTTCCTTCCAAGCTCTCCCTTCTGCCCTTCTGAAGGCACAGGAGGATAAAGTAACGATGAAATTTCACAGCTCAAGATACTGGCTCCAGTGGTTTCTGTCATCTAAGAATATTCAGGTCACAAGTTCTGTGTCTTTTTAAAGAGGGTCTGTAATGTAGCTCTTTTGGACTACTGTCTCTCTACTGTTTTTATGTTTAACTTTTTTTTTTTTTTTTTTTTAACGGAGTAACTTCTTTCATCTCTGGGGTTCTTCCCTGTGATCTCCTCTTTAAAGAGGCCCCGAGCACTTGAAATGTGCTGCTATTTTTGGCATGTCTGGCAGACTCGGGCAAGGCTTTTTCCTCACTCATTGTTATCAACTCTATGTCAAAGAAAGTAAACATCACCAATATGTGATGCTTTTGAGTAGCTGTTAGTCATAATAAAATATTGTATGTCCTTGATGAGACTGCCGCCTTTAACAATTAGACTGCTGCAATAAGAAATGTTTTGGCAGAGGTGAACCAGCCCTGCAGGGATCTGCTTGTGTAGATTACCTGAAGTAGCCCCTGCAAAACGTGTTAGGTTGGTCTGCTATCAAAGTAATACCGTGTTGCCTGGTACAGAGGTTTCAATTTTCCAGCAAATTCTCAAACGCCCCACAGTTATTATAGGAGGCATCTGCCGCATGGTTGGGAGTCTTCCCTTCTCACTCTTACAGTATTATGAGGGTCAGGATCTGTAATTTCCTGGATAACTTTTCCTTCTTAGACACTCAGGAGTCATGGGAGGTTTTTCTGAGTGAAGACTTTGGGACTGCATTACTTCTTGCTTTCCTAAATGAGTCTGAAGCCTTTTGTACAGGTGATCGCTTGGGAATCGTACAGTTACGCAGCCCTGCTTTCTTTTTGTGAGATTCCTATTTTCCCCAGTTTGGGTTTATTTGCCTAAAACCAAAACCATTAACTTTTTAGCATCATGAAGAAGAAAGTTGTTTCAAAGACTTTGCTGACTGAAACCTTGTGTAATTCCTTTGGCAGAAGGGAGGCTTGAATTTGATTTTCATATGCAGCTACATGCTTGCCTGAGCCTTGCCTCGCTGTTCAGGACTGTGCATCTATTCATCTTTGCTTTTTGAACTGCATTTCTCTGGTGGATCAGAATTCCCCAAGATCTGTGATATTTTTTCAATGACTAAGATGCTTAATTTTAATTGTTAATGTACTGTACTGCAAAATAAACCATGATTCTTTTCCCTTTCTGTTCATTTGAAGAGTGTCAGAAAAATACATCAATTAATTGTCCCATGCTTTTGCTGAGCAACACGTTACTATGTTTTCGCTGATTTGATGGATATTGCTGCAGTGGAAGTCTGAATTATCGTAACTTTGGGATATCCCAGCTTTATGAACAACGGCATCTAGACCCCAGTTTCATTACTAATAAAAATTGTGGGATTAGATTTAAGAACAGGGTTCATCTCTTTTCTTCTAGAAGTCACTGCTTGTGCCAAAGAAGGTTGTGATTACTAATTACTTAATTTGTATGACAGATGGAGCTGGGGATCAAATTAAGTAGCTGTCTTAGGATACATTGTAGAGCAATATCTAGCTTTAAACACGACTGCCTTTTTCGTTCCTAAAAAAAGGCACAAACAATGACAGGCTAAAAATAGCTGTTCACTTGGAGTTGACGACAGTTTCTGAGAGCTTGTCTTTAGGAAGATGTTGGAAAAAACCCTGCTGTCTTTTCCCCTCCCCCCTTTTTTTCTTCTTTAAACGCACGTCCTTCTGTTGAAGCTTCTTCACCTCATTGCCCGCAGAAAGATACCCACTGACTTTGATAGGACTTCAGTATTTCTGCAGATTTCCAAGGGGGTTTACGTAAAGCATTATTTAAAGAAATCCTAAAAGTCACTGCAGATATTTCTATTAAGTTATGCTTATCCTACACAAATTGCTCTGTGCTGATAGAGAAGGAGGTAGTAAAGCCTTTTCCACTCTTTGCCTCCCACAGTATCTGCTGCAGTGAAAAAAAAAAAAAAAAAGAAAAAAAAAAGAAAGGCTCTTTTCTGGTTTTATTCCTGAAGACTGCTTCATAATTCAGTATGAATATCGGTGGTTCCCGGTGCTGTAAACAAAGAGTTGAATCTTTGACTTCGTGTCCCTGCAGTCTAGTAAACAATCAGTTAATTTGTAGCATCCCAGCAGTTGACAGGAGTGAAAGAAGTGGTTTGATCTTATTTTTGTGCTTGTGAATTAAAGCTTTGCCTTCTGGCTAGGTTCTGAGTTCCCTCCTTCTGGAAGATATTTGAGCATTTTAAATTCAGAATATGTAGTTACAAATGTGAGGGCACAGCCTTCTTCAGGCTTTCTCTGCTTTCGTTTTAATTTTTCTGTGTTTTTAATCCCAGCAAGCAAGGAAGCAGTTTGAAAACGATGTCCAGTGTCTGAGCTGGGAGCACAATGCCATTCAGGATCTTTAGAACTAGTCCGCTGCATTTTTATTAAATGAGAGTGAAGGAGTAGGTGGGACTTTTTATTTAAAAATAGATTAGCACAGGGGACTGAACTTGCATTTGAGGAAACGTTAATAAGCCAGCCAGCCATTGTCCTTAATCAGAGACTGTATTTGTAAGTAGAACATGTTGAATCTGTCATGATTGATGACGTTGTCTTTGTTAAAAGGGATGCTACATCTTTAACAAGAGCAGACAGAAACAGTGGAGAATCTACAGTAAATTTGAGAACTGGAAGAGAAACCTTTCTTCATTTTTTCCATGTATAATGTTTGTAAAATACTGAAAAGAAAAACATCAAAGCCAGGGGGAAATAGAAGTAACTCGCTGCTTACATTTTAATTCCTCACCTTTCCCCTCTGGGTGAGTTCCCCCTCCTTTTTCCCCCCTGAATTTAAAATGCTGAAAGGAAAAGCAACTGAGGTCCAAGTTTCAGATGCTGAATTCTCTGCTAATTGAAATTACTGGGCATATTTCTATATATAGTCGATGAAGAGATATGTAGCTTTCACTCAGTGCCTTCAAGACATGTCTTTTTGTAGTCAGAAAAACAGAGATGCATTTTCAAACTGACAGAGGGAACGGATGCTCCTTAGTAGCACATGCTCGGGATCGTGTGTGTACCGTTTGTGCAGAGCAGAGACGCTGAATACTGGTCCATATGCTCCTTGTTTACTGCGATGTTTTTTGCATGTTACTGTGCACTCCGGACTAATGTGAAGGTAAGAGGAGACGAGACAACAATTTGGCAGGAATGTACATGTAAAACCAGCTGCAGAAAATGTCTACCTTGTGTTGCTGAGTACTTTGGAATTGCTAGCTGAACAGGCATATTATTACAGGTGGTTGTGGAGGCTTTGTTTTATCGGTGTCTGTGTAGCTAAAAGCATAGAAGCATGTTTTCATTTTGCAGCTTAGTGACCTTCAGTTTTTAACCGCTTGCAGTTCAGGATCTGGGCTTGTATGATCTGATAAACATGTTTTGCTACTGTCCAGGTAGGCCAGAAACAAGATGCCAAAGGCTGTTTGTGCAAGGCTACATAGCTTTATATAGGATAAAATGCCTGTACTCTAGTCCCCCATGCATCCTCCAAGTGATGCTGCTTGCATGCTGTCTTGTTGATTCCTTGTCTGAAAACCGGGGGGTCTTGCTGCTGTTATCCAGGTTGTCTTTTTTTTTGGTGCTGATTTCTTTCTAATTTGAACCAAAATGCATACAAACAAATTACAAGCAATGTCCTAAGAAATAAACAAGGGATTATTACTGCAGAATGCTACAGAAAAATGCCAGCTGGCAGCACTGGTCTCACAGTAACTATTAAGCAGCATTTGTCACTCATGTCAACGTTTGCTCGCTCTGTTAATTAGGATCAGAACTTCAATATAAGTTGCTGGGTATATTACCTTCTCTGCAGGTAGGACAATATTAGCAGACAGGATCATTGGCATTGAACTGAGCTCTAAGCCAAGCTGTGGGCCAGCTGTGGGAATCCAGTTGCATAATTTAAATGAATTACAGTCCTCAGTCAACATATTGGGGAGGTACTTTTGGCATTCCGGCTTTTTTAAGTTCAAATGAGTGTGTCTGTCTGGGAAGGAAAGCACTGGCAAATGCCGGCGAATCACAGTTAGAACTGTTTTACCTGGAGAAATAATTGTAAAGGATATTTTGCTTTCAAACTGCTTTAAGCATGCCTCTGAACTAAAGTGAGATTTCTGTATTTGCACTTGGTTTGATAACAAGGAAGTTCATGGTTTTTTATTCGGTCAAAATATTTTTTGGCCATTTGATTAAAAAAGTCTTTTGCATTGAAAGCTCACATTCTAACAGTCTGCTCCTATGTATGTGGTCAAAGTCTGTACTGCTGATTGCTTTACTGAATTTCTAAGCTTTCACATTTTGTTACTTTCTAATTAACTTTTGCAATTCACTTTTTGTGCCACTTCTAAGGAGGAAGGTGAAAAATATATTTTCTTTGAGTATGTGGGTAACAAGCCAAAACATACAAGTTAAAACTTTTAATGCTCTTCTGTCTTCCTAAAATACATCCATTGTCTTTTCCTTATGCTTTCCCTATAATGTTTTTGGCAGTTTAGTAAATTATATTCACATTATATGCCCTGTGTTCAATGCAGTAAATTGTCAATAAAGAAATCTTTTGAGACCAACCATTTTTTATTGCTCATTTTGTCCCCCAGCCTGCAGTACTGTGCTGAAAGTGTTCTGTTAAAGTGAGTCTGTTGTTGAGAAATGATTTCTCAGTCTAAATAAGTCCAGGGAAAATTTCAATATGATTATTTTTGCTGTAATTTCCACTAGATGATACCTTATCAGTAAGTACCACAGCAACTATTCTGAGTCTCATGGGTTTAACTTTTGAAATGTCATTGTTTCCATTCATAAACACAGAAAAAAGTGAAAGGTTTGTACTAGCCCAAGTCTGATGATTGTTTGGATAAGATAGATAGTTTTAATTTGTTGGAACTTCTTCAACTGTTAAGTGTCTCTGGAATAGTTGTTTGATATACAGTATCTGTTATTTACATGATATTGTTCTAAGGATGTTATCTTCATTTAGTCTAATTTCAGCAAACTAATCCACTTTCAATGTATACTTTGATCATATGCTTTCCAAGCTGAAACGTCAAAAAGCTGCACAAACTTTGCAAATCCCCCCAGGCACTGCCCAAGTATGGCAGCGCCCCTTCAATCTTCAGTAATTGCTGTTTTCTTTTTCTGACATTGAAAATTACTTAATAAATAGGAGTTTATTGAAAGGTGCTCCCCATGCCTGGTCATTCTGAAATATATTACATAGTGTTTCTCCAGAACTCTGTTGCTTTTAACTTGGTTGGCACTAACATAAGCCACAGCTTTATGGGTGGCCAAAATAAATGAAATACATTATAAAACATCTGTTTCGCGTTTTGTATTTTCCCCCTTTTAAATGGGTGGAAAAAATCGTAGTGGTTCTCAAATATTTTAGTCTTTAAGTCATAAGATAGAATTAAACTATAAGTACAGGCTGTAACAGGAAATAGATTCGCTTGCCCTGGAAAGTGAAAAAGCAAAGCAATTGGGTCTGGTTCTGATGGCAGCTGCAGTTTATGGCTTTAGAGAAAGCAGATTTTTCAAGTTCAAGGTAGGACTCTCGTTTCTTGATTGCCAGTCTATCTGAAACTGCCCATGTGAACTTACTTGGCATAGGCAGACTTGTAAAAAGAGGTCTACTCCACGTATTCTTAATCAAAGCCTGTTTTTACAGCTGACTAAAGAATAGTACTGACCATGAACATATACCTGCCTAAGTGAATAATTATTTCTTCCTGCCTGAGCAGGAACAAAGTCAGTGGTTAAAAAGGGCACAAAGATGTCTGAGAAGTTATGAGCAAAATATCTTTCTCTGTCAGAGTTTCTCTGGACCTACTACTTTTAAAAATGAAATTCAACTTGAATTAAAAAAAAAAAAAAAAAAAAACTATTGCTTATTATTGCCTGTTTACGAGACACAGGGTTTTAAAATTTTAATTTTTTTTTAAATTTTTTGAGTAATATCTTTCTTACTCTGTCATGTATTCACAATTTTGTACCTCAGTGGAAGATATCACACATTAGCATGGAAGTCAGGGAATTAAAATGTAAAAGCAACGCCTCCACGATCAGAAGTGCTCTTGTGGAAATGTGCAGTGTGCCTGAAAAAGTGAACTCCTGCTACATACAGTAGGTAAATATATTGTTGTATATTCAGCATGACTAAGTCTCAGGAGCACGGGCTAACTATGGCAGGGGGCTGCCCAGTGTCAAATATTTGTAGTTTTAGTTGTGCCCACTGTGTATTGAAAATATTTTATGTATTTATATGCAAGAGATTTTTAGAGGTTGCCATTAAAATTTTTCTGTTCTTGGCTTAAATTCCCTCAGACTTTAAATTCCCTCAGTATTTCTTGTAAAACTGGGAAACATTGCAAATCTTTAGGTTCCATTGTCTGAGCTAAGCTTGAAAAACTTTTATGGACTGGGGTCTTGCTTTTCTTAAAAGTTTGTAGTTTTACCTTCCACTTCCCTTGATGAATTCTATGCGTAGTTCTGAAAGATTTTACTGTGAATCTGGGCTGCTATTTCTGGCTGGCAGTTTGAGGGTCTTACTGGAGGCAGAGCTGGTGCTTCTGGGAATTCAAGTAGCAGGGACGATGTCTTTCATTTGTACTTTAGCATGGGGCTTGATGTGAGCGCTGGGCTCTCTCACCTTGAAACACGCTCTCAGCAGCAGTCAGCACTGGCTTCTTTGGGGTCATCTGAGCTTCATGTAAAGATCAGGGTCTTTTTTTTTTTTTTTGGTTATGAATTCAGATCCGTACCCTTTGAAGTGCCAAAGGCTTCCCAGGAGGTTCAGAGGTACTTCAGCAGGAGTTTAAGGCTGTCTTCATGTTAATGGGTACACTTGGCACCTCACAGAACTGAGCTCCTACCTGAACACTTGGGTTAACTAAGAGCCTGATTGCTGACTTTGGGTCACCGTGGTGGTGACAGAAGTTTTCTACATATGATCCCTTTTACCTCCTGTGCTTCAGCTAAAAGATTGTGGAAGCCTGTGTCAAACAGTAATCATGAAGTGGTTTATGGCTGAAATTTTGACCTATGCATTGTCATTTTTCGAGGATCTCGGATGATGCAAAGGACCTGTTGGGGTAGGAATGGAGTACGGCCATGGCCCTTGGAGGGTGCTAGGAGCTAGCATCCTTTAATCACTTTAGCGCTCTCTGTTCGTCCTCTTGTCCCACCCACATTTCAAAAATATATGTAGGTATTTTAACCTAGCAGTTTCCAATTGCAACATAAGTTGCGGATTAAGTAATAAAAGCAGAAGAATCATAGTACCAAATATCAAAATGTTTCATTGCTGAAAGCTGCAAAATGTCACAAATGCCAACTGAGCTGCTGAATTCTGTTTACATTTTTACACACAGCTGTAACTCTTCCCCTCTCCCAGTGTAAATTAATGATATAGCTACATAATGAAGTTGTGTATATCACATATTTCAGCACCCGTACCAAGAATTATTCTGGTCTTCCAAAGGAGAAGAGTTTATGGATCTTCCAGGCATGGGCCTGTATCGCCAAAATATGTTCTGCTGTAGTCTTGTGGTATTTTTGGAAATGGGGGATGAAGTCAAAAGGATTTGGACTCCCAGCTCTCACAGACTGCCAGACATGGTCCTTGGTTTCTTATGCATATTTTTCTCCTGTAAATGTTCTATCATGCACCGTTCTCTAGCACCTCTCTATTAAGCAAGGAGCAGTTCAGAAGTCCCACGAACGGCTTTGATATAACATTTTAAAAGGACTAAGCAGGAAAGAGTGGTTTCTCACTTTTTCTAATGTAATTAAGAATAGAATCAAGGGTAGTTTTTAGTTGGTTTACTCCTTTTTGTAATTCTGATTATGTCTGACAGTCTGACTTAGTGTACTCATAACTGCATAGTCATAACTACAAGTGGCAGGTCAAAGTATGGTTCCTCTACTACTGTAGGACACCAAGGCAAAATGTATGTTAGTACTAGAAAGCAAACAGAGTTGGGGTGGAATTTCCACTTTGACAGGTTTGGGGACAAGGAAAAGGATAATATTATGTAGGTTGTGAATATCTAGTTGCATTTCTGTAATATATCTTGTCATCTGTTTATAAAATGTTTGACTAGGCTATAAAATAAGCAAGACCTCGAACTTTATAAGGGATTTGTTTAACAACTGCAGGATGTAGCCTTGAGAGCTAAAAACAGCTGAGCTGTTTGTATTGCTGTCATCTCTTTGTTAAATAAAGATGGAATTTTAGGGAAGAGATAACTCATTGCACAAAGGGGTTAGTGATATCTTGGACCAGCTTCTACAAAGAGAGGTCCCTCAAAATTATGACAGTAGTAATATCACAGCATTTCTTTCTTTTGGTAGCTTGCTGCACCTGTTACTAAAATATATTGCTACTGCCCACTCTCAAGCTTCACAGGAAGTTAAAGTTCTCATTTATGGCTCAGTTTTTGCAATCACACCAGTGATGTTAATAGAAGTTCTGGTAGACAGGAGATCTGAATCCCATCTCATACAGTTCAAATAGTAGTTCTGTCTGAATACGAAGTACATGATTTGAATCCTGAAGACTGATTTTGCCACTTCTGAAATCAAAGTTGGCCAGATTTGCAAGTATTTAAAATACCTAAGTATGTACTTTACCACTCTGCCCAGCTGCAAGTGTTGATTTACAACACATGGCCATAGCAAGTTATGAATCAAAGGGGTAATTAGAATAGATTAATAACGCAGCAGCAGCTCTGGTTTTCTAGATATAGAATGATTGGGACTATATTTAACCCATAGACCAGAATAATATTCCCTTAAAGGCCATTATAAATGTGTGAATAGGTACAGAGATGCTAAAATGACAAGCACAGTATAAGAAATTAAATCCACTACTAAGAATTCTTTATGAACACAAAGCAAATATGAATATTATGCTATAGGGATAAGGGGTACTTATCTAAAGTTAGGAGAGTTAGTCACAAAAATAGTGGTTGGAAGATAGACAAGTTAGGCACTATTTTCTTCATTCAGAAATTTCTGGATAGATACTCATACCAAGAAAAATATTTCAATTCTATTTTGTGTCTCCCATTTTAATGTGGGCTCATTAGAGCTTATCTGATGAGCTATTCTTATCAGAGATATATAATTGGCCTTTTTGTTAGAGGAGAATTGAAAAGATCTATGACTGTAAAACTATTTAAATTTGTTGGGTTTTTAAGATGTGCAAGTAACTAGAATATAATATCATGTCTATATGTGACAATTTTATGTTTATATAAAAATGATGAAAAGTTAAATCCTCTACTGTTAAATCACTGCTGACAGACTTGCCCTATGCACTTAAGATGCCAGTGTTTGTGTGATTTTTATGAGATTGCAGAGAAATTAGATCAACAATCCTGACAGCAATGCTGCCTACAAAATATTGAGGAAAGTGCAGTGGACCCAGGCAAAAGTAAGGTGGTTTTTTTTCTTGGGAAACTCTGCCACTCCTATCACCCGGATGGGGAGAAGTGGAGAAGACCATTAATCAGTGATGGATGGAGTTGATAATAGCTTGCCACAATTAAAGGCTGCCCAGCCATCTCTCATGGTTAGCTTCTATCTACATTCACTTCCAACTTCATCTGTTTCTCCTGTCCCATTTGCTCATGCTAAGTTGGATAAAGATAATCTGTCTGTGGTTGAGTGGAGTGTTGCATTTTCTAGGGCTAGTCTTCACAGGTGTGTCCTCTCTTACTGCTGCTGGTTGTATATATATTTTGGACATGCTGAGATGTTTTGTTCCTACCCAGGCCTCTGTGTTTTTGGCATGGGATGAATGAATGAAATGTTTGTACCTGGTTTTGGATGAGGAAGCCCTCACCTCCTTCCTTCCGTGATATCCTTATAGACAGTGGGAGACAAGGAAAGTGTCTTTTGGGAGTGAAGATGCAAAAGAAGATTCCAAAAGAACTGATATTTTTTCAGTTGTGGACACATATCAAAGAAGTGAACTCTGGAACGCATTCAGACAGCCTGCATTCCACCTGTGTCCCCATGCCAAAATAATGAGTGATAGCTACAGATTAATGACTAATACAGAAGTTGCAGAATGAAAAAAAAAAACAAAACCTATTATTAAAAGCATAACCGTCACTGTTTTCTCAGAGGAGGAGGAGGTGGCTGATTTTCCCCTTTGTATCTCCAGAGAGATCTGAGTGTTTGAAGTTGTATAAATTCTCCTGATAACTGAGTAGCTTCCAGACTTCTTCTGGAAAGACAAGTAAAACAAAATCCGAATCCCATAAAAACAAATCAAAGAAACCTGGGCACAAGCATTTTTGTTTTAGTCTCACTTTCACCAAAGAGGTAAACCTCTCAAATTTCGAATAGGAATCTCTGCAGAGAAGTAATTGGAAAGGCTTGCCTGCCTTTGATAGCACAGATGATCATTAAAACCTTAGAAAAGGAGGATTGACTGGAGAAGTAAAACTCAGAAGAGCATTTTCATCCAAGTTGCAGGACAGATGAAGAAAAATATCATAGATACTTCACACATATTTGCAGATATTTTGGACAGGATTTTCAGCCTGCTCCAGATTTGTTTTCAAAACTTCAGTTTTCATTTGCAAACAAAAATAAGTGGCCAAGTTTTCAAGTTAGACAGAACAATCATAATTAATCTAGTCTGTCAGTGCAGACTGTAAAACAACCATGAATTGTTGGAGGAAGCATACATCTCTTGACACCTGCCGTACCTTTCAGAAAAACATTCTGTTTCTGGTGAACAATTTCTGATGAGGGAGAACCTCTCACAACCTTTACAAATGTATTATTCCAGGGGTTAATTAGTCTGTTGGAGATGTGTGCCATATTTCTAGCCTGCATTAATCTAGTTTCAGCTTCCAGCTTTTGGGTCACTTTCAGTTTTTTGCTACATCTTAATCTGCTGGACTGAGGGTTCCACTGCAAAGGGTTGTTCCCCTTGTGAGTAGCTCTAGGCTGCATGAAGGCATCACCTAATCATCTCTTTGATTAAGTAAATAAACTGAGCTCCTGGCATCTTTTACTGCAAAGCATGATTGCCAGAGCTCTCATCCCTCTCATGACTCGTCTTTGAGCTCTCTCCAGTTTCACAGCAGGCCTCCTGATCTGTGCGTGCCACAGCTGCACGCAGCCTCAGAGCAGTTGCAGCCTCGTGCAAAAGTAATAAATGTCCTGGCTCCCGCTAAAGATACTGTCTGTATGTCCAGGGTTATGTTGGCTCCTTTAGCTGCATTTCTGCACTGGGAGTTCACGTTCTGTCCCGTATCTAGCAGGATTGCCATCTGCTTAACAGCAGATCTCTCTGGAAAGTGTCCATCAGGAAGGGTTGCTTTCTTTATTCCCAGAGTCAGGACTTTATTGCTGTCTGTGTTAAAAAATACGTTGATCTGTATCAGTGGCCCGTCTTATGCACCATTTACCACACTGCCTTTTTTTCTGTCATTGCTAAATCTGGTCAGTAGTAAGTGACTGTGTTTTCTCCCAGATTGATCAACATTTGAAAAACATAAGGCCAGGACCAGCCCCTGAGGATCCCGCTGAACATAGCTGATCAACTGTCCCATTTGTAATTGCATTCTGAATCCTGTTGGTTAGACACTTTTTAATCCATTTAATGTGTGCCATTTTGATTTTGTTTTTAATAAAATTTCATGCAGCACCGTGTCAAATGATTTACAGAAGTCTAAGTATATTATATCAATGTTGTTGCCATTGTCAGCCAAATTTGTAATCCCATCTGAAAAAAGATAGCCTGTTAGTTAGCTTGACAGGATCTGTTTTCCATTAACCTGGCATTATGTGCATTTCTTTCCTTCAGAAATTAATATATATTTTATCAGCAACTCCATGCTAAGTGCTGTTGAAAAAAAAAAAAAACATAAGTAGCACAATAGAAATTGCTAGGAATGAATCTCTTTAAACCCAGTCCTTGTTTAAGTCTCTATTTAGAAATCTATCTCTAGCTGTGCACTAAGTGAAAGTCAGGAACTAGTGAAGGGTTGATCTTGCAAAACAGGGATCTCCCGGTTAAAATGGAAAAGCGAATAAACTGAGTGAAACAAAGGTTGTGTGGAAGAGACGGTTTCTTTTATTGGAGCATCTCCAGTGGCTGAAAACCAGTGGGTGTTCTTCTGGATACACAATGCCCTTTGGTCTGACTTATATGCTTAGATATAATCTTATCCTTAGATCATCGCTATGATAAGGACTAGCAACTCAGTGACTAGACATTATATGAAAAGTCATTTTATTACAAATTAAATTATACTAAACTATACATAGTTCTTTTAGAAAAGGGAAATGTTAAGACTTTGAAAGATGATTTCATTTCTACTAGATGACCCATGAAGTCAAGAACCTGAATTCTTGCTGAGAAGGTATTGGAGTGCTGATCAGTACTTTCATACACTCTTCTTCCTGTGTGCTTTTGAGATGTTATTAATTTCTTATTAAAACCTGCTTTCGTAGTGAATCACATCACACATTCATACATCTCTTGTAGTGCTTGAGTTCTTAAAAATGGGCACATGAAGGCCATATGCTGGTTTCTAGCCACAATATGTAACTGGAAAGTGAATATAAGGCATTTTGCCTCTAAAGCAAGAAAGGGATCTAAGGAACTCAAGTGGCATTCAGCTCACTTAACTTTAGACATAACCGATGTAAACATCTATATCTGGTGATTTCAGGCTCCCTTTAGTGTCGGTAGAGAGGAATTGTCTCTTCTGAGGCATGATTCATATGACCTAGTTTAAATATCTACATGGGGATGAGATTAATTGTGTCCTGAAAGTGCCAGTTTCTCTCCATTTACCAGAGAGAGCTTAGGTGACTAGCTGAGATGTAGGGCTCTCTGCTATAGACATTTCCATCTGGTCAAATTAATCCCATCCTTCAAAGCAGCAGAGATGGGATTTTTAATGCTGGTCAGGCAGCTTTTTCTCTCCTTTCCTTTTGCCTGTAACAGAAGGAAGACATAAAAATGTGGGGAGGAGGAGCAAGCTGTTGTGAAGGGTCAGCCAAGATGCCCTGGAGATGAGGCAAGAGCAAGAGCTTGCAGGACTATGAGATCATCTGATTTGTTTTCCTTTGTTTTTGTCTTGGTAGTTGCTTCTAAATTAATTAATTAATATACAAAAAATAAGCAGTCAGTAATTGAACAAAGCTGTTTGCAGCATGTTTCCCTCTTGCCCAGCTGGTAGATCAGCCCATTATTTCAATAATGATCAATTGTTATATTTTATTTTAGTTGCTTTAAAATTATGAGAGAACAAATTAAGGACCGCACACTTAGGTCTGGTTCTTTTCTTAGAGCTGTGCAACTTTCACATAATGTAGGCAGGTGCTGCAAAGGCATCAAAAAAAAAAAAAAAAAAAAAAAAGGAGATAGAACACATATATTGAGTGAAGTTTGGCCTGCATGCCAGATAGATAGTTAAATTTAGGTGTCTCTGAGGCAGGGGTCTTCTTCTGAGCTTGATCCCTATCAACCAGTAAATCTAGATACCTGAGAAACCAGTTTAGCTCACCCTAAATTAGACACCCACAGTTCAGCTGAACAGCTAACTGTATCATCAGCTTCAGAAGGGACCCAAAACTGTGGGACCACCTCAGACGTAAACATGGCTAGAAACGCAAGAATAAAGACTGAACATGGGCCTCAAAGTGTAGGTGTGACTCTGGAAGACCTGAGCTGCTGCCACAGATTCACCAGAAAACGTCAATAGAAGTAATAGAGTCACTAATGCATCTTAGGGGGATATTTTGTAAGGATTAATTAACAAATATTTGTACAGTACATCCACTGTAAATTTACCATGTCTCTATAATACGTGGTAAAATTAGCAAGCAATTTAAGTGTCAGGGATTGTTTAAGATAATTACCAACTTTTCAAAAGTTGTTAGGAGCTTGTTACCAGGGGATTTGTGAAGATCTAATTACTCTTAGCCATCTGACCGAAACAGGTGACTTGATCCTGAGATTTTCCCCCAGCTAGATTTAAATGTCGACATGTTCTGTTAAACAGATCAGATTTCACAAAAGTTTTAACAGTTAAGTGAATAGTTATTTCACTCTTTTTCACACAGAAAATGCAATACTTCTCAACCTAAAGACAAGCTCAAATTTGATTGTAACCTGTAGCTTGTGTTATGTAATATTTTTAACAGTATTAAGCTAAAGGAGAATGTTTGCTGGTTTTAGGGGAATTTGTACATTTAATACAGAAAAATGTTTTCGAGATTTCTTGACAGGCTAATAAATCATGAATGGATGGATTGTCCCCTATCAGGATATAGTTTCACACAGGATGATGAAACAAATATGTAAAAAGATTTTTTTTTTTTTGTGGTCCATAGTTGGTGGCATAGATCAGCTCTAATGGAAAAGTAAAAAAAGAAATGACAGAAAAGAGAAAAGGAAAATTTTCCCCAATGATCAGCCAGGAAGAGAAGTGGTGGGTGTGTCCCTAGATGAGCATTCCCTTCTGGCTGTCTTCTCCAGTGCATCAGGTGTTCCCCAAATACCTTTTCCAAAGTAATTTTATAGTTCCCTCGGGACCTTCTCAGTCTCCCCCATTGTTTTTTCTTGCCTGTTATGGCAACAGAACTGACTGGAGCACTCACTGATCAGTCAGAGACATTGCAGAGCTGATGAGCTTTGTCCATGTACCTTATGGGAAAATACTTAAAGGCTGTCTAAAAGACTACTTTTTACTGTTATTACTTACTAAGCTCTGTTATAAACCCAAATTTAGGGTCTGAGGAGTGACAAAATGTGAGTGGAAGGAAAAGTAACTCAAATGCTGCAAAACAAGGTCTAGAGGTACAGCAAGTGGGGGTATGTAGGTGGGATGTGTCAACGGGAGAAGCTGACTACAATATTGCACATGAAGGGCTGCAAGGGAAAGCCCTGAGCATTACATAGATTAAGGCAACGTGCAACCAAGAAAAACTATTGTGTTGGGAGGAGAAAAAAGAGAAAATAACTGTAATAATTCTTCCAACGTCTTAACCCTCAACGAACAAAGCCCCTTGGCACTGATCTTGCAATTCGCTGGACAGAATAGCCCCTCAACGCTCACCACTTCCCCAACATTCCCAGCAGAAGTACCTCTTGTCTCTCCTTGCTAACTGTAAACAGCAATGAGTCACTTCTGGGTTTCCCTGCTTTATTCTGGTCTTACTCATTTCAGATTTGTTATGCCTAAGTTGCATCTGCCACGGCTCTGTCTCTTCTTCACACATGTACAATCTCTCCACTGCTGACATTTGATGCTAGCTCCTGGCTTTGCATCAAACTTATCTATAGAGCACTACTTTTCAACACAGATCCTGCGTCTCTGATCCCTCCAGTGATATTTTCTCATTGAAATACTGTCTGTTTCTCTTGCAGTGCACATCTTTCAGTAGGTATCTTGGGACACAGCTCAAAAAAAAAAAAATTGCTAGCCTTACTGTTTCAAATCTTCCAGATCTTCTGCCAGGTTTTTTCTCTTCTTTTCCTTTCTGTGGTTCTCAGAAGCTGACTGCTGTACCCTCTGAGAGTTTGCCTTTACATAGTGAGTTTAAGGCAATGCGATATCAAAACAATGCTGTATCAATGCTACATCAACACATTTTGCATTGAAGAAAATGATAGCAGAAAGGCCAAGATAATAGTAAGGCCTGATTTTGGACCTACACACAATGCAGGGTGATTTCCCAACACTATAGTGGCGTCCTCACTGTGCCTCATCCCCATCCTTCCCTTCCAGTCTGGCTCCAGGACCACTGCTGCTCCTTCCTCATCATTTCAGGGAGTTGTGCTGCTGTCTTCTCTTTCCCTTTGCCTTTCCCAACTCAGTCCCTGTCTGAGCCTTTTTTAATAAAATACCTTACCAGCTGGAAACCACTCTCCTGTGTTTTTTTGTTGAATTTTTCTTGTGTTCAGCATTTTTTCCCTTCAAATAACTAAGCTGCTTTGCTGATCAATTCTTCTTGTTCATCAGGGAAGACACTATTTTGCCCTGTTTAATTCCATCTTCCAGGGAAAAAAAGTTACTTTGTTCTCCTCACTTTCTTTACCAGGTAATACCAATTCCTGGTTAAATTAAAAATAAACAGAATAAGTTGGTTTTTTCCCCCTTTTTGTAATTACTTGTTGGGTCTGAAATGTTATCAGCCTCGAGCGAGAACAAAACTACAGTACCTATCTGAAAATTCATCAGCTTTTGTTTATCTGAAGGTCACTAGTGAGTAGAGGCAAAAAGGCTTTCAGGATGAAAGATTTTAAAGATTGAGGCTGTTTCCTTTAGAAAATACATAAATTAAGAGGCCACAGTGCTAAACATTGTAAAAATAAATTTTCTTTCTGTCTCAAAGTTTTCCTGCACGTGAGACTGAAAGGCAACACTCCTAAGCCTGATGGAAGGAATAGTGCATCACTGCAACCCAGTGACAAAATGCTGTGGATGCTGAGAGTTTGGAAGGACTTAAAAACCAGAAAAAACTTGGAAAAGTGACATATGATTTCAAAATATGAGCTCACAAGTACAAACTAGATAAGTTATTCTGTTATTGTTCAGATTTCTTGCCCCTTCTTCTGAAGCAGCTGGTACTCTTCTCTGCCAGACACAAGTCAATGAATAAGATGATTCATGACAGTTTTGTGTTTTGTGTTATAATAGTAATTAGAAAAAAAAATTATAAACGCAGTGCTGAAATTTAATCTCTCAAGAAAGGCCTTATGAAATTGAGGTTTGGACCCAAGGAGCAGAGTGTCTCTAGCCTCCATTTCTCTGAGGGAATGTATAACCTCTGGTACATTTGTCCAAAGTTTATCTTTCTATTCCTCCAGTTTAAGTTTCTAGCAGAGGGCTTCTGGGTTTTACTTATCTACCATAACCACAACTGGTTGAAAACACATTCCCAACCATGTAAGAAAAATACGGTATCAGTAGGAATGCAAAAGAACATGAATTAAATGTAAGTAAGTGGTAGCATACATGACTCACTTCAGAGTACAGGCAGGCTGAAGTTGCATTGAAGTTGACTGGATGCCTCTGAAGAACTAACTGCAAGTGTATTAAAAATAAGCCCAGGAAAGATATGTTTCTAGCTGGAAAAGTAGTGGAATGTGCCTTAGGAAATTCAGTCCTTCATGTGAGTATCATCTGAACGGTTACAATCTGAGTGATGTTGTTTAGAAATCACTTTATGTTTCCATAAAGTGCTGACAGCCAGATTTTGCTCAGGCTATTGTACAATACTTGTTTTCTTAGACGTTTTCAAGTGGGGTTATATTGTGAGATAGCAGCAGATATGGTCCAAAGGTAGAGCAGTACTTTGCACGTGATTTTAGTACACATTTTCACACTTGGTTTTCTATTGTGAGTTATTCTGGAAACTTAAATGTTAGGAATACAGGAAGATCTGCATTACTGACTTTCTCTCCATGTGGAACTTTTTCATGCTGAGGTTTCTAGGAACTGCGCTTCTCTCACATTATCTGTGAGAACAATAGTAAAAGAGGTTCTGAGTTAGTAGTTGAGCTTCAGTTACTTGAGTAAACTTGTTTTTTCCTGCTTTCCCCAAGGCTTGGTTTGTCCTTCCTTTCTGTCTGGAGCACCCATCTGGAGCAAGCAGTGGAGAACATATCTGTCAAAGTACTTTTATAATTGCCTAGAGCTCATTGCAAGAACTCCTTAATCAGTGCATCCGTGATAACTTTGTCCCTCCTTGTTCACCGGCTTTGTAACTCACATCGTTTTTTCCTTTTGATCCTTGTTTGTTATGGTGGTTGATTTTTCTGAGTTACTTTGTTCAGTACTGATTTAACCACTGGTTGCAATTTCACACTGCATTTTAGAATATGATAAAATAAAGAAATGAATTATGTGCAAGACATTAAAAGTCAACATGAAAAAACTTAGAAATGTGGAGGAGAACAAAACAAACCAACCCACTTTCATCATACAGTTCCAGGTGAGGACATAAGGCAAACACACCCTTCTCAAAACATTTATTTAAAAGTGACTAGATAACATTCATGGTGGAAACAGAAAAATGAAAAGATTTAAAACACATAAGTGCAAAAAATATGCTCCACAAAAATAGCAACAGTTTTAGGGATTAAATGTTTGTACATTCCATATAAGAAAATAATACTTGTAAAAATTATCTTCTCCTCTCCCCCCAAAATCTTCCAAAGGTCTTCCAAAATGTTGCATGTCAATGTAAGCTTTTAAAACACTTGTGTGTGGCATTGGTTGTGCACACTCATCCACACATACATCAGAAGAGGCCAAAATGTTGAACTGGGTGCCACAATACATTTGCTCATGTTTCAACTCATTTGCTGCTTTCTCATGAAATCACAAGGGTTACTTTGACTTGATCTGCTACATTCAGAAAATGTCTTTCTGAAGAAGAGAACTCAGACTGTACTGATCCTTGTAGTCTTCAAATGAATTGCCTCTGTTCTTAAATTAATATAGATGGTGGTAGCTGTAATTTACGTAATATTTCTATCAGCAGAAAAGAACGTTTGGATCAGTCAGTGTTGAGAGTTAGAGTAAATAGAAATCTTTTGTAGTGGAATTACATGGTTTTGTCGGTCTTATGTTACCTTTCCTGGACCTTGTTCTGTCAGCAAGGTCTGTATCCTTACATAGCCCGGCAGTAATTATTTCTTTTCTTCTGTAGTGATGTAATCCCGGGACACCTTCTATCACCTTTTATCAGCAAAAACACCTTTCAAATGGTAGCTAACCAGAAAAAATATGCCATGTAAAAATGAAACCCAAGTGGTGAATACAGACAACAGCTGTGAGCCTTTTCAGTTGGAGAGTTTTATTTGGAGGCAGTATTCATCTACGCAGATGGTTGAGATGGGCTATGAAAATGTGTTAATGTACTTACTGCAAGAAATTGTGGTATTAGAAAATGTTCATTATTTGTCTGGAAGAAGAAGAAACAACCTGGATGGAATGCAAAGCCTTAAACTGTTATGGTGAATAATGATGAACTATATGGATCAGCTCTAGAAAATGTTGATAGTGATTGTCTGTGGAGACAGATAAAGATCTCTCTCTGCTAACCCATTTGGTAGATAAGCTCCAGCAGAAATAAGGTTGGGAACCTCTAGCAATAAGAGCTTAGTTTTTACGCAACGGGAAAAATGCCAATTGTTCCTCAAGTCTGAATCCCAGGTCATTATAATTTTATGAAGAAGTGTTCATGAAATTAAAATAAGTTCTTCACAGAGAATTCAAGATGCACTGTTTCTATAGGTAAGGAATGAAATGATCTATAAACATTAACAATAATTTAACATCGAATTAAAACATCTTTTAGTGACTTCTTGAGTGAAATCCTCATTCTCTCTGTATCTACTTTACAGCACATAAAAATGCCACAGATGTTACAGAGCCCTCGAGGCTTTTTTTCCAGCTTTAAGAAGATTCCCTTGCAAAAGCCTTTGTAGAAGACAACTGTAAACTCTGTGGGAAAACAACCCACAGCCCTGCAAAGCTTTCCAATAGAGCTGGGTGGCCGTTGTGGGCTACAAAGCCCAAGGCTATTAGCTACACAAGGCTCTTTCCAACTTTTTGAGTAGCCTAGGACCAAGAAGACAGAAATCTGCTTTATTACCCTGCTGCTCTTATGTTTCCATTCCTAGCCTACACCTATTAGAAAATTGCCAGAAGTCCCTTAATATGTAATTTGCAGTACCTGTCATAAATTTTGTTTCATACTATTTTGCCTGCTCTATTAGAATAAATTGCTGGTTTAAGCCTTGAACATTACTGTAACATGTTTTCTATTTTTTATTATTTGGATTGTAATTATTACATCACCAGCTATATACTGCTTCACATAATTAATTTCATAAACATAAGAGAAATGAATGTAGGTAGCTACAGACTGTATTCAAAATGGTGTCTTCTCAGCAGGGGGGATTTGTTCAAGTTCTTTCTGTTTAAAATGTGTGTGATTTCAAGGTTTATTCATGACTGTTATTCATGCAAACATGCCTACTTGTTAGTGTGTAACAAGAGTGTGTAATTCCATGTTCTTAATCCAGAAAACAGGAGCAGCAAGGATTTATAGACAAAGTTGGCTCAGTGGGAATGATACCTTCTAAGTCAAGAAAGCTGTTGCTTTGACATGTTCTGAGTCACAGCTGCTCACTTCAGTGGTGAAAATCCATTTTTCACTGCTTTTTGCTCCTGTTAGACCCACTGAGCCAGCACCGCTAAATGAGAGCGAGGAAACACCTCTGTCCCATTTTGCACATCGTCAACAGAATTGTTTCCTGTGGTAAGCTGCCACTGAAAACAACGGGGGACCTGGAGGTATCACAGAGGCACAAACTGAAGTTTGTGGGATTGCTCCGGTGTTGTGCTGAAGACCCTGAGGCAGCCAGCAGAACATTTATTGATGCGGTTGAGTGTCAGAGGCCTGATATAGGGACAGAGGCACATGGAAAGTGATTTTCCTCTTTGCAAATGGAGCACGTCTGCTCCGGAGTCACTGAATAACGTGGCAATACCCTATGACACCATTTTGTGCAGTCATTTTTCATAATACTGTTTTCTACCTTTTGAAGACCACAATTTCTTCTTTTTTTAAAAATAAAAATATGTCAGTGATTTGTTCCACTTTTTAGTTTGTATTATGTTGTGAAGCTTACTTTTAAAGGTTTACATTGTAATTCATACAAGATATTTTAGCTAGATAAGTAAATTGCTGGTGATAATCATCAATAACACATAACAGAATTAGGAATGATGAATATTAGGAGCAAGATTCATGCATGATTTTGCTTATGTACCTAGTATTTATGCCAGATTGAATCTTCCTTAGAATAAGTAATTACGCTACATTTATAAGGTAAGCAACATTTTTAAATAGTCTATTGTTTAAATTGGTAGCTGTAGGCTAGGCTGAAAGGCAACTCCGTTCAACTAATTGCTGCTGTGACTCAGACCTTGTAACAGATATGCAATTAGGTTTGGTTTTCTTTCAAACCCCTTTCCAGCTCTGATTTTCTTTATAAGAGAGTGTAAAGAAGAGGAAAGAATACTTTTTGTCTGAACAGTATCATCCAGAGCATAGGGATCCTAAAAGAAGGAAAACTTTAACCTGTAATACTGCTGGTTTAGGTGTGAAGTTTACATGAGTTGAAATGCCTGTGTTAAAG
This sequence comes from Balearica regulorum gibbericeps, assembly GCF_011004875.1. NCBI lineage: Eukaryota > Metazoa > Chordata > Aves > Gruiformes > Gruidae > Balearica > Balearica regulorum. The sequence goes on along the minus strand of NC_046184.1, from coordinate 211,670,393 downwards.
AATTTAGGACCACTCAGCAGTAAGACATGGAGTTATCTGTATTTCTTAAAGCTGATCCGATCTGTAACTTACTATCTTAACTCTGCTGTTCTTTTTCACTATATTTCTCCCAGAATTGTTTTAAACTTTAACATTTTATTTTAAAAAATCAACAAAACCAATCAATTAACATTTTGCTTCCTCTGCCCCAGACTTGTAAAAAATCTTACTATTCAGCCTAAAATGGTGCTCAGAGCACCTCCATTAGCTTTATGCTTTGTCTTTTTTTTTTTTTTCTATTCCCCCCCCCCCTCCCCCCCCCCAGTCTGGTTTATAATCTAAGTCATACTAACTTTCAATTCTGCAAATTCAACTTCAATTCTGAAATCCAGTTTGAACTGTCAATCCCTTCTGCATTACCAATGAAGGAGATTTGATAAGGTGGAACTTAACTTTTCAGTCCTTTGAGGACAAAAGGCAGCTCACTGTCCCAGCCTGGGTGGGTTCACTACATCAGCAAAGATAGCAACGGCAACGTTTTTTACCCAGTAGCTCAGCCTGACTGCTAGGAGCAGATATATTAAAGAAAAATATTATTTTCGTCATATTATGAGCTCATTTTACCCTTGCTACACTTTCTGTACAAGCACGGAACTGCAAATGGAATTTCTGATTCTGTTTGAAAACTTGGTAAAATGTTTCCAGTATGTAATTCAGGATGAATTTAGACTTTCCTGGATTCTTGTCACCATCTCCAGGTAAATCAAGAAGCCTAAGTTAGGATCATAGCTGCTGTAAGGTCCCTTCGGAAAGAGACACTCAACTCTAGAGGACAGTTTACTCTAGAGCAGAGACTGGGTAAGAGCAGGTTTTTTTTTCACTTGGACTTCTCAAGTCTCTAAAGGTAGATTGAATTAATTAGGTATGTATCAAATCTCAGCATAAACAAAATGTTTCCCTCTCTGAACCAAGATCTGTCATGGGAAGGTTCTCACTCTCTGCCTGTCAGTGAGAAGAATTTGTGAACTCCCACGGTTGAGGCATTTAAACTGGATTCAGGCATCGCGCTTCGGTGAAATGGTGTATTGGTGCCTAGAGCTGCTGTTTACTTCTTTTTTATTTGTTTGGTTATGTTCTTGTAGAAAGATGGAACATCAGTCTACGCTATGTACCATGTGGCAAAAAGGAAGCTCATAAATAGTGGCTGAATAAGAATCTTGTAAAACGCTATCTCTGGGGAAGAGGAGTTACAGGATATGTAACTTTTTTTGCTTCTGCCTATGATATTTTGCTGATACTATGGATGAAATCTGAAATGTCCTTTGCTTATTAGGACAAGCTGATGAAAAAAGTCCAGGTTCATTTTGTACAAATGATTCTCTGTGTCTTTTGCAAGAAATAGATGGTTATCCACATGTCTTTTCATTTTGCAAGTGATTTAACATATTATACCCTTCAAAAAGGAACAGGAGATGGTACCTTTCTACAAGGTAACTAATGCTTTTTCAGCCACTTTGTCCTCCTAAATGAGATTGTGAAATGCAATAACTGGCAATTGAATTCCCTACTAAGGGTTAGTCTTTTTTCCCCATTTTTGCTGTGGCTTGATGTGAGATTTTAACATTCTAAATAGACTTGATTCCTGTTCTACTACAAACTGTTACTATTATTGTCAATGTTTTAATCATTATTTTATTAACATTGCTGTAATATTATGCTTCAGTACTTTTAAATACTCAACTTTCTGGAAAGAAAACCAAACATACTGTCTAATCAGCTTGACCTTTCAGCTAAGGTCATTCTTGCTTTAATGAGAATCAAGACTTCAGGTATCTTAAGTAATGCAGCTCCTAATTGCTTGTCATTAATATGGCCATTATAAAATTTTAGGATTCTTCCTGGAATCTGCATGTATGAGGACACGTGTGAATACAAATAATGTACTTCGGCAACTTTGATTTGCCTTCAGAACCAGTTTCCCAGCATTCACTAAAATACAAACCTAAGGACAGATGCACGTGAATGGGAAGAGGAATGCACAGAGGAGGACTTATTGAACCAGCTCTTGTGGTGGGTTTGACCCTGGCTGGATGCCAGGTGCCCACCAAAGCTGCTCTGTCACTGCCCTCCTCAGCTGGACAAGGCGAGAGAAAACATACGACGAAAGGCTCGTGGGTTGAGATAAAGACAGGGAGATCATTCACCCATTACTGTCACGGGCAAAACAGGGAAATTAATTTAATTTATTACCAATCAAATCAGAGTTGGATAATGAGAAATAAGCCCAAATCTTAAAACACCTCCTCCCACCCCTCCCATCTTCCCAGGCCCAACTTCACTCCCCATTTCTCTCCCTCCTCCCCCCGAGTGGCACAGGGGGACGGGGAATGGGGGTTGTGGTCAGTTCATCACACGCCGTCTCTGCCGCTTCTTCCTCCTCAGGGGGAGGACTCCTCACACTCTGCCCCTGCTCCAGCCTGGGGTCCCTCCCACAGGAGGCAGTCCTCCATGGACTTCTCCAATGTGAGTCCTTCCCACGGGCTGCAGTTCTTCACCAATTGCTCCAGCGTGGGTCCTTTCCATGGGGTGCAGACCTTCAGGAGCAAACTGCTCCAGCGTGGGTCCCCCGTGGGGTCACAAGTCCTGCCAGCAAACCTGCTCCAGCATGGGCTCCTCTCTCCAGGGGTTCACAGGTCCTGCCAGGAGCCTGCTGCAGGACGGGCTTCCCATGGGGTCACAGCCTCCTTTGGGCATTCCCCTGCTCCTGCATGGGGTCCTCCATGGGCTGCAGGTGGATATCTGCTCCACCGTCATCCTCCATGGGCTGCAGGGGGACAGCCTGCCTCACCATGGTCTTCTCCATGAACTGCAGGGGAATCTCTGCTCTGGCTCCTGCAGCACGTCCTCTCCCTCCTTCACTGATCTTGGTGTCTGCAGAGTTGCTCCGCTCACGTCTTCTCACTCCTCTTTTCCAGCTTCTATTGCGCAGCAGGTTTTTTTCCCCCTTCTTAACTGTTACCCCAGAGGCACTATCACCATTGCTGTTGGGCTCGGCCTTGGCCAGCAGCGGGTCCGTCTTGGAGCCGGCTGGCATTGGCTCTATTGGACGTGGGGGAAGCTTCTGGCAGCTTCTCACAGAAGCCACCCCAGTAGTCCTCCTGCTACCAAAACCTTGCCATGCAAACCCAATACAGCTCTTCAGTAGAAAAAGGTGGAAGGCATTTGGACTCCATAGTGGCTATGTTTTTTATTGGAGTCTGTGTATAGGAACTGTGTGTGTACTAAGTCACTAGGGTAATTTCTTCTTGACTAGAAGTACAAATACTTACATTCAGGAGCTGTCATGGCTTTGGAGGTGAGACCTGCAGTGTACTGAGGAAACAAATAAATAAGAAAAGACGCAGCAACAAGCTACTGGAGGAAAAGTGAAGGTGGCACCATCTACCTGCTGGACTGACCACTCCGCAGCTCTGCCTCTGAGGGTACATGGAGGGACAGTCCAGATAATGTCACTACCTGAGTGCCCTGCCTCTGGCTGCATGTACAGCTGGGCTTTTCTTGAAGCAGTTCCTAAATGGCTACAGTTTTCATCCAAAAGTTTAAGGAAAATTGGTTTTGGTTTTCTTTTTTTGGGGGTCTGAGCTGCTGCAGTCTTGAAGTTACTGGAGAAGAAACCCCACAACCTATGTAGTGGAGTTGGGAGAGACAGAATCCTGCTCATAAATCAAAGCTAGTGAGTTTATTTGCTTTTTGTTTTGTTTGATTTTGGGGTTTTGTTTGTTTGTTTGTTTGTGGTTTTTTTTCCCCAGAGAAAAGCATCCTAGAAATAAAATATAATTTTTCTATGTGATTTTAGCATAGTAGTTGTGGGTTGCAAGACTATGTTTGTTTTAAGGAAAGGTAGAGAAGACTATACTCCAGAGATTGGACTCTTGTCATCACCTCTGAAACCCTATCCTTATAAAAATAATTTTAAAAGTCAGTGTTGCCAGATATCATCTCCACGATAAAAATAGCTCACTTGTTTTCCTTCCACAGAGACAACATCTGTTGAATGAAACAAAACAAAGCAAGTGAAGTGATATCAGCCTCATAAAAGACATCACCCAGTTATGCTGGTCCTGTATACAATATTTTTTTAATGGAAGTCATTTGCTTTTAAAATGTTCTATACATCATGATTTTGCTGCTGGGTTCACAGGATGGATTTCAGAAAGTAGATGAACCAAAAGGGTATTTTTCTCTCCTTGAAGTCATCAAGTGGGGATCCACAGCATCCTCCCACCCTTTAAACTGCATATGTGCCAAAGTTGTCCTTGCTTCCACGTACACTGGGGCTGGTGCCACGGGATTTCAGTGATTTGCCTCCAGTAATTCAAACAACCGCAGCCAAAATCTGGGGACAGCTTGTTTGCTTTGTTTTGTCTCCCTTTGTACCTACCCCTTCAAACAACAGTCGGGAGAAGAGGGGTAGTGTTCAGCAGTCATGCAGAGAAAGCTACTTTCCTCTCCCAGTAACAATGGGTTAATTCAAACCATTACTTTTTTTTAAGGCTCAGAAATGAAGTTGTAGGCATTTTATTATTAACACTGCTATCCCCAAAGGTCACAGATTAGACAATCTAACTATGTTTGTACTGTCTTTGCACATCTTGTCTAAGCTTGGGCTCATGTGCTGCACAGAGCTGAGAGCGATGGCATCCACAGTGACTCTGGATGTGCGATTTAACTTCAGAGAAGTCACTGATTTGCAAGAAAGCTTTCTACAGCCTTGGGACACTATTCCCCAACTGATAGCCAAGTAGTCATGTTCAGGAGCAAACGCAAGCCCTGAGGTAAAAGGATATATGAACAGAGACCAGAGGAGATTAAAAAACTGTGGAAGATACTGGTGGTTTATCTGGAAAACAGAGGACAAAGAAGGCAGACATTACCCTTCAATGAAAAAGAGGTGAGAGAATTAGTCTGAACTTTAGGTAGACTAGTGTGCATTGGCCTCTCCAAATGTGAAGCCATGAGCAAGGTGTCAGGAACGTGTGCCTATTCATATGAATATCTGTACTCCAGGTCTCTATGGGAAGCTGAAATACTTTCTAGAGACTTATTTTCCTTTTAAAAATGAGGGGGTGGGGGGGTAGTGTACAACACACAATTATCTCAAATTTTTCTTTCCTAGAATAATTTTTCAAAAGAACAATATCTGTGGTGGATCCTTCCCTGCCAGCACATGAACAATTACCTGTCAGATGAAGAGGTTTTCTCTGCTTGACAGCCAGAAGAACAAAGTATCTTGAACCAAGTGCCTGCTTCCCTCTGGGGCAGGATTTAGGGCTTGCTGTTGTAAGAACTGTGCATGCATTACTGAGCAGTGCGTGTCTGGAAAGCCTTCGTCCAACTGGTAGGGCATGTCTGAGCCTTGGAGAAGAAAGAGAAGGGTTTGGATTGCTTTTCACACTAGGATTACCAGGTGGTCAGGCCTGTGGCCCCACAGCTATCAAATAGTAAAATTGAATTAGTTTAATAGCCCTTTCGTTTTTCTTCAAATTTAGAAAAAGTTAAGCAATCTCTTTTGGCTGGATAAACTGTAAAGAAGGTTTTGAAGTTTGTGGAATTAAAATAGAGAAGTCTGAATAGCTAACCAGTACCGTGAATTGTCCACTGTGATCATACGTTGATAACAATGAGAGTCCCAAGGCCTTACATATTAGGTTAAAACAGGAATCGGCCCGACTACAGCATTTTACATCATCAGTTCATGGGACAATTCTCTATTTGAAAATACTTTTTTTTTTTTCCTTTTCTCCTCTCCTGGTCTTCTGTGCTGTCTTTTTTTCTCTTGGACTCTAAGCAGATTTCCCCTTTGCCAGGATTGTACTGCTTTTTATAAAATAAGGGAAGGTGAATGGCTGAAATTAATGGCTTTCATAAACATGAACAGAGATAGGTTGAAGAAATATGAATTTGCTTCTAGAGATGGGTTGCTTGGCAGCCTGGAGATGACATTAGAGATGGCGGAATGCAATCTTTATAGCGTAATATTGCTTAAGGCTACTGTTTAGTGTAGTGGGAACTTGGATGTGCAGCGCAGAAGATACAGCATTACTGTAGTAGAAGCTGGGGAAGGGCATCAATGTTTAAGTAGGATCCCCAGCTTGTGTCAGTGTTAGCAGTGACAATTTACTCAGAGGATTTGTTGTCCATCTGCCTCCTTACTTAATGAGGAGATGCAGAAGATGAGACACAGACACTGATTTTAAAATGGACTTTTGCAAATGTGTTATCTTTTATCTTTAACATGGTGGTGACAAAAGCCCAGCTATCTGGCAATTTGTTTGAACTTGTTCCTCAGTTTCCTACTCCACCCCATGAACAGGATGAGGATGTCCATGCAGGTTTTCTGCCTGTGCAGGTTTCATATTTCTCTTTTTCCCCTCCCCAAGTCTCTGCTAGTTGGGTTGAACTAGCACTTGTAGAAGTTGACTACTTCCAGTCTTAAATGCTGGATGTTGACTTCAGACTGGACAACTTTTCAGTCCTGTTCCTGCTTCTTCTTAATTTAATGTCAGGCCACCAAGGGGCTGCTGGTGAGTGAGAACATTGAACAGAAACTCAGCTCATGAGACACCGTGTCAGCCTTGCCTGCAGAGATAAATTGCTTATCCCAAAGCCAATGAAACAGTCAGACCAACTGCATTTGGGAAATGCATTTCAAACTTTCTACTCGTGGTACGGCAGGGGCTGTGGTTAAATGGCCACGTTATGGTGTCAGGACTTCACAAGGAAGGCCAGGCCCTGGATGCATGTATGCATATTAAGTGTTGAGAAGTGGAAGGATGAAATTAAATGAAACATCTGTCAGTATTGTGTTTGTGCCCTCAGCTAGTCAGACTCTTAATCTCAGCTATTAAAGTAAGCAAACAGAAAGACCTTCATCTATTTGGGCTTAAATTTATAGGTGTCCGTCATTCCCTCTCTTGCCACAGGGAGCAGCCTGCCAGTGCACAAAACACACACGAAGGTCTGGCTGCCTCCTCTTCCCGCTGCTTCCAGGGCCTCCCAGCTTTCTACTTCGAGAAGGCACGAGCCAGGGGGTGACTTCTCAAACCTTTCAGCTTTCCAGTCCCTTCCAAACTTTTGCAGAGCGATATAGCACGGGAGCGGCCAGGATCGACTTATAGTGTTGGCATGGCAGGGTAGCACTAACGGCAGGAGTGGGTGGGAGACTCTCCAGCAGATTTCTGAGCCCTGCACTGCCAAGGAAATGGGGTGGGGCTACAGGGAATTAGGTATCGGTGCGGTCTGCTGTTGGGTGAAATATCTGCTTTTTCTGGCAAGAGTCAAATCATTGACTTTGGCAGCTATGAAGTGATTGGAGCTAATTTTCTGTTGCACTGAACATGTTGCATAGATATTTACCCAGCAGCAAATGCATGCTAAACCTTAATGCTGGGTGTAAAGCCACTTGGCCCTCACTCTACCCTGGTATAAAAATTACGCCTGATGTAAGGCAACAAAGAATTAAGCCTGCTGATTCTTTTTTTAATACAGGAATAATAACCTGTTCAAGGCATGCTATGACTCATGCTCAGTGAAATCACTGGTGCTGGCTACCTAGTAATTTGGAGCTAAATTTGATTTTACACCTGCACTTAAGGAAACGTGGTAAAATTGCCAGTGATTAAGTGGAATCAAAAGGCACAATGAAAACCATATCGTAAGCCTTCGTCATCTTCTGTTTCCCTTGGTTTTGGCTTGCTCCTTTGGGAAGAATAAAGTGCCAGACTGGGGTTGCGTTAGCATTAAAGAACAGTTTGCATGGTTTTCCAGACCAGAGCTTTGATGTCAGCGTTTCATTTGGTTACCTAGCAGGACACAGATAACATCTTCACAACAACCAATACAGAGGTCATCTCCATAGGTTCTGTTCTACTTTCCAATATATCATTATGGTTTTGCACCACCAGTCTTTGAAGGAGGTAAACTTCTATTTTAGAGTGTCTTTTTGTCTTGCTGGTCAGAAGGACTGTGTTTTCCATTATATAAATATATGTTGCAATTGCTGATAGTGCCACGTTTAATAAAATTTAAACATCTTCAGTCTTTTATTCTATCAAAACGTGGGGAGAGCATTTGTTAAAAGCTCTCACCTTTGTTACAGGCAATTGCCTTTGTTAAAGGCAATTCAGCCTGAGGTTCAGGGATACCCCAGGTTTTGGATTTGAGTGTTTTTATTAAAGATGCCTTGATCATATCAGGTTTTATCAGTCTTATTGAGCAGAGCTTTCTGAGTGAGTGCTAATAGCATTTTTCATCACATGTCAATCAATGTCATCAAATGCAGCTCTGAAACTTCTCATGACAGAGAAGTCAGTTATTATTGTAGACCTTGATTTTAACCCTTAGGACTTAAATTCAGACTGATGTAATATTGCTCTTTCCCACATTGCTGCATACTGTGTAACAGCTGTGTATTTCTTGCTGCCAGTTTCTGTTCTATTAGCATCACCTACATCTACACCTGTACCATCACAGTATTTTTTCCACTCCCATTTTAGCAGAACTGTTGAAAGAAAACCTATTGCAAGAGAGAGCAATCCTTCTTGATTCTGTTTCCAGTCTAAACAACTGTATCATTTAATTTGTAGCTCAGATTGCTGCGTGTTGACTGAAGTTCAGGTTCTGAAAGAATTTATTTAGATGATCTGGAATTTTTGGTGCCTTCATGTCTCATCAATATTTTGCAATCATCTACTGCATTTGTGATATCACAGTTTGGCGTATTGATGTTTTGGGTGAGTTCTTGTAAATACTGAGAGTGAAAAAAATCTCTTTGCATTCTCTCTTGCAGTGATCCTCTAATTCTGCCCTCTATTGACATATTCCTGCTTATTGTCTCCCATTATATCTCTTGATCAGGATACTGATGTTCCTCTTGTGCAGTCTCATTGTGATGTCTTCTTAATGTAAGTATTTGTACTCCAATTAGTTGCTTCTTCATGCATCCTCATCTGCTACTGTCTATAGGTCATCACTTTGTTCCAAACCATTCATATTTGCAATGTTTCAACGGGGAGGAGAGGGGCATGACAGTGTATGTTTTCGTCTTGTTTTCTACTTCTGTGGTCATAGCTTTTGGGACTGGTTGGTTGTTTATGTACTGTGTTCATCACTGATTTTTGAGATCATACCACTTTGAAAAAAGTATAGTTTATATCCGGTATTTTCTTCACTAGGATGCAAGTTGCAAGTATTCCACCTTGACAGGTTTAGGGGATCTTTGACTCCAGAAGTGTGATATCTGGAGAACTTAAAGTTCCAGTGTGTATGTTCAGTTAGCTCTTTGTTCTTTCAGTGTCAGAGAAGTCTGACAGTAGTTTTGCCACTTTCCTTAGTTAATGCCATTAAATTGCTCGTTTGTGACTGAATCTCTCTGAGAGGGTTTGAAAGAGTACCTTTTACGTCAGTGGACTGAAAATCTTGTTACTATAAGCTGCTGCTGAATTTTTAGTTCGGGACAAACCTCCTTTTAAAGCATACTTGGCTTGAAAGTCATCTTGCCATTACCTCTTTCTTATACTTTTAACTTTTCATTACCTCTTTGTAGAAATGGGAGCTATTGGGAATTCAGCTTGTAATACCTTGTTCTGAAACTAGTTTCAGTAGTGCTTTTTGGTCTGAATAACTCTTATCCTGAAACAAATATTCCTAAGGCTATTCCAGCAATGAATTCAACTTCTTAGACCTCCTAATTTTATAATTAAGGTGTAGGATGTGGTAAAGATTAAAGATCCATATTCATTTTGTACGCATTTATTGACGCTGCAAACCGTTCCTGACTGTCACTGTTAGACACATACAAATAGCAGTGGTCTGCTCATATAAAAGTGCACTTAAAGCCACACAAGTCTATGGGGCTGGATGGGATCCACCCAGGGGTACTGAGGGAGCTGACAGAAGTGCTCACCAAGTCACTTTCCATCACTTATCAGCAGTCCTGGCTAGCCAGGGAGGTCCCAGTTGGCTGGAGGTTAGCCAATGTGATGTTCATCCACAAGAAGGGCTGGAAGGAGGATCCAGGGAACTACAGGCCTGTCATTCCACCCTCAGTGCCAGGGAAGATTGTGGAGCAGATCATCTTGAGTGCCATCACGCAACATGTACAGGACAACCAGGTGATCAGGCCCAGTCAGCATGGGTTTATGAAAGGCAGGTCCTGCTTGACCAACCTGATGTCCTTCTATGACAAGGTGACATACTTAATGAATGAGTTGTGGATGTTGTCTACCTGGACTTTAGTAAAGCCTTTTACAGCATTCTCCTGGAGAAAATGGCTGCTCATGGCTTGGATTGGGTAAAATCTTTGCTGGGTAAAAAACTGGCTGGATGGCCAGGCCCAAAGAGTTTGGTGAATGGAGTTAAATCCTGTTGGTGGCCGGTCACAAGTGGTGTTCCCCAGAGCTCAGTACTGGGGCCAGTTCTCTTGAATATCTTTATCAAGGATCTGGACGAGGGGACTGAGGGCACCCTCAGTAAGTTTGAAGAAGACACCAAGTTGGGCGCGAGTGTTGATCTGCTGGAGGGTAGGAAAGTTCTACAGAGGGATCTGGACAGGCTGAATCAATGGGCTGAGGCCAAGTGTATGAGGTTCGACAAGGCTCAGTGCCGGGTCCTGCACTTGGGTCACAACAACCCCAGGCAACACTACAGGCTTGGGGAAGAGTGGCTGGAAAGCTGCCCAAAGGAAAAGGACCTGGGGGTGATGGTCGACAGCCAGCTGAATATGAGCCAGCAGTGTGCCCAGGTGGCCAAGGCGGCAAACAGCATCCTGGCTTGTATCAGAACTAGTTTGGCCAGCAGGACCAGGGAAGTGATTGTCCCCCTGTACTGGGCCCTGGTGAGGCCGCACCTCAAGTACTGTGTTCAGTTTTGGGCCCCTCACTCCAGGAAAGACATTGAGGTGCTGGAGTGTGTCCAGAGAAGGGCAACGAAGCTGGTGAGGGGTCTGGAGCACAAGTCTGATGAGGATCAGCTGACGGAACTGGGGTTGTTCAGCCTGGAGAAAAGGAGGCTGAGGGGAGACCTTCTTGCTCTCTACAACTCCCTGAAAGGAGGTTGTAGCCGGGTGGGTGTTGGTCTCTTCTCCCAAGTAACAAGCAATAAGACAAGAGGAAAGGGCCTCAATTTGCACCAGAGGAGGTTTAGATTTGATATTAGGAACTGTTTCTTCACTGAAAGGGTTATAAATCATTGGAACAGGCCGCCCAGGGAAGCGGTTGAGTCACCATTCCTGGAAGTATTTGAAAGATGTGTAGATGTGGTGCTTAGGGCCGTGGTTTAGTGGTGGACTTGGCAGTGCTAGGTTAACAGTTGGACTTGATGATTTTAAGTGTCTTTTCCAACCTAAATGATTCTATGATTCTATGAAAATAGGGATGTAAGGAGACAATTAGAAGAGGTATACTGACTGCAATTTTGCTTTTAGTTAAGTCCTTGGAAGCTCATTGAAATTACTGAGGTACCATGGGTTTAAACGGAAGCAAAGATTCACCCACTGTGGTGAATTATTGTCACTCCTTTTAAGTTATTGGTCTCATAAGTAAATTCAACTCTGATTTAGGGGAGGAAGGGAGGGGAACAGCTGCTCAACTGCATGGCCACTCCAGACCTAACAGTGTACAGGGAAGCTACTGGCTTCTTGTCCTCTTCCCCATAGTAAATCTACCTTGAATTTGTCTAGAGTGATTTCACTGTACTTAAATGGATATGCCCAAGGTTTTGAAGACATTTGTATTTGTGCATAGAAGTCCTACAGAATTCAGTAGGACCTTGGGGTTACCTGTGACTCTTATCTCATGTAGAGGGGTTCTATCCTCTCTTCTATAACTTTCTCAGGCTACCTGGATCTCCTTACAGCTCCCTTTGCATCTGAATTCATGAAGAGGTAGCATAGGCATAGCATCATGCCCCCTGTGCTGCTTGCAAATTTATAGTTCTGTGATAAATTGCAGTTGTTAGAGGGAATGATTAGGGAATAGAGCTGATCTTCTGAAGACACTCCTGCAGTCAGGAGAGGGACAAAGAAATGCTGTTCCTCCCTTCTGTTATCTGGTAAGAAGAAAGAGAGGCACTACTGAATGAAATTAAATGAGTGAAATGATGAGGCAGTAATAATGATGGCCTGGCATTACCTATCACAGTGCAATATCTCTGCTTGATTACTGAGCAGCAATGACACAGAATCATTAACAAGTGTTGTGATGTAATAACAGGACATTTTGATGTAATTATATAGTAATGGCATCTCTGCCCATTGAAATGGTCACTCTCCCAGCAGTTATGGCGAGCTTAAAAAATCATGCAGTATGTTTGCGTTTGGAGAGATAAACAAAATCAATCAATGTATGTATTATAGCTGTACATTTACTATAAACATGAACTAGTTTTATTTCTAAGCAGAAAACTGCACATGTAACAGTCTCAATATACTCAAAACCTATCGACATTAGCTACAGTAAGTTTATTGCAGGAATTTGCCAATGGAGCTCAGTGGAGCAATGTAAATGAGTAATGTTGCTGTTACAATATTCATTCCTATATAGATTTTAATTTCTACATGAGTTCTCTTTGTCTCTGAGTGGAACTGTATCTACACAGTATTTTGTTAATGTAAAATCTACAGTATCCGCAATAACAACAGCTTAGTGGATTGCGTGTCAAATATGATTGGAGACAATTCATTTCTTCTGACCATTAGAACACAAAAATTTACAAGTCAGAACTGTTGTGCCCTTTTTCCTTGAATCTGTCTGTGTACTTTGATGTCGTTTCTTAAAATGTATCAGCAAATGTAAAGCTGTTTCTATGGCACCAAAACAGTATTATAGTGGAAATCTATATGAAGAATAAAATTCAAGCACCAAACAGTGAAATATAAAAAGTAACCAAGATGATGAATGTTTTTTGCAGTCTATACAGTCTATTCAATAAATGCTTAGGATGAACTCAGTGACTCTGCCTCCACTTTCTTGCCCTGCCTCAAAGTCTATGCTAAGAGTCTTGAATAAGGGAAACTAATTAGCGTATAACAATTTTAAAACAGAATATATAACTTGGCAACACTTGAGTCAGACCCCACAAACTCAGGCTTGTGAGCATAAGTAGACACCAATTAAACCTGTAGACCAAATTAAACCTGTGCACATTAAATGCATGTGGGTCAACAACCCCACCCATCTAAACCAGATGTACTCATTGGTAGTTTGTTGACTGCTTTCGCAGTCAAAGTAGACCATGAGTAATTGTAGCAAAGTTTGATGCTGAATGGCGAGTCCTTTAAAACCTCCAGGGATAAAATAACGGGATAAAGGAAATATCTGTTTCAAAGATAGAGAAAGCAAAAAGGTAACTTTCACTTCCCTAAAGTCATAGAGCAAGCATCTGCTTGAACCAAGAATAGAAGCCTGGGGTTCGTGACTCCAATGCTGAGTTTAAATTATGCCTAAGTAAGATGAACTTGTGGGAGTCATTAATCATTTGCTTTTCTTTCCCCCCACTTTAGAACCCTAGAATATTTTGAAAATAAAATAAAAAATATATTTAGCAGGATAATGAATTATATTGGGATTGTATGGCAATTAAAAAACCGCAAATCAGATTTTGCATTGCAACAATATTTAATGAACTGTGAAAGATCAGAGAAGTGCAGAAAGATATCTGAAAGAAGACAGTCTTTTGGGGGGCATAGTAGTAAAGAACTCACATAGAAAAGTGAAGTCTATAAACCACCTTGATGAAAATTATTTCTGAAGAAGTTATTTCTGTGAATAATGACTTTGTTTTGTTGCTCATCATGGTTGTCATGGCTTGGTCCAATTTTGAAAACTTAGTGTGACCACAGGTCATGCCCAATAGATCTGCTGAGGTTAACATGTGCATCCCACTTTTAACTCACCAGGTTTTCCTGCATTTTCTCTTAACTTTTCTTTACCCTCTTGCTCATCTTTGAGTCTCCTTTTTGTAAGGATGGTTGATTTTCTGTCTCAAGAAAAAGTAGACAGTCACTGGCTAGGCTCCCTTTTCATTATAATTTATGTGATCTGAGTTTACACTGGGCGTAATCACTGATGAATATTCATGTAATCTAGTATCTTTGAGGAATTGTTATCCTGTTTAATCATGCTTTAAAGCTTGTGAGCCTCTTTCCTGTTGATAATGCTTCTTAGCATATTTCCTGTTGCAGAGAGACTGAGCCACTCAAAGATGCTGAGCTTATTTGGTGATATGGGACACCATGCAGAAATGGGATATGTTTTCATCTCTTTTGAGAGCTGAGGCCAACCAGATGCCTGGCGTTGTCTCAGGGAAGCTGATAAGATCAAATACTCCCTGATGCAAAATAAGCAGCATACCATGTTTTTTCTCTGCTATTAGAGGGCAAGACTCATTCGCTTTTCAAGGGAATGTCACCTTCAGCAGCCACTTTCCTTGTCACTTAAGTCACTCCCCAAAAGCAGGAGTCCGACCATTCTCCAATTTCAAGAATTAATCTTTTGTGTAGGGGGAATTAAGCAAGCAGTACTGAAAGAACTTGCACCAAATTGTGTTTCGCTCAGCCTAGCTGTGCTGAATACACAAAAGAGCCTCCGTGCCCCTCACCTCCAATTGCTCTCCAAGTGGTAATGAAACTAATTGCAGTCTCTGGCTGCAGCACCTGAAGTTCCTCTGTCTCTGTGTGCACACATTGGCATTAAGACATGCAAACCAGAGCTGGGGCTTAAATTCTCATTTTACAGATCTGAACATGATGACCAAATATTTACACTTTGGTGCAGCACTGTCAACCGTTGCACTTAGTGGGGGAAAATGTATTCTATAGTAATGTTCTGGAAGCTACAACAGAAATAAACACACCACCCTAAGGATTTTCAGTGTTTCTTCATGTCCTCTGAAATAAATATTTTTTCTTGTTCTTTTAGATACTCTCTGATTTTTTCTGTCATCTTCTTCTTAGGGGGCTCAGGACTGTAAAATGACTCTCATATGGACAAGTATAGATTGCTTGAAGACGCTTGTTTTGTGTCTCCCTGGGAATATTGCAAGCGTAGGTACAGAAACACAATTCCAGCTTTACTTAACTGATCTCTACAATTCAATATCCTGCGGAAAAAAATTTCTAATGCTACCTCAGTTGTGTTCTCATGGTACCCTTGTGCAGTTTCTAATCTTGCGGGCTTGTTGTTTACATGTAAGCACCTTTTCTGCAGCTGTATCATAGCACCTGGTTTGTTATGTGATATACCACTGGTGAGTACCGCTAACTGTCCTGGTTCAACCCCAACTGGTAACTGCGCACCATGCAGCCACTCACTCACCCCTACGCCCTCAAGGGGATGGGGAGGAGAATGGAAAAAAAACCAACTTGTGCGTTGAGATAAAGACAGTTTAATAGGAAAACAAAGGAAGAGAATAATAATAATAGTAGTAAAATAGTAGTAAAAACTATTACTATTATTATTATTAATAATAATAATAATGCACAAATGCAATTGCTCACCACATGTGGAAGGAAAAAACCAACCTGATGCCCATTCTCTTTCCGAGCAATGATCCCACCTCCCAGCTAGCTTCCCCAGTTATATGCGGAGCGTGACATTATATGGTGGGGAATATCCCTCTGGCCAGTCTGGGCCAGCTGTCCTGTGCTCTCCCAGCTTCTTGTGTACCTGGCAGGGCGTGAGAAGCTGAAAAGTCCTTGACTTAGTGTAGACACAACTACCTAGCAACAACTGGAAACATCAGTGTGTTATCAGCATTTCTCATACTAAATCCAAAACACAGCACTGTACCAGCCACTAGAAAGAAAGTTAACTCTATCATCGCGGCTGAAAACAGGACAGTAACTTTTGGGGCAAAACAGTTTTCCTTCAATTTGTCTTTCCAATGGCAGCTGTGCACAAAAATAGATTACAGGAATATTTATTAAAACTGATAAAACAAGGGAACAACAAGTTGCTATCTGTGACTGTCGATCACTTTTAAATCAGCCAGTGTTTTGTGTAGATGCTTAATCAATGGCCATTTGGAGATGAATGAGTTCAGTTCATTTATTCCCCAGGCTTCATACAGGAACATTAGGGGGGTGATGTGGCAGAGCATGCAACTGCTGCAGGGAGTGTAAGAGGAGGGGGCATGTATGTCCAGCTCCAGCCTTCCTTCGGGTACGTTCGAGTTCTTTGGTAAACAAAATAGAAGTTTCTTTTACTTGTGCTTCTGTTATTTTGGGCTTTGGTTGAAATTGGAGTTTTTACTGTGACATAAATACACTCTAGAATATCATATATAGTGACTCTTATATATGACTCCATATAATTTTTCTTTTAGAACTCTTTAAAAGAGCTACAGTAATTTCTTTCTTGGAAAAAAAACACGTTTTACTAAATTTGTAAAAATGAGAATTTTTAAATATTATTTTTAAGCATCAATATTTTTGAGGGTTAAGAAAAAGTTAATGCCTTCACAATTAACACTTATATGTATTCATCTGTGATCTTTTTTTTTAGGATTACTTTTGCTTCATAGTTGTCTGTTAAAAGAGTCTGGAAAGGCTGATGACTGTGATATATACTGTATGTTTACAAGACTGACTTATTTTTTTTTTTCCCCTCTCCTTTACAAACTGACCTATCTTAGTCTTCTGAACATTTTAAGGCTAGATTTTGCCGTGTTTTCTTAGTAGCCACATGGATTTTGATAGTTTGCTTTTGTTGTATTAATAATCAGATTTTGTAAGAGTAACATTATTTGATTTCGCTTTAAATGTAAATGCGGCTTTATGGTATGGGAATGGGGAGAGAAGACCGATCAGCAGCATGAACATACTTCACAGAGTAAGGCTGTGCTGAATATTCCTGCTCTCCAGTTCTGCTTGGCACATAATCAAACAAATCATAACAACAACTCCCCACTTTGCAGTGTGATATGTAGGAACAGAAAAGAACCTCTAATAGCTTTATTCAGTTATAGAATAAAATTAGGTTCCCCACTGCAATAGTATAAAACTATAGAAGACCATTTTCCATTCCTAGATCTTTACTCAACTTTTTCTATTCAGCCATTAAGTTCTCAACAAGATGTCTGAGTAAGTCTGTCTCACAGTAACTTAGCAGCCACAAAGGCACCTCAGTTTCCAAATGAACTAGAAGAGGAGTAGTTTTAAATGTAAGAACATGCTTCTCTGGAGTAAAAGATTGGCATGCAAGTCTATTAAAAGATGCTCTGGCTGTCTTTATGTCGTGTGATGCTCATCACTTTATTACTGAAGTGAATAAAGAATTGAGATTTGGGTGCTGACCAAACAAGAAAAAAATGTTGCTATCAGTTCCATTTCAAAATCATTTTGCTTGATGCCAAATTTATAGAATTGGTGATGCCAAATATTGATCTCTTTTCCTCCTATATTTCCAAGAGATTCTTGCCTTCTTCTATTGCACTTAATTTTATTTTTTTTTTAAGCAGATGTAGTATTTGAAACAAAATTTAACTGAATGCTGAGACTTTTTTTCTTTTTCCTCTCTGCAGTAATTGCAAGAGAAAGTGAATAATTAGTCGAACTGATCACAGGACACAAAGCCAGGAGTTTCCTGAATCCCTGTTCTATTGTCAGACACTTGCCTTGGGAAGTAATTTAATTTCTCTGCTTACAGTGGAAACTTATACTTGCTGATTTCTCAGGAGTATGACACAGCTAATGCTAGCAGAGGACTGGGAAGACATACCCTGTTCTGCTTAAGCATATATCCTGTGGTCACATTCACTAGGTCCTTTTCTAGGTTCTGGGTTTCATAGCCATTCTTGAGCCTCTCTGATTCTTGCCGTGATCTCCCTTGACCAGACATTGTTTTTTCTCTCAGGCTTTGGGCTCCACATTTCTTCTTCTTGATGTTGTGTCCTGACCGAGTTCTTCCTTCTCAATAGCTAGGAAAACTACACTTAAGTTCTCTTTCTGACCTAGGATTTGCTTTTGCTTGTCCCTTGCCTTGCTTGTCCCAGGAGAATCCTGCTCTCATTCCCCCAAAGACCTGGGGGCCCTGGTCTCCACAGCTAGTCATTATCTGTTAGTAATTTCTGGAATTTCCTTCTTCCTTCCAACTATCGTTCTGATCTTTTTCCTCATTCCTATGAAACGAATTCCCAAGCAAGTTTTTTCCTCTGTTATAAAGGTCCACTATCCCTTCGCACATACAACTCTTCCATGATAGTTTATATTCTGTCATGGTTATCTGCTGAACAGCTCCTTCAATAAGGGTGGTAGTACTGGCATTATCCGAGGACTGATTTAATTTTATGTGAATAGCTTTGGCCTAGTAACTGACAATGTGACCAATATTCTTCAATACCCTCGTGAAGCAATATATACATCATAACATCACTGTGCTAACCATTATATATGTAATGCCTTAACTAGGGCATCACAAGTCACAGCATGTACTGCTTTTTTAGTCCTGGGACTTGGACTAGACCCAGCTTCTTTTATTATTAATACCATCAATAACTACATCCTTTTTTAGTTTTCTCTGACCAAATATGTGCAGAACTGGGTCTCATTTTTGCAAAATCAAAGTGCATCCCCCTTCTCTTTTGCCTAATAAAGTATCTATATTCCTTTTATTAGTGAGTTTCCTTTATCTTGTTAGACAATGTCTCTGTGAACCTGGTCCACGTTAGCTTTCATAGTGTCCCATGAAACAAGGCAAACCTTGTAGTCATAGTTCACAAAGTACCAATTCATCTGACACCCCTCTTTGCCTACAGTTCTCATTTGTGGTTATTTAAGTTTCCTTTCTAGATGCACCCAATCTCTTGTCATGGATTTCTAGTCGCTCCAGGTACTGGACTTGTGCTCTTCACTTGCTGTGCTACATCTACATGCCAACTGGAGGGTGATGGGTGCCTTCTTACCTGTGCTATCCTTTTCCTTCTTTTCCCCATGGAAAAGGTCTCCAGATCCTCCGAAGAAAGTAGTGATTACATATATGGAGGGGATCTTCACAGAAGGGGATAGCTCAACAGGGAAGGTGTCCTTGTCCATCCTTCTCAGTGGCACATCTTTCCACACTTCTCAAAGCTGCATCTTTGTACATGTGATTTCTCTCCACGCAGGCTGAGTTTCCCAGCTCTTAGTCGTTCAGTCTCAAGCAGGTACGAAGCCTCGACATTTCACCTCGGGACATGGTTTAGTAGACTTGGTGATGTTGGGTTAATGGTTGGACTTGATGATCTTAGAGGTCTTTTCCAACTTTAAAGATTCTATGTTTCTATCTTTGAGCCAACCAAAATGTAGGAATGCTTTGCCCCATCAGAACAAAGTTCTTGAGATAGGGTGTTTTATGGTTTCTAGTGCCTTTCTTATTGGAAATATCAAAATATTCCCTTTAGTAATTTTCTTTTCTTTCAAGAACTGCTTGAAAATTTTCTTCCTTTCTTATCTGCCTTCCTTCAGCACATGCAAAGAATAAATGGCCTTACAAACTACGTGGCCTTAAAGAGCTATTATAAAGCAAAGTTTAAAACAGAACAGGCACTGGAGAGTAAAATAAGTATGGATAACGAATTTTGTAGATTCCTAGAACTTTCTTCATGAGCTAGGGAGAATATTTTGAACATAGGCTTCTTCTTGGGGTGTTTATTTATTTTACTGTGTTCAGTTTCACAGAGAAGTTCTGGTACTCTGTCTAGATGATTTACAAAGAAAATTTTTTTGTTTTCTCTATTACAGAAGATGTGATATCTTGCAGATAAGATTGCCCCCAGTGTTATTAAAAATCTGCAGGGTAAACTAATCTCACAGTAATACCAATAACCTTTGACCACACTCTTGACTTCACTGGCCTCTCACAAGTACAACAGAGCAAAAAGCAAGTCTGCACAACATTAAACGCGGTTCATCTGTTGAAATGTGCTTTTTTTCAGAGACTCTATTAATAGATGATTGTCTCTATGTTACAGATGAATATACACTCATTAATTATCATCTAAAAGAAAAATCTGGACAATAGAATACTTGTGAAAATCCTAGAAAGGCAAATTATTTGAAACACACTTTTGTCTATCTTCTCAGCATGGGCTCACAGATACACAGATGGTCTACACAGGGATGGTAGGTCTGCTCCTTCCTAGAAGCATTAGAATCACTGTGCACACCTGATGCTCAATGCATGCATATCTGCTTCTGTCAAAAGACTCCCAAACAGAAATACACTACTCTCACTGGCTGCAGCTGCTAACACGCAGTAGCCCATGGTATACCCAATGGATACATATCTATCAGGATTTTTTTACATGCAAATAGCAATTTGATTTTGCAATTAACTTTGCAACTAGGTGCCTAACTGTGCATGTGCACATGCCAACTTCTGATTTCTAACAGCATGATGGGTAGACATGTGTGTGCAGCTACACTGTGGCCATGGTGAAAGAGAAAGGAAGCCAATAGTTAGTGCAGATGACAAAGGTAGAACAAATTCTCCATAATTTCTTTCCTGAAAGAGTTCTGTGAATATTATCTATTTTGTAAATAGGGCTGAATTAGAAAAAGTAAAGATCTACTCCAGAGAATAGGGGCCTGTTGGGGAATATCCAGAGGGCCAAGGTGGATGTCCAAGGTAAATGGACAATAAGACTTGTGCATATGCTCTGGAGCAAGATTGGATGGAAAGGAAAATGTATTTTAGCAAGTATCTTCTGACCTTGCTCTTCAAATGGCTGACTCATTTTTATGTTTTATGTATGGTTTCTTTTATGTTCAAAAACCAGCCTTTTAAAATTACATGTTCATTTATGCCAATTTTTCGGCACAAGGGCACTGGTAGGAAGAGATTTTCACCCCTCAACCAAAATTCCAACAGCTTTAACACTGCAAACCCCGAGGTTTTCACCTAGTTGAAGGAAAGATGAAGAAAACTCTGCACTGCTGTTTTCACCCTAGTAATAATACAAGGTTTTCCTTAAAATGACTGTGCAGATGGCTGTTCGATTTGTTGGGTCACTTACTTGCTACCGTATCATCAATTCAGGCAGCAGAACTACATGGAAAGGGAAAGGTGTGCACTCTTAAAAGCTTCATTGAACACTTTTGGAAACATAGTTCTTATTTTTCACTTAATACTTGTTTTGTTTTGCACAAGCTGCTCAGCAATGACAGGCTATCTCATGCTCTGTTGCCTGCTGCTGCTGCCCATGTAGAGCCCCTTTTCCCGCAAGGATCCTGGTGGTCTCAGAGAAAGGCAGAGTGGCAGCCCAATAACATGGTGGCATCTACCTCAACATGTGAAGCTTAGAAGTCATCGTTTTCATGGGAATGACCCTCTGTCAGGAAATGGGATCCGAAGCACTGTGGGGTTTCTGGAACATCCCTGATCTGCTGCCTGATTACCCTGGGTGAGAAGGAGAGCAACAGAAAAGAGATTAGCCTATTTTATCAGACTCAATACTTTTATTGATTGCCTTTAAGGGATGCTTTTCACTGCACAATTAGCCTGACCTTCAGATGTAAATACTTTTTAAGTATTTTTAAGCCTGATTTAGGTGGAAAGCACACATTTGCTGTGAGCGTGCAGGCCAGAGCACAGAAGCAGTCTCCAGTCCATGCTGATCTGCTGATGCTGCTGGTGCATTGACAAGTCCTACTGTGACTGATGTGCTTCTGTAGAAATGTCTTCCCTCCCAGCACAAAAAGTGATCTTGAACAAATATGGGCCAGTAAAACAGTGTGGCTTTGCTGTGGAAATGCTACTTTTGGACTAATTGACCGATCAAGATACATATTGTATGTAACACACAAAACACTTTGAACATGAGATGGGATTGCTGACCCTTAAAAATCCTCAGTAAGTTCCAAGACACCTCTCTTTCATTCTGCTCTGTAAGGAGAAGGAAAACCTCTACATGAAGGGGAATAAGTAGGCTTGGAGCCTCTCTCCGTAAGTTATGTGCCAAGAGTGGGACAAGCTCCCAGGCACCCAGGCAGCTGGCACCCAGGGTCTGCACTGCATCCCCTGTTGCTGTCTTCCAAACTGTGATGGGAATTAGGCAGAAAGGCTACCCTGGGCTGGTTTGGGCATGGGGAAATTATAAACCCCACCACCACCACCAGGCTACAGTGCCAACACTGCTCACATTGCCCCAAGTGGTTCAACAAACTGAGTCAGAGCTGCTGTGAGAGAGTAGGAGGCAAGTAAAGAGGGAGCTTGTATCCTTTTTTCCTCCTTCTCCCTATGGCTTTTGCTGGACCTGAAGTCAGACTAGAATTATAAGACAATGCATCAGTGCTTAGCTGGACACAACATTTTATGTAGCACCTTGTTTGTGGACAACGCATTTAGATAGTTGCTATATAGTCACTCCTGGTTAAACCTCACAAAACATCAACCTTATTAATATTTAATAGTTATATGCAAATTATAGTCAGCCAATTAGTTTTCTCTGCAGCTTCAGTGGTTTCCCAAGAGATTGATGCTTAAGTACCTTAATTTGTCTTTCTGACAAAGGTGAAAGTGTTAAAAGGAGCTTTTATTTGTTGTTCACATGTCTTTTCAGGTTTTTTTAGGAATCACTTGAAAGATGATCAGATGGAATATGTTTACTTGCCTTTTATTTCCTGCAAAAGGCAATTGAAATGTTGATACTGAAGCAAAGATAAAGCTTGTTAGTATAAGTAGGTGGTCTCACTTTATTGGCATACTTACACCCACATAGACAAGACATTTTGCTCTTTCTGTAACTTTGAATTAGCTGCAGTCTGTATTAATGTATTGGCTTATTGTATGTAATTGCCTCCTACCTATATAGTTCCAGAAGTCAGCTTCTTACTAATAACTAATGTATTTTTTTGCTTTAGCTCAAAAATCAGGCTTTTGCTCATTTGATGTTCAATATTATGATGATAATTTTCTCCCTCATCAGCTTTGGAGCAGAGACAAAGCACGATAGCATAGGACAAAGTGTGGAGCAAAATGATACTGTGATCAAGTAAAGCTAATATTTTACAGATTTGATCCTGAATTTGGATAGATGATGTAAAAAAACCAACAACGCAAGGAAGGTGTCTGTTTTAAAGTACTTCTTCCCTTTAATGTAAAGAGGTATTTGACACACAGCACTCTTAGATGTCTCAGTTTGCTGATGGTTTCTCAAATATCTGACACAGTGGGAAAATTGGCAACACTTTTTTCAGTACTTCTTTGCCATTAACAGACCTGGCTGTAGTCAGTATGTAATGTGGTTAAAACACTACTGAGTACTGCTGAGAACAGGGAAAGACGCCACTTATCTGTTCCAGCCAAACATGTTGAGCTTACAGCTCATATAG
Organism: Balearica regulorum gibbericeps; assembly: GCF_011004875.1. Taxonomy (NCBI): domain Eukaryota; kingdom Metazoa; phylum Chordata; class Aves; order Gruiformes; family Gruidae; genus Balearica; species Balearica regulorum. The sequence goes on along the minus strand of NC_046184.1, from coordinate 211,647,049 downwards.
TCATTACCAAGCTCAAGTATTGCTTTGAGGACTTGATGTTAAAACTTCCTAATGAGCCTCATCCTCATTAAGGTACCTCTGTCCTTACCTTCATTTTCTTGCCACCTGAACTTCACTTTTTCCTCTGCTGAGCACCTATCAACTGATTACAGAACTGACACATTTCAGAGCTACCATACCCTCCTCCATTTGTTTTTAAGGACAGTAAATGCATTGGTTGAGCAGGTAGCACCTTTATTTGTTGGGCTGTTCATTTTTCAACTGTTTCAAAAACCCAGCAAAAGTAAAGCACTGCCAGGTAAGGTGCAGAGATTTCTCTACAGACTCAATGCATTGTCCTCATGTATGTCTTTGAAATGCTCAAAAAGTTGTAGTAAAATATCTCACTGTGGACAGGTTACGTGACCTCTCTTCTGAATAAAGGCAGAACAGCTCCTACATACTGACAATCTATGTAGTACAGGAGGAAGAACCATCACCGATGTACCTTGTTTCATAGAATTAAATTAATGTCACTACTGGGATAAAAATAATTAATTTTTAAATGCTAAGCCATTTTATAACTTTTTTTTATATTTCAAGTCATTATCAAGCTGCTAGTTTGTGCCCTGTTATCACCTATAATTTCATCGTTGTCTTTAAGGCGTGATGTAACTTTTTAGGGTTATGCTTGGAATTGCTCAATATATTGTCAGTCCCGGTTCAAATTCAACCCGACATCCCAAATGCAATGAGGTTAGTGGTTTCATCATAGCCTGAAGTGCACAGTAGTATGCTGAATAAACTCGCACATATAATTCTGCTAAATTTGGACTGTAAGGGGGCCCTAGCACTGAGTTACTATGGAAACAGAATTCTTCTTTTCTTTAGAAAGAAATTCCCCCTAGGTTTAGTAGTGTGAAAAAAATTCCAATATTAGAGCTCTATGATGTTTCCCTCCATTATAATTTCGTAACCACACTTTCTCAATAAGAGTTTAAAGATGACTGTTTTGACTTGTCCACTTAATATTCAATTTGATCACTGCGTTTTCATGATATTTTATCTGAGGGAAAAAGCAATGCTGTTCCCCCAAAGGTGTTTGGATAGCTGTATGTATGAGTGCTGATTATTTATAAAGGGCTGTGCCGAGTCACGGTGCTGAACAGAGCACAGACAGTGTTTGCTCTTTGGTAGATTTATGTACACATAGGAGGAATCTCTTTCTAGCAGCCTATCACATAAAGGTAAAGGCTGAAATCCTAGCTCAGGCCAGGACATTTGCCATTTCACCCATAACTCAGGCTGAAAGATTTTATGACAGAACACAGATAAAAGATTTACAAGATAGGAAACCGGAGTGCATGGACAGGATGACAGTGAATACAGAATCATGTCTTAGGCAAACTGGACAGAGACTTGGACAGGATGGTACTTTTTCCTGAGACTATATTTACAAGAAATACTTTTTGAGAAGCAGGTTTAGGAGGGACTGTGGGAAATTCGCATAGCGAGAGAGTTAAGCATGAATGAAGAGATGTAGAAGGAAGTGAAGTGGGTTATGTGTAGAGGAAGAAACTGTGAAAGAGCACAGAGCATGAGGGAGCAGTTGAGAGGACTTGAGAAGAGGGGAATTAGCAGTCTCTTGAAGCAGAAGCTTTGAAGCTTGATTTAATGTGAGGAATAACAGCACAAGGAAGTGTAATTATGTTTGTAAATGCAAAGCTCACCAATGGATAGACTGAGCAGGTGAGGAACACTCTCTGCTCATGTGCTTGATAATAACAATCATGTCTAAGCAAGGGAAAACAAAGTGAGATTTTCCAATTTAATCACAAGTTGAAATGACCAGTCCTTTTTAAACCATTACTAGGTTAAGCCTAACTTTGTCTCTATATTCAAGTATAAATCCATTAATTTTTTTCATGATTTTTCAAGTTTATCTCCTCTCCTGTAAAGATCACTGAAGGGGCATATGTTTTTAAAATCTGTTTTGTTTAAGTAGTGAAAAAATGCTGATGAGAAGTATTCAAATTCCCCTCATATTGTCCAACTAATCTGCAAAAACAATTTGTTACCCTTGCCTTGAAAAGCCAGGTATGTAAGGTCATACAAAGAAAAAGGAAATGAGATAATTATAGATTTACACTCCCTGAACAATTTCCATTCATTCCAGTAAATACAAACCAAATTATAGAAGTGATATGCAGCACAGAGCAGCAGTGCATCCTTGAGAGAACATTAGCACACATATTTTTTAATGTGGAGAGCATAGACAGCCTTCCATTTCCATATAATATGGGACTGTAGAGCCTATGGCCCGATTCTGCGTGCTGCTGAGGGTATCTATCTGCAATGCCCAGAGGGGTCTGGTGGACACTTATCCTTGCAGAGTGCCTGTGTCTGTGGGACAGAAAGCCGACAGAAGTAGCTCTACCTCCAGCCGTGGAAGTTGCTTGGCGAGTAGACACTTGGTTGCAACAGGTCTGTTACAAGGCATGAGAGAAGCACTGTATGTTAGAGCACAGTCCTCTTCTCTTGTTCCTCCTCTAGCATATTGTAAAATACCAGTAGTGAGTACAACAATAAGCCCTCCTAACTCCTTAGTGCTTGTCCCAGGCTGAATTCCTAGGCACGAATGCACACACCAGTGTCCTCTGTGTCATGGGAAAACATCAGGCATTGGAGGATGGGAATTGGAGCCTCATACAGAAGATTTCAATTACTTGAGCAAATACTTTGTCCAGCTGAGGCCTCAACCCTTACCCTTTCTGAGGACTCGTTCATACAGCTAGAGGTGGAATATTGCAGCCTCTTCCAGCTTTGGCAAAGAAATGTATTGTGAAACTCGCCTCTTCCACCCTGCCCTGGAACTTGTTGCACAGTCAAATCAATCAATCAGAGACATTTGGAAAGATTTTCAAAGGTGTAACTGAGACGTAGGTGTTGATTTCTCATTTTCTAATACTAGTGAAAGACACCTTCTTGTTGTTTGTGCTGTTGGTTTTATAACAGCAACAAGGTCTAGGACTTTGTGATCTTTCTGACTCCACTTTGAAAATAATTGCAAACAGTATTTGGAGAGAATAAATCTACAAAGTGACATGTAGACAGTTACTGTTCCCTGGCAGTATCTCTATCACTCCTCTTCTCTTACTGATCAAAGGCAGAGAACTCTGCATTAGGAAGGCTGTACAGTAACCCTGGAGAAAATGATAGATTTAAGAAATTTAATTATTGTAAAAAATGAAGGTCGTTGTGCTTAAATGATACACTACAGATAATAGACAGTCTCTTGTCTATGGCAGCTCTCAGTGTTATTTTGGCAAAAGAGCAGAAAGATATTACAAGTTTCCAGGTTGACAATTTATCAGACAATTGCAAGGGAATACAAGCTTTAATAAACTGATTATGCATCTTTTGAATTTAGCATTCTGGATCTACTAGCTGAATCCTCCTGATAAAGGTTTTATTAACCAGAAGCTGAAAAAACATGCAGTTATAGATTTGTGTGGGGGTTTTTTTAGCACTGACACTACTATGGCTGTTTGAAATACCATGTGTACTAAATTGACTTTTGAAATTAATTTCAGGGATATTAACTTCCAATAAGTGCGTAATTTAATTTTGATTCAAAGGAGTATTGATGTCACCAGGAAGTATCTAACAGAAAGTTTATAGCACAGTTCTTTTGGGCTGCATGAAGCTTATCAACGTGGTTAGAGGGAACTAGTTGCACGCTCACACATTTCAAGACTTAGTAATTTGCAGAACTTCCAGTGACACTGTTGCATTAGTAGGAATCCAAGTACTTTGTCCTTTGTGACTCCTTTCTTACACATTTTAGAAAATCTTCGGTCTGTTGAAAAAAATCAGGACTTAGTCCTAGAAGCTTTTGTGGGACAGAAAACCTTATCAAAGGGTATAGATACACTGTCAAGCAACAGCAGTGCATGAATCCTTCCCCTCTACTCTGCCCTGGTCAGGCCACATCTGGAGTTCTGTGTCCAGTTCTGGGCTCCCCAGTTCAGGAAAGACAGGGAACTACTGGAGAGAGTCCAGCGGAGGGCTGTGAGGATGATGAGGGGCCTGGAGCATCTCTTGTGTGAGGAAAGGCTGAGAGAGCTGGGGCTGTTTAGCCTGGAGAAGAGAAGACTGAGAGGGGATTTTATCAACGCTTATAAATAGCTCAAGGGTGGATGTCAAGAGGATGGGGCCAGACTCTTTTCAGTGGTGCCCAGTGACAGGACAAGGGGCAACGGGCACAAACTGGAACACAGGAAGTTCCATCTCAATATGAGGAAAAACTTCTTCACTCTGAGGGTGACCGAGCACTGGGACAGGCTGCCCAGAGAGGTTGTGGAGTCTCCTTCTCTGGAGAGATTCAAAACCTGCCTGGACACAATCCTGCGCAACCTGCTCTGGGTGATCCTGCTCTAGCAGGGGGGTTGGACTAGATGATCTCCAGAGGTCCCTTCCAACCACTCCCGTTCTGTGATTCTGTGATTCTGCAATAAGGAATACAGCCAGGCAGAGTCACTCAGAGATAGGCTAAATTCTTAATTCAGAGTCCATTTCTATGTTTCCCACTGAATATTTTCTACTAGGTGCTAGAACAGCATTGTTATTTCAGCAATATACACTCCTGTGCATGGTCAGTTGTTGAGCTGGGTACATATGCAAAAGTGACTGTGCCTATACGTGTGTAAGTCACAGCAAATAGAGCAAACAGAGACCCCTAGAACAACTAGGCAGGCTCCATGAAGATCTGTAAGAACATTTCTGACTTTCTCACAGCCAGATAGTGAGTAATTTGCTTGCGGTCACAGAAAGTCTGTGGCAAAGGAGAAAAAGAACCCAATGCCTGAGGACTATTTGGATTAATTCCTGAACCCAGTCCAGTGCCTTCACCACATAATCATTCTTCTTGTTTCCACATAGTATGATTTACACGTTTTCTGTTTATTTGGCAGCAGTTCTTGGTACTTTGTAAATATCGAGCTTTGGACTAGACATCCTGAAATCAAGTGTAACGTGCTTAAAAACCTTCAGCATAGTGAAGTGATTGGTAATATGTCAGAGCGTGGACCTAATTCCTAACTGCATTGTGCCAGCTGTGCAAGCACATCTGGAAGCACTAAAGAAGGTTGGACTTCCTCAGAAACTGGCCGTGAGGAGGTGAGAGTCCAGGGAAAGGTTCAAGCTCTTACTCTAAACTCTTATGACCTGCTGTTCCTTTGTTCTTTAGCTAATTCAGTTCCACACTGAATGGGCTTAAAAAAAGGAAAACACACCTGGAGACTATTCCTGCATTTCTCAGCTCTCATTCTGCTCTTGTTCTTCTCCTGTGATGCTTAAACCAAGTTGTCATTCAGTGCTTTACTGCTTGCATTGCCGTAGCACCCAGGGTGCCTGACACATGAATCAGAATAGCACAGTACAAGCACACATCAGAAGGCTGTCTCAGTTCCAAAGACCTTACAACTGAGGTGAAAAGCCTGGGAAAACAAAGGGAGACAAGCGGGTAGATGGGGAACAAAAGGAAACAAGGAGCTGATGTTGCCTAGGTGCTAAAACCAGCATACAAGCAGGCAAATCTGAGATTTTAAGTTTTTTGTTTAATACATAGTGGTACACACAAATTGTTTTAGAGAGTTTAACAGAGAAAAGTGAGTTGTTTTGCAGGTATCAAGGAACCTTTCTTCTCAGCATTAGATGCAACATGAGAAAAGGCACGAAAGGGTTATCTGAATGTTTAGCATTGGCCACTCAGAAGGGGAATCTCCCTCTGTCACTGAATTGGAGATAATGACCGAGGACAGCATGCAGAGAGCGTTGACAGTGAAGACAAGCCTCTATTAGATGCAGCAGGGAAGTGAAAGCTCATGCTGGGAGCATGGGGAGAAGTATGATATGGTCAAATTGATGAGCTGGAAAAATGATTTTATGACAGCATCTAGAATGGATCTGAACAGGCCAAGTTAGGATCTGTCATGGCCAAAGAGAAGACAGCATTTAAAAGAGATTATGAGTTTGGTAAAATTATTATCAGTACTGATAGCTAGCACAGACTTCACCTTTGAGACACTACTCACAGAGAGTTTAACAAGACAAAGGCAGGGAAGGAAGAGATTTAAGAGAAAATTCAGTTCTCCTAAGTCACTCAAAAAATCAGTAGCATATTCAAGAGCAGGATTCAGGACTGCTGAATGGCAGCACAGAGCTCTGCTTGCTGGATTATCCATTGCTCGGGAAACAGCTTATTTTTGTTGCTCTGTGAACTTAGTGTGAACTTTGCATGTTTTTACAATACCATAATTTTCAGAGCTCCAGACTGAGAGCAGATGAGTCACATTGTTTAGGCAGAGAAGGATGTGCTACAGAGCCACTTGTGTAGCACAGAAAATCTCCTTTCCCTGAGGACGAAATCCTCTCTCCTCCCACAAAGCAACTAGCACGTTTCAGAACTCCACATCAACTGGCAAATACATCCCTTATTTTGGCATTTAATTTCAGCATGACTGCTTAAAGATAATACAAAGCATTAAAGCTGTCAATATTTTTGAGTGACAAAGACAGAACTGAAACCGTTACTCTCTTTTTCCCCTTCAAGTGACAAACATAATTTGTATTATGTGTTGAGTATAACTTACTGCACTGCAGCAAGAAACCTTTCCGGCTTGCTTTAGCCATATGCCCGTGGAGACGCAGGCTGTGTCTCTGAGCGTGTTTGTGCAGCACCAGGCACCAGGAGGTCCTAGTCCTCAAACCAGATCTTCTACACTCATTATTTTGAGTGATATTTTTTAAAAGTAATAGGATAGGATGACATATTTAACAGCTCCTTTAAGCTGCAGTACAGCACAGAGATTCAAGCTGGTGCATTCCTTTCATCTGTTCCTGTTGCTTCTCTACAGCATTCTCCTCTTAAAGAGGAGCAGGAATGTACCAAGGAATTCAGCTCTGAAATGTAAGTTTGTCTTTGCGTGAGCAGGGGGAGGTCAGGCTCAAGAGCAGAGCTGGTGGCTCTGTGTGCGATTTCATTCCATCCTTTATGTCTGGTCAGCTTTTACTCTCCACAGTACGCGCTGCCTGCATCTTCCCACTGACACGCACGGTTTGAAGTATCAACCAGAACAGATCTATCATCAGAAACCCAGTCACTATGCTCAGCCTCTTTACAAAGGATCTGATGCTGCTGTAAAGCATATGAAACAGCTTCAGTGCTGCAAATTCAAGTACGGAAGAGGAAAAGAGAAGTAACATTTCCCTTTTAGGGTAGGGGAAATTGTCGTTAGAGAAGTATATTTTAAGCAAGGACAGAGGCCAAGGAGGAGCACTAAATGATGGACTCTAGTAAAATACATCTACATTTCTGTAGGGCAACTGTTAGCTTTCTCCCTGCCTCTATTTGGACCATTCCAACTATTTTTTTTCCAACAGCTGATCAGGAAGTGACTAACCTAAACATGAACAGCAGTCAGTTTGTGCCTCTTGGCTTTCAGGATCAGCGCTTGCCTTGCTTGAATTTATCGGTATGGAAATAAACACAATATCCACATCACTATTTAGGTAACTCTGGCCTGTTGTCTGTTTGATTTCTTGCTCCCAGTCCTCCAGGTGAAATGTTCATTCTGCCTTTACAGGTAGGAATTGATTTCTAGATGGAATGATTCATAGTCAGATTATATTCTCTGTCTTTTTTTCAACTTTTACTTTCTCTGCAACTTTCCAGTTTGAAACTCTATTGTCTGAAAAAAGATGAAAACCATTGTATTCAATCTCTTTTATGAGGTCTTGCAAGTGGCGTTAATATTGTTCTCTTCTTTAGAACTGCTTTACTCAGTGTTTTGTAGGACTATGATTACCTTCTCACAAGACTTCATGTTGGAGGCTCATAGTCTATAATTGACTAATATTCTATTTCCCCTCCTCCCTCATTTTAATCAATCATCCAGTGACTTACAGAAGCCATTCTTTTTATCAGCCCCTAAAGTCTTGTTTTCCTTTCAAAGAGACTTTTTTTTTTAAATTTGTGTTTTTATAGTGAAAATTCAATCAGAAGTTCAATTCATGTTTTAAAGGATAATGTTTATGTTGAAAGCAGTATATGGATCAAGTAGTATTGCTGAAACAGGAATCTGATCTGTGGAGGGCAAGCAAAACCCTGGGAGTATCACTGATTTGTTAAAAAAAAAAAAAAAAAAAATGGAAGGGAAAAAATTATATGAATGAATAAGTGTAGAAAAAACAGCAAAACCCAGTTAATTTCCTTGCTAGTTTATACTTTCCTGAGCTATTATTAAGAAAGGAGGAACATGTTGCCAAAACACTGGAATAAAATAATTTAAACATCTTTTAGAAATCTGCTGCGAATTCCTAACAGCGCTTTGCCTTTTCAAGAGCAGTGCATGCGTTGATGATCAGCATGTTCCTCAGATGGCTGAAGTCACTTCTCAGAACATGTCACTTGCATTGCAATGACCTTTCCCAGTGTCCTATTGCTATATTATCTATTCTATCCTTCAGCCAGAAAAGGATTGCTGAGGGTTTGTGTAGCTTTGCATCTTTTGTGTGACATATCCCAGGGACATAAGGAGCATCAGGATAACTTTGTGGCAGGTTAAATATTATTAATTCCCATGGACAGGATTAAGTGTTGAACAGACCTGGAAGGGTAGAAGATCAGTGGAGTAACAAAGCAGGAAAAGTAGTTCTCCCAGTGGATGGGAGCATTTGTGGACACAAATACATTAGGAAGAACATGAAGTTGACAAAAAAGCTATTTTCAATGACAGCCATCTCTGTTCATCCAAGTTTCTCAAGAGTGATTTTATTTCCAGGGATTTGTGAAAAGCAAGGGAATGCACCCTAAATATCTACTTAGCAGTAAAGAGTAGGAAGCAACACATAGAACTAAGAAAAAGCAGGGATCTATATGAGAGAGCAACAGGCTGATGGGTCGGGCTCAAAGAGTTATAGTAAATGGGGTTACATAGGCTGGCGGCTAGTCACCAGTGGGGTTTCCCAGGGCTCAGTTTTATGGCCAGAGCTCGTTAATGTTTCTATAAATGATCCGGATGCAGGAATCAAATGTACATGATGTTTGCTGATGACACTAAATTAGGAGGAGCTTTGGACTCCATCAGAGGTAGAAATGCCTTACAGAGACATCTAGATACACTAGAGAGCTGGGCAATCTCCAACCATATGAAATTTAACAAGAGCAAGTGCTGGATTCTCCACCTGGAATGGGGTAATCCTAGTTATACATACAAATTGGGGGATGAGAGGCTGGAGAGCACGAGGAAACGGAATGAAGCTGTGTCAGGGGAAGTTCAGATCAGACATTAGGAAAAGGTTCTTCACTGAGAGGGTGGTCAGTTACTGGAACAGGCTCCCCAGGGAAGTGGTCATGGCACCAAGTCTGTCAGGGTTCAAGGAGCATCTGGACGATGCTTTTAGCTATATGGTTTAGTTTTAGGTAGTCCTGTGAGGGGCCGGTAGTTGGGCTCGATGATCCTTATGGGTCCCTTCCAACTTGAGATATTCTGTGATTCTATGCTTCTACATAGGGCAGGAGAGTGAATAAGCAAAATTACAGATACTAAACTGATTTTCATCAGAAATATTGAAAGAATAACTCAAGATCTCTTGACAGTTGTGTTTGATGTTAACCATGCTGCTTACATAAAAGTACATATTATGGTTCCTTCTCAATACTATTATGTTGTCACAAAAAACACACATCAAGAGAGAGGTAGCTGTGATCTTTCTTTGTAACAGTAATCACCATCACCTTCTTCATGTTCCTGTAGTACCTGATTATTTTGTCCAGTTCTTGGTATTTCTTCCAGGACACGGAAGATGACTGACAGTTCAATGCATAGAGTATGATTTTAGGACAAGAGTGATGGGTTTAGCAGATGCAACCTGCTTGTGGTTTGACCTCGGCCAAGTTACTTGGTCTCTCACTTGCAAAACAGACACATCGGTATCTCTGAACCTCCCACAGCATCATGAGGATCAATGTATTCACACAATATAGTAGTGAGATCAAAATAGTTATGTTACATAGGTGTGATCCCAGTGGCAGCTTGGATTTGCTGTCACTGCTGCACAGCCAATAAAAATCTGCCAGATTCTTCATTGTTTTCTTCATAATTAACCATTTGATAGTTATTAGATCTAGTCATAGACCTTTTATTGCTGAGTTAAAGCAATTCTCTAGGTTTGAGGCTCGAGGAATTAACCGTGAATTTCTATTTCCTGGTTTAGTCTTCAAAACTGACATTTGGGGGAAAACAGTACTTTCTTCTTCCGCTTTAAACTGTGAAAATCTAGGGTGAAAATTACTAAGAGAGGGAAAAATTAGGATCTTCCAAAGCCAGACTCTATTTCAGACTACAGCTACATTTTAATATTACATTGCAACACTGGTATAAAATACCGTATAAGATATTATTTGCTGTTAATAGTTTTACCATTTAAAGAAAAAAGATTATAGGTGGAAGAGAAGTCAGAGAATAAATGATGGATTGACTGTAAACTAATATTTATTACAGTTCACTGACTACTTCAAATTATTGTGAGTTTTCAGTATTTCTCAAATCCAGTTGTTTCTTTAAATGAGAGAAAGCATTTAACCAAGGATATGCAATGAATTCTCTGTATGATAAGATCAGGACACGTCAATATTTGAATTTTGAACATGCTAGTGTGTGTTATAATTTGGTTTCATAAGCTGGATCTTATCTATTAAAATAAACACATTAATAAAATGTGGCAAGAAGGATATGAATGTATGAATAGAAAGCCATGATAGACATTTTTCTATTGCAAGCTGTTTATTTCTGGAGATCAAGTCTTCAGGAAGATTAAACAATGCTGAAAAGATGATTAAGCCAAAAAACTAATAGGCACAGGCTTAAGAAGATGCTGATATGATAGAGGAATATTAGCAATGCTGCAAACTAGCACACAGAGTCAGATTGTCCTTGGTCCTTGTGTGGGCGTGCGGTGTGCATGCAGCAATATGGCAGGGACCCTCCTGTTTTCTTGGTGCTCACGTTGGGGGTCTGACCCCATTGCCCCTCGGTATGGGAAGGGCAAGTAGGGAGCTCATGGCTCACAAGGCTGTTGCCCTTCTTGGGGCTCTGTCTTGGCTGCTGTGAGTCTGCGTAACCGATGATGTAAGCTTGTGATGAAATCCCTCAATCTGGTCCCTGGGAAATAGCAGCTACAGGGAGCGGAGACCATGCCAAGGGGTTCTGCAGAGCCTGTTCTGGTGCTGTACGTAAGCCCAATCTTTGCACAAAAGGAGTCATTATCAGGTGTGGCACTGATAATATTTTGGGGTTTTTTTTTATTCTGCTCTCCCTCAGAAGCACAATATTTTGATTTGTAATTTGTGAAGATTTACAACAGTGTGTCTTCTTGCCTATCAGCCAGTGCACCAGGAGCACTTGGCAGTGAGCTTGTTCCTTGGGACATCCAAGGATTTCTCTCCTAATTCAGCCTGTGCCAGGATGAGAGGTAGAACTCATCTTTTTTTTTTTTTTTTCTTTAAAAAAAACCAGCAAAAGATGTTTTCTATAATTAAATGTGTTTACTTTGCCCATTGGGATTTCTTTATGTATTGTCACTTTCACTGTACTTAGTTTGCAATCCTGATCACAAGCAATCAAAATCATACATTTACCCTCAGAATCAAAACAAGAGACTTTTGAAACATTAGACTTTTAGATTATTACATTTGCATGCTAGTTAAGAGTTGGTAGGATGCTTTCATGTCACATTTTCAAGCTTTTCCCTTTAATCAGAAGCTCTAGAAAAGTTGTCCTTTGTTGGATGAAAGCCTAAATGCCTCCAAAAGTCAGGCATTTCCAGGAGCTAGTTTTACTGAGAGCATCATGTGTTACTAAAGCCATACAATATTACAGGTGTCAGAAACTACTATGCACATTAGACTGTTAGGGAGCTGGTGGCCATCACTGCAAAACGAAGAGTCAGTCCTAAGTCTGTGTTAGCAATTCAGAGCACTACAAACAGATCAGAAGGTCAAAGCAGAAGTCCCTAAATCCACACAATAAGTGTCTCAAGGATGTTACTTGGGACTAGGTCTTGGACCAACCATCTCCCCCGTACACACGGCTTAAAGGCTGTCAGCCTGAGAGGATATGGATGGATAATAAGTAGGAAGGAAGGGAGGTGGATAGTGACACATGGTAAAATGGTCTGGGAGGCATGTGGACAGTTCTTTTGCTTTTGCATTTTGAAAGAAAGGATTTCAACCTGTGTGCTCAATAAATAAGTCAAAACACTTTCTCTGTGAGAATCAGGGGACAGTTGCCTTTCCCTAGAACTTGCTCACTGACAGCGTGTGACAGATATAGGACTTTCCTGCAATAATTTATGAGTACCATATGTTGGCTTGGTTATTTTGGTTATCGTGTTTACAACATAAATATGTTGGGTTACTGAATAAAGTATTGTCCAGATAAAAATGGGAAAAGAATGGGTTGAGATGACTCTCACCTACCCCTCCAGAACAATTTAGTGTTCTCAGGGGGCTGCTGGTTGGGTTCATTTGGTCTCTAGGGAGCCTTCAAAACTAAGACATTCAGAAATAGTTGATTCTGTGTACAGAGAAGGGGAAAGAAGTGATGTGAGATATTGAAAGATTGTTTTCTGGTGAAGGAAACGCCACCAGACAAACACAAGGGGTAGGCTTGGTAGGTGCCTGAATAAGATAGTCTTATCTATGTCACCACTATCACAAGGAGTAACTGCTCAATTCACATCAAATAAATCAAATCAACATTGAAGTGGTGTATTGATCTATTAATGGTTTTTATTTAACTGACAAGCCATACATAAATTATATGTTCAAGATCTCTATCAGCAGTATATGGGTAAGGTACAATATTGGAGACTTAGGAAATGCCAATATATACCAAGAAATTTCTGCACACCTTTCTACAAATATTCCTAAAAAGTCCTGAACATATATACAGACGCACACTCTCACAGTCATACGCACACCCCCACACACAGAGCAACCACCTCCCTCTTCCTGGAACATGGGTCCCCCTCATTGCTTACTGTTAGTCACAAGTGCTCCACCTTCACAGCCAACCATGCTGCCCTGATAATCTCCTAATCTACCTGATTGCAGGTAGGTGAGAAAACCACACACACTGACACCCACACATTCCAGGTGTGGGTACTTGTGCCTGCACTGTGAGCCCATTAGTTGGGTGCAGGCTCTTCATGGTGTCCAGAAAGGAGGGTGCTCTGTTGGGCCACAGATGGGGGTTGTGATGTCAATGGGACAACTTCTGGCAGTGTCAAACCCAGTTTGTCTTCTGCCCTGTGCACATAACAAAGTGTCTCCCCATTGTTGTGGCGTTTCAGGCTTCTTTTAAGCTTCTTTAAGATGAGTCCTTTCTTTCAAAAGGCTTTATAATTCCTTGGTTATGCTTTAATCCAGCTGGTGGTTGTTTTCCTCCTTCACGTGATGACTGTCAGGCAAACACCCGCTGGGGTTTTGGGTGCTCCTTTTACACAGACTGTTTATGAGCACCCACACACACCACTGTGGGTGACACATGGTGATCTTACACAAAGGCAGAAAACTCAGTAAGAGAAATGTTTGTGTCAACTCACTGAAAACTTTTTTTTTTCCCTTTAGAGCTTATTCATCCAACTAAAAATGCAAGTATGTATACATATAAACTATTCTTATAAATTAAATATTTTATTATAGTTACACATTATAAATATTTATGTATATACACATCTATATACAGACACAAAGGAGTCTGCCAACTATAATTTGCATTGCCTTCAGACTTCTGAACGGGAAAAAATAAAGTGATATAAACCAGTTGGATCAGGAGAGTGAAATAAGCTGATACAGAGGTTATTGACCTCGTTAGAGTTTAAAAGGCCATGACCCAAGATGAGTATACTCAGAGATACTAGAAAAGAGGATAGAGATATAGTTAATATTAGAACCACAGCATAATGAGTCTTTCTAATATATGGCAGGATATAAAGGCCTCTTAGCACAAGGCTTGGTGTACGCATATATGCGGAAGCAACGATCCGTTTAGGCCACAGAAGTTAAGCTAAAAACAAAGGCACAAACCTGGTAAGTAACTAAGTTGTTGAAAGCCACTTCATGGAGTCAATGGTAGGGCCACTCATCTCCTGAGCTTCGGGCTCACATCCTGCCTGCGGGTCCATACGTCTTTAGACCGCATGATCCGTGAGGATAAGTAAAGCGGAGAACTGTAGGCAAGGAGGACGACATGACCAACACTGGTGTCACGCTTCACTACCGCAAAACTTACAGTAAGGGAGAATATTGCGTCCCAATGGAAAATTCTGCAGTGCAACTGTGTGAGTGTTCATTACAGCTGTACTTCATTATAAAGTTTGCCTGATTATTGCAATCACTCTGAAGATCTCTTGAATGGCCGAGGTGACTCTATCATTTCTGATTTGTGGCTAAGAAGCAATTTTGAAGTTTCTAGAACAAACAGAAAGGAAATTATTTTTATTTTAGGACTGTGACTCAGCAATGGATCAGCAAAACCAAAACTGCATTGATTTTTCTAGTCATTAGTGAAGCAAGAGCTGGGGTTTCACTGAAAATTTTAATTTATGCCCTGGTCTTTTTTCTCTTTCACAGATACTTTTCTTATATTGATATCTTGGCATTGGCCAAAATAACATCTAATACCAATGTAAATAATACAGCAGGGAAGGTAGCCTCCAAATTTCAAGATCTGCAGTATTTTGATTGTAAAACACTCTTTGCTTGTAAAAAACTCTTTTTTCTTTCTCTAAATTTATTTAACGCAGCCTTTAAGACTAGAATAAAAAATGTACAGGGAGCTTATTAGCTTCTTTTAAACTCTTAAAGACTTTAATCTACATTATAGATTATGTATCCTGCCCAAGATAAACAAACAAGCAAAGCATATCTAAACTGTGCCATAGGATTTACATAATTAGAAAATACTTTTCTAGTTATCCAATAATAAGATCATAAAAGTGGTATAAAAATAGAAATACCATTTAATTGAGAATGTTGCTGTTCTGTTTTTAAGTCCATATTTCACAATGGAGGCCAAGGTGCATGATGTGTGAAGGTTTTGACTTGTCAAATTTGATGACCTCGCTATCTCCAGCACCCCATGCTTTGTGGCATTACTCAATCATGTAAGGATGATATACTATCCAATTCTTTAAAATCAGCTTTAATTTTAATTCTGTCTTGTGCCATCATCATATAGCAAGTCTCTTTTTTGAAAGACTGCTTTCTCTGAACAATAGCTAAGTGTCTTTTATCCCAAAATTCAAATAATAGACATCAGGAGACTGGAAAGGGAAGAAAACCTGCAAACCTCAGAGTATCAGCTGATCTCTGCCTTCTACAGAAGAAGATGAGAAAAAAAACTTTCTTATTGGCTTCATTACCTTTAAGCTGCCTCCTGCACAATTTATTTTTGCTTTCTTTGGTCCTGTTCCTTGCTGAAGACACATGACAGAGAAATTAATAACAATGAAAATATTTTAATAGAATGTTTTTAAAGAAAAATTATTTCTATAAGATCAAATTAGTTATTCATAAGTTGCTCATCACTAAGTCTAGGGACACTGTATATTAGATGAAATATGATTTCCAGTTATGGAACCTATATAATATGACTGAACACACATTCATTAATTGTATTCAATGAGGATTTTATTGAAGCCATGCTCCACTTTCACGGCACGGTGATAAAACAGTAGGTTATTAAGTTGATAATAACTCACAGAGAAAGTTTCCATAGCTTCAATTTAATTCCCAATTATTTTTAAAAGTTTTTAATTTTCCCATGGACGATAGATCCTTTACTACTGCCAGGATCTTGTGAAAGCCATCCCTGAAGTACTGTTGTGTCTCAAATCTTTTCTTTCCTGTAGCTAACATTAGGTATTTTGCATTTGTACAATCAATATTTTGGGAATGTGAGTACTGAGCTTATCTGTAAAGATTTTTAATCATCCAGACTCTTCTTTAGTGATCAGTCTGAGAACTATTCCATTATGTCATCCTGCAGCAATTGTTTAAAGATCTTTGTTGAAAACATGGACCTCGTTAGAGAGACTGCAATTACTAATTGATCATCGCGTCTAAAAGAATCACTTGTGAGTCTATTTTATAGATGCTCTTGATATGATTAAGAATTTCATGAATGATCCTTGAAATTTTCACTTTTGTCTTCCCTATTAAAGCATCTCTCTCTGTTTTAATACTTACCACAGTGTGTTGTAGTAGTAGACAGATGTATTGCTCACAGCTGGGCTGGAAGCATGTTCCACAGTAACAAGGCTATCCCCAGTTCTTCATTAGAGGAATAATCAGGAAGGCAAGATCAGCGAAGTTAGATTTAGTGCTTTGTTTGAGCATTACAATTATGTGAAATCTGTATTTGTACATTCCACCAGTCCTACCATTATCTGGAGAATTTATGATTTTTTTCTCTCCAGGAAATGAAAAAGAAATTAAGTTGAAGGCAATCATCTTGCATCAGGCCTCCAGACCAGTTTCAGATGTCATGATTCAGGTTTTCATCTAGTGAACAGCCCCATTCGCCTTTTCCCAAGACTCGTCCCAGTTTGATTGCCTTTGAATCTGCATTCAGTCGTCACAGCCTGACTGTTTTAGCACTCAGAATGAGACTTGGCAACTTTTGCACATTACCTCTCTGTGTCTAACATCCATGCTAAGCTCACGATTAGCATGGCACAGGCCATCTATGAAATTTTAAGTGCTAGTTGGCAGCAGGATGACCAAAATTTGGCTCGTGGTTCTTATCTTTGACACACAGAATAATGAAGTGATTACAGAAAAACTGTTATATTTAGGGAAGGAAGGCAGGCTTATTTCTATGTCTGAAGCTTCAGAATCATAACAGCAGGTCTTATCTCACTGGAAGAGCAGTCTCAGAACAGATGGACTATAGCAGTGCTCTGATCTGTGTTGGACAGTAAGTGGAACAGATTTCAAAGATGCAAAGACAAGACCAACTAAAGAGGTGTTTGAGCCATAAAGATAAAATGAGAGTGTCATTCACAAGGAAAAATATCCATTACTTATATATTTAGACTTTACATTTACACAGAAACTCTACTGTTTCTATCCTACCTACCTTCTATTCTTTTCACAGTGAAGTTCCTACAGAGAAAAAAAAAAAGTGTATATATATATAATTAAGCAATAGCATTTACAGTTCTACAGAAAAGCTATTTTCCCTATTATGAGAATGTGAGACAATCAAAGTTTCAGTGTAACCTAAAAATGTGTGAGTGCTATATCATCCTCATCAGCATCAAAGCAATTCCTGTCCAGGGCATCATTGTGAATGACAAGAAAATTTTGTGTATGATAAAATACACCCAAAAAGGCAATGTTATGTGAGGAACTTGTATCAAGCCTGTCCATGTCAGACAGAGCCTTTCTAAGAGATTTATTTCTTCCTAGACTTAGGTTTTAAAAATATATATATTTTATAGTTAGTGCAGTATTAATGCACTTCAATGTTTTATATCTTGCTGAAAGATGTATGAAAGGGTGTGGGATGGGTATTATAGATTTCCTTGTACATTCTGTACACTATATGCAGAAGAAAAGATTCAAATGGAAATTTCTGCTCTTCATTAATGACACTTAGGGTATGACTGCCATTTGAGGACAAATCCAAATAAAAGCATGCAAAACTCTCTCAGCCCTAACATATATAGGGTGCTTTATTGATAAATAATTTCAGTAAGGTTCACACTGAATCTTTTTGGTTCCTGGGTCATTTCTTCTGCATGCGAAGGTTATTTGGCACTTCTAGAAGAACTACACACTGGAGTCAGTATCACAAGAAATCTGAAGGGAACGCTCTTAGTTTTCCAGCTGCTGGAGTGGCTTGCCCACCTGCATATCTGACAGATTAATGTGAGTTTGTGCAAAGAAGAACATGTTTATGAAAAGATTTCTTATTGACTCGAAGAAAAAGCATTAGGGAGTGGTCTTAAAACATGAATACCTCCACTTCACTGATTGTGAGTGACATGGGTCTCCTTTTAGTTACAGTCCAGTGTTGAATCTTGTCTATGTCTGAATTTGCAAAGGTGACACCTTTTTCTGAAACTACAAATAATTTTCTAATGTGTGTGATCTAAAGCTTGATCTTAGTCATTCATTTTTCTATTTGACTGGTACTCACTCATTTCTATACCAATTATTCAATTTAAGAAGAATTATTGGAACTTGTTTATTCATAAGTAGTAGGTAAAATAATGCAACTGATACACAAATATTTTAGTGAATGTTAGATCTGAGTGTGGCATGCTAAATTTTACCAGATCTTGTGCTTTGGTTTTCATGAATATACAACAATGACTGGGTACTTCTGACGTGGCTTGGATGTCCAAAAAATGTCTGCCTGACTCATTGAATATTTTGTACTTGAAGCATATTGCTAGTTATTGATTTCACGTGTGTCATCAGTGATGAGAAACAATATGATAGACCATTTAATATTAGGTGATGTAACACAAAGCAGATCAGATCTCCTAGTTTCTCAGACAGTTGGCTTTTCTGTCTTTCTGCAAGCCTTCTTGGCTCATATGTCTTCATGTTACCTCCAAATTTTGGAGGACAACAAATATTTGTCTTCAGTTCTCTGGTTTGGAAGATAGTAAGTGGCTGCTAGCAGTTGAAGGTAGCTAGTGCATCCCTGGCTAACATAAAAATTTGCAGAACAAAATTTTTTCCTGAACTGACTACCCTGTCCTGGAAGAATTTGGATCCTGTTGACTCTTCACTGCACTGGGCCCTGGGATATCTTTCCTAGTCCCTGCAAGCTTGTAACTCATAGACCAAGGGAACCTTCTTCCCACCTCATTCTGATCCAGTTTACTCCAAAAGATGCATGCCATACATAAACCAAGTGAAGGCTGCTAGGAGCCTCACTTACAAAACCAAAATCCTTTGAAACAGTAGCTCAGAGGAGTAATCCATCCAATTCATCTCAGCTGTGGGCTGAGTCACTCAGCAAAGTAAATAGAAATATCCCCTGGCCACAAAGTCATGGGAAAATGCTACTCTGTTGAGACTTAGGATCTGCCTGCTGTACTTCATCTCTGCTTGCTCAGCAGGTGATGGATTTGAAGGACCAATTGTTGGAGTGAGTCCAGAGGAGGCCATGAAGTTGATCAGAGGGCTGGAGCACCTCTCCTATGAAGACAGGCTGAGAGAGTTGGGGTTGTTCAGCCTGGAGAAGAGAAGGCTCCGGGGAGACCTTATAGCAGCCTTCCAGTACCTGAAGGGGCCTACAGGAAAGCTGGAGAGCGACCCTTTATCAGGGAGTGTAGTGATAGGACAAGGCCTAATGGGTTTAAGCTAAAAGAGGGTAGATTTAGATTAGATATTAGGAAGAAATTCTTCCCTGTGAGGGTGGTGAGGCACTGGCACAGGTTGCCCAGAGAAGCTGTGGATGCCCCATCCCTGGAAGTGTTCAAGGCCAGGTTGGATGGGGCTTTGGGCAACCAGGTCTAGTGGAGGGTGTGCCTGCCAGTGGCAGGGGGGGTTGGAACTATATGATCTTTAAGGTCCCTCCAACCCAAACCATTCTATGATATGATTCTATGACCAAATGACAGAGGGTTTGAACTGCAGCTTCTTCTTGTGTAAGTCTCCATACCAGTCTTTTTTACTGTCACCTGACCTCTGTACTCCATCCTGTCAGTATCCTCTATGACTGTTTGTTCCACCATTAATCATTTTACTGCCCAGTTTATGAAATTACCTGAAACTCAAGCTTATGTATCCCATGGATTTCTAAGTTTCCTGCGTAATTGTTGGTGCCTCTGGCATCCCCCAGACAAGTTCTATAATTATCTTATGCATTTTTAATTGAAAAAAATCTATACCCTCTAGAAATATAAAATTTTTAAAGACTTGTAACCTAAAACAAACTTAAATTAAATAAGACAGAGGTACTTTACTGCCTTTATTGTTTATATTTAATGAAAGAGAACACATTTCCTTAATTTATCTGAAGCCAACACAATCTCCTGTCTCTTGCACTGGAGTGTTGCAGAATTTAGGTCAAGTACATCAAGCAGTAAATAGGGCTTTACAAATAATCACATGGAATAGCTCACGAGAAATAGCCCATAGTAGTTGCATTAATCAACTAAGTTACTCTTTGGCTTCCACTGTAATGCAGTAGATCCCAAGGTTCCCAATACATTCCATGCTGTGTGGAGGTGTAAGAAAAAGGTGGTACCTGTTCCAGAAGTTTTAAAGTTAACAATACGACCAAAACCAGTGGATAAATTGAGCAATGTTAGCAAGAAGTGCTAAGGTTTCTTCACTGCTGACTGGGAATTGCTAGAATTTGAGTAGCTCAAGTTATATATTCCCCTGTATTAAAACTCACATCCATGCAGCGGGTTTGAAGTGAGGGTTCCATGGGTCATGGGACCAGACACGAGCAGCACTGCAATGCTGCTGGATAGGTGGTCATGGATCAGCTCCCCTCCCACTGTTGAGTGGCTGTCTTTACCAAGAAGCAGGATGCTGCAGTCGCTTGGAACTGCAGAGCTCCTGGACTAGAGCTGGCTTGGATCAAACATACCAGAGGAAGGCTGGATCTGCCTGCCCTTGTCTCGGTAAACATATCCTTTGACAGAATAAAAATGAAAACTAGCCATCTCTCATGTCTGATCACTGTGACTAAAAGCATCTCAGCATCATAGGCAAAATTGAACTTTATGTCCTCCTGGCTTAAGGATGAGAAGCTGAAATCTTGTCCTCCTGTCCCAGAGAGGCCAGCAGGACTGAGACAGGGAGGGAAAAAAGATACAAGAGCTGGAGTTTCTGCTCCTGCTCCCTGTTAGCCAGGTTAAGCAGCAGCCATTGATGGCCCAAATACTCTATATATTTTGTTTTACAGCAGCAGTATTTGCCCGCCTGGACTTCTAGAGCTTCAGCATGGTCAAAATAAACAGTGGAGTCATGGTTATTTTTCTGTCTCTTGGCATTCTGCTGTCCTTCGCAGCTGCTTAGATGGTCTGTGTCTGGAGCTGGCCCCAGTCAACCTGTTATGAACAAGCCCAGATGTGTGGGGATTTTTTTCAAGAAAAAAAAAAGAAATAAAAACCCCCAAATAACTGACATCTTTCAACAGTTGTATTTACAACCTTGTAACTATTTCCGACAAACCCCATCACGTCTCTTCTGTTTAAAAAACCAGGTTGATTGTCATTTGGTGCACAGTTGCTTAAACCCTCCAGTAACTGGAAAAAAGCGTCCACCTAAGGTGTAAACTACACATCATTCTAAAAGACTTTTCCAGGTCAAATAATGTAATATGAGGAGATTTATTCCAGTAGAAAACATCACTCATTTGATCTGCTAGAACTAACGAGAAGGTCTCCTATGCTACCCAGGTCCCCATAAAGGGGGGTATTCTGGTACAATCAGATTTTATAACCACTTTCTTTAACCACAATACTACTCTCAGTTAGTTCGTGATGCCAGTTTTTGTCCTGATTTTTAAAATATTTAATGAAGTAGTCTTCAGGTGTATCAAAGCAGAGATGCTGATAGATGAACCACCACGACAGCTACATTTCTTTGCACAACGCAGATTGCAAACAGCAGACCACGGCGCATGTGAGCTATGCACAGAGGGTACTTGGTTATCTGATCCAGTTATGAACTGCGTAACAGGGGCATGCAGGAAAACCCAGAGTTTGGTCAACATCAGAAAATCCTCCAGAGCCTTTCTCTTTGCAAGAAACCCTCCACTAGAAGAGCGGCATGACACTGATTCTCTGTTTTAGCCAACAGCATAACATAGGAAAATAATAAAATGTAAAATACCCAAATGTGAAAGCATGCCCTGAGCAGATTTCTTATCACTGAAATGGAGATGTGCCAGCCATTCCATAAAATCCATCATGAATATTAAAACCATTATCAGTGTTATGTGACAGGAGCTCTGATATGACTTGATGGGTAGCAATATAAAACATAAGACAGGTCATTATGGTTAAGGCAAGCTGTGGTAATCTTTAATGGAGATGCAGAAATTACTGCTGGGGTTATAATGCCAAACTAGATTCTCAGAAAGGAAAACTCCTACCCATTGCTCCCCCTGCTACTTTTGATCACGTCTACCTCTGCTCTAGTTCTGCTCAGTGCTTAGATTCACTGAAGGTCTTTTTTTCCAAACTCCAGCTCATTTAGAAAGTGCATTGGGTCTGGCTGAGATGGAGTTAGTTCACCCCGTAGGACACCCTCCCAGTGCTGTGCTGTGTATTGGTGGCCACCCAGGTGTTGGTAACACACCAGTGTTTGGCTGCTGCTGAGCAGTGCTGGCACACACCAAGGCTGTCTCTCCAACATTTCTCTTCCTCTCATCAATAGGCTGGGGGTGGGCAAGACCTTGGGAGGGGACACAGCCAGGAGAGCTGACCCAGCCTGACCAAAGGGATATTCCATACCATATGGCATCTGCTCAGCAATAAAAGCTAAGAGAAGGAAGGAGGAAGGGGGATGTGGGGACATTCATTATGTATGACATTAGTCTTCTGGAGCAGTCACTATGTGCACTGAAGCCCTGCTTCCCTGGAAGTGGCTGGACATCACCTGCTGATGGGAAGTAGAGAATAAATCTTTTGGGTTTTTTCCTTTGCTTCTGTGTGCAGCCTTTTGCTTTATTAAACTGCCTTGATCTTGACCCACGAGGGGTTTTTTCCATCTTATTTTTCTCCCCTCCATGTCCTGCTGCAGATGGTAGTGATAGAGGGGCTTGGTGGGCACCTGGCATCCAGCCAAGGTCAACCCACCACAGAAAGGCATGTCTAAGTCTGAAGAGACCTTCCTTCGTCATCTGTGTTAACACATGGTGACCTACTGAAGTGTCTGCCAGGTCTTCCCCATGACCACACTTTATTATTTCCATGTACCTTCTAGGACAACGGAGTCTGTTTCAAAGCCAGCCTAGTCTCACTCCATTTCCTAAGCAGTGGAGCGTGGACTCCCTCTAGCCTCTCTTTTGTTTTCTGCAGCAGAAATGCACTGATTCAGCTTCTCTGAATTTTCAGATCTTTCTTGGTTCATTTTCCAGCCTGCACCATGCTGACCTCTTTGCTAGCTTTAGGCAGCCTCCTGTGAGAAGTGGGTTTCCAGGTCAAAACACAGCTCTTACTGGCAATCAAAACTGGAAGACTTTCTAGAGAAATGCCATCTTTTACAGCATTATGCTTTTTTGGAGTTACTCCCTCAAGGCCTGGATCTGGCCAACTTGAGAGCACTCACCGTGGCACATTAACACGATGGGCAGCTCAGCATTTCATCCTTTGTGAATGCTGAAGGCATTACTCACAGCTGAGTATGTCTAAACAGCTGAGCCTTTTGGTTAGGAGTGTGCCACACTAGCTCAATTCTAAACTCAATTAGCATATAAAAATACCAGAATGGCTCCCATGGCTGCCTGGGGGGCAGAGGTTTTTGGCTTGGACAAAGTGCTGAGCGGAGGAAGAGAGAGTGAGTTTGACTCTCGCTTGTCTCCTTCTCCCTGTGTATCCCTAGGTTAGCAGAAATGTGCAGCCTTTTGGGGGAGGAACTGTGCCCTAGGGCGAGCCATGACACAGTTTACCTCTCCAGCACCCCTAGACAATCCTGGTGCACTGATGTGAACTGTGATTAAACTGTCATCTCTGTTTACACAATGATGGTGCCCGAGACAAGCGAAGCAGCGAGCTGCAAGCTGGGCACCAGGAGCATCTCACAGCTACACCAAAACACGGGCAATTCCCGGTGCCAGAGTCAATCCAAATTGCTGCGGTGTTCACGCAACTGAACAAACACAAGAGGTGCCCTGGGAGAGCGAGGAATCCTCCTGGCTTTGCCTAGGACAGTGTCGTTTATGGACACTGCCTATTTGCATTCAGTTTTGGTATCACGATACATCGAGAGATAAAGCAAAATGCAGTTTTGAAAGGGGAGATGCAGCGTTCCGTGCCGGGGTGCTTCAGGCTGAGCTAGGGGGGTGTCCAATATACATCCTTGTGGGTTTGCAGGGAGTCTCACCCCTTGGAGTAAACAGGAGAGATGTTTTCAGTGCTCAACACTTATAACCAGGCCACTTATTTAGTTATTTAAATTCAAATTGAGGCATTTAATTTTAGGAACTCAGTCTGGAACGTTTTGTCCAAAAAGTCCAAACCCAGCTGCTAACTGTGGTTTTAAAACACTTATTTCTTTTCTTCTTCTTTTTTTTTTTTTTCCTCAGGAGCTCCAAATGTGCAGGCATTTGGCTTTGAAAGTGTTGTGTGTGCAAATTTAAAAATACAGCCCTTGTCAGGTTGCTTATGCAACATCTGATGCCCATGTTGCTATGGTTAGTATATGCTTTGGGTGAAGGCTGTGGTAACTAGTCACATATGGTATTCTCACAGAGCTGTGCACAAGAATTGCATATTAAATTACAAATTCAAGTGAATATAGCCTGGCTGTACCAGGAACTGAATATGCAAGTGCTTGGACTGAATTGTCTTTATCCCAGGGTAAATTCCCATTAAAAATTTAACCATGTAGCTCCTGCTCCTACTGTTGGTAACGGAGGGCAAAGTTGAGTGACAAATGCTCTGTGTAAAGGAAACGGTGGTCTCTCTCATGTGGAGATATCGTAACACAACCCCTATATTTCACAAGGTGATTCAAAAGAAAGTGACTCTAAGCATCTTTATTTTGGGAGTTGTGTAAAAATCAACAGAGTGGCAAAAACCCTGCATGGTTCAGAAGTAACAGCAAGATATTCACAGAACATATGTATGGCATTTCTATGGACGTCACTTATTTATGTTCCTTCTGTGTTTTCTTTGTTCTGTACAAAAGTGTGATGGGCATAAACTGAATTAAGGTATGCCAATTCTGATTTTTTGTAAAGAATGGGTGCTTAAACTTTGCCTCACTTCAATACCCTTTCCCATTAGCAGTGAATGTGCATCAATTTTTCTGAACGAGTATATTTTTTCCACATTTAAACAACAGTGAAATATATAAACAAATTAAAAAATAGAATTATGGTTCTGTGAAAAATACCTTCCAAGAGGAAGCTAATAAATCACTGTTCTTCTGAATTAGCACACTGCAACTGAGAAAAAAAAGTATTAATGTACTTTTTCTGGAAAAGCTGCAGAAGGGCAAGCATTGAACAACGATACCATATATAATTAAAACCACAGCTTTAGTTACAAAGGACCCCATGGCAGCAATGGTTGGGAAACTCTGCTCTGTGTGAAACTCTTAGCACAATTAAAACCACATTAGTTTTTTTAAGTGTCACTAGTAGTAATTCTGCATAGTAATTTCAGAAACAGTGTAAAATGTGGCATACAAGTTCGCTATGGAAATTTTATCCGTACTGTGGGTATGAGACATGTGGCTTGTTTCCATGTTAGAAACATGCCAGAAACACAATCCTCTCTTAGAAACCTTCCTTTTTCCTTCCCCCCCCCCCCCCCCAATAAAAGTAGCATTAGCTCTGCAAGAATAAAAATATTAGAAAATGTACAGTGCTTTAAAGTATGGAAAGTCATTTCCATATGTCCTGTAGCTCTGATTATGATACTGCAACACACAAGTTGAAGACACTAAGGTGATTTTAATCACCTTTGAACTTGGGACATCTAAACAGGGCTGCTCCTGTGTAACTCCGTGTTTGCACAGAATTAACTACATGGTAATGGGCTAAGTGGGAGGATAGTCCAACTCAAACTAAAACAGAGTAAAAAATGGAAATTCTTGCCCTGCTGAAAATAGAGAGGGGTTTTGAGAAAGCAGCTCAGGGCATGTGGCTGGACGGTTGTATCCCTGACTGAGGATAAGCTGTCACAAGTTGTGTAGGTTCTTCAAGAGCAGCTGAGGTTTCCTCACCACCCAGGTCAGGAGCTGTGGCTGATGGATAGCTCAAGCATTGCCGTAGCCTAAGGCAGCTGCTCCTGCAGCACACGTTTCCCGAGTGCCAATAAAGACATCAGTTTTGATAAAAGAGGCATGGCTGGAAAGGTCTTCAATCTATTGCCAAAGGTTTTATGTAAATCAACCTTCTCTAGCATTCATTGTGCATGCTAATAAATTGCATGTGCTATAATAGCAATCATAAAAAAAAAAAAATCATGGTAGGAGCAAATTAGGAAACAAATGATCAGAGTTCACAGAGAATCAGCAGGAAAATTTTGACCAACAGTAGATCTGAGTTCTCTTATTTTAATGTGTTGAGATTTGCTCCCTGTGTGATTGTTAAAAATGGTAAGCAGAAAAGTTACTATGAATTTGCAAAATTTTATATCACTATGTCATCTTTCTTAAACTGTGTCAAATGCATTAACCTGTAGTTTAAATTTATAGCAGATCTGAAATTGAAACAGAAATTAGAAATAGTGTCCGAGAACATGGAACAGAAACATTGAAGTGGAATTCTAATATGAAAAAAAATTGCCATGTAGAATTTTTCCAAACTTTGTTAGCAGCTGTTGGCTGGGAAGTGCCTTTGCAAGGTCTGTGCACCAAGAAGCGATGCATTCACATGGCTTCATACTCCTCGTCCTATCAGTGCTGCTTGATACGTGAGAAGAGTTGTTTTAATATTCATGAGATCAAATCTTAGACATTTATTTGAGCACTGTAGAATTTTGAAGTTAATGTAGTGATGAACATGTGAAATTTATGCAGCAGGGCTCACAGGCAGACTATTTACTTTGATGGCAGCAATATAAAAATTACAGCAAATGGACCTAAATCCGTTAGAGGAGACATTCTTTTGTTCCTATTAGGATATTGGGAGATATTTTGTCATAGATGTGTATAAACTAACTGCTTATAGGTTTCTCCAATGGCTTGTGAGCTAGATTCTCTATTTCCAAGTACAAATGAGTAATCTACCTACAAAAGAAAATTTTCTTATGCAAATTTTAACTATTGTTACAGGTATTTCCCCTTTTCTATGACTGAGGAAATCCAGATGTCAGTGGGGTTACCTCTACTTCAGTCTAGTGTCTCTCCTTCTGCTTCGTTTTGCAGCATCAACTTACGGACAGACGCCGTGGTCTGCGGTGAAAGCAGAGTGCTTGATATATGCAGCAAGGAGAAATGCACTTGCGGAGAAACAATATTTATTAGCCTAGGTGGAGAGCGGCATTAATCTGTAGATTACGCTGCATGGTGCTTTGTAGGCCTTGTATCTATGTGTAACGGCAAGAGATGTGAATTGAAAGTGGGGGTGTGCGGCAGAGGGGGGGATCATTCTGCCATGGAAGGGATGCTGGCACCAAAAGGTGCAGAACAAGAGCTATTCTGCAGGGGTGAGTAGGAGGAGGAGGTACGGTACAGCAGGCTGGGAACAATCAGACTATAGCTGAAACGCTTGGTAATTAACAAACAGGCTGGAGAAAACTTAACGAAATCTGTTTTTCCTTTCATCTGCTTTTTTGATTATTTTTTTAAAATCAGATTAAACTGAAAGTGTGCATTAGCGAAGGCTGCTTAAAGGATTGTCTGCAAATAGCTGGAAGAACAGCCAGTTGCCCTTTAGTGCTTCTGATGGTTACAGAGGCTAAAATATGCAATATTAGTAAGTTTGAACTGTCATTGTTGCACACAAAATACTCTGCTCTAGTTTATTTCATTATCGCAAGCTTATTAAATTTCTTATTAAAAATTAAGCTGGGGTTTCAGAGTTCTCCCTCTGTTGGGTGCAGTTTTTCCCTTTGCCAAGCTGACTCTAATTTCTTTTTCCAGTTTCTTCAGGCCTCTTTTTATTATATCTTTGACTATGAATATTTATAGCAGCATCCAAAGATTAATTTTATTTATGTGCTTTAAATGCCACTTCCAGGTATAATTAACAAAAGGATTTAGTAAGACTGAACTCAATCCCAAGCTAGGTTTACTTCACTAACCTTCTCCCAAGACGTGGCACATCATTGTCCCTCATCTTTGCATTAGATATGAACCGAAATGACTTATTTACATTACACACCGTGGTGCTCACGTTGTAAGGTACGCTGACATGAAACTCCATATGAATTTACTAAATCTGAGTGTTAGACCTACCCTCAGCCTAACTCTGACACAACAGGGCTCCATGAAAACCTGGGTTTAGTCCATTGAAAAAAATAATTAATTAATTCTGTTTCGTTATGGAAATGCTGAAGCTAGGCAATAGGGATGTGCTGGAGATAGCCCCACTACAGGAGATCCTGTCGATATGCCAGTGCAGTTAAAATGGTGGAAGTCCAAAGAAGGGGATAGAGGAAGTTCAGAAGATGGAAAGTGAGAGTAGAAGAGAAGAATAGATGGGAAGGCCACCGAAAAGCACATAATAGAGGTAATAAATGTAGCAAGGAGCAAAACAGTGCCTCCTCTTAAACCTCCTATATCAGCATCCTGGATCCAAAATCAACTGGAATTTGCATTAAAAACCCCACGTGCACCCACCAGAGGCTGCACAGAAAAGCCCCAGACAGTTTATTTCTGCATCCTAAACCAGCAGTTTATCAACGGGCAGCAGAGGGAGAGCCCACGCCATGAGCCAGGGTGATGGTCCTCTGCATAGACTGTCACACCACGCATTTATTGTGGTGTCTCTCCCCTGAAGAGATGACATCCATGTCACAGAGTTAGGTGTCTTAACCTGGTTTCCTACTTTCCCTGAGGCAGTCCAAGTATTATTGAATATTTCTGTTTACACTTTTTTTCTTTTTGTATCACTTCCTTCTTGTCTTCTCGTGTTCTTCCTTGAGCTTTTCTCACTGCGTGTGATGGGAAAGCTCAGTGAAGTGAGGTGGACCTCTTACCACTCACGTCTCTTCTGCGAGGCCATAAACTCCTGCCCTGGTGCTCAGTGTCCTCTTTGAAGCTGCCAATGTCAGAGCTCTGCTCTGAGGAGGCTCTCGCTATTTTTAAGGCCAACCCTAAGGAGGACATTGAAAATTAGCCCCCAGAGCTTGAATTTGATGTGATAATCTGCAGGAGGCCAGAGTCTGGAGTGCAGCATTAGGGGGATGAGCTCTTTGCCACTGAAGATGTTAAGCCCAAAACTCTTTCATGTGACACATAGTGTTTTGTCTAGGGGACAAAGAGGAAAAAACCATTGGGACTGGGGAATGAAGGCAAAAGACAGGACTAACTAGGTACCTAGCTGAAGTAGTTGGACTAGCTAGTAGTTGAAGGATTGGACTAGATGATCTTTGAAAGTCCCTTCCAACCCAAACAATTCTATGATTCTACAAATAAGAATTCAAGTCTTCGGGTACCATTTTTGCAAAATAGCCCTGGGTTCCCATTAGTGCAGGATAAACACTTATGAAATCTGCAGTGAATTTTTCTTTTCATACCAAAATCACCTGTGTATTGTTGAAAGCTTGATGATTGTTCCAAATGCAGAAGGGACTGGCCTCAGCAACTGCAATTGATCTTGAAGAAATCAAAGTCTGACCCATTTCCAGGGAATAAATGACAGATTGTGATGTCTTAGCAACAGCTGACCACTATGGGATAATTCCGTCTTTATAAACCACTGCCATTTATTTTTCTGAGTCCTTTATTTCTTAGATGTTAACAGATTTCCTTTTAATATTTATTTAATTTTCATAGAAGTAAACTTGCTGGATACTTATTGCAGAAGCACAGAATATTCTTTTTTTCCCCTTTAATTTTCATTCATTTTGGAAATGTCACCAAAGAAAAGAGAAATATTTCAGAATATATTCAAATAAAACATTATGTAACAGAAGATTAATGTATTAGAAAGAAAACGAATACAATGAATATCTCAGTGATTGAAATGGAAACTCAGGTGGTGGCTTATTTGGTACATTTGTCAGGGCTTTGAAAGGTCTTATTTCAATGTATTGACTGCTTATTTTGACTGCTTATTACCCACCTCCTTTCTTTCGTTCCATTTGAGATCCCAGGTTTGAATAACTGACTTCAATTTTGCTGGCCAATGAAAACAGAGTAAATGATGATTTCAGAGGAATAACATCGCTCGTGTGAACTGAAACATATCAAACCTCTTTAGTGCTGTTTTACATTTTAGTTTGGCAACTAAAACACATAACGTTCAAAACAAAAGCAAACAACCTTTATTCAGCAGTCTTTAAAACCAAAATCTTTTCCTTTTTCTGGATTTCTTTAGATTTTCTTGAGATGAAGCTTGACCTAAAATTTGAAGTTAAACTCTCATCAATCTTTGCATGCAAATGTGAGATACAGAAACACAACTGCAGGATAGCTGGAAGCAGCAGTCGAGTTACCCACCAGGGTGTGCGACTGAGGTTCAGTATTCCTCGGTGGTAAACCCTCAGTAGTATATAGGGTACGTAGACTCAGTTTCCACTTGGCACAGTTACCGATGCTCACCATAAATTCTCTACTTTGTGCCATTTCTTTGATACTCACAGCTAGGGGAGGTGGAGAGGAAAACAAATAAATTAAATAAACAAACAAACAAAACAAGCAAACAAAACCCCAAACAAAACCCCCACAAACCAAAACCCAAAAACCCCAACAATCCTAGAAATAGTCAAGTCAGGGGGATTCAACCCCTGCCTGCCTCTCTCCTGGCAAGGCAAACTAATGCACAGAGAGCTGCATGCTGTCAGCTTGCTTCTGCTTTGCAGGCTACCATGTCTAAAGTCCAATCTGCCATTTTAACATGACCTTAATTTTTGAAAATGGGTCCTGAGTTCTTAAGCTACTTCAGTGGTTTTGGAAGCTTTGCTAAAAGTCTAAAGACAACCTGGGGAAAATAAAGGAAAAAAAAACACAAACAGATTGTGGTAGTACTAGTTGGGTTTATACTAAACTGGATAATCACAGATGAAGCCAGTGTAAACAAACACACATCGTTCTTTTTTATTACTGAACGTGACTTGTACACCATCTTACATCTATTTGGTGGAAAAGTTTATGTTTCCAAAGTTGTCTCAGTTTGGCTGTTTATCTTCCCTTTTCAACTATGTTCATTTTATGACTCACAGGCAGAAAACTTGTCACTTTGGCCAAGTTATTAGTCATGTAAATGCTATTGGAGGTGCAAGAAATGTCAGTCCAAATTAGGAAACTTTTGAAAATCCAGCCAAGGGTGTATCAACTCATATTCCAAAAATATTTAAATGAAGTTGCACTGGCAGTTATCTCAGCCATCAATGCCTTTTTATTCATTGAACCTCAGGAATTCCTATTTCGATGATGCTGTAAGACTTCATAGTTCTTTTCACGTTCTCCAGACACTGTTGCTTGAGGCAGGTTGCTTGTCTCAGCTATGAGCTGTTTGTAGCATTAAAATGGCTTTGGGAAATTTGGGTTGATTTTGAAAGAACTGTGAGGTTTTGTGCCCTTTCCCCTGGTCCCATGATTTGTGTTTTGTCCCAGTTTTTGCTTGTCTTGCTTAGATGTTGGGGTTTTTTTGGTTGAGCAGGTGTTTTGCATTTTATTTTTTTCCATCCAAGTGGTCTATGCCACTTCTAAATATAAAGAACAAATACAATATCCATGTGTGATCATTACAAGATCACCGTGCACATCCCTTCTTAAAACAGTCAAAAAGTGTCCAGTGGTCACTTGTGCTTCACAGAATCATAGAATCATTTAAGTTGGAAAAGACCTTTAAGATCATTGAGTCCAACTGTAAACCTAACATGGATGAGTTCACCCAGTGTAGAGACTCAGGACCGGTAAAACTGGATGCCACCACCTCTCACTGATGTTCTTCTCAAGAAGAATTTCCCCGGCCTTTGCTGATGAAAGTCCAGTGAGGTCAATGCCCTGTTGTTGCAGGCAACCATTTTGTGTAACCCTAGGCATAAATTTACCTAAGCTTTTTGTCCTCACAGGAGAGACCCTTCTATCTGTGAGTTCAGACACCGTCGTTGCCAGAAGCTGCTTCTTTGATAGGTGCTTCCAATTCCGTTACAAGAAAAACAGTTCTTAAAAACCCTGTTTAACTACAGGTCAAGGGGGAACAATGCATCTAGCAAAAATTTAGGGTCCTAATACAGCTGTTATAAAAATTAAATTCTTTTTGCAAACAGAAAAGACTGAAAGACATAAGAGAAGGGGTTCCACAGCAGAATTAAGATTTTAAAACCTGAACAATTTAGTTGCACAATTCCCATCAATCTCAAATAGCATTGAATGGCTAAGTCACCATGTGACTCTCTTTTTTTGTGAGTATTGCATGGGCTGTATGGATGTATTTATTTATAGAAAGACCTTTTGGTTTTTTTTTTTACTGAAATAAATTTCAGAAAGGCTCTGAAATCACACTCAGAAAGGCACACAAATCCCACTTAAATTCAGTGAATAATTTCAAACAAAAAGGGAAATCATTGTGAATAGAAATATTTTGTTTTGAGGCTGTCAATTTTACGGTGAGATGCTGCTCTTTCTATCATGAGAAATTGAATAACTGCTCCATATTTATTACCTTTACACAGCAAAGTAAAGGAAATAAAATAGGAGACTGTTGGCAGTTATTGAGTCCAGCCCCTAGCTCGGTGCTAGGATCTAAGGCTGAAAAGTTTAGAAGCCATAGCCCTACTTATCTAATGAATGCTTTCCTACTTTCTACCTTTAAACTCCATATTCCATTTTATCACGTGCGTCTTGTGCAAGTTTTGTCATGAGTTGAATTAATTAGGGGCTAATCTTTATGTAGCTGCAAAGAAAAAAATGTCATGAAACCGTATCCGAGCAGTCTGTCTGGAGAAGACACTGTTGATGCTTTACGGGTTTTCGGCGGTGCTGTGGGAAAGTTAAGCACTTGCCATCTAGTGGCAAATGAATTCAAGACGCTGAACTTTTCAGCAGCTGCTGCTCCATCTCTAGCATGGGAAAGCTGGTGATGTGGCATAGCAAAACCCAAAATAGTGCTATTTTCAGTGAGCAACTGGATCGGAATATGAAATGTGAACTGATCAGACTTCATCCATAAATAGGACATGAACCGCATGGAGACCTAAGCTATATTCCATTTTCATCTGTATCCAGTATTTCCCACTTTGACTTAACCTCTATGATTTTCACATATTGCAAGAGGTCAACATTAAAAAAAAATAATGCTTTGTTTTAGATTTCTTTCAGAGCCTCTATAAGGTAGAGGAGGTTTAGTCCCTTTAAAAGCTATGCAGTTGTTGTACACTGCGTTTTTCAGCTGGCTCCTCTTTCCCACTGCCCCGTCCCACGTCAGCCCTGCAGGACGGCACCTGATCCGGCACATCGCTAGCAGTGCCAATGCTCATTCCAAGAATACAATTTCCATTTAGCAAATGCCTTATTCTCCCCTTTCAAGAGCTTTGGCTTCATTATCTAAGAAAACAAACCCTGAGTTAATAGAGAAGCAGGATCCCCTCTGGGCTTGTCCGTTCCTCAATTCCCTCCCTGCGGACCGCTGCCAGCCGACTCTGTCTGCAAACTCCCTCATGTCCAGTGAGGCAATGGATCTTGGTGAATTAGCAAACCCACATTTTACTCTGTTCTACCCACATTTTACTCTGTTCTGGCATGATCAACACCTGCTATAGAAATGGAGTGGCACAGGCCAGTTTCACAGAGGCATCCTATTGTCGCTTGTCCTGCTTTCTCCCCTGGTGAACTCAGTCCACTTCTCCTTACCAGCATCTAGGGGTGGTTCCCAACTCTGGAGAGTATGGACTTTAGATTTCCTTGCTATGAGCAAAAATAGGTTAGAAATGTTTACAGATATTGTCCATTTGCCCTAACAGAAACTAGTCAAGTTGATAAACGTCTAGATTATAGTTTAGACACCGAAAATTCGGTAACGTTGCTTTGTGCTGTTTTTGCCATTCACACTTTCAAGTTGAGAGATACATTTTCTCATTTTCATTCTTTCAGTGAACACTTTTTTATTACTGAAAAAACAGATTTCAGTGAAGGAAACTGAAACGAGCTAAGCTTTTGGGTTTTTTACTGCAACTTCTGAGTACAGGACTATAAAAGTTCAGTAAGACACAGCAGCTGCTATTTACTTCAGACAAACCTGAGGTTAATCTGTGGTTAGTCTTGAACAAAACCAAGCACACTTACACATATCTGTGCATTTATGTTTCTCCCAGTGGGCCAATTAGCATCTGGTGCTGCCAAGCACTGATCGCTTCCTGCGAAAGGAGAAGGATCGTCTCCTCTTTCTGACTCTAATGGAAGTTGAGGGCACTAAAACCCACTATCAGCATCTGGCCCTTAGAGATTAATGGCACTATGCAAAGAGTATTACTAAACAATATACAGCACAGAAGGCATTTTTGGAACACTGCAAAAATAGAGTCCCATTTTAAGACTCTCATTACTGTCATATAAAACAGATGGGAAAGATATGAAAGTTTAAGATTATAGTAAAAAAAAAAAAAAAATTCCTGTGCCAAATGGAACTTCTGAGAAAGTTTGTAATAGATTGACAGGAACTAGATTAAAAAAAAAAAAAATAACAAAAATAATTGGCAAACATTGCAAAAGAGAAGTCTGTATCAAAAGAGATAGCCAGAATAATGATCTAAGAAACAGTACACTCTGGAAATATCAGAAAAATGGAAAAATATGTTTTACTGCTGCTTTCATAGAAAATTGAATGGAAGGATTATAACTTAAATGCAAAATAAGGATCAGAAACAGGAAGACAAATATTTGCTATTCATAAACTTTGTCCACTGCAAAACTGATGTCACTGAGCTCTTAAACGAAAAATTCCTGTCATCTCATATATTGACTTTTTTACAGTATTGGGCTTCAGGAAAAGGTAGTTCTTACGTAAATTGTGTCATATGGAAATTTGGTTGCATGATATTAGGCTTTCTGTCTCCATTCATTGTCTGCCTGAGTGCACAGGGATAATGATTAAAATAGGGACTAATTTTCAAATGTCTGTGCATAAGATTATGTGACTAAGTCTTTTAACATGAATACATTTAGTACACATCTTTTGTCACTCACCTCAGTAGATAAACTAATTTTAATTACCTACATTCAGATAGCCGGGTTTAAAATGTCAGCCTTTATTTGCCATTTTAATTAATGGACTCAAGTTCTGAAT
Source organism: Balearica regulorum gibbericeps (assembly GCF_011004875.1). Lineage (NCBI taxonomy): Eukaryota > Metazoa > Chordata > Aves > Gruiformes > Gruidae > Balearica > Balearica regulorum. Next base: position 211,611,893 of record NC_046184.1, on the reverse strand, counting down.
TGCAAGAATTTTCCTTTCTTGACAGATCTTGTAAAAGTGACAAGTCTATTTCCGTGTTTAAGTACCAGTGCCTGGTACATCAGTGCCTGCTTATACATCTTTCATTCTCCTGAGGACGGGTGATTTGGGTTTCAAAACTCATTTGTAATTAAATCTTCAGAGAACTTTTACCTTTGTGTCAGTACATGAAAACCGATAACGCAGAAAAATTCACCCAAACTGTGTGAAAGGCTGAGTCCAGTTTTGCAACTTGAGTGGCAGGGGAAACGCAAGCCTTTGAACATTTTAAAGCCATTATAACTCAGCTGCTGTAGATGGTGGAAGATGTCAACCTGCTTCCCCAGAACCGCTGCCCCTCAGGAGCTACACTCACTCTTTTCTTTGACCTTTAATGTTGACAGCATGGAGGCAAATGACAGCAGATGATACCGGAGTCAGCAGCAGTCAAGTCAGTTTGTCAAATTTTCTTCTTTTCGCAGCTCTTAACGTGAATTTAACGGGTTTACCAGAGCAGATGGAAAGATGAGTGGAAGAGGAATGGATGGGAGAGCAGAGCAAGGGTCAGCACTCCCCGAGAAGAAAGGTTTGCGAGGGAGGAGTGTGATGGTTATAAACAGTAGATTACTCAAGGAAGGAGAAAGCATAGCTCAAAAACATTTGTCCTCTTAGTAATGCTGCCTATGATGCTTGATTTTTTTTCTGCTTAATCTCCCTTATTACACATTGGGAATGTCTGGAAAGCTCCAAAACTGACCCTTTCCTGTATGGAGTTTAGCAAGCAAAACTGTGTCTAAGAGGTAAGAAGTACTAAGACGTATGAATGGAAAGGATATTGTGTCTTTTGGGCAAAGCTTGTTAGAAATGTTGGAGAATCTTGAGAAAGAAATGAAAGCTGCACCAGCAAAGGGTTCTCTAAATTCAGGCTTGAAAAATATACAGAGAAACCTCTTGCAAAAAACAGGGAGACTGTGAGGTTTTCAATGTGTGTGCTCAGATGAAGGGAAATTCAGAGACTACTTTGTGAAGTTACAGGTTATAAGCTATACAAGGTTTTTTTATTATTATTTTAGAGCTTGGCAGCTAGTATCCAAATTGTTTTATAATTCTTTCCAAGTTATTGATGTTTTTGGCATTATAATTATAGCAATCAGTCTTAGTAAGTGCTTTATAAGCCCTAAATTAGTCATGTTAAGAATTTTCGATTTTCACTTAGCTCATAGGCTATATTGAGACATTGCTGTATCTCAAGAAGGCCTTAGCAATCCCAAAAATCGCCTTTGCCGTTCCAGCCTTGAGATCTGTGGTCTCTGTTGACAGACACATCATGCATTTCAGCAGGGATTTAGTTAAAGTACCTTTCAACATGATAACCTAGATAAGTGTGAGTTGCCACTGCCATCATATTAAATAAAATTAGTGAGTTCCCTTTGTCACTTCCAAAGACAATTCGCCCTACACGTTTTCCTTCTGGGGTCAAATCCAGCCAAGTCTGTAGTTCTGTCGGCACATTTGCAATAAGTAGTTTATAACTAGACAAAACACAGTTATTTAAAGTCAGGGCATAGGATATGGTGGAATATATAGCAGCGATAGTGTTTGCAGCTCTACAAAGGGATACGTTCTGTGAAAATGGGTAAAAAGTGAACAAACGGAGGGGCTGGATGTCCTTTGGTCGGGAATTCCTACTGAGGTGAGTGGCATTTTCGGCTGTGACACAGTCTCGCCGCAGCAACTGCTGCACAGAAATTGTGAAGGAGTGCAATCTCCTTTTATAGGGATATTTGGCATCATTCTGAGACCGAAGAATTGACTTCTAAATTTGACTTCAAAACCTCGTGTTCTCCATTTTTGTTCATAAATCCTTGTTTGAAGCAAGTTGACTTTTGGCCCTTTCATCAAGTACTGTCAAAATTTCAGTGAAGGAGCTGACTGGAGTACTGCCTCTGGCTTCCCTGGAAACACGACTTGCAGCCGGCAGCAAGATTTATAGGCTTCAAATTATCCATCTTTGCTTCTGCTCTGTCAAACTAAAAGCAAGTAGAACAAACATCCACTTCCGAGCCAGAAACCTCTGCCTTTGTGACTTTGGTGTCGAAGGTGTCCTTGCCTCCTTTTGCTTGTTTAGATTTTATTTATTGAGGGGTTTCTAGTAACTGCTGCGTGCAAGACCACTTTTGTAACTTCTTTTGTCCCATTTCTCTATTTTAATTTAAATGTTAACCTTTCTGATTCTTAAGTATCTTCGTTTTCCCGGTGGCAATCTGTTTCTTGTCTTTTCTTTTCTTGGGGTACACTGGCTTTTCCCATTATCTATTGCCTGTCCTTAAAACCAATGAAAAGGCTGTAAAAATGGTGTCAGTGACATCTCCTCCTGCAGAAGTGAGCAGACAAAGGGACCTTCTGTGCTTCTGACACCTTGATTATGAAGGGACAATGGCAGCTCTCTGCCGGCACCGCGCGCCAGGCATCGCTCCTCTACATCTCCAGCATAGCAAGTCCAAAATCGCTAACAGAATAGATACTGATGGCATTGCTTTTTTCACAATCACAAACATTGTGTGAGAAAATGTATTGGCTTCTCTACCACAGCTAGTGTTTTAGTATTTTTAGATATTTTTTTTTTCCTTCTTGATTTTCCTATGTTTTGGAATGACAGTGCAATCAACTAGTACTTCCCTAGAAATCAGAATAAACTGCAGAATTTGGCATTAGTGTTTTGTGGAAATTAAGAGGCATTGTTACATGGCATTTTAGTCCAGCACAATGCCTGGATGCCTGTGTATAAATTCTAGCTGCCTCATTTCTGGCTGTATTGCAGAAATGGCAATGGCCCCCACAGCTTCCAAATATGTTCAGTAAGCTTCCCAGTAACTCAACAAGGGATGTTTTTATGACAGACAAATGGTTAATTGCTGAACCAAAAATTAGTAGTTGCCTTGGTAGCAATAATCATCGTCTGGCTATATTTATACAAACAGAATGTAACATCAACCAATAATTATTTTTAATGCATTATTTTTCAAAGATTAAAATAGCTCTTGGCATGTCTGTGAAAAGGTAATATCCTTGAAATGGGAAGTATTAGCATCACTTGGAAGTGTTGAATGTCCTCAACATCATGTCTCAGAAAACATGGTGAAAAAGATTTCCTTAATGGAAAAAACCCCAAAACAACCAACCAACCGACCAAAACAGATTAAAGGGGAATGTGAAGCAGCAGTAAACCAGAATTGATACAGAAAGTGTGGAATAAAAGACAGGAAATGTGCAGAAGATACGAAATTATTGTTGTTAAAGGAAGCTTGACGGCAACATGGTATGCTGAAATAAGGAGCAATGAGAGGCAGAATGTGTATAGAAGGATGTCCTTTTTGCATGCTGGGAACTGCAACAGCGAGGAAAATCCTAGTTCAGATACCCAGATATGACTCTCAGAGAAGGACTCAAATAATGCTGTAAGCAATTTTTCCAAAATGGTGTTCTGAGTGCAATACTGTGGCGAGAAAATATGGTGTGACCCTTGGGTGAATAAAAAATTAGCAAGAAATAGTGATGTGGTCTAACATTTTATGTAGCACTAATAAGGTATTTGCTAGAATTTTGTCTAAGTTGCTATTTTCAGACAGATGTGGAAGCAGTGGAGAGAATTAAATAGAAGATGGAAAAATAATCCTTCCCATAACAGGCTAACGGACCTCAATCTGTTCCACTCGCTGAAAGGGTGGGGGTGATTTGGTTACTGGGCTTGGGTTCCTGCATCAAGACAAAATATGAAGGGGTTTTCCAGCTCGCTGGGAAAGGTTTAAAATTACCCATTGAGCTGAAAGCAGAAATCAGATAAGACAGCACCACTTAGCAATGAGAGTACACATTAGAGCACCTCACCAGTTGTTAAAATGAGATTAGATAACCTTCTTTAAAGATCTGCCTTAACTCTGGCTTCTGGAAGACATCCTGTGCCCTGTGCTTGCAGGGGTCTGGCTGCCTCGTTCCTTCTGACCTTGCTGTCAGTGAAAATACATGTTCCCTTTACCCATTGTATGGCTTGTAGCCAGAATACAGTGAGATTAGCGTTGCTTTCAACACGCTCCTAATGCTTCCTGGTCAATATGAAGATAATGATTCTCATCATTGTCTTAATGACTTGTAGTCAATAGCTATGATTAGATCTTTATATATATATATGGATATATTAAAATACTGTATGGTCTAGAAAAGATCAAAAGGGATCAGGTCTTTGGGTTTTTTTCACATTATAAAATTTAGTGTGTACCTTATGAAAACATTAAATACTAGATTTAAAACTAAGAATCTGTGCTTTCTGTCAGAGTGCAAAATTATACTGCATAAATATATAATTATAAATATTATGCATTTATGGAGGATAAATCTATCAATGCATATTAAACACAATGGTGTGAATATCTAATTCAAGAAAATATTAATTGTTGAGAACTGGGAAAATCTACCAAAAGAATAGATCATATATATATATATATATATAGTTTGCAAAATCCTTGCCAAATATTCATTAATAGCTATTATCAGAACGAGAAGGGTAGATTAGGTGGTTCTTTGATCCAGCATGGTACCCATTCTGTCCTTAAATGCCACATTTTAAGAATATCCAGTTGATCACAAGGTTCAGGAAGGATTATTTTTCTCCATGATCCAAGTTGAATATGTATGCTCAGAAATGAATATTTTTTTCCCTTCCCTTAAAACATCAACGTTGGATGCAACTGGAGAAGACATGCCAGACTGAGTAGGCCAGCGCTTTGAGGGGGTATTGAGAATGCTCTGCTTTAAATGCTTGGCTGGTACATCTTAGCCAGCTGGTGAGGATTAAATTTATCATGAGACTCGGGGACAGGGATGAATTTTCCACAAGTCAGATTAGAAGGAACCTTGGGATTTTTTTCAGTTTTTGTTATAGCTTGGAGCATGGATCATTTCTCACCTAATCAATTCCCTGTTATTGTTGAAGCCCAAGGTAACACCTTGTTCTTTTCTATTCCCTGCCTATGGCACTTAATAATCTAGTTTTTCATGGGCTGAAATGATGTAGTTTAGCTCAAATTACTGGCTCAGTACAAGGTAAATGGAAGAAAATTAATGTCTTGTGTTACAGAGTCTCAGTCCGAGTCGTCTAATCATTCCTTCTGGTATTAAACATAAAACTTTGCCTTGGCAAATTAATTTGGCCTGAAAAGTCAAAAGTGGAAGGAATTTCAGAAAGGTTGTGGGGAGTTTTCCTGTAAACTTTGAAAACAAAATGTCCATTATTTTTTTGTTTGTTTGTTTCTGTTGTGTAACTAAGTTTGAAATCAAAACTTTTGTCTACTCTTTCCTGCATATTTTTCTTTCCAATTTTAAATGTACTTGAAGCTGTAGATTCAGAATATATAATGCAATAACAACAACAATGTAGTTATAATTCAGAGTTCATTTTAGGGATAAAGTGGGGCCAGCCCTGCTAACAAGGATTAAAGGAGAATTACCCATCTACTCCTGGGACAGTTAGTGCCAGTTTGACCGCTGCATATAGTGAGACCAGGATAAGTTTCTTCATTGCTGCATTTCTTGGCCATGACAGTATATAGTTATCATTGGTTTGGTAGGGAAGTCCTTGGATAGCATGATATTCATAGAATCATAGAATGGTTTGGGTTGGAAGGAACCATAAAGACCATCTAGTTCCAACCCCCCTTGCCATGGGCAGGGACACCCTCCACTAGACCAGGCTGCCCAAAGCCCCATCCAACCTGGCCTTGAACACTTCCAGGGATGGGGCCTCCACAGCTTCTCTGGGCAACCTCTTCCAGTGCCTCACTACCCTCACAGGGAAGAATTTCTTCCTAATATCTCATCTAAATCTACCCTCCTTTAGCTTGAGTCCATTACCCCTTGTCCTGTCACTACATATATTAACCATCCTGACTATGCCTACCCCATAAAGAAAACCTTCCCAGAGGAGATCTTTGGTTCCCAGGCTTGGTGCCTAACTCCTCAAGAGCAGCTATGTCATAACCACACTGCACACCTAGATATCTTCTGGACCTGATGTATCTTCCCTGTGGGGCTAGAACAACTTCACCTTTTTTGATAGATTTTTCAGTACAAAATACCAGAACACACAGTGTTGCAGCCCAGCAGTTTGATGATTCAGCAGAAAGCTGAGTCTGTGTGTTGTGCTCTGACACGTGGGGTGACTCTGAGGACACGCCCTGTGGACATAATGCTGGGAGCCTGGACTAAGCTGTCCCCAGCTAGAACTCAAATTTCAGCTGCAGGAAAACAAATCGTGGTTGTTTGTTGTTTTGTTGTTGTTGTTTTTTTTTTAAAGCTGTGTGATAATACTATTAGAACCTTATAAAATCACGGTCTAGGACCAGCAAACGAGGAGAGAAATTAAGGTATTTAATAGTAGAGAAGCAGTCAGTGTTGATCGTTTCCTCACTCAGATGCAGGGGACAGGTAGCTGGGGAAGGAGCAGCATTCAGAGGTTTCTCAAGTCACATTCAGGCTTTTATTTTTCTTTCCCAGATGAGAAGCTAAATGACATATGAGAAACTTAGTGGTGGGCAGGAGATATTGGCCCTCACAAAGAGCAGTGGCCATCTTTCAGCCTGTGAATATTATCTTGATCCTGTGTCAAGGTGGACTACAGTCAAACACCTTCACCCACCTTTGCTCCAATTCTCCATCAAGAATGCAAGCCGAGTTTGGGAAGTCAGCTCTTTTTCTATCCATTTTTTTGTTGTGAATTTCAATGAAATAACTAGCTCCAAACTAAAGGATAACATGTTTTGGAAGGGGAATGCTGGAGTTCAAGCACTGATGTGTTGTTTTATTAGAAAATAAAAATGGTTTTGCATAACGTTTACCAAAACCGGTTCCGTTTTAGGATTGACTGAAACAAGTTGTACAACACAATTGCAGTATGATAGATATAAATCACAGTACTTGTTCTTGACAGACATCAATTAAGCTAAGGGAGAATAAGATATTTTTTTTTCAGTATCACCAAGATTTTAAGTTCCATCACAACAGCACACACGTAAGAGATATTCAAAAGGTATAGTGGAAGCTAAAGAAATTTAAGCTTCTTGTGATAGCTGGATCTGTCCCAGTGAGGACACATGGGTTGAAATGTAGCTGAGGAGGGAATTTCTATATCTTCTTCAAGGGACTGAGAAAGCAGTATGGGACATGCAGGAGTGAATCGGCTCCTATGGCACCTGTACAAAGAAAAAAGTTATACAGAGTAAAAGTTTGGGGAAATAACTATTTATTCTATGTCAATCGTGAAATATTTGTTTGTGTTAATAAATTGCCTCCTGAGGAAATGACTTGAAAGACATTTGGGCAAGATTAAACCCACAGCAGATTTTAAGCACCTGAATGCAAAACAGTATTGCAAAACCACCTCCATGGCTCCCTGACCCTGGACACACTGGAAAAAGCTGCAGAGCCCCCTGGTTTCACCCATAACATGGGTGATTTTGATGACACATGTCATCTTTCCTCTTGGAATAGTTGTTTGAGCTGGCTGGGGTTTTTTTGAGTGGGAAGAATGAGATCGTAAAAAGTCACACTTAGATGGTAGAAAGTCACAACAGATGATCTTTCGCTCTTTGAGCTGGGCAATAGAAAATTATGAGGAGAGAAACATATCTAAAGTTTCCCATTCCTGTAGAGCATAGGATCTCCTCTCTGCTAGAGAGCCACAGCCCCCAGGAGCAGATGACAAAGTCTGCAGCTCCTCTTTATTTCACATCCATGTTACTAGAGCGTGCTCCTGAAGCCAGGATGTGCAATCTCTATCAAGAGGGGAAAAAGAGGATAAAGCCTCATTGAGTATGACAAAGTGAGTATTTCTGAGTATGTAGGTGTATATGGGAGTTTAAATCATAATCATTAACCTGTGTATTACTTTGGCAAGTTACAACAAAGGTTTTTCACCATCACCCAGTCCAAGACCAAAGATGAAACCAAGCTGGGGTATTGAATGGAGGCACCTTGTCTCCATAGGCTCATGCACCCCACGTCGTGCCGAGGTAGCTTGGATACCTGAAGGAATCACTCAGAGTAGTACAGGTCTCTGTCTAAGGCAGGGTGACCGTATGTGTAAGTAGGTGGGCTTAGTGCAGCATCTAGTGGACAAATGTCCACATCACAAAAAAACCTTGTGTTTCTGCCTGACTGTTGCAGAAAGAATCAGCAAAGGACCAAGGGACCATGGAGAAGAGCAAAATCCACTTTAGCTGTACGAGACATTACTCTTCGTAATGAGGCACACCGGCAAATGGAAGAAACTCATCCTAATATTACCCATTTTAGAAATGTAAAATAGATAACTAGGGAATCTGAAGCAACATAGGTTGATTTAAATCATTATAATAATGAATTAAATCAGAGGCAGGAAATCTTTGGTTAAACTGTGATTTTTTAATTTCATTTGCATTTTATATCCTAAGGAATCTTTCTGATTGACTGGTCCAATGACTTAAATGTGGTGATGTGCAGACAGATATGGCTTTTACACAAACTTGATTCTCCTTGTAAGAGAGGACAAGTCAGTGAGAAGGATGCATTGAGCAGGGTGCGTGATACCTACACATTCATTTAATAAATTATATTGTTTATAAGATATTTTCTCTGTCCTATTTTTTTTTTTTTTTAATTTTTACATTGAATTTAACTGGTTAAATTAAGTTAGTTTAACTAAGTTAATTAGAGATACAGTGGACTGAAAATCTGATGTGTCGGTGTCTAACAGAGCAAATAAGTAATCAGTGTGATTTTCAAAACCAATAAGCATCCAGGCACATAATTTTCAATAACATACATGTATCTGAACTAAATCAAAATCAGGTGCCTAGTCTGGTAGATACTTTTCAAAGTCTCACATTTTTAGGTACTCCAAAAAACTGGCCATATGTTCTTTAAATTTTAGTTATTGTAGATCTCATATTGTCCTTTCAGGCTTTTATTTATAAATTGGAAGAGGAGAACAGCATGTCTGCTAATTCATTTCTGAATCATTTTCTCAGATTTCAATGGATTAATTCACAGGAGAAAAATATTCCTGCTGCATCTGATAATAAATAGAAACTAAAAGAAATGAAGGCAAATGCTTATTTACACAACAAAAGCAGAAAGTACTGGCCTTTGGAAAACATGTAAATATTTGCTTTCAGTCTTTTGTAAAAACTACAATACATGGTAATGTGACATATTTATGAAGTTCGAGCTGTCATAAAAAGCAGCAATTTCTCAGTTTCAACTATGTGATTATGGAAAAAGGTAGCATTCCTTAACTCCTTAAAATCTGGAGATGAATCACCAGGGCAACACACTTTATTATTTCTTTAATTGGTAGTAGTAATTTTAGTAATTCTAGGCTTAACATAATTTGTCATGAGTCTGAATTTTAATGCTTTTATTTTTAAAAAGAAAATTATATTCAATTTATAATCTTAACAAATCTGATTTTTAAAAGCTGTGAGTTTTAGGGGTTTTTTAGTTTTAAAAAGTTTAACAGCCCTACCGAGCACTGGGCCATTATGGACCTATGCCTCCCTTGCCCCGTATCTTGTCTCTGGATGTGAAGTGTCTCATCATCAGAGTCCCAGGCACACATTGGACATCCTCACCAACTTCCCCTAGTCTTGGGCATACACATTGGCTGGAAGAGGGAACTTGACAGTGGACACTCTGTGGAAAGTGAGCCCTGTTTTCTATTCCTCACCCTCTCACCTGTGGGCAGAGCACCAGAGAGTGATGTTCACTGCTCATTAGGTACCTCCAGGGAGCAGAGTGCTGTTGTGAGTGTTCTGCTCAGGTTGCCCCTCTGGTTCCCTACCAACATATTTTTGATTCTGTGGCCCTCGTACCATTTTTTTTTTTCTCGCTTGTGCCTTCACCATACCCCAATCAGTTAGTTTTCTCATTTTCCTCTTCTCTCATCCTTTCTCTCCCTGGGAGGGCTTATGGTGCAGTAACAGTAGGAGACTTTGTTTAAGGAGAGGATGTGACCATGGCCATTTTCTATGATCTTTCCGATCTCTACAAATTCATCCTGGATCCCATTCTGTTCTTAATCCAGCTCATTCTAGATCATCAAACCTATTGTTAAAATGCAATGCTGTCCATAAGATTGTTTTTATTACATCGGAAATGGCTACGATTGCCATAAATCTATGATAAAATGAGTAGATGTTTGAGTGAGGGGTACCCATGGACATCATTTACTTTGATTCTAACAAGCCTTTTGACATGCCTCCTCTCGTATCCAGACTGGGATGTTATTGTTTGGATAACTGGACAACTAGATGAGTAGCAAACTGGTTGAATGATCAGACTTAGAGGGTATTGGTTAGTGGGTCACTCTCTACCTTGTCACCTATCCGGTGACAAGTGGAGTACCACAGGAGTCTATCCTGGGACCTGTCCTCTTTATCATTGATCTTTATCAATGACCTGGAGATGAGGAGCACATGCTTGTCGAGTCAGCAGACATCACAGTGAGGGGAGAAGTTGACATGCTCAAGCGCAGGGAGGCCATCCACAGGGACCAGGACTGTCTGGAGGATGAGGCCAACAGAAACCTCATGAAATTTAAGATGTTTGAAAAGGACTGAGCCAGGATATCCAGGGAAATGACTGATTATCTCCCTCTTTTCAAAGCTTGTTAGACCCCATGCACCTTCCAGCACAAGGAAGACGTTGATAAATTCATGTAAGTTTAGCAGATGTCCACCAAGGTAGTCAGAGGTGGAGCACTCCCTTTGGGGAGATACTGAAAGACCCAGGTTTGTTCAGCCTTTGCAGGGATGGCTTCAAGGGGGACCTAACCACAGACCCAAATGGTTACAAGTTGGTCCTCAAGGAGATGGAGCCAGGCTTTTCACAGTGGTACGTGGTGGAAGGATGAGAGGTAATTGGCATATATTGAAATGAGAGAGGTTCAGAATGGATTTAAGTAGAAACTTCCACCACTGGAACAGCCAAGCAGTGGACCAGGTTTCCCAGAGAGGCTGCACTGTCTCCATCCTTGGAATTTTTCAAGACTTAGCTGGATAAATCCCTGAGTAACCTCGTCTGACTTTGTAGTTGATCCTTCTTTGAGCAGGAGTTTGGACCGGAGACTGCCTGAGGTCCCTTCCAACATGAATTATCCAGTGATCTAAATTTCTTCACATCAAATAATGTATAGCATAGAACATTCCTTGCTCATAGTAAAAACACCTCGATCTCCTATCTTCCTTCCTGTAAAAAAAAGAAACATTTTTAGAACTGTCAGATTTTCTCATGGTATGAGAAATGTGTCTGCACTGAAAAACGGCAATATATTCCATTGTGCAAGATAGCTGTAAGAAACCTCTACAGAATCATCTAATATCAGGAACAGTCAGTTCGTAAGAATTATGTTTCTTTGTCTCGAGCTATTTTCCAGTTTATCTTTAGAACAGAGTAGTGGAAGTTAAAATTAACCCTACTTTGGTTATAGGATGTTTCTAACCCACATAATTACAGAGAAATACTTCAAAATGTGACCCTTGTGCACACTGATGCCTCAAATAAGAGAAACAGATTATCGGTAGAGTTTCCACTCCTGCTTAAACTCCTCCGTAGGGTCAAGTTTCAACTGGCTGATATCACTACATAAAAGTCTGCCCAAGAGCAGTTGGTAGGAGACTCCAGATGGGCGTTTCTGGCTGTGATATTCATAATGGATCAGCAACCACAGTAGTAGAGATAATTCTCCCACAGCTACCGAATCTTGTTCAGCTTCTCCTCTTTATGTTCTGGTGCCAAGATGTGACACAAGCTTCATGATATTCTGGCAGAGATGGGATGTGCCAGCAGGGAGGGAAGAGCAGACTGCCTGGGACGTGTACAGGTGGCAGGAGAGAACAGTTGACAGAGCCTCAGGATGTCAACCTACATTCACGTGGCTGCAACATCACCTGCAGTTACAGCAGCCCTGCAAATAGTTCTCGTAATTTAAAGGCAGCTCAGGTTTACAGGCATAAAGACCTCCCAGATTGTTACCCAAATGTGGGACATGAAGTAATGGTGAATCTCAGGAGTAATCAGTTCATCCTAGGAAAGTCACTTTTACCAGTAGCCAGAAATCCTGTGTGGGTGTTACAGGGACGTTCAGTTGTGGCTTTGTGATTCTGCCCTTGGTTGTAAGGCAGTTTCCCACCTTCTGACTCTTGTCTGCTTTCCAGCACATGCCTGGCTCAGCCTGACTACTCCAATTTACAGAATAGCACCCTTTAAAGCTAGACAGTACTGAATTTCAATCTGGCATTGATACATGGAATGACACAGGTAATTCCCCTTAAAGCCAAGAGTAGCTGTGTTTGTCCCTGGTACATTGACGGAGGATTTGACCACCTGAGCATCCTTAAACTCTGAGGGGCTGCATACATGCTTTTTGTTGACATTTATTCTCGTGTGCTAAATTGTTTAAATCTGTTGTTACATATAAAGATGCAGTGAGGGGAGTAAAACTGAAGGCATATATTGGTTTTACCACTAGCAATATTCTGTAAAGAATGTATAAGCATCTTCTTGTGAGGTACATATGCAAGCATATAAATTATGTACTAATAGTTCAACAATTTTTTTTATTAATTCTCTGCCACAACTATAAAATAACTTGTATGTCACATTGACACAAGCAATGAGCATCATTTCCAGGTAAACAGCCGTCTAAGTACTCCTCCAGGAAATTTATGTAACTTTAGCTCCTTCCTATGGCTGAAAATGCAATAGTCTAAAACAGACACCACTATTACATATCCTTAGTAAGAGAGGTATAATTATCGGTTGTGGCTGGCAGTTTATCTTATTCAGAAAAATGGTTCCATATTAAAAGAACAGAATTCCATCATTTCTGATAATCATCCAGAGTAAAACAATCTGGTATATATATTCACAGCTGAATGAATCTGTTTCTTCAAACACTGTAATTTTCAATAATACCTGCAGATGCATTATTAAATTTTTAACGTATTTATATATGTGTGTGTGTGTATATATATCTTTTATACATTTATGAAATGGTTTTTCATTCTCCACCACAATTTTCATAACAATTTTCATTGGTCTAACTTTGATTCCTAAACCTTTGAGGATGTACTGTCATCTCTTATACCATATAGTACAAAACACGTTAGTAGCAATCACTAAATAAGATAGAGATGATGTGATTGAGAGTAGAAGCATAAGCTGGATGTAACTGGCATTCACCTTTGAGAACTGTAAGAAAATTCATATGTTAGGGAGTGGCAGAAATAATCTAAAAGAGATTTATCGGAGGACAAAGATCTTTAAAACAATAATTTTGAAACAGAAGTAGAGGTATTAATAACAAAAACTGAAGACCATAGTCCTGCACATTCATCTACATATATGTAAGGATTTGAACTCATGGCCAGCTTACCACATGTGACATTAACATGATGTCACATGTCTGTTGAGCATGTGATTGACTGTGCCTGTGTTCTTTCCCTAGGGTAGATTTGAAGTAATGAAATTTAACTTCATTTCAAGTAAAAAAGCAGTTTGCCATAGATTAAGAGTAAACATATGGACTGTTACCACGATTCATTTCAGGCAAAATCAATTGTTAAATTAAGGTAATTTGGCAATCGATCCAAACATTGAGTGTTTGCAGACTTAAAAGGTTAAAGAAGTCACGATAGAGTGTTTGGCAATCTACAGGCGAATGGTCATACAGTACTGAGAATGGTGTTCGGGTAGATTTTGAATGTCCCAGAGCAAGACTGGAGCCGTGTCCTTTTGAGCAAAGGATTGGTGAGAAGCACCATCTTCCATATCTGGAGATCCTGGGTGCCACCTCTCAGCTGGCTCCCTAGGACCTGAATATGATTCCTGCTAAGTACGAGGAGCAATTTTGATAAAAATCCACTGTCAGTCTCACTGTGCACCTCTTTAGCTTCCCAGCTCATTCCAGGGTCCTGGTCCTCTGGCCATACATATTGCATAAATGTTAATTCACTCTTTGACTGGCTTTTGAGGCCAACCAAGCATGCTGGGGCAGGCTCCCTGATGGCACACCATCCTGGAAGTGCTAGAGAAGAAAGTGCATAGTCTGGAGACTACAGAGTTCTCCAGCACAATACCAGAATGTTTTGTACCCTCACACAGATGTCACAGGAACGTAACACAGATCTCCAGTGTCATGATCAAGTGCTGTGTAGTGTGGATGTGGCCTGAGTTATAGGGGAAGAGCCCTGAACAGTTTCAGTATGAGGTTTGTGGTGTTCCTTAGCCTGAGGTAGATGCAGTTGGCCATGCATTTTTTTCAGAAGGATCAGTATGTCTAGGAATCATAAACTTAACCACAATCTTCTTCTATTGTCCAGACACCAAATCTCAGTTTGATTTAATTATTTAAGATTTAATCTGGATTCTTTAATTTCTTCCTAGAACCAGTGTCTAGGTCAATACCTGGTAGCAGCAATGTAGTGATCATCATGCCTACAATTCACAAACATCTTAAGAACCTTCTGGGTGACCAAAAGTCCATCAGTTCCTTTGGTGAATCCTTTCTAAATTGTGGAGTGTTACATTACCAATCGTTCATTAAATGACTTTCATAGTTACTTATGCCATAGCAATACATTATAAAGAAGAAAACAGAACATAAAATTCTCTCAAGATTCCCATAAAGGAATAATTTCTGTAACCGGGGGGGGGGTGGTGGGGGGGAAGAAGTAGTCGAGACTTTAAGTAATGCTGGTCTTTAGAATCGACCCTAATCTCCACCATGAAGTGATAAATGGGTGCTAAAGGTTAAGCAGATTATCCTAGGAAAGTCTCCTTGAAAGTCATTTAACTGCTAATCATATGTTAAGGTCAAACGTTACCAGTTTCTCATGGGAAAGAAGTAGACATCCACTTTGATTTTCCTGTTGTGAAACAATTTTAGGAATATGTCCAGATTCAAGGATTTCATGAATGTCTCCTGACAAACACATTCTGTGACACCTTTCCCGATTTTGAATTTATCTCAATTTGGTTTTGCCCAAGGGCAATAGAGGCTTCATATATTTGGGAGAAATAGGGTACATGATTTTCTTTTTGTTTCACTCACAGGAAAGCTTGGCTATGGGAAAAGTACCTCCACTGCCCCAAAATAATTTTGCATTATGGTTGAGGGGGAAAGGGTATGGAGCTCTGGGACACCAGGGCACACAAGTGGACTCTGTTCAGTCTCTAGTTAAGGCCATCTTCATTTTTTCAGTCTCCCTAACCTCTATCCTAAAGATCATCTAACAATACTCATCTATGGCACTAAACTGTGAAGACAATCTAGGATAACTATCCTGCAAATTTTAAGCAGCTCTGTGAGTAAAGTCTACAGTTAGGTGAAATGATTTGGGCGTTCATAGAGGCATAGGTGGCACGACCTCTTTCCCGTCTTAACTCACTTTTCCACACTCTAGGCTACAGTCATGCCTCAGAGGAATCAAATTTCATAACAAGGAGCTGAGCACTATAAAGGATGCGATTGTATCATGAGACTGCTTGAAATCTATTTTTTCTTCAGGTGAATGAAAGCGCTTTCCAGAGTGGAAAGGAACATGTGAACGTAGGCAAGATGATGACTCACAGCTGTGAAACTGCTCACATGCAGAACGTCCATGAGTATGTGGACGCGTACAAGTCAGGGCACGGATAGTGCTTTTGCTGAGGCAGCCCAGAGATGAACACGAGCTGCAAAACCCACTCAAGCTGCAGTGCAAGGATTTGGGTCCCCAGCCCTCACTGAGAGGTGGCTTCCTTGTCTACGTTGCTTTTTTGTACTTGGACTTAGCTAATTTATCTTCCCAACTGGCACAGTTTTGTTTGCACTGGAACCCCGACCCTGAGTGGTACAGCTATATTTTCTAAAGTTTTGTTAAAAGACAAGTATTTGTGAAGTATTTTTGTCCAGACAATATGCAAGTAAGAAGCAAATGAGAGATCGTGACTTTGCAGAGCTGTGAAGTGGGGTGGCTGGACAAGGGAGGAAAGAGAAGGAGTGGGAGAAGAAGAGGGATACAACTTCATCCCTTTTAACAGAAAATGACAATATTCTTCACCCATTCTCCGGATGAAGGAAGGGAATAGGCTGTTTTCACTTTATAAGAAGCTTTTAAAATGACATATTCAATAAACAAAGTGACCTTAGAAATCCGGAAAGGAAGAGTGGCATTCTCTGTCTTTGCTGAGGTGGAGGAAGAAGCTGGAGGAGCCTGCCAGGGTTAATGAAGATCAAACAAGCCATTCCAGCCAGCAAGATTGCTGTGTCGAAACCACATTAAACCACACAGACTTTTCTGTCACACAGTGAGCTGGTCAAGGCGATGATGCTTGCTTATTTATTTGTTTATTTATTCAATTTACAAGAGGCTCTGGTCAGCACATTCCCTTAGGACACATATAATAAAAACAGTACATCAATTAAATAGCGATGTTTACAGCATTGACAGAGTGCCTAACGAAGGACTTTGAATTACTTAAGGCCTGTCCCTTTGGAGAATACTCAGCTTATAGCTCTCACACATCTGGAAGGTTTGGAGGAGAAAAAGGCTGCACGAATACGTGGATGTACCTTGAAGCACGGTTTGAAGGAGAACAGGAGCTTCAGCCGTGGTCTTATAGCTGCAGGGGAATTCTCCAGTTTGGAGCCCTACATGAGATAAACCTGAGATTTTGGAAGCTATTTATGTACCTACAATCACAAGTAGGCACTAGTGGGTGTTCTTACTTGCCCTTTTTTTTAATTTTAATTCCAAACTTGTTCAGCCTACAATTGAAAATCCCACTAGGTACCAGGCTGCATCTATTTAACTTTAAAAATCTGGGCCTTGGTAGACTACTGCTACAGTATTAGCAAGTCAGGAGAGAGACAGCCTCTGAGGTGTCTTTTATAGCTATTTGGTCAAGCACACTTAGAGGTTTATTAAGGGTCTGCCATATAACAAAAATATGCCCTGAGGTTAATAAAATGTAAATTAAACAAACCTCACATACCACTCTGTTGATGTCACCTCCTAGCCATGCAGTGTGTCCCACATGTGTCCCATGTCCCTGCTTCCTACCTCTGTTGCCTATTTTCTCCACTTTGTAAGGCCAGCGCAGAGTTAGAGTGGGCAGTGCCTATGAAAGGATAAATACCACTCAGAGCAACTCTACTGTTTCCCTGATGGTGGTTTTTGTAGTGTGGTGGTGGATCCAACCAGACCGTCCCATCTTTTAGTCCTTCAGTTCATGGAGTCTAAGTGGTCCCTAGACAAGAAAAGTTTTGTTTTCCTTCTCAAATCCCAACGCTCTGCCAACAGGTCCGCAGGAGTCCATGGGGAGCCCACAGGGAAGTGGCCTGTCTAGATGCATAAAGAGAAAGCAGGGAGACAAAATCTAACTAAACCTGACTCTAGGCTTTTCTCCTTGGATATCTTTAGACACACAAGCCAGCATTATTCTAAAAGCTTAGTGATTTGGGGTACCTCCTTTGGGGATTTCCAACCTGAACTACCGCTGGGGTTGCCTTTCAAAACCAGCCATGCACTCGAAGTTACAAGCAGATTTACGGGTGCTCTGCGCTGTCAAAGTCAGTCGGACCTACAGATGTTCTGCACCCACAAAATCAGACCAAAAGCCTTTTGGCTCAGGCACCCCAAAATCGTGGGCTACTTCCGCGCAAGGTTACATTAGCCCATTTCTGCACCTGTAAAACTGGACTGATTATGTTTAATTGCCTAGCTCAAAGGGGTTTTGCAAAGATCAATTAGCTAATGCCTACAAAGTGCTTTGCATGTATCCGGTGCAACCGCTGTCGTGGCGTAGCACTACCCTTCCTCGCCATGCTCAGTAGGAGCACTGTTGCTTTAAAAAGGGAGCTTGTCCAAGCTCTCCTCCTCCACTGGATCTAAGATGGATGCTCCTGCTGCAGCACAGCCTGTAAGCAGACTTTGCCCAGCCTGCTTTTTTTGTTTTTCCTGGAAGCTTGCTCCAGACAAGTCAGCTGCACTGCAGACTGAGCAGAAGCAGGAGGGCAGCTCTCCCCAGGTAAGCTACCACTGCCACAAAGCTGCTCATTCCCACACCTGGACGGGGCAGCTCCAAGGATGCTGCCATCCTGAGAATTATGGTCCTCTCCGTCCGTGTCTCTAGCTGACTCACAACAGCTCTCAGCCAGGCAAGAGTCAAACGGCCCTGGGCCTCTGCTCTCTTACACTTCTTTCCTGGCTGACTGGCATTAAATTAGTTACAAGGAGGACAGGGAGACTCCTGTTCCCACACCCAAAGCTGATCTCATGCACCTTCCTTTGCGTTAGCATCGCCTTCGTGGACGCACTTCTGAGCGACATGGGAGCTGCCCACGGCATGATGGTCCTGAGGCCATGCTGGGGCTCTGCAGCAAGCTTTTCACCCTGTGGTGAGGAGGTGGTCTTCGGTCACCGGAGAGAGCCGAGGGATTAGCTCAGGAGGGTTCTGCAGGCTCTCATAGGCCTGCCACCACCAGGAGCAGTTTAAGCTGCATTGGCTTCTTTCCCTCAGAAAATCATTGATTTTCTACTAAACTCCTCTTCTTTGAGGCATTAAAAATGTCATCTTTAGAGGACTGCAAACTGGGCACTCCAATAACTCTCCAAAGTTTAGCTTTATTTCATCTTATTATTCCCACAGACGCTTCGGAGGAGACAGTCCCTTTGTGTAATGTTCATTTTGTGAAGGTCTTTCCTTCCCCTGCCCCCAGGTGGTGGAGCGCTGGAGGCAGGAGATGTCCCTGTCTGACAGAGCTGGAGGCAACGTGCTTTTCCTTAATGATTTCGATTTACAGGACTGTTTTACCTCGGCCAACAGAAATAGACCCTGCTAGTTCTCCCACAACCCTGGGGACAGAGAGCGCTTGTGCAGTGCCAGCAGGGTGGAAAATCCCTGCCCCGACTTTTAATGCCATTTTTAGAAAGAGAACGGTGCTGTAAAGGGCCAGTGCTCACCGGGAAGGAGCAGAATAGGATCGCTGTAATCAGCACCGTGCTTGTCCCTGAACAGGCTGCAGCAGAGGGTCGCGCAAGGACCGCCAGCATCGAGGGAGCGCCTGTGCCATGAGAGTGCCCAGACCAGAAGCTCCGGTGAATGAGAGGATTGAGAGGATTCCCAGGCAACCCAGGATTAAACTCTCTCCTCCTTCACCTGTTTTTTGTGGCCTGCAAGACTTTGCAGTCTTACTTTTAAAGTCATGACGATGGGCATTAGCCCACGGAGGCAGAGAGAAGCTGTTGTCAGTGCCACAAGATTAAAAACACAAAAGCAGCACCCTCCCAGCTTTCAGTGGGTAACCTTCTCTTTCCCCACTGTGAAAAACTGAACAGGCTAAAGAGCAAGACACACAGGAACAGCTGAGAGGACGAGGAGAAAAAGTCTTTTAGAGGCATTTTTCTCCAATGGCCCCTTGCTGTTGTTAGGGGTTGGCACCTCTACATGGTTTGGAGTCAAGGGCAGCCCCCTCTCTCTCAAAAAAAAAAAAAAAAAAAAAAAAAAAAAGATGGGCACTGACAATTTTCCCTTCTTGACAATAGTTCTTTCCGAGATGTGGAATGGATGCATTTAACTGAGGGGTCTGCAATCTCTGTTCCCCAAACTACTTTGTCAGTGTTACGCAAGGGGATCCTGTGTGCCTACTGTGTCCAGGGCCAGCATCCACAGCCCGTCCTGAGCCCAGAGGGGTTAGAAGAGCTGGCAAACAGCGAGCAGGAGCACGTGTTGTCATACAGCAGTCTCTGCTACAGTTTTGTTGGAGTGTTGGAGTTTTGCTGGAAAACTTGCTGTAGAATTTAGCTGTGACCACAGTCGCATCTCTTATTTGCTTTCCGCTAACATTGGAGTGAATGAAGTTTACAGTTTGGGGTTTTCTTGGTTTTCGTTTTTTTTTTTTCATGGAATGAGAATTTCATAGCTGAAAAGCCATTAAATGCTAAAAGCTGTGAGAACAGTGGCATTTGCCAGAAATGAACACAGAATTTCCTGTTAAGAAAAGCTGAGGAAAATCAGTGACAATCTTTCTGACTGCTGGGAACTGCTGGAAAACACTCACTTTTAATGGGATCTGGGAAAAATGGATGCATTTATATATAGAAAAAATGTTTTTTTTAAAAAAAAAAATCAAACATCTGTTTGATCCAGACTTCCTTGTCCATATACCAGGGAGAATTTCTGAGCAAAAGAAATCTTCACAGAGGAAACCAAAGGTGTTCTCCTGCTTCTAGCACACGTGGTGACAGCCTGGGCTCGTCTCTGATACAAAATGTGTGTCTGGTTAGCACGCAGCAAGGGTGCCTGCACCCTTACACATAGTAAGTCTTAACCATATGGAGCAAGTAATGTAAGACTTTACAATATAGGATTTAGTTTCAGGCTTGGTCCATTTATTTATTTATTTCTGTCTGTCTGAAAATGTGGCTTTGTTTAATCACGTTTTGCAATCAAGATATCAGAGTTTCCTGCAAAAAGCTAGTAATGTGAAAAATTCATTTCTCCAAAGTGCCAAAAAGCCTGACCTTCTCTGTTTCTTGTGAATTGTGATGAATCATCCTTTTATTTTTACTTCTGCTTTCATCAAGTACTTTTCCTTTAGGCTTATCATTCCCCTCTAAATAGTAGTACCATATGACACAAGAAATGAAGGCTGGTTTCCGGTGGTTCCTCTCTGGAGCCGCCAGCAGCAACCTGAACTGCTCGGTACTAGAGATGGTAGTGTAGACATTGACTTTCCAATAAAAGCAAACTATGGGAACCGCATTTGAAAATTAATGCCAGGCCTTTTTGAAACACTTTCAGGAAATGGTCAAGGTAATAATGATTTTTTACTTGCTTTTTTATTTGTTTTTGATTTTGCCATTTCTTCTGTCTCCTAACTTTTATTTAGATCATAACAGCATTTCACCCATGGCTCTTAGATAGACTCCCTATTTTCCTTCAGTCAGGTATAGTCCCTATTGACTTCCCACTTATATGGGCCATTAATGACCACCAAAATTTGAATTTTGTATGACCCAAAGGCAATGAGGTTTAAGCAGTGTATTTATCTTCTCAGTAACCTCATTGAGTGCACCCTCAGCAAGTTCACCGGCAACACCAAGCTCTGTGGTAGTCTAAACTAGTCTCCAGCTAGTCTAAATCCTGGGAAGAATTGCTTCTAAGTACTTTTTATTAAAGTCCATAGTTTGAGCACCCTGGAATTTATTGGATGAATGGCACATGTAAAGTTAAACATAAATAGATGGCCTGAGAGCAATAGCATGAAATACAAATGTGAAGTGATGCATGTAGGAAGGGATATCCAATTGCACGAATACCAAATGTGTATTGATTAGCCAGGAAGCAGAGAAAGATGTAGTGGGGTTGGGTAGAAATGAATCCCAGAGTGAGTCTCAGTGAAAAATGTGAGGCTATTGCGAAGCTAATGTAAAAAACTTGGGCTATATTTAGAGAATTACTGTAAGTGAGAGATGGAAGGAATTATTCTGCTGGGCAATGTCATGGTTTGGATGCACACTTGGAGAGGGATGGAGAGACTTTAGGGGAAAAGACCAAGGGCATTAAGCATTTTATAGAGTAAAAGTTATGGTGAAGTTTGAAAGAATTAAGTAGAACAAGTTGGGATAAACAATGACCTTCTGCAAATATATAAAAGCTGTTATTATAACAAAGACTGAGATCTACTAGGCTACAACTGTTCATTATGGCAAAGAGACCAGCTAGAGAGTTACAGCACCGGTTTAGAAAATCATGAGTGACATGGAGAGGACGAATAGGAGTTGACTGTTCCTTGTCTCTTCCATTGCAACATTTTGGGACAGTGGATAAAGATATTAGAAGCAAGATTAAAAAGAAACAAATAAAGACAGATCATCATAGGAGGAGTCGAAGGCCTGAGGAACTCCTCACCAAAGGATGTTATGGAAGTAGAAGTTTACATGGATTCAAGGATAGGCTGGAAAATTACTGGAAAATTGCTACCACTTACTGTGCTGCCTACTGGAAGAGTTGCACTTGCACACAGCAGAAAGGACATGTGTGCAGAGCTGGTGACCATGTGTAGGACTGTGGCCAGGTTATGCCTCTGTTTAATGCACACAGTAAATATGTGTGCGGTGTAATAACTTCCGCATGTATTGAGATAGCTGAGCTAGCTAGTTTAGTGCTAGCAATGGTGTAGTAACACAAAATTCAGCGTAGGATAATCGCCCTTCTGCCCCGGCAGCCTGGGTAAATACTGAAACTTGTAGTCCTTGGTGAACTCTAGTGTGTGGTGGCTAAACTGATCATTCCAAGCTCATTTGTGTACATGTGTATTACACTATAATCACTTGAAGAAATCAGTGGGTTTACATAATGACATTAAAGTGGGGCACAGATATTCTGAATGTGCTCTGTGAGTGTTTTCACTCTGTGTCAGTAGGATCAGGCCTTTATTTTTCTTTAATTTGTCACAGAAAATCTTAAAAAGTCTAAAGCAAGACAGAAATAGGAAACCAGACAAGCAGACATGTTTGGTACTTATTGAGGACTGGCAATAATATCCTTGTTTTTTTCCTTCAAGCTGATATTTAATTCGAGTAATTTTTCTCCCCTCTCTCATTTTTCTTTTAAATTTATACTTGGCTAAAGAAGTTACTCTAAAAAAGTACGTACATCATCAGTGATATACATTGGTGACTTTGTAAATGATTTAACAGATCAAAATTATTTTCAGAAATAATTCTGACAGTTTTTCCACTAGTTAAAAATGTAAAACTATGCTGGTAATGTGGCACTTTAAAATGTGTAAATGCTTACAAACACGAGTACTTTTTGCAAGAGTATTCCTATTAACTTAAAAATCACTGTTTATATGACTGTGTACTTAGAGATATGGGCATTTAATTGGAAGGCATTATCTCCATCTTCAAGTGAAGAGATTGAGTCATATAATCCTTTCCAAGCTGCCTATCGCATCTGAATTCTTTATGCATCGGTGTTTTTCAGAGCATCTGAGCTGTCCTCTGCCTATCTATCTGCCTCCATGCTGTAATCTCAAGGTGCTCAAGAAGAACTTTCTATCACCATGAGTTGTCCATGCCCTTGTCAGGTTTAGGTAAAGCAAAGCAGCTCTCCACCAGCAGGGTCTGCTGTTGGCAGGAGCCACCTGGCAACTCATCCCTGTCTGTGCACAGAGATCTGGGAAAGCCAAGCTAGCTCCACATGCCGCTGGGTGAGATGTAGCAGCTGCTGCTCATGACAGCGGAAGACATGGCTCCCAGCAGTAGTAACGGCATCTCGCACAAAAAGCAAACCTGTCTCTATATAGATGTCCCCAGGGCATTCTGTCCCACCTCCACCCTAGTGGCCCTATTCATCTCCTTCTTATGGCAGGACTGGCCCAGATCTGGTCTAGTCCTTGAGCCTTTAGACACACAAAAAAATAAATCCCCTTGTCCCCATTTCTAAGAGCGGGGTGAAAATTCAGTCTCATGTTACTCCTTAGGGAAGGTTCAAACATAGCTCTGCATGAGGTGTGGCTAGATCACAAAACAGCAGTTCCTCCATCAGATTTAGCTGCTCTTGAGCTTCTATCTGGTGACTGCAGGGTCTTTCCTGCGTGGTTTTAAATGATAATTGAAAGACAAACTGAGCCCAGGCTTCTGATGCTCACCAACAGACAAACAGCAGCAAAATAAAGACTTGTCTTCATTCTATTCCCCAAAATGACCAGCTCACATAAAGCGTAGACATAGCTGAGGTCCTTGAAATGCCCTAAGTAGAGTCCCTCCAAATGACAGGACAGCTGTGAAAACTTTGGTTTAGACTAGAGGTTTGGGACTGTTTTGTTCTTAAGGAACATGTGACATGGTTGTGTGCAGTCATTTCTATTTTGATGGGGATCTTTCAAGCTTGTTTTATATTTATGTTCTCTGGTTCCTTTTGTACGTGCTACCTGTGGTGTAACAAGCCTTTTCTTTTTTTCTTTCATCTAATATGATTCTTTGAGAAGACATCTTCTCTTTAATCACTGTCAGAGACAGGTTTAGTTTTTAGGAGGCTTGATTAGCGTACAGGGAATTCAGAGACGAGCAACAGAGAAGGTGATTTTGAACTCTAACAAAAACATTAGAAGAAAGTTACAATGCATATAGCTTAGCCAAGGGTCTATAGATCATCTTGATCTTCTGGTATCTAAGGGATGTGGTAAGGGGTTAGACGAATTTTTCATGGTGTGGCAATGAAACAAAAAGTAGTGAAAATAGGGAAGGGGAAATACATAAATCTACACTATAGTACCACAACTTAAATAATTTCCTCAAGAGAAACAGCAGGGAAATTCAAACAAACAAACAAAACCCCAAACAAACATGCTAATATAGTCAAATATATTCTTTGTGACTCTCCAGGTCTTTACTTTTATTTTTATCAATATTGGTCTTCTTGATTCTCACATGATATGTCAGGTGCAGGGCTAAGTATTGCCATTTGAACTAGCTTCAATGCAGGAGGAGGTATATATGCATTAGGTGAGGAAGTACCATGCAAAAATGATCATAACGCTTCAGAAATGCCACTCAGTTGTCCCAAGCTAATGCATGGACTTCCACATAGTGGTGCACTGTGAAAGGCAGACATCATTGGAAAACCCGGAAAGGTTGAGTGAAGGCAATTGCGAGGAGAAATTTTACAGCAGAACGAACCCAATGGAAATGAGAAGTGGAGCAACAGTTCTTGTTCCTGCCAAATCCAGCGGGTGAGGGAGAGAGTAACTTTTGCAAAGGCTAAGCTCAGACAGTAGCAGGTGACTTTTGTTCACTGGCGGGTCGTTTTACTTGAAGCTTCTGACAATAACTGCACTGTAATTTGCTGGGACTCTCCCTTTTTGCTAACGGCAAAAGAGGTGGACTTCACTGTGGCAGCACAGTGGTTGTGAGCAAGTAGGCTGGATCGGTGCACTCAAGTCCAAAGAGAGGTGAAGGCCTCACAAAACTCAGCAGGTCTCTGGACTCTCTTTTTCATACAGGAACACCCACAATGTATGTTCTTCTGCGTATTCCATCAGACAGAGTGAAAATGTGGATGTAGATTTTCCAAGAACACTTGCTCCCACAGTATGACTGTGATTTAAATGCCTTTCCTGGCAATTAGCAATTTACTTCAGTGTCTGTGATGAGTGCTACTGGGGAAAAAAAAAAAAAAGAAAAAAAAGAGGAAGATCTCTGAGCAAATGTTTTCTTATGGCGGTTTTCTATATGTGGTTGTCACTTAATTGAAATAAATGTCTTGGCCAGTTGTGATATGAGTTATTATTCCAAGCTGTCATTGCAATGAATCTTCCTTTTCTGATCTTCTACCAAATGACTGTGCGTCAGGTAACTGTTTTTCACTTGAAAGCAACAATTAGTTGGAGTGTGAAGGGATGTATTTCGTGCCTTGCGCGATACTCAGGTGATTGGTGTTTGATGCATCTTAACACTGAAATGAAATCACAGGTTAAACCTCTTCTGGTTGAAAATCTGCAGCAGTGTCATGGACTGGGGATTTAAATGAGCAACTATGTCCTCCCTTTTGAGAGCACGAGCCAGCTGAATGCAGTCAGATCCAAAAGATCCAAGAGGCTAACTGGCTGATTTTCCTTCCCTTCTTTGAAATCTGAATTTGGAATTAAATGCAGGTGATTTTAATTAGGCCCTTTGAATATTAATCGGAAATCACATTTGCGTGGTTGTGAGTCCAGTTTTCATTCAGGACATCGTGTTTAAAACATTGAAAAGTGCAGATGCGACGTAGTCTTATATTAGAAATGCTAATGATTAGGACAGATTGAGAGCATTACTGATCACTGAAATGTCTAAGATGGATGGATATTAGAACTGCTAAAACAGTTAAATAGCACAGTTTTCTGGCATTTTGTAGTAGTGTCTCCTAAAAATATTGTCATGCCACCCCCATCCCAAATTAACGCTTCTAAGGCCAGTGATGTAGCGTGCTCACACCTTAAGGTAGCACTGTGATTCATGTTTTAATGATAGTGGCTGCTGGCTGTAACTATGGAATGTATTGTCATGGAAACTACACTTTTCTATATTTACACCAGTGCTGGTTATGCGAGAGACAGTACTTGAAAGAAAATCTGTATAATATATAGCTTAATAATGAGACAGGCAGGCTAGGAATAAACAGATCAAAGATTCAGCAATGTTACGGCTGCTGTTTGTCTCCGTAGTGTGTTTCTAAACAGGCTCAGTCGCTGTTTGGGATGCTAACTAGCGCAGCAAGTCAGAGGGCAGTGCTGCTGCCATGTCACTTTGGGCTAACGGGTCAGGCGAACTTAGATTATTGATAGCCGATTGATTGGCATCCACGTAGTGAGCTCCCATGACATGTAGTGCTCGTGTCCAGGCTGTTAGGAAAAAACAGTATAAGCTGAGTGAATTGAAGACACTGGGTTGTAAGGGCCTGTTATTTGCAGGAAATAAATCTTCAGCAATGGAACTGGGCTGTAACTCTAACTGTGGAGCAGTTCTATCTGTCACTGCAATCGAGAAACTACTGTCATTTTCCTGAGCTTGGGCTCTTGCAAGCTCTAAATTCAAAAATATAGAGTGAGAGACAACAACCAGAGAATATTACACCAAGTTGAAGTTTAGCTATGCAGAAAAATTGGATAAAAATAAAGTTACTGGATGGTGCAAAAGAAAGAGTAGGATCAAAGCTGTTTAAGAGAATCGGTCTTTTATGGTTTTGAACTTTACAAAGTGAGGGTAAGTTACGCTGAAGAAATTCTGCTCAAAATTTAGATACATACATACTTGCAATACACACACACTTATATACATTTATATAAATATAAAATCTTAATAGAGGAGGTCTCCTACATTAGGGTCTGCAGTCTCAGGCAGATCTTCTTGAAAATTCGGTACCGTTCACTCTCAATACTGCTTGACCTGGCTGCATGCAGAGCACGCTCCGTTTACCATTTGTTGTATAACGAATTTTTATTTCAGGTTTATTACAGAAAACTGTTTCAGTTGTGCCTTAAGAACGCACTTGCGATTGCCAGGGAGACAAGCTGCTCTCATTTCTTTAGAAAGAGTTTCTAATTTGATGGGCAGAGCTTAGTGAGTCGCAAAAAGCAGGGTCAAGTCGCTGTGAAACAACTGCTGGGTTTACCTTGCTATCAGCTGTGAAATCGTTGAAGACATCGTTTTCCTTTCTATATCGTAGCCTTTTCATTTTATATTTGTGTGTCTGCCATGGCCGAACCTAAAACTGGAGGATATATTCATCCAACTTTTGATATAAATAATCCTCTTAAAAAGCACAGCTAGCGGTTTGCTCATCCAAGTGCTTTATTATGCATTTTCAGCTGGTGTTGCTTTAACTGAAGGAACAGCGGCAGCTGTAACTGAATCCAAACCAGCGTTATGCTCCCAAACTTCTTTAATTATTGCACTTCTGGAATACAGCAAGCCGTTTGCAGGTTACAGGAGAAGAGCACTAGCTGGAGTCAGTAGTTACATCGCCTCAAAAGCAGAGTTTAGAGAGGGTTGCGTTTTAAGCTTCGTGCTGGTGCATTTTCCGTGTAACTTCATATCTTTATTCAGTGTCTCCTGCAATCCTTCAACTTGTCTATTTGTAAATTTGTGCCTGGAGAAAGCTCCCATGTGGCAAGCCAGGATTGGATAAATGTTACTTGTATTTCTCTGATTGCAAACTCCCCTCATCTGGGATTTTCAGCTTTGAGTACAGTTTGTTTCATGCTGAGATTCATCTTTTTTGGGGAAAGCAAAGGTCATCGCTTCTCCGGAGTTGCGACTGATTTGATTCTTTTTCTCGGGGAGGCGCTGGGAAGGGAATCCTTACTGGAATGCATATTGATAAAGGCTGAGGATTCTGGCTTCTTAGATAAGTAATTTTTTTTTTCTCTTCTCTCCCCACAATGACTATGTATTGCAGCAACTCACTGGCTTTTTACCAAATCAGGAGCTGCAGTATTTTTCTTCCGATGGAATAATTTCAGCCCACTTCAGCTAGCATGACAATCTTATGTGATTGTTATGAGTAGGCGTTTACATCCTTTTACATGCTAATACTGCCACACCTGCTAGTCCCCCTCATTTCCATTTCTCTCTCTTTTTTTTTTTTTCCCAATTTTTTTTTTTTTTTCCCCCCAATGTAAAAACTAATTTCCCAGAGGAAGGGAAATCCTGAGATTCGTGATCAATGCTGCATCGTTGATTCATCAACAAAGAAGGGGATGGCTGAATGGGACACAGGTAGAGATTCAAGCAGGCTGCTTCTGACCGGCAAGAGAAAAGCTAGCTGTTGAGCAGCATATGTTGCCACTCCATGTGCTGTGTTAGCTACTTGTTTTTAGCCTTCAGTAGGCTGCCACTACTGCAGCACTAAAGGAATGTGCCCTATTGTTAAAAATCCTGACTGCTTTACACCAATGATTTGCCACTGCAAAGTTGCATGCACCAACAACACTTTATCGTTGATGTTTGGATGCAAGGTAGGATGTGGTTAATGTATTTAAATGCATGCCGTAACTCCTTTGAATATCTGTGCTATTTAATTTCATGTCTGACTAGAGATTTGAGTGCAAATTGCGATACGCTGGCTATAAATTAGGCTTACAGACGATACGTTTTAAATGTTAGGAAAAAAATCAGAAGTAAAGCTTTCTTATTTCCCAGGGTTGTACGAGTATGGATTTACATAGGAGAATCTAACGGATTATGAAGCATTTGTTTTAGAGTTGATTGTATACTTAGCTGACAGAGCTAAGATTACTAAGCCACTACTCTGCCGTTTGCTCAGCTTTATTGATTTTTATGTGTATACTGTTATTAGAAAAACACAAACCATCCAGAATTAATACATTTTTTTCCATGTATATTGCTGACATGGCTTTTAACCATAAGAGCAATACTAAGTATACAGCTCTGCACTTCTCTGTAAGAAATAAATAAATAAAGCTGCTGAACCCATTTTTAAGTCCACAGGAATATCTTTAAATAAGTATTTTCTTCTAGGGACTGGACAATCATTTAATTTCTTTTTTTTTAAATTTAAATCAAAAGGTGGCGCAGTTAGCCAGAGAAGTTTCTTTTCTGGCTGTGTAATGCAATCCCACCCCAATTTTTTTTTTAACAAAGGTGTTGGATCGGACTATATTTTTCCCTATATACATCCTGACTTGACATTAGAGTATAACCAATGTTGTTTGTTATTTTACTGAAATAATTCAGAAGTGATGGCATGTTTTTAAAACTTATTATCTTTGGGTAAATAAGTTTGGTTCTTGGATCACTGACTCAATCACGATGATTTTACAGGGGGGTTACAGATTTTGTCCCATCCCTTTTCCTTGCTGTCCTTAAATACTTGATGATATTAAAACTGTTCCACTATGTTTAAATAGAGTAGGAAATGAGAAGTTATATAAAAATGGTAGTGATAGTAATTATTTTTAAATCACCTGTGTAACTTTTTTAATCCTCAAAAATGGCTAAGCTAAGATAGAAAAATCAAATTTTAGTTGTGCAGTCCACAAACTAGGGAACAGAGTATAATTTTCTGAGTTCCTATGTGACAGCCTAAATAAAATGAATTAACTTTATGAAATAAGCTATAGATGACCCAATGCTCCCTAAACGTAATTCAGGTAGAAGTTAATGACAGATCATCTACTGCTTTGTAGAATATACTTAAACTCAAATTAGGTTACAGTCAAAAAATTAAAATTTATTTGTCTATCATCTTCCTCTTTTCCTCAAAGTACAGCCTGCCTACATCTCTGGTTACTCGAGACTTTCCTGAACTAAAGTTTTTTGTTCCTTCGCTTCCATTTTAAATAGGCAAAAATATGTTCTATTAGCGAAAGGGTTATAATTTAATTGCTGTGTCATGATGCCACTAGTGTTATAAATAGCATCAAGAGTTTAACAGTTTAAAAGCTTTTTTAATTTGCATCTTTTTCATAAAAGCAATTCATGGGTTTTTTTTATTTTAACTTTAAAAACTTAAACCCTCTTGTTTTCAAGTGTTACATTCTAATTAATAAAGGCGAATTGTTAGTCAGGGGAAATTAAATGCAAGCCACCCTTCAACAAAGGTAGGCCAGTGGCCTAGGGACTGGTCTCCAATTTGTATTCCTGCCTGTAAGCATGATTGTCAAAGGATATTCTTTGCTGCGCTTAAGTTCTTTCATGATTTTCAGATCCTGTTAGGAAGAAGCAGGAGAATAAAAATCATAAATTTCAAACTTTTTTTTCCTCCTCTTTCTTTAGCGCTTCAGGCTTATTAAGTTAGTCACAGTCCCTGTTTTATCTTCTCGTGGTGGTGTATGAACACTTCTTAAATGAAAAGTGGACATGGAGGATAGTGATCATTTTCAGAAAGATGAGAAGGAGCACGAGTGAACTGAATTATCTTGGGTTGGTTGAACACATGTCAGATTCGTACCCTTTGATACCACCACCAAGCATACATGGGATATTCTCTATACATACCAATGTATCACCTCACTTCAAATATCTTTTTCTCTTTTCCTTTTGTTCTTCAGCTCATACCTAAATACATGACTTTTTGCTTTGGACACATAGGGTTATATTTCTAGATTTATGGGTGCAGATCCATTGTTAGCAAGCAAAGAAGTTTGAACAAGAAGTAAGGATGTTTCGATTTAGGAAATCTTTTAGTTACATGGCATTTAACCCTGGATCTAAGCATGCTCGTAATATTATGACTTCTACAATCACGTGGTTCCTGAACTTGGGAGGGAGAGTAATACACAGGAATGACACTTTATATTCTGGGTGGCAGAGGAGAAAACAGGTCCTCAAAATAGAAGATTTTTAAAATATAAATAGTGGAATAGACAACAAAAGAATTCAAAGTTCAGGCAAATATCTCCAAGTGATAAAATAACCAGGTCAGGTTATTAACTAGCTCCTTTCGAAAGGACAGTGCAAGTTACAAGAATGAAATATTGCTTACACTCTTGATTTAGAGTTTTTACTTTTAATTTTGTGCCAGATGCTGTCTTCTTTTCCTGTGAGCACAGAAGTGAGTGAGAGAAGTGCACCACATCAGAACCATCACACCCATTTTTATCTGTTCCCAATGCAATAATTTTACAGTCTGCTCACTCCTAACAGGTGGTGCCAGGGAGTTAATTTGGGGGGGCAGGAAGAGGGTGTGCATGCCTTACTACACCATATGTTGCAAAGAAGACAGTGGAGGAGTCTTAACTGTGCCTGCAGGAAGCTTTCCTTTCCATCTTGATTTCCTAAACTTTGATAGTGGACCATGTCCTGGACCTTTATTTTCAATGATGCCCAGTTTTATGATTCTTGACCTTGAAATTGCAAAGAATTCAGAGCAGTTTAATTTGAAAGGCAGGGTAGTATTGCAACCTACTTTAACATATTTAAACACTTCTCCCATTTCTGGTAGGGAAGTACCGGTGTTTCCATCACAGCGGTACAGACCTGAAGCAGAGAGAAGATAAAGCAGGTTTTAAAATACAACCCTTGTGTACCAGGAGGTGTTTTTCAGAACTTTCTCGTTTATAATCTTTCAGGGCTGGGACATGAATGTATATCCTGAGTCCTAGAGTTGCTCTACAGCTACTGGACAGATTTATGCCTGTGGATTAAAGGATGGCTTGTGTGTAAGATAGACCTGCGTTCACAGATCTCCACTGAGAGGAGTGCCAAGACATATATCAGGTTCTCACTGAAGATGATGAGACTTAGATGCACGCTTAAATGTCAGTATGTGCTTACTCACTTTGCTGAATTGGGCCCTGTAATAGTTCATTCAGTACTGCAGAAGAGTTATCATCCAGCTCTTAATATCCTGTTCATTTTGGTCTTATTAAAGTACCAGGAAGGGATTTTAGGTTGACTGAGATGTTTCTTAAATTACATTTCAGCCACAATTCTGACACTCACATGGAAGTGTTTTTCTGTCTTATCGCCTTTACCTCTCTATATTGAAAGTAGATATTGAGGAGATTCCATTGAAAGATGAGTGACTTCCCTGTTTGTTGACTTTGACCAGGTATTTTGATAAATCCTACTTTCCTTTTGATTTAGGTTTATTTTTATATCTGTCCTAGCATAGTTTAAAAGTTTGGGTTTTTTTTAAAAGGAATAAGATATACCCCCCTCTCTTCCCTATCATCTCCTTTCTTTCCTCCTAGCACATTTATCACAACCAGTCCTCTGGCACAATAGCTGATTTTGGTATTTTTTTCCTATTATTTCCCTGTTTTAGCTGAAATAGCCAAATAGTGACCTATTCCACCATCCAAGGTGAGTGTGAAAGTAAAGCCATTTATTCCTTCAGCTGCCAAAACTTCTATGTTTTGCAAAACTGCTGCAATACAGAAGGTTTTACTATTCAAACAAATAGTAGAGAATATTACTGAATGTCTTGACATTCATATTTATTATTTTTATCATGATCAAACTACTAGAAACCTACTAGTTTTCTCTACCATCATTATTAGTCTCTTGAACAAACTCTGGTATGTCACTTAGTTCTTAGCTGAGTATAGTCTCTATATTGTCGTAGTCTTGATCTGGTTATTGTAAGAAATAGTAATTTGGGATGACAGGTAAATACTTCTCCAACTAGATATGATACACAGTAGACCATGCTCAAAGCCTTGCATGCTTTAGCTTCTTGATGCATCTCCATGAACTCAAGTGGGATTTTAAATTTCACGGGACAGTCTGAGGTGGTTTCTGGATGCAACTAGATAGAATATTCATTCTTATTATAAACGAGCTTTTGAAATTAATCTCCCAGGCCTACCCATGTGTGCAGCTTTGTTTTGCATTACAGAGTAGGCTTTTTGGTGAAACTAAGCAGAAGGATGCACTCCAGGAACACGCCAAGTACCCTGCAAAATCTTTGGGGTATTCAGTTTATAAAAACAGATTAGCACTATTTCAAAGTAAACATAAAGCATATGTGTAATGTTGTGGTGGAGTCCTTCTTACCAGCTCTTCATTCCGTGGATCCATTCCTGCTGCTTGCTGATGTGGACAAAACCTCTGACTCCACTGACATATTTCAGTTCTGATTTTTTGGGGGACAGAACTGGACAGATGTAAAAATACAATGTGTTCATGGTCATTCTGACTACTGTGATCCATCTATAGAGACTGATGTATTGTAAAGGGTTCCAGAACTCTCTGAAAGAGTTTACTGCCTATTCATAGACAATCAGCAGAGTAAGTCAGCTGGAACATTACTGCCACTTACTATGCATAACATTTGACAGTGGCATTGAGAAGCCTTCTTCTACATATTATTCTTGTTAGGCCACTGTGGTGTTTAAGCAATAGAAGGAGTTGCAGAAGAGATGCAAGATTGCCACTGGCAAGAGGCTCTGAGTACGATCAGTTGTGTCACAGAGGATTTGTGCGTTAGTGTACAGCACTCAAGGCAGGGAGAGGTTTCTTCTCTGGCATAGCATCTATGCAAGCTAGACATGGGGTGTAAGCCCAAGTAATTTCAGGTTTCTGTATCTTTTCTTCTGTTAGGCATTGCCTAACACCCTAAACTTTAATACTTTTGGCTTAAGAACAAGTACAAGCCCTCCATAGCAGCTCCCACCCATCATCAACATGTGTGGGAAAAGATGAACTATGCATTGTACTCAAAGGCCACCAGACTGAAGTTTTCAAAGTAGCAAGTTAGGAGGCTGTAGTACCCTACCAGGCACTCCTCCCAGTATTGAAAAGTTTATAAAGTGGATTCTACTCTTCAGAACTCCTTGTTCCCAACTGTGGAGGAGCATTGCGGTGGTAAAGTACTCTGGTATCAGAGAGGAATAGACAGCAACTTTGTAGGTGATCCTGAGTTTGTTATCTTGAAGTCAGCATGGGTGCAGCAGAAATCAATATTACAGGAGACACAAGGATGGCAGAAGTCTAAGGAGCGGTAGGAGGCAGCAGCAGGAAGATCAAGGTGGGGCAAGTGTAGGAACGGCACAAGGAAGGATGATGCGAAGACAGCAGCTCGGGGCTAGGATGAGAACACAGTGGACTGGGCAAGGGTCCTGAGTGGGCAAGCAGCAGAGAAAGTAACACTGGTGAGGTCTGGCTACATTGCAAATGGAAAAAAAAAAATTTAGATCATGAATTCTCTGAAATAATGGGCCCATCTCCTCAATCACATAGGACTTAAGTCCCTGGTTAGGGAATGCAAACAAGCATTTCCTTTTCAGTCTTCTTTGGAAGTGAGCTCACTCACTAGCTGTCCCTCACTGGCACTGGCCAACGTCGGGATGGGCAATGCCCAGACTTTTTTCTAAAAGCATCAAGATCACATGTTAAAAATATTTCTGCTTGTGTGAGAATACTGTGCTTGATTTTGTTGCCACTGTCAGGCCCATGAGCTCCCTGCACGCTATGAAGGAGATGGGTGGCTGCTAGGAGATTCCCTGAGAAACCACTCCATTACAAATCTGCAGACAGTTTAAATTAAGAAAACAACACTAAAAGTGGCTTTTTAAATAAAGTTTTCATTTTTTGGAAAGTGTATACATACACTGAAAGAAACTTCTGTTGTAGGCAGGATCTTCAATCCCTGCATCATATGTATCACTGGCCTTTTTTCCACATTTTGCCAGAATATCTGCTTCTAGCTGCCGTCAGGGGCTGGGCACTGGACTGGACAGCCCACGCTGCTTACTGTGCATGCTCCTGTCATCACAACAAGAATATTCACTGGTAGCACAGCAGTGGAGTCTGATTTTCATCACTCTACTTAAAATTCACCTGAAGCTAAAGGATGCTCTGAATACCTCTATTGTACCTTCGAGCATAGAGCCATGGTGGGAAATGGGTTTCTTCTTTAAGCTGATACAGCAGAGTTGATTGTCGTGGTTCACAAGCACTGGGTTAGAAGTATGACAAAAAAGTGTACCTATGGAAAAAGTAGGGCAGGAGGCATCTAGCTAAGGGTTATTGGATAATTTGAAGGAGAAGTTCAGAGCTTGCTCAGACACTCAATTTTTTAAATATATTTTTGCTTTAAATTATACATAATAATTACATAAAATGAGGTACTTTCAAATAGAAATATATAAATACTGGAATGACTTGATGCACAGTTATATGAGCTGCTTGATTTTACAAACTAATTATTGACTAAGAGAAGGCTATATATAGACATTCGTCTTAACTGTAAAAGATGTCATAGAAGAGAATGGTGACAAAGAAGTGTTATATAAATATATTTAAGTGATAATAGCAATAAAACTGAAAACTGTCACTGAACAGTTCTTCTGATCTTTGAAAAGTGGCTTTTATGTTTCCAGTGTAGCTGTCAGAAATATTCTCTTTATTAAAATATAGGTATTTATTACTTTCACTTTTCTGATTATATTTCCTTCAGCCTTAAGCGTATGAGGTAATATTAATAATCATTAGGGACAGAATTTTTCAAGAGAGCCTACCTGGGGGTTGTGCTCAATGCAATGGAAACCTGAATGGGAAGAAAGATTACTGATGGGGATTCCTGTGACTCCCTGTAGAAGCTGGTGATCTATAATCCCAGGAGAGATGGCACAGAATGATCTGAGGAAGCATTATGGCGGTTTGGGCTATTCTTTTGAGTCATTTGGCTACTTAGCGTATTGAGGGTATCATGATGAAACTGTAAGGTAAAAATGGCGCTCTCCATCCAGCTTCAATGAGGAATTGCACACGTTATCTTCTCAAATGATCCCCACCAAGGTGTACGTGGCCAGAAAGCAGGCTTTCTGGGAAAATGTCTGACTCTCAGCAAAACTGAAAATTTTTGGTTTTCAGTTTTCCCTCAAACTGACATTTCAGAAACCTTGATTCTGAGAATCCTGACACATCGTTTTGGGGAGATTTCCTTTAGGAGATGCTCACAGCTGTTCAGTGTAATTGAGATGGAATATGCCAAATACAAATTTTTGGAAAGATGTAAGCTGGTGTCAGCACTGAAGTCCACACAATGAATCACCTGGAGGCTCTGTAGCTATGGCAAGTGCAGTGCAGAACCTTTGTCAACACATATCTGCCTGCGGAAGACAATGTCGACATGTACAAGACCCTTTTCTTTGCGAGATGCGAGCTCATCCCCTATGGGAACAGACTTGCAACTACAGGCCTTGGACCAGCTGCGAAATTTTTAGGATACACCTATATTGCTAAGTAAAAGAGGGCTAATTAGTATATTCAAGTGCTCGATTCCTGGTATTCTGTATTGCAAAATTGTTAGGTTTGTTCCTCGGCTGTACTTTGGAGTGCTCCCAAGCTCTTTCAAGATAATTTGTAGGCATGATTTGAAGGATTGTTCACTCCAGGGAGTCCTTCCAAGAGGGAGCATGGATGAGACTGCATCAGGGAAGATGACTTGCAGCCTACAGCCAATCCTCTTGGCTATGTCTTCAAACACCTCCTACCTCTGGCCCTTGCCTTTACATGATATTTGAAAGCCTGCAACATATCTCAATTTCATTTAATAAAAATGCCACTTTAGTAGCAACATGGACACAAGCCTCTCTCAACCACTTGGCCTGGGAACCAAGGGTCATGCTAAGAGCTGGATGTATTTTGCGTAGTAGATGTAGTATGAGAGTCTCAATCGTGATTCCACAACTAGGAGCTTGAAAAATCTAACAAATAGGGCAGAGACCTTAATAGCTCTCTCCGACTTCATTCTTCTGGACCTACCACCACCACACCCATGGCAGTCCGCCTGGAAAATACCCAGGTGTATATTGTGTTAGAGCTCCAAGCCCAAATCTGTAAGAAACTTGCCTTGAGTTCAGCAAAAGGCAAGTGACCCTGTGTCCAGCACACAGGGGCAATCCACCCTCCAATACTTCCCACCAGCATAGCTATGTCCACTTACGCTTTATTAACTACAGATCCTGCAAGTAAGAGCGAACTTTAAATACAGTGAATTAAAAGACTGCGTACCTATAAAGGCATTTAAATTAGTAATGCACACTTGTCTACCACCTTGTAAGATCAGCATGTAGCTTATAATGACCATTTGTTAAAGTATGTTGTTAAAGTACGCTAGGCCTGGCGCTTACCCTGTTTCTGAGAGGTATTGTCAGCTGGCGGTGAGACGCCTTGAAATTCTTATATATCCCAGGGATATCCCAGTCTGTATTAAACATAGTTCCATAACAGGATAATCACGTCCATAAAACATTGAGAAAACAGTCGCCGCCAGAGAGAGATCTGTGGCTTTGGTTTAGGACAGGGAACAGGAACTCCTTATTTCTGGCTCTCACATAGAGTTCCTGTTGTGGCTTGGGGCAAACTGTGCCTTGTGTCTCTTTCTAGAAACTTGGTGATTTCTGCCTCAGAGGAGCATTGAGAATTAATAATTATTGCATGTACATAGTACTGAAATGAAATGAACAGTGTAAGTACAATGCGCCATGGGTTTTAAGGACCAACATAAAGCCATGGTAAGGCTAAGATAGGGGAAGTTATAAGTGAAAATGGAATGATATTAGTAAAAATCAAAGCATTCTGAGCATCCTTTTTTGCTGTCCAGCCCTCTCCCCACCATATTTATTTCAGATATAACTTGAAATACTATTGTTTATCTTTTTTTTTTAAAGTTCATGCTCCAGGTTTGAGCTTTCATATCCCAATTTTTGCCCATAGCAAAAGTTATGGTTGAATTGCAAGTCCCTGGAAAAGGGGGTTTGAAAAGAAAGTGCTGATAGGCTTTTATCTCCACCCATCCAAGCAGTGCTACTATCATCTCATTTGTTATATAAAGTTGCTGTAGGGGAGAAGCACTTTCTAGAACTCTGGTTATTTGAGGTTTTATTTTCCAAAGATTATTTAAAAATAATCATGGGATGTTACATGAGGCAGAAAGCATACAAGCAGATGAACATAAACCTGTTGCAAAGAGGCAAATCAGTAACTGCAACACACAAATTTTGTGACTGTTCAGGAATTCTGGTTAGGCTGATGTCTAAGAGGGACATTCAGCCCAGTTCAGAGGGCCATATGGCTCTCTTAAACTACACGTTAAATCCCAGATTCTGCAGGCCACAATAAATTAAGCAAAGCACGAGGGTCCCATCAAATCCAGGACACAACAATCTGCAGAGCTATGAATGAAGGTCTTTCAGTATGGTTAGTAACAGTGTTTTTGCCCTGTACCTATAAAATAAATAAAATTTATACCTTTCCAACTCACTATATTCCCTTGCCTGTGTTAGTGTTTGCACTTGGATATCTGGTCCTTGGCTTAAGTAAGATAATAAATTAACTGGGTAGGAATTAAACCCTTGATAGCATAAGAAAGCATTTTTGCACTGGCAATGTTAACTGAGGACTAATATTCCATACACAGTAGTTTGGGATATAAAATAACCAGGACAATATGTTTTCATAAGACAAAGTTTGCTGATACATTTTGAAACATGTATTCCTTCCCAGAACAATTAAGAAAACTCAGGGGAGGAGGAGGAGACCAGAAGAGGGAGAAGAAGATGACCTAGAAAATGCGCTTGAGCATCTAATTTTGTGTGTATGTACGTATTACAGACGAGCCTGTTGCACCTCCTTCCATAAAGCCCTGGTGCTTTGCACTCTTTTCTATATGTATCAGCCCCCCCGTGAGTTCCAAGCATGCAGCTCTTTAATTTTACAGCATTAAGGGTATGTCTTTCTGGTGTCCTGAAGTTCACAGCCTTTAAAGATGTTGAAAGCTAGCAGAGCCAGAAGGAAGCACAACTTTGTGAGGCAAATCTTCAGAGGATTGCAAGATCTGGTTATGAAGAAGAAGCTTTTGTATTAAAAGTGTTGTTGTTGTAGGGTCCCTGAGCTTCACGCTTGCTTCCTCAGGCCAGGTACAGCTGTAGGGACAGACGAGCATCGGCTCCCTCACAGAGCTGGGAGTCGAACCTCAGGCTGTTGCATCTTGTGCTGAAGCTGACTTCTTAAAACAAAGGTTTAGTTCCTTGTCTACAACTGCTTAATCTGTACAGATCTGATGTACAGATCTCTTACTGGTGCTGGAATGCGGCACCTTTTCACAGAGCATTAGCATCTACTACGTTCCAGTGTAAATGGAATAAAAATGTTCAGTGTGCTGAGCCAGAGAAATGAAGCTGCTCTCAAACTAATCCACATTCTGTGTGCAAACACCAGCTATTTCTTGACTATTTGTATTCACCAGGAGGCACAGAGTAGGGTTTCATGAGTTAATACAGTTTCTGTTATTAAGTAAGAATTAGTTGCTCTGTAGTCTGATGATTTTTCTTATACTGTCTTCAGTTTATTCATAAAAGGAAGGAGCCTAGATAAGAAAGGGTCAGCTCCCATTATAAGAATATGTACAGAGTAATCACAGAATCATAGAAATGTTGATTGGAAAGGACCTCTATAAATCACCTCATACAAATTTCTCTGAAAGCAGGAGAAATGGGAAGTGATTTAGCATGCAGCTGTACACCTCACCTTGCAGAAGAAAAGGTTTGGGTTTTAAGCAGTGCCAGGTGAAATATCTTTTCAGCTAAACCAGAAGGAAATTTGGGAAGCATAAACTAGTGTTTAAAACAAGGGAAAGGAGGTTAAATGTTCTAAGTGTTACTCCCTGTTCTTCCATTGATCCCATAGAAGATATGCAGAAAGTCGATTTAGCACCTTTTGATAAAATTGGGAGTGTTGCCAGGGGCTCAGATTGTAGGGGCTGCTGTTACAGGGGCTAGGATTTCATCAGTGGACAAGGAATTGTCCAGGCAGTCACATTCAAAGATTTGCAGTTACTTGCTTGATGTCCAACCAGAGACCGGTGACGAGTGGTGTTCCTCAGGGGTCAGTACTGGGACCGGCACTGTTCAACATCTTTGTCGGCGACATGGACAGCGGGATCGAGTCCACCCTCAGCAAGGTTGCCAAAGACACTGAGCTGTGTGGTGTGGTCAACACGCTGGGGGGGAAGGGATGCCATCCAGAGGAACCTTGACAGGCTGGAGAGGTGGGCCTGTGCAAATTGCATGAAGTTCAACAAGGCCAAGTGCAAGGTCCTGCATGTGGGTCAGGGCAATCCAAACACAACGACAGGCTGGCCGGAGAATGGATTGAGAGCAGCCCTGAGGAGAAAGACTTGGGGGTGTTGGTGGATGAGAAGCTCAACATGAGCCGGCAGTGTGTGCTTGCAGCCCAGAAAGCCAACCGTGTCCTGGGCTGCATCAAAAGCAGCGTGACCAGCAGGTCGAGGGAGGTGATCCTGCCCCTCTACTCTGCTCTTGTGAGACCCCACCTGGAGTACTGCGTCCAGCTCTGGGGACACTAGTACAAGAAGGATATGGACTTGTTGGAGCAAGTCCAGAGGAGGGCCATGGAGATGATCAGAGGGCTGGAGCACCTCTCCTATGAAGACAGGCTGAGAGAGTTGGGGTTGTTCAGCCTGGAGAGGAGAAGACTCCGGGGAGGCCTTTGAGCAGCCTTCCAGTACCTGAAGGGGCCTACAGGAAAGCTGGAGAGGGACTGTTTACAAGGGCATGGAGTGATAGGACAAGGGGTAATGTCTTTAAGCTGAAGGAGGGTTGATTTCGATTAGATATTAGGAAGAAATTCTTTACTGTGAGGATGGTGAGGCACTGGCATAGGTTGCCCGGAGAAACTGTGGAGGCCCCATCCCTGGAAGTGTTGAAGGCCAGGTTGGATGGGGCTTTGGGCAACGTGGTCTAGTGGAGGGTGTCCCTGCCCATGGCAGGGGGGTTGGAACTAGATGATCTTTAAGGTCTCTTCCAACCCAAACCATTCTGTGATTCTATCATTCTATGATTCATTTTTTGTGCTACAGCTTCTCTATTAGTAAAAACTTAGATAGAGATTGTGAGATCCTTGGTATCAGTCCCCTTGTTTTTTGATGGCTTATAAACACCTAAAGATCTGACCATGCAATATGTCTCTTCCTCCAGTGCTTCCTTTATTCAGACCTATGTCTTATCTCCTAGTTTGCATTGCTTCATCTCTCAAATATGCATATGTGCTTTCTTTGCTGTTGCTGGCTCTCACTTAAAATTCACTGTTAGACCCCAGGTCAGTGTATGTGGTTGAGAAGGAGAATGAAGTTTACCGGGCATTTCTAGAGTAAATGGCAGACAGGAATCGGGAAACGTGTCCATACCCTCTCACATATTTGTACATACACACAAACAGGTCACTAAACTCTGCACTTACCTGGTACATTAACAATACTCCCACTCTTCAATTCTGAAAATTTGGTGACTGCAGGCCTTGGATGAGATGGTGGGTGGGTGGGAGAAGTGGAATGTCTGTTTAAGGCTGTAAAGCTGCATTTGAAAGTGTTGAAAATGTTTGTGATACTGAGGTCTGTTTGCCTTATATAGAAAATATACATTGACGTGTCCCTGAAATTTATTATGCAAGAGTGAGAAGTCAAACAGGAGTTTGAATGGTGCAGTAAATAATAACATGATTTGTTGTCAAAAACTCTAATAAGTTAAATCCTGCCAATTTTTTTAAAGTATTTCTTTCTTAAGAAGGTTTTCACTCATTGAATTAAGAGCAACTAAAATTAAAATAAGCCAATAAAGGGAAAGGGAGCAGATTCCTCTTTGAATTTGCTACACAATTTATTCCCCTAGTTAGATGGTGAAAGCTGATGCAGAGACTAAAGTAAGACTGATAAAGCATTTCTCAGTGAAATACCTCCATATCAGTAATTCTAGATTTGGTTAAACCACATAAATGACTGATGTAAAAACCAAGGCATGACACTTAGTAAGATGTCTACCCTTTGATGTAGTTTAGCTTCAGAAATTAGGGTTAGCGATTTTTTATTGAGATGCTTGCATGCAAAATTTTCTCTAACCTCAGTCAGAGTTGGTACCTAAAGAAATTTGGTTATATATTCTGAAAATATTGCTGCCTTTTTAAAGGGTGCAAGGCCCCAGAAGATTGGCTTCTCTTGCTTTTTCTATCATGCTTAGATTAGTTTGACAAAAGCTCCACAAAGCATCAGATGAATATAAAGTACAACACTACATGTGGTCCGTTAGTACCTCTAGGATTTTAGTTGGATGTAGGCCTGACAAGTTTTGGCACAAAATTTACCAAAGATGACTAATGTAGCCATATGTGGCTTTTTTGAGTACAAGTCAAGGCATGCAAAAGTGATAAATTTGAGTAAACACATCATTTATTTGGTGTTCTTTACCTATTATATTGTTACTTTCTGCGTGTGAATAAAAGTTCTGATAATCTTCATTCACCAAGTGCAAGGCAGAATTCATTTTCCTGGTGTGACTAATATGGAATGGTTTCTTTTCATCCAAAGAGACTAGCGTGTACTGCAAAGAATAAGAAAATAATGAAGCTGTAGCAGGACAAAAGAGAAGGTGCTGAAAACCAGAAAGAGCTGAATAGTTTTTGAACTTGTTACTCTGCAAATTACATTTTCTGTGTGTGAAGCTTTGAAAATGACATGAATTCCTCCCCTTTATAATAACATTCTTGAGCCTACAGTGTGCGAGCAAAACAATCGTATGTCTGATACATGCCTATATAATGATGTTTAAAGTTACAGTGCCATTCCCAAAAGAGAAAGACCTTGTAGGCATCTATCATATGTACAAGTTAGCAGGTGAGATCCCAAAAGAAGAGCAAAACACATTATTTTTATTTTTTGCAATGTGTTATCACTGAACATTAAATGCCATAAATATAAGCAGAGACGTGTGAGGACTTGGCAGCTTTGTGGTTGGAAACAACCATTTTTCAGGTGATGGTGGCCTTCTGGTTGTGTTTGCTACCAACTACAGCTGTTTTCATTGCTTCTTTGGCTGTAGAAAACCTATTGGCCTTGCCTGCAGAGTCAATACAAACAACCATTTAGCAGCTTGCCACTGAGCTCCCACTTGATCCCTAAGCAGTGTGCAGATTGCTTAGAGACAGGTCGACTTGCTGCTATTCCCCACTCCCAAATGTACCGTTGTGCTTGGCTGCTGTCTGCAAAGATCAGTTTCAGGTTCAATCCTACAACTGAAAAGACATTTTAGAGCAAATGCACCTCAAAAAACTGATAAGTGAAAAAGGCTCTGAATATTTTAAGGAGCTCTGTAATTGTTACTGTATTTTTTTTTTTTTTCCTTTTAAAAAATCCTTTATTAAGTCCATTGAGAACTTCCAGTCACTAGCCTCAGGGCAAAATTCAATTGAGCTGCTTGATATTTGTGCTGGGAATGCCTCTGGAAAAGGGTTGTCCATTTCTTTGTTACATACATGGTGTGGGTCGAACTAAGGGAAGACAGGAAAGCTTGTCCTACAGGCTTTGGTGACCGTTGCTTGCTGCTTCTCACCTCCCATGTCAGTGCAAGTGAGTATTGAAGACAGAGCTCTGTTTAGGTTACTCGGCTCTTTCAGTCCACAAGTCCTGATCTTTTCAGACTTTTGTCTCAAAAATCAAAAAGTAGTATTTTCCCTTAACTTGCCAAGAGAGTCTTTGACTTACCTAGAAACAAGATATCTGTGCTGTTCTTGAACTCCTCAGAAAGCCTCATATGAGTAGAGGTAGGGAGGTCTTTAGTGGGCATTGAATGGAGGGAGAAATATGAAATTGGGGAAATATTTCTAGTGTGGATTAACCTTCTCTTGATTTCAGTTGAGATTTTTGTTGGATTCCAAAGTTTGATACAAACTTCTCAATGAGGAGCTTAAGGTCTGGGTTTTCCCCCTGGAATTTCTTCCGTGGGATGGTTTTTTTTCTATTTGAAAAGACAAGCATGGATAACATTAACGAAATTAGAAAATACCTGGTGTAGCCATTGTAAGTGGGTGATTTGTTTGGCTTTGTTTTGTTTTCCTAGCTCGAGGAACTGTACATCTCTTCTTTTATCTTAAAAAAAAAAAAAAAAAAAGCTTTAATTTGTGCTCTGCTGTTGCACTTTCTAGAGATGCAGTGTACTGTTTTCAAAATAAATGAGTTCTCTATAAAGATTTGCAACGTATTTGAAAATCCAAGAAATCAGTGACATTCTCCTATCTCCATCCTATGATGGAGTAGTAACCCATCCTCCCGTACATCCACTTGATTTTTCAAGGGCTTCAATTGGATACTCAAAAGCTGTAGAGCCATTGATTGTCAACTTACTGTGAGCGAAATCATATTTGTTTTTATTGTATGCCTCAAACTGAGCTAAGCAGTGATGTGTAGCTCTTTACTTTTCTGTATAAAATGTTAACCCTTGCCTCAAGGAGAGATTAAAGCTCTGA
Source organism: Balearica regulorum gibbericeps (assembly GCF_011004875.1). Classification (NCBI taxonomy): domain Eukaryota; kingdom Metazoa; phylum Chordata; class Aves; order Gruiformes; family Gruidae; genus Balearica; species Balearica regulorum. Next base: position 211,567,545 of record NC_046184.1, on the reverse strand, counting down.
TTTCTTCTATTCCTGGCCCTGCCACAAACTTCCATTGTGGCTTCAGTGTATGACCTGTTACTATATATACATTCCAAGTATTGTATTATTTAAATGCTACTATCTAGTTCTATTTTCAGCACAATGGTTGACGCTTGCAGGCGATTCAGTTTTATGCTGATTTCACCAGAAGCGGGAGCAGTGTTGCCATTGTGTGGGCACCCAGCTGGGGTTGCATTAAGCAGGCAATCTACTGCAGAAAGATTCTTACAGTCCAGTCAGTGACAAAGGTAAGAACCAAGCAAACACAGAGCTAAATGAGAAGGTCCATACAGCACCTTTTTTTTCCCCCAAGTTCCTAGGCTTAAGCATTACTACTACTAAAAATATTGCTGATTATCCCTTTAAGGGAAAAATGTTAATATACAAGATCTAATTACCTCTGTCTAAGCTGATACGCCTACAGCACCTTTTACATAACCCAAACACTTGAGTCCAATTATACAATTATATTTTAACATGTATTAAGTGCTATTCCTTTAGGAGGAGACTTACACTGAATATTTTAACTAAACTCCTTCCTCAGTACAGACCTATATGGTAGGGTCTCATTTCATTATAATACCAATGACTTGATTCCTTTCCCCTTGAATACACTAGCTGGCTCTTCAGAAAGCACGTTTTCCACATCTGCAGCACTGACAGCAGTATCTGTACATGTATATCAACTGCAGGCCATGAAGCTAATGTTTTTGGGGTCAGTAGTGGCACTGTTACTGCACATAGATAATGTTTGCACAGTGTGAGTATCCTCTGTTCTGCATACAACCAAGGTCCAAGTCTCTAGAGGAAGCAACATGTTCAAATGTGGAGGAAAGGCCGCTGCTTTTTTTTAATATTATGTCTTGCTATAGAGATCGATAGCATGAAAGATTGAATTTCCCTTTACTGAAAAGACAGATGACTCCAATGACCATTCTTCTTCTATGGTATCTTCATGCAACTTCTGTAAGAAGTTCCCTCGTCTGGAAGGAAGACTTGTTGAGGAAGGCTATTTGCTGCATAGTTTCAGTTGTTAACATCAATGAGGTTTGTAGGTCACCTCTTCTGAAAACCCAGAGCCTAAGTTTAGAGTGAGGAGCCTGAGTGTACTCCTACACTCACAACTAGATCAAGCTTTACGAACATCCAGGCAAAGTTGGGACTTGGCCTGAAAGAGCATAGGTAAAGAAAAGGGATGAACCAAGAATGAGTAAGTGGAGGACAACCCTGGCGAGCAAGGCTGGGGACTGCTGGTGCTCCTCATGGTGGATTAATTGAGCATGAGGTAAGGGCTGCTGGTCAAGGGGAGGTACCAGGTCCCAGAGGTGTTCTGCTTCTTCCCATCCCTCAGCATCAGCTTGTGCCAAAAGCTGGCACAGCCTACAGTGCAATCGCACAGCTTGTGCTAAATTCGTTGCTGCCGTGGAGGTTACCTTAGCAGCAGCTGAACCACCTGGTTTAACACTGACGCAGCTATTTCTACACTATACTGTAGTCATTCCTGCACAGTGACTTCAGTTTAAAATATCCCCAGCTTAGAAAACCAACTTTTGGAAATATTGAAAAAAGTTATTGCATTGGGCTGTGCCCATCAGATAAACTGAGTTCCTGCCTAAAGAAAACATGAACACAATTAATTACAAGATAAAACTAAATTATTGAAACATTAGACTTGTGTTATTTTAATTAAATAAAACTAAAAAGTCTGGAGGTAAAGTTCCCATAGCAACCTAAGCTCTGTCTTCTGTGTGCAGTGGATGTGTGAGTATGTTTGTGTAAAATGGGATCATTCATTATCATGGTCAGAGTGATTTAGGATTTGCTGATCAGGAAGATGTTAATCAGACCAGAAATCTTGTCTTTAAAAGTGATTTATTTTTGCTATTTCTCTGGCCAAGTGTTGCGATGTAGAGGAGATTTTGAATTTCTGTCCAGTCTGATAAGTATCCATGCTAAAACACAATGCTTGAACAATCCATATCTAGTCATAAATCCAATCTATCATTTTTCAAATTTAGCTACCATTATGACAGACACCCTGCAGCCTTAAAAGCTAGTAAGAGGAAATTGGCACCCATCTTTTTCCAGTGAGCTCACTAGTATCAAAAATTTGATTACACATTGCACTTTGATGCTAGCACTTAATATTGCTGGGCTAATTTAACCTGTAAAGTCTTTTTAGAAGAGTTAGGCATCATTTGCCTATCCGTCAAGGATTATGGAGGATGCAGCGATCTGATGACGTAGCAGAACTGTCTCCAGTCCTCCTGTATCACCTGAAGGAACAGCATTTCCAGCAGTCATTCCCATGAGACGTTCATCTCCATCCCCCACCTTACCCATGTTAAGTTTTGCCAAAATGTACGCATCGGCCATGAGAAAGTGTCTCTCATAAATGAAGTTCTTAGCAGATCAAGGGGCCTGATGATCAACGTGAGGGAGGTGTTTAGTGCCGATATGAGGAGAGACTGACAGCTGTAAGAAATTGGAGCTATTTTATGCAGGCAGAGTGAATAAGGGAAAGGTCTGTGAAAAAACCCACATATTATACTCTTATGAAATGTGTCTAGATGGTGAAGGCATTAAAGGGTACTATTCATTTTTATTACTGTCATGAGATTCAGTGAATGGCATGTTCATGGTAGTGAGCTTTAGAAGTATTATGTAAAGTACTTTTCCAAACTACAGCTCCTTTTTTTTTCTGTGGTTGCTCTGTAGCTCTATTTTCAGTGACATAATTCTTCAGGGTAGTGGCTCAGAAAGAGGATTAATACTTTAGAGGAAGAACTGAGGGTGCATAATTTTTCCTATACAAATAAATACACATCCCTGCATCTACTGAATATGACCATACTCCTGCTGAGCTGTTGTATAAAGATGAAAGAGATAACATTATATACATAACATAAGCATAATGCATGTATAAATATATTCTGAGCAGACTCACAGAATTATATGAAGATTTGCAGGCTTCTAAAATCCCAAAGATATAAACCTAAAGACAGAAGAAATAAGAGTTCACTGTAGTTAAGAGCTGTGAGTATATAAGACAGATATAGGTATTAACTCACTAAGAATTCATCCAAAGAGAATTGAGAAATATCAAGAAAGAAACTTCATAAAAATTCTATTCTGTTTTCATTGGGGTGTGTGTGTTTGTGTTAAATGTTAGAACAATTAAATTTGGGAATGTCTTTAAACTGACTTTCCTTTAAATATAGGAAAGCTGGACCTACTGAGGTAGAGCAATTATTTCTGTTCTTTAAATACACATCTTTTTCCTGTGAGTCATGAGGTCAATGTCTAATACTTAGCATCCTGCTAAAATGAAACAGTATAAAGATTTCCTGCCAACGTATTTCTGAATTGGTATATTTTATTTATTTGGATATAGCACAATAGCTAATATGTATATTAATGCCCCTGAGGGCACTCAAAAATACAGCATATATATACATATACTCCCTGGATGTCTTTCATCATAATTACTTTTCTTTTGTTTGTAGTAACATTTGCTGTATTTTGTTAGAAAGACAAGTTTGAAATTAAACTTTAAAATGCGATAGGATATATTTGAAACAAGCCTCATGACAGACCTCGTTTAGATCAATCCTTTCTGAGATAACCAGTGAATGCCTCTGTGTTCATGTCAGTAAGTCTCTTGGTCATGGGAGGTGACATCAGATTTCTCTGGTTATTCCCAGCTAGCTGAAGCCAGACATAATCTAGAGGAGACCTCTTGCAAGCGCTGTCAGAACTAAGCAGTCGCTGAGCATGATTGGTAGAAGGAGTTAAAAGGAACAGAGAAAATATGCAGAGGAGGAGAGTGAAACACTTCAAAGCCAACCTCACCAGGGCTGAAATTCTCCAGGAAGGAGGAGGACAATGAAAGCAACACCACTTGAGTTTTGCAAGCAGTGAATGCCAGCAAAGGGCAGCTTCTTTTCTTACAATCACTGGTTTGAAATCCTTGATATGTTTGATAGTTTTTTGTTGCATCAGGCAAAAAGCCTATAAAACTGGAGTAAAGAAGGATGAGGAGTGCTCTATACCTCATAAGCGCGAAACATCAGTAGTAGTTTTAATCAGAAATACAAAAGGTTGAGGTAACTGTGAGTGAAGAGCCATTTGGCATTGCTGGGGGGGTTGAGTGTCTGATGAGAGATCATATTGGTTACACGTGCATTGAGACGTAAGTGTAGTCTCCTGTGCACCCCACACTGCTGATCCTCCGTATGCACCAAGAACACGTGCTGTCTCTATATTCTGTATTACACCCTGTTTTTGTTTTCTCTCAGTCATTCAGCTGGAGCTCTTCCAAGAGCATGTCAAGCCTGCTTAGCCGTCCTGTACCAGAAAACAGTGGAGGAGGGATCGAGCATGCCCAAGTCACATCCCAACACAGCTCTTGTGATTGGGAGGGTAAACAAAACTCAGCAATGTCACTAAGAATCCCAAAAGGAAAGATGTAAGGATTTAAAAAACAGAAGAAGGGATCAAGTCCAGACTCAGTGTAATGAGCGGACAATTATATCCTGATTGAGAACCTCAACACTGTAAGAGGAAAGAGCTAAGTGTACAGCATCACAACTCTGACTGCGGCAAAAAGCATGTGGAGTTCCAGAAGGAAAGTTAGTTAACGAAAGCTGACCCACTGGGTGTCACAAGAGGAAAGATGTCAGAAAGAGGACAGATTATATTGCTTTGCAAAAGTTGGCAAGAGCCAACAACGTGTTTTGCTCAGATGAATCCTCACAGGAGCAATGAGCAGCAGTTCATTAGGAGATAAATACGCTATTGAACTGCAAGTAAATGGGGCACGTATGAAGTTGGACATGGCACACACACCATTATGTAGCCAAACCCAGTAGTTTTCTTTGTTATAAAAGAACAAGTTTGGATACTGGATAGTAAATTTATTATTGTTAGTAAAAGAGACAGTAAAAGGGCTGCACCTATTGCCATTAAAGAAGCAGAGCTACATCAGTGTGCAGAAGGTAAATGGGAGAGAGGTCTCTGAAGAGAGACCTTCAGAAACTCCACATTAAAGAATTATTGATCTAACTGGACGATCAGCACATTGGAAGACACTCATCTTGTAATGGTACTAAGGAAAACATACTTCTTTTACTAGCAGAAAATATGTGAGCTCCTTTTCCTCATCCTAGAAATGAAGGAAGCAGAGTGGAGACTGGAAAAATACTCTCCAGGAGTAATAAACCTGCCCAAAGGCATTTAGGAGCGTTTTAAATGCCATCGGGCATCTGAGACTTCCCCCAATGTGCCTGTGGTAGATATGGCACCACACTTACAGGAAAGCTGTGCCTGTGTCCAGGGGCAGCTGAAGGCCAGACAGATCTCTCTGGTACTCAAATGGCATAAACACCCTCATGTCAGCAGATGAGCATGATTATAGTCTCCAGAAATATCAGAAGAGATGATGAAGACCAACCAATCTCCAATTCATGCATTTGGGTAAAAGTCCCCTACCCTAAGGATTGGCAGAGCAAGCAGTTAGTAGGTTTGCTAAGAAAAAAAAAAGAAGGGAATGATGATTTAGAGAAAATTTATACCAGGTGTTATGAGCCTGATGCATCAGCAGATACCTTAGAAAAACAGTACATTTATGCTTTTTCCATCCCTGGAAGATAATCTTTCCTTATATTGCCATTTTAGTTATGCTGGACAACCAAAATATTTCACCGGGAAGCACATCTGTGACATCCTCACGAGCAGTAGGACCTAGAAAGTTTAGAAAGCCATGACCAGAAGCTGTCTGGAAAGAAAGTGGGCTGCTGGGTCAAAGCTGAACTAAGTACTGTTATATGTTATGTTATTTGCTTTTTGGGGGTATTGGTAGATCATAACATTGATCCGTGTTGACACCTGTATCGTTGAAACACATGGTTTCTTTCAGGGGAGAGCAACACGGGGAAATGAGTGTTTTAATCTTACTATAGAGTTTGGGAAGCTGAAAGAATTAGAGGATCTAATTTCATTTATGATCTTCATGAATGAAATACTAAGTTTCTTTCAATCCTCTTGTTCAATTCTGTGAAGCTTAGAAATATCTTCAGTATTTCAGGTGTTAAAAACTGTACAGTTTGCTGTAATATGGAAGAAGACTTTAGATTGTGCATGCAAATCTCTCATGCCCCTATTCCTGGGAAACCAATCTAAGCTAATACTGACCACAAACCACTTGCCAAAAGGGCTTGGATAATGCCTGCTTTTCCACAGATAAAGACTTTTTTTTTTTTTTTGGTTAAAATATGTGATTCTTCAACTGAAGAGAAACCTGTAAGAGAGCTGCTTGTTGTAGACAAAGTCTCTCATGCATTTGACAAAAGTTTAGTAGAAAAAATTGTCCCGAGCCTAAATTAATTTCCTAATAACTGGAATTTAATAAACAGTCTGGTCTTGGAGGAGAGGTGCACAGAGGCTGCCAGAGCAGATTTAAGGTAAGACACTGGAAAATGACTACATTTGGCAGTGGTGTGTAATTAACCCTTATTACCAATTTTCGGAAGAACTCCTGGAGCAGATAGGAATTGGGCATTAAAAAGATGATCTCCAAAATGTTACAGGGAAAAAAATATTAAAATGAAGGTCATTTAGAGTGAACAACCCATGAGAGAACGTGCAAAATATATCGAGTTGCTTTCAGCTGAAGAGCAGTATTGCTGATATGAAATGTTGCAGGATATGCAAAAGAGGCTCATGTTGGTTGGAAAAAAAATGACTCCCTGGGGAGAAAAAAGAAAAAGGCCTTTATTTGTTTACATTTTCAGGGGGAAAAAAGTCCTGCAAACCTATGTATTTGTGCTTGATGATTAGCCTTGACCATATCAGAAGGTGCTCCTGTGAAAGAGGAGCTAACATGTATCAAATCTATTTTTGCTGTAAATAGTACAATTGGCTGAGTAATATCTGAGAACAGACCACAGGTTACCGAACATGTGTTTAAGTACCTTTCAGTAACAGTTAGGTTTAATCAAGTAATCTCTTATTCCCATAATTGCCTAAGTGGTTGGTAAAAATAATGTAAAAAACCCCCTCAAAACCACTATTGCAAAATCAGTCAGACTGTGACCGGTACTCAGCACTTGCAAATTCCAGGATGGCTCCAGTGAAGTGAAGTTGTCATCGCTGGTAACTCTAATAGAAACCTGAAAACAAGTACATTTGCATTGCTAGAAATCACCCCTAAAGTCAATGGAGACTTGCAAATGAGAAAAGAAAAATGGAAAATCTTTCAGAATCAAACTGATACAATTTGAAGTCTTGGGTCCTCGTACTTCAGGTAACAGTACTGCGCGCCTCCGATAGCGGAAAGTGTCCGTGTCTACACTGCTGAAGAGAAGCTCTGTTTGCACAATCTGGCTCGTGTCAGCACTACCTAAGTCTGGCCCCTTGCAGAGCAGTTTTGGCCTGGAAGGAGCCAGCTGGAGTGACCCAAAACAAAGCCAGGGCTTCAACGAACAGTGAGGATTGTGAGGGTCCAGGCTTGAGCCTGTTTCTCAGCCCCCCTGTTCTTGGTGATACGGCCATTTCCAGGAGTAGCGCTGTTACAGTACTGCAGCAGCTTGACCTAACAAGGAGCAACCAAACCAAGTGGTTTTGCGTCCAGTTGACAGCAGCAGTAAGGATATTTCATTTGAGATATGCTGGACAGAAGCAACAGCTCTGGAAATCTCCAAACTAATTACCCTCCTTTAGTAAGGTTAGTTATTAGATTGACCAATAGTACGTGAGCTTATACAGCTGGTGCTTTTTAACCATTAATTTTGGGATGGGAATGAAAGGCATGCTTTTGGGGACCGTTGTTTTAATGAGTGAATTTCCCAGACAATAGAGTAATCTCTTGTTTCTAAGCCTCGCAGTAAGTACCAGAACAAGGGATGGGAAAGATCTCTTAGGAGACCCCTGGGCACCAAGTGATCACTGAATGTCACACAAGCATCAGTAGACTGAATTCATTTTATCCATTTCATAAATGGAATGTAATAATAAGATTAAAGGGATGTGTTTTTGCAATAGGTATATCAATATTTGGGTTTATGGCAATAATTAAATGGAAATAGAAGTGTTTTATGGGATGACAGTTTAGAAACAATGATTTTCCTGAGTAGCAGTAAAAAGTAATATGCTAGCAACAGAACAAGCATATACTTGGTAACCAGCATGAAGGTCTGACATCTCTGGTCTGGCCTGATACAGTTCCTTCACTTGGTTCCTCACCATTCCTTTCTTTCACTTGTTCCCTTACTACTCCCATTCCCTCCAGCTCATCCAAGATAGTAATAAGCAGATATTGATACTATACATCAACTAACCAGAATCATTCTTGATGCATCTATGCAGGCAGATATGTGTATTAAAGCATAAGTCTGCACTGAACTCCAGAGACTTCTTTGGACCCGGCAATGCTCTTTTCCACAGTTCCTCACAAACACTTTGTTTTTACAGAAGCAATTGGCTTAACAGAAGATAAAAGCAATGATTTGGGGGGGGGGGGGGGGTTCAGTCCCAATGTTGATTTCTTTTCTCTCTCAGTTGCAGTCATTCTTTTGAACCCTTCTTTGTCTGTGCCTCTGAGCATTACTCTATGGCTTTATGAGTTCCAGTTTTCTTCCATGTCACAAATATTCGTGTCAGTCAAATATAATGATACACGGTAACAAGTGCAGAAGCTTTAGTTTAGTCATAACTGCCACTTGACAAAGACATATTTTTTTTTTTTTGGTGGATTAGGAGAGAAAGCTGGAAGTTGTTTAAGTATAAACAGACAAGTTGCTGCCTGTTTTCTTCTGTATTTGGGACCTTACTTTTGCTTAAAAAACCAATAGGGCCCGAGACATGGAGGCAGTCAGATCTTGACTGCAGAACTCCTAGCTGCGGCACACCATCCCAATTCCCACATCCAGATCAAGAATTGCAAGGGGAGACAATTCATAACGTGGTTATTATGTAAAGCATATGCACAAACCGCGGCATTGTGTACACTGGCATAATTATCGACTGCTGACAATGACAACGCTGGTGCTGAATACGATTAACCTGCAGGCACAGCCAAGAACTATTCTTGTTGCAGAAAGCCCATGTTAAACCTGCCTGCTTGTGAAGCTGTGTTCAGCGCTGCTTTAATTGCACCCATTGCTGACACACACTGTCAATAACAAGCATTTTTGCTGCTGTAGACAAGGGTAAAATGTAAGGATGTTGCAACGAGCCAAAGCTTGAAAGCCCTCACTTAGCTTGTATGCTTGGGATTTAAACTACTGGGGAAACTTTATGTCTCTGGCTATTTATTATTATATACAACATGTTCTTGGAAACCACTCCATATTTAACAGCAGTTAAACCCATCTGCTGCTCTTGAATTTTCGTTTCATTCACAAGCCTGTTTTAAAAGTATTTCTGGACTTATCACCAATGTGCTATCCACTGTTCATTATTCTGTTGTAAGTTGGTAAGAAGAATGACTCAAATTTTAAAAGGAAATTGTAGCGTCCTATATATTTTTTAGCTTTTCATTGAAACTTGCCTTCCCCTCGCTGTCTGATATAATTGAATTTTTTAGTTTAAAAGCAATTATTTGCCACAAAAGTTCATCACCTCATGCTAAATGCTGATTTTAGTGACTTGTAATTGCATATGTGTAAATTCTGCAAAATTCATCTAGTAATTATATCATTGGCATGAGGAACAGACTTGAACCTAGCAATGTGATCACAGACACTGTTCAGTATGTTGAAGTTCCTGTAAGTGCAACAATTTTTCATTGCTTTATTTAAAAACACTACCACGATTTTCTTGATGCATCTCTTCTCCCTATGTTCATGTTTTATTACTGTTACTTGGCACAGCAGTACTTCAGTGCCCTCTGCATGAGATTAACAGGAACTTTGTAGTTCCTTGAGATTTTCTTGAGATTTTCCTCACCTAACGAAGACCATTTTTTTTAAACAGAGAACTTTATTTTCCTCAGTTTTCTTTGTGTGGCTGACTTGTTGTATGATACTGTATCATGTTCTTGTACGAAGATAATTTTTGTTGGTCCAAGGGACTTCCTAGTATTTACTATGTGCCATTTTTTCCCCATGGTGCTAAATTGATCCTTCCTTAATCCACAGATTAACAAGCCTTTCCAGACAGTGATCCAGCTATAGGTGTATATAAACCCTTCTAAAAGTGGAATATTTGAACATGGAAACCAGTTTATCTCTAGTTCTTATTCAAAACTTTGACTAGGTTTTTAAAAGTGAGTTCCTCCAAGTGATCACAACTGCCATAGTAGTTCATAACATTTAAAGTAGTTTGAAACTTGATTCTTTTTCAATGAAAGAGCAGATGTAGATTTAGTATGCAATAAACCCCAAAACTTTATATTTAAAGTATATATTTATACTCAATAGCAACTAGTATCAATGCCTATTAGCAAATAGAAGACCTCCTAAAGAAAAAAAAAAAAGTTGTATTTTTGAAGTGAGCTTCAGTTGTCTAAGATAGGCATCTAGTGCTATTTTAGATTTCCTGCAAGATCTGAGATGTGCATGTGGCTGTCAGAAATGACAGAGAGAAACCCATACCCTTCTGAAGCAGCAACTGGAGAAAAAATGATACCTTAGTGCATCTAATGACACAAGACAACTCTATCTGGGAAACTCAATCTCACCTTTAGGGTTGCCACATTTGTAACATACACTATGATGCCTATGAAGAATGCTGTTATGAATACTACCTCACTTGCATGCGAGTAGAGTTTATTCACGAGCCTATTTTTACAAAGAGGATTACATCTTTACATTGTATATCCACTTGATGCCATTCATACAATCTTAGTTTGAAAGCAAGTATATAAATATATAAATTTATTTATTTATTTATTTAAAATGAGCAGAGAGGAATGTGCCTTTTGCTGTTAGCTGGCTATTAATCATCTGGTTCCCAATTAAAATTCCTTAAATTAATAGGGAACAAACTTGCTATGGATGAAAGCTGTGAAGTCATAGTATGTACGACTGGAAAGGATTTGTTTCGGTGTTCCAGCACCCTAGCAGTTAGAGGCTTTTTTCACAGCAGGAAATTTAGGACGATTTCTCTGGATTCTGTCTCCAGTGGAGACAGCTGATCACTAACCCCATGTAATAGCCTTTTTTCAGTCTTCCCTAGGTTGTGATTTCTGAATCCCTCATCGCTCTTTTTCCTCTCCTGTCGATTTCCTTTGCTTTTTTCAGCACCTGTCTTAAGCTGTGGCCTCAAAATGATACAGTTCTGCTGGTGTCTCATCATCAATGATTATAGCACAATAGTTATAACCCATGTCCTTATACACAGCAATCATTCATAGTTTGAAGGAAGGCCCTTTTGCAACAGAACCTTACTCTTGGCTCCTCTTTAGTTAATGATCTCCACATAGATGTTCCTCACTCTGATTTTTTGCGTTTGATGTTTCCTCCCTCAGACTACTGCTTTCTGCTCTGTGAGCATTTCTTCTATCTGTGTTTATGAAATGACACATTTCTTTTCAAAAGTCTCCAGAACCAAATCCACAAACTAAACCACATATACGCAGAAACTTGCTGTGGTCAAAATGCAACAACCCTGGTAGACTTGTCCATTAAATGCCTTCCAGTCACTCCTGGTAGGCTTGGTCCTGATGTGTGGGAATCCATGGCCACTCATTACACTGTAAGAGAAGTTACTCCAGATTTTTTCACATTAAAAAAATCCTGTCCATATGAGCTCGACTGAATATTCAGACCTCAACACATCCCACTGCAGAGAGGTGGGAATGCATCCTCCTAAGAGTGACTGAGTGCATTTAAGCCCTGAACCATTCCCAGGAGTTATCCACGTTTCAAAGGAGACTGCTTCTAGCTGACAGATCTAAATTCCCGAAATTTGACAGCATAAATATAAGCCTCAGTTTTTAAGAATACTGTTGTATGACAGCAGTAATGCTGTAAAGCAGAGATAGAAGTCCCCTTTCCTTAGACTAAACATTTAAAAATATTATTCTCTGAAGTTTTTGACAATTAGTAGCCATTCTTCACACCAACAGCGTCTCAAGATTTTCCTGAATGACTTGTTAGCCAAGTCTTTTATGCTTGCTGGTAAAAAAAGACTTAATCTTGCAGGTGAGAGTGAAAAAGTGCTGATGTTTTATCCTTTTTGTTTTTAAAAAGTTGTATTCTTTAGTAATATAGAAACAAAAAGTCTCTAAAGTAACATAGTACAAGGTGAGGGTCAGCATATTACATAAATATCATAACAAATACGGACTTTGTAAAAATGCTTTTCAGTACCTTAGGTATTAAACATTCTGTTAAAAAAGCTATTGGATGCATAGCTACAGACATAGTAGTTTTGCTATTAACAAAAACCTTGCGGCAGAAGTCTCCGTTGTTTGTTAAGAACCCATATGTTTTCTACAACGGCATTGACTCATGCCTAGGCAAGAGCCTGAATTCATTGCAGATTTTTCGTTTCACAAAAAATGAAGTCTGGTGTTCATTAAAAGCAAATGTATAATCTGCTACTGTTAAAACTTCACAATTTCATAGTGATAATTAGAGTGGGTTTTAAAATTGAGAAGTAACGGGGTTATTCCTAATTTTAGCTAGAAAGAGGTGGACTGTCAAGAGACTATTTATTCCTTATAGCCTTGATTTGCTAATAATTACTTGAGATTGGTAGATGTTGCATACTAAAAATAAACTGAAACATAGTAGTACAGTGTTAATTCATGTAAAATATATGTCCCTTGCTTGTTATTCCTTGAAGGATAAATAGCTATTCCATAGATATTTATGCGCTCACATTTTAAATATTATATAATATAATGCCCTTTCATTTTCGTTAAAAAGCCTCTGGGCAATTCAGCATGTATTCACACCAATTTACAGCTTGAAGGGAATAAATGGCATGCCAGATTATTTCCCAAAGCAGTTATAGCAAAAATGAGCCCCCAGCCCCCCAAAAAACAACCTGGGAAGCAAAACCACACAACCATATGCAAACACAATGAAAAATCTGAGTTTGGAACGTGTCCTGAGTAGATGTCTCTATGTACTTCCAGAAAGGCCAAGAGGAAGAAAATCCCACAGGTAGAGGCCTCCAGCTGGGACCTTTTCCTGAAATGGAATGGACTAATGCACAGGTGAGAGTAGTGAATTTAGCTGTGAGAAATAAGTGAGGAAAGGAAATAGTTTCTGGATTGATGCTTCATAGTTTTGCCAGTTTTTCTCACCAATGTTCCCCTAGACTCAAAAGCACCTGTTTTGAGTTAAAAAAAATAATTGTGTGAATGTTTCAATAATTGCCAAGATGCTGTGGCATATAAGAACCTTCAGCTACATACCGATCAAACTGAAAACAATTTGGTTTATTAGGAAAAAAATTTGGCCTTTTAGGAAAACAATTTGGCCTTACCTGACTTATGACATCTGAACAAGTCAATGGTATTGCCGTGGTAGTCAATGGAGAGACTCTTCCCGAACGCAGTTCTTCTAACCTGTTTTGGACGCCTCCTCTAGAGGGAGGTGGATTGTGTCCTGAAAATGATTGTCTCTCTCCATTGTCTAGACACTCTTTATGATCAAGTAACTTAGACGTAAACATCTAGACTTTAGATATCTCATGTGGTCAGGAAAATTTCACCTTTATCTTTTTGAAATTTCTTTTTATTTTCTGTTGGCCTTGCAGAGATCCAGTTAATCTCTGAGGTGTAACAGACAGGACCAATCTGGGATATCGGACAGGCAGATTAAGTGTATTTATGGTGAATAGTGCTCCTATCACAGACCTGAGGAGCCTGACAGACAAGAACATTGCTGAAGTTGTTTGTGGTTTGTTTGGTTGGTTTTTTTTTTATCAAAGAGATTTTTCGATAGAGGAATTGTCATTGAAACTAGTACTATAACAAAACTCCAAATCAAACAAAAATGCCTGTACCTCTATTGCACCAGAATACTAACCACCAGAAATTTCTGTTATCAAAATATTCAGTTTAGTTTATGTTGCATTTGTGTTCTCAGTTTTCAGTGTATGACCTCCTGCCATTATGATAATAGATGTGTGAGAAACTTGATATTTTGGTTGTTTGCCAGCTGAGTCCTTTGCAATCTCAGGAGGAAAAGAAGGCAGTTTAAGATATCAGGATAATGCACACTAATGGGATATTTCTGGTAAAAGTAGTCTAAAGTGATATATTGTTGATGTCCAAATTGCTATCCTTTGATTTCAGAGTTAACAAGACACTGGGATAAATAGGGCAGATGACAATTCTGAGTGACCCTTGCACAGCTCTCTGCCAGCAGGACATTAATTTATAATGGCTTAGGATGCCTAGGTAATTTTCCTCAATTTAAGGGCCAAAAACATGTGGTGCTTAAGGTGGCAATCCTGGATGAATTGAGTGGCAAGTATAATAGATAAGAACTCTTGCAAATATATAGCTGGACACTCAAGTTCTGCCTCCTAAGATTTTCAAAAAGGTTTAATGAAGCTTAATTCTTAGTTTATTTTGGATGCACATAACTAATTTTTGCTGCTTTTTTGTAGCACTCAAAAGAAGGAGAAATAAAGCTAGTCAATCACTGTTTAATTGTGTCATTTATTCATACAAAGATGAACAAAAACTCATACCTCTTCAATACTGAGTGGCACGCAGTAGGAGGGAAGTGCTGTTTGCTCCTTAACAAGCCCATATGGTGGTAGGAGATCCAGTGTCCCTACTATGCAAACAGCACTGAATCTTTAAAAGCATGTTAAACAACATCTGCCAGTGATAAAATAAGTAAATCAGAAAGCTCATTGCTTGATAACTTTCACCTAAGAACCTTAAAAAAGGAGGCTGAATAGATCTGTTGGAAATTTTTTTAAAATTCTAGAGATGGAGTGTGAGTATCATGCTATTATTTTTATCTTTAAAAAAAAAAAAATAATGCTGCAGAGCAGGTTAGCTATATGTCAGCCCTGGAAAAAAATATTGGAAAGATTTATGAGGTTTTAGCTAAAAAAGCAAACATACAAATAAATTAATGGCAGGAATAAATTAATTATAGCCAGCATAGTTTTAAAGCAAAGCAATTATGTTAGATAAACTTCAGTGTGAAATGTGAATTTGCTTGATGAATGGTCCTAGGTGGTGTTTAGGCTTTTGTAAGGCATTTGGTTTAATTTTACATTGTCTCTGGTATAAATAAATAACAGTATACTTTATCAAAATAATGTTTCTTAAGGACTGATTAGCTGACATCTCAAAGTACTAATCAATGAAAAATGAACCTTTCATGGAAATTTTGAAGGACAGTCTTCCACAATTTAGAGTTGGATGTGGACAACATATTTCAATATTTTCATAAATCATATGGAAGGCGGCATGAATTCTTGGATGGTAAAATTTGCAGATGCAAATACAGAAAAAGTAGAACACCAAAAGAGGGCACAACAGTCAGAGCCATCCAGTTACGGTCTAGCCTGGTAAGCAGAGGCCACTCAAACAAAATTATTATTCCCTAGAAGAGAAGTCTTACACAGCAGGAAGGAAGCAGTGTCAGCCATACATACACGCAGGGGACCCCTACAGTGGAAATAAGTGACACTAAGAAGGTTCCAGAGGAAAGAATAGACAACTCAGCAGGGCTTGTACTATGAACTTTGAATGTTTGGAAAAAAAAAAAAGAAAAAGACTAAAAGTTAAGAATAAGGAGGTGGTTTTATTTGTATGTGCAACAACAGTGAGGTTATGCCAAGTTTTGGAGTCTATACTTTTAAAAGATATTAAATATATATAAAGAAAGAGAAAAGAGACTAGAGTGGAGAAAATATCTTCCAGAGAGACATGACTTAATGACAGTGTATTCCTGCGGGGAGACTGAGAAAAAGAGGATTCTTCAGAGTAGCAGAGAAAAGCAGAATGCGTACCAGGGTGAAAGCAAAAAAATGCTGGGCAACTGTTTTTAGCTGTGAGAAAATAGGGCAAACTATCAAGGGAAGAGGTAGATCTCAATCTCGTTATGTTTTCCAGATTAGAAGATTTTCTGAAATAGATACGCACACTTTAGTTTAAGAAAAGATATTGTTGTCAGTGTTATGTGCTGCCGTACATTAGGCTAACCTCAATGATCTAATAATACTTTCTGCCTTAAACCCTGAATCTTTTAGGCGCCTGTTCTCTGCTCCAGCACAGTCAGCAAAAACTTTTTCAATACAGGAATGTGGAATTAAATGATATAGTTGAGGGAGATTCAACTCATATAACTAATGCAATTTATTACCTTCTTCCCCAGTCGCTAGTTCAAATGAAAAAATGTGGAGCTGTATCACTTGGTCTAATGAGAGCTTTTACTTCCTTTTCACTTCCTTCCCACGGATGAATGGATGTTAGCACTGCTTTTCTCATTTTACATTTTGCTTGGCCTGAGATTTGCAACTTGCATTTTAATGCAAGCGTGAATCAATCAGACTGTACGTAGAAGGTAAAGGCTTGCTACATGAAGCTACCTTTTGAAATTTCAGTAGAAGTAATTGCTGTTGGCTGCATACCTGAAGAGGCTTCTCACAAAAAATTACACCTGTATTCATTGTCATCCACACTTCTGTTATTTTTTTCCCAGGGAAAAAAAAATCACAATATGTTATGAGGTCCTTAGGTTCACTTTATTGTGCTTTTGTTGTAGATATGTCCTTTTTTTGTCTTTTTTTTTTTTTTTTAACTCCATAATACACCACATCATATAAAGAGGTCAGTGCAGCCATCTCCTGGCCTACAAGTGTGGAAGATGAAGTTTGAATCCTCGCAAGATCACTGATTTCTGAATTAATTTTCCTTCATTGATTTGTAATCTGGAGTAGTGAAATTTTGACTAAAACAGTAAGGCTTGGTTGAGAGGGTTTGATGTTGTTTCATTGTTGTGTGACCATCTGCCATCTACATCTCACTGATATTTCGTATAACTAGTTGAAGATCGGGTGGCCTTTAAAACGAGATTCTAGGCTTAAGATATGTTCTTTCAATTCCTGGCTTTGCAACTAGTCTCTTGAGTCATCTTGGGCAGCTTGCTGCATTCTCTTTGCCTTTGTTTTCTTAATTGTGAAAGAGGGATAACATTTTCCTTTCTTTTGAAAAGTGCTTTGAGAAGTATCATACCGCCTGAAAAGTCTTTAGACTTTTCCCATCTATTTTATATATAACTAATTCATTATTATTCAACCATTACACATATTCTCAGAGCAGTGAATGACATGTTCTCATACAATAACATTTAGAACTTTTAGGGGTAAGAAGAAACTGAGACCCTCTAGTCTACAAGTCTGTAGGTGCACTGATCAACCCCTTGAGAAAGTATAATTAAAATTAGCTTTGTTTTGAATCCCCACTACACCCCATTATAGCATTTCCTTTCTAGCTCCCTGCTTTGACTGCACCTAAAATGAACTACCTTCACTTATTCCTACCTTTGCTTCTAATTACCTTAAATCATTCACTGGGAAAAAGTGACTCTCATCTTCAGTTAGGCAAGGATGGAATGGTCCATTGCTCAATTGAGAAGTATAAAAAAAAAAAACACCAAACCCACAAAAAACTAACAAAACTTCATGGTTTTTGTTCCATTCATCAGCAAAATCTGTCTTAATGTCTGAACAGAATTCAGTGGCTAGGTAAGGAGGGGTCTAAGACTTTGGTCAAAATGTGTGGAACTGTTGAGTAATGGTTTATGTCTGTTGACTCCTGTTTTACAAGATTATAAACTCTCTGAAACTTGGTCACTCCATTTTTAACTTCTGGATTTGCTGAAAGCTTTCACCAGTGGAAGTTCAGTCCTTAACACTAACACTGAGATATAGCGATGGATATAGGGTTATTCAGAAGTTGACATTCTTTGCATAATCTTAACTTTTCAACTGGGAAAAGGGGAACTGAGCTCCTGTACTCCTCACTGTAATGTGAAAAATGCAGTAGAGAACATAGGCAGAGTTTGAGTCTCAAAACATGATTGCATTAAAGTGGAATTTCTCTGACGTACACATGCACTTCCTTTGTGTACTTGAGAACACATTTGTTAACTAGCATAGCTATTTAGCTTTTTCCCCTGCAAAGTTTTCCGAAATTAGTCTTTGCTGCTGCCTATATACCCCTATAGAGTTATCAACTCACTTCTTTGTGAAGAATTTTTGTTTCGAAAATATTGCATGGGTATCGCGAGGTCTAATTTTGCCTGCAGTGCCTTTTATTATTTATGATTACTTATGAGTAGTAGAAGAGTTGAGGTGCACTTTATAAATTTATTTTCCCTTTTCTTATGGTGTCAGTTGATGTTCCCTTGTGGTGTCTCTCATGGACTTTGTCAGATACTGCTCAGGCAATGCAGCTTACCGCCGCTATGTAGTTGGCCTTCCAACCCCACAAGCTGACCAGAAGAATTTGCTTCCCCTCCCATTCAAGCAAATGATAAAACTTCAAATGACTTAAATGAATCTAAAATATTGTCCACTGTTTCTAGATGAACACACACAAAGGTAGACAACAATTGAGAGTCTTTATTACCAAAGATCTTTTGTCTGGCTTGAATGCTGCTGAAAACTGTCTTCGTTGTTAAGAAACAGGAAATTATTGGTATTAAAAAGGGACACTATTTGTGGGCAACTCTTTCAAAATGAAAGTATTTAAATTGTTGGGTGGCTTCTGTTAACAGTCATAATTCATATTTCTTATAATATTAGAAAAGTAATTAGGTAAACTGTCTGCAGTGACCCCTGCAGATACATTTTATCTGAAATTATTTATTTCTGTATTCAACTTCCCGGCATAGAAGAGTGTTCACTAGAGCTTCCAGTTACCAAAACTGAACCCTAGAGTCTTAAACAATCTTACATCTCATTTGCAATCAGCAGCAAAGGTAACTGCTGGTTTTAATCCTCAATTAATTCTCACATACTTTCCATCAGAGGTCTAATATTCATATCCAGATAATGTAAAATAAAACTGAACATATAGATAGTAGTTTTGCTCCACAAAGCTGAGGAAAATAGCAGTAATATCAGTATTCTGTATTGCTTGCCCTTGTTATATGGGGTAAAGTGAGTGCTGGAGCTTGAAATGAGTTTTTAAACTAGTTATTCTTGATTTTTTTTTCACTCCTGTGATGTAATGCTGTGTGGGTTGTTTAATTTACAGCAACAAAATGATTTGGGGTTAAATGTTACAGAGGCAATGAAGAGGTTGTTCTGCTTTTAATTGATGCTGTGACCTACATTGTTCCCCAAGGCACCACAGAAATTTTTCAGAAAACTCTCCTGTTAATTATAATTGTACTCTATGGTACTGGGTCAGTTGTCATTTCCATTATATAAACTTTAAAAACTTGGGGGTTTTAGTTCAGTTATTTTAAATCACATTAGGTAAGGATATGCCATTGAGGATGGTAGCTCAGATATGACTGTTTCCTGACATGATGGTGGTTTCAGTCTCACAGTGCCTTCTGTACAAAACCCTGGAAATTTTGAGGGCTCCAAGAAGTACCTGTGCAGTTGCTGAAGGCACGTCCTGCATTCTTGAGAAACGAAGCCAAAAGTGCTGAATATTTGGGTCAACTTAAATTCCCATAGCCTTCTGTAGAGCAAATGTGTGGTCCTGACCATCCGCTAACCCCAGTTTCTGGAGTAAACCCTAACCTCACTGCACTGCTGAATAAATTCCGTATTTCCTCCCAGGGGATACCACATCCATTCCTGTGTCCTGTGGTCCCTATACCATCCACCTCATGGAAACAGTGTATATTGGTAACTTGGATGAAAGATGGCTTAGATTAGTGTAAAGAAGTCAGTCCTTCTTAAGGAAGAGGAAATTTATTCCTCATCCTGAGCCAGTAAAACTTAAGAGTTGCCAGACATAAAGTATAGACCCTCTGCATTCCCATTCTCAGATAGAGAAGCTTCTGTGGTCAAGATATAATGTCAGACTGTTCTTAACTTCCTTGAGAGGTTTCTTTTTCCCTCATGACAGACATAATTTTTTTATTTATTTTTTTAAATATTGGTTTACTCTGGATGGAGCTAAAGTATAATTAGCTCTGTTATAACCTACCTACTTGAAACATCTAGGATTTCTTGAATACTTAGGGATAAAGTCGACTTAGGCTAGATAAGCAACTAGCTATCATGAGATCTACAAGTGCTTCCCAAGTCTGAAAGACTGACCCAGTGCTTCCAAGAATAAAAAAAGCAGCAATCTTTGTAATGTTGTCAGTTACTAGACAATCTTTAAATTATTGCATGAAGTCACCATTACACAGCAGTAAGGAGCTGAAAAACTCAGCTTCTGAAAGCTTCAGAAGCCTGAAGTCATAATCTGAATTCACTGCCACCTCAGATCTTTTCAAAATTTTGCAACTAAGGGTAATTTTCCATTAAGAAACATAAGTAAGTGCTTATATTGCTTCTGGAGACAATATCCTGATTAAATACTTTAAAATATTATTATTTATGAAAGTTAGAAAGTTGAAATATCCCTGACCGTTGGGAATGACTGACGTAATTCTTTTAGCTCTGAGCATAAATTCAGAAATTAGTCATAATTCAACTTGTAGCTTAAGGTAAAATAGTTATTGCAATGGAAAAATCTTTCTGAAAAAGAAGGATACTATATCTTAAAGTGTACTATTTGCCTTTACTCTACATTGATGCCTGCTGCCTCAGTAAACTGTCCTACTTAGTTTTTTAATTTATTCAATCTCCAACTGAGGGATTGAAATAATTTTTCTCTTTGCTTCATAACTGCAAATCTTCACCAATTCAGAAAAGCACAAAGAATGTTGCAAAATATGAGCTCTATAAACAAATGTCTTTAATTTTATTGGTAATACATGCTCTTTCTGTAGATAGCTGTGGTGTGTTGACCCTGGCTGGGGGCCAGGTGCCCACCAGAGCCACTCTATGACTGTCCATCCTTAACTAGATGGGAGAAAAGGTGCAATGAAAAGCTTATGGGTCAAGATAAGGATAGGGAGAGATCATTCTAATTATCGTCACGAGCAAAACAGACTGAACTTAGAGAGGAAATTCATCTGATTTATTACTAAGCAAAACAGAGTAGAGGAATGAGAAATAAAATCAAATCTTAAAACACCTCCCCCCACCCCTCCCATCTTCCTGGGCTCTACTTCACTCCCGGCTTCAACCTCCGCCCCCCTCAGCGGCACAGGGGGACGGGGAATGGGGGTTACGGTCAGTTCATCACACGGTGTTTCTGCCGCTTCTTCATCCTCAGGGGGAGGACTCCTCTCATCATTCCCCTGCTCCAACGTGGGGTTCCTCTCACGGGAGACAGTCCTTCACGACCTTCTCCAGCGTGAGTCCTTCCCATGGGCTACAGTCCTTCACAAACTGCTCCAGCATGGTCTCTTCCATGGGGTGCAGACCTTCAGGAACAGACTGCTCCAGTGTGGGGTCCCCCACGGGATCACAAGTCCTGCCAGCAAACCTGCTCTGGCGTGGGCTCCTCTCTCCATGGGGCCACAGGTCCTGCCAGGAGCTTGCTCCAGCGTGGGCTTCCCACGGGGCCACAGCCTCCTTCAGGTGCCTCCACCTGCTCCGGCCTGGGGTCCTCCACGGGCTGCAGGTGGAATCTCTACACCCCTTCATCCTTCCTCCACGGGCTGCAGGGGGACAGCCTGCTTCACCATGGTCTTCACCACGGGCTGCAGGGGGATCTCTGCTCTGGTGCCTGGAGCACCTCCTCCCCCTCCTTCTGCACTGACCTTGGTGTCTGCAGAGTTTCTTACATCTTCTCACTCCTCTCTCTGGCTGCAAAAGCGCTCTCTGTTTGTTTTCCTTCTTAAATCTGTTATCACAGAGGTGCTGATTGGCTTGGCCTTGGCCAGCAGCGGGTCCGTCTTGGAGCCGGCTGGCATTGGCTCTGTCAGACACAGGGGAAGCTTCTAGCAGCTTCTCACAGAAGCCACCCCTGTAGCCCACCCCCGCTACCAAAACCTTGGCAGACAAACCCAATACAATAGCCCAAAGCCTTTTTATTTTTTTATATAAACTGTTTATAGGAGGTTTACAGCTTCAAGTGCAATTTTTTTTGTGTGTTATTTGAAAAAGCATTTCCCAGGGTAAAAGTGATCATGATAAAACTATACCTTTACAGTAGAGAGTTGTGTTTCATGGAATGTCATATCAAATTGTACTTTTTTCTTTCCTGGTACAATAGAGAAATGTAGAACTTTTCATTACATGAAGTTACTATGTCTCTGAGAAGAAAATGTTTGGTTTAATTTTTTTCTTGATCTTAGACTCTGGATAAAAACCATTTTTATTCTGACTCTTTATTTAGTCAAGTACTTAAAAGAGATATAGGAATTAGTAGACAATTTGGAGACTTTTAGAGAACAAAACCAGGTTAAAACAAAAAATTAACTGATTAACTCACCTGGCTTCAGCTTCTACGATGGGAGACTTTTTTCTACAACGATTTTTGCACCCAACCCTTGGTAACAAAAAGCAGCACTTTTATTTTGTTGGGAATAAAATGATTGCTCTTGCTTAAAACCCCCCCCCCCCCCCGCATTGTTACAGATTGCATTACAAATGAGAAATGACTGAGTTTAGTTTAGTCTGTAGCTAAAGCTTGTAGAAATTTCAGACATCAAGAAGCAGTTGAATCCTATAAACACAGACAATTAATATAGCTTTTAATGTTCAGCATCCTGAATGGGAGCCAAACACACTCTTTATTCCAAGTCTATTTAATAAAAATAAAGAAGTAGTTCAATTGTCTAATTCAAACAGAGAAAACCCAGACAATTAAGAAAATTATACTTTTACTATAGTTTGGTTATCTACAAAGCAGTGTATATTGTTGAGAGATGGAATACATATAGCTTCTTTACTATGTAAACCTTCAGTACTGCTGCAGGTTTTAATTTTCAGTGAATGAGTCGGCTTACATCTTCCCACACGCATATTAAATTGTAACGTGTTCTCCTTATCTAAGAACAGTTATAGCTCACTTTGGCCACGGGTATCTGAAAATTGCAGGTGTTGTTTTGACAGATAAAACTTCTCACAGTTACATATTTATAACCTTACAGATGCAAACAAAACACAGCTCATTCTTCATTTCTGTCCCATATTCAAAGGGTTTCTGTCCCTTCAGGTTATCTCTGAAGGTCTCCATCCCTTTAGAAATATGCAATTCAACTCATTAAACTAAATTTACAGTGACCAGATTCTTCAATAGTGCTTAGAGGTTCTGTCAAAAGAATTTTTCTTTGCCTAAATTGTCCTTCATCTCAAACTCCACAGAACTTCTGGATCCCAAATTTTCAAAGGCCTCTTTGCAAGTTTCTAAAATAATAAGGGCCTGAAATTGTTTCCAAAAAAATATAGGCCCTGAGCCACCTGCTTTAACTTTGAAGTTAGTTCTACTTTGAGAAGGAGTTGGACTATAGGTCACTTCCAGCCAAATTGTAATTCTATAATTCTATGATTTTGTGACTTTCACTGAAATTAAATAGGGATTGATTTTGAAAAATGAAAATGTAGACTAAGAACTAACATTATAGACATTTAGATTTGAAAATCCCAGTCCCTCTTTCCTAGCCACACATCTGTCACTCGTAATGTTTAGTCCAGCTTTTCCTTTCCTCTGTTTCGTTTCCACTCCTGCAGTGCTAAGCTGTTTTTTTTTCTGGTAACTTTGAAATATTTGGCCATTTCTTCACCTTATCTTGCCAAGTCCCTGATGGCAAAACTGCACAACAAACTTTTTATATTGTAACGATGTCGCTTTCAGGTATTATTTATGCAACAAAATGAAAGAATTGGAGTAAACTTTGATGAAATATCTTTTCTGATATAATCTGCATTTACAGTTCAGGTAAATGAATCCTTTTGTGAAATCTTAAAATCTGAGCAAGAACTTGTAAAAAAAATAACTATTTTTTTCAAGCAATTAAGGAGGTCTGCATTACTCAGTGCTAACAAAGTGTGCAAAATCAACCCCTTCTTTCACAGATTTTTTTCCCTGCTATCTTTATAACTGTTGTGAAAACTGAGAACTAGAGTGTAAGGCAATAGTGCCATAAAAACACAGAACAAAAAGACAGACCCTCTCCCAAATAGTTTCCAAATTAATTAGAGGAAAAAAAAATAAATAGATGAAGTAGGATAGAAGAGGTACCAAAAAATATTAAGACAGCATCAACTACTGATAGCTTTTAATTAATTATTACTCCAAAGAAGGTTGATAAAGAAACAGCTTTGTGGGATGTTTCATTGTCAGATTTCAAGTGCCATTGCTGGGAACCTGGTGAGAAACTGAACTTGCACAAGATCCAGTTTTACTCTTGTTTTTGGAAAAGCTCTAAGCCCTTGGAACATGCAAAAAGAGTAGGTGTTCACTTACAGAAGGGGTCCAAAAGTACATACTGGAAGAGTCTACAAGGGCGTTTTCACATGATCTTATTCTACCAGATGCTTTGGGACAAAAGGGATAAAACTTCTTGCCTGACCATTCTGAAGAATTTAACACTATTTTTACCTCTGCAACACAACCTTATGGTTGTGCTCCCCAGGCCCAGAGGTGGTGCACCAGCCAGAAACTCAGGGGTTAAGTGCTAGCCACATATTTTTTAAGTTCTCATACTTCTGTCAATAACTATTTTTCATTTCTTCTGCAGATATATTAACAGGGTTTTCACAAGGCCATTTCAAGCAGCAATGAGGAAAAAAGCTAGATCTGTAATAAATGGCTAAATCTTACTCATTCTTCCTGTGTAATGGAAGGAAAGGAGAACTGTAATTTGGTTGGAGTCTGGTATCAGCAGGTAGAAATTTTACCTATATTTACAGAGTATAAAACCCTTCCTATGACTTTTGAAACCACCAGATGACTTCTTGAGTCCTGAGTCAAGATATTTGGGTTTTTTTAATCTTTTGAGGATTTAATATTTGCTGCCCTTCTTCCAATAATACAGCAGTTTAGGTAATTGCTGAGCAAATTCCAAAATTGTTCTATGAATGTCAGCATTTGCCTGCTTCGGCTGCTGGGAGGTACTTTTTGAATGAGTAGATGATCTTAAAGAGTGAAACCTCTCTTCTTAGCTTAGCTTTCTGATAGCGCTGCCAACTTTTTTTTCCCTGATCTGTATGTCTGTTGGCAAAGAAGATGACTTGGGATGAGAGAGTGACAATGGGTATATTGGGGCAGAAGACAATACGGAGAGATTGATGAAAAATTATAGAGGCATAAGTTAAAAGGCCCTAGAGAGAGGCACTGTATGGGGAAGAGTAAATCTGAAAAATGTGACAAAGAAATATATGGATATGGAGGGAAAGGAAGAAGAAAAAACTATTAATAAATTTCCTGTGGAATGGGTGTCTGCTGGTAACTGACTAGAGGATATATAACGTTAACTATTTAAAGTTCCTTTTCTCTTGCTTTCTTAGTTTTATGTTGACTATATTTCATATAAATGCAACAATAATCTGCAGCAAGGCTAAGACTGAGCCACATCTAAATCCATAGAGTAGTTTTTATTCTTTAACATGGGAAAAACTCTAGAGAAAGAGGTGGACTGAGTTTTGTTATTGTCTTAGAGCAGATGACACCAGCAAATTCACATAAAATGCAAGTTTGAAAAGTCAAGTATTATATTATCTAGTAAAGTGATAGTCTATATTATTATATTATCTATCTATATTATCTATCAGGTTATCTGAAAAACAGGACTTTACATGGCAACTGTGTATAAAATCATAATAGTTTCTTTGCAGTTGTGGTGGTATTTGAGACCCATGACTTCAGAATCAGTTAATATTAAAAAGACTATGAAAATAAAACTTAAGTTACATTGAGCTATTGTTCATAAACACACTGCTATTTTTGTCCTAGAAATTAATTGGGTGATATGGCACAAAGAGGCCCCATAATCTGCAGCAAAACATATATATTTTTATCCTGGCTTAATGTTTAGGGTATTAGGCAAGCAGAAATTTTCTGTGCCCTGGAGTTGTGTGTGTTGTATAATTTATCCTACCTGTAGATCTGTCTTCATATGATGTAACTAGTTTTGTTGGTCTTTTTTAATATTCTTTGTTTGATGTTTTTTCAAATAATGAATTACTCAGGATAAAAAGTAGGCTTTATAAGTGGAGGCTCAACAGGTTCTTGCAAAGGGACTGTTTCTGAAAAATCAATATACTGGACATTTTTACTGTTTCTGCTGTTCTATGAATTTTCCGATCTCATAAAACAGATTGCCGTCTAATGATAAACATGACCAGGCATCTGATATTGCGGTTAAATAAGCCAAATAATTCATTATCCGAGCAACTCTCTGTGGTTCTTTGTAACAGTGGATTGAAGAACTCAAAACTGATCTAATTCCTATCTTTAAGAGTACATGAGAACTCATGCCCTTGACATCAACTTTTTTCTTTTCAGTGGGACTGGTTTCAGTGCCCAGGCTATGCCAAATGTAAGGAAACAGGCTATTGCAATATATTCTTAGATTGCTACAAATAAATATGTTTTAACTTTTAAAAACAAACTCTAGGATAGAATAGCTTGAAGGTCTATCATTTAGCATTTGGCTTGTAAGGCAAATATTTAAAATAAAACACAGCTTTGGAATAATGCTCCATAGTATACTGTCCTGCAGGCATTAGTAGGAAGTTAAGAGATGTCACATAAATAGCACCAGAATTTCTTGCATTTGGTGTGATTGAATGGGCTGGAATATTCCGTATTAAAACCAAAGGGTTTATAGCTGCATAATATATTCACAAACCAGCTAAATTATTTGCTCGAATAATTTGATCAGTTATTTGGGGGTTTTTTTCCCCTTTTTTTTTCTTTGGCTTTTAGATGCAGGTGCCTGTGACTTTCCATGTGCAATATCAGGCCAAAGTTCTTAGGAGTGGAGAGAAATATGTATCCTCACAGGCTTGCAGAGCGTGGTTCAGAGACACTCCTAAGTTAAGCTGTCTCTTTTTGTTGAGTACACAGAGATTGGCTGTTTCTATAAGACAAATCAGTATATAACCTCATGGTGGTAAAGGAGTTGCTTAGTTCAGCATATTTATTCTGTTGGGAGAGGGCAAATTTGGGGTTCAGTCCTCTACTGTCTTTACTTGAGACAGTCACCTGATGAAAGGAGAAATAATGCAGAATAGCTCAGAGCCTTTTACTGATGAGATTTCTGTTAAAAAAAAAAAAAAAAAAAAGAAAATCTATGTTGAAAACTGTGACGCTGTGACCTAAACTTTATCCAATAACCAGTTTTGTGCATTTGAAACTGGCAAACTAAGTGGTTAAAGACTTGATCTTATTAGAACCTAACTAATGTAAATCATCTAATCTGATGCCTGAAACATTTGTCTTGAGCTTGTCATACATCCTTATTACAAGCTTATATTACAGAATTTTTCTGCCACTGTAAGCACTTCATTTACAGAACTGAGAATCTGAAATCAAATGAAGAGTTAAATGGAAATGGAGATGATGGATAAAGGTGTGACAGTCAAGATTACTTGAGCTGTCAGTCTTAGGCTAAACAAAACTCACAGTCCACTTCCAGGTGGAAGAGAAAATGATCGTGCGCTTTCTTGAAAGATGCTTAGCTAAATGTGGCTGTTGACCAACAGTCCTAATCATTGTGAGACCTCTTCGTCTTTCCAGGATATTTGTGAATTTCTGAGCACAAAATGACATCGTGCGTACACAAACCAGTTGTTTATTGTGACTGAGTACCATAAATATGCATTGTGCTATATATAGTGTGCTATATATAGTGTGCTACATATATATATGTGTGTGTGTCCATGCCTAGGGCGTCTGGAGATCTAATGGCATAACAAGGTATGTAGTTCAGAGGAGGGAGATTAAGAAATAACTTGGCAAAAAAGTGAGTCAACTTCATAAAGAAGACATATATTTTCTAATCGGTCATCTTTGTGTTTTTGTATTTCTTACGTGTTTGCTGGGGTTTTTTAAGCAAGGGAATGTGGATGCTTTTCTTACCATAGTGAGAAATATGAAGAGACAAAGTTAAGAGGGAGTTACCTATTGTGCTGCAATTTAAGCTTTTAAGTGCCTACAGCCTGTGTGGGTGCTGGGGTACCAGGAATGTCAAATCAGCTGTCTCGAGGGAATAAAGGGTGACAATAACTGGTTAAATATGAAAACCTGCTTGTAGGAGACACATTGTGAAGTCTGTGTCTCAGTTTTCTTACAGCTCATCATGATGAAAAGTAAAGAGATTTAGGCTTTGGGCAAGTGGTGTCTCATTCTCTTAAAAGGGAATTTAGTTTTAATCCAATTTAATTTTATGAACCTTTGGCTTTAAATCCAGACTTACCAGGTGACAAACATATTTATACATGTAGGAGGGTCCCACAGTTAAAAGCAATATTTTTATGGGTCCTTGGGTATTTGATGTGAAGGAAATAGAAATAGCTTTGTGGGATAAGCACAAATTTTACAAGGTGCCCTAAATTAGGTTCAGCGGAGTGTTGCTGAATACTGCAGCTTTGCTAGTTTAGCCATAAACTGTTCACTTAAAATTAGTCATTGCTGTCACAAAGCTTGAGATTTTCATACTTTACTATGTAGACAGAGATTAAGGACTTCCAATTGATGACTAATTCTAGTCTGGTCATTTGTTTTCATCTTGTATTAATGTGCTGACTTTGGTTGTTCCAAAAAGTCGGTAGAAAATTGCACAGACTTCAATATTTACTTAGGGAATGCTGCATCTCTATTTCTGTACACGTTGCCTTATTAGTTTTTATAAAGAGTATTTTATTTGTCTTTAAAAATAATATTCAGAAAATAGTATGGTGTTAAATATCCCATCCCCAGCTGTGACGTGGAAGGAACCGTGTGACTGTGCCAAAGCCAAAGAGGAGGACAACGCCATGTACAGCACAGCTTTGTAGTAGGTTTGCACTATCGCCCAGCTAAGGGAGCACATTCCCCTCTCCCACCCCTAACTGAGACAAATTGACTCTCCACAGCTTTTTCTTGCCCGCTGGTGTATCTCATTCCATTAGCAGGAGCACAACAGGATTCTGGAGTTATTTTAGCATTGCCACTGTTCAGCTTGGTAAACAAAATATACATTTCACTCTAGTGAGGTGATCAAGAAAACCTGAGTGAAAGCATATTGTGAAAGAGAAGAGGTTAAAAAAAATAATGCTAATTCTAACATCAAATTATATGCTGACGCAGAAAACGAATCAGAGTAAACCATTTCTAGCACTTAAAAGCAGCCAATATAGGGACTGCTAATGAAAATTAGTCTAATAATTTGAAATGCATGCATATCAAATACACATATCCCATGGACTAAAATTTTTTAAGTAAATGGAATTTCTATTGGAAATTCTAATCAGTCTCTTATTAAACATGTTACATTTTCAGTCAGATGCATGCTATTTTATCTATTCCACTGCTCCACTGGTAGACAACATTGTCATCTTCCTCATAAATTACACTTTAGATTTTGATGAAAATATTTTCCCAGAATGAGTATGTTCATTGTGTATCTCGTTATTTGTCTTGAGAGTAAACAGTTTCTCATTTAATTGCATTTGGGTATTGCTGCATTTGCTTGGTTTCAAATACCATAATTAAAATAACACCGGACATTGATTATGACAGACTTATGACTGAAAGTTGTGACAATATCTTACTAATCCCTTTTCTGCTTACTCAGGCAATTGGTATCATTCTGCCTAAATCCTGATATTTACAACGTTGTTGTCAGCTAAATAACACTCAATTTTTACATTGGTTGTAGCTGTACAGATGCCCAGCAGGTTGTGTGTTCTTTTACCAGTATGTTCTCATATTCATATATTCTTTGACACCTCTGTATATACTATAAAATACAGCGAGAGGTATGTGACGGTGTCCAAATTTGTCACAGAATACACGTGTTAATATCCATTAAAATGTTCAAAGAGCAATATTCATCTTAGCCTCCACACTGAGAAGATATCAAAGCAGCTCAGCGGTGTCTTATGAGCAGCTAATTGGAAATTTCTGCTTGCTGTTGGTGTCATTCTGTCCTTTGAGTGAGATTTTGATCAACTACAAAATCTCACCCAGACTTACTATTTCTTTTTAATCCTGGGAAGGAGCTCAGAATGCATCACTTTAGTCTGTGAATGCTGTCTGCTCCTAGTGAAGAAGTTCATAAAAACCACACACTAGCAATTCCCCAAAGGATAAGTCAATTAAAATATATCTAATTTACTTCTGTTGTACATATTGGGTGAACTGATGAAGAGAAATTATTTAATATTCATCTTAGTGAGGATTCGAGATTAAATTAATGATAGAGCTTCGCAGTCTAGTGGCTAGACTGGTTTATGCAATATATCTAAAATTCCATATGGTTCCCTATTCCAAGGCATGGGAATAAAGTATTTACACTTTTCAGATCATTTTCATAGTTGTGGAATGTTCTATCAGCAGCTTCCATCCAGCCTTCAGCCTGTCTAGGCCATTGGTCACCTCAGGATGAAATACTGGAACCTGCTTCCAGTGACGCTGCCAGAAAAACTGGGACTGCTATTCTAACATGGGTATCTCAGGGACATAATACTGAGAAACAGCTGTGGTAATTAATATAACCAAAGTCTCTCATATTTTAGCATATTTAGCATATTTTATATACAATTATTCCATGGGACAAAAGAAATCAAAATATTGAGTCAGATATCCTGACAATATTTCTGAAATTGGACAAAATTTCTTCTCATTTGATATGACCTCTTTATTCCAGTGATATTTCTGAAATTATCTTTAATCTGTGTAAAACACTTTCAGGTGATATTAATGAGAGGATCTTTCTTAATGTACTAGTCAGAGAGAAAGGACATGATACTGCCGAAAGGAAATAAAATGTTGCAAGTAACTGGAAAAGCGAGGAACAGCATGGAAATTAGAAACCAACCTTAATGACTGAAGTCTTCATTATACTAGCTATGATATACTATGTATAATTATAATTGGGAGCATGTATTCCTTCAGATTGTTGTTTGCTTTTGCTGATGTCAAACATTATCCAGATGGTATAGTGCATTTCCTGTAATCACCTCCTTTTTATCTCATGCTTTTCCCGATCTGTGTTCCTTGCAGTGTTTTTCTTTTTTTTCTTTTTTCTTTCTTTTTTTTTTTTTAAAAGATACTACAGTGTCCTTCATTCTTAGTCCTATTGCCATATTTTTCTCTCCATTGAAACTATTTCTTAGTTCATAAATCTAATTTGTCCTTTTTTCTTAAACATGCTTTTTATCTCTGTTTGCTGATTTCAGATTTAATGGCCTGAGTGCTTTAGAAGCAAATATTACTTGTAAAAAATATTGCCTGTTATTGGTATCATTTTCAAATCCTGCAACAGTAAGGATTGTATGCATAAGCTATATATTTCACAAATATGAATTTTCAGGTTTGATGCTATGAATCAACACATTTTTTTATCCCAGCCTAAGAAACACATAATTATCTGCATGCAGTTTGAAGGAGTGATTTTCTGAGAATCAGTGGAAAGAAAAAGTCATCTTAATGAGACCTGATAAGCTACAAAGGAAGAAACTGGTTCCTCTCCTCTTAGTGTCTTAGGCAGTCGATGCAGAGGATGTGACTTGGGTAACAGAGTGGGTAGTGGCATCACCAGAGGAAGAGGTGTTGGGGTTTTGTGCTGGAATGGTTTATCTTTGGAAGCACAGACTGAAGAGCCATGAACTCAGTGTTTACCCTCGGTCTCCTGTCTTTGTAGATTTTCCTTTTTGGTATCCACAAAATAAAGTCTTTATGTTAAAGTTGCAAGATTCCCACTAGCCAATCTCTGTAATGAATACACAATAGAAAAGAATTAACATAGAAAGAAATGCAAGCACACGATTAATCTTATGTATTAACTTCTGTTGTCATTTCCTTTAAAATGAACAATTTTATTATCCATGTGGAATTTCAATCAAACCTGGTTATCTCCTAAATCTCCCTCCATTTCTGTGAGTTAATGCATACTAACAGGTGATGTCATCAGTAGAAAAACTTAGAGAGACATAAGTATATATAGAAAACTTTTCGAGGCACTGAAATCCATCTGAGGAAGACTATAAGCTATTTGAACAGTGCATGTAACATAACAAGAAGTAAAAAATAAGTGAAACTGCCAGGAAAATCAACTGATGAAATTTAAATTTTAAATCAGTATTACCCAGGACACTGGGATTAAAACTCCTAACCTTTCAGAAAATGTGATTCATTTTCTTTTCAGCAATGCTAGTGTCCACAATTATTAACATCGCATCAAGTACCAGTGTAGTACTGATGGTGATGGGGGGAGGTAAGACTTCTACCTACTGAACTGTGATCATCACTTTCTGCATCTCCACGGCAGTTCTTGCAAATCTTCCTTGTCTGATGATCTAACAAGTCTTCTCAGATGCAACCTCAGGAGTTTCCCCAGCTGTCACTGTTCCAGGTGCTCCTTTGCATTTGTGTAGATGATCACATAACCTAGCACTTCTTGTACACCCCCTTCTGTATTCTTCCTTGCAGGTTTTTGCTGTGTTTTTGTTCTCTTCACTCTTTGACACCTGCTGCTAAAGCACCAGTTCGTCGGAGAGCCTGTTTAAATAATTTTGGAAAGAAACATGCTCAGGTGTAAATTCAGGGATTTGGTGTCAGTGGACCTTGTGGCAGAAGTGAAACACAGGCAGTACACAGGTACTTCCCTGGTCTTTATTCTCCACTCATCAATCCCCAGGAAGCAAGACTTGGGGAGCTTAAGGCCAGGAGGGGCTATAAAAGCAGGCTCCTCAAGGAGCCATTACATTTAATCACCTCGGGTTTCCTTAAGCCAACAACTTGCACTGGACTAAAGAACATCTGTACCTCAAAGACTTATATCTCCCTGCAATGCATTCAGTCTTGAAAGGTATCAGGTAACACAGAAGCCCTCACTTCCTTGGGCAGGTGGTTCTGACGGTTGCTCTCCCAGCTATTATCATGTGCCGTGTTTCCAGTGTGAAGCTGTCTGGCAACAGTTTACAGTCAGTAGTTCGTGTTATGGCTTTTTCTACTATATTAAACACTGCATTCAAATCACTTCTCAGTCATCAGATGGAAAGTAAAACAGCTTGGGCTTTTTAGCCTTTTACTGAAAGAAAAAATTTCCCCAGACTTTGAATAATTTCTTTCGTCTCTTTCTTCAGGTCTTGTTTTACAATGTCCTTATTAAAATGTAGAGACTTTAATTTTATGCAGTATCCCTGCACCAGAGTTATGGTGCACTATACTGAAGTAAAATTGCTTCTGTACTGCCCTTTGCTACTAATTGGATCTATTGCTCTTCAGATGGCTGTCTAGGGATTAAGTTAAATTTTTCCAAAGTAAGCATAAAATCGTAGAATCATAGAATGGTTTGGGTTGGAAGGCACCTCAAAGATCATCTAGTTCCAACCCCCCTGCCATGGGCAGGGACACCCTCCACCAGACCAGGCTGCCCAAAGCCCTGTCCAACCTGGCCTTCAACACTTCCAGGGAGGGGACAGCCACAGCATCTCTGGGCAACCTGTGCAAGTGCCTTACCACCCTCACAGGGAAGAATTTCTTCCTAATATCTAAATTGACCCTCCGTCAGCTTAAGGCCATTAACCCCTGTACTGTCACTACCTGCCCTTGTAAACAGTCCCTCTCCAGCTTTCCTGTAGGCCCCTTCAGGTACTGGAAGGCTGCAGTAAGGTCTCCCCAGAGCCTTCTCGTCTCCAGGCTGAACAACCCCAACTCTCTCAGCCTGTTCTCATAGCAGAGGTGCTCCAGCCCTCTGACCATCTTTGTGGCCTCCTCTGGACTCGCTCCAACAGCTCCATGTCCTTCTTATGTTGGGCACCCCAGAGCTAACATAGTACTCCAGGTGGGGTGTCAGGAGAGCAGAGTAGAGGTGGACAATCTCCTCCCTTGACCTGCTGGTCATGCTGCTTTTGATGCAGCCCAGGACACGGTTGGCTTTCTGGTCTGCAAGCACACACTGCTGGCTCATGTTCAATTTCTCATGGTTTTCCTGTTTCATAAACATGGTAGAAGTTTCTATCCATGTCTACCAGAAGCCCTCAATTCTTTCCAGAATCCCTATTATTCAACCCTTCTTTCTGTAGACTTTACATAGTTTCTTTATTTCTAAATATATACCTTATTTGTGATTAAAAAAACCCAAAACTGAATAGGAGTATTTTCAACTAATTTCAAATACTTTCAGTGTCATGAGTCACTTGTATTTTCTTTAGCATCAGTAAAGAGAAATAGGCACTTTTAGGGTGTTACTAATTTGAATTATCATAGTCATCTAAAAGTGCCTATTTCTATCCTTTCACTATAAAAAATAGGTGGCTTTTACAGTGAGGTGACCAGCTCAGATATCCACAAAGTAGGCATTTTTCTTTGGTCAGGTGAATCCTATCCCTTGTGGGGAATGGACCTCTACAGCTCTGCCTTCGGTATTCTCAATCACACCAATTCTTATGTCATCCAAAATTTTTATCATCAGAAGCACTTTTATGTATTTCAAACCATTTAATGAAACGGTTCAGTAGTGCAGGACTTGCTGCTATAGCTACAAATCTACATTAGAGATATTTTCATTCAAATTATGTTACTCCACTGTTGACTACTTTTAATATTTATCGTCTAGCCAGTTCTTTGTCTGTTAAATCTATGCCTTAATGCTATTTAATAGTGCTAATTTTCTATGTGGTGCTCATGTAAAGGCCTTTCAGAAGTCTGTATATTTTACATTTGACAGTTATCTTTGTCAGCCAAAGTGGTATGCTCAACAGTGTAAAAATGAATGAGATCAGGCTTAGCAAGACCTGTTTTCCATAAAATCTAGGGCAAGCATTTAGCAGTAGTTTTCTTTAATTTCTGTTGAACTGAAAACCTCTGGTTTCTGTTGATGTGCCTTTTCTAAATTTCCAGAGAACAACCACATACAACAATATCTTCTTGCAATCCTTCATATGGTTGCTCTGTAGTTTTTTTATATTCCACTATGATATTCCTTACAGATTAACCTGAACATCAGCTGCACACATAATAACATAGAATTTAAAATCAATATGAGACTATTTTATTAGTTGCTTAATATAAGAATAGATAAACTTTCAATTTAGCTGGAAAGTGTGTATGTATGAATTTTAAATAAATTTCCATATAAGTTTAACCGTATTAATGTACATTTTAGAGGTCAATCTCCTTTTTTATTTTCCCCCATTTGAAAGGCTGACACATAATAATCATCAGCCATACTTCTCTATTAAAATCATGGACCAGATCAGCTGTTCAGATTATCTTTCTGACCAGAAGGTGTACAAAGTTTCTTTTGCTTACTTGAAAAAGTGGTATTTGTAAAGAAGATACATATCTTAGTCATGACTATCAGGTCTTCCAGTAGAATGGATTATAGTGCTCGAAACATTGTGTGTGAACCACATTAAGATGTAAAACTGCTGTTGTAACTAATAGTATTCTTACTCTCAAGTTCTCTATAAAATATTTTCAATGCCTGGTATATAAAAATATATTTTGTCCTTTTTCTCAGAGCTGCCAAGGACAGCAGCTTCACTTTTTCTGTTCTAATAGTCCGGGTGACATTGGAGTCAAAGCAGCAACTGATAATAACCGGATGAAGCCATCCAGAATAGCCATCTCTCATCCAGACTTCCAACTTGCTCTATTAGATTTCCTGTTCCGAAAACACCAAACTGTAGTGATTCATTGGTTTCCATGGCTTGTGAACAATACCCTTTTTTTATTTTGTGACATCAGTCTTTGTACTTCTGACATCCTCATATGATAATTTCATGCTTAGACAAAACTGGTGTTCCTTAATTGCCAGCACAGGTACATCCTATTGCTCAAAATAGCTCAGCCATGTGCCAGAGACAGATTACTTTACATGTGAAAGATGTTTAAATATTTTTCAAAAGTTGCAGAAACAAGATTTTATGGATAACTTCATTTTGAATTTGTGAATAGGCTTTGAGTTAGAAAGCTATCCAGATCTAAATTCAGCTTTACTTTGTTTCTTCAAAACATAAAATGCGTGTTTAATCACTTACTATTCATTAGCTTCATGTTTTCTCTTGCTCTATAAGATTTTAGTGGTTATTATGGATTCTTCAAAGTCAATAAAAATGATACTGTTATATTATGAATATATGGGAATCAATTTACACAAACACCCACTCCTTGATCAGCCTCTCAGATATAGGTCTTTGGTTTTTATTCCTTCTTTCAGGCTCAGAGCTTATTTTCCATTTCTGAAAAGTGCTTTAGAGGTTGTGACTATAAATACCTCTAGTGCTTCCATTTTCAAGATAGGCATGTAGTATGCATCTACTTTCTTTCGGTACTGAAATTTCAGAGTGTTTTTTATTTTTCACCATCACCGTATGTATCACAGAGCTGCTGAACTGGAAGGAACCTTGTGAGGTCTCTGTCCCAACCTGCTCTTCCAAGCAGGGTCAACACTGAAATCAGAGCAGGGTTATCCAGTTACATCCTGAAAACCTCCAAGGACTGAGATCCCACAACCTCTCTGGAGCCCTGTTCTTGTCCTTCATCATCTTCATAGCAATTTTTTTTTTTGTCCTTATGTCCAGATGGAAGCTCCTCCGATTCAATTTATGACTGTTGTCTATTCTCCCACCAAGCATCTGAGTAAAGAGCTTGGCTCTGTGTTCTTGGTTACCTCCTTGTAGGTACCGAAAAACTGCCCCTAAAATTCCCCCCACTCCTCCTCTTGCTGATCAGAGGCAGATGTACATCAGTTTCTCTACTTTGTGGAACATTTTCTTCAAGCTTCTTTCATGCCAATTTGCATGAGTTTCACACACATTTTTTTTCCCCAGTTATGCTACGGAATGCAGTCATTGCTATTACTTTTGATTTTATTAAGTCAAATTATGCTCTCTTGGAACCAACAGTATTCTAAATGAGCCAGGTTTTTCAGATCCTAAATTTTATTGCTCATCCTTTAATATAATATCTAGTTATCATGCTCTGTTATTCAAATCTTCATTTTGTCTAAATAGCTTAACACCTTTTGGCAGTAAGATGTTAATTATGCTTGCAATAATTGACCTTTGCACCTATAAAGTGCAAGTAGGTGCATATATGTAAATTAAGACTTATAAATGTGACAGAATGCCAGCAGCATTTGACACTAACTACACACCTTCTGTGTCTCTTCTGTGTGTTTTAAGCTAATAAAGCAGCTGTTTGACTTGGGCTCACTTGAGTTACAAGACTCAAAATACAAATCCCTTTTCTTGTTTAATTATGATGAATATATTAAAACACAAAACTCAAAGAGGTCCCTTTTGCCACAATCCTTAATATTCTGCTTTGAATCTGGACTCTTTGCCTCTTATCCCATAGCAATGACAACTTTTGTACCTTTTGTGCAGATCATGAATTATTTCCTGGGTTTTTTTTCTTATTGTCCCAACTAATGGAAAAGTATGATGATTTAAGAATCTTTGTTTTCCTTTTAAAGGAGAATTTCTACTCATCATGACTGCAAGAAAAGACAACACAGGCATGAAACAAAACATCAGTAAATGCTGTTTCCTTTTCATCACTATTTTTTGACATTTCTGACTTGTTACACTCTTTTTAGATGAGGTTTTTTTCTAATGATGACATATTTTAAATAAAAATATCTATATATGCATTTTTTTTTCCAGCATTTAACCCTTAACCTGGATAAAATGGATTATATTGGGTAAATAAAATGGCAGTAGTTGTTAAAAAGGGACTGTGGATACTAAGCTTCTTTCGTTTTTACGTTTTTTGAAATAATGAATGGAACAGATACAGCTAATGTTCTTCCCTGTGGCATGGGAAATGCTGGCTCCTGGAGATATGAAAATGATTTTCACAGTGTAATGGGCTCCTCCTTCCCAAATGGCAGAGCTCCAGGCTTTGCACTGGCAGCAGGCTGAGTGCATGGAAACTCAAGCTAAGAGCTTTGTGGCAGATGGAGCTAAATGTCATCACCTCAGGCATGCATTTGCCCAGTGTTGGGCAAGCATGGATGGAGCCCTGGGATGTCAGGACCACCATTGCCCTCTTCCTCCCTCACTGCCTGAGTTTTTTCAGAGGTCATTCCTGCATCACGTGGTGCAATCATCTGCCCGGCTCTTCTGGAGGTGCTCCATAAAACCATCCAGGATTAATGTCATGCCAAGCCCTGTGTCCAGGGGTTCAGATAGCTGTTGGTTTTCTTCCACCATCAGGCAGATTGGGATAGCGAAGAGATAAATCCACAAATTCGTTAAACCATCTCTGCCAGCAAACGAGGCTTTATCCTGCGTAGGTCTGGTAGTGGTTGGCAATTAAATGTTGTCTGCACCAAGGAGAGTGGCCTTTTTAATCTGGAAAGAGCGGATTTGGCTGTAGCAAAGGAAACATTGATTATTTGTACCATTGGACACTAATGAGATTTCTGTAGCTTAGCTAGGCTCTCTAGCTCCAGGACAAAAGAGACCACAGGGCTGATTTACATTAGGTTACAACTCTGTGGATATATATTAAGGCACTTCTATTCTTCATTTCTGCCAGTACTTTTATTTTTGCTGTTGATGATTTCTATTTGCAACTTAGTTTTTCCATAAGTTAGTGAATGCTGACTGTCACGCTGGGCTCTGCACTGTTCATCAGAATTGGTGCAGATGAGCTTTTGTCTGTGTAGAAAAGACTCTTGACACCTATAGGCTGCATTGAACAGCCTCAAACATGGAAAGGAATATATAATGTGCACTGGCCAATAGAAATAAGCTTCTGTAGGTCATGCTAACGTTCTTCCTTCTACTCCAGTTCAGGTGTGGAAGTCTGGATTTCAGACATGTGGGAATTAAGGGAAGTGCTGCATCTGCTTCACAAATATTTGGCTTGCCACTGTTTGTCTGAGGAGAATTTGGCTTGCTTGAAAAGCAGTGGTGCAAGACCTGTGTGCTCATTAATTTGTGCTTGTCTTCAGAAAGAGAATTCACTCACTGTTAGAGCAATCTGCAAAAGTTTATTCATAAAAGCAACTCTTTCTGCAGGAGCCTGTTTCTTGGGTTTACATTTTATGTTATACCTAGCAGGATATAATTTATGCAAATAATCTTTCATTGTTTCCTCATTTTGGCAGGACTGTTGGAAAATTTGAATGCCACTACTTCCCGTGACTCAGAACAATGCCCAAAGGGATGAGATTTCAATTTTTTTCTCTCTGTAATTTTCTTTTATCATAAAATTTTTCAGGCTTTATGAATATTTTGCTATGCTATGAAGATATTACTACTAATGATACTATTGTAGAAATATATCTTTAAAGGACATAGACTCAATTAATGAAAGTTGGAGGTATTTTCAGATGTTAAATTCCACTGACAAAGATTTTATTTAGGCTTATGACATGATTTTATAACATTTCTCCGTTAAAAAAAAAAAAATATCCAACACCTCCCCCCCCCAAAAAAACCAAACCCAAAACCCAAACAAAACCAAGTCTAATCTTTCAGGCTAAAGAGACAAATTAAAATTCTTCTTTTCTGAAAATCATACCATCATATAATGACTTAGATTGAAAGTGCTCTCTGGAAGTCATCTGGTTCAATGCCCCATCAAACTAGAAACAACTTTGAATTTTCAACCTACATCCAGTTTCAAAGTTAGATCAGTTTATCCAGAGCCTTGTCCAGTCAAGTGTTGAATATCTCCAAGGATGGAGACTTCACAACCTCTCTAGACGACCTGTTCCAGTGTTTGATGATCCCTGTTGTACTTTATGTCTGTTGAATTCTATATTTTTGCTCTGCATTTCAGAGAGGAGTCTTACTCTTTCTTCTCCATCACCTCCCATCAGGTAGTTGAAGACTAAGTTTCTTTCCTTACTGTCGCAGTTTAACCCCAGTCGGTAACTGAGCACCATGTGGCCGCTCGCTCACCCCTCTCTCCTCCAAGAGGATGGGGAGGAGGATGGAAAAAAAAAACCTTGTGGGTTGAGATAAGGACAGTTTAATAGGATAACAAAGGAAGAGCATAATAACAATAGTAAGAACAATAATAATTTTAACAGTTATAATAATAACAATAATAAGAATACAAGTGATGGACAAATACAATTGGTCACCATATGCAGAAAAAAACCAACCCGATGCCCAGTCTGTTTCTGAGCAGCGATCCTGCCTCGTGGCTAGCTTTCCCAGTTATGTAAGGAGCAGGATGTTATATGGTGGGGAATATCCATTTGGCCAGTCCGGGCCAGCTGTCCTGGCTGTGCTCTCCCAGCTTCTTGTGCACTTTCAGGGCATGAGAAGCTGAAAAGTCCTTGACTTAGTGTAGACACTACAACTACCCAGTGACAACTAAAAATATCAGTGTGCTATCAACATTGTTCTCCTACTAAATCCAAAACACAGCACTGTACCAGCTGCTAGAAAGAAACTTAACTCTATCATCTCAGCCAAAACCAGGACACTTACCCTTCTTTTCTCCAGGCTGTACAAACTCCTCTCTGAGCCTCTCAGTATCATGTGCTCCAAGCCCCTAATCATCTTTTTGGCCTTCCACTGGACTTTCTTGTTGTGGGGCACACAAAACTGGAATACAGTAGCCAGATGAGTCTCATAGTTACTGGATGGGGGAAATGGTCAAAAGATTGGTATACAATCTGCAGAAATGAATATGAATACCTCTAGGTACTGCTTAAGTTGAGAGATGCTTAATTACATTATTATTAAAAATAAAACAACCTTTCTATATTGTAATTCTCTGTTAAATAGGTATAGGAAATCCTACAGCTGTGGGAAACTTTTGGTTATTTTACTGATGATAACAGGTAATGTTAATGTCAGTTGTTATACCTGAATCTTGCATAGTTACTTTAATTATCATATAGGGATATATAGGTAATTCATTGTTGTTTAAAGATAAAAAAAAAAGTATTTATTTGGCATACAGGATTTTCTTATCTCAAAGAGTTTACAAAGAGTGGGTATGAATTAGTTTATAAGGTTTTTCAAAAAAGGAAGTTTCCCCAAAAAAGCCATACTATTCTATCTGTGGTGTTTAGTCTAGTTTGTCTTGCTAAGTCCCAGGAAAAAAATCATTCATGTCCTTGAACAACTATTTATGTAACATCCCTATTACTATTAGAAACCATATTATCATCAGTTAATTAGTGCAATTAACTGAAAACAAATGAGATCTATAAATTCTACTCTGAATTTACCCTTAGACTTATCACAGCAAGTTCAGATTCGAGGAAGTAATGTAGCATGTTGACATGCCTTTAACATATTGACAGTTGGGCGCTAGTTTACAGAAACTGTAGCTGAGTGTTAATTTCCATCCTAAGGGGTCTGTGCAAAGAACTAAATTATTCCTAGTACATATCTTATAGGTTTTTCTTTCTACCACTTGTAACGTTTTTAATGTAAGTGTTCCCAAATAAGCTCTGACTGTATGTATTCAATCTATGGAATTAGAGGAGCTGAATTAGTATGGTAGCAAACAAGCATTTCTAGAAAAGGAGGATATATGTTGCACTTTGTATGTTAAACTGAAATTACAGTAAGTATAGATGTCAGCTGTATATGAAAGCAACAAATATTATTTCTAACTACTGAGCTAACTAGACTGGATTTGTGCAAATGGTGATTTTAATCAGAGTTTTCATTCTTTCACACTTTGCAAAAAGCTGCTTCACACAAGGATATGATCATACATTCCTAGTTAAATATTCTTTTCCTCTAGAAACATTTTAGTTATTTTTCATCTCATTAATACTGGTTGTAGAGTTTCTGTGAATGCTAAAGGAGACTTGAAAAGACTTCAGCTTGAGAAGTGAGACTTTGGGGCAAAGCTCAAAAGTAATCATACCTTGCAGCATTCCTGTATTTGCAGCACAACCTAAAATTAAAAATAATAATAATAATAATAGTAACTATATAACACCTCCTGCCCTGACTAAAAGTTGAAGTGTCAGAAGTTGCACCCTAGTATTTGCACCACAGATATACTCTCCTGAAGTGCAGATGATGATTCATTGTACCTCTGTTAAAAGTTGCTAAATATAAGTAAAAACTTACTCCTTTATTTCTTTGCCACTTCTGCAAACTGTAGGTGAAAGATCCAAGAACCAGACACTTTACTTTTATCTGCATTATAATCAGATCTTTCTGTAAGAGACTAGGAGATAAGGTGAAGAGGGGCCAAGAAACTGCATCACATTTTTCTACATAGCTGCCATCTTTTTAAATCAAGACTAATGCTCTGTAGCCTTCAGGGATGTTTTTCAGCATGTTTTCTTGCTGCTGAAGACTATCAGACTCTTCCCAGACATACCCTAATCATAGAATCACAGAATCATAGAATCTTTAATGTTGGAAAAGACCTCTAAGATCATAAAGTCCAACTGTCGACCCAACACCACCGTGTCTACTAAACCATGTCCCAAAGTGCCACGTCTACACGCTCTTTGAACACCTCCAGGG
The DNA here is from genome assembly GCF_011004875.1 of Balearica regulorum gibbericeps. Lineage (NCBI taxonomy): Eukaryota > Metazoa > Chordata > Aves > Gruiformes > Gruidae > Balearica > Balearica regulorum. Next base: position 211,524,948 of record NC_046184.1, on the reverse strand, counting down.
ATGTTGACTCCACCACCTCTCTGGGCAGCCTGTTCCAATGCCTGACCACTCTTTCGCTGAAGAAATTTTTCCTAATATCTGATCTAAAACTCCCCTGATGCAATTTGAGACCATTTCCTCTTGTCCTTTTGCTAGTTACTTGGGAGAAGAGACCAACACCCACCTGGCTACAACCTCCTTTGAGGCAGTTGTAGAGAGTTATAAGGTCTCCAGAGAGAGCGATAAGGTCTCCCAGGTGGCCTATAATGTGGCCACCTTTAACATGTATATGAGTACTAGATACATTTACGAGCAGTTTCCCCTAAGTCTCTATAATATCATGTTTCTTTAAGCCTTTGAGTGAATTCTGTAAGTTGGATGTAGATGACATTCCCCTAAATAACCCAAGAGCACAGTGTCAGCTTCTTCTGAAGTGTAGGACTAGACACTATGAAAGCCAAAATGTAAGTCAGGAATCCAGTGAATAGTGTCTTTTGACCTGGCTGCTGAGTCACCTCTCTCTCAATGCTGAGATTGAGACTGCCAGAGGTCCTGGAGCAATATATCTGTAAGGTCTTTATGGTCACAGACCCATTAAACTATGAGAGTTGGAGCAATCAGTATCTGCAAGTAACTCAGTTGCTAGAAGACTTCCTAAATTGCCTAATTTGTTAAAGCAGCAATAACAATGAAATTGTCTTGAATATAATTTCCAGGAGTGACCACATCTATCGGAAAGCACTGGAGAAAACTTGCATTAAGAAAAAATTGAGTATCACATTATCCATTAAGAAGATAAGCTCAGAACTCGCTTTTCCCATAAGTAAAAAGTTCAGCTGCCACAGCTTCATCAACCTTTCTCAGTTACACAGGTCTGGCCACCTTTCTTCTTCCATAGCACAGGAATGATTTAATTTCTGATCATTTTATTGTTACAAGCCTTGTATTCTTCTTCATTGCGTCTTGAAGATAATGATTAATATTTACAGGAAGAAAGCATCAGCTTTCCCACACTAAGAAAGCAAGGCAATATTTCCACCCACTGGAAAAACATCTGACACTACTACAACTTGCTGATATAATTTATTTGCTGCATGTAGAGAAGTTGGAGATGAACTATTTCATAACTTCACCCTGATTTTTCTGCTGTCTAGCCTAGTTGCCAGCAATGCAAAAAAAGAAATAAAACCCCTAACTGATCATAACATTCAAAAATACACCATTAATTACTAATAAAATTAATTTAAAATAAAAAGGATGTGTGTTAACTTATTTTGTTAAAATGGTGTAAATGTCATCAGCAAAGTAACCATCCCCATGGTATTTTATATCTAAACCAATAATGAGGTTTGAGCTTCTGATTTTATAATACATATTACATTGAAACCCAATAAGAATAGGTAATGAAAACAAAATATTTTACTTCTTTTTTTTTCTGTTTTTCTCAGACACTGACAGGCATTGAAGTTTGAGTTTATTTCTAGATTCATATTGTTTTAAATACCTGGGTTCCAACTATTTCCACCAACATAATTGTAAGGAAAGTGTTTGTCTACAAACTTTCATGCAAATTTCAGAAACATAAGTCTGTTGTTTGGTTTTATTTCCTGGAAGTTAGAAATATTTCATTCAGCCTATTCCAACCTAAACTGGAGATCAAAATCAAGAGGGACATTCTGACCCAGATAGATGTGTGATCTAAGCAGACTTTTTTGGGGGTTTTATTAAGAAATTAAAATAGTTAAACATTTTAATTTTCTCAAAAGTAGCCCAGCCAGTTTGTGGGGCTACATGCCTTGGCACACCAACTATCATGTGCACATTTCTTTTTCATATCACATAGTTTGCCTTCCCTCAGTGCTACTGAAAATAGAGGAGGACATGGAGCGGGCTGTGAGCTGTGTGAGGTTTTTTAATAGCCTTGATTTGGTCCATGGGTTATAGGTTGGCCATCCTTGAATTGGTTGGTCACCCTTGTCTGACTGTACTCTTTGTGTAATTGTCAAGTTCTGCTCGACTTGTGCTTAACAGGCATGCAGGATGTGTGAAGCTTTTCATATATGAACTAAGATGATATAGGTGACTACCCTATGGGGAAAAAAACACCTAAGCACCTTTTTCAGTGGAGATTTTGACCTATATAATGCAAGGCGTAGCTCAAGGGTATAAGGTGAAGCTCATTTCAATTTTAGTGTTATTTAACAGTAGGCATGGTGAAGATAATACCCATAAGTACCATCTAAAATACCAACACACTCACTGCAAAGATGTTTTTGAAGGACGCTGACTTACACAGCCTGAGTCCACTGCTGTTCCAGGTCTCTGCTGCAAGAGTTTGATTCCCAGGCAGACAGTTTAGGTAAAACACGAAGAAAAGCAAAGAACTCCTGGTCACCTGCAAACTGGTAATTGCACAGAAGAACTGGGCTGCACATCCAGGCTTTTAAAAGAACAAGGCACAATGTTACAGGTTGTCTCAGGTATTTAAATTCAGTTCTGTAGGATAAATTATTCTTGTTCATTCTTCATTTCTCTCTCTCGCTCTCTCTCTTTCACACATTTCTACCATAAAAAGGCCTTAATTTGCTTGGGGCCTATGGGTGGTAGCTTAAAGATGAGGAAGAAAAGATTGTGGCTGTTCACCCATAATTGTGGAAGAGGTTTTTTAAAATGCTTCAGAATAAAAACTCATTCAGACTACCTTATTTTAGACTATGATTAGTATTTTAGAATCAATTTAGAATGCCCAACAGCAACAAAACCTGATAGTGACTCACCAGAAAAACTAGTAAGAAAAGAAAAGAACCTAGAGGACAAGTGACAGGTTACACATTATTTCAATAAAATCTTTCAGGAAGCAGAAGTGGCTAATGTAGGTGCCAAAGGGACTAGTCTCTGGGACAGTGCCTGATTTCCTATTTTGCATTCAGTTTTAAAGCTCTTACCTATAGATATTAAAATGATCACAGAATAGCAAGAGTCAATAAATTTTAACATCAGAAAGGCAACCCAAAATTCCTGAACCTTACCACACTTTTTGACTCATTAAATGTGTCTAAGCTTAAAGACAGTGTCTCATGCTACAGTAGTGCTGATTCATGTAAAGGCTAACAATCTGCTAATTCTAGCAGCTTTTCTATTAATTCAAGAAGCAAAGGTCTTAGAGTCTTCTGTGCCTCAAAAAAAAAAAAAAAAGATACTTTAAAATGTGGGGTTTTTAAATAAAGTCATAGCTTATTTTTCTTTTCTGTATTATATTGTCAAATATAACCACATAAAGGTTTGCTAAGCAAAATTCTTACTTTCATAATTCTAGAAAGAATCTTTTATCCCTTATACCTCTTTTTATTATGGTCAGTTGAAAAATGATGATTCGTTAGCATACTCCATTTTGCTGTCTCACTCATTTTCCTGGCAAAAACCACCTGTATTTCTTACATGAGGCTAATAAGATGTATCCCAAGACATTTCACAGAGTGCTCCAGTGAGTTTGGAGAAACTGAATGAGCGTCATGGAATGCAAGTTATTATTGACTGACATCTCCCTGTGGAATTAGAGAGAGAATACATACAAGAGAGATACTGTCTTGCTTACCTTTACATTTGTTTTGCCTCCTCTCTCCCTCTTTGGAGACTGTGATTAAAAGTGGACATAAACTCTATTGATTTATCTTTTCATATACTTGTTCTTCCTAGTACATTTCGAGTTTTAGAACTACCAAAGCTCAAAAGCCTTAAAGAGATAGAAGGAGGAAAAACCCCTCAGTGTACAGTTAACAGCTCCAAGCAGTTACACATTTTGTGCCAGTAGGAGGAAAGAAAATGCAATGAAATTTTCAGATGTTTAAGTACAGGAGGTGAGATGTGGAGAATCAGTGACATTTCCTAGGATTTTAACAAAGACAAGAAAATTTCAGAGGTTTGTTCAAGCTATAATGTATCCTGTCCCACAGAACCAGCACCTCCTTGGGCACCCAGCTATGATGTCAAGTAATTTGGCAGGAATATCAGGAATAGGAGCAATACAGATTAGGCTTGACGTTGCTCAGACAAAACGACATGCAAGACAAGAGAAGCAACTGCAGCAGTGAGGCTCCAGAAAAAGTGGCTGTGAGCAGTGGAAGGCTGATGGGGAAGAAAATTTCAGCCTCCAGAGAGCAGAGAGAAACAGTGACCATTGCAATGGAGCTATCACAGCACGATACAAGTTAGCATTAGCTAAAATGAGCATACATTAATAAGGATCAGATATTACTGGCTAGTTCTGTGCTCATGTGTGGACATAGCCTTGGTTATTGCCTGGCCAACCCATTGCCTACAAATTTTGTATGCTATAGCTGAAATTCAGTTCTTGTTGCATTCAGTAAGGGGACTCTTGTAGACTCTAATCAGCTAAATCAGCCCCAGTGAGGGGCCCAGCATTAGTTTGAATGAAATACGCAGACTTACTCTGGATTTCCACCATGAAGCTGACAGAATAATTGGTCTTCTTTTTTAAAGGTTCTTTGAAATATGAGATACAGTGTAGTTTCGTCTGTAACAGTCTCCTTAAAATGTCATATACTTGTTCAGACACTTAATAACTTATTGGCAAAGCATAATGTTTTGATTTAATAGTAGATTTAATATAGAACATTTTAAGAAGGTGGATGGCATTACAACCTTATTGGAGGTACTTCCATTCTCCTACTGCATTGTGAAAAGGTAGTTAGACTACATACGCTTTAAATATGTTTAAAAAAAAGAAAACCTCCTATATGAGACATTAAAGGGACAGACTGTAGTTGACCAAAAGTGAATAGAAAGAAGTTGGGAATTTCAAAATGGATGTTTAAACATGCCCAAGTCAATGCACTGTTCTCTGGAACAGTAGTGAACCTGCAATATCTGTAGAGCTATGGTTTGTGTAACAGTCCACAGAGCTAAGTTTTTACCAGGACCTTTTTCCATTACTGGTATTTTCAAGCTATCATATCTGTGACCAGTCTGCATGACCATGCACTGCATGTCAAAATTTTATATGGTGGTGAATCAATGTATTTTATGATATCTACCTTGTCCATTGACAGCTGGTGGGAGCAAGGGCTCTGGGTGCGGTTACAAGGCAGGAGGTGGCAATTATATGGTAAGTCTGAGTTAGGTGGACAGAGGATGCCAGGAGAAATCCCTGGTGTCACGTCCTACTGCATAAAAGGATTAAAGTTGGCAATCAGTCCTGTATGGGCACAGTTTCTTGGCTGATGGTGACACAGCCTCACTACATTTGCAAAGCAGATGACCCAAACCCCATCATTGTACCCTAGACAACAGCCTGTCCTCAGGCTGTGCTCATAACAGTTCATAACTGTAAAACCAGAAGAGTCCTAATGTCCATAGTCCCATGACCACAACAATTTAACTTCACAAAAATTTCACCCCTGATGATGAGAAGATGGACCTGGAACACTGGTCTTTCCATATGCATCTGTGTGCTTGTGTGTATGTAGATATACACACATATACATCTCAGAACTTTCACATTCCTCAGAAAATTAATGATCTCCAATTTTTCTCGCCTACAACTTCTAGTAATGCTGTAGCTTCTTCAAGTCTTTCTTCATCCCACATAATGCTATTTTCATAGGATGCTGTGATGACTAGACAGATAAAAAAGAATTCTAGACAAGCCATCTTTATCTTTTCAGACATCATATATACTTATTAAAACTATTCATGACAGTCCATTCTTTCTAGGAAGTCTGATCAGGACGTAACTAATCCCAGCGTTAGCAATCATATCAGTTAGCAGTCTTATAGCATTTTAAAGCATGTTTTAGACCGCGAATTAGTTGGGGTTTTTTATGTATGGCTTAGGATAAACAGTTGATCTCTTCACTGAAATTTTCTTATTTTTCATCTTGACTTACTGTTACTTTCTTTCTCCCTGTGTGATCTTCTTCCTTAGTTTTTTTACAACAGTGCAATCAAATACCAGTTTTCATTCTATTCAATAAAATCTACATAATATACCATAGTTTTCCCTGTTAAAAAAAAATAATGGCAAAATCTGTGTAAGAATCGAAAGAAAAATTGCAACAACTACTTGCCATATGCTGTGGAATAATTTCCATAAAATATCACACATGTCTCTATAGATTGAATATCAATGTGACGGAAGGTGCAGTTATTCTTTCCAATCTCAGAATGTTTACAATGGAGTTCTTTTTATTATTAATTCACTATGTTCTATAAAAACTCTTTTTTTCAAGGCTAAACTGTACATGGTAAATGATGGCCTTTGCCTCACCAGTACTGGATAAATGCCTCTCACTGTTATTTTTTTTTTTCCCCCAATCTCTTTCATGTTTTGAACACTCAACAGTTTCCTTTTTTTAAATCTAAAATTATGCCATGTACAACGTTCATAAAAGCACTTTAGCTTATGACTTTTCAATACTCAGTGAATAAGATATAGAGGCAGAATCATGTACTTTATGACAATCGGGCCTGTCCGTTCACTCTTTTAGACTGTCACTAGTGAAAGAAGTGAACAAACTAATGGTACTGTCACTTCGTGTCCAATTCCGAGCAGAGATTCCAAGAAGCCTTAGCAGTGCTCAACTACCGTGGCTAGAAAGCTGAGATGTTGCAATAGCAAATCAACTGCAGTGCTTGCCCTCATCAAATTAATATAAGTCATTCTTAAGAATGACTTCCCTCATACGGGATAAATCAGAATTTGATTCCGAGACTCAGGAATTCCATGGTGCCGGTCCCATTAGGAACTGACAGTCTGTCACCACACCTCGGATCGGTTTTGAACTGTTAAGATAAGCCACTGCCATGCTCCTACAAAATTCATAACTTGTACAAATAGAGCGCAAAGGAACGCACTGAATATTAAAGAGTAACTTGCTGCAAAGGATTTTCAAAGATCCATTCGTGTAAGCATACATTATATATTGCACACCTCAAAGAGTGCAGATAAAGGGAAATTGGGTACATTTTTTAATATATACATTATCTGGCAAAGCTTCATCTTAATTTGTTTTCTGATATTCTTTGGTAGATAAAATAGAAATGTTTTTTACAAGGCCATGCCTGCTTTTGCTTAGTCCATGAAGCCATTTACCCGAGATTTTTCTAACCCAACCCAGTTGTGATTTTAGAAGTTGGGTTCAGATTTTGGACTCTTCTCTGGGATCTGCAAAACCTTGCTCTTGCCCTTAACTCTGTTTGCGTATATGTTCCTTTTAGGATTAATTTAAACATGATTCTGAGAGGTGGTATCTATTTCCAAAAGCAAAACTTAAATATGGTTGCATTTTCATTGTCCTCCAACTTTGACTAATTTTGCATTTTACTTTTTCCTTAGCTTGTTACTACAATTGAAGAAGGGATAACGGGTATACAATTTCCACTTACATGGTGACATACCTTCCCGAAAGGAAGAGTACAAAAAGCCTGTTAAATAGTTAAATTCTGACTGTACTTAAGTAATTATAAGCAGTCTGTAAGTTACTGTGGAGCTTCTCCGTTGAAATAAAATTATCCTTAGGCTAGCAATCTGGTAGCCTAAATTTTTCTTTGTAGGGATTAAATTGCTCACAATGCTACAAGTGAATCTTTTACTTTGTTCCACAACTACACGCAGCTTTAAAGTTCAAATCAATATTCAAAACCAGAGGTAAGCAATAAGAGAAACCAAAGAATCACTGATAAAATCATATATCGTAACAATTTTTGGAAAATATTTGAATCTAGTAGCTAGTGTGGACTTCCAATCCCTTTTTTAGTGTGCTGATTCTATGAATCCATACATCAGAATGCAGTTTAGAGTTCGGTCCCAGTGATTCCTATTCTTATTATGTTTTATGCATTAGTTTTATCAGTGACTGTTTATGCACTTGATTTAAAATTTAATCTACTATGGCATAACCATTCAGCCTTCTCACTGAGCTTTATTGATTGGTAAGTAAGGAGTGATTAGGAAAAAAAATTGTATTTTGCATTCTATCCCTTAAAATTCCTATTGTATAAACATTATACTCACATCAAATTTCCATTGTAGCTGAATTGCCTCATATAACCTTCAAAGAAACAGAATACTAGCTGTCTATTTTAGTATATTAAAATATGGACTTCTCTGGATCAGTCTTTATAAAAAAATAACACTTAACAAGATTTTATTTGCTTCGATACCTAAAATTTTTGCCCTGTGGAAAACTTGTATCCTGTACGAATAAAATGCTTTAGAATATTTTATTCACTTTGTAGATTATGCATCCTGCCTTCTTAACAGAGAGGAGCGTAGATACCTTCCACTGTAATTTACGTATTTTAATGTCTGTAATTTATGAGGTACTTGATTTGTTTTGTTGGTTTTTAAAATCAATCACTTTTCTATTTTGGGCCTTTAATTGGGATGGTTTTAAAAATAGCATTCAGTGCGTGCATTGTTTCTGTTCTAAAGGCAACATTTCTTAGCGATTTGCTGCCGTGGTGGAGACAGAGGATTCAGGGATCCCAGGGCAGATTGCTGCCTGTGGGAGATGCATGCGCAATCTCCGAGCTGTTTCTCTGTGAAGGAGTGTGATGCAGCACCCAGGACAGACCTGAGCTGGTAAGGGCGTGGAAAAACATTGTGAAAGCTGGTTCCAAAAGGCATGGTGTCTTTCATAGTTTCAGATTCAAATATAGCATCATGATATGATGAGAGCAGGCTTTTCATGCTGTGCCACTTTCTCTTCTAGTTTGCACTCTTTGTCTTTCACTTCTCTTGCACAACATGCCCGTTGTGCTCGTGATGTCAGATGAATGTGCTGCAACCATCAGTTATAATCTCAGGAAAACATTTTTTTATTTTTTTTTTATTCTAAGATTTATCATTGACAATCAATGTATTCCACTTCAAGCGTAACACATTTATTATTTCCCTTACAAGTCTGTACATACAGACATAGGTACACTTACACCTTCAATTACCATTAATTTCATTTTGGAAGAATTAGAGGGTGATCGGCAGACCTCAAAAGAACATGTGTGCCCATCGAGAGGAAACTGTAGACAGATGAAAATTGTTTATCAGCTCTGTGCTGAGAGGAGTTTTATTAATAAGAAATAAGAGCCAAAGCTAAGGCAGATGGACACTTAATTTTATTTTACTGCCAAGGAATTGTGGCTCATAGGTACATAATTTCACACAGATCTGAACAGAACCCAAACACAACAGTCTGAATCAAGCTTAAAGAAATAGTTTAACGTTGGGTAGCTTTGGATCTTCCAACTGTTTTGTTACTTCTTTAACTTCCATGGAAAGAGTTGGTAGCTAGTTTATTCTTACACAGTTTTGCTGAGGTCTTTTTGTCACTCTCCTTGCTTATACCGCATGAGGATCTGTCCTTACTGATTTCAGTTTACTAGAGGAGTGAACCCAAGTAGTCTCCCAGAGACAGAGATGAGTAAGTCTGTAACTATTCAGCCATTGAGTATAGTCATGTCACATTTCCAGGAAAAGTGAGATAGATGAGAGCAGGCAGCCCCAAATAACCTTGAAAAGCTTCACATTTAGTGGATTAATAGCCTAGTTAAGCTAAGCAACTTACTAATCATTTGAGCAATCGCAAATTGTTTTGCTATAAACCTGTGCATTTTCAAATTCTAGTTGTCATTTTGTCATTTATTATTTTTACTGGCCATAGTGCCTCTATACCCTGAATTATGCCAGACTCCAAGCCACATGCAAACATAGAGATCTGCCTTCAGTCCGTGATGCTACTGTTGTCTAGGCAGCAAACCTGGCCCATCCACCATACCTCTGTGTTACAGCTTTTCCATCTGAATATTTCTTATGCTCTTAGATAATATTAACTGTGCTTTATGGATAGCACATATGCTATTGTTCTGTCTCTAGGTCCAGAGCATCCCACACTTTAGAGCACATAGATTGTCCTTGAATGCATCTCAAAAACCTTCACAGCATTCTATGACAAGGACAAGAGGAAACGGCCTCCAGTTGCGCCGGGGAGGTTTAGATTGGATATTAGGAAAAATTTCTTCACTGAAAGGGTTGTCGATCATTGGAACAGGCTGCCCAGGGAAGTGGTTGAGTCACCATCCCTGGAGGTATTTCAAAGATGTGTAGATGTGGTGCTTAGGGACATGGTTTAGTGGTGGACTTGGCAGTGTTAGGTTTATGGTTGGACTTGATGATCTTACAGGTCTTTTCCAACCTAAACAATTCTATGATTCTGTGATGCTATGAGCACTTGTGTAACATCTCTGCTCTAAAGAGGGACAGCATGTTTAAGTCGACAGGGCTAGGGGAGCATGATATGGAACTCATCTACTCTGCTTCTGGGAATTGGTCTGGAGAATAGGAGGGCATTGAAGTGGGGGCACCCCAAGGTGTCAGTGGGTCATCCGGAGGGCCTGAAGTTTTCTCCATTTCAAGCAGACCATAAATCCAACACTTCAGTGTACCACAAAGTCAAGAGGAATGGTTAGAGTCTGACCTTCAGAATGTATCCGTAGTGCTCTTCCATGAAGGTGGAGACATCTGATAGATTTAGGTGTGGAAGTTTTATATATTATGCTGTGTTGTTTTCCTCTATTAAAGAAACTCCAGCATTGCAAATGTCTGGTAAAATTTTATACTGATAATTCTTTTCTAGCTAATGTTATGGCCCTGCAGTGCTATCACCACAAAATGGTGATAGCCCTGTGGTAATGCGGTTATTACTCAGATGTGTAAAAGCACATTGTTGTAATAACACATTGGGCTGTGCCCCTGCAGTTACTGTGAAAATAAAAGCAGCCATGTTGTGCACTACCATGATGACTCCTTAGCACTAAATGTGCAAGGATAGTTACACTAATTATGTTATGAAACACCTGTGACTAATTCCTTCAAGTTCCTTTGACCAGTCTAGCTTCAGTTCTGCACAAATTGAAGAGCTCATCACCATAGTCTGTCATGATAAAACTACGTAAATAAAAACACCATTTTGAATAATTATTCAGTTATCTGTATATAAAATGTATGATTCAGCACTGAAAACATATTTTAATATAGACTTCTAGTATTAAAAATGTATATGTGTAGTATATAAAATATAATTGAGAAACAATATTCTAAGCTACAGTATCAATTGGTCCTTTGAATATTTTCACTTATACATTGTAAATAATAGCTTTTTATGTGAGTTCTCAAAACTCAGAATTGTAGCATCTTTAGGAAAAGAAATACATGAAGAACAACTAAAGCAAAAATGCACTCACTTGATCACCATGGCATATGATATGAAGGGAGGTGAAAGCACTGAGTAAAACACAGTTTACTGGCAGACTTTTTTTTTCCAAAGACATTTTTCTGCTGAAATGAAAAAAAAAAAAAAAAATCAAATTATTGTCCTTTTTATCACTACCAATTTTTTTTTATATACTCTTCTAGTCTTGATACAAAAGTAATGATGTAGGAAGACTTCCAGTCCTAGTCCAATTATGTCACCCATAAATTATTGTCCTTTATAACTTCTCTAGCCTTCCTAAGTCCATAGCAAATGGTCTTTATATACTCGTCACACTTGAATTTCATGATTCAGTGCTTCAATAGATCAAGTGTGTGTGGTGAACCAGAACAAATGTAGTGGCTTCAAGTTATGACTTTCAAGGTCACAAATATAACGTGAAAAACATTCTTGAATTTTCAGTCATCGAATCAGTAAGAAATCTATATTCATCATCACTATTACTCTTCCATTTACTGCTTAAGTCATAGATGTTAATTTTAGATTCCCAAACCCTTGAAAATAAATTAAATAAAAACTAGTTAGTATTTGAAAAAAAAATATATACACAGTAACATATTTTATAAAAACTTACTCTTTAATAATAACATGAAAGCATGGTTTTGCTAAACAAGAAATATTTAAAAGATTTAGGTAAGCTTCTACATTTCGATTACATTTAATTACAGTTAAAATTTAACAGAACTTGAAAACATTCCATATATTTTATAAATCCTTATGGCTACCTTTAGCCTTGAACATGAACAATGACTCATTTTTCGTAAGATCTACATCCATATACAACTTTCAACTGTTACAATCCATGTGACAGATACAACTGTTGCAATCTATATATGGCCAAAGAAAAAATATTACCTGCCACTGTGAGATATTTTTATTTCATGAGCAATACTTCTACATTTAAATATAATTTTAGAAGGAAAAAATAGAAATATTATATTTTTATATTGTATTAAATTTTTTTAATATGACATTGCATTCAGAACTCTGAGTACATAAAGTTAGTCTGTAACATAGATTATAAAAAGGGGAACAATGAGGAAAAAATCAACCCAAGGGTTAAAGAATAGCATACATATATGTTTACTTTTTTTGAAGCATGTCAGCATTATTTCAAACTAGGAGAATCTTATCTAATAAAGCAGCTGGTGCCTGGAGACCTGGCCATGCAGATGTCCATGTCCTGGGCTGCATCAAAAGCAGTGTGACCAGCAGGTCGAGGGAGGTGATCCTGCCCCTCTACTCCGCTCTTGTGAGACCCCACCTGGAGTACTGCATCCAGCTCTGGGGGCCCCAGTACAGGAGAGACATGGAGCTGTTGGAGAGAGTCCAGAGGAGGCCACAAAGATGATCAGAGGGCTGGAGCACCTCTGCTATGAGAACAGGCTGAGAGAGTTGGGCTTGTTCAGCCTGGAGAAAAGGCAGCTCCGGGGAGATCTAATTGCAGCTTACCAGTACCTGAAGGGGCCTACAGGAAAGCTGGTGAGGGACTGTTTATCAGGGAGTGTAGTGACAAGACAAGGGGTAATGGGTTTAAGCTGAAGGAAGGTCGATTTAGATTAGATGTTAGAAAGAAATTCTTCCCTGTGAGGGTGGTGAGGCACTGGAACAGGTTGCCCAGGGAGGTTGTGGCTGCCTCCTCCCTGGAAGTGTTGAAGGCCAGGTTGGATGGGGCTTTGGGCAACCTGGTCTAGTGGAGGGTGTCCCTGCCTGTGGCAGGGGGGTTGGAACTAGATGATCTTTGAGGTCCCTTCTAACCCAACCCATTCTATGATTCTATGATTCTATGATTCTATGATTCTATGATTCTATGATTCTATGATTCTATGATTCTATGTCCATAGGAGGAGGATAGTGGAAGATGTTTTTTACCCTGCTTGAAGTAGTGAGCACAACAGAATTGTGACTAACACAGAAGTATTATCCTGTTCCTGCACACAGTAAGGACAACACTGCCTTCCTCAATGCTTCCAAGCTCACCAGAGCCAATGGTTGTTTGTTAACCCATGATGACAAACAACAGAGAACCCAATTTCAGCACCAAGAAATAAATGGAAACCTTGGGAAAGACAGTGTAAGCAATTCTCCACAATACTGCTTATACTGTCTGCTAAGTACTGGAAAAACTAAGACTACTTTAGTGTGTGACAATAGCTTCAAGAGGTTGGGATATCCATGGGAGTTATCAAAATAGGTGATAGGAGGTTGTGAGCTCATTGCCTGTGCTGAGGACTCCACCATGCTAGTGTAAACATTCACAGTGAAAAGTGATCGAATGGTGAACTTTATAGTCACAGGACGCCAAGCTCGTAGCTTTGCAGAGGGTTAAAAAAATGGATCTAAACTATGCAAAGGTCCCACAGCAAGGTGTGACAATTGTCACACCTTGTACTAGCCTGACCCAGCTGCAATCTCCTGGTTGTTTCCATTTGGCTGACTATCATTTTTCATCTTAAAATATGAGCGCAGTCTTGTTTTGCAAGGGAAATTCCTAAAACTCATGCAGCTATGAGATCCCTACATATCTTGTAAACTGCTGCCTAGGGATTTGAATTTTTCAGCTCTAAAGTCTTCCAATAGACTTCTGAGGCAAACCCAACTCCCAAAGGTACTGTGCTTCTACGAGATCCTGCTCACCGTAAGTGGAAACAGATAAGTAGAAAAGTGTAGAAAAAAATACTTTTAATATAATATTGTGTTTGTAGCTGTGCACTTTATTATTTACCCATTTAATAGATTCTAAGTCATTGCCTGGTAAACTGAAAGTAGTTAATGTATGCATATTAATATGCATGGATGTCAGGAAAATAAGAATAATCTTGGATACATTTAAATACTGGATGTATTAAAAACAGCTTGCACTGGTAAGAGGACAGAATACAAGACCTGTGAGATCTTCCTTATTGGCAATTTCCAGTTAATATTCCATATAACTTTAAGACAATGCAATATATCACAATAGATTAGGGGTGAAATTCCTCCTTTAATTGCTGGCTGCTGTTAACTGGTGTCAAACTCACATACTAGGATTAATTTCCTATTAATTACTTATCTGTGAAAACAGTCACTACCTAACAGAAACAAGGTGGCATTCATTGCAGAAAAACTGAGTGAAGAAACGCTGTATAAATTAGGGCTGTGTTAGCATGATGTCAGTATGTATTGCAACATTTCTGATAGATTTCTGCCTTCTGAACTTTTCAAATGAAGAGAAAACTTGAAGCTAGTAGAACTTCTTCCATCCTCAGGCAGATAAATATTGTTATAAATATTTGTCGCTAGGAAAGGAAAAAAAATCAAATCATCTATATACATACAAGTCCAATGCTGGCTGCATAGGATGTGACAATTTGTGTTACTGAGGTTAAAACTCATTAACCAAAGCGTGCCCTGCACTTCTACTGATTCATGACACCTCTGCACACATATATACACTGAGAAAGGGGCTTTCATGTGAGTTACTGATTAAAATAATAACACAGTGGTTCCAAAAGAAGTTTGCAGTGTTGCTTAAGCCCCCAAATTAAGGAAAGACCTAAATACAATAGACTTCTGTAACATGGCCTGGTCACTGGAAAAGAAAGAATTGTCACTAACCTGGGATCTCTTTTGTGTAACTAATGTATTTGTAGAAAAATACAGAGCCTTGGGAAATTCCTGACAATTTCCTCCCCATCCACATGAAATGCCTGCACGCTGCTGAGGGTCCCAGCATCACACGACAACAGAAAACACCATCATAATTAGCTTTGTAACATAATGCATTCTGATTACCTATGTATAGCAATTATATAAAATAACAGAGCTGTTAACATGCTATCAGAGTCACAGAACTCATGTGAATAATTTATGTAGAATGAAGTGGAAAAGAGCACTCTTTTAATTGAAGGTAAACTCTAGAACATTCTCAGAGGGTAACCCTGAAGATTAAGAAAAACACTGATGATTCCTTCTTTCACCTTACTTTTGAATATATACATAACTATGGCTTTTCCCTTTTTCTCAGGGGCTACTGAACGTGTGGTTCTTGCCTTTCTCTCTTTAAAGAAAATCATGCATATGGCTTCTCACAGAATGTAAAAATGTTTGTTTCGGTTTGCTGGATTATGTGGGGTGTTCAGGAAAGAACTGCACATAGGCTAGTTTGAAATAAATCCTAGATTTTACAGGACTTAGTTGAATGTCTTACCAATCTCCTTCATTCAAGAAAGCCATTGGACAAACTGATTTTCCTCTTGTGAGGGACAAATCTATTGGGGTAGAAGTGCGCTGGGTTTTTGTCCATCACCTCTGTTTTGGGAGCTTAAGCTGTTTTCGCATTGTATCGGATCCAGATCAATAAAGGCTTTGAAGATAAGGACCAAGTTGTTGAGACACTTCTCTGTAAGGAGCAGTGTAGAATAATTATGATGTGTTCCCAAAGCTTTCATTATCTGAATCCAGGTGTATCCAGGTACAGATTTTGCAAGATATTTCTGAAGACTAATGTTTTTAAGCTCCTGTCAACTGCATTTCTCAAGTATCACTACTGAAAAGGCAAAAAGGGACATTATGTACCTCTGCCCCCCCATTTTAGCACTTCAATACAGCCAGTCCAGTAGCACTATTTGTTCTTTGCTCACAATTCAAGGGCCCAGTCTTTCAAACAAGACGTGAAATCTGAATGAAAGCCCAAAGAAATGAAAGTCATTCCACTGACTTGAATAGATTTTAGGTCATTGCAGAAGTGCTTGATATTCTTTTGATTTGAAAGTGAAATAGTACGTCCAGCAGTACATCATTATAAAAATTAGGTCCCAGGTTTACTAATGATCATAGGCTGAGTTAATATGGTTAGATTTGTCAGTGTTTAGGAACACCAGCTTATTAAGAACAAATAGCTTTTTCTTGCAAATGGCAATGCAAATGTAAGTATTTGTTTCTAAATATTGTATCAATGCTGAACAGCAAAAGCCTTGTTATTCAAATATAGTCTGTCTTAGATCTGGCGGACTGGTGCCTTTTCTTTTTAAATGTAATTTCATTGAGAGTGGAGCATTTCATAAGAACATACCCATTTTAATTACCTTTTCCCTCAGGAGATGATTACATTAATTTTTTACTTTATTTTCATATTGTGATTTACTTAGTTCCACTAACGTTTTTAAAGTATTAATATATTTTCTATTTAACAGTTTGTATTCTAATATTTCAATATTGTAAAATATGTTTCTGGATAATTTCTTCAAACTTTATTCCGTGAGAAACTTTTCCTTCATTCTTTCCATTCTGAAATGCAGAGTAACGTGTAGAGAATTTCTAATTCTAAGCATTGAGAATCATTTCTTAAATTTGTTAAAGGACTTGGGGGTGTTGGTGCATGAGAAGCTCAACATGGCCCAGCAATGTGCAATTGGAGCCCAGAAAGCCAACCATGTCCTGGGCTGCATCAAAAGCAGTGTGACCAGCAGGTCGAGGGAGGTGATCCTGCCCCTCTACTCTGCTCTTGTGAGACCCCACCTGGAGTACTGCGTCCAGCTCTGGGGGCCCCAGTACAGTGTGGTGGGCTGACCCAGGCCGGACACCAGGTGCCCCCAAAGCCACTCTGTCACTGCCCTCCTCAGCTGGGCAGGGGAGAGGAAATATAACGAAAGGCTCCTGGGTCGAGATAAGGACAGGGAGAGATCACTCACCAGTTACTGTCACAGGCAAAATGGACTCAACTTGGGGAAATTAATTTAATTTATTACCAATCAAATCAGACTAGGGTAATGAGAAATAAAGTCAAATCTAAAAACACCTCCCCCCACCCCTTCCTTCTTCCCAGGCCCAACTTCACTCCCCATTTCTGTCCCTCCTCCCCCCCAGCAGCACAGGGGGACGGGGAATGGGGGTTGTGGTCAGTTCATCACACGGTGTCTCTGCCGCTCCTTCCTCCTCAGGGGGAGGACTCCTCACACTCTGCCCCTGCTCCAGCATGGAGTCCCTCTCACGGGTTACGGTCCTCCATGGCCACAGGTCCTGCCATGAGCCTGCTCCAGCATGGGCTTCCCATGGGGTCACAGCCTCCTTTGGGCATCCTCTTGCTCTGGCATGGGGTCCTGCATGGGCTGCAGGTGGATATCTGCTCCACCATCATCCTCCATGAGCTGCAGGGGGACAGCCTGCCTCACCATGGTCTTCACCACAGGCTGCAGGGGAATCTCTGCTCCAGCGCCTGGAGCACCTCCTGCCCCTCCTTCTGCACTGACCTTGGTGTCTGCAGAGTTGTTCCTCTTACATCTTCTCACTCGTCTCCCTGGCTGCAATTGCTCCTGGTGGGTTCTCCCCCCCCCCGCCCTTAACTATGTTATCCCAGAGGCACTACCATTGTTGCTGACAGGCTCGGCTTTGGCCAGAGGCAGGTCCGTCTTGGAGCCGGCTGACATTGGCTCTATCGGACATGGGGGAAGCTTCTGGCAGCTTCTCACAGAAGCCACCCCTGTAATCCTCACTGCTAGGAAAACCTTGTCGTGCAAACCCAATATAACAAGAAAGACATGGAGTTGTTGGAGCAAATCCAGAGGAGGCCACAAAGATGGTCAGAGGGCTGGAGCACCTCTGCTATGAAGACAGGCTGAGAGAGTTGGGATTGTTCAGCCTGGAAAAGAGAAGGCTCCAGGAGACCTTAGAGCAGCCTTCCAGTACATGAAGGGGCCTACAGGAAAGCTGATGAGGGACTGTTTATCAGGGAGTGTAGTGACAGGACAAGGGGTAATGGGTTTAAGCTGAAGGAGGGTAGACTTAGATGTTTGGAAGAAATTCTTCCCTGTGAGGGTGGTGAGACACTGGCACAGGTTGCCCAGAGAAGCTGTGGGTGCCCCATCCCTGGAAGTGTTCAAGGCCAGGTTGGATGGGGCTTTGGGCAATGTGGTCTAGTGGAGGGTGTCCCTGCTCATGGCAGGGGGGGTTGGAACTAGACGAACTTTAAGGTCCCTTCCAACCCAAACCATTCTATGATTCTATTCTAGTATTCTAAATCCAAAGAAAAAATAAAACAACTTTAAAGAAAATTAGATTTAAGAAAACAATGTTAACTTCATCCTCTGAGCATTTTAAATTCACATTTTGAAGTTGACCTCACAATGACAAATGGGATAACTTTTTTTTTCTTATTAGTGAAGACCGATATTTATGAAGTGGTACTGTAGGCATATGAGTAAAGCTCTGATTGCTACTTTGAGAAAACAGCGGGGTTTTTAAACTTTCTTCTGCCTTGTAAGTGAACATGAGACACTTATTTTATGATATATTTATTTTCCCTCACAAAATAGGCTTATACTACTGACTTCTAAAATGCAGTCCTTTTAGCTAAATTAGTGGAAAGACTGCATAAGACATTTAAAAATATTTTAATCTTTATTTAATATTTAATTTATTAATTCAGATTTTGTTACTAATAACCTGAATCTCTTTTAGCCATGTGTTCATACAATACCAAAGTTCATAGGATCTGACAGAACTGGGTTCCCCCTGCAGTAACTGCTCATCTGAGACTGAATCATTGGAGCTACAATAGGTCAGAAGAATTTCATCAAAGTCACAACCAAAGACTGTCGTCCACTATTGTCTCAGTATTGTATCGGTAAACATTACAATGCTCCAGTGGTTAAACCCCACGTTATTACTGATAATCTATGAAAGAAAATATCAGGGTTTGTTGAGATTCTTCAAACAGCAGTGAGAAGAGGCTGCTACTGTATAGGTTATAGAATTCAGTTATTTGCAGATTTTTCCAGAATGGTTTTTACATCCTTTTACATTCTTATATTTTTATAAGAAAGCTTGTTAGCAGTCTAATGCTTCCTGTACCTTACAGAATTGTCTGTGACAAACAAACAAACAAAAAATAAATTGGAATGTGCTCTTTGCATGAATTGTGTTAGGAACCCTTCACAGACAGCAAAGCTTCTGTCCTTATTTATTTTATACTTGACCTCATTTTTGTTTGCATTAAGAATTTTAAACCCACCCTTGCCACTTTGCTAAGTTGGGTGAAAACTATACATTTATTCCCTCTTAAAAATCTCCTTGCACAGCTAGTGTGGTGTATACCAGCTTTTGTGTAAATGAGAATCAGGTTCAAGTTAATGAAGTTTGCTATCACTGCCCTTCTTTTTTTCCTCCTTTCTTTTAACAAACATTTAATAAGTTAAGACCATTAGGTTTCACCTGCTGAGAATTGATTTCAAGCCAATAACCTCCAGAAAATAAATTAGCTTTTTCAAAACTCATGAGTGAAACCTAGTTCAAACAATCCTTCCTTCCGCATAACACATTTATATGCAGTCGAAATACATTGTTTTCACAGAGTTGATAATAGCTTTTGAAATTATAAGCTGATTGCAGTCCTACAGGAGGCAGAAAATTGTTGGTTATTTGTATACTGTTTTTAAAGAACAATCTTGGGAATGTCCTGTAATACAATTTTCCGTCATTAGCCCTGTGGCTGCCTTATGGAAAACCTCTGCTTCCCACCTACACATATCTAAGATTTCTACTAACATCCCAGTGGCATGCTCGAGTGCCAAATTCGTACTGCTAGGTTTTCAGATCTTGAAAACATCTACATTGGTAGATGTCTTCTAGTCACTTTGTGCTTACAGGGGAGTGCAGCAAGATGGCAAAACTTGTGGGCTGTGGGAGCAAGAACATCGCACCGAGGACAAAAGTAGCTGCTTGTCATGCTCAGTGAGGTGCCTGCCTGCCTGCACCACCTCCAAGGAAAACTTCCTCCTCCCCCTAGTTAGCATGGCTTAGCAATCTCATTTAATTGTGCAAAATGCCCCTTCACCCTCCCCATTTCTGTGTTTTTACCAATTCCATAGGTCTTTGTGGTCCTAAAATGTTACGGCCCATGACTACAAGGGAATTTTTATGGCCCCTCTGCACATAGATTTCCTTTGAAATAAGGAAAGTGATGTGCAGAACATTGTGCTGCTTATTTGTTAAAGTCTTGTTTTACCTGGTGATTTTTAATAATGAAGCTATGTTTCCTGTTGCCTATAGCAAAATATTAAGTATTAGCATGAAAAATATTTCAATGTGGAGTTGAATTATTTCTTTAGGCTTTAAATACAATTTCTTAAAGTCCTTTTTTTTACAGTTTTATTTTAAGTAAGCTGCAACACACCCATGTTCCCTTTACTAATAATGTCCTTGTTCTCATTCTAAATTGCAGTGTAGTGCTGGTGATTATACCCCCAGTAAGAGTTCTGTCAAACTCAAGTGTAAATAGACCTTGAAGAAAAGGAAATGCATTGACCAGAACTTAAAATGTCAGCTTCACTTTGTGTACAGATTGTGATGGAGGTTTTTTTTTTTTTTTTTAATATCACCTTGCCAGTTCCCTGTTGGATAAACTACAAAGCTGTGTAGTGGATGGACTCTGTTTTACATGCAGAGATGCTATTCTGATGTATCCACTGGTGTACGCAGGCCTACCATTAAAACCCCTAAAATTTAAATTTATTTTATTTCTTTATTTTACTTCCTGAAAAAAGAGTGTGACCACATTCATAGTTTCAGTAATTTGGGTCTGAATTACATGCATGGCATTAGAGTTTTCACTACTACAGGCCTTATTTCTCTTTTTCCATGAGCCTGGGTGGAGAATTTTCTGTGATTGAGCACTAGTGTATGATTTGGGGACTTGCTTCAAATCCTTGCATTGCCATCGATTTTTTAGCTAATAACAATTGCAGTAAGATGAGGCGTTAAAGCCAGCCTAGTAATGCCTGACATATGGCTGTAGGCACTTAGTGGGACTTTCTAGGGGCTGCAGCTTTGGACCTTTCCTTTTAATTTGCTGAGGAGAAGCAAGATTTTTCAGCCTTCAGAAGGTACTGGAAAATAGCTTGTTATCCAGAGATAACGAGGAGAACTGAAGGATGTTAGAAAACAGTGGAGTCTTAGGAATCTTGTTATGGGACTTGTTGCCTCCAAAGCTTTGCTTTTAGATTGAAGGGTTCTGTTTCTCTTCTCTTTCATATGTTTAGCTTGGAAGAAAAATAAAGTTAACTTATAGAAAACAAAATAATAAGTGAAACTTAGTTATGGACTGCAAGTGCCCATACACGCCCCATGCTTGTTCCCACGTTTGCAGCCCTCAATGGTAAGTATGAGGATGGACAACATGTAAATACTGTTGATGAATCCAGACTGACCCCTGAATAATATCTGTTCTTCCCATACCGGAAAACATGAACAAATGAGCCAAGATTACTGACAGAAGACGCCGGTTTATGGAAATAATTTCTGGGAATGAAATAATTTCATTTGGTGAAGCTGGTTTTCCTGCCAGACAATTTACTTACAGTAAGAAGGGTGCTTATCCTGTTGCTGCTTCTGGTATCTACAAACCTGTCAGACCCGTTCGTATATCAGCGTCACAGAAAAAATTTTGAATAAATACCACTGATAATAACAGAAATGTGCAGTGGGAAATGCAGGTGTGGATGTAGGCCTGTCACAGATGTAAAGTAAAACAGAGGTAAATTATGATTACAGTATCTTATTTCATGTAAGGAAATCTGTTTACAAAATCGTCGGAGTTTATACTGTTGGTAATTCTCAACATCACCAAACTGACAAGGGAGCTTGTCATTGTGAAGTGAAATATCTCTCTATATGAATCAAGTTAGTTCATTTGGTCATTATGATCCCACTCAGCTAGTAAGAATCTTTTGAATAAACCAGATATTCTGTGTGTTAAGTTTGAGAATACAACATTCTTCTTCCCTATAGAGAACACTGTAAATGTCTTAGCTAAACTATTTTTGCTATGACAGTGTCATCTTCTTTCTGCCTAAGAAATTATAGAGCACCCAGAAAGACAGAAAAATTGCAGCTGACATTCCCAATGCCTTTTCATTTCAAATTCAGTATGATAAATTTACTAACACCCCTTTAAAGCCATTTATTACTGATGTCTATACAGGTGTTCCAGTGCAAGCTGAGCCTGACGACTTTGCTTACGTTGTTTCCTATTGTGCATATCTATTTGTGTGCGGTACTCTCTGTCAAGAGCTCTGCTGTAACCCTTGTACTGCAGTTCTGTAAGTCAGAGCCACACCATTGCCTTGAAAAGGGAGACTCTCGCTCTTGCTGTTTTGGCAATATTCCGTACACCGATCACGGACCTTGTCTGTTTCCATCAAGGACCATTTTTTTATATCTACCTCCCCACTTCTCAGAGCTGACCAAGGCATTTTCAGATTTGCTAGTTTCATTTCCTTCTGTTCCTATGTCTACATACGATGTTGACATATTGCAATTCTTCAAGCCCTTGCTTTCCTTCTGCAGCTCCCCAGCCCCCTCAGAGGTTGTTACGGCGATTATATGTTTCAGCATTCCCGAGAGTTGCAAATCCCTCCCTCTAGCCATCAAATCACCAGTTGTTTATGAAAGACTGTATTGAATGAAAGGGAGTTGAGTGTGATCTATTTTTTTTCATTTGTGAACTCTCTTTGGCCAGTCATGTGTTTGTGAAATTTCTGGCCATTTTTTTTTTTTTTTTCTTACTCTCTGATGATCTTCTTCCCTAACTGTCTATGCTGATGATGCAGAACTCAAAAATGTTCATCTCCTCCTCACTCCTCTTTCTGGCAAGGGGAAGTCTTCCATTGCCCACTCCTTTTCTAGGTCCGCTTCTTCCTAGTGATCTTTGCACCTCTTGGAGGTATCTATCTCAGGCAGCGCTGCAGGGCTGGAGCAGGGCAGAAAGCACCATAACTCCTCCGTGAATGCAAGAGGGTTGACAGCACAGGAAACCTCCCTCCATTAGCAGTGGTCATTCATTCAAATGATGTTGATCATAAATGGGTATACTTGCTGGACACAGTACTATCCAGGGATTTTCTAATGAACTTCAGGAAATTAAGAACATATTTTCCACAGAAGAAGAAAGTTCTTCATTCGGTGGTTGCTGCATATCCGGAGGAAAAGATCTGCCATCAATATTCAGCTCGCCACTTGTGTTCTTAGTCAGCTAAAATGGCCATTTATTCAGGGAGAGGGAATTGGTTTCACTGAATATTTCATGTTATTTAAATTAATTGTCACTATGATGGCTTTTGCAAAGCACCTCACACAAAGGGATGAATGCAAACCCGTAACTGTGAAGCCTGCGCATCTCACCTTAGACTTGTCAAATTCGGTGAAGCGAATTTCACTGGAAGTGATAAGGCTAAAGGAATTGAGTGATTCTTAAGACCAGATGTGTGTGCTGAATTTCTTCACTTAATGAGTTGTAGGTGGCTTAACTAACTTAGAAATAATTTAGCCTCTCTTTAAAATTCTTTTGAAACTTGGAAATATAAGGAATTGCATAAGAGATCAGAGAGAGGTTCAAGAAACTCTGCAACAGGCAGTTGCCCTTTGAGGATACCTAGGAATTCCCTCACCCTCGAGGGAAATGCGAGTTTTAACATTATCCCTGAACTCCTTTTTTTTGTTTGTTTGTTTGGTTTGGTTTGTTTAATTTAGTTTTGTTTATAATTCTGTATTTGGGACTTAATTGGCAGATTAGGAATGTCTAAAGATAGAAACAAATTTACTTTAATAGTAGAGACTGTGGGCCCAAATGTTTGCCCATTTTTCCCAACTATATCAAAGCTCTAATAAATTGTATTGTTATCCCTTCTCGATCTTCAGATCTAATGAATAGTATTATTCTCTCTTCTAAGCCTTCTTTATCTATAATTTTAATATACAGAAATCTAAAATAGGTACATTAAAGGGTTTTTAGGTAAAAATATTTATAAAATGAGCTCTTGTTTGGGGACAGGGAATAAACAGAAAATGAAATTTGTGTGAATATGTATATATGTTGGCTGCTTATGTGATTTGATATAACTAAATTAGTTGAAACTGTTACGAAAAAATATTTTTCCTTTTGGAAATGTTTCATGGGAATGTATCCATTTTAATTTTCTCAAAATAATTAAAATCATATTAGCAAACAAACAAAATATTATATTTCAAAACATCTTTTTCATTTTGTTTTGCATTAGGTGTTAGCTTGTATTATTTTAAAAACTGGCCCTCCAACTGAAGTAAAGCAGTTGACTGATGTGTTGATTTTCTTTAGCCTTTTTTTCCAGGGAAATTCCTCATTTGATTCACTATAACAGCAGCTTAAGTAGTTTTTGAAATAGTAGAATTTCATGTGAAATCCCTCTGGGAAGTGGTATAAATAAATACAAATATTAACATCAATTCCACTTGGGAGATCTTCTGGGTTTTATCCTTTGCATGGGCTTTTGGGAATTTTCTGCCTACATTTTCCTACTGATAACAAGTAATCTAATTTTCACTTCCTACAAATGAGGACCAAATACTGATTTCTGATATATCCTAGAAAGCCTACAAACATATAAAAATAAACAAGTACATGACAGGATGGAAATGCCAGGTATAAACTCACTTTAAGTATTCATATTTCAAAAGAAATGGCTACCCTTTTTTCTTTAGTTTATTTTAAAATAAATTTAAAGAAGATACCTGGCAAGGGCACCTTTTGCAACTTCAGATTTAGAGTATACAAAAAACCATCCGTGTTTTTGTATTGAACTGTAAATATGTGCCATATATAGTCTGTTCCAAGTCAGTGATTTTTACATAAAAGTACTTCTGAGAAATATGAAGCATTCTGAAGCCAGAACAAGGACCAGAATGGCTCCAGAATATGTGATTAGCCACTTATGCATATGACGGTAGGTAGTATAGCTTGGCAGTATATATCTAAAGTGCAGGTGTTCAAACTATTTCACAGGCAGGTTAAATCTGATAGCACGCCGAGAGAGTTATCAGAAGGTATGCAAGGGTGTGGGAAAATGCGGACGTCTCACCTCTTTCCAGGTGAGTGCTGAGCACTTGCAAATGAGCAGCACTGATGTGCGAAAGTTAGTGAGGTGGGAGGAACTCAAGAACTGCAAATTTGTATGCATTAAGCATAATAACTAAAACACTTCAGAAATTTTGGTAAAAAAATTGAACGCACTTCGCTTGGAAAACATTGGCTTCGACAAAGTACTTCAGAAGCTTTGAGAACAGTCTTTGTCCTGTTAATATTATGTGTTTTGGGGGTCTGATTCATCAAGCTTTTAAGAGATAAATTTGTGCTTAATTTTGTTGTATATACAGTGAAACAAGAAGCAAAGGAAACATTTTTACTGTGATTCCACAGCCCTTTTATTTGTTGGAAAGTTCAAGAGGAGAAAAGTGTTGAGATCCTATGTTTCTAGCTATTTTGCTATTGCAATAATATTTAAAAAGAAATGAGGACAGTCAGTATAAAAGTGAGATATCATTACACATTTGTTCAGACAACTAGAGCGCATCTCATAACACTAGTTAATCATCTGTAAAAGAAACTCTTCAAAACATTTTGAGCTGCACCATTTAATTGTCATTTTGGTGGTTAAAAAGGTTAATAAGGCCACACTTTTAATGAGCTAATAAAGCTGAAATGTATCTATGAGAACATGGACGTATAGGGCCAAAATATTACTGGCCACTGGGATTTGACTAGTGCTATGTTCAACGTTGAGCCTAATAGTTTGCATGGCAGCGAGGGAAATTAGATGGCGTGGCCCTTCCCAAGGGAGCTGCAGAAGAACCAGGCTAATATAACACCACCTGGAGATTATCAGCTTTGAAAAATACGGATGTACGTTCACAACAAGTTGTGGCAATTCCCACAGAGGCAGTTTTCACTTTGGTTTAGTCACGTAGCAATTAGGACAAAATGCCAAGTCACTACACAGAAAAATAAACACACCTCCTAAGGGGGAGCACACGCCCACGGTTTATCTCAAGATCTGAGAGCCAGAAGAACTTCTGGGTGAGGTTCACCCGTGCCAATATCTCAGCTTTCGGGTACTGTCAAGCACGTGGCACCATTAAGGGGCAGTCCATCCCTTCCTGAGCAGCAGAGATGAGATGAATCACTCAAAAAGGTGCATTTTCCGTGGTGTGGATAGTCATTTACACAGTTGTGATTAATGTTTGCAGAACTTTGCTCATGCAGAGAAGTTTTATAAATAGTAAAAAGTGTTTTTCCCACTCTATATATGATAGTTTGATGTAAATGATGTTATATATATAGCCACTGACTTTTAGATCAGTGATCCAACTGCAACAAAGGTCAACAACATGTTAAAGTCATGCTCGCTCTCTCATTGTCGAGATAAAAATGAGCTGTAGCTCTCAGTTTGGTTCCCAGGCAGCATTTCTTTTCCTCAGCAGAAAATCACAACTCCAGACTCAATAAATTGTTTTCCTTCTTGGTATTATCAGCTGAGCAGCAGAGGATTGACAGAAAATGGAGAGTGACTCGCCTGCTCTTGGAAAGGTGGTTTATGCAGAGAAAAAGATGTGGTTTTTACAAAAGAACATTTCTTTTGGGGAGTTTAGGTTGCTACCTCATCAAAAACCATGCAGAGATATAGGTCTTTGGCTATCCATCTAGCAAGTACTAAGAAATATGGAAAATGAATAATCAAGTAGCTCTAAATAGGCCATATTCCCAGATGGTTGTTGCAGATCTGAGAATTTGGCCCACTGCACATATAAAGCTCTGGAAAATATTTATTTATATAATCAATCAATCCATTTGTTGGGTCAGGACTTACAAAACCCTCTCTGCCTAATAATAAAACTGCTGTGTCTAGACCAAGCTATTTGCTTGGGATTGTCTCTGAGTTTTGTTTTGGGTATCATTTTATAATACTGTCTTTCATTTCAAAGTTAACAGTGCCTCATGATTGCCTTATGATCTGGGCTGAATCTAATTTTAACCAGGATGGGTTTTGCTTTGTCCTCATTTTCTAATAATTAAGAACGACAGAAAATGTACCATGACATTGTTATTCAGCTGACAGTCACTTATACAGCCTTCCTGAGACCAAAGGAATTTAGATTTTATTTTCTTCATGATATTTTATACAAGAACTTTACTCCCTTCAGCTGAAAATGTAAAGAAATTGAAAAAAAAGGTTGTTGCAAATTCTAGACTTTTTCAAATAGGGATTCTTAGTGAATGCACTAGGGATTTAACCTTTTAATTAAGCATTAGTGCAAGGAAGGATAGATTTGAACATCGGTAAGGTCAGTGTGCAAGAAAGAAATTTGTTATTGCTTCAGAGATTACTAACCTCTAAAGAATTCAACCTTCCCCTTTGTCCTCCTCTGCTTTCTGCAACTATAAAAACAACCAAAAACCTCATCAAGAAGAAAGGAGCAAAATACTGTAGAATTCAACACGGAGACAGGCAGACACAGTGGTGAGACACAATAGTTGTATCCAACAGAAGAGTCA
The DNA here is from genome assembly GCF_011004875.1 of Balearica regulorum gibbericeps. Lineage (NCBI taxonomy): Eukaryota > Metazoa > Chordata > Aves > Gruiformes > Gruidae > Balearica > Balearica regulorum. Next base: position 211,497,342 of record NC_046184.1, on the reverse strand, counting down.
GGTGGTAACTTTTAAAAGCAATAAAGTTTGAGGTATCCAGGCTGAGAGATGTAGAATCTTGATTTTCAAGAAAATGGACTGATAGTAAATTTCCACCTAAATCATTGTCTGGTGCCCAGAGAGTTTTCTATACTATATAATATAAATTTGAATTTTTATAGCATTTTTTGTTTCTAAAGGACTTTTCAGACATTACTAACCCTGCCAGTTATACACTGTAACGTGACACTAAACAAGTGCCTGATCATTTAGGCATGGACTCTAGCTTATGTTTGCAGAGACTCAGAGCCCAGTCGGCTTATTCAAAACATGAGTGCTCCAGATCACTTTAAAAAAAAAAAATTAAAAAAAAAAAAAAAAAGCCTGTTCTTCCAACATGACTATGGAAGGAGATCCCAAAATAACAATAGCCCCAACAAAGAACCATTGTCTCCATCTGGCAGAGTGATTACTGACTGATTTTCACATTTAAGTTCAAATGTGAAAAATAACTTACCTGTCCAACCAGGACAAAGGCAAACTTTAGTTGTCTAGATCTAAAAGCAATTCTACAGGAAGTAAAAATCTGTGCATATATCCCTTTCTTGCCTGCAATTTTGCTAGCTACCTGCAGTTCTATTCACCACAGCCAGCTCTTTGCTTGGGTCCAGCCTGAGCCCTATGCGACTTGAAAAGCTAAGGAAGGCTGTGCTGGCAGGCTTGCTTGGCCCTTCAGAAAATACAGATGTAATGCCTTTATTAGTTTATTTTTAAATGAAGTAAGTAGTGGTGGTGATAAGCTGTTCCCTCTTCACTTCAGGTAAGGTATAGCCCCAGGAGTGGTGGATTAATCTCCTCTGTGGGGTCAAAGGATGGAAACCCAAGAGATTTTCCCATTACACTAAACTCAGTGTAGCTGCAGGTAGTGCAGTTTCATGGGATAGTGTCTTCCTGCCCAGCTCCTTGCCCGGGAATAGTTTTACTTTGATGAGTTGCCATCAGATCAGTGAGCTGAAGGAGCTTCCCCATGAACCATAAACTCCTTAGATCAGGAACTAGGCTGATAGTGGAGCAGTGGAAAGGTGGAAATACTGATTTTGGTGATAGCCTCAGTAAAGCAAATATTCCCTTGTCCATGCAATAGCTGCATGTTTCTCTATATTCTGTTTATAATGACAGCTACTTTGCCTGCTTGCACCTTCACCAGGGCTTTATTAAAGTATCTGAAAGCACAGATTATTTTGCCACAATTATGCTGTACTGAAAGGCTGTAGAAGGATTAAGACCCAAAGGTCCAAAGCTGCTTTTGCATTAAGTGCCCTGCTTTGGAAATGTTGATCTTGACTCTTACGGGTGTCAAGCACATGCAAATTCACCTGACACAAATGTATTTTGCTGGCCTGTTGAACATCTAGTTAAATGTGCTAAATCCATCTTTTTGTTAGTAAAAATTCATAGCTTTTAAAAGAGGAGACTTCTAAAAATAGTAGATATTTGAGACTCATAATAACTTTTCTAGCACCAGCAAAAATTGGTTTGGTACAAAAAGAACATTATCTTCTGAGATAAAGGTCTGGGTTCATCAGGGTGACAACAGTGAGATTATTTTTCAAGTTTATGTACACAGAACATTTGTATTTTTATTTAAGAAGAGCCAGTTTTCCACAAACACTGAAAAATTCAGTACTTATCTCTATACCTTCTTCACAGTAGAAGAAGCAGGAATGTTATTAAAGTTTATGAGGGTTTTTTATGTGTGTATACATTGTGTTCAAAGAAATCAAGGGATGACAGGGTTATAAAGTTAACCACTCAGATTTAGAAAAAGCAAGAATTAACATGGTCTAAGCAATTTTATTTCAGGTCCTCTGTGGCCATATATTGTAATGTAGCATTATAATGTAACTCAAATACATTTTAATTACACAGTTATTTTTGTTTTCACAAGCCCTCTGCTTCTTTCAGTCATGTGGAGAGGTACTTCATATGGCCTTTTACTTTCAACTTATGTCTCCATGCATTATTTAATGCATGCAGTACAAATGGTCCTCCATTTACAGAATTATTATTTCTCACTGATTTTCCTGTTATACTGAGCTTGACCCCAGTATCCAAGTATCTCATAAACATTAATCCATTTATTTTCACAATATCCCTATGTGATTAGAACTTTTACTGGTTTAACAAAAAGAGATCAAATGAGTCTGCTAGTTTCTGTGTCCAGCTTGCAATACCGAGAATGAATCATAGAATCTTTAAGGTTGGAAAAGACCTCTAAGATCATCAAGTCCAACCGTCAACCCAACACCACCGTGTCTACTAAACCATGTCCCAAAGTGCCACATCTATACGCTCTTTGAACACCTCCAGGGATGGTGACTCCACCACCTCTCTGGACAGCCTGTTCCAATGTCTGACCACTCTTTCAGTGAAGAAATTTTTCCTAATATCCAATCTAAACCACCCCTGACACAACTTGAGACCATTTCCTCTTGTCCTTTTGCTAGTTACTTGGGAGAAGAGACCAACACCCACCTGGCTACACCCTCCTTTCAGGTAGTTGTAGAGAGCAAGAAGGTCTCCCCTCAGCCTCCTTTTCTTCAGGCTAAACACCCTCAGTTCCCTCAGCCGATCCTCATCTGACTTGTGCTCTAGACTCTTCACCAGCTTCATTGCCCTTCTCTGGACATGCTCCAGCACCTTCATCTTATTCAAAATGCCTAAATCCTGAGCTGGTTTCAGTCCAAGTTAGAAAAAAAAAGGAGAGAAAAAGTGCCTTCAGTGAGCAGTTATTTGATAAATATACCTGTAATATTGTGATGTTCCAGTTATTAGCAAGGGAACCTGATTGACTTGCTTATACCAGAAGTTTTAGGTGGCCATTGTCAGCTGATAACAATTCCACCTTAGACCGACTTCTTGGAGCATGCAGAATTCCATTGCATTTTTTCTGTGTTAAGCACAACTCCCCCTGATTTCAGCTGAAGCTGCTGGTGGTCATCTGTGTCTACCAAAACCTTTCAAAGTGAGGAATATCTCACTTCTGTACCTTTGGAAAGTTTGGTTTTGTATATTGCCTAGTGTTGCATGAGGTTTCTGTAGCAAAAGTAAGAATAGAAAGTTATCTGCAATAGCATTTGCCAGTCTTAGCCTGAGAGCATCCTTTTACCTCATATAAACTTTGTCCAAAATTCTCCAATTTCTGTAAGAAATGATACTGGAATCCCACAGACGCACAATTCCTGTGTCTTTCAGCACACAATTCCCAAAGGACTGCCCTGCCGGCACAGTGAATGTGGTAGGGTTCATGAGGAACTCATACTTCCTTAACTGTTGAGTACTTTACTCTGCAGATTTATCTTTCTTTTAACTTATGAATTGAGTCTTAATTTAAGAAAAGCAGAATCTATTTTTCCTCTTAGATTTCATTTAGACCTGGGACTGCAGAAAAAGCAAGGGTATCAATGGGAACTTACATTCAAGAAGTCTGTGAAATAGGAATGTGTGAACAGTGACAGGGTCAAATTTTAAAATGTCTCTCCACACACAGCCCTAGATGGAGATTCTACACAACCTGGCAGGGGGTGAGACCACCATCTCCAGAGCCACAGGCCTCTGCCACTTGAGTAGTCACTGGGAGCAGCTACTGCTGTGCAAACTAGTCCCGGAGGGAGATAAGGCAAATGCTTTCCCTTGGGGTTTCACAAGTAGTTTTGAGCACCAGAGCAGAACAGAGGCTGGAGTTCTCTCTCTTTTCTGGTTTTACCACCTGAGCTTTGGTCTTTATCCCCATTTGCTCCAGTCCCTGTTTTGATGATTTTTCTATTCTTTCTCTTTCCTAGAGAAATCTCAAGTCAGCCTTCCTTGGATTTACCATTACACATTATAGATCCCTTGGCTTATTTTAGTATTGGCAGGTAAAGCTTAGCGTATTGGATTATGTACATATCCCAGGGAGGAGAGGACTCAGAATACATTTTCATGTATCTTTTTCTTATCGGTAATGTTGTCTCAAGGAATTACTCTGCTCCTCCTTGACTTTTCATTCCCGCTCCTGTGTTGCCTCCTCCTTGAGAGCTGATGCATGTATTTGTGACTCTGGGAGCTCCATAAGTGCGTGATTCGGGTTCAGTCAAACCCATAAAAAACCTAATCTTGATCAGTAAAAATGAAGGAGCGGGATGGAGGGCCAGGACTGCACAGGGAAGACAGATGCAGGAGGTGGAGAACCACCCATGCCTAGCACTGCAATCAGGAAAAGCTATACCCAGAGGCTGCATGAGACACTTGGGCATAAGATGAACTCACGGGCATTGAGGGAAAGGCTACAGCACTAGAGGCTATGCCCAGAGGCCATCCCTCCCTAGAGACCCCCTTCAATGGGACCTTTCAGAGAGGCGTAATTAACACTGGAATTAGTACAATCTCACAGCATCCCTTGGATCTGCGGGCTCTCCACAGTGACTACCGGCGGGTGCTGACATAGCCAGGCGGTGTCCCAAATTAGAACTATGAAACTGGGCAGGCTTGAGGGGCCAAAAAGCCCACCACAACTACATCTACTCAAGATCCATGAGGGGTAAGAAACAGAGTTAGGGGGCAATCTTGGTTATCCTCTGGAGTAACTCAGTAGGTGCTATCCTATTGACTGATGCTCTGAAAGGCATTGGGAAATAATATAATGAAAATACATCGTTAAAGCTTTCAATCAGTACATAGATACATGCAAAACTAGGAGATACAAATCACTTGCAGTTTTTATTTGTTGTAGTCAGATAACTGTGAAGAAGTCACTAGCAGTATGCTCTAGGAAGAAGAGTCCTATTTTTTTCAATAAATCCAACTAAGTAGGGCACCCAAGTGTGAAGACTGGGGAGAGGGATTCAGCTGCAAAACACAAATGGCCTGCTGTGTCATGTGCTGAGCAAAGCTGGACTGAATTAAAATCGGTATTTTTGGTGCAGAAAACATATGGGGCCAGCCACGTATTCTGTGATTTTTGTTTGTTTCTCTGTATCATTTGTTTCAGGCAACAATAATATATTATTTATTACACTACATGACTACTTTGTAACCTCTGATATAAAACCAGAGTGTTTGCTTTGCCGTGATGCATTCCCGCCGCAGGCTTATTGGCAGGGAAAATGAGACATGGTGACTGGTGGCGTTTGCCAGCTCTGGCTCTCCAAATGCTCAGTAGTAACCTCAGCACAACCTCCCGTGCCAGAAACTGCTCTTCAGGTCAGGCAAGGGGTGGAAAAGGACAATTCGTGAGGCTCAGTGCTTCCACACTGGTGGATCGGGGAATGGGGACACGGTGCTTGGAGCTGCAGGGGAGAGAAGGTACAAAGGAGGGAGCTGACAAGGCATCAAGGCTTCTGTAGTGGTTGTGGGAACATGGACATAGTGGAAAAAAATAGTTTGAGAGGAAGAGTTGAAAACTATAAAAAAGAGTACACAAGTGAAGTTATTGCAGGACAATGGCATGGAGAGGTGGCTACAGCCTGATGCTGATAAATTGTATGGTTTCACCCACGTCTTTCCGTTGCTCCACTTAGATAAACAATCAGTATTAACTGGACTTTTTTTTTTTTTTTTAAGTTACTGATTTTTATAGTCTATAGCCACATTCATCATTTAATACTAGCAAAGCCGCCTTCTTAGAGTGTGTTTTTTTACACTGGTACTTCAAGTTAAAAATCTATTTTAAATTATTGGATAGCAAGTAGCAACCTCCAGAGGGCTAAACTGATGCTGTTAACAGGTCCAAAATGTGATGCAGCATATGGAGCTGAATACCTCATGGTACAGATTTGCATGCAGGCGGTTTTAATTAGGATTTAGAATTCCTTGAGGAATGCAGCATTCTGGGCTAGTCTCAAGCTTGTCAATACACAGTGTTTTTTGTTCATGCTAAAGCCTGCAAAACCCAATAGGTTCCTACTTACTTGTAACTTTTGATGCTTACATGAACTGTTAGACTTTTCTCCAGCTGACAGTTTTGTGCATGATCATTACCTGTTTATATGTACTTACGATAAAAGATTCCCGTCTTTTTTTTTTTTTTTTTTTTTTTTTGTAATAATGTTGTACCAGGTCAGTTCAAAGCAAAAAATCGTTTGAAGTTTTACGACATTGCATAGCTACTCTTTTTTTTTTCCTGCAACACTTCACAGTTGAATGTCAGACTACGCTTTAACTCGATGGTTATTGTGCCATCTTGTGAGCGAAACGTGCAACTACGTCCAGCCAACGCAAGGAAGAGGTACTTTGGCTAATGTCCATTTCACTTCATCACGAAAAATAAAATTGTTTAGGGTTTAGAAAAACTGATGAGGAGAATACTGTAAAGTGTATTTTTTCGACTACACTGTACTTGCATTTTTTAAAAAAATGAACATACTTTCCCTACAATGGGCAAAATCCTGCAGATTTCAGTAAACCAAGAGAAGAAAAAATATATTTTTTTTTTCCCTCCTGAAAAAAAAAAACAAAACCAAAACTAAAAACCTAACAAACTTCTTTTTGTAATGAATGGAAAAGCTGTGCAAATTCTCAGTATTCAGTGCTGATAGTGTCCCTCCTGTGAAACAATTTCGTTCCTACAGGAAACCTCTTGTCCTCTAAAAATCACTATGTGTTTCTCAGAGATAGCACAATATAAATTACACAAAGCACTGCCAGCTATTACATCGACGCAGAGAAAAACCGAATTCCTGACCTTAGAAAGTCTGCTGTCTCCTGGAACCTTTGTGGGGGGAAAAAAATCCAAACCAACAAAAAAAACCCCAAAAAACTAAAAATAAATTGTAACGGCAGTAGCCAACCTACAACTTTATTTTTAAATAATAGTAATTATTACTACTATTAAAGTCAATGTAGTTGCACTAGGTCTTGGGCTTAGAAAAGCAGACTGGAAAAATATTCCTGAGTTCTACCACTGCTTAATTAATCGATTCTCTTTGTGACCTTGAGTAAGCTGTTGTATTTCTGTGCCTAATTTTACCCACCTTTAGATGATGCACATATTTTTTTTCAACAGGATGTTATCAAACTTGACTACCACTTGTAAAGCTCTTTGGGCTTCTTAGATGAAAGGTATTGCTGTGATACAGTGACGAGCTTGTTAGAAATCTACTTGATAAGCAAAAGAGCAAGTCATTCACAATAAGTATAATTATTCAATGATTTAAGCTTCTTAATCTACTTCCACAGTCTTGGCAAGCAGATTATGATTTCTTCCATTTTATATAATAAGAAGAGTATTTTTTTCTCTTTTTACTCTATAGATTGATTGCAAATATTCAGAATTCAAGCTGTGTTGCTCATTTGCAATCAGTTGAATGAGTAACATTATTTCTACTCATGATTGGATGAATGCCCAAGGACTTGTGTGTGCAAATTTTAAAGTTTGTTTTCTCAAGATGATACTCATCTGTATGACATTGGAATTTGCTGCCTTTGGAGAGCAGTGCCAGTGAAATTCAACACATTGAAGACCGCTGAAAAAAATGAGAACAAAAGTGAGACAAGGTGGCACAAACATGTTCTAATGTGACTTTGCAAATTAAACTTTTGTCTAAATGGACCAAGTCCATTATGGTTTTAGTTTTTGCCTGTTGCTAAAACTGTAAACAAATGCAGTATATTGAATCAGGACCTAATATCATGCAGATGGGGGTGACTCTCAACCTGTTCAAAGGTAGCTCCCATGTCAAAGTTGCAGCAGACGACTAGCAGTGGGGCTAATCCATGTGGGAGCTGCCAAGCAGCTCAAATCCTGGGTTGAGGGAAAAGGCAACTGAGTGAGGAACTGGACTTGTGCAAAGCATTTGACACTGTCCTGCATGACATCCTGGTCCCTAAATTGGAGACACATGAATTTGATGGATGGAACACTTGGTGGATAAGGAATTGGCTGGATGGTCGCACTCAAAGAGTTGTGGTCAACGGCTCAATGTCCAAGTGCAGACCAGTGACAAGTGGCGTTCCTCAGGGGTCAGTACTGGGACTGGCACTGTTCAACATCCTCGTCGGTGACATGGACAGTGGGATCGAGTGCACCCTCAGCAAGTTTGCCAAAGACACCAAGCTGTGTGGTGTGGTCAACATACTGGAGGGAAGGGATGCCATCCAGAGGGACCTTGACAGGCTGGAGAGATGGGCCGTGCGAACCGCATGAAGTTCAACAAGGCCAAGTGCAAGGTCCTGCACGTGGGTCGGGGCAATCCCAAGCACAGCTACAGGCTGGGCAGAGAATGGTTTGAGAGCAGCCCTGAGGAGAAGGACTTGGGTGTGTTGGTGGATGAAAAGCTCAACATGAGCCGGCAGTGTGCGCTTGCAGCTCAGAAAGCCAACCATATCTGGGGCTACAGGTTGAGGGAGGGGATTCTATCCCTCTACTCAGCTCTCCTGAGAGCCCACCTGCAGTACTGCATCCAGCTCTGGGGTCCCCAGGACAAGAAGGACATCGACCTGTTGGGAGCGAGTCCAGAGGAGGCCATGAAGATGATCAGGGGGCTGGAGCACCTCTGCTATGAAGACAGGCTGAGAGAGTTGGGGTTGTTCAGCCTGGAGAAGAGAAGGCTCTGGGGAGACCTTACAGCAGCCTTCCACTACCTGAAGGGGCCTACAGGAAAGCTGGAGAGGGACTGTTGACATGGGCACGGAGGGACAGGACAGGGGGATAATGGGTTTAAGCTAAAAAGAGGGCAGATTTAGATTAGATGTTAGAAAGAAATTCTTCCCTGTGAGGGTGGTGAGGCACTGGCACAGGTTGCCCAGAGAAGCTGTGGAGGCCCCCTCCCTGGAAGTGTTCAAGGCCAGGTTGGATGGGGCTTTGGGCAACCTGGTCTAGTGGAGGGTGTCCCTGCCCATGGCAGGGGGTGTGGAACTAGATGGGTTTTGAGGTCCCTTCCAACCCAAACCATTCTAAGATCCTATGATTCCATAAGGAGCAGGTAGCATTGGGACCCAAGTGCATACCTTGTCTATCCCCAGATTGCAATGGGACAACTGGATCTGTAAGAAGTCATTGTTTCATGTGGGAAATTGTCTGCAGAAATTCCTTTCCCCGTGGCCTCTAAGTTATATGGGTTATATGAAGCCCCCCAGCTTCTAAGGTGCAGAAGTCTGGCCCCTCCTGAGGAAGACCATAAAACAGAAATAGTATTCTAGACTTGAAATGCTGATGCCTAAGAGCTAAAACTAGTATAGCTATTGTTTCCTCTGACAAAACATATTATGCTAGCCAGAGTATTTTGAAGAGACTGGCTTTGAAGAAAGATTGGGAACAGGATCCACTCATGAATGGAATACCATCTCATAGTATGTTGTGATACCTTTTTTCCACCATTAACATCTATCAGCTGTACCTGCTATAAAGCTTCAGCTGAATGAAAAGCAACATTACCTTTTTGCCTGTGTGTCTCTTGCATAAGTCAGGATGTCTTTTTGCAGGTTGAGATGCTCTTTAGACCAGGATTCACTGACTGCTCTTATTTCACAGGGTGTTGTAGAGCCTCGTGACTCCTGTAACACACTGTGCTCCCTCCTTTTGTGGCCCTCCTGTTGCAAACAGAAGTAACGTGTGATGCATTGGAGTGTGGTCCAGAGACGTGTAGAGAAAAACAGGGACATGTACTTTTGAATGGCAGCTCCAGTAGGACCACATTCAGCAGTTTAGGAGACAGGTTAATTTGAGTTGATCTAAAATGAAATGTTCCGTTTGCATTTTCTGCAAAGCAAGCCATTGGTAACTGCAAAGAAATACTGAGGACTTTTGTGAAAAACAGTTTTTTTCATCCCAAAATTGAATGATATATCTCCAACTATCTTAATTCACTGACAATTTGTCAAAGGTAGCTTGTAAGAACATCTGTATTTCCATGTCAGTGCAGTAGTCTGGTTATTGTAACTTGAACTGTAACTTCCCACTTTTTTTTTTTACCTTTTTTTTTTTTTACCTTTTTTTTTTCCTTGAGAGCTGGCTTAGTTCAAATTTAAGGCTTTTGACCATTACCTTCTGCTGGATTCATATCTTCAATCCTGTTTAGCTGACAACTATCTGGCAAACACAGCCTTAGAAATGCTCCTTTAGACAGTACGATGTGAAGAGCAGTGGTGCTGTAATAATCTCACATTGTAGAGAGAATGATCTCTTATAAAAAGGCACGTTCATATTATAAATTCACAGCAGCACACTCCACTCCCCCATTATAGGTAATTACAGAGGATTTTAAATATCTGATGCTAGTTGGCAGCGTACAATACCCTGTCAGCAGCAGGCACTGATTTGTAATTTAATTATCATAAGACATCCACCTGTTCTTTTGTCAAATGAAGAGTAGCATTTCCGTGCAATCATGCTTTTCCCTCCAGAAATTTGAATTAACCCTTAGAGAAAGCTCTGGTTTCTAGGGAATGGGGTAATTTCAAGGACATTTACAGGACCCCATCAGGACAGAGCGATAGAGACGGATAAGACATTTCTGCAGGACAGTCTCAAGTCTGGGTTGGTATTTTCAGCCTTACCGCTGGATTTTTGCTGTGTCAAGCTGTTTTGATTCACAGCTGAAAGCATTTCAGTGAAGAGATGCTGTGGGAGGAAAGATGTATGAAAATCAATGAGTTTGGTGCTAAGAACATGAGGCAAACAAGTAACAGGATTGACCCAGAAATGCTGTACGCTCACACTTTGTCAAGAACGAGAAGGCTGGGCTTGGGGTGGGAGGGAGATAAAGGCAAATGGAAAAGTGGAAATCTGCTCTGTGAACTTTCCAGTTTGTGGCACATGAACATGGCTATTATTGAATTTGTCGTTGGAATGTGCAGTTATTGGATAAAATGATCAGTTTTAATTATAAAGCATAGTTTTTCATGGGACAGTCTACTAGTGGGATGCATAGAAGTGTTCTGCTATGCGGGAGCAGAGGGCTCAGGATGAGCCACTTTCCTCTGGGCCTTGGCTCTCATTTATGCAGTGCGGTGTGGTGATGGGGAAAGGACTCACTGACGGAGGGAAAGAGATATTCTCTCTTTAATGCTACCTTACACTGCTTCTTGGGCTGTAAAGCTGCCTGAATGATCCGGCCAAAGCTTCTTATGGCTTCTGCCACTGCTGTCTTGTCTCTTTGGAAAGCTGTCACTGGACATATTCATTTTTTAGCATTTCCTGGGGAGATGGGATGACTCTGGTATTCTGTGGTTGTTTCTCCTAATCACATTTTAGCAAATGACTCACTTTAAAGAGGGTTTCTCTGAGTAGTCATCTTTTTTTGAAAGAGTATGCACTGGATTCAAAAAAATAATTGATTGCTTGGGGCTTAAATAATCTGCATGCCAAGCCTTTAATGTGACATTGGTTGGAGTACCATCTATTAGACTGATGGCTTCTTGCCCAAATACTACTTGTCTGGTGCCAGTCATTTTATAGATTCATTAATTATGTTATCTGAAAAGTGAATATGTGAAGGGTTGCAGGCATATCCCAGAAAGGAAGAAGAGAATAAATTGTCACGTGTATTCTGAAAATAATTGGCAGCTGCTGAACCATTTCCATACGTGAGAGTGAAGGCAGGAAGAAACTGTGATGATTTCCTTTGGAGGGATGAGTAAATGAAGTAACACCTCAGAGCTGAGCGGTCAAAGTGAAATGCAGGAGCAGCAGGCATGTCTGCTTCACTTGCTTGTGAGCGTACCTGAACTTAAGACTTCTTATATGGCCTTCCAAAAAAGTCTTGGTCTTTGATTTTGCTAACTCCAATATTTTAGCATATACCTGTCAGCTGAAAACAGCATTTACAATGGCACTATCTGCCCCTCTGCTATTGCCAAAGACTTATGAACTGCCCTTCTGATTTACACTCTGCTCTCCTCCTCCTCCTCCTTTACTGGAGAGTAATTTTCTGCTTGACTGTGGCTCTGTGGAAGTGCACGCATGCTCCGAGCATCAGAGTACATGGTACTAAATGGAAAATGACTCAAATATTTTGCAGAGAAAGGCTATAGAAGTGCAGAGTTATTAACGTGGGGATGTGAAAGGTGAGCTACAGCTCAGCTGATCAACATGTCTTTTTTTCATTATCAACCATTGCCAGTATGTCATCTCAGATGTCTATCTGATAGTGAAAGGTTTGTGTATCAGTGTAATATCCCATATTTTCTCTGTTTGATGAAAAGTTAAAAAAAATAATGAGGTATTCTTTCCAGAACAGATGAGGAAATTGGACGGTTATAGTGTCTAATGTCTGATAATTTATCTGCTATCCCATATTTACATTAATACATATGCATTGCCTCCTTAAAGCTTACTTGTTCTTCCTTGCTATCTTTTTTCTCTAGAAATATCGTTATCAAGATGAGGACGCTCCACATGATCATACTTTGCCTCGATTAACCCATGAAGTGAGAGGCCCAGAGCTTGTTCATGTGTCAGAGAAGAACTTGTCTCAAATAGAGAACGTCCATGGATACGTCTTACAGTCGCACATCTCTCCTTTGAAGGTAGGATCAATATTCACTGTGGCTTTGGTCCTCAAATATGAGAAAACATGTAGTATGAAATGCTTGGGAAACTTATTTCATTGTAGAGAGAAGCTGCTTTTTTGAGCGGTATTATTGCAGATTGATTGTCCTGTGATGGGTTTTTAAGGCTGGGTGTAGTGTAACAGGTGATGGTTTAGTTGGCAGGGCTTTGTGTTGAGATGTGAGCTTTTTGCTTTGAATGAGATTTTTGCTTGAGCAAAAATCATTCCTGGCAAATGAGCCCTTTCTTCTGTACATTGAGAAAGGAATAATGCTGGTTCTCGGCCTCAATATCACGGTGATTTTGGAATGGCAGACTTCCCTTCCTTATCGTCCTTGTTGAGAAATTGAAAAAAATACTGTAAATGTAACCATCTGATAAAATCCTGGGGTTTGCATCTCTCAAAAAGCTACATCAAAGTCATAAGTTATGCTTGAAAATGGAGCTCATTTGCCACTATTCAGCTCCTTACTACTCAAGCAGTTGATGTTTTCTGTGGGTTTTGTTGCAATTCAGAGTCGTGTAGAGGCATCTCTCTGTTACCTAAGGCAACTATTTATAAAATATAGAAGGTTTTTCTCTATGTGTGTCTGGGGTCCTTTGATATATCTTGCTGGGCAAAAAATGTTTATCTTCATGGTGAACCTGTATATTAACCAAAAAGAAATCTATTTCTGAAAATTATGTTTGCTCTTTAATAAGACTGCAATAGTTTGAAGATGTTCCTAAAACTTCTCTAATGAAAGGAGCATGGATGGATCGATGAGCCTGCTGGTTTTCCTAGTCTTATTTTCTACTAGGTCTGGAAAGGGGGGAAAAAAGAAGAACAGTTTTTACTAGAGATGGTGATGATCTGGGTAATGGTTTTATTCAGGTAATTAACTAAGCAGCAAACAAGGCAGATGGGTTTTGCTCCTTCTGGTGCTCAAAGCCTGTGAAATGGGCATCGCTTGCCTAGCAGAGTGATTACAGTGTGGTTACGAGTGAATGGAAATGTTTATTATTAAAGATTGATGTGAATGCAGCTGGTGTGCATTGAGCCTTCATGGAATAGCCACGTGAATTAATCTTTGTCCTCTGCTCTTGTTCCTGCATATAGTTTGTATGTCATTTGTCTTTTCATGTTTTAGCAGCTTTCTAGGTTGCTTACCTAACTTCTACTGCAGAAGCCAACAGTATCAAGCAGTGATATATCTTCTTATGCTGTAGTAGACCAACTTAGTTATTTGGAAGAGATTGCCTCCATGTGGCCTCTGTGTAACCTCAGGGGACAATCACAGACAAAGCAATTTCTTTCCTGGAAGGGAAACATCCCTGCTCCTCTAGGGCTCCTGGAGTATTAAGATTATAGTGGCGCTTCTTATTCATGAAAGTCAAAAATAGATATTTCGCTTCACAGATGGAGACTTTCAAGTAAGGCTGCACGATCCGAGATAATAACGTAGCAATGGTGATAAAAAGCTTATTGTGAAGTGAGGTGAAGGGTATCCCCAGACATCTACAGTTGCCTTAAACCAGCTCCAAGTCTAATTTGCTCTGGTGACAGGAGAAAGTTTTTCTGCTGCTGTTTTCTGGCATGATGGGAGGAGAGGAGCTAGATGCTATTTCCTCTTGGGAATCAATGTCTTCTGCAGGTTCCCTCCACAGTCTAAGGATTTCTGTCTTTGACTCTGTTCCTTTCCCTTCTTTCCTTCAGATTCAGTGTCTCGTGCCTGCCACCTAATCTAAATTTAGTAATTTGTATCTTCGGATAGCATTGAAGTCCCTGCTTTCTTTCTCCTGTAGTCTATGTCCTGCCTTTTAACCTTCAGTAGAGAATGAGTTCAGGAAGCTGGAATAAACCTGCTAGAGCTCATGGCACTGTGGTACCCTTCCTATCTGAAATACCTGCTCTGGATTCACTTTTGCTTCTGGGAGGAAACTGAAATCCCTGTTAAGAAGGTTTTTGTCACGATGGTTTCCACATAGTTGAGAAATAGCATTCCAAGCTCTGCAAAATCCAATCAGAATTGGTTGTTGTCTTGAATTATAGATTTTCCATGCTATAGTCTAGTATCATTAAGTATTCCACTCTCTTCTCAGCAGTATTGTGTAAACATGGCTGCACTGAATAATGGCTAAATCTGTAAAAATCTGGCTAAAATGTAAAATACTGGTTTTTAAAGACTTACTGGATAAGTGTGCCTGCAATTTAAATATTCTGCTGCCTTGTGCGAGAGGGGGAACTGCTAGAATCCTGCCCTGAGGGTATGTAACAAATGCTGGGGGCCAAATACAGCCTGTCAACTCCACTCTTAGGAGTGAGAAGACACTGGCAAAGGCGGTGGGATAAAGCTGTCAGGAAACTCCACAACAGGCAGTTTGCGCTGGAACGGTTGACTCGTTCTGCCCCAGTTTTCTGAATACAGGTCAGAGCATTTGGTGCAAAGGGAAAATGTGTGTAAATGAAAGTCCTGAGTTTGCTCGTACCAAGAGAGGGGTCACGTCACCTGCGTCACTGGGACTGTCTGTCTGAGCAGCCACCCAGCCAGTAGGCACGTTGGGTGACCGGGGGGGGCTGTCTGCCTGAGAAGGGTTACATCACTGCCTGACTTTGCGTTTCGCTGCCTGACTTTCACTCGGGGGGGTGGGGGTGTCTGCAGCACCAAGGGTGCACCTCTCAAAGAATTTTTGAGGCAGTCGTTTGTGTTAAGTGACTGCAAAATGGCCTGATGACAGGATGATTTGCCCAAAATTTTTATGTTTGAATCATAAAACAAAAATGTTTGAGCATAAAAATAATCTAGTTAAGATGGTTTGGAACCAAAATGTTGTCCCAAGGCTAAGCCATATATCCATCTTAATCAAATCACTTTTCCTAAGTGACTTGAGTTTGGCAGAGGAAAGTTGCTTGTTTCCATAAATTTCTGTTCATTTGGAAAGAAATCTGCAAAGATCATGCAATTAGAAACCTACCCTGGTTCCAGCCCCCACAACTGACAGTCCCCACAGCCATCCCACCAGCTTGTGACCAGCAGGTTGACGGAGGTGATCCTGCCCCTCTACTTGGCTCTTGTGAGACCCCACCTGGAGTACTGCATCCAGCTCTGGGGGCCTCAGTACAGGAGAGACATGGAGCTGTTGGAGTGAGTCCAGAGGAGGCCATAAAGATGATCAGAGGGCTGGAGCACCTCTCCTATGAGGACAGGCTGAGAGAGTTGGGGTTGTTCAGCCTGGAGAAGAGAAGGCTCTGGGGAGACCTTACTGCAGCCTTCCAGTACCTGAAGGGGCCTACAGGAAAGCTGGTGAGGGACTGTTTATCAGGGAGTGTAGTGACAGGACAAGGGGTAACGGGTTTAAGCTGAAGGAGGGTTGATTTATATTATATGTTAGAAAGCAATTCTTTACTGTGAGGGTGGTGTGGCACTGGAACAGGTTGCCCAGAAAGGTTGTGGCTGCCCCTGGATCCCTGGAAGTGTTGGAGGCCAGGTTGGACGGGGCTTTGGGCAACCTGGTCTAGTGGAGGGTATCCCTGCCCATGGCAGGGGGTTGGAACTAGATGGATTTTGAGGTCCCTTCCAACACAAACCATTCTACGATTCTATGATTCTATGACCTCTGGAAGCCATAGGTGTTTTACCTGGTCTGTAGAGGCAGACGGCTCGTTACCATCACCCTGCCTGAGCTTCCAAGCTTCCAGTGAACATCTCCGTTTGCATCCATAAGCCAGCTTGACAGCTTAAGCACAGACTTGCATCATGACAGTTACAAGTTTTGAGGATGGTTAAAGTTCAGGCAGAGACTCCACAAGCCTGCCTATACTTCTGTGTACATGTCTAAGTAAAACATTCCAGGGATTTTTGAAAGTCTTTTGTACCCTCAGGATGGAAGGATTCAGCCCATCTTTTTGAAGACATGTGTGATTCAAAATGCCTGACATGGTCCATGTTCCATAGAACAGATGCATCTTAAATTTGGTATCAAGTTGCTGTGTACAAATTCTTAAAGAACTTGGCTGTAATTTCATATTCCAGATTTGGAATATGAAATTTGATGTAGTCCAGAAATATCCTAGTGGAACTTGTCATTATTGGTTACTTCAGAAGTTTTTTTTTAGATACCAAAATTTAAAGAGAATTTTCTTTAATGACCTTACGCTAGTTTTATGTGCTGAACAATCAGAAATCTGGTCCTCAGACATTTTTGAAATCTTTTTGAGACACTCAGATGCTGATTATGATAAATACTGTTTAGGAATGTGAATAGGTTTTCTGATATTGACATTAGATGTCTTGTTGTCGTTCAAGTATCTAAAATCTAGTGTGCACTAGCTAGATTACTTCCTTTCAGAAAATAATAATGAGCAAGAACAGTTGTGCTGAAAACTAGACCCTCTTTTCACTGTGATTTTGACTTTTGTAACTTCAGATTTCATTTATGAACTTTGCTTTTCTACTTTTCTACTACTTTTCTTCCCGTAGCATTTACCGTACACTCAACACAGTTCTGGAAAATGCTTAATTTTTAGAAAGCTGAAAACTTCTGTTAAAGGTTGATCAACTTATTAGTGTGGAGAAGATAAAATTTACAACAGCTTCAGCAACTTTGAATGTCAAACACTGAAGTTTTAAAGGGAGATTTCAGCTGTGTGGTTGTATTAACATTTGGGAAAATGCTAACATTCGAGAAGTTGAGAAGAGAAAGTTGCCATATTAAGATGATAAATGTTCTTTGGAACTTATGGAGGTGATAAAATTGTGTTTTATTAATCTGTTATAGGAAAAAAGTATATAACGTAATTAAAAGATAATTTAAAATAATTTTCTTGAACTTTCCCTCGTTTGACACTAGATGGTGCAGTAAGCTCAGAATCCTTTGATCTGCAGCTATAAAGCTCCAGTGACATGCTATGGAGGTCTTTCTTACATGGCTTAGAAAGTGCTAATTCAGTAAAAATGCCTTGTTAGAAATTAGGTGCCTTTAGAATCCCTGGTGTGTTGGGAAATCTGAATACAACAATCCTGTACCTGAAATTCAGGCATGCAAGTTCTGTCTCTAAATTAAATGCACCTCTTTCCCTTCCTTCTAGGAATAGAGCTAATCAGTGTTCATTAAATGAACGATAACTCTGGTTTCTAAATGAACCTTATTAGTATTATTGCGATGTTAGATTTCTTTTTCTTTTAAGTATATTCCACTTGCTTTAAATTAGCTTAAAAGTAAAAATCCATGTAAGGATCTTGCATCTCCTTGGTTGCCTGAACACTTTAAATGTCAGGCTATTCCAACTACTATCTCCACTTCCTAATTTAATGCCAGGTTTGAGTGTAAGCATCAATGGCAGTCGTGCAAAAACAGGTAGCAAGATAAATTACTGTTATTATCTCAGCCTAGAATATTTTTAAACTAGGAAGTTCAGAAACCTCTTCAGTTGCCTCCTCTTTGATGGCCTCACTTTGTAGAAGGGAAGGAACCATACTGGATATTCCTCCTTTGTTTTTCTGTACCAGGGTGTTGTCCTGCAGCTCGGCAGGGTTGCTGACAGTTTATAGAAAGTCAGGATTGGTGGAATGACTTTCCAGTGGTGAGAGGGAAAAACCAGCTCCACATGGAGCAAATGGGCAATTCATTTGCTTAGGCCTCCAAAGTTAAGGTTATACATGAACTGACATTTGTGCAAATTGCTTTTCAGAAGGAGATTTGCTTCTCCCATCACCACAGAACATTGATCCCCTTTGTCCTTTTCCCTTGGTGGTGGCAAAGCTCCTATCTTACCCATTACTTGAGATTCTCTGTAGCTAGTGGGGAAAAGATGTTTTGTTTCTGCTCCAAGTCAGATCTCTCTCTTTCCCAACTCCCATCTCCTGGTGAGTGTGTAAAGTGTCCTTTGCACTCCTATCATTCTTCTTTTTATACACCTGGGTGCAGGAAGGTCATTTCTGGGAAGGTTCCTGGAATCCGGCATCCTCCTTTTTTATCTTTAATGAAACAGCTTTTTCGTCACCTCCGAAGCCTTCCTTGTCCAAGCATGAGTCAGACCTCACTGCAATGGTTGCCGTGCTTCTCTGACACATTAACAAAGATGGGGAAAGAGGGTCTGAGGATGAGCCTGGATGATTAATTAATCTGTGAAAAATGTCTTAGTCTGAGCTTCCTGGAAACTGTCATAAAGAGTAATTTTTTGTGTCTAAAAATGTAGATTAGTTAAGTGCTATATATCTCATGAATTAACATCGACTTCAATAAAAATTGAGTTCTAAAGACAATTTGGATAAATAAGGTCAAAAAACTCTATACCTTTTTTTTTTTTTTTTTAGATGCAACTGTTCCCATTTCTTAATTCAATAAGTTTGGGGACTATATTTTACTATTGAATTCTGCATAAAATAGTAAATCATGCGCTGGTCACAGGTACTGTGAAAACAGCAAACTCCAAGAGTCTCCTGATGTTGCAGTGGATCACGTGAGCTGTAGATTAACTCGAGATGTTGCTGCATAGAACTGCAAAACAACATTAGAAAACACATTTGACAGGCCTGTGCAGCCGATTTAAATGAGCAATTGCAGGAAAGTCCTCTGCTCGTGTAATTGTAAATACCTCTAGCTCCCAGGGAAGCGGATTTACGCAGGAAAAGCTGGTTGCTGCAGCTTTCAGCGTTACCATGCCTGATACTCCTGTGTGAATATAGCTCCTAGTGCTTTTAGGGGGATCATCTAACCGTGATAAGAAACCCCATTTATTTTTCCAGAGCTGCCTAACGTTCCTAATTCCTATTACTGTGGAAGAACCCTACGTTAAAGGTGACGTTCAGATAGGGAAGAGAATAAGATAAGGCTGAATTTGTTTTCATTTCTGTTGCTCAGGTGTGACAAACCGTTGAGGCTGTGCCGTAGCACCGGCTGTTCTTCCAGAGCAAAGACGCTGCATTTCAGAGGCTCTTAAGAGCCGTGGAGGACTGTGAGAGGCTGATGCTTTGTTATGTGTCAGGAACAGAAATCCAAAGTTTTCTCTCGCAGTTACAAAATTAATTGGGGTTATACAGAGGACATATTAATGTATGCATAGATATATTAGCAAGGCATCTAAAATTTAATCTTGCATCCTTCTCTTTGCTTACACTGACTACATTTCATAAGTATAGCTAATCTGCATGAAGCATTTTTTAGCCCCAGGGTGGCTCAGCCCAGTAGCAATGATCTTATAACACTACTTTTGATCTCTGCCCTTGTAGCTTCCTAGCTTTTGTGTTTGGGGGTTGTTTTTTGGTTTTGGGGGGGGAGGGGGTGTCATCATTTTTCTCCTCTCCTTTTTAATATGCAGTTATTGGCAAAGCCCCATACTGCAGTCTGTATCCGTTAGTGAATTCCACTGAATATTCAGTAGGTTCCTTCATTAAGATACAACACTTGTTACATGTTTAATCATGCACTGCTTTTCTCTTATCTCTTTCTGTAACAGCAGATAAGCATACATCATAGATCTGTATCTGTGATCTATGTTTTTTAATATAAAAATGCAATTGGATTAAAAAGAGACAAAGGAAACACACAAATGTGCCTATGCTTGTTCTTGCTCATAGACAAGTGGCAAAAGTAGCTCTGAATTATTTTATTTCGTTATGTTTCAAGGCAAAATAAGCAGCTTATAAATTAGTATTCTGAAGAATATTTTGTATCTCAGTTTCATGTGGGCAGGAATATCTTCTGTTTTTGCAAACCTTGTCTTACTCTGAAGAAAGTCCTAAAATGGTGCAAAATTTCAATGTTACAGTGAAGAATAGTTACTAACAAGGAAGAGTTTTTGGGGTTTGTCATCATAGCTAAGTCCATTGTTCTGTGTGCTTGGGTTTTTTTGCCTGGGATTTCTGATTGATGGCTTTCCACATGATTTATGTTGTTGCAGACAGTATCTTGTTATCTTCCTAGCTTCTGACAGAATTAAAAAGAAACCAAACAAAATTGCTTCTGACAGTGGGTGATTTAATTGGAGAAATCTCAGCAACTTAAGGTAAACCTCAGGCATTGCAATCCTTTATTTTTTGGCAAAATAAATGATGACCTCTGATGGACACAAGCCAAGCAAGTTCTGACAGTATCTACCAGCCCATTACATGTTGTTAGATTTGCCTGAAGAATAAAGAAAGGAATTTTCAAAGGATTTTGAAAATACTTTCAGGCTATGGACACTGTTTACTTTATAAGGGCCTCCTAGGTATTGAAGGTCTTTTCAAATGTTAATCTGAGTTGCAGTTTCAGGAGACTTTCTCTGTTCTTGAACCACTGGGTGCTTTATCCATTAGTATTAATTAGCTTTTTTGTCTTTTATTCTTTTCAGATAGTAGATTTCTCCTTAAGGATAGTCTTGTTCGTGAGTCTCATTTTTTGAAAAAAAGTCTGATATATTGAAAATATTTCTGGCCATGTCTCTCACTTATAATCAAGAAAATGAGAGGTTACAGGAATCCTTTTTTCTCCTTGTCTTTCTGTAATGTTTTGCATAGTACTAGTTACTCTTTGCTTCCCTGTAATTCATTGAGCTGTTTTTTTTTTTCCTTGATGTACTGGCCATATTAAATACTCATAGAATAAAAAATAAACAGAGAGAGATGTACTATTATAAAGGTGGACGGGCAGCTGAAATAAATGAAATATATTCAATAAATCTATAGAATCACTACTAGATGCTACAGACACAAGATCTGAATGTTCTCTCAGTTCCTTTCTTCGAGTCTGGGAGAACAAGAATATCAGTATATTTGTAAAGTATCTGTAACGATGTTTGCCACCTTTCCAAAGTGTTTTGTGACCTACTGATGAAAAGTGCAATAAAGCATCTTGGGGTTATTAATCAGACTGTAACAGGAGGGATTTTTCTCTGAGATGTCAGACAGGTTTAACAGTAGTTGTTTCCCTACGCTCAGTAGCTGCAATGCCCTTCTGTCAGCCTTCAGCTACTACTGACACCTGGGAATGTACTCCACATTTTAAGTGAAGCCTTAAACTGCCATAATACCTCTCCTCTGAGGAATATCCTGATAATTCACTCACTCAGCAGAAGATATATGCATTTATACATCCAATGACGTGACGCATCAAAAACGTTCCAGCTTTTGTCAGTATCGGGTGTAAACCGAAGCAGAAAGCAGAAGATTGCAGGTCCAGAAGCTCTGGATGGGTGCAGCCTCCAGCATGAAGAGGACAGAATCTGTTTAGCCAGACATTATGGAAGGACATCTTGGCAGCCTGACTAAGAAGCACTCAAGATAATATACGTTTTGTTTCCACGTGCTTCCTATTTAAACTTCTGTTTCTCATGCCTCTTATTTCATCTTGCTGTAATGTAGTTTTGTGGACTTCAAAGCTGTGGGGGAAAAAAAAAAAAAAACAACCCAGAATTTTGGCATTCAAAAGAAAAAAATCTTTCTGAACTGGCTATTATTTTCCAACTCTTTTCAAGAATCTAGTCTAAATAAGAGTTTCAGAGATTATTATTGTGTAACCTCTTGGTATCAATAGCTAATTGATACTTCTCAGAAATATTTTAAAATGGAAAGCTCTTTTTGCCATTTGCTTTCCTTGAACATATCTATTTCAGCAGATAATGTTACTTGCTTTCTAATTATCTTTTAAAGACAATATTGCTACTGAAGCTGATGCAATTGGGGGAAATGTAAAAAAAGCCAGTCAGCAAGCTTGATGACTTAGGTGACTTTTTTTAGATCTGCACTGTTTACTAACTTGATTTCCCACAGTATTTTTCGCTGTCTTTTCCCATGCTATTGTCTTCCCTAGTTAATCAGTGTAGCTTTTTCCTGTTACTTTTCCTGAAATCTGAATTGCCTTCAGGATCCACACCTGTATTTCTCCTTTAGGTATTTTTTCCTTACTTTTCCGTTCTATCCATTCCTACACCTACACATGGATCTTGTTAATACTGTGAGCCACCCACAAAGTATGAATTTTTATCAGGTAGCTGTTAATTGGCAACAATTTATGCCCTTCTTGTTCAAGACAATTGCACTTTTATTGATCATTTTGCTTTTTGGCTGTTTTGAAAGAATAGGAAGCATGGTTCTCCCTGTCTCCCCTTTGTTGTACATGATCTTTATGAATAGTTTGTGTCGATTGCTCTTACTGATGGAAGGCTGGTTTTCTTTCCCTCAAGCAAAAGCAATATGAAATACACTTGAATGTTATCAAGTCCAGTGGATCGCAGTTGCCCACTGAAATGGCAGCACTCTGGGCAGCTTTTATTCTACTACTCGAATACCGGGTTTAGTTTTGGGCCCCTCAATATGAGAAGGACATTGAGGTGCTGCAGCGTGTCCAGAGAAGGGCAACGAAGCTGGTGAAGGGTCTGGAGCAGAAGTCTGATGAGGATCGGCTGAGGGAACTGGGGGTGTTTAGTCTGGAGAAAAGGATGCTGAGGGGAGACCTTCTCGCTCTCTACAACTACCTGAAAGGAGGTTGTAGCCAGGGGGGTGTTGGTCTCTTCTCCCAAGTAACAAGCAATAGGACAAGAGGAAATGGTCTCAAGTTGTGCCAGAGGAGGTTTAGATTGGATATTTGGAAAAATGTCTTCACTGAAAGAGTGGTCAGGCATTGGAACAGGCTGCCCAGAGAAGTGGTTGGGTCACCATCCCTGGAGGTGTTCAAAGAGCGTGTAGATGTGGCACTTTGGGACACGGTTTAGTAGACATGGTGGTGTTGGGTCGACAGTTGGACTTGGTGATCTTAGAGGTCTTTTCCAACCTTAAAGACTCTATGATTCTGTGATTCTATGATACTAAGAGAAACTGAGCCACAGCAGATACAATTGATTCTTTCACCCAACACACTCAAGCACACCGAATTGCATCTGTTATCTTCCAAATGTGAACAGAACGTGTCTTTTACATACATAAGAGTTAGAAATCAGCTTTTTAGGTTAAAGTGTCTTATGTAGACAGTGACCGCATTCTCAAAAAAAATATACATAGCTGATTTTTTCAAAGCATCCCTTCCACTACAGTTCTATTAAACATCCGCCTGGATTGCTGCATTGGATTTAATCAGCCCTTAGTGGTTGAAGTTTGTGTTTTCAATAAAAAACTCATTAAACCTGATAATCGACTTAATAAAATTATTATAATTGATAACATGACATTGCAAAGGCTGAAAAGAGTAATGGTGTTTTCAACAAATGAAGAAATTTCTACTTTGAAGTCAGTGTCACAAATTGTGTCTTTGATCAAGTCGATGAGCAAATGCCAAGCAGGGAAATAGAATTTTCAGTGATAGTACATAGCATGTGAGTATAAAGGCTTATATTAATTACTGGGAATTGGCCAAAATAGCTCAAAGTTAACAACTTAACACTCCAGGAGCGTTAATGTCATCAACCAACTTCTGAAGACCACACTTGCATCTGATTTCACATTCAAATTGCTGCTGTTTCCTCTTTAGCAGTCATTAGACAGTTGGTTTCCTTTACTATTTTGCAACAAATCTGCAAACTGAGCAGATCTGAACTGAATTAGAGGTTTCAGCTGAAACTGGGTTATTTTCCTCATTATTATGTTCATAAATTTTATTCAGTTTTGAAAAGACATTATTTTTTTCAGTATCCTGGAGATGTTGGTATTTACTTAAGGCAAATGGGAATGAGTACAGTAAAGTGCAGACAAGGGTGTTTCTGCATTGCTTATACTTTACTAATAGCTGTAATGTCAGAGAATGTCTGAAAAACTGGCTCAAGCAATCTCAGTTAAAATACCCAAGACAGGTTTCCATTTCTTAAACTGCTATTTACCTACACTCTCCTAAAGATACTGGGATTAGTGAATTTTAATCCTGTCTCTATTTTGGAGGTAAACTAGGCCACAAGGACTACTAAACACTTGTACCTCAAAGACTAATAAAGAAATAGAGCTGCCTGTGTAAAGAAAGGCAACAATCAGCCAGGCAGTGCATCACATCAGTGTTTATGTTTCTGAACAGTAGACAAAAAGTGTTGAGCAAAGCAATAGACCATCAGCACGTCAGACTATTATTGGTCTTAAAAAAGCAAAGTGTTAGGATTCCTTTGGAAAACTTAATTTGCTTCCCCTATTCTCCTTCAGCACTTCACGTACTGGGAATTTCCATATTTATGCCTTCGGAGGAATGTGTGTCTGTGCTTAGGGGCCATACCTTCCTCATTTGGAGAGCTGCACAGTCAAACTCTTCCCACAATGTAGCTGCAGAGAAGCAGGATAAATATGTTTCCCAGTACAGATTTATCTTTCAGACCAGAATGACTTAGAAACTCTACATACTCAAGTGGACTATAGAGCCATTGGAAACATACATCTATGGCTTTCCATAACTTTTTATATACTGACTTTATCACCACACCTTTTCTTCTCATACTTTCTTGCTGAAGTGGAATGACTCAGCAGCTGAGCTCCTATGCCAGGTCATTATCTCAAACCAGGGGGGGATCAGAGACACTCTGGAGCTACATGAAATGCAGAAACAGCCTGAAAATGCAATCCGGGCTTTGTCCCATTGCTCTTCTCTCTCACTCACACTGTCTCTGAAAGTTGGGGTTTTTTTAATTTCTTGCTTCCATTTGAAGAATGAGTTCTTTATCCTGTGCTGGAAGGAAAGAGGCAGGAACTGGGCAAGACCAGCACTATGCTATTGGAGTTTACAAGTGTTTTGGAGAAAAATATGTTTTACAAATAGTTGAGTGTGAGGAACCATGAGAACAGAGGTTTGCATTCAGTGGCTGAAGTGCACATAAGTATATAAGGCAGCTCCCCATAAAACAACCAGCACAACTAATAAAAGGTGATGGGTGATGGTAGTAGGTGACTCTCTTCTGAGAGGTACAGAGGTGTCCATCTGCCAACCTGACACACTCTTAGAAAGGTGTGCTGCTCACTGGGGGCTCGGATGAGGGATGTCACCAAGAGACTACCAAGCCTCGTACAGTCCACTGCCTATTATCCACTGATGCTGTTTCACATGGGCACCAGTGATACAGCCAGGAGCAGTCTGAGGAGCATCAAGAAGGATTACAGAGCCCTGGGAGCAGTGGTAAGGGACTCAAACACAGGCAGTTTTTTCATCAGTCCTCCCGGTAAAAGGTAAGGGGTTTAGAAGGGCCAGTCGAATTTGACAAGTCAACAAATGTTTACAGCACTGGTGCCACAGCCAGCTGTTCAGCTACTTAGAACATGGGACTTGCTTTGAGAAACCTGGTCTACTGGGAGCTGATGGGGTCAATCTGTCTGAGAAGGGGACAAGCATCTTTGTTCATAGGCTTGCCAAGCTGGTGAAGAGGGCTTTAAACTAAAGTTGCTGGGGGGGGGACCTCAATCCATCCCACTCCTACCAGTTTGATGCCAGTGCCAGCAATAGGTGCCCAGAGCCAGGAGAAGGACCACAGGTCAGCAGAAGAACACCTGAAGTGCAGCACAAAGGAATTCCGGCCACTCCAGCCAGCCAGTCAGCTTCATTGGGGGGGCAACTTAAATGCCTCTATGCAAACACATGTAGCATGGGGAATAAAGAGGAGTTGGAGACATATGCATGCCTGCAGAGCTATGATATCATCGGCCTCACAGAGACATGGTGGGATGGCTCCTGTGGCTGGAGTGTTGGGATGGAAGGATACAGGCTCTTTAGGAAGGACAGGCAGGGGAGACGAGGAGGGGATGTCACCCTCTATGTCATTGACCAGCTGGAGTGCATGGAAGAGAAGATCATGTTCGAGAATATCTAAGGAACATGAAGATGCATAAGTCCATGGGACCTGATGAGATGCATCTGTGAGTCCTGAGGGAACTGGCGGATGAAGTGGCTAAGCTACTCTCCATCATATTTGAGAGGTTGTGGCAGTCCAGTGAAGTTCCCACTGACTGGAAAAGGGGAAACATAACCCCCATTTTTAACAAGGGAAAAAAGAAAGACCTGGGGAACTATAGGCTGGTTAGTCTCACTTCTGTGTTTGGCAAGATCATGGAGCAGATCCTGCTGGAAACAATACTCAGGCACATGGAAAATAAGAAGGTGATTGGTGACAGCCAACATGGCTTCACGAAAGGCAAATCGTGCCTGACAAATTTGGTGCCTTTCTATGATGGAGTTACAGCATTGTTAGATAAGGGAAGAGCAACAGACATCAGTTACCTGGACTTGGACAAACCATTTGACACTGTCCCACATGACATCCTTGTGTCTAAATTGGAGGGACATAGATTTGGTGGATGGGCCACTCGGTGGATAAGGAATTGTCTGGATGGTCAAGAAAGACATGGAGCTGTTGGAGAGAGTCCAGAGGAGGCCATGAAGATGATGAGAGGGCTGGAGCACCTCTGCTGTGAAGATAGGCTGAGACAGTTGGGGTTGTTCAGCCTGGAGAAGAGAAGGCTCCAGGAGACCTTAGAGCAGCCTTCCAGTACATGAAGGGGCCTACAGGAAAGCTGGAGAGGGACTGTTTACAAGGGCATGGATTGACAGGACAAGGGGTAATGGCTTAAGCTGAAGGAGGGCAGATTTAGATCAGATGTTAGAAAGAAATTCTTTACTGTGAGGGTGGTGAGGCACTGGAACAGGTTGCCCAGAGAGGTTGTGGATGCCCCTGGATCCCTGGAAGTGTTGAAGACCAGGTTGGATGAAGCTTTGGGCAACGTGGTCTAGTGGAGGGTGTCCCTGCCCATGGCAGGGGGTGTGGAACTAGATGGTCTTTGAGGTCCCTTCCAACCCAAATCATTACGTGATTCTCTGTACAGCCGGGGGAAAGATTCGCAAAATGTTAAAACAGTAAGGGGGATATTTGAAAATGCTTGAGAGTCTACATTTTGCTACTTGACAGTCTGATTTGACTTTGTAATTCTTAACTGCTCACACTCAGACCATAGCTATGTCTGCAATGTTATTTAAGCACATTTCTTTTGACAGTATGGTGATATTAGGGGTGAATAAACTAAAGTATCTGCCATAAACCTGGTATCACAGGGTGCATAGACATCATCTCACCTTTTCTGTTTTTTAACTCAGTTATAGCTATCTTACTACAGATAATTCTGGCAATTTTAACTGGGGTTTTACTCAAGTTATTCAATTAAGCTGAAATTACTTGTAATGTAGTGCCATAATTGTAGCAGAGGCATCATTGGAAGATGGTAAGTAGGTGAGATACTAATTAAATTCTTCTGAACTTCAGTAATTTAATATTCAAAGGAGGCTGAGCCCATATAGTAGCTGCTCTTTGCATTGCCACTGGGGATTACAGAGGAAGAAACCTTAACAAAAATAGCAGCCTCCAAATGATTTTTGCTGGACTTGCCTGACTGAAATTTGGGGGTTGTTAGTATTGCTCCACCATTCTAGATACAAACATGGTGGGTCACATCCATCTGTGGGTGAAGTCTCTGCAGACTTCTGTAAGATCAATGTGGGTGGATAAGTACAAAATTTTCCCAAACACTGCTAAACCTGGGGGTGACGGTTGTGTTTATATATAATCTTGAAAAGCCAGATTCTTTTATATTCAGGCTTTTGGGAAAAGTAGGTTTCAGCCTAATTTAAGCAGGAATACAGCTCCCTTTGATTTTCAAAGGACTGTAAGCCGCAAACTCTTTTAAATTCTTTTTGTGAATCTCATCTGATAATAAAATGAGAGGTGTGGGAGAGGATGAAATTCATCCATTCTTGGAGTCATCCTACTGTAGCACAGCTTAGATCTTCTTATCTTTGCTACGTCCAGATTATTGACCAGGTTATTAGTGCAGTCCTTCCAGGCCCCTGAATACATCAAAGCAAATATTCCACTGCCCTTCTCATTATAGCTATCGGTAATGATCTAAGCAAGACTAGTCCAGAGATTCCTCCCTAGATGCATATTCTTTCCAAGCCTCTTAATTCAATCTGAATGATGATGATGATAATTTAGGTTATAGTATTACCCAGGGGCTATGATTGTAGAGCAGGGTTCGATTGTCCTAAGCACTATGCAGACAAGGAAAAGCTTAAATGTTGTGATACCATGGAGCTGCCCAGGCTAAAGACAATACAAGTGAGTAGAAATTAATAGGAATCCCTGTGTACATTCAAATTTTATCTACTAATCTATCCACTACAATCAAATTATATCTACTTTTTAACTATTGTATAATTCCTTTGTAATTTCTTTAGCTAGAATTTTTCATATCTTAAGGCTGAATTATAGACCAGTGTTATCTTATTACATTTATTGGCTTTTTTCCATTAGCATTGTACTGATGCTTTGCATCTTGCTGAGTGAGAAACACACAGACAAATATACACATTTTGAAAAAAAACCCCTTAGTGTTAATTGAAAATGGTTCTGGGAATAAAGTCCCTTTTTAACTGAAAAGACTTAAACAGTAAGAATCTGCCATGATTGCCCAATGTAGAAATTAACCCCCTAACTAATATACCACTACTTCTTAATGTGTTAATTAATTAATGTCCTTGATTTAATTCTCCACATGTGTTGAACTGAGTTGATGAGTGTTACTATACTTTCAATTAGATGAGTTTTTCACCATAATTTTCATCATAATGGTTAGTATAAATGGGTTTTCTTAATTATGGTAGGATGAATGCTTTGTTAAGAAGCTTGAGAAACAGTGTAACAGTGTTTGGCATATTCTTGCAGGGACCCTTTGTTCACAGGGACACCCGTCTCCACCTTTCTTCTCGCAAACTCTGCTGATGTTTGCTGGCCATCTAGCTGTGATATTGAAGACCTATGATAGGTGGAAGGTCTAATCCAAATTCTCCATAATGTTATCTATTAAAATATTATCAGTATTGTTTAGTGATGGGTTTAGTTTTCTGACATTGTCTCCCTTCTGGGAGCGCTGGTGTAGGGCACCACAGTGTACGGTAATTCTCTGGCAATGTCTTGGGGGCTGCAGTGGCCTGTGATAAAACCTTATTAAGTAGAAATAAGTTAACAATTTGCTGTATGAAGACAAAAGTCATTAGGGGAACACTTTATGGAATGTCAAAATAAAGAATTTTCAGAAAACTCCTGGTACTCTAGAAATGCTTTCTCTTCCCCCAGAATTGCCTGTTGGTTTGGGCAGGCAGTGTTTTCCCAGCTTCCCTTTCCCTGTAAGATGTGTGTTCTCTGAATGAGTGCTTTGACATCTGTCTGACTGTGGGGAAGGAGAAGATTCATTTGCTGATGGACATGGTGGCAGCGGCTACCCGGGCAGCTGCGTCTTGTGGCTGAGTCTGGGGCAAGGAGAAGCATTTGAATAAAAATTAAAAAAATTGAGAAGACAGGAAATAATATTCTTCATGTTTTTGATCCCATCTGCTTTAATCCCAATCCCTTGACCTTTCTATGGCCTGCATCTACCCTGCAACTCGCACTTCACACTCTTTTTGCAATTATTACACCAAAAATAAAGATGGGGAAAGTGCTGGTGGCATTGGACAACAATGTTTTGCATTCCTAACATTGCTAAAGGACTAATTAGTGTAGATGCAGTGCCAGACCATGCTGACTCTTTGTATTCATGCTGTATTTCACCCAGTCTCATCTATTTTTCTGAAGTGTTAAGGTCATAGAGTAGGAATCTACCACCCACTTGTCCTCATTGTCTTTGCTTAGCCTTGGACTATCAGGGGCAGTGGCTCTTTTGTGGCTTTGGGAGGGTTGCAGGGGTCCAAACCATGCTCCTGAGAGCTCCCAGGACTGCATCAGGGATGTGTTGGGTTTGTGTGGCAAGGTTTTGGTAGTGGGGGGCATGGGGGCTACAGGGGTGGCTTCTGTGAGAAACTGCCAGAAGCTTCCCCCATGTCTGACAGAGCTAATGCCAGTCAGCTCCAAGACGGACCCACCGCTGGCCAAGGCCAAGCCAATCAGTGCCTCTGTGATAACAGATTTAAGAAGGAAAACAAACAGAGAGAGCTTTTGCAGCCAGAGAGAGACGTGCGAAGATGTAAGAAACTCAGCAGACACCAAGGTCAGTGCCGAAGGAGGGGCAGGAGGTGCTCCAGGCGCCGGAGCAGAGATCCCCCTGCAGCCTGTGGTGAAGGCCATGGTGAAGCAGGCTGTCCCCCTGCAGCCCATGGAGGGAGGATGAGGGGGTGTAGAGATTCCACCTGCAGCCCGTGGAGGACCCCAGGCCAGAGCAGGTGGAGACACCTGAAGGAGGCTGTGACCCCGTGGGAAGCCCGCGCTGGAGCAAGCTCCTGGCAGGACCTGTGGCCCCGTGGAGAGAGGAACCCACACCAGAGCAGGTTTGCTGGCAGGTCTTGTGACCCCATGGAGGACCCACACTGGAGCAGTTTGCTCCTGAAGGTCTGCACCCCATGGGAGAGACCATGCTGGAGCAGTTTGTGAAGGACTGTCTCCCGTGAGAGGGACCCCACGCTGGAGCAGGGGAACGAAGAGAGGAGTCCTCCCCCTGAGGATGAAGAAGCGGCAGAAACACCGTGTGATGAACTGACCGTAACCCCCATTCCCCGTCCCCCTGTGCTGCTGGGGGAAGAGGAGGTTGAAGCCGGGAGTGAAGTTGAGCCTGGGAAGATGGGAGGGGTGGGGGGAGGTGTTTTAAGATTGGATTTTATTTCTCATTCCTCTACTCTGTTTTGCTTAGTAATAAATTAGATGAATTTCCTCTCTAAGTTCAGTCTGGTTTGCTCGTGATGATAATTAGTGAGTGATCTCTCCCTGTCCTTATCTCGACCCACAAGCTTTTCGTTATACCTTTTCTCCCCTGTCTAGAGAAGGATGGACAGTGATAGAGCGGCTCTGGTGGGCACCTGGTCCCCAGCCAGGGTCAACCCACCACAAGGGACAAAACCTCGCGCTAGAAGCAGGCCCTATCTGCTTGGTAAATAAGAGATATAAGTAAATTTGCAGTTGGGGTAATTTAACTCTAGATTTTTAAGAGGTGATATATATTTGCAAAAGAAAAAACTAGACAAAAATCTTTCTCTCTTATAGGTAGTATTAATTATATAGAATAAGATGGCTGATGGGTAGTTAATAAAACTGTGCAGTATCACAGCTGTTCCATTCAGAGAACTGGATGGCAGCAAATGTTTATCTGTCTGTTAAGAAACACTAGGGATGATCTTGGGAATTACACATCAGAAAAGCCATGCCAGATACTTTTAATGAGATAAATGTAATGGGATTGGAACAAACAGGAATAGCTTCTGTAAAGGAAAACCAGGGGTTTTTAACTTAATGGAATCTCTGATAGTGTTAGTAAATTAGTAATAAGTGGAAAAGAGGCTGAAGTCATTTATTTGTACTTACCAAAAAACTTTGACAAAGTCCCATCACTCTAAGCTGCTAAGGAAAGAAAATACTTCTGAAAAAAAGTACTAAGGAAGATTAGAATCTAAGTAATCAAAACAATTGACAGAAATGAATGGACTTTTTGCGATATGGCTAAAGGGAAGCTAAGGTTATTCTAAGACAAAGAAAGTCTATACATATGTTGAAATCTGTCTGAGAATGGGCTATACAAATACAAATATTGTAATTATTTATGAGGGAAATAACTAGACAGGCACAGGGCAATTTGCAGATGGCACACAATTATTCTGGATAGTGAAAACAAGACAAAGCTGTAAGGCATTTCAGATGAATTAAACAGATCTGGAAGAATAGGCAGATGATAAAATGTAATTTTGAAAAATATGCATATCTACAATGGAAAGGGAAATATAAATTACTCATACATAATTAACTGAATGTTTTAGAGATGGCTTATAGCTTTGTGGACAAATCTTTACGTACAGTAGTGACTGGATTCATGAAGCAAAATGTTTACAAATTAATGGCAAAAATCAAGAATGGAACTATTGAAAACATTCTTATGCCATAAGAAGTTCTATAACATAAAGCTTTTAGAAATGGAAAAAAGAGGAAAAGGAAACACACAGATTGCAATAAGAAAAAAAGGCAATTTTTGATGTTTTCTGAACAAAATTCTGTATTAGGCCATGATGCTGATTTTTGCCCCCTTCTCTGACTTTCTTCCCCTTTGGTCATTTTCAAAAAAAAAAATCTGAAAGAGGTCAATGGTTGAAAAGAAATTCCTATCACTTCCACAAAATAAATAGGTAACCAAACAGAGAAAAGATATAGCATGAACCCATCTGGTATTAGATACCCATGAATCAATTTAGCTAAGTATGAGAGGTGGCAGAGTGAGAGAGCGCGAGGCAGAAAATGTTAAATTGCCACCATAGCAGAAGTTGCTATTGGAGCTAACACCTTATTAGACATCAGAATTTAACAATGCAATGCAAAGCCATAGGAAGGAAGGCCTTGTTTATTCTGCTGCTCATAGGTCTATTTGTTTGAAATCTGGAAATATTTCATGAGAGAACATGAAAAATCAGGACCTTTCAGATAGGAGATTAAAAAAGTCAGAACACAGGAATCATATGCAACAGTGCAGATGGATAGAAAATTATATTTTAGTAAGCTTTTCAGTTAAGCTGTAGAGTACAATGCATGTTGCTGTCCTGTAGGTCTCTCTCTGATAAAACAGGTCTCTGTTTAATAGGATGTAATAACCTGTCATATATAACCTTTTCAAGGTCGCGCACATTGGAAGCTCCAGAAATCTGCTAGCTTGCTGGTAATTTATGGAATCTGGAGAAGGAAAAAAAACCAGCTGCAGTGCTTGAAATTCCATCTTAAGAGGTGAATTAGGTACACTAAACTGTGAAATGGGCTTAAAACTTGCAAGTTGTTTAAAAATAATAAATAATTTATTTTATTTGTCTTATTTTCCATTCCTGGACTCAAAGATCTTATGGTAAGTGAAACTATGACAATATGTTACTCTGTAAAAAGACAGATTTTTCCCATAATTACATGCCTCCAGTTTACCAGACTCTCAAAAAAATGAATACTGGCATCAGTGGCAGTATGGTTTTAAATGCTTCATAGAAGGGAAACATGATGTATTGTTTTCAGATCTCTACAATTCACTTGTACATAAGAACCTCCACTTCTATTTTAGGGTATGTTTTTATACCTGAGATATATATTCATTATACAAATAATCAAAGTGTTATGCGTGTGTATCACTAGAAAATTTACTTGTGAATTTTACGATGTATTTTTATCATGCTCTTAACAAAACTTTAACAGTCTTCTAACAAATAGATCATTGAGAAGGAATTGCGTTTGGAGTGTTCCTGTTACCTTTCTGCATTGAAAGAAATAAAACATATTTTAGTGAAAATAGTCTGGTTGTCTACGAATTTCATTTAGTAAAAGCCAGTGATAATAATTTTCTTAAGTTCAATGCAGACTTCAAAGCCCTAAATAAATGGAAGGAGTAATTTTCTGATCATCACCTTAGGGGTTGCACAACTTTACTCACTCCACTTACTGCTATAGAGCAAATACAACTGTAACATTTTTCCTATCGGCCTCCTAGTCTCAAGAAAGCCAACCAAACAAAAAAAGTTACTCCTACAAGATGGTGATACCTTTTGTGAGTTTTGCTGTAAACTTTGTCATTTTTATCTTGTTCTAGAAGCAGTCTGCTGAAATTAATAAACATTTTGTGATTTTTCTGAAATATTTAAGTAGTTGTATCGTTTAAATATGGGGGAAATTAGTTCTTTTCTTGGTCTTAAGTGACACGGCTGCAACAAAACTATACTTTTCAGTACAAAAAAAATCTGCATGTGCATATTTATTGTCAGAAATTATAGATTAAAGCTAAGAATCTAACTCCATGGAGTATTAACCATGAATACAGATGGTGATATTTTTAATACTAAATTTGCCACAAAAACCAATTTCAGCATTACCCTAAAACTTACAAGTCAAAGTCGACAAATGATTTCATCTGAATAAAGGAGAAGAAAAAGATCAGAAATAACAGTGTTTTGTATTGACATTTTTAATGTAAGGTTTGTTTTGGAAAAGTCAGAACATTGTATTTCAAAGCTGCAAAATAATTTCGGACTTGTCTTTTTAAACTGGCATTCCAGAATGGAACAAATTGTTCAAAAGTAAATGTAACAAAAGAAATAATGTTCCCTCTTCCATATAAATACTTCTGTATTGGACTGAACGAAGTATTTCAGGTCTACCTGACCTGATTTCTATCTTTGTTCAGTTATTTCATGAATAATCCATTATTTGCACAGGTTTATGGGCAATATGTGACAAAATATGTACAGACTTTCTGAGAACACATGCAGCAAACCTTTTGGTTTTGAATCTTTATTTTGATTTATGAAGACACAGAATAAAAGTTACCTTCACACCTTAACTGCAGACAATTTCTACAGTGAGTACCGTGAACTCTAAAACAGTAAACTCTTTCAGTGTATGCAATGAACCATCTATGGCTGACTTTGGCAAAATATGCAGTTTTGCCCCATAATACTGCATTCCCATTCTGCTCTTGGCAGGATATGTTGGGTTATTTGCCAAATGTTCATGAGACACTACCCCCCAAAAAAAGAAAACAACAAAAAACCAAGAGAGAATCACTCATCATCCTGTCACTGAGGTTTAAACGCGGTTTTGGAAATGTTCAGCTGTTGAACATTGCACATATATGAGTTTTTTTAAGGATCATCCGTCCTTCCAGCACCACGGTCCAAAGGAAAGGGACTATGGCTTGGAAGGGAGAGGTGAGAGGTGCCATTTCGGGCTTTCTTAAGTCCAGGGTAAGTGGACAAGTCTCTTGCCTTTGATATCCACACGCATAACAGGGCAATATAATTAACTACTGTATTTGGGAATGAGCTTCAATATACACAGTTTTAAATTGTTACAGCTTAATTTTTCAGTCTTTAAGTCTTCCAGCTGAGTTATCCGATGTGCTGAGAGTCAGCTCTGAGGCCAGGCTGGTATGCACTGAAGCAGTGGGAAGGTTGTGTAAAAAATGTCCCTGATGGATATCACCTATGACATACTCCACTGTAGCTTGAATCCAAGTCTTGGAATTACCAATTCATAGTTCCGTGCTCCTCTGCTATGCCTCAATCTTTGGTTACAGTCCTCCCCCTCAGAAAAGGAAAAAAGGAAAAGGAAAAAATTAGCTCAGAAAGGCTTTCTAAGATTCAATCTTCTGTGAATAATACTTGGTTCCACTTACAATAATATATAAATTAAAACTTCTTATATTTAGACTCAAAGGAAGTGACAAAATTTTTCTTTCTACATTTATAACATACCTTATAATTAATTACAGAGGATGTAGAGGTTATACTCTGACAAGTAATTTATAAAATGTCATTCATAAACTATTTGCCTCAGTCACCTTTTATAGACTTTACCCTTCTAAATAATATCTTGTTTAAAAAAAAATGAAATCACTTGTATATGATAATAATTATACATACCTGATCTGTCATGACATTTTGAATTAACCACAGTAAGGAATAAATTGAGAATCAGCCACACAAACTATAACTCTTGTGAAGTGTAAGCAAGTCTTTTTGGAAGGGGGAAAAAAAATGGTCAAATAACCAGTGATGAAAGCATCTAACCCGAAGTGTTTAATATTAAACTTTGTTGTAACTGTGTGCACACATAACTGTTACTGGGCATATCTCTCTTTTGGCAGAAGTCCTGATTAAAGTCAGTGGGGAGTTCAGCCTAAATGGCGTGTTATTGTCCATTACTTGGAATATTGTCAAAACTGCATAAACACAATGTACCTTTTTAATTAGGCACCTGGTGTAAAAAAGAGTTTCAAACGGCGTTTTACTGATCTGTTTTAGAGTAAAAAAAAAAACATTTGTGGCACAAGAGATTTAACTATATATATAGTATGTTTTGTTTAGCTACCTTTAATTTTGTGTGATAAGAGGGAAAAAGGTTCAAAACTGGGCTGTCCTGTGGGAAAAGCTTTGGAGGATTCCAGTTCAGGGTCTTTTTTAAGATTTGTTTGATATGAATGATTTGAAAAAGGGATGAAGCACCCTATACTGTTCCAGCTGTGATTTCTTCAGCATTCTGCTCAGGTAGCATCCTGTGCTCTGTATATGACGTTGCATATAACTTATTAAGAAATTCTAATGTATCATAATTTTCAGTTGAATGCACAATTTGATTTCCATCTTTCACACAGAGATCCCTTCATTTTTTTGCAAAGATTTCTATCTTATTTAACTTCCTTAGGAAGACTGAAAAGCAGTTGACAGTTATATTTATATATGTGTGAATGTATATGTTTATGTATTATATATTTGCAGAGAAGCCTATATTTTTAAAAAAAAATATGAAGGGCTATATATTATTCTTAACTTCAGGCTTTTAAAATAATTCAGAATTTTCTACTTATTACAGTGCAGTATGTGCTTCCTTCAGCTAAAACAGCTAGGCAGGTTTCTTCAGAGAGATATATAGAAAATATATTTTAACACAGTAACTACTGTAAGGTAGAAAGGAAAGTAATAGGTAACACCTGCAAGGTGCAGAGAGGGGTAGAAGTCTTTTAAAAAACTGAAAAGTAGATAAAATGAAAAGAGACTAGGACTGGAACAAATGAGGAATTTGTAATAACACTGGGGAGAATATGAATAAATTATTGTGAAGATAAAGAAAGATATGAGGAAGACAAGTGAGAAAACCAGAAGGAATAAAAAACTTGTGTTGTGCTGCCAGTTTTAGCTCCATTCTTCTTTACTCTTTCCTTCAAAAACTTTTTCTAGTATAATTTTGATTTCGAGACCTAAATGGGAAAAGTATGTCTTTTGAATCGACCTCTTAAATAGTATGAAGCAAAAAGGAAAATACTTGTACAATTCCAGCTGAAACACATCTTCATAATTCTCTTTTCCTTTCTGGTGGGGCATTATCTCATTAAGTTTGTCATGCATATAATCATGAGGGCTACTCACAGTTCAGTGAGTTACGCTCATGTGTGCCTTTGCAGTAACAGGGCTTCTTGTTCCAAGTGACACAGGGAAGAACCATGTCCTGATTATTAAGTTTCAAAAAGTTTAATGATCTATCATATCTCTGAAGGTTGTGATAGATTAGTTTACCATTATAAATTTCATAAATTCCAGGACAGATGAAAGACCATATAATTTGCTTTGCGTATTGGCTGCCAGGGAAAACTCTTCCTCAGTTATAGATCTTCTTGTTCAATTAATGGAGTCCAAATGGACTTGCACAGGCATTTATTGGAAATTTATTCTGGTCCTTTGACTCCTTCACCTAGGATGTTACTTTGGGGTAACTTGTTCATAGGTATTAGTCTCTTGGGTATTCTAGGTTAAATTTGTTGAGGAAAGCGAAGTGAACAAGAGATACCCTACATTACAACAGCAAAAAAAATGGGAGCAACAGTCACCAGATGAGAAATAGAAGTTCAAGAAATAATAAATAAATATATTCAATAACTACATTGATCCATTTTGCAAAATACTGGCCTAGTGTACTGTAGCTAAAGTTTTTTTTAAAAAATACATCAGGAATAAGACACTAGCTTGGGATCTTCAGAAGAGTTTTGCTGCTCTCTTTAAAAGTGAATTAGATTAAACCAGAGTGAAAGCACTCTCATAACTGCTAAGTTAGCTAAATCTGGATGCATAAATTTATGGACAATTAATGAAACCATAAAACAGAAAATACACTTTCTGGCTAGCTACTGGTGGCCATTAAAATGAATATGCTATATATCAGCTAATCGTAACACTTGATGCTAAGAATACTTTGAAAATAAAAAAAAGGTAGTTGATCTCACAACATCCCTATGTAACAATTAAGTCTGATTACACCCTCCTACGGGTGAAACGAGAAACTGGAACAGGCACAGAGATCGTAAGTGATTAGTTAATGCTTATGGTGAAAATGGGGAACAGAGTTGCGTAACTTCTTGACCACACCTTGGCTGGCTGTTACACTGGTCATGCAAACAGTACACAGATTTGAAAATAGCACCATACAAAGGTTATCCTCTAACACAATCATATTAGAATAATGACTGCAACCTTCGATTAGGGTAAATCCATTCTCCCTCTTTCAGAGCAGAATGAGAGTCAAGCACATTAAAAAGCTCATTGATTCGATGTCTCTGAGACACACACTGACGGGGGATATACAAACCTCAGTGAAGGATTTCTCTCTGTTGGAACAACTGGGTTTAAAAGATGGCATTTCTAATATAGATGTTTATTATGAAAAGCATATTTGCAATTCTAGTGTCATTTTATGTTGTAATTTAAGGATTAAACCAAATTTTTTTCTTAGCGTTGTCTGTTTCCCCTGTGAAAGAACAACTGATGCAGCGTATCCAGATTAAAATCGATTAACAATTCTGTGAATTTTGCCCAGCAGCTATAATCGTTCGTTGCCCTAGCAACTTGGTAGATTAAATCATAAGCTAAAATCCAGGGGGTTCAATTAAAAATTCTTGTTGAAATTCAAATTCTTTTGAGGGTGAAATGACCAGTGATTCAATATACACTTGAGAATTCTCAGGGTTGGCTCTTTTTGCTTCAGTGTCATTTATTAGAAATGAAAC
Source organism: Balearica regulorum gibbericeps (assembly GCF_011004875.1). Taxonomy (NCBI): domain Eukaryota; kingdom Metazoa; phylum Chordata; class Aves; order Gruiformes; family Gruidae; genus Balearica; species Balearica regulorum. The sequence goes on along the minus strand of NC_046184.1, from coordinate 211,458,375 downwards.
ATAAATCTAATATTCAGGAAATAATTACCTATTGCAATTTACTATTGGTGCTGATGCATTAGGAATAATGAAGCTTTGTGGCTTTGTTACATAGCAAGGCACAGGCTAAACTTTGTCTTGCTGAAAGAAGAATCTGATTTATCCTATTTGCTAGGCTATTTTTCCTGTATTTGCTACTGACCAGAATTTATGTTTACATTGGACCTACATATAATTTAAGGAGCAATATTTGATAATTTACTTTTGATTTACTATGCGAGGACTTTAATTCTAAAATGTGCTCTTAAAAGGCTTTGGTTTGTTGAACGTTGAAACTATCTACTGTCCAGTTTGTGGCTGCAGAGCAGAGCCAAGGTTCTATGTTCTGTTCCTCCAGCTCCAGTTTGGATATTTTCAGTAATTCCTGGGTAAATATCAGGGACTATTCACCTCCTTTTGACCATACTGATCTTTCTGCTACTGATTTTCTTGCAGCTGTATTGCCTTTCAGTTCTTCTACTTCTTTTTCTAGTGCCCTGATGACCATTTCTTTGGGTAGATGCACTTTCCCCACAATGCTGTTGAGGGAAGTCAAGTTGAGTCATGTTCAGTTTATCACCCATCATCCTTTCTCAGAAATGTCTTTGCCTCCCAAAATGACCTCCAGGTATTCTGATATGGTGCCAAAAAGTATCAACGCCAAACCAGTAACATGTTGATGCCAACCTTGCACAACTCTTGCTTTTTGTTCTCCCCTTTGCACAAAATGTGAGAGAGATTAGTAGATTAGTGCTTTCTATCTTCACTTGCCTTAATGAAAAGCTTTCTTCTCGACCTGTCTTTCATTGCTGGGTCCTGGGTCTCACCAAAGACAGGCTACCTGTTCAGACACTAAACATACTCCCCCACACACAAGGGAACTCAGAACCCATTTTAAGCAACATTTTGTGTTTTCTTACTTTAATCCTCCTTAAAGAGTTAGCAACTCCTTTTCATAGAATCATATAATCACAGAATGGTTGGGTTGGAAGGGACCTCAAAGCCCATCTAGTTCCAACCACCCCACTGCGAGCAGGGACACCGTCCACTAGACCATGTTACCCAAAGCCTCATCCAACCTGGTGTGTTGGGTTTGTGTGGCAAGGTTTTGGTAGCGGGGGGGGGGGGCTACAGGGGTGGCTTCTGTGAGAAGCTGCTAGAAGCTTCCCCTGTGTCTGATAGAGCCAATGTCAGCCGGCTCCAAGACAGACCCGCTGCTGGCCAAGGCCAAGCCAATCAGCGCCTCTGTGATAACAGATTTAAGAAGGAAAACAGAGAGAGCTTTTGCAGCCAGAGAGAGACGTGTGAAGATGTAAGAAACTCAGCAGACACCAAGGTCAGTGCCGAAGGAGGGGCAGGAGGTGCTCCAGGCGCCGGAGCAGAGATCCCCCTGCAGCCTGTGGTGAAGGCCATGGTGAAGCAGGCTGTCCCCCTGCAGCCCATGGAGGGAGGATGAGGGGGTGTAGAGATTCCACCTGCAGCCCGTGGAGGACCCCACGCTGGAGCAGGTGGAGGCACCTGAAGGAGGCTGTGACCCCGTGGGAAGCCCGCGCTAGAGCAAGCTCCTGGCAGGACCTGTGGCCCCATGGAGAGAGGAGCCCACGCCAGAGCAGGTTTGCTGACAGGACTTGTGACCCCACGGGGAACCAACGCTGGAGCAGTTTGCTCCTGAAGGTCTGCACCCCATGGGAGAGACCCACGCTGGAGCAGTTCGTGAAGGACTGTAGCCTGTGGGAAGGACTCATGTTGGAGAAGGTCGTGAAGGACTGTCTCCCATGAGAGGGACCCCACGCTGGAGCAGGGGAACGATGAGAGGAGTCCTCCCCCTGAGGATGAAGAAGCGGCAGAAACACCGTGTGATGAACTGACCGTAACCCCCATTCCCCGTCCCCCTGTGCTGCTGGGGGAAGAGGAGGTTGAAGCCGGGAGTGAAGTTGAGCCTGGGAAGATGGGAGGGGTGGGGGGAGGTGTTTTAAGATTGGATTTTATTTCTCATTCCTCTACTCTGTTTTGCTTAGTAATAAATAAGATTAATTTCCTCTCTAAGTTCAGTCTGGTTTGCTTGTGGTGATAATTAGTGAGTGATCTCTCCCTGTCCTTATCTCGACCCATAAGTTTTTTTCGTTGTACTTTTTCTCTCCTGTCTAATGAAGGATGGACAGTGATAGAGCGGCTCTGGTGGGCACCTGGCCCTCAGCCAGGGTCAACACACCACACATGGCCTTCAACATTGCCAGGGAGGGGGCCTCCAAATATATAGTGCTCAATTTTTTCCTCAGTATATAGTGCTGAACTTCCTTACAAAGATGAAACAATGAAGATGAGAGGAGAGGAGGTGCTTCTTTTGAAAGAAGAAAATTAAGTTAAATAAACAGCAATAAATAGAGTGAAAGGTAAATGTTGCTGTAATGTTGCAGACAGTGAGAGAAAAACAGTGTCTGCCACTTACAGTGGTAACGGAGGAAGCCATCCCTTTCAGGCTCTGTTTAAGCTCCGCCATTGCATTTTGGGTTTTGGTGCATATCCTACATGTTAGCAAATCTACAGAAAAGCTACTGAACAGCTATTCTGAAATTATATCTCATTTGTGCTGAATACTGGTGGATTTCATAGATAAAAATGATAGTAATCAGAGAAAGGGAAGTTGATATAAAATTTAATATATTGTATAGATAAACCACCATGACTTGGCAGCTGAATATAAAGACAAATCTGAACTCCTTTGGGCCCTCTGTCAGCAAGAAATCTTTGCAGCTATATTTTATTCCAAAAATTATCCCTTGAAACCTTTTTAATAATTCCAGCAGTTATAACAAATTATATTAAATTACAGAGTATGCCTACAGCACGATCCTAGAAGCCTCAAAATTTTGAATCTAGTTTAGGACATAAAAGTGTAGCTCTGGGAGAAAAAAGTGTAGAATAAAGTATAGGAATTAAAGTGTAGTAAGATGACTAGATGACTAGAAGATAGTTCTTTCATATACTCCAAGTAGTCCTTCTTTTTTTTAGCATGCTAAAACCTTTGTATATGTTTTGGCTGGGAGAGAGGAACTTTCTGATCATTAAAAGATAATTAATGAAGTTTAGTGAAAATGCAAGTTCTGCTACCCCTTTTTCTGGAAAGTACTTCCTGGCTTTTCAGTGTCAGTTTTATAATCAACATGTAATTGCAATTTGAGAAACTCGTTATTTTGTTTTATTTAATGTTTATGATGGGTTTTGCAATTCCGGCACAGAAATCTGTGCAGAAGTGCCCCCAATAACTGCACTGAAATACAGCTTTGCTAGATTTTGCTGCTGGTGTTGGCGAGAAAGCTGTTCTGTTGCTGTGTTATTTACAGAGCCGTTCTGCAGTCCTACACCATTCTCAGATGCCTTTCTTTCATTTTCAACTCTTCATTCTGGAATCACAAGTGCAAAACGCATACTGGCTTCACCTGTGCTCTACATTCCTTTCTTAATCTTGATTACTAATTTAAAATTAATCAACTGGGAGTAGGCCCGATGAGAACTTTGGTAATGAATGAATGGGTCTCTTCCTTAGTTTCCTTATCCTAAAATTAAAAAAAAAAAAAAACCAACAAAAACCAAAAAACGGCTAAAGAGAAAAGGTGGAGGAGGTTTACAAATAACTTTGTATATATTCTTGGAAATTTAAACAAATTACTATGCATTTATATATTATGCCTTTTAGTTGTAATGAATAGGATAGAAACTTACCTTTCTTTAATTATATTCACCCATAAAGCAATTTTAATCTTTGAAAGGCTGTAGAGAGATCAGTATTACCATTGTCTTCTGATTTTGTGAAACAAAGGCACGGAGAGGGGAAGGGAATGGCCAGGACTTGCACAACAACCTCAGGTCCTAGCCAGCGGCTATGCCCAATTTCCTGAGTCCCTTTCAGCACCCTATCAGTGCTGCCCCATCGCTAATATTCCGTGTTGTGCATAACAAAAGGATCTTTTCGTTCCCAAGTTAATTCTTTGCAAGGAGTTGGAGATGCTTTAATAGGACAGCAGGACTTCAGACATGATGGATGAGTGCTGAAGTCATGTTACCAGGTGTTGATGGAAACCCCTCTATCCTAGCAATAGGGATTACATATGGTCAGAGCACCTACTTTAGAAGATTGTGTAATTTCCAAGGCAGACATTTTTGAAATCCTGTATACAAAGTGCATGCATTCTTCTAATGCCCCTTTAAATGTAGATCTTAAAAGGACAAAAAAATCAAAAACTTCTTGTGTACTGACACCAGCAAGGGAGGTATGTGATGGATTGTAGTATTAAATACTTTCTGCTGTGCGTGAGGATTTAAATGAGGGTTCTGTTAGTAGACTGATGAATTGCTCGGCTCTTCAGCTTGCCTGGAGAAGTAGCTGGGTAATGGTCATCCGAATTATAACAGAATATATAGCTAGCTGAGGTAGAACCAAGTAGTTTTTCATTCTGTGTGCTATTCTGCCAACCCATAAAAAAACTTCTAAGCCAAGAAAGCATCATTTAAAAACCTGCGTGTAGACTGTAAGATCTATTGGCCAGGCCCTCGTAAGGAGACGTGCTGATGGAGAGAGATTGCTCTTTAAGACAGCTCTCAATGAGAAAGGTGCTAGGAGGAGAGGAGAGTGGGTTTGCGTCACGCCGTTGACTCTAACAGATAGCTTTCCAACTGCCTAGCGCAAGCAGAGCAACTGCTGGCATGTAGTGAAGATGGATACGTACCACACTGCCTGGCAAGCGTACAAGCAAATAATTGTATCAGCAAGCCAGAAACACAATTTTGATCTCTAAAGCACGGAGGTAAATGAGGAAATAATTTTAGTTTTTATCCAGGCTGACCTAAAAGGTTAGTTCGGTAAATTTTCTCCATTTTCTATACCCTGTCTAGCTACAGGGTTTTTAGATATAAATAAAAGACTCAGAAACTCTTTTATTGAAATTACCGTATCAGAGAAAAATGTTTGGTTTTGGATGCTTGCTTTCAATTCTGTTCACAAAATTGAGATCAGACTGACACATTTTTTTCCTGTCAAATCTTTCTCTGATTTCTGGCATAACTTCTAGCATTAATGCATAATAAATTCCTGCCTTTTGCATCTTTCAGATCAAGTTTGCATTTTAATACCAAAATCAGGGTGTGAGTTAATAAAGTGCAGTGGCATCCAACTTAACTACTTCATTGCCTTTTGTAGATGTTTCTATTGAAAAATGTCAGGCATTAAAATAACATCAATCAATGCTAATAACCTTCACTAACATATCCTTAATATACCCTTTAAGGTAATGTATAACATCACCAAGTCTAACATGGCAGAAAAATGTAGTCTGAAGTCTTGCTGCTGCGTTAACTCCACTTATTCAGAGTGCATGTGTGAAATGAATTTTAATATTGGAAATACATTTGGTATTGGCATGTTTTACAAATCTTTCCTTGCAGCATACAAGAGAAAGCTCTATGGGCATTATTCAGCTTAGTGGGGGGAAAAAAAAGTCGTATGAAATTTTAAAGTGATACGTTTGGGGATGGTAGAGTAGTCCGGCAGCACATTCATCTTTACAAGGGTTATCTGTCCCTGGTGGAAAATGCATGATAAGGTGCCATCCTTTTAAATCTCCTGGACGGGATGGTGAAAGGACAGGAAGGATGGTGAATGTTTAAACGCCCAAGTTTTTTGTAGAACTTTCATTCCTAAATATTGTGTCCAAGGACTAACTTTAAATAGGTCTATCCGTACGTATTGTCAAGTAGTATCTTCAAATATGTGATTACACTTGCAGCCAGGGACTCTGGTTAAGAAATCAAATATACTATCTGAAACAAACTGTAGGCATGACTTGCTGTCACAATAAAGAAGGGTTACATTGCTGGTCCTGTATAAGAAAAGCTATTTTTCTTAAATAGTTACTGGAAAGTCCAGCAGAATTCCAAATAAAGTTGTTGGAAGCAGATATGCATGTGGAGTGCACGTGCCCATAGTATGAAAGTATACTTTGACTTGTGAAAAGATACTTGCATATAATTAAAGTACGCTGGCATGATCCGATGCCTTTCGTCACTTAAATGAGCATCTATGTCTGGGGAAGACAAACCCAAATATTTTCATTTCATCTTTTTAGAAAGCCAGTGGAAATAGAAGTAAAAAAAGCATATTGAGATTAAGATGCCTTTGAATGCCACCAATCTTATTAAATCAAATGTTCTCCTGAGTGTCCTTCTTAACAATCATAATTAATTATACAGAAGGCATATCATTACATGTTCCTGTCTGTCAACTCATGAAAAAACCACAAGTGGACATTTTCTGTTCATTAGCATTGGATGTTTACAAATACTAAGTCACAGTGTGATTTACCTGGTTTTTAGACATCTAAAAGTCAGGTATCTCAGTCTAAGCTTGACCTCACACGTCCCATGATAGTCAGTGGCAAAAAGTAGGCACGTTGTGTTGCCGGTTTTGTGTGCTGGTATTGAGATTATGTGAGAAGTGACAAAACACTCTCAGCTGTCCCAGCAGCTCTGCACTGGCAGGAGACAGGGCTTGGAGTGAAGCTCATAGGTGCTGATGGGTTTTTCGGGATGATGCAGCCCACATCAGGTCCCAAACTGGCAGTTCGGAAGGATGTGCTGCAGGGTGTAGTGTTTGGAAGGAGCTGACTGCTTTTGAAGCAAAACAGGGTTTCATTATTCAGGGAGGAACAGCACCTGAAAAAATCTTGATCTAGGGGTAAATTGTGCAATTTATGCTAGCTAATGGCTTTGCAAATATTTCTGAAAATTATTTTGCAGCTACAGCTTAAGATCTGTACTATGTAATACTGAGATCATTTGAATAACTGTAAAGATACCCAGGCACCGTCTAATTTAAGCCAAATAAGAGCTATTCCAGCTTCTCCTTTCGAAAACAAAGCAGACAACAACAGAAAACAAGTAGCAGCTCTCTGGTCATGGCAATTTTCCCGGTATCATCCGTGAGTGGCAGCTCCACCATAGTGCATGAACAGCAACCGCAGAGCGGGAGGTACTGACCTTCCCAAATAATTACGAGGTTTTTACAGAAGGAAGAGATGAGGAAATGCGCCTATAGCAATGCCAGTATAACGTACAAACCTGACATCGCTTTGTTTGGAAGTGGTGCCGAACTGCCCAACTGTTGGTAAAACTAGTTTCTTTTTCTACACCATGCCGCATCTGCGTTTCTCTACGTGTGTGTGATTCAGCAGCTGACCAGGCATATTACTGCAGGAATCTCTATAATCAAAACATTTTAAAATGTTAATATTTATTTACCAGGTACACAAAAGTTTTTAACTTATTTCTGGCTGGTTTGGGTTGGGGATTTTTGTTGGGGATTTTAGGTGGGTTTTCTTCTGTCAGCTTTTTGGCTTTAGCCCAGGTAAAATATGGGTCAGTTGTGTTTGAGTTTCTATATTCTCACATATTCTGCTTTATTCATAGCATTTTCTTTTGAGAGGAGAAGTAGGAAAATATACTCTAAGCAGTCAATAATAAAAATATACTATCAAAGCAAAGGAATGTCCCCTCATCTGTTCCTGGATTAATCTTTTATGTCATGGCAAAGAAATTTTGAAGCAAGACTCTCTCTGGTTCCTGCGTCATAGACATAAAAGGTTCTCTCATAAAATGAAAACCTCTGAGGTAGAATGAGATGCTTAAAAAACACTTGGAAGAGTGACAGATTTTTTAATGAATTATGGATGTGGTATTGATCTTTATTTTCTTAAACAACTTAGGTTTTTTTAGAGAAGTTTTGTTGCCTTTCAGAAAGTTGCCAAATTTCTACTTCACAAAATAAATTATTGGTTAAGTCTTACAGGGTGGGAGTACAGGCAAAGGAGTTGGGGAATAAAGGTGATGAGAGCAGGTTGAAAGGAATGACACTGCATCCAGTTTGTACCAAGCAGAAAGACATTAGAAATGAAAAATAGAGTTGGTTTTTCATGGAAGGGTTTGGCAGAGAATTAATACACCTCAGCCTATCTGCGTAGAAAGCTACGTATTGTGTGTCATACAGCTAATATGTCACCTGCGACCCTAATAACAGAAGAGGAAAGGAGAGAGAAACACAGCGAATGAACGTGGATGCTCTCCTAGAGATGCTCTGGATTAATGGAGTTCAGCGACTGGGGACAACTGCTCATATTAGAGCGGTGCCAGGAGCTGGCAGTCAGGACTGGTTAGCAGAATAATGTTCTGGTGTGAAACATAGTGGAAAATAGTAACAATCTATAATGTTAATTGAAAGGTTAAGAAAATAGCAGTGAGATGGAGAAGGAAATAAAGTCACAGCAGTTTGCGACCCTGTCTACAGTCAGCTTTTGCACAGCGTGGGTATACAGAAAATGTTTTGGGTTTCAGTATTCAGCATTTTCTGAGTGACTGACAGATATAGATTTCCTTTAAAAAAATAATTAAAAAATCCAGCGTATGCATCGTTCTCTAAGACTACAAAGCGGTACCGTTGTGTCCAGAGTACAGAACCAGCAGCCTCTTGGAAAACTTCAAATATTTTTGAGCTTTTATAAAATGATTCAAGTTACTGTCCAGACTGACACCTTGTATTGCCAACACTTTATTCAGCAATGCTGTGGGAAAGGTCGTGACATCTATCTTGCTCAGTAACTTAGAAAATAAAGTGACTCAGAAGTGCATATCTGACACACCCCAGTCTTTGGCCTTCTCTCTTTCCCCCCCTGTTGCCCCAGTTATCTTGCCAGACTGTCTGTAAATGTGTCTTGGAGACAGATTGCTGGTACATGTTGGCTCAGCTATTTTATCCTCATATACTTCAAATCTTTTTGTCTGAGGATGGGTATATTCACTCCTGAATGTTGCCAAATATAAGCATTTGAGAAGTTGATAAAAGATCTGGGCTAGTTACGCACGAGGCTATTTATTCAATACAACATTTTAGTCACTAAATCACACACACGTAAATAAACATAAATCCATAAATTGCCTAGGCATCTGGGACAGGCAAGCCACTTACATTTCTGATTCCCAAAGCAAAATTGATATTTATTAATCAACCTGTCTGCCTCTATAATAAACTCCTGTAGCTCTCAGTGTGCAGCCTCATAAAATGTTTTGTAAAAATATGCTCCTCCCTAAGAGATTTAGACCAGCTGTTAAGCAAGCCAGCTGAACAGTTCTGCTCAGTTGCAGTCTAATTAGAGTTATGCACATTACGGAATTTTTGCTTTTCAAATCATGTAGATACGATGCTTCGGTTCACATTAAAGATGTGATGTAGAGTCTGTGTTGTCTCTCCAGAAACGTTCTATCGTACGTGTGGATTAAAATTTGGATTTTTAAAAAAAATAATACTAATGTATGTCATAACACAGATGTGGAAAATTATTTAATCACAAAAAATATGTGAGTGTTCATAGGAAAAAAGGTGTCATTCAGATTATCTAATACCATGGGCTATGCTCACAGCTGAGCAAAGGATAAATTGCTAGTTCTTGCATAGCTTCTTCTCTTCGTGTAGGATAAATTACATCAGAGTTAAGTGCCAGAATCAGTATTTATTTATAAATGAATTCAGGGCTTTTATGGTCGTCGATTTTTATTTTCATTGACCTGTGGTACACTTCTAAAGTACTTTCACATGTATTGAGAAGCCTAATTAAGTGAAAGACATTGCTTTTTGTAGCTTTCTGAAGTACTTTAGCCTTTCTGCTTTTTAAAGAAATGCAGTTGGATGAATCAAATGTGTGTGAATTTGCAGCCTATAGTTTGACCTTTCTTCCCAGCTGAAGAATTCATTGTAAATTATTTGGCTGGTGATGACAATAGCTAGATATATTTTAAATGCCTAAACCATTTAGGCAACATTTCGTTTTTTACCATTGTATCCAATACTGTCTGGAACGTGGAAAGAGTCTCCCTGTGCCAAGTGAATATGCAGTCTTTTATAAATTCTCATATAGTGCCTAAAACTCTGAAATACAGTTAAGCAGAAGAAGGGAGGCTCTGCCAGACTCAAATGAGAGTTAAAAAATGCCATTCATCGGGCAAAACTCTCATGTAAATTAGTGGAAGAAGAGAATTGAACTCTTAGGAATTATAAAAGGGTTTGTTTTTTGGTCTGTTTGTTTGAAGTGAAACATCCTACAGACCATCCTAGGTATAACTATATCCATCCTATGTATAATTCTGTCTATTTCTTGAAATTATTACTGGAAAAATTGTAGTGCATAATATCAATCAACTACAACTATTACAGTAGCAAAGACCTCCTTAAGAAGATACTGAATTTAAAATAATTTTATATATTGTGATGGTGGTTTAGAGTCACATTTTACTTACAATCCTGATTTTAAAACTTGCCCAAGAAGGACACATAAGTAAAACAGTTATTAAAAATGACATTCAATAAAGTTTTAAGACTCTATTGGTTGTTCTGACTAGAGCTTATCAGTGCACATAAAGCAAACAGCCCAGATGTTTAAAGGTAACTCAGATTGCAGTATATCACATTTAACAGCCTCCCTCAGACTATGCATAGGAGAGCATTGTGGGAAATTCCCTCATTTTCTGAAGGCCAGAACTTTGCAAGTAGTTTCCAATTCATTTTGTTATCTTGACCTTTCAAAGGGTATACAACTTCTTGTAATTTTGGAACAGTTTCAGCTTAAGTGACTTTGTTTACATATATTTCAAGCATTGTTTGAAATTGCTTCCCCCCCCCCCCCCCCCCCCAATCTCTTGAATTTGCATTTGTCATGAGTTTGCCTTGCCACTACGCCATGTTCAGGGCTTGCGTAACTAAAAACGCGGGTCTTTCTCAGCAAGGCACATTGCACATTCCTAAATGTGCAGCTGTGGAGGCTGAAACCTAGGCTACGTGCCCTGTCCTAGAAACCGCTGAAATCGTGACTTAGGAAGTACTGTCTGGTATTCCGTATCTCCTCACAGGGGCAAAGAAATGTGAGATTTAACATGTAGCATTTATCTGTGATACATTGCTTGGGATGTGTATTGGGCGTGCGATCGAAGCCAAAGGATTAGTATGCTCTTTCATACGCTTGTTCTGGTGGAAACCCCATAGGTAGGAATAGCCACGTTTTGTTTCTGAGTTGTTGCCTTGAACTGTCCTGAGGTAATGCATTCACGTAACACATTTGTGTTGTCATGTTATGCCCTGAGCTCTTGAACAGTGATTTATTGTTCGTAATAGATGAGATAATCAAAAGGTATATTGCTTTAGTCTTCTTCAGACTGTGACCATCTGAGACTGGAAGATTATGATGTCTGCTTATCTCATCTTTAAATCACAACAAATTACCAATATATTTGTGTAACACAGCTGCAATCTGCCATCTTTTTGTTGTCTTCCTACTGCACCACTGTAGGCAGAGTATGGCTTCTCAGGTAAGTGAGTATTACTTAATCTGTTATTTTTAAGGAACTACAAAAACATAAATGCCTGTTATTTCCTTTAAGGGGGAGACTCGAAAGCAAGAAATAGACATGTCAGAGGGCATTTTAACAAAGCAGTTTTGGCAGTGGGATATGCTTAACTGATTAAAATAATGACTGTGGGAGTGTCAGGCACGCTAGTGTGAGGTAGGCAGGCAACTGGAAGCACTCCCCTTACTATCCGTTGCATGCGGGGCCTGCTGGAATAAGGATCTAATCTGAACCAGAGCTGGGGCTCACCATAACCCAGACCAACTGCTCTCATTAATTACAAGACTGGTAGGTTGTGACAACCAGCAGTACCTGGGAGCCTGAGCCTGCCGGGATAAGGCAGTCCTTGGAAGTCCGGGTGCTTTTATCACTTTTACCTTCACTGAACCTTTCCAGACTTTGAATGGCGAAGAGGAGGAAAGCGAAGAGAACAGATTGTTTCTCTCGGGATCAGAGTTCCCCTCCAATGCTGGGAATGGGATTTTGGCACATTGCTCATTGTTTAATGCTCTTGGCTGAGAGCAGGAAGCATTTTAGAGCTTTTGGTTCAGTTCACTATCTAGCTGGCTCCCCTAGAGCCATATAACAAATAACTAGAGTCCTTGGAGATACTTGTTCTAGTGCATCACTATGTGGAGGGCAAAGATGAGTTGTGAAAATCTGGGTATATTAAATCTTTTATGTGTTTAGCTGTGGGGAGCAGTGCAGAAACAGTCCTTTGTTCAACTTTCTGCTTCTGGGAGGTCTAGACATGAAATATGGTGCTTAGCAGTATACACGAAACATGAGAAGCAGTTAATTGCTTACTTTTGTGGTAATTTCTCTCCTTATGATGCTTTTATAAAAGTTCACTTAAGTTCATTCTAGCATCTCCATGGCATCTGGGTGACATGTGAGAAGATGACCGATGCGCCTGGCTTGGCAAAAATCAATTTGCAGAAAGATGTGGGAGAATCTTTTAGGCTGCTAGATGTATGAATCAAAAGAAAGTATTTCCAGCGAGATGTGCAGAACAGAAATTTTAAAAATATCTGTTGACTGGGATCCCAAGGGAAAGTTAAATGTAAATGTAATTTAGACAGCAGTATTGACAGCCCTGGAGAAGGCTGAAATGTTCTGATTTTTGATGAAAAAGAAAGATAAATATTTTGACAATTTTAAGGAACACTTTCTCAATTTTCTACTGGTTAGAGAGCTCAAAAAGTTTCTGTTTTCTTGAAACACGCAGATTAAATTTAAAAACTTCAAAGTGTTTGAAAAGATGCTATTTTTTATTGTTGTCCCAAAAAGCTATAACAATTTTTATGGATTTTTTTTGATCAGCTCTAGTCCGTCTGTTATGAAAGTATATCCCACTAGCCATATGCTGCCTCAATTCTTCCTCTGGTTTTCAAAGTGCCAAAATCCTCTGCAATGAAAAATTTCCCTCCACAGCTGTGTTTCTCACGCTTGTCCTAAGGAATGGGAATAAAATGGACTGGGGTTGCACTCAAACAGTATTGACTGAGAAAGCATGGTGTAACAAATTTTCTCTTATCCTTTCTTGGTATATATTTAATTAATTAAGTGAAATATGTTTTAGACAGGTAAACATTTTATATTTTAATATTTGCTATATATTTTTCTACTTCTGAAGTTCTTCTCATAGGTGTAAGAAGAATAACTTCTTGTCCTTGACCTCCTATTCCTTTACAGTTCTTTTCTCTTTCCAGTCAAAATGGGTATAACACCACCCTTTATTACTGTTATTGCTAAAATGGACCTTTTCATGTGTCACATTACAATGAAGCATTTGTGTAATCAATTTTGTTACGGACTTGCACAGACCTTTCAGGAGAATTCTGTAAGGTTCTGTATTAACCAGTGTGGGGGTAGATGCTCTCTTTTTCTATAATGCTTTCTATCGTATTACTTCACATTTGTTAATACTTTTATCTTTAGACTGTCCCAGTGCGGTAGAACATTATTCTTTTCATTTGAAGAGTGAGCAGCTGGCTGCAAAGAATAATTAAGCTCATGCAGGAGAATTGTAGCAGAATTAAGGGAGGAAACCCGGTGCCTGCTCAGCTGTGCTTTGGGCTGTCCCCTCTCTGCTCTGCTTGAGCAACAGGAAGGTGGTCAGTCAGTTCCAGAAGCATGGAGACCTCGTCCTTGTCTCTGCCCATAGGAAGCAAGAATTGCCGCCAGTCCTGGATAAAGACTTGTTTTTACCTGTCATGCTTAGTAGTAAACCATCTTATATTTGGAGGGACCTTTTCCTCCATAATTCTTCTCTTCTGCATTTCAGCAATAATGCATTGCTTTTTTAAACCTGTGATCAGCACCTAAAGTGTTCAGCAATGTTGTTCTTAGTGATTTGCCTCTGCAATGACTCAACTTCCCAACTGATACTGAACTGCAGGGCCCCTTCCTGCGAGCTGTGAGGATCTGAGGTAAAGCCTGAGGTAAAGAGCAAGACCCGAAATGAAAAGGTGGCAGAGGGTGTTATCTCTTGTATTTGTTTGTTCCCCACGTATTGGTTACAGTCTTTATCAAGCATTAAGAAGCCAAGTGGGAGCCCCTGGAGGGGAGGGGGTGACAGGGGCTATTCAGGTGGGCGATGGCCCAGCCAGCAGCAGAATATGGCTGGAGAGAGTCACAGCTGGGAGTGGGGAACTGCTGCTTTGGCAGAGGCTCAGGAGAGTGACCAAAGGCAGCCCAGCCTCTGAGATGACAGAGCGGTGAGCATGGGCTGCCTGGACTCTGCAGCTCAGGAACGTGCTGAGTGGGCTCAGTCCGTGCTCAATGCACGTGCCTTGCCTGTAAGGAGGTGGTGGCATGAGGTTAGTTTATGGCTATCGTATTTGATCTCATCACTTGTAATTCTTTAATGTTTCATAGTTCAATGAAACCTGGCTTATTGTGTGTGAGGGTTTTGTGGAGAGCTTGGATGAGGCCAAGGGCTAGGCACATTCACCTCAAACCGGTAAGTGACGCTGGGTCAAAGGAGTCCATATGTTTCACTCATACTGTGGCTATAACTTGCGGTGATTCTGCTTAAGCTGACTTTTTGATTTTGCTCTAGGGGCTGATAAAGCAAAAGTGAGATTTAAGGAGGGTTTTGAAAGAGAAGGCAGCTTGCAATTAGACAGGAATAAAATAATATTTATGATAGGATGATATATATTCCCATGCTTGTGCCTGCAACTGGTTTTGGGGGTTCTTTTGTGATTAGCAATGAGATGAGCAGCTCATTAAAGGCTGCCTCGCTTCCTGTTGCTAAAAAAAAAAAAAAGATCATACGGGAAGGATATACCACAGTGGTCATTGTGGGTAGGTAAATGGACATTGCTAGCCCTCCTTCTCCTTGCCTGCTCTGGACAGACAAAGCTGTGCATGGCACAGGACTGAGCTATGGAGAGTTCATGCCACCTCTACTTGGCTTTGGCCATAGCAAACCTGTGGCCATGCACTGGGGAAGTGGAGATTTTGGGCTCCCGGGCAGTGTGCAGATTCTCCAATTTCCTCCATGGCTGTTACTAAGTTACTTCTTTGTGCCTTCATCCCTTCCTGAAACAGAGATCTATTCCGCCGTCACACAGAGTTCTTTGTAAGTACAAAGAAAACAAAGGTACTTAAATACTACAGGATGGGAGACATGCACACAGTGCTGTAATGTAAGTGTTTCTACGCTGGATTCAGTTTTGTTCAGGATTATATTTGGCAAGTCCCTTGCAAAATGCACTGGTGACACACATAAGCACTGCTTGCAATGTGTGGTTCATCCTTTCTTTTTCCCTCCCCAAGGATAAATTTTGTAGTTTATATTATTTCCTGTGGGAGTACTTGCCATGCAAATACATAACTGTACTACATACGCCATGCTTTGACTTGATTTGATAGAAGAATCTGAGCAGCATAATGGCACATCTGAGGATTTTATGCGCCATTTTGGTTGTGATTTCTTAACATAGCAGGAAGAAACTTAAAAATGTCTATCAGAAAGGTGAAGCAGGAAGCAATTTGTGCTGAACTAGGGACAAAGACAAGAATAAAGCGGCATTTTTCAAGTTTTTTTTTTTTTTTATTTTTAAGGCTGCTAATGGTTGATATATCACTTGTGTGACTCACTAGTTTCCTATGCACCAGCAGAAACTAGAGGGGAAAATCAACTTCTAAAATCAAAATTAAGTACCATAATTAGGTTTGCCTCCATTCCAAGGCTTAACAAATAAAAGATGAAAAAGAACTGCCTAAATTTAAAACATTGTCTCTTATGCCGTTGTATTGTAAAATGCTAGAATACATCCCAGTGGCAGGGATGTGCTGAGTCTCGGTGCTTAGCATAGGATTTATTTCATTTCTATTTCTTGTGCTTCCACAGTTAAAGCTCTATTTCATGAAGTTGTATAGCACAACACCTCATCCTCTCTTCTCTTGACTTCTTGTGCCACACACAGCAGGTTGAGTGTCATCTACCACATCAAATAATAGAAGAGTAGAGAAACAGAAGTGATAATTGCATGGCAGAGGGCAGGTACACAGTTTTGGGGGCTTCACACTTAAAGGAGGAAATGCTTCAATTTTATTACTTTACTGCTCTGAAGTCCTGTGACGTTGTGGATGAACTTCTTCATGCCCTCTGCTAGAAGAAAGCCCTGCCATACATCAGAAAAGGTGACAGAGGAGATGTCTCAAAGCAGTATCTTGTGTTTTAAGGGGAAATTAGACCTGGGGAAAACTTGTAATGTCACAACTGGGTTTCTGAAAGCATAATGTCTAAAGAGAAAAGATTTGCCACCAGTAATATTAAGGAAGGAGAAAAATTAAAATTGGAAAAGAAAAGCATGAATCTCTGTCATTCTTAATATACAGCAATTCATTTTCACTCCTTTTTTAGGTTTTTATCCCATCTTCCTTCATCTTCTACTTCTTTTCTTCTTTTTTTTTTTTTTCTTCTTCCCTTCTCTGCAACATTTCTTTGACAGGATACTAGGTGATTCTCAGAATCACTATGCTCTATTCCAGCCATTGACTTAGATGGTCCAAGGAAGCATTTATCTTTTAAGCAATCCAGGTTTCCTCATCTATAAAATTCAGGCCTAAATGAGAAAATTTTAAAATTTTGATTATGAAAAAAATGATGTTATGAAACATCATAACTGGTAGAAAATGTCATAAGTAGAAACTTAAGTACTCAGCACTGGTGAGGCTGCACCTCGAGTACTGTGTTTGGGTTTGGGCCCCTCACTCCAAGAAAGACATTGAGGTGCTGGAGTGTGTCCAGAGAAGGGCAACGGAGCTGGTGAAGGGTTTAGAGCACAAGTCTGATGAGGAGCAGCTGAGGGAACTGGGGTTGTTCAGCCTGGAGAAAAGGAGGCTGAGGGGAGACCTTCTTGCTCCCTACAACTACTTGAAAGGAGGTTGTAGCCAGGTGGGTGTTGGTCTCTTCTCCCAGGTAGCAAGTGATAGGACAAGAGGAAATGGCCTCAGGTTGTGCCAGGGGAGGTTTAGATTGGATATTAGGAAAAATTTCTTCACTGAAAGAGTGGTCAGACATTGGAACAGGCTGCCCAGGGCAGTGGTGGAGTCACCATCCCTGAAGGTATTTCAAAGACATGTAGAAGTGGTGCTTAGCGACATGGCTTACTGGTGGACTAGGTTAATAGTGGCAGTGTTAGGTTAATGCTTGGACCTTATGATTTTAAGGGTCTCTTCTAATCTAGATGATTCTATGAGTCTGTTCTGTGACAATCTTTCATCTGTATTGTAACTGCAACAGAGTGGGTTCTGCCCTGGCCAAAAGAGAAGTCAGAATGGGTTTTGGTGGTGCCAAGTGGGGTAACTACCCCTTTTGTAAGAGTGACCAGGGGTTTCCTATGAGACTACTGCCTGTTGCAATAGGAGGAGGAAGATTTGTCCATTTGCCTCTGTTTATAGCAAAGAATGAAAAAATCAGGTCCTTATAAAACCCTGGGACTTTCATCTACTTTAACCACTCTAAGGTCTGAACGCCTAAAATTTATATCTTCTGGATGGTATAGCAGAAATTAAGGTTCCTGTCTTTCCTAGTATTCTGGTCATTAGGTAACATGTCTTGGCATCATGTAACTGTGTAAGGTAATTAGTTGTGTTGGGGATGGGAAATGATTGCTTGTACAGTCAGCCAAATCAATATCTGTTGTTGCCTAGTACTAAAAAAAAAAAAAAAAGCTAGCTACCCTAGCTTCACATCATCAGCTCTGTTCCTGTACCCGCAGCTGTGCCAAGTGTTAACATTTAAACCTTGAAGCAAAGTGATTGTTTTAAATCCTTGGTGTTCCATTTTTAACTTGTTCCGTCTCCTGCCCATTTCACTGGAAACAGAGTTCTGCAAACCCTGAATGACTAATCTTTTCATCTGTCTTCCTATTCTTACAAGAAAGGCATTATTTATGGCTGAACTGTATTTGTATTTTAAATGGCCCTGTCATCACATTTTATGACTACTGTGTGTATATATTCAGATAGAGGTAGGAGAGAAACAGAATCTACAGCTAACATCTATCTTCACCACAGGTGTGTGAGGGGGAGGCTGACACCCCACGTGTGCGCTGTGAGAAGTTATCCCTTAACAAGAGAAGATTAATGCCCTGTCTAAAGCTAAGCTGTACTTCTTCCCATGTGCTGCTTAAGTAAAACAGCAGCGTTAAAATTGAAAGAGGAGGCTGACCGTCAGAAATACTGGTGATACTCAGTGCATACAAACAGTTGGCAAGGTGTTTGAAACGACCATCTGTTTCGGTACTGAGCATCAATTGTTGTTGCTTGCAATGTTGGGGAGCTGTGTCATAAAAATACCAGGATTCAACACTGTAGTTGCTTTATGCTTATACCCGTACATCCATTTGTGGTAAGACCAATTCTTCTCATAGAGCCACAAGAATGCAATTTAATGTATACTATAGATGTGGTTTGGTTTACTGAAATCCACCCATTCATTTGCAGCAAGAAGCCCCTTGTAAAATCTGGTCTTAACTGATTATCTCCTGTCTGCGATAATATTGCTGCTCAATTGCATGCATCTCTCTGCCCTTGTAATGTAGCACTTCAGTGAGCAAGCTAAAGTACATATTACTCCTGTGAGCAGACAGCAGCTGGGAGCTCCAGTTCTTCTAAAGCAGCTCGACTTGTAGCACTTCTGTAAAATGCAGGCTTCGTTATGGTTACCGTAAAATATTAATAATCATAAAATCCCTGGGTACCAGTACAGACCTAATAAACCTGCTATTGACAATGTATGGCAGACTGCTGCGTGATGGAGCTGTAAGAGAGCGCCTTGTAGGCTGGCCATTGCTGTATTGTAGGGTTTGGATTGATCTGCAGATGCGTGCAAAGAGTTAAAATGCATTTCTGATTAGAATGAGAATTAGGTATTTGGCGAGATGTATTCTTCCTGATCTAACATTTTCAGTGGGTGGAGAAAATTACCTCCCTATTGCTTTGTCATTATTCCTTAAATGAACAATGTATTCTTTTTTTTTTTTTTTTTCCTTTAAGTGGGATGAATTGTGGCTTTTTATTGCTCCCTATTTTTCCTGAATAAATAGTTCAGTAAAGCTGCTAATGTTGATGATAGAAGTCATAAAAAGGAGGTTTTATTGTTTAATGAGTGTTTCCTTCGATTTTCTCAGCAGCTCAGTATACATAAGATTATATAAATAGTTGCTTGAGAGAATGTACCCTTTTTTAGTTGTAGTGCAATGATTTCAAATTATACTTATTCTCTTCATAAAAGCATGGGAGCAGAGTGGGAGAGGTGTTCTACTGTTTATGCATATAATATGTAAGATCTTTTTTTCCTCTTCTTTTTACTGTAACATTTGTACTGTTGCTTAAGCTGCGTAATGATGTTGCTTCTCCTTTTCTGCATTTTTGTTTTCCCATCCATGTTTCCTTACAGTGAAATCCCAGCTAGAAACAAGATCTTTGATTTCTTCCTAAATTTTTCAGGCCATCTTTCTTCTTTCTCCTCTCTTCCCTCAATTATAGGGCAGTCTGTCATCCCATAAATGCGGACAGTGGTGTGAGTCTGCTATGTGGTGGAATAAAGGTTTTTGCACCTTGGAGAATCCATCTTACCATCAGCCCAGAGTTCAGAGAGTTGTAGTGGTGTTATGGACAGATAGCTCTTCTATATCGGTCATGCTCCAGAGACGACATGGTTTTACTCTGTCTTGTGGTCTTGTAGCCTTCTGACTGCCAGGATTAACTAAATGTCTGAATTGGAAGTAAACTAGAGATTATTCCCAAGTATTTTGTCAGAAGGTTTTAGATATCAAGCAAAAAAGCAAACATATACTTTGGAGTTTCCGTGACAAAATATATCGCTATCTAAGAATTTCAATTTAGTTAATCAACTTACCATTTTAAAATGTGTTGAGCGAATTCTTTGAACTCTTTATAATCTTAACAGAATTGAGCAGTACATGCCTTCAGGCTCAAAGCTTGGGCAACGCCATCCAGCTCCACTGACTTGGATGGTCTGTGTAAGTTTTAAGTGGGAGTGGACTATTTCCCCTTCTGAATTCATGCACAAAGGAGAAAATAGTTTCAGCCATTCTCTGAAAATCTTGGGGCAGAAAAAGTGTTTCCTTGGCCCCAAGAGCCCTATGCTAGATTGCTATGACCGTATTTCCTTTGCCATGCATCTATTAATTTTGATTTGCTCTTTACCAGAGAATAGCAGAGCAGAAATTATTCCTGCGTGTGTGCATCCCAAATGCGACCCTGCACACAGAATGGCAGCGGTTCTCTCACGTGTTGGTATCTCCACAGCTGCAGGTGGAAGGGCAAGGGGCAGGATTTGTCCGATAATGCAAAGTACTATCAGATACAATACATAGCGATAAACCCCCTAAGTCTACAGCTTTGATACTGCCTCTGGCTGGGAGGAACATCTGGTTAGTCATATGTTTGGAGCCAAAAGGGTATGTTTCTGCTTATTGTTTGGAGATTATAACTGGAGAGAGGTGCAGGGGTTAAAGCTGAAGTATGTGACGAAAGGAAAATGGTACATTGCTGTTTCACTGCAAAAATAGGAGTTCATAAGCACTTCTCAGCTCCCAATGTAAAATAACTTGCAATTAAAGGAAGAGAAAAAAACAAGCTTAGGTAGGGCAGAAGTTAAAGATTAATTTGAAAAAAAAAATATGTCAGTTTTCTATTTCATGGAGCCATTATCAAAGAAAAACAGAAGTCCTTGAGCGAGTCTTAAATCCTTCAGCAAAGCATGTATGACATCAGCAAGTGAACGGAACAGCTATGATGTCTTTCATCTGAAACTGAAACTAGGTAACAAAAATATCTTTGAATAGATCCCAAACCACTAGAACAAAATAAAATCCATTTTCCTTTCGTATTTTTATTGCACTGAAACATGTAAAACACCTGTTCCTTCACCTTAACAGTTAATACACATTTCTATTTTTGGCACTTCGGTCCCCCTTTCCTTTCCTGCAGTGCTGTGTAGCTCATATCTGAACTGCTGCTGCTTCTGTTGCATGCTGGCAAATTGAAGAGAACCAAGGAGTTAAATTTCTGAACAGGAGAAGAGGAGGTGAGCTGTCTGCTACAGTAGTTTACTGCAGCTTCCTTTCATACTGACACATATGTAGTTTGTGGTGACAGTGCTAAAGAACTGCAGACAGGCACTTAGCAGACTGGATGTGAGCTGGATGCAAAGATGCCTCACCCTGGACTTCCTGCTGGCAGTATGTAAATACACCTGCAGACTGGCCACACTGGGTGGTTTGGTGGTTTGTTTTGTGTTGGGTTTGTGGTTTTGTTTTTTTTCAGAAGACAGTATGAGAGGACCTGACAAAGCAACAGCATAGTTGAGAGACCATAACCTGCATTAGATTTGTATCTATCATCTCAGTTGTGGGGGAAGTTTTTTGGTATTTTTTTTTTTCGTGTGCTGCATATTCAGACTGAAATCTTCATCACTACAATGTTTGCCTCTATCTGGTATGCCAAGAAGCTGGGACGCAGGTTTGTGCATAACGCCAGGAAAGCGAAAACAGAGAAGGTATGTTCCTAGTGGGAATATAAAGCCTTATGTCTCATGCAAGCTGCCTGCTGGCATCCTGTTGTGTGTCTGGTTAGCTTTTTTTAATACCCTGAAAAACGACCTATTGCTATTCATGATTTCACGCAAGAATCCTTGAATACTTTGCATATTAGTTATTAAATACCGGGGAGAAGATCCTTTCAAAAGTCTTTAAGCCTTCTTTTATTGATTTAGTTGCAAGATAAACAGCTGTACATCTGGTATGTTTTGTGTTAAGGGAGCACTCCAGTGAACTTGTTGCTGTGCTGCATTATTTTTACTAGTACAATATTAGGCTCTTAAACAACCATTGCTTGTTTGCTGCTCATATATTTTTCCTAGTGTGGGACCAATGAGAATGTAATAACATGTTAAGCATTTATAATGTTTGGGAATTTCTTTTCATGATACTTGTTGAAACTGTGCTGCAGCACGGTTCCCTTTTATTTAAAAAGATATAGGTATGTAAAAATGGTCAGTACTATCTTTCAGTATTTTTCATCTCATAAAATTTAACTGTGTTTAACCAGCTGTTTTCTGCAAGTCCTTGTAGGTAAGATTCTTCTGCCTTCTTTCTCCACGAGCAAAACTTAAATTGTTTCAGAATTTGCAGCAATGATGATTGGGGGATATCAGGGCAATTGCCTTTTGTTCTAAATATAGAAAGTGTTTAGTTAGTAGACCTGCATTCCAGTTTTGTCTAAATTAACACACAAACCATTTTCAAAATAGGACTAATTCCTCTTTTAGAAACTCAGCATTAGATCGGGGAAAAAAACTTCAATGTAATGTTATAAAGTTACCTCATTAGTCTGGTAATGATGGTTTCCTCTTTTCGTTGCTGTCTTTGATGTAGTCAAAGAATTTATAAATGGGTTGCTTTATTATTTCTTTGATATGTCTTATGCTATGTAATACAGCCACCAATCCACTAAGTAATTACCCATTGCCTGAATTCCTCTGTAACTGGAAAAGCTCTTCACCTTGAGAGAATTTTTAGCAAAAATACATTGTATTTTTGGTTGGGGAGGGGTGAAAGGGCAGAGATTTGCTTTTTCTGTAAAACATTCCCGGTGGTTAAAAAGGTGCTATGTGGTAATTCTGAAATTTAAACATCCAAGCCATTGGGAAGGTATCCAAATCATAGTGATTTCTATATTTCACATCATGTGCATAAGGGAAAATAGAAATGCAGATAGCTATACATGGGACTGTCAAACTTTCTTTGTCTGTAATCCTATTTCAACAAAGAGGGCATCACATAAACTCTCCTGCTGTTTGCGTGTTGCTATGGGAGGAAAAAAAGTTGCAGACTGGATCTTCGATAGTCCTGAGGGGCTCCCTCCAGAGGAACATTTGCTCTCAGGCTTCCGCCAGGATGACAGAGGCAGGATGAGTGGACACGTTCCAGTCCTGACACAGTGGGGCTCACTCAGCAGCTTTAAAAACAGATTTAGTATGGGTGGTTTAAAGCGCGTGTGTGTATAGATTATTCCAATAACCTTGAAAAATTTCATGAAACAGTGCCAGAGTATTCACTAAGAAAATATATTCCTCTCTGTAGACTCTTGCAATAGAGACTAAAAGAATGCTTTAACAATTTTGGCTCTTTTTCTCTTTGTCTTAAGGTATTTGAAATATTTCTCTATAAATCTATTATAATACTACTTATTCGGCTCTATAGGACTTTCAAAATAATCAAGACAATCGAGGTCCGTGCTATTCAAGCTTTGAAGCCATACCTCATAATTTTTAGATAAAAGCTTTTTTTGAACGTTTCTTGAGCATGCTATTAGCATATTTGCAAGGGAATTTTATTTTTGCTAGAAGACAGTAAGTATGCAAGAAAGCATCCTGTAAAATATTTACTTATTCTCTTATATCAAAAATAAAATTTCTTTCTTGGAGCTTTATTCCACAGTCAGGGCTCACTTTTATTTTTTATTTTTTTTTCCATAACTTAATGGTGTACTCCAGCAAAGGTAGAAAATCCCATTCCTAGCAGGATGCTGTTTCAATAAGTGTTATTGATAATTGGAAGCTGATCAACACTGACATCTTCAGTACAATACCTTGGTAACAGGAGAACACAGATATGAAAATAGGTCTATCAAAAAGTAAATTAAAAATAACATTTAACTGCATGGCTTGTTTTGGTTTTGTCTTTTTTTTTTTTTTTTTTTTTTTTATAATGGTTGAATAATCAAATTATTATGCAGTTTTACCTTACATATTTTTTTCTGGAAGAATAATTAGCTTTTCTCTGTGTGTATGATTTGAATTAAACATTGTTTTCTTAATGTGCTTTTGGAGGTAATAACATACAGCAATAATTTCTAATAGCCTATGTGTGCAAAAAGAGTTTCTTGCAGTTAAAATCTGGATAGCAGAAGAGTATGGTTCCATAACAGATTTTTCTATTATGCTTAGCTTCTTTGGACAAGTACAAGTCAAGAATTTCTTTAAGGAGTATTTCTAAGAAGCAGAAATTTTCTATGAGCCTATTTGTTTTCTTAGGATCGGAAAGAAAACCAGGGAGGGGAGGCATGACAGAAGAGGGTTGTAGCATGGACTCGTGTGCGCCCACACATATGCAGAACCTGACAGTGCAGTTCCTTAAAATGTCAGAATTTGGGGCCTGAATTGAGCAGAGAGAGGACTTGAACCTTGATCTCTCAGGTGACTCTTCAGGGAAGCAGAGGTTCCAAGGTGCAGAACGAAGAACGCAGGGGGTGTGCCAGGGGGTACGCACAAAGGCAAGAGAAAGGAGGATGACTGGGGCAGTCCTTTGCAGAAAGAGCTAAGGTAGCGTTAATGTGACAGTGCGGTGCTCCGGTGTGTGTGTCCTCTGCACCTGCATGTGCGTGTCTGGTTGTGGCGATGTGGGTGGGTTCCAAAGTGCTTGGCTCTCAACATCTCCAGAGCTCGGCCCCTAGCATCTCCACAGCTCCCCATCTTTTCTGAAGCTGAAGTTCCCATCTTCTCATACCTCCCATCTCCCCATACCCCCCAACTTCTCATCTCCCATACCTGAATATGGCAGTCCCTGCTCTGGGAGAGCTGGCATACAGATCACCCCAAAATGAGTGGGACATGCTTTTTCTTGATACTGTGATACTGTGAGGACTAGGGGGTCTCAGGAGCCAGAACTTGCTCTGTGCTGGAGAATCTATTTTGGGGCTTGATGAAGGCAAAGAGAAAGGGTAAAGGGTGCTAATAAGTGGCAAAGAGTTGGGAGACCAAAAGGAGGAGGTGGACCTGTTCTCACTAGGACCTGTGGTAGCTCCTGGGCTGGTTTTGGTATCTCCTCAACCAGTACTTGCTGTTGAGCGCCAGCACCGCTTGCTCTTCTTCTGCATTTCCAGTCCTTGCTTCTCCTCCAGCCTGGCTTTTCCTTGGAGGCTGTGGTCAGATGAGGCAGACCCTGTGCTAGGGCACTGTCTCATTGGCTCCCACACATAACTTAAGGACTTCCTGGTAGATATTAGGCTTCTAAAACCCAGACATGAACTCTTACTGTTAAAGTGTCATCTGGAGAGTAGAAAAGACATCTGGGAGGAATGGCGTGAATGGCAGCCTTAGGTGTCCTAATCATGATGATCACGGTTCTTTCAAGTTATGTAGTGTGCATCAGTATTTTAATTTGAGTCATATTTTTATGATATGTTGAAAAGGCTTATTTTAATTCAGAAATGAAACAAAATATTTTGAAAAAACCTTAAAACTTTGGAAAATTGAACTCTTTCTTTCCAGCGAGTCCTAGCTAAAACTTCTTATCTTTATAAGGAAAATGGGATAATGCCTGTTAATGGCTCTTAATGTTCTCATTTTGCCACGGAAAACTCAAGCATGTCAAATTCTTTACACTTTATTGTTTTTATTAGGGTGGATCATAAACTCTGGCACATACTGCAGTTGTAATCTACAAATTCTATCTCAATCTGGTTGTCTTGGCTTGATTGCTAGTGTTACTCTTGCCCTCAAGTAGTGAGATATTTATTGTACAGGGAATACTACTAATATTGCCTGAAAAACCTGAACTTTCAAGGCAGCTCTACTCTTACCTATTTCATTAAAGTTATTAAAATGCTTTGAGTTTGTCACATGAAAGGGTTATTGTTATGAGAGTGAATGTGATCATTTGAACATTGGATCGAGAATAACTTAAGGCAAAGATTGATGTCTTGAATTTTTCTCATTAAACCATAATCAAGCAGAAATCAAGAGATGTTAACTGCGTGTGGTTATGCTATAAAAATAAGTACTCTAAATGATTGGAAGAGGTACAGAAAAGTAACTGAGCAATTAATCATGTTGATCTGAGAGCGTGAGCTAAAGCAGTGTGAAAAAGCTTCTGATAATGCTTGACTATATTGATAGAATTTGGGTTTCAAGGTTCGATATCTAAAGTGAGAAAAGACTTCCCAAAGTCACCCTATCATTTAATTTCAATGGGGAAGTCAAATACTGGTTTTGCTCCTTGTTCGGTTGTGGAACATATTTCAACCAGGAGACCCAAATTTTAAACACTGTTAGAATTAATCCTGTTGTTGAGTTTTTAATATCTGAAGGCAACAATCACTTTAAAAGGAGGATTGTCCTTGCGCATTATTTTGGGGAGCGAAACCACGAGACCCATGTGAAGTGTTTAAACAAGTTGACTTTCACCATAATTTTACAGAATAATATTGTTAGAATTCTCTTTCTAGCTTTTAGATATCTAAGTGCTTTTATGGTGTTATCAGTTTGAAGAATTTGAAAGCATGTAAGTATTCAAAGCATTTGAAAATATGTAAGTTTTACCTGAGAAAGTTTAGTTTATCATTCCAATTTAACGCATTCATTAATTTTATAATCCAAGACAGAAGCAATTTTAACTTTTAAATCAGGTGTTTATATAATGATACAAATAACATGTGGTTTCTAGACTATCAATTGTAAATAAAAATAAAGATTAATGATAAATGACATTCACAAACTGAACAGTATCAATTTAAATGAGTAGCTTTAAATGCAACGTAGTGCGGACTAGATACGTAGGACACAGTCTAGCGGATGTTTTTTTCATTCTATGTGCTTGGGTTTAGAGTAGTTTTGGGTAAATTGAGTATCCTTGGTAAACTGGCAGCCTACAATGAAGTATTTGCAAAAAGATAGGAAAACTTACCTTAAGAGGTTAACAAAACTGGGATATGTAACAAAAAATAGTGTGTAAATGCAGGCATATTTAATCGTTTTTCTGACAGTGTCCTGACAATAGCAACAATTAACTCTTCTTGTCAAGATGTCACTTGATATCCAGATGATTCTCATATCTGTATTTTAATGTAGCTAATTGCAGAGTATGCTGTTCTAGGCTATGTGTTCTTGTTTCATTTTTACTTTGTTTACAAGTAATTGCCCAGCAATCTAATTTGAAAGTGATAAGAAGTTCACCTGAAGCAGTAATTACTCACAACATCGAATAGAAACCATGTGATTAAGAAATCATAAAACACAATACCTGATAAACACATTTTACCTTACATTCTTTTTAGATATATATATTTAATTCCAAACAAGATAAACTCTCTTTGCTTCAATATTTGCATGTATACCTTAGATTTCTTAACAAGTGCTCTCTTACAAACCAGAGCTTACCAAATTATTTCCAGTCCCCTGGGGTTGCGATGAAGTGATAAAACTTGCAGGTCTAGTTAGCGCCTTGGCCAAAGGTGAAATTACTCTTTCGCTGAGGGACATCTCCTGCAGCCGCCAGATGCTGTAAGGGCACATGGACGGTTGGACTTGTGTTTGGGCAAAGGAGAGCCCACGTCGAACAGATCCAATGGGATGACGAAAGTGCGTCACTTATTTGTAGAACTACCTGTTCGAACAGATACCGGAGCTCTCTCAGACCCCTGGAGAAATCTTTTCAAAAGGACTTTGTAAGTGCTCTGTTTTACAGTTTTATGGAGAGATCTTATCTTTTCACACATAACTGTGTGGAGAAAAATATGCGAGTGTTCCTGTATCCAGAGCTCATTCTGCTTTTTGCTTTAGCACAGTTGGAATTCTAAGGCGTTTTCTTACATTGTGATTTAATCCAGAAACATGTAGCTCCTCAACTCTTCTTTTTTTTTGCCCCCCTTTTTTATTTGCTGTTGGTTATAATCCCATATGTGCCATGATTAATATATAACAGTAGGGATAAGCTGCTTAAGCAGAGATTTATTAGGCTTATAACTCACTTCCTCCTCACAATCACCATAATAATAATAATAAATAAAATTCAACTAATCTTGAAAAAATGCAAAAGAGATGTTTTCAAATAAGATACTGATCAACAGTAAACTACTGAAGTTAATCCTTTGCAATCCTTTATTTCACAGTAATCTTTCTTTTTTTTTTCATCTGTGAGGGATTTTGCTCTTGTTTTGCTCGCCCGTTCCATCTGCACATGCCCAGCACCTACCTGTAGCAATTAATGAGCAATAAGGGAGACTCTTGTTTTAAATTAGCTTTTGTTCATCAAAGAAATATCTGTTAATCAGCTATAGGTGAACTCTTTCTAAAGAACAGCATATCTTCTCTCTTTCACTCCAATTTAATCTAAGAGGACTCTAAATTAATCTTAGCTGCCTGCCATACATTGATGGTGGCTCTTCTCTTTCCCCCACGCGTTGTCATTCTGGCATAGACGCTGCCGTACGGATTTGCCTCTCAGGTACAACAAGGTCTTTAAGCCATAATCCATAGATATCTACAAGCATGTCACTTAAACCAGTTTTTCCTCTGGTGATTTAGCCAGTGTTGTGATCATCTCAGAAACAGGTTAAGTAGCTTTTCCAGTTAAATATCATCTTGTTTGCCCAAAACCAAACCCAAGATGGACAGGAAGACATTCAGAAAAAAGCTGCCCCGCTGACAGCTGCATTAATTGCTACTCTGAGTGCTCATGGTGTGACTCAAATGGAATCATTTTCGACCTGCTTCTAAAGAACAAATGGGTTTATTATCAAAGGCTACAAGCTACTCTTTTTTTTCAAAGAATTTTTTTTTCTCAATTTCTCTTTCCTCTTTCCATTCAATAAATAATTTATCATTTCCCCTTTGTTTTGTTTTGTTTTTTTTTAAAGAGAAAAAGTAGTATATTTACTGTATTTGAAACTTTAGTTGGATTTTCCACACTTGGTCTACACGTTATAGATCATGTTCTGTTAAATCCCAGTGTGAACCATTGTGAATGTAATATTTAATTCATAAGGTGCTCATTATTTTATTGGAATTGGTTTAGTTCTTTGCATTTTTACGCAGTGTTCAAGTATATTATGAAAATGGCTTGTGTGATGTGCAAGTATGATTTTTTTTTTTTTTTTTTTGGCATTACTTGCATCTCTGTCCTGCATATGCAATTCAAAACAGCGCATAATAAAATAGTTGTTTGATTTGCGTTCTGAACTGCATTTGGCATCACTCACTATGTTTGCAAATAGAGATCAGTTTGAAACACTGACAGGAAACAATCTGTCCTTTGGCGTTAGAGTCCCTGGAGAAAACTGGAATGAGAATTCTCTCACTAGTTCCTAAGGTAGATTATCAAATTATGCTTTACATGTTTTTAATATACTATATGGGCCATTACAGCTGGTATGTATGTAACTTCCTCCCACTGGAAGGCACCCTGCTAAAGATGTGTGTGTGCAAACAGCTTTAGGAAAATTTAGAATTATTGTCATGTAATATGATTCTCAAGACAGTTTATTTTAAAGGAGGCCCTTTTTTTTTATGGTGCAAAAAATTTTCTCTGCCATACACTACTTAAAATGTTGATGCATGTCAGGGAAAGCTTGGTTATAGCTTTAATGTCTGTTAACAGCTTCAGATGAGCAGTTTGAAAGAATCAAGGGATTAGCTAGTACGTGCAGTATGAGAGTTTTTGCCACCAGGAGAACGAGGCCCAAACGTTACGTGAAGCATTCACAAACCCTTCTGAAGACTGAAGCTCCTTTTTTCACAACAGCTTACATATACCTCAGAAACCAGCAAAACAAGGTTGCCCATGTTTCCTACCCCCCCGCCATTGCAAGTCTGTTCAGAAATGGCACCCTTTAGACACAGAGAAAGTACGTGAAGTACATAGCTCGCACAACTCTCAGCTCTTCTGAGATGACCGGTGATGATGCCAGCACTATGCTGAGTGACTCATTATGTTCAGCTATCCTATTAGTTAACCAATTAATTTATCTTAGCTGATAATTAACTAGTCTGAGGCTATCACATGCTTTTTGTGAAGCTTGGCAGTGCAATAACATTGTCATTATTAAACTGGAATTGGATTTGAAGAGCAAACTTTGCATGAAAACTCAGTATTTCAGTCCTAGACTATGATTTTTTTCAATTTACTTCAGTCTGTCTTCCATTAAGCTCTTCTTCCATATTCTATGCAGCGAATGGAATGGAATATGGATTGATTAATACCAGTGATATCACTCATCTTATTTTTAAAAAGTCTACCTTACAAGTTACCTTGAGAAGAAAGCTCCTATCATTTGGATGCTGAAGTGTAATGAGAGGCCCACGACCAAGTACATACTTCTTTATTCTGTTTAGAGTCTTGAATAGCTATAGCATGCAATTTTATAAATCTATAACATATTCTTTAGCCTTGAGCCATAAGGAAGATGTAGAAAAATGTGGTTTAGTTATTTTCTAAATATGATACTGTCTTCCAGTTAGGTGATGAGTTATGTACACATGGTTGTGGTTTTCTTGGCTGACAACTTTTCTCAAGATTGTAGATGAACTATTTTTGACAAGACTGTCGTGTCCTTTTATGAAGTAGAAAAAGGTCAGGGTATTCTATATTATTAATAAAACCAGCTTGATTGATAGTTAAGAAGTATCAATTTGCTGTTTTGAAATAGATGCTCAGGATGAAGTGAAAATGATCCTGTTACTGCTCTTTGTTTTCAGGACTATGCTCATAGCCTGATCGTTGTTTTGTTGGGTTTAATATTACGTTGAATGAGCCTTCCTCTTGCAATGGACACACTGTTATTGTTCACTTCTGCCAGCCTATCTTGTTTTGCTCTCTCCATTCTTCATGTTCATCATTGTTCATAAGGATAAAAAAAGCCCCTGCCTTCATCTTCTGAGAGCCATGTTATCTGAGTCAGTGAAATAATAGGAAGGAATAGTTAAAAAAACCCAAAACAACCTTCCCCCCCCCCCCAAAAAAAAACCCCAACCCTCCTCATTGTCCATCTTGCTATACATTCAACAACTTCTGAAACATTCAACTGCATTTATTGACCTAGGATTATGTGTCTTGAAAGTTCACCTTAAATAGATATGCTGCAGGTCATCATTTGTTGTTCAGGTTCAGCACTGGGAAGGATACATCCATGGCTGGAGTTAGCTTTACAAAAGGTCTGCGTGCAAGTTCCTAAACTGCTTAGGAGCCAAAATTTTTACTATAAATCTAGATGTATACATGCAAATGCATTTAAAAAGTTGTACCTGAGAGGTTTTGAAACAAAGAATTACATAGATGTGTACAAGAAAGTTAAAATACCATTACTCTAATTAGAGATGGTATTGTTAGCAAGGAAAGCATTGAATCAAGACTATTACATTGCAAAAGCAAAAGCTGTAAAGAATATAATGCTTTTTTCTTCCTAATTCTATTTCTTTTAACTGGCATATGAAGTGCATTGTGTTTTCAATTAATTTCAAATGCCATTTTAAAATTATTTCTGTGGAAAGTACTGCGGGGAACAGAGCTATCGGTAAATAGCAAACTGGGTAGCCAAGTACATGATTCTTCACTTAACTGGTAAGGGCAAACCCCCCAACGGGGAGCATGTTTCTTACCACTTGTTTTAGAAATTTACCATTACTGCCCACAATACAGTGAAGACTTTTATCATTTAAAAGATTCTTAATTTCAACAGAGCACCTTCAGCTTTTCTACCATTTCTAATTAAATATTTAGTTGCGTAGTAAATTAAGCATGTCATGATCTCTGCAAAGTGGTTCTCCGTTTACTTCTGCATAAATGTTTTACAAGCTGCTGTATTGTTTCTAGTAAATTAATAATGAAGATTTAGATTTTAACTGATTAATAATCTAATTTAGTATTTAGGAGGAATCTAATTTAGGACTGGAAACAAAATTGAGGTAAACATCTTTGGCAGTGATCCCAATTCTCTGACAAAGTCACCAAGTGATAAGGAAAAAGCAAATCAGGGTAAAAGAAATTAGGATGTTGGAACTTCTAGGAGAAGCAGCATTTCCCTCTGAAAACTGAAAATGCTTTCTAAACTGCAGTGCACTTGCACTTGACTTCTCCTGTCATATCTCAAATAATCAGTACAAATTTTATACAGCAAATTGCCAGGAATTTGTAAGATAAAGAAATATGAATTTGGCATAATCAAAGAACTACCTAAACTACCTGGCTTAAAGCAAGTTTATGGTGGCGTTGTAGTAATATTGTAATACTCCCTAGAATACTACTTCTATTTCTGGTGCCCATAGAACAACAACAACAACAAATATGTTCAGAAATGTTCAAAAGTAGAATGGTCTAAATAAGTCATTGTGAGGTGGGATGGGAAAAGCTCGACACAGCAAAATTAGGGTTGTGAATAGCCGTGCTGTCGCAATTAGATATTGTGAAAATATGGGAATGAGCAGGCTATTGAAAACCGCCCATTCTAAAAAGTGGTGAAGTGCCTGGGACTGATCAAGTTGAATGTCGCAGTAAGGTACAGTGTGCAGAGGAAGGAAAATTAACTATCACAAGTAGCTAATAAGGAGAGATGCCTCACAACTTGCTCTTCCTTCTACAACCTGGGGGCCTGAAGGATGGGCTTGTGCAGTTATAGGACCTGAGAACCTCCTGTTTGATGCCTTCTCTAATGCTGTTTGGGGTGAACAGCTCTGGGTTTGCTGTATGCGGATGTATCTTCAACACTTCAAGCTCTGACTTGAGGTAGTAACTGTAATGAAAGTCAACACTTCATAACTTCATCTGGTTGCCTTCTGACATTGAGATGAAATTCTTACCAAGAACAGCTGGCAGTAGCCATGCAGATTTTACTTCTTGTATCTACCATTTTTAAATTCATACTTTTCCGGGACATTTTGTGTCAGTAGTCCTCTTGCATCAGTAGTCCTTTTCTACTTTTACGAAGTTGAATCCAAGACCTGAAATACTTAGGTTTCATTTTGCATGTGTATGATGTGAAACCTTATGGTTTGTCGTTTTTAGAGCATACCCCTGGGTTCATCCAATAGTCCTTCTTGGCCATTCTTCTATTACGATCTGATTTAAAGTAAAAATTTGGTTCTATCACAAATTTTCTGGTAAGAATGACTTGAGTAGAAATACCATGGTTTATCAAGGATCAGAACTTGTCCTGCTGTGTTTCTCTGTACAAATAGGTCATATTTGTTGAGTGGAGAGATTATTTTAATTGGCATAATTAACTCTTCTTGTGATTATCTTAGGCTTGAAAATGCATTTTGCTCTTTCCCAATTACAGCTTTTTCTCTGATAGAGGTAAACATGCTGTGTGTAATAATGAAGGTGGTTTTGGAAGGACTTAATGTATATAATTGGAAACTAAGATGAGGTAGTCTTCTATCAGCAGGAGGGTAGGAGAGCTGGGCTGTATAATTGAAGTACAGTGTAATGGGATTACCTACAAATTTTAAACATTGCTTTCATTAAGGAAAATAATAAGCATATTTATTAAATATAGTCTCTGCTTGGGACAATATTTGTTATTATGAAAAAGCTTTTGTAATTAAGCCTGGGTATAAAAATGTATTGAACATACTACATCAGTTTCTGGAAAATGCTTTTGTGCATAAAATTTTACTAAAATAGAAAGAGCTTTCACAGCAGAGGCAGTTAGCCAGATATTAGTATAGCTCACATCTAGCATTCACTGTAAATTTTTCTATGTGCTTTCAATTTAGTCAAGGTCAAATCAAAAGAAAAGGCATAGTCAAATACACTTAAACATTTATCTTTATGAAAGCTTTTAATGATTCTACTGTTTTTCATGGTTATACTTAGTGGAGATAAAGGTTAGATTTTACTTTTTTTTCTAAAGAGTATTTTCTTGCTGAAGCTACGGAAGTGTGATGTTTTAGGAGTTATGGGATGGGTGTCTATGATGCAAATTTTGCAGGCAGCCACATAAAATTCTCCTAGGAGTCCTTCTTGTCCTTAAATATGCATCTGTGAAAATCTCCATAATAGTAGAAAGTATTTTAAAACTGTGTAAAGCATTTTAAATGTGATTGCTATGTTGGTGCTTGGGATGTAATACGGTGGTCCCTCTGGATGTTCTTTTATTTCTTTTCATTATCACTTTCGAGGATTTCTCTTCAGAAAAGCACTAAATTAAAGTGTGTAGTTACTTTCCTTAATCAAAGCTTGTGCTGAAAAGAACTGCCTTCAGCAAGTGTTGCAAACCCTCCTAGATTACCTTCAGGAGTTCTGCTAGGGTGGTGCCTAGGACACATCATTCATTTGGTCATAAGGCATATCTTTATCTAAAGGATACATATGGATTGGGATTTGCCTGTACTGTGAGTATACATCTTAGATAAAAAATTTCTTCTATCATACTGTACATATATAAAAATGCTACTTCTCTTAATTTACAGAGAGAAGATTGACAAGTGTACATTAGTGTACATTAAAGCTAAATGGATAACTAAATGCTAAAACTGAGAGAGAAAGAGAAAAAAAGTTAGTTCCTAAAGTTCTGAGATACTGTTGTTGTAATTTCATTCTTTTTCCTTTGAACAAAGTGAATGTATGCAGGAAAGTAACCAAAAAAAACCCAACCAAAACCAAAAAAACCCCCACCAAACCCCAAAACAAAAGAAAAAAAAACCCCGCAGAATGACTGTGTTGGTGAAGTTGAAAGGGACCCCTGGAGATTATCTAGTCCAACCCTGTGCTCAAAGCACATTGCTGAGGACTGTGTCCAGCCAGGTTTTTAATATCTCCAAGGATGGAGACTCCACAACCTCTCTGGGAAATGTGTTCCAGAGTTTGACCACCCTCACAGTAAAAAAGCTTTCTTATGCTTGGGTGGAATTTCCTGTATTTCAGTTTGTGCCCATTGCCTCTTGTCCTGTCAGTAAGAACTACTGAGAAGACTCTTGCTCTCCTCCTCCACTGAGGGTGTCTTCCTTGCTCCAGACCTTCCCATTGTTCTCA
The DNA here is from genome assembly GCF_011004875.1 of Balearica regulorum gibbericeps. Classification (NCBI taxonomy): domain Eukaryota; kingdom Metazoa; phylum Chordata; class Aves; order Gruiformes; family Gruidae; genus Balearica; species Balearica regulorum. The sequence continues at coordinate 211,423,618 of NC_046184.1, read as the reverse complement.
GGGACCTGGGATTCCTGAAGGCCAGTCTTAACAGTAAAGAGTGAGGTGAAGAAGGCATGGAGTACCTCGGCCATGACCATTCAGCATTGGCCCCACATTTTCCCTTTGTTGCTGAAGTACCTGTAGAAACCTTTCTTGTTGCCTTTCATGTCCCTTGCCAGATTTATCTCTGAATGACCTTTGGCTTTCCTAACCCCATCCTTGCACACTCAGACAGGGTCTCCATATATCTCCCCTGTCCCCTGTCCCTGCTTTCACCTCCTGTATGCTTCTTTTTTATATCTGAGCTTTGTTGGGAGCTCCTCCTTCATCCATGCAGGCCTCCTGCTGCTCTTGCTTAACCTCCTTTCATTGGGATAGATCATTCTTGGGCTTGGGGGAGATGATCTTTGAAAAATAACCAACTCTCCTGGACCCTTGTTCTATCCAGGACCATATCCCATGGGATTCTTCCCAGCAGATTCCAAGAAAAAAATTAGTCATAGACTTGTCTTTTGCGTGGTCCAGTCTCCAGAATCATTTGCCACACTGAGAACTGACAGAATGATGCCAACTCACATAAATCTGTACAAGTTGTTCTTGAGGGAATGTATAAAAATGGAAAATCTAATCTTGCATACTAGGTAAAAATGTCAACCTTTAATCACAGCTCTACCTGGCTTCTTCTCAGATGCAGATTTCTTTTTTTTTTTTTTTCTTTTTTTTCCCCCTCATTACTGCTAAGGATGATTGTACCTCATGCAAGGAAAAATCTTCTGGAAGCAGGAGGTGAATAATTCCAAGAAAAAAGCTCATGTCATTTGTGTGTATGAGAGAAGTTATAGGACATCAAGAACGAGGGAAATATAAGATCTAGAGTACATGGTTAGACACTAAATCAGTTTTACCTGTCCTAGCTGTGTTTGCCTCAGGATTGCCTCTTGTCAAGACCTCTCACAAAGAGCCTTGCCTTTATGTCAGTATATTTGTAACTTAAGAGCAAAGTGCAAAACCTGGCAACATTGTATTCCCCTCCCCCCCCCCTTTTCCCAGGTGGAGGGTTGTTTAATACTTTCCATCCCAGCTTTCAGCAAGTTCTCCATTATCTTGTGCTTGCTAGTGACATTCCCATGCATCTCTTAAAAGTCTATTTTACTCCCCTGGTGCCTGCCTTCCTTTCATTATCCTCACATAAATTTGGCCAGTTAGACCACATAATAAAAATTTCTTATTTTTTCTTTTACCTATGGCATGCTGAAGTAACTTCAGACTCTGATACTGACAGCAGAGTGAAAGAGCTTTTTCCTCTGTTGAAGAGTGTGGGGATGTTCAAGCCCATCATTTAATGAAGAAAAATGCCATCTTGATTATGGCAAAATTAATAAATTGACAATTTCTTTTTTTTTTTTTTTTTTTTTTTGAGACAAGTTAAAAGCAACAAAATACAGTGTTGTTGAAAAGAAAATATGGCCTTGTTTATTCTGGGTTGCACCAGTTAATGAGGGCAATAGTTCCATAGTTACTTATCTTCTCTGCTTTATTTATCATGTTGAAGGCCCAACAATTTTTCATGAGATTCAGTGTCTCAGAAGACAGGCCATGAAGATGCCTTGCAGATGCCCAGCTGGAGTTTGTTCACCCAGTTCATCCCTCCTTCCTTCTACTCCTGCTAACGAAGCTCTCCATTCTGACAGTTCTTTGGCCTGATTACAACACCTACCCCCTTCAACAACACAGATTTGACAATCTTTTCCAATCACTTACTCAATTAGCCCAATTTCTGCAGTCAGATTCTGACTTTACCAGGAATTTGAGAGACCACTTATTACAGTTGTTTTGTCTGTGTCCAACTTGAAGTCATTATTTCATGTAAGAGGCTGAATTGGATGACTTTTGGCTTTGTAGCATAGGAACCAGTTTCCAACAGGCTGCTGAGTCTGAAGCATTGGAATTGGTGATTCAAAGGAAGATGAGATGTTATCAGTAATCAGGGTGAGAAAATCCACTCACTGACAAAATAGTATTTTTCTAAAAATCTTGTGTATTGAAGACGATGGAGAGATGGAATTTAATGCGAAGCTGACGAGAGAGGGAAGAAGAGAATGCAAAATCAAACTCACTTGATTGCTTGCTTGGATGTGGAGTTTGGTTTTCAAATTTTCCTTCTTCAGTATGAGAGGGCATTATGTTCAGGGTTGTAAAGTGTGCCTGCCAATTGGCCAGATAGCCTCCCCTGTTTTGGAAGTGCGTTTAGACAGCAGAAAGTGGGTTGCATGGTGAAATGCTTTGTTTACAGATAATATTTCTGGCTCCTGTGAGAGCTGAATTAAAATGGGTAAAGTAAAAGACAGGAGTTAAGAACAGGAATACTGAGTTCAGCTTTGGAATCATGCCAGCTAAATGCAATTAAATAGATTAGGACCTAAAGAAGAAGACACAAAAAGTTCACTATAGATGCCAACTGAAAGAACAGGAAAGACCAAAATATAACCAAGGGAGATTATTCAGAAGAGAGGGAGAAAGAGCAAGAACGTTGGAACATGAACAAACCACAGAAGTGACAAAGGCAGGCAGGCACTAAGGGAAACTGGAAATCTATAAGGTAGGATAGAAATGCATGGAAACATTTCTAAAAATAAAGATACTGTGTAAATGCCCTTATATTTATAATGTGGGAGGTTGTTACTAACCTGAGCAAAAGTAAGATCAGCAAAATAAAGGGGTTGAAACTCCCAGCCTGGGAAGAGCCATGTTGGAGATGAAAGTGAGATGCTGAGAATGCATAGGAGGATGCTGGGTTTTGCAGCTGCTATATGTAATTTCCAAAAAAAAAAAAAAAAAGAACCTGTCAATTCTTATCTTAAAATGGTTTCTTCATTTTTTTCAGGTTATGACATTAGTTATATCTTTTTCATTACTCATTAATATTTGTTTTCCCAAATATTTAAAATATGTCTAAAGAAATATCTGTAGTCTGAAGGAGAAAAATACACACTTTAGTAAAATTTTAAGTAATGATAAGTAATTTTCATGAGTTATTGTGGTGGGTTGACCCTGGCTGAGGGCCAGGTGCCCACCAGAGCCGCTCTATCACTCCCCTCTTTCATTAGACAGGGGAGAAAAGGTAAAACTTACGGGTCGAGATAAGGACAGGGAGAGATCATTCTCTAATTATCATCACGAGCAAACCAGACCGAACCTAGAGAGGGAATTCATCTTATTTATTACTAAGCAAAACAGAGCAGAGGAATGAGAAATAAAACCAAAATCTTAAAACACCTCCCCCCACCCCTCCCATCTTCCCGGGCTCAACTTCACTCCCGGCTTCAACCTCCGCCCCCCCCAGCGGCACAGGGGGACGGGGAGTGGGGGTTACGGTCAGTTCCTCACGCGGTGTTTCTGCCGCTTCTTCATCCTCAGGGGGAGGGCTCATTGTTCCCCCGCTCCAGCGTGGGGTCCCTCTCACGGGAGACAGTCCTTCACGGCCTTCTCCAACGTGAGTCTCCTCCACGGGGTGCAGACCTTCAGGAGCAAACTGCTCCAGCGTGGGTCCCCCACGGGGTCACAAGTCCTGTCAGCAAACCTGCTCTGGCGTGGGCTCCTCTCTCCACGGATCCACAGGTCCTGCCAGGAGCTTGCTCCAGCGCGGGCTTCCCACGGGGCCACAGCCTCCTTCAGGTGTCTCCACCTGCTCCGGCGTGGGGTCCTCCACGGGCTGCAGGTGGAATCTCTACACCCCCTCATCCTCCCTCCATGGGCTGCAGGGGGACAGCCTGCTTCACCATGGTCTTCACCACGGGCTGCAGGGGAATCCTGCTCCGGCGCCTGGAGCACCTCCTCCCCCTCCTTCTTCACTGACCTTGGTGTCTGCAGATGTTCTTACATCTTCTCCCTCCTCTCTCTGGCTGCAAAAGCGCTCTCTAACTGTTTTTGTCTTTCTTAAATATGTTATCACAGAGGCGCTGATTGGCTTGGCCTTGGCCAGCGGCGGGTCCGTCTTGGAGCCGGCTGGCATTGGCTCTATCAGACACAGGGGTAGCTTCTAGCAGCTTCTCACAGAAGCCACCCCTGTAGCCCCCCCGCTACCAAAACCTTGCCACGCAAAACCAACACAGTTATGGATGACAAAATTACATGATTAAATAGTACTTCATCATATATGACAGAATCAGAAACCCCAGTGAGTAAAAGATAATTTTCAATAGTTATATGACTTTCTTGATTATTCCCCTCCCCCCTTGATTTTCGGAGTAGATTTAAGTGCTTTGGACTAGTTTTGCTCATCATTTAATGGAACAAGTGTGGCAGAGAGGCTAAGCGATCTTGTAATAAAATCAGAATATGAGCCTTGAGCTGAGCCTGTGACAAAAGTTGCACCCAGTTTTCTGAAATGCTGATGGGTAACTATTCATTCAGACCGGGCTATGGAAGGACAGAAGAGACCATTGCAAAGATATACCCATGAGGACTTCTGACAAGAGGCTGGCCCTCCTTAGTCACGTGAGGTTGCTAGCTTGGGGAAAGATCTTTGATGGTGAGTTATTTTACAGCTTATTTGTCACTAGAGACTTTGATTAAAAAAGCAGCTATACTTCCAACATGACCATTTACCAGATTAGCAAAGTGCTCAGTAAGCAAAGTTAAAATGACTGTAAATTGTCATGTGTTTCAACTAGTTCCATATTCTGATTTGCAAGTACCTTCAGCAAACCACTTTTCCATTAGAAAATATCTCCTGGTAATAGTTTTGATTATTTTTTTAATGAGTTTTTTCTTTAATATCTAAACAATAATGTATTCGGGCAACTGCTCTGTTGTTGTAAGCATCGTCGAGTGACTTCATGCTGTAGTTGCTGTGATAATCTCTCTGCAATTTGGAAAACTTTTGGTTCATTTTGTCTTGGAACAAAACCACATTTTTTGAAAAGAAATATATTTTGACAGATGGGATTGCTCTGGAGCCAGCTGTATTGAGTAGCAGGATGCCATGGAAGTAAGTAGGTGACCGGTGCACGCTTACGCAGGTCTGCAAGTGGAGTCAGTTGATGAGAACAAATCAGGCTGACCAAATCTGCTAGCTTGAGACTCCCAGGCTCCAACAGTACGTGTTTGCTGACACGACTTCCTCTTCTGTGTGCAGCGTAGGATGTAAGAAGTTATTTCTAAAGGAAAACTTTGACAGTTAGATAATATTTAGGCCTGTCTATATCCTAAAAAATGAAGTCTGGGGAATTTCATCACACTTCATTTGTGTTCCAGCACTGATAAACCATGTTTCTTAAATGTTGTCCAGAACATATAGGAAGTTGACTGCCTATTGATATTTTCTTATAGAATAATTTAGCACTATTCAAGAATAGAACAGAACAGAACAGAATATTATATTTCAGTTGGAAGGGACCTACAATGATCATCTAGTCCAACTGCCTGACCAATTCAGAGCTGATCAAAAGCTAAAGCATGTTGTTAAGGGCATTGTCCAAATGCCTCTGAAACACTGACAGGCTTGGGGCATGGACCACCTCTCTAGGAAGCCTGTTCCAGTGTTTGACCCCCCTCTCGGTAAAGAAATGCTTCCTCATGTCCAGTCTGAACCTCCCCTGGTGCAGCTTTGAACCGTTCCCACGTGGTTCCCTCCCTCATCCCAGGGAGAAGAGACTGACAATTGATCATCCCACCCAGTCACCCATTCTGATTTTATGGGACTGGGGCAATAACATTGTAAAATTATTTTAATAACTTTACCTGGTAACTTAAAAACTGAGTAAAAGTCTTGTCTGCTTTTTAGGGTGTTATCCTGAAACACTGAAGTATTGACTTTTCAGAAAGACAGATCCTTTAATGTATTTTACAAGATATTTTGCGTTACAAAAAATAAAAGCCCAAAGATTTTATCCCTATTGGAATAGGTCAAGTGAAATCAGGCTTATGAGCTGTACTCTGCTGTGAAAAGGAAGTGGAATGAGTGGTTGAAACTTTTTTTTTGTTTGAGTTCTTGTATGATGACAATCTGCCTTATAAACACTGTTTAGAGTATCTTTTTTTAGTAGTGCTTTGTGAACTTATGAACCTTTAGGCGTTTTTCTCTCTTTCTGATAGTTGTTATGTGTCTTCCACTATGGTGCATAGCAATTTTTCACTGAATTACCATAGAGATTTATTGAGGGTGTCCCAAGTTTCCTGTGCTTTTTGCCCTGCCAGTCTGCCTAGATTCTTTTTTCTTTCTTCTTTTTTTTTTTTTTTTTGTTCTTAAAACCATGTTTCATATTATACATAGCAGGGATTTTGGTTTTGCAGATAATAGAAGGATCTTCACGCAGTGTTGAAACACACTAAAAATATGGTAAGATGATTACTGCTGTCTTACTGAGATTAATCAAGATTCAATAAGGAAGACTTGGCATCAAGCTGTTTTCTGTAAGTGCTAATAAGAGGAGCATTATCACCAGTACCAAATCATAAGTATATAGATTAATACTCTTACACAGTTAAGTTGTGAGTAAAACCTAAGTGTGTTTAATTGGTACTACAATACATCAAATAAGTTAAAGATAATTACTGTTGGATGGGTCTCTAATGTGTAGGCATATTTTTCATAAATTATCATACAGAGGTAAAAATAAATCCATGACACGGATCATTCATCACTCATCATTTTATTCGTACTGTCACCATTTAAACTTTCTCTTTGCAGAGCAGATAATAGGCAATCAGTCAGTAATTTAAGATGGCTTCTCTCCTGAATGATCAAAATTTCACATAAATGTTTAAGACTTACTTTCTTTAAAAAAACAAAAAGAAACCATGTGAAATGTAAATTTTCCCATCTCTTAGATAACAAGAACTGAAATACATGGAACTCAGAATAAATCTTAATAAAAAAATCCAAATCTAAAGTCTTTTGATACGGTATTGCTATTTACTAGGCAAATATAATGTGGATTGCTAACAAGAAAACTCACACTTAGAAAGATTATATATAGAAAAATATTCAAATCTCATTCAGGTTCTTTTTACATTCAAGTTTCTTGTTAAATTCAATTTCCCTGTGAAGATCTCATAAAAAATATATCCACTTAGTATGAGCCTGAGTTTAACAGACTTCCGTGCATTTAATCAGAGAAATAGTTGTCAACATGCAATGCATATGGGGGGAAGGTGTTTTAAGATTTGGATTTATTTATCATTACTTGACTGATTTGATTGGTAAGAAATTAAGTTAATTTTCCCCGAGTCAAGTCTGTTTTACCCGTGACGGTACCTGGTGAGGGATCTCTGCCTGTCCTTATCTCGACCCAGGAGCCTTTCGTTATATTTCCTCTCCCCTGCCCAGCTGAGGAGGGCAGTGACAGAGCGGCTTTGGGGGCACCTGGCCTCCAGTCAGGGTCAGCCCACCACATACAAGAAGCTCAAAATTTGTATTTGTGAACTTGAAGTACACCAGAGAGAAAATGTATGAATGAGGACATCTTTGTTTTGTTCCAACCTCCTCTCCAGGTTCTCCTCTTCCGTTTCCTCTTTCACTTCTGAGTTGCCATCTAGGCTGCCAGATCTTCACAGCTGGAAGTTTTGCGTGGAGTTTTTGTACGGTGGGTCCTCATGATCTGTTGGATGACTACACCTGCAGCTCTGAGCGATTACAGTTGGAATATGTATTAGGGTGAAAACACCTTCATGTCATAGATAGCGATACTTTATTTAACTATGTGGTGGGTTGACCCTGGCTGGGGGCCAGGTGCCCACCAGAGCCACTCTATGACTGTCCATCCTTAACTAGACAGGGGAGAAAAAGTATAACGAAAAGCTTGTGGGTCAAGATAAGGACAGGGAGAGATCACTCACTAATTATCGTCATGAGCAAAACAGACTGAACTTAGAGAGGGAATTCATCTAATTTATTACCAAGCAAAACAGAGTAGAGGAATGAGAAATAAAATCCAATCTTAAAACACCTCCCCCCACCCCTCCCATCTTCCCAGGCTCAACTTCACTCCCGGCTTCAACCTCCTCTTCCCCCAGCAGCACAGGGGGACGGGGAATGGGGGTTATGGTCAGTTCATCACGCGGTGTTTCTGCCGCTTCTTCATCCTCAGGGGGAGGACTCCTCTCTTCGTTCCCCTGCTCCAGCGTGGGGTCCCTCTCACGGGAGACAGTCCTTCACGACCTTCTCCAACGTGAGTCCTTCCCACAGGCTACAGTCCTTCACGAACTGCTCCAGCATGGGTCTCTCCCATGGGGTGCAGACCTTCAGGAGCAAACTGCTCCAGTGTGGGTCCCCCACGGGGTCACAAGTCCTGTCAGCAAACCTGCTCTGGCGTGGGCTCCTCTCTCCACGGGGCCACAGGTCCTGCCAGGAGCTTGCTCCAGCGCGGGCTTCCCATGGGGTCACAGCCTCCTTCAGGTGCCTCCACCTGCTCCGGTCTGGGGTCCTCCATGGGCTGCAGGTGGAATCTCTACACCCCCTCATCCTCCCTCCATGGGCTGCAGGGGGACAGCCTGCTTCACCATGGCCTTCACCACGGGCTGCAGGGGGATCTCTGCTCTGGTGCCTGGAGCACCTCCTGCCCCTCCTTCTGCACTGACCTTGGTGTCTGCAGAGTTTCTTACATCTTCTCACTCCTCTCTCTGGCTGCAAAAACTCTGTTTTTCTCTTTCTTAAATATGTTATCACAGAGGCGCTGATTGGCTTGGCCTTGGCCAGCGGCGGGTCCGTCTTGGAGCTGGCTGGCATTGGCTCTATCAGACACAGGGGAAGCTTCTAGCAGCTTCTCACAGAAGCCACCCCTGTAGCCCCCCCCGCTACCAAAACCTTGCCGTGCAAACCCAACACAAACTAGTAAGGTTTAATTCTATGGTCACAGGAGAAAAATGTCACATGCATGCATGCTGGTTTGGTAAGATCTGCATAGTTTAATTTTTAGCCATGGACTACAGTATATTCTGGGTCTGGCTTGACCTCACTCAGCCTGAAGGTAGGAGCACAGTCATATTGCCCTAGCCAGTGGAGAAGGTTACATTCAGGTGTGATTCATATCTGTATATGCTGGATTGCTCCCTGGAAAAGCTTCATTCACCATATGGGGAGACAAAGTTGACTAAGCTTCTAACATAGGCAATTAAAATTAGCTGAAATCTGTCCAGGTCCTACAGTACACATCTCTTTCACCTCTTCTCTTCCTCCCTCACAAAGATGAGACTGCCACAGGAACACTGTGCTCCTCTGTGAATTTGGCACAATACCTGCTGAGCAAAATTCCACCTTTCAGGAAGGTTTCCTTTCTGAACCCTTCTATAAAATCACACAGTACTTTTAAGCGCCTGTATGACTAGTCCCAGCATACATGTGGTAGTAGAGCTTTGTGGTGAATAATGGGAACAATCTTGCGAACTCTGGATTTCCTGGGGAACAAACCTTATGTCAGTAGTTTTCCTACTGCTCTTTCCTAAATTTAGGCAAGGAAAACTCAGCAACTGGTTGGCAGAAAGTCAAAATGCCAATAGAAAATGTGTTAACACTAGTAACAAGTGCATATGGACATATTCAATCTGATGCTGCATTTCCTATAGTATCCACAGTAGATGAATTCAGAAAAAAAATTGTATTTTGAATTTCAGATTGAGTAAGGTCATAAACCCCAGCCACTGCATTCAGTGCTTCTTCCGCAGTTCAGAAAAAAGAATCATAATTAGTAGTGAGCTAGGTGTCTGTGTTTAATGCAAAATTTATTCCACATCTTAGACGGTTTTATATGACTGAACTATTGATTTTAATTGTATCTGTCAGAATTTAGCTGCTCATTCACACATGTGATATACCTTAATCATTTGTAGGCAGGCACATGCCTCTTTAAGACTCGTTTCCTGTGTAGATAATATACTGCAGTTCCCTGGAGATTTATATGCATATCACAAAAGCCAGCACAAACAGCAGGCTTGCTAATACCAAAACAAGTGATTAATATTAATTCCTATACTCCACTTTTGTCAAAGGTTTTGGAATCAGCAATTTTCTTTTTTTGGTCTTGGGAGAACATGAAATAGGAATACAAATTCTAGGATGCCTATGTAGCAGTCTACTTTTATGTCAGAGGTTGCTATTTTTTAACTTGCTCACATAATAAAAATGCTACATCGGTAAGGTTTCTTTCCTCCTCTTGTTTTACTCTAAACAGTTTTCCCCTGTGTTTTTTTCTTTAATTTAAGAAGAAAAAAAAATTTATATGGCATTACATAGTGACTACAGATAAGTTGTAATAGCTGTTATGGTATTTTTTAAACAATATATATTACAGGTAACCAACCAAAATATGTTCCAGACCATACTTTTATATACAAAACTAATTGTATGCCAAGAGTCTCTCATTCCCCATCACTTATTCTATCTCATTTCCTTTCTCTTTATTTGGAAATGTCATTGGCATGTGACTGAGATGAGAAAAAAAGATGATGTGCACTTTGAACTTGAGAATATGGGGTTTGTACTTCTGTAGCAGCTTTTCAACAGCTAATTAGAACAAAGAAGCTAATCTTTACTAAAAATGACATTCTTAAATGTTCCAGTGAAAAGTTAGGTGATACTTACTAAATGATCATCTGGAAGACTTCCTGAGCAGTACCAATGCAGTATTGAAATAAGGATCGATTGTCATTATGATTTTATAAGTAAATAAATAAATACATAAATAAGTTATGCTCCCCCAGCTCAAAAAGGTTAATACATAGTTTTAAGCTCGACAGCAGCTTACGTTGTAAGCTCAGTGCAAATAGCAGAAGCAACAATGTGGAATTTGTTCCAGTGAGAATCTGGGGTTTTTAAAATATTTATGACTGTTACATTCTATTGATTTTTTAAAAAAGTAAATTTACTGTTTTTGAATTCTCTTTCCTTCTTATAAACTCCTGAAATGTCTGCTAAAATAGTTTTATATCCGTTTATGATTGTGTTTAGCTTTTGAAGTCTGGAAACAACAGTGCTATACCCTTCAGACTTATCCTAGTTCTTCTGTATTTAAATGTGATTTTCCAGGAGATTTCACTAATGGAATTTTTCAGATACATTTTTTGTTTCTATAAAACGGTGTATTTTAGCAATTAATTTGAAGAAAATATAAGAATTTGAGGAATCGCATTTATTTTATGTGAATAAAGCCACTTATGAGTTGGAAAATCTGGTCCTCAGTCCACATCATTCTACCAAGCCATTCACTGGTGAGCTAAAACCTACTTCTTTTTAGGTGCAATGACTGACTTGCCTGATATATCTACTGATACTTCTTTTCTCATTAATTTTTGTTAAAAAGGTCAAGCAGTATGTGTTGCATGATCACAGAGGTCTTGTCATATAGATGACTTCCATAAGATATCTGACACAAAGCACTTCGAAACACTATGTAAATTTAGAATGATAGAATCATAGAATTGTTTGGGTTGGAAGGGACCTCAAAGATCATCTAGTTCCAACCCCCCTGCCATGAGGGGGGTTGGATTAATTAATTTAAAATATGTATAAATTTTAAGAAATATCATGTGACCATTAATTAAAAGTAATGCCTTAATGCATACAGAGTTCAAGTCAGTATTGGATCCTGAATTCTTAAATGCTCAGTTCTACAGACAGCTGTACTATTATAAGGGAAAATCCTTAATTCTAGTCCTGGTTGTCGATTAGTCCCGCTGCGAGCCAGTTCCTTATTTCAAGATCTCTGTATTGGTAATAGCTGACAAAATAGCTCAAAGTGCACACTGTTGACTTTAAGATCACAAAGGCTTTCCCAAGAATTATGTGGGCATAGAGAATGTAGATTGAACTTTTAGCATAAGGCTGGGCTTGCTAACAGTTAAAGCAAACTTTTTATGCGTGGTAATGGAATAAACATGGAAATTGAAAAGGGAGGATGAATGCTGAATAAGAAGAAACATAATTTTTACTGGGTTTTTTTTTTTCCCCTAATGTATAAACATACTAAATTATTCAGACTATAATAAGGGGAGGTAGCATAAGAAATTATATCTCTACATTCATCCATACTATAGTTGCGTGGAAGATATAAAATCTGAAAGGAAAACCCATTAAAACAGTATGCTGAGTACATTGGAATATTGGTTAATTTATGGATTGTTTTAGTTTATGTTCTTTTGTTCTTTTTCTTCCCACTGTTAGAAAACAAAAAAAAAGGGAAAAAAAAAGCATCGCAAAGGTTTTTATAAAGTACTTGCATTATGGCATCTAGACAAACAGTTTAATTTTGCATGGTTCAAAATAGATACAGTCAACCAACAAGCTGTATCTTCTAGATTATTCTTATATATAAGATACTTAAAGTAGCTAAGGATTCTTTTTTAACAAATGGGTTATTCTTCTCAAGTATGTGATAGAACATTATCTAATCTAGAACAGATTATCTAATCTAGAACAGATCAATTTGGGTTTGGTGTGTATAAAAGCTGAGACAGTTTTTGCTATCGAGCACAAGTGAGGAGGTAAACAATTCACAGGACTGAGCCGGATGCCTCAAACAGTCGATGAGATAGAGCCTGCACCCAGGGAGATGTAGGAACTGAACGTATTCCCACCAGGAATATCTGTGCCTGAGAGATTTCGTTCTGATCTCTCCCTAACATCCTGTAATACATCGCTGGAAAGGAAAAGGCGGACAGACTTTGTTATGGTTTGGTGCCTGTGTGTGTCAGAGTTGAAATGTGGCAGACTGGTAAGCAGAAACTCCTTTTTTCCTTCCCACTCTATTGAACACCCTGAAATCCTTTACCCTCAGAAACGTCATTCTGTAATGCCTTACATACTTACCTCTGCATTAACCAACCTGCATCCAAGGAAAGAAACGTTATAATTTGAGATTTACATTCTAATTCTAACAGCATTGAGTGTCTCCAGGTAACTGAGAGGCAGAAGCGGGAAATTTCCCGAGACCCTTGTGAGGGAAGCTCCCCTCCATCCCAAGGCTGCCTTGCCACGGTTGTCTCTTTGAGCGAAGAGCCTGGTTCCCCACCTTGCCTTCTTACACTACTCTTGTTTGTAGTTAAGGACTCGTATTAAGTGCTACTAAAATAAATTTATTAAAGTGTTATTCTACTACACTAATGGTGAAAGTTAACTTTCACTTCTCCCTGAAGGGGAAAGCGTATCAGTAATTGAGGCGTTACCCTTGCTGTTCTGTGAACCTTGCCGTGATGTATGAAAGATGTCTTGAATTATTCAGTGTTCCTTGTTAGTTATGTTTCTCCTTGGTTTCTCTGTGTAGCTGATGTCATTTGTGGAGGTGAGGGGGTTTTATTATGTGGCTGGAGCCCAAATTTGTGAAAAAAAATCTCCCTTTTTTATTTTTCCCGTGCCTAAGAGGTAGCATTTAGTTGCTGATATTTTTTATTTGTCCACCTTTTAGGATATGAAATGTTTGGAAAACTTTGGAAAATGACTATTACTTTGTTTCTTAAACTTCCTACACTGACAGAATATTGCAATAATGCTGATGCTTGCAGTCCTTAGGGTAATTTAGTGCTGAGATCACAGAGAATGCTTAACAGGATAAGCATTCCCATTCTGGTTTATTTAAAATGACCTCTACGTACTATAGGTACTCCTATTTCTGAAATTTTGCTCGTTTACATTTCACACTTGAATGCACATCCATAGAGACAACCTTTCATAAAAGCAAAATGCATGTCCATACAAACCTAGAGCTTTTATTTAAAACTCTTTTCTGAAGGTACCATGTTTCTCTTAGTGTGGTTAATCTTAAATTACTACCAAAAAAAAAATAATAATATATATTTCATATTAGTTACTGAATCCCTCAGCTACCTACTAGCAGGAGCAGTGCTGTCTGTAGTTGCTGTAGGACAAGCTGTAAGAACAGCCCATTCTGGCATAAGAGCATTTCATTGTATACAAAAAAAGCCTGTCATTCCTGTGAAGATGATCTAGTTAGATTTTTTATCAGTCCTTCAGCTTTGAATTCCCCATCCCACAGGCTAATGAATTCTCTTTTTTAACTTTAAATAGCTGTGTAGTGTTTATATCAGGGATGACATTTAAAATGTTGTTATTTTCTAAGCTCCTCAGTGGGTCCCAATCCCACTCAGGTGAACAGCACATGGCCTCAAGCTGGTACTGAGCAACGGGGAACGGACAATTGCTCTCGACATTATTTGTCACCTTGCCTGTTGCTGATCTCATCACAGTGAATGTATTTTCCTGCTTTGTCAAGGAAGGAAGATGTGATCATGCGCTTACAGACCTTAAAGAACCATGAAGGAACACTTTGTTCATCTTCCAAAAATGCAGAAGACATCCCTCCGTATACTGAGACATTTTGCACTGCTGTGTAGTTTTCTGAGCACCTGGTGGACAAGGGCAGCTGGTGGAGCCACTGGAATATACGGCAGCGAAGGCTAAATTTTACCCTTAGACCTACCCCGGTATCTCCTTAGAAGACAAAAAACTCATGCTGATCTGAAAGCTGGGTGTTTCCCAGATGAGGAAAAAACCCCACTGTCGCCTCTTGGTAGGCAAAAATATTTCTTGCAGTAGAATTGAGCGTATTCATCGGTTCATACAAGAGCGTTGTAATTGAAAGTCTTAATTCTAGCTCTGCAAGGTTACCTTGGTCCCTAATGGAGAATTGCAGTGAAAGCCAAGAGACTGAAACACTATTCCCAGATTCTGCCACTGACCTGCTTTTGCAAATTATTTCACACTTTTCCTTATTTCTCTTTTTCGTATGTGTGTGGATATTTTTACTGTACACTCTCTCGAAGGTAGGAATTGTTTGTTTTAATGCACTATCTCCAGGCTTGGTATGGACCCCTATGCTCTTGGAAGCATCAAATGAGAATAAAAGGGAGAAGATTCAGATGTGTGAAGAGCTGTTTGCATTTTGTATTAAAAGTTTCGCGAAACTTTTTTATTAACAGCAAAATGCATAAAGTCCATCAATTTGGGTAAAAATCTCAGCTGTGGTTCAAAGATAAATTCTCCTCAAGTAAATGGTGTCAGGTAACTCCTCTGCTTCAGTATTAACATTTTGCAATAGCTGACATTGGCAGTCTGATTTTATTATTCTTTTTTAACCTTAAACGGCACGGCTTTTTTAACTCTGTACATCTTGTTATTATAGGCTTTATTGCATTCCTCGGGAACTTTCTACCCAGTTCACGGCTCCATCTAGAGCAATGGTTTAGTTTTATTGACATGGTAAGAATATGGAGTTGATGTGGAGAGCTGCAGGTGTGCCGCACCTACTGGTACCAGTGCAAATTGCTTAACAAATGCTCTGCGTGCAAGGTTGAGAGTGTCTCTCCAGACCTGGGGAGCTTACCAGAAGAAATTCTGAATCAAACCCTTTTCATTCTTGCATGGTAAAACAATTCACGACGCGAGAGATACGCAGAAATTCAAAGTTTGAAGAAATTCTTTGATATTTTTGTATAATCAAGCAGAAAAAGAACAGAGCTTTTTGGGGCAAAAGCTAATGGAAAACCCAAAACATATGCACTTATTTTTCAACCTAAGGAAATAAAATTTGAAGGTACCCTTCATCCAGAGAGATGTAAATGAAGTTCTGAACAAAAATGCAGCTGTTCCATTGCATAAATATCTACAGCTCTTGACTATCACATTAATAAGATTTTAACCTGCAATCCTCATAAAAAAGTAAAGGACAAACTGTTATTAAGGCTCGTTCTGTGTGAGATGGCGGCATGGACCTCATTCCCTAATTCACCACCTCTCTCATACACGCTGCTTTTTATTTACCGGGGAACTGTCACGGCTGCTTTTCCCTTTGGCGGTAGGGTCACAGCTTCTGGTACCTGCCTGACACTGGCATCTTACATGTTTATCCTCGAGGAAAGATGTGTCCCAAAATGTTCCAGTATTGCAACTGCAACTAAATTCTGCTGGGCAGCTTTACAGGAGCCAGGTGCTACTGGAAAAAAAAAGAGGGGAAAAAAACCCAAAACAAACAAAAAACTCTGTAAATTACAGGCCATGTTTATGAAAGTAGAAACTACTTTTCAAATATTTCTGTGTCTCAAAGTCCTGAGGCTGCAGAGAGCATACGATGCTATAATATTTCCATTCTATAATGGAAATAAAGGAAAATAAATTATAAAAGAAATTACTTCCTTCCCTAAACTTTTCCACTTATTCTTTTCTGAGAGACTGTGTTTCAAGCTAATTTTTTTGAATTAAATATCATTACGTAAGCTACTAACGTAGGCATTTTAGAGCAAGCATGTTCAATTATGGATTTTTTTTTTATTTTTACTTATTCTGCATGTCTAAGAATAACTTGAAATCAGAGAGTGGTTTGTGTTTATAATCTGTAGTCTTTTGTGAAACACCTTGGTTTGAAGATACCCATTGTGATAATTAGCATCATCTCACTTTTGCAAAGCAAGTGTGCTGCCTGCCAACCTCCTGCACCTTCCATTTGACTCTTCCCCTTGCAGCTGCGGGAAACAGAGGAACTCTGGCATTTCCCTCCGATTCTTACTTTTCCCATCTGGATTTAAACATGTGAACATACCCAGAAATATATCTATATGACTATCTGCACATAGGTAGCTCAATACAGAAAATTAACAAAAGGCTTACAATTTTAATAATATTACCATTTTAACTACAATCTCTTGTAAACAGATGAAGGAAGTAAGGCAGAAGACGTAAGATTTGAATACTTAGTTGGCATTTCAGTTCAGATTAGAATTTCTGTGTAAGATGGCTTTGTTAGGAGACTGATGTACTTAGTAAATCAAAGGAACTTTTGAAGCGTGATTTGACACGAAGAGCAACGTGTTAATATTCTGATTTCACAAAGCACAAAAATGTCAGTTATCAAAATGGTGTTGATTATATTTCACAGCTGCTTATGCTGATTCCAATGAAAAGAGTTGTGGGAAATTATTCCAAAGGATAAAACTGGCTGCTTGAGTACCTTTTTAAACATTTTAAACCATTAAAACAAAAGGGTTGTCAAGAATAAAAACACTTAGATTGTGAATTACTTGTGAATTGAATATAGATGGATTCTTTAAGTTATATTGTAATATAGATGCTTAATTATGACAGTGATGAGCACTATAAAAATTTCTAAAAACAAATATAATGCACTTGAAATAATAATGTAATTAAAATCTTGTGGGGATGATGCCAGCAATCATGTTCTAGAGATAAAATTTGTGCATTTGAAACCCTACGTTGTCTACTGAGCTCTTCATTTAGATTGTAGTGAAGTATTCAGGGGGTCATGAAACCCCCATTTGGCTACTGATAATACGAGAATAATTTCTGTCTGCTTTCCAGAGAATTGTATGAATGACTCAAGGTTTGAGTAGCCTTCACAGTGCCATATCTACTAAATGTTTTCATTTCATTACCATGGTGATACATAAATTCTGAGGCGAGACAAAAAAAATGGTAAGTGTATCCACCAGCAAGCACTTTGCAGCACATACACTTTGGGAAGGAGGAAAAGAAAAAAAGAGCAAAAGTGGTTTCTGTCACAGAAGTATGAAAAATGTAGCTATTATAAAAAGCACAGTCTTAATTTTAGGTTGCTCAGATAGTGTTCTTTAAAATAAGAGTTAAGAAAGACCACTCATTTTATGTGGTTCTTTATACTCTTTGAATACTTAATATTGGGTTGTTCAAAAGGCATCTGTGGCATAAACTCTGGTTTATAGCGTCCATGGTGTGATTTGTAACTTCGTAGATCCAATTCCTCAATGAAATTTTTAACAGATATACAGAATTATTCACACTGTACTCTTTAAATGTTGGAGGAACCTGCTAATGTGTAGCAGCATATTTGCTTCTGCTAGGTGTAACAGTATGCATGTAACATGGCCTAAAATTAAAAAGTCATTTAATCTGCAGATTAGTTGATCTGTTGGCTCTTTTTTTCTTTTTTCTTTTTTTTTCTTCGCCCCCCCCCCCTTCTATTAACCAGAAATCTCTACTGACAGAGAATAATGGAAACTCTGTAATTATGAATTAAAATTGGTAACAGTTCCAGTCACATATTCAGGTAATAATCTTGCCTAGAGGTTATCAATAATTTATAAGTTAAGGGAAAGGAAGTTAGTAGATACGAATATATTTTAGGTATAATTAAGATATTATCATATCTTCTCTTAAAGGTATAAATAAAGTCTGAACAAAGGATGTTCATGCTGGAAGGGTCAGGAAGGAAATACCACATTCAAATTGTAGCAACATTAAATGAACGTAGGTTTTGAGGCAGCGAGAAAGGAAGGGGAAAAAAACTATTTTGCTCTTGGCTGTGATCACTGACAAGATGAAACGGTGGGCAACATTGTGGTGAAAGTCTACATGTGGGATACGCAGAAGCCCCAGAACAACACTGAAAAATAAGATCAATGTTTTAAAAATGTTATTGACCTTGGAAAATGTTCTCTTTAATCCTCTGGAAGCAGAAGAGTAGAGTCTGAAAAGTGAAGACAGCAGTTCCTGTCTGTGCTCTGAGGAAAGGAGAGCAGATGAACAAAGAGCAGTCATGTTACACGAGGCTCTCCTGCCTTGTTCTTTTTTGTGTCTGTTTTGTCTTGGAAAAGTAGGGAAGGAAAATGTTGGTTACACCCACAATATATTGTTCATATTTGAATCAATTACAATAATAGCTATGCTGGGTCTGCCCAAGGGGTCCATCTTGTTCAGTGTCCCACCAAGCAAGTGGGAGTTGTACCAGAACTGAGAACACATAGTATCATCCCAGCCTCCAGCTTTTCAGCTAAGAGAATTACTCTGGTTAAAAAAATTAAATTGTTCTATTCATTGTTTATTTAATTTTATTTCACTCTTACTTCTTCTTAAATGATTTATGTACTATCATCGTGATATTAAGATTTCCCAGAATGGTGCAGAGACAATCCATTTTATTCAGCTCTCCAGTGGCATTTTTCACTTCATGCCTCTCTCTATTTTTCCTGTCCCTGCTTCCTTTTTATTGATTACTTTTCTTCTAAATTAGGCAGGCATTAGCATACTTACCCTAGCTGGATTTTATTTACATTTCTTTGATCTTCAGACTTTCTTGAAAAACTGGTAGGAACTGGTTTCCAGTTAGTGTTGGAAGGTGAATTCGTTACTTTGCTCATTAGACTCAAGAGGAGTTTCTCTTTTATCTGTCCTTTTTTCCCCCCTCTCTCTTTTCTTTTCTTTTCTTTCTTTTCCCTTGCTTATTTTCATTTCACTAGGCATTTGAAATTTCTGATGACATTAACCCGCATAAAAGTGATTTCTGTTACTAATATTTTAGCGCATTCTGCTTTAACCGAGACTCAGAAACTCACTAAGGAATATGCCAGTACATTTTGCTCAATTGCAAAGGCTTCTGGGCAAATTAATGAGTTTAACACAATTATGTGGCTGCAATACACAAGCAGACATAAACTGCTTAAGGGGTCTCAGAACATAACTGGGACGAATTAGGTGTCTAGGCATCGGTCTCTTATGCATTTTAGGGACCCTAGAGAATCTGAGACATCTTCATGAAGTGGCAGATATGACATCTAAAATGTTCCTAGTCTCATATACCTAGCCAGCTGAATTCCACCCCAGTTCTTTTATTTCATGTTCTTAACACGCTATAACACTTTGATGTACAGCCTTCCTTATCTGCAGTGTTTGCAGTGTTGTGCACCAAAACCTAGATTTTGGGAAATACTCTGCTGTGTTTTGCCAGTATCTCCCAAGCATCTCCTAAGAGCTGGGGTTTTGTTGAAAAGGTCCTGTTTGCTTTAAGGGTTATTTTTGCGACCTCTGTGGTATATATACATTATCCCAACCATGGCCAGGGAAGAGACATGATACTGCAAGCTTTCTTAAAAAATAATAAAATAAAATTAAAAAAAAAAATCATTAATAGTAATTCCATTGTTTTCAAATCCCTATTTTGTATACAGAGTTAGGCATATTGAACATCAGCGTCTTTTTGGCTTACCAGCTAATTAAAAAATTAAATAGTGACACCCATTTTGGAAAAAATGAGTGGGAGTTTAGTATCTACATTGCTTTTATAAACTGTCTTAAGTCTATGTTGTTAAATCTGTCATTGGAGGAGTGGGGAGACAAGCTTTTACTTGTTTCTTTTTAAGAAAATATATAGTTGATTTTTTTTTTTTTTTTTAAAGAAATTTCCTGATCTTGGAGGAGTGGGGGTGTATTTCCTCATTTGTATCACATTTTTAGGTGTCAGTGAATTTATATGCAAAATTTCAAAGATTCATTCCAAATAACTAATGGCATAATTTTTTTCCATGTTAAGGGAGGTTCTTCAAACCTTCTCTGAGCTGTTCAGCATTAAAATTAGAGGCTAAAAATCCTTGATTTCCTATATTCCTTGAAGAAAACCAGTCACTAGTAAATAGAAATTAAAGGAAATAAGATAAGAAAACCAAAAATGGTCACTTTAACTGTCCCCCCCGACTCAAGACAAGATCAGCTATTTCTGATAGATGTCTTTCTAATGCACTCTGAAAATTCAATATTCTTCTGTGGTCATCTCAGGCAATCTACTCCAGCACACCTTGTACTTATGAAAGTTTCCTTTCTGAATGTTTATTGAAATTTAAGCACTTTGCTTTCTTGTATTAATAAACATATAGTTTCTTCTTATTGCAGCAATCTATTTCTTTAAAGACCAGTATGCCTCTTTATGACTTCTTCCCTCACTGGACTAAATAAATCAATTTTTCCCCATATAATACATTTTCAAGACCTCTGGTCTCCCTCTTGTCTCTCTTCTGGACAGTCCTTCACAGATTTCTTGCAATTTTCAAAAACTGACTTTGCAGCTGAAGCATTTTGAGCCAAGATTTTCTGTTGGCAAGGGCCCCTCCCCTATCCTCCCACCCCACTTTTTTTATTTATTGTTCCTAACCATAGACTCTACAAAAGTATCACATTGAATGTTGTGTAAATGCCTGGAGAAAGTTTATAAGATGACTTTTTTTTCATTGCACTTGCTGATATTGTTGGGACAGGAAAAAAGAAATGGGAGGCAACGCCTTCAAGTCTTATTCTGACTGAATTGATCCTCTGATTATGTCATCCATTACCTTCTTTCGTGCTTTAAAGTGAAAATATGATTTCTTATCCTCAAGCGGCAGAAACACAGAATTTTCTCAATGATACAATATTTTACAACTAGCATGTGAATTTACTGCTGAAACTCAGCAGAAAATTATTTCAGAGATTTTAACAAGAAAAAAATTAATTATACAAGTGTTGAAAATAATGAAGACTATAAAAAACATTAATGAAGCCCAGTGCTGTGCAAGTCATGACCAAAAAAAGCTGAGAAAAAAATATTAGCTTTCTCCTGGACTATTTTACTTCCCTTCTGATAATAATGATAAAGTCAGTTTGTGCTACTTGACAGTCATAATTTCTTTTTATCTGTCTAGATGCAACAGAGGGCTTCCAGCTAAAAATGATGCTTTGCTTTGAGGCATAAGTAGCATCTTTCTGACTTGCTTGCAATTTTATTTCTAATAGTTTGGTGTGAAGACATTACTGATGTTGCTCTAGAGCAAATGGTACTCAGACATGACAGTCCCATATGTGGTGTGTATCCTCTGCACTGCTCCACCCTACCCCCAAAAAGAAAACCCAAACCAAACACCGAACTCATCTTGCATTACAATATCCAGAAACATCTGGGGTTTTGGTGCTTCATTCATAGACCTTAAATATTTCCTAGTGGTACTGCTGAATTTGTTTCCTTTGTGGTCCTCTCCTCCTCTAATAATAGAAAATAAATACAAGGAATGGCAGAGTTTAATTTCTGATAGAGTGTCTAGAATTATACAATAGTTTGGGTTGGAAGGGACCTCAAAGACCATCTAGTTCCAACCCCCCCTGCCATGGGCAGGGACACCCTCCACTAGCCCAGGTTGCCCAAAGCCCCATCCAACCTGGCCTTCAACACTTCCAGGGATCCAGGGGCAGCCACAGCTTCTCTGGGCAACCTGTTCCAGTGCCTCACCACCCTCACAGTAAAGAATTTCTTCCTTATGTCTAATGTAAATCTTCCCTCCCTCAGCTTAAAGCCATTTTCCCTTGTTCTATGCCTCATCCCACTCGGTGGGTTGTGAGGGAGGTGAATCTTTGTATCCCCCAAAGGTGCGAGTCCCGCCCGCGGAGCAGCGAATTGAATGAGTCCCAGTAATGAGTCAGGGGAACAATGTAACAGAGTTTTATTAACAATCTACAGGCTAGGCATCAACAACAGGCATCTGGGTGGATAATGAGTAAAACACTTGCCACAAACAACAAGTACAAGCGACAACTAAGCAAATTTATGTGGAAAAGGCAACAACTGGTTTTATAGGGCGTAAGTTTCTTAAGAGGAAAGGAGAAGAAGGACAGAAGGAAGAGAAGAAGAAGAGAGGATAGAACAGATATCACCACCCTTGGATGCTGTGATATCATCACAGGAATAGTGTCTTGGTCCGCAGGCCTTGGTCTTGGTCCGCAGGTGGTGGGTCGACCACAGTGTGGCACATATGCTCGCCTTTATTCTGTTCTGCCCCTCAGGGACCCCCCGCAGGGTGGTAACATGCAGATGCTTTGCACCTGAGCAGTTTGATATTCCAGAGAGTTCTGAAATTGGGTTGGGAGGCTCCTCTGGGGTCCCAGGTGTCCAGTTCATGCCCAAAGCAGCCGCTGGAAAGTTACTAGAGGAAGGGGGAGGCAGCTCACCCCCCCACCTCCGCACCGCCCTGCTGCCCCACACACCTCCACAGTGCCCGCGGCACCAGGAGTTGTTTGAGACAAAGCAGGGTACTTAGGGCCCTTCAGCAGTCTTTGACACCAGCCCGTGAGACAAAACAGGGTATTTGTGGCCTTTCAACAGTCTCTGACAGTCCTATCACTCCATGCCCTTTTAAACAGTCCCTCCCCATCTTTCCTGTAGGCCCCTTCAGGTACTGGAAGGCTGCTGTAAGGTCTCCCTTCTCCAGGCTGAACAATCCCAACTCTCTCAGCCTGCCTTCATAGCAGAGGTGCTCCATCCCTCTGATCTTCGTGACCCTCCTCTGGACTCTCTCCAACAGCTCCCTGTCTTTCTTGTACTGGGGTCCCCAGAGCTGGACGCAGTACTGCAGGTGGGGTCTCATGAGAGCAGAGCAGAGCAGAGGGGCAGAATCACCTCCCTCGACCTGCTGGTCATGCAGGAATGCAGCCAGGATATGATTGACTTTCTGGACTCATTCACAAACACCTTCAAGTCTTTCTCCTCAGGGCTGCTCTCAATCCATTCTCTGCCCAGCCTGTAATTGTGCTTCGGTTCAGGACCTTGCACTTGGCCTTGTTGAACTTCATGTGGTTTGCACAGGCCCACCTTTCAAGCCTGTCATGGTCCCTCTGGATGGTATCCCTTGCCTCCAGCACGTCGGCTGCACCACACAGTTTCGTGTTGGCAAACTTGCTGAAGGTGCACTCGATCCCACTGTCCATGTCACCAAAAAAGATGTTAAACAGCACTGGTCCAAACACTGACCCCTGAGGAACATCACTGGTCTTCACTTGGGCATCTAGCTGTTGATCACAACTCTTTGAATGCAACCATGCAGCCAATTCCTTATCCACCAAGCGGTCCATCTGTCAAGTCCATGTCTCTCCAATTTAGAGACAAGAATGTTGTGCAGAACAGAGTCAAATGCTTTGTACAATTCCTGGTAGATGATGTCAGTTGCTCTTCCCTTATCCACCAGCATTGTCAACCCCATTGTAGAAGGCTACCAAATTTGTCAGGCACAATTTGCCCTTCATGAAGCTGTGTTGGCTGTCACTGATCACTTTCTTATTTTCCATAGTTTCCAGCAGGATCTGCTCCATGATCTTGCCAGGTAGAGAAGTGATACTGACTGGTCTGTAGGTCCTCAGGTCTTCCTTTTTTCCCTTCTTAAAAATGGGGGTTATGTTTCCCCTTTTCCAGTCAGTGGGAACTTCACTGGACTGCCACAACTTCTCAAATATGATGGAGAATGGCTTAACCACTTCATCTGCCAGTTCCCTCAGGACCCGTGGATGCATCTCATCAAGTCCTATGGACTTGAGCACCTTCAGGTTCCTTAGATATTCTCAAACCTGATCTTCTCTTACAGTGGGCGGTTCTTCATTCTCCCAGTCCCTACCTTTTTCTTCTGCGACTGGGGTGGTGTGGCTAGAGACCTTGCTGGTGAAGACTGATGCAAAAAAGTCATTGAGTATCTCAGCCCTCTCCATATCCTGGGTAACCAGGTTGCCTACTTCATTCCGGAGAGGGCCCACATTTTCCCTAGTCTTCTTCTTATCACCGATGTACCTATAGAAGCTTTTCTTGTTGCCCTTGATGTCCCTGAGCAGATTTGATTCTATCAAGGCTTTAGTTTTCCTAACCTGATCCCTGGCTGCTCAGACCATAAGTTCTCTGTGGGCTCCTCATCCACCCCAGGGGCAGCTCCAGGCACTCCAACTGGTCATTGACATAGAGGGTGACACCTCCTCCTCGTCTCCCCTGCCTGTCCTTCCTAAAGAGCCTGTATCCTTCCATCCCAACTTTAAAGTGCACGCCGTCATTGCAGTTTTGCTCCCAGTTTTCTCACTTCTGAGTGGACTATCTGATGTTTAAAAATATAACAATGCTTCAGCCTTTCCTTCACTGGAAGCAATAACATGTTCTCTTTCTTTCAAGTTTCCTACCGTTCCCATGAAAATTGCCAGGAACTTTAAGAGTTGTCCAGATCTGCTCAGAAATGTCCCAGTAATTACTGAATTCATTGCTCAATAATACCAGCAGATAGATGTTTGGACACTGAGTCTTTTAAGTCATGCCTCCAAAAAAAAAGAAACGTCAGGGCAGCAAGAAAGTTTTTCTGTACCATAATTTTCTATTTAGTGTTAATACTCGTAGAAAACACATTTTTCACCTTACCTGAAATGAAGACAACTGTGTGATAGTAGTGAGAACATCTTCTGATTAATGACAAATATGTCAGCTTGGCTTCTAGAAAATTGAGATGCTGCAAAATTTACAGACAATTCTTTCTATTTCCAGTGTGTTTAAGGAGGGTGCAGTGGGGGAGGGAAAGGTCAGACAGCTTTTCCACAATTGCAACTTTGCTAGCTATAGCTTCTGCTTTAGGCATTATTTTCCTATTATTGTTTTGGTGTGGAGAGATATGTGTGTCCTTGCATGGGCTCAGGCTTGTATGATTGATTTAAAAAAAAAAAAGAAAAAAAAAAGAAAAAAAAGAACCAGTTCAGCTCATTCAGCAGATTTCATAGCCCTCTGGCATTTAATTATGTGGCTCTGCAAACTATGTTCAGGAAGCTTTTTATTTTTTCGGGTTTTTTCACAGGCTTTTCATAAGGCTACTACATCTTTATTGGCTACATTGAATATGTGTCAATGGAGTTGTTTTTCATGCTGCATGAGTGCGCTGATGCTGTGATCTGCTTTTGGCAACTATAAAATAGAAAACAGTAACATTAGTACAATAGAAGAGGAACAGCGCAGGACACAAGTGAGAGAGAACAGCTACCGCATAGCCTGTCTTGTGTGAGAGTTCTTAATAATGGATTAGGATCCTCTCTGAGGCTCTGAGATAGGTCAGATAAAAATGATAACCAATTTTGTGGCATGTGCATGAGATAAACTCAGTTTGGGATTGTGCAATTAATAGCATCAAATACCGTAAATTGCAGTAAAATTTATGGGTTTATAATTTAAGGTATAGTATACTATTTTATACAGAAAACAAAAAGAGAGGGAAACTTTTTTTTTTAATTATAGGGTGTTTTTTTTAAGTGAGAAAACACTTATCAGAAGACTGAGGTTAAAAATGAACTATCTAGCGGTAAATAACTCAACCTTGATAAATCACAGAGGAAGTATACCTAGTGTAAAAGCAGCACCTCATGAGGTTTTGCGCCCGCATTACCAAAAGAGGTGTTCTTTGGATGGGCAGAAAGGAAAAACCCAAGAGTCAAGCCAGCTGAAGTGGCCATCTCTTCTCACCATTTTTAAATGGAGACAAACTTTGGAAGACCGCCTACTGAAGAAGCACAAAACTAAATTGAATTGTTTTCAGGTAATGCATCAGTCACAGAATATCTTGGCTGTTGTAAGTAATATGATAAAACATAATTGGCACCTGCATGTGGTTGTGTCTAAGAGATTAATGTTAGATATGTACATCATATGTCATTCCTAATTTGCACTAATGGTTTGGAAACTTGTTATGAATATGTTTTCAGAATTTTCATTAGTGCACAGCCAATTATATGATGTTTTAAAAGGCTAAGCCAGTTCATACTGATGCGTTCTGAAGTGTCAGCGAATATAATTTAGTAGATTTTGCTGAAACTCGTGGAGTCTTCTTTGCAACATCTCAGATGAGAGTTCCGAAGTAAGAGATTATTCATCTGGAATATAAATATGGCTATATTAATTTTGCAGTGCATATAATGAATGTTATGTAGTATTATATTTCAGAGATTACAAATGAAGTCTTATTCGCTGTGCATTATATTTTTTATTTTCCATATTTTATTAAAAGCAAATTGGAAATAATTTTTTTTATTGTAAACAGCAATTATGAACAAAGAATGTTGACAGTCACTGTCATGTTTGCAAGACTGTGCAAGTTCTCACCACGTTTCAACTTCACAGTTTGGAGTCCCACATTAAACTGCATGAAATAAATATATATATTTGGAAAAGGTAAAAATATAATAAAATTCATATCACAGTATGACTCAGTAAGAACTTGGTTAAGTTCAAAGTCTTCTTCTGACTTTAGTGCAAGCAGAATTTCAATAATAATCTCTAAATACAGCACTGGAATATTTATTACTAGCAGTGTTAGAGATTAATAGAATAGGCTGTATATAATGCTATGTATATCTGTTTTCAGGATATTTGTGTAGTGAACTTATTTTCTCCTATTATGTTACTACTCTGATTTAACAAGTTTGTTCTCATCAATGTTGTTACTCGTAAATGGACAGTTCTAATTCATGGATATAATGATACCTTGTTCAAAGTTAACCTTCAAGCAGAAATCCTTTTCAACTTCAGAAGACAAAACTTAACTGTGCAAAAGAGTATAAAGCATTTTTTAATGAGGAATGGATTATATTATAGTTCTGGTAGCAGTGCTTGAGTGATAATAGTGAGTGGGTCATAACAATCATTCACAATTCCATTCTTTTCAGCATTTTAAAATGAAATGCAGTGCAGGCTCTAATAGAAGATTAGTTTAAACAATTCTTACACTGTTCACATTCGGAATAATAATTTAAAGAATGAGCTGCTTTGTACTCATTTGACAGTGTTAAGCAGCAAAATAAAAAATATCTCTGGAAAATGCTTTTCCCCCACCTTTTCTTGCACCTCCCATCTCTATAAAAAACGCCCAAAATCTTGAAATTATAGATATGATATATTTTTAAATTTACTTCATCACTGTCTCATGAATTAAAATAGAGTCCATAACACACATTACTTTGATTAAATCAAATATGTAAGTTTTTTATCTTTCCATCATTAGTGTGTGCTAGCAGAGGCAAAAATTATCGAAGGAGGCAACTCTATAAATCTAAAATAAAGAGATCTAAAATATTGTCATACTTACCATGAAAAAAATCTATATATACTGGAATACAGGTAGATTTGCCATTCAATATAAACATTCAATATAAGCAATGATGCTTTGTGAACTTTCATATCATGATATGTATGAAATGATTTGCAACATCTCTGTATCAGCTTGGTATTGACTTTTAGTGTAGGTGATTGCGTCTTAGGAAGAGGAAAAAAGAGCAAAATGGGTTGAGTTCATATATTGTAATTTGAGTTTGGGATGAATAGTCCCAATTATAGAATAGATAGAATTATATTTATTAGGTGGTGATAAATTGGAAGTTTAGGTAGCAAAGACAGTCTGGATGATGAATTGCAAAAGAATCTTAAAAGACTGAGATAAAATGGCTGATAAAATTTAGTAGGAATGATTGTAAAACAGTGCACATGGTGGTGGAGACTGGGTGAACACATTTAATAAGGTGGGCTCTGGGTACCTGGGACAGATATCTTAGATAGTTCCCAGATAAAATCACCTCAGTAGTGCTAAAAACCCCCCACAACCCCAAACCTTTCTCTTATACTAGAAATTATTAGGAAAAGAATAGAGCACAGAGAAACGCCAACATGACCAGAAATTAAGAGAATAGATATGGAGCAACAGACAGGAGTTCTCTTTCGATGGGGTAACCTTGAGGCAAGAGGAAAAAGGATTGTGGGGGATTTTCACCTCTTGAAGCCAAAGATGCAGTATACGGGCCATCTTGAGGACAGGGCATGTAGCATGGAGGCCACACAACCCAGCAGACCATAGTCCAGAAGGTCTCTGAGCTTGGTAAAATCAGCCAAGAACATCCTCAGGTGCAACAGCCAGAGAAGAGAGAGTCCTGTCTGGTCTACAACTATTCAGACACTCCATCCTCCAGCTCATCCGAGCTAGCTGCTGGAGAGGGACAGATGTCAGAGGTGCACACCTAGATAGAGCAGCTGTGTTGTGTGGATCAGCTTAGGGTGCCAGGTGGTAGCATTGGGGGGTTACACGGCACCAAAATGGAGAGGGACGTGCTGATCTCTTCTCCCTGGGATCCAGAGGTGATCCAAGAAGGTGGTCAAACACTGGAACAGGCTTCCTAGAGAGAGTGTCGATGCCCCAAGCTTGCCAGTATTTAAGAGGCATTTGGACAATGCCCTTAACAACATGCTTTAACTTGGTCAGCCTTGAAGTGGTCAGGCAGTTGGACTAGATGATCATCATAGGTCAGTTTAAACTGAAAATTCTTCTGTTCTGTTCTACTCTGTTCTGGGTATTGCCATGCTACTTGGGGTGGAGGAAGGCCCCATTTCCAGAGTTTGGTGTCTGAGGTGGTGCAGATTTTGGTTAAGGAACTGCGGTAGTGACTTTCCTCCACTCTCTGTTCATACAGGAGAGTGAGACATGAGCTCCTAGAGCAGGAGTCAGCACACCCAGCTATAGAAACTGGATGGGAATTGTCCTTTTTACCTCTTCTGGCTCCTGTGGGACACACGATACTGGGGAGATGGCCACTCGGTCCAACCAGTATTGCTGTTCTTATGGTCTTACATTTTGTTGGGAGGTAGCATCTTTGACAGATTGTTGAGTTTTTTTCTCATTTGTATTGGTTTTAGCTGGGATAAAGTTAATTTTCTTCATAGTAGGTTTCTACGGGGCTGTGTTTTGGATTTGTGATGAAAATAGTGTTGATAAAACAGATGTTTTTGTTACTGCTGAGCAGTGCTTACACAGAGTCAAATAGGCTGGGGGTGCCCATGAAGTTGGGAGGGGACACACTTGGGACAGCTGATCTCAGCTGACCAGAGAGATATTCCATAACATAGCACGTCATGCTCAGCATATAAAGCTGGGGGAAGAAGGAGAAAGAAGGAGACGTTTGGAGTTATGGCGTTCTGTGTTCCCAAGTAACCGTTACACGTGATGGAGCCCTGCTTTCCTGGAGGTGGCTGAATTTCTCACACTTACCCTTCCGATTCTCTCCCCCATCCCACTGGGGGAAGGGAGCGAGCGGCTCTGTGGTTAGCTGCCGACTGGGGTTAGACCATGAGAGTTTTTTAGCAGACCTTGGATTTTATCATGACTTATAATACCTGAGAATGGAAAATTAAGCTTATTCCAGATTAAGTAAATTTTTATTAAAAGCCATAATATTATTCAGTTTTCAGTAGGCTTTGAAGAGCCTGCGAGAAGAAAAAAGGAGAAAGAGATGGTGAAAATGTCAGGTGAAAAAAGAAGCTGGCAGACGTAACCAGGCTCCTCATGCCTTAGAGGAGGTATGCATACAGTCAGACCAGCGCTTTTTAAAGATTTCTACTTAAGATTCGTTTGAGGATGAACATATAGTGAGTGGTAGGTGATGGGATTTATTGCCTTGGGAACCTTGGTTAAAGAGTGCTGAAACAAATTGTCTTCTCAGAGTGAAGTTCAGTCTGCTTTACTAAAAGCTGGTACGGCTACTTTCTGCTGCTTGTCCTGCCTTGTGGACTTGGAGTGTTAGCACCAGGGACTCATGAAACAGCGCAAGTGGTTTCTGTAATCTCTCACTAACCTCGGCGGGTTTGTGTTTCACCTGCAATGCCACGTGCTGTAATGCACAGAAGTTCAGCTTGGAAGGAGCCCTTTAAGTGCCCTCTTCCTATGATTTTTATTTTCCTCTGATCAAGAAAAAATACTATCTTATTGACAAATGAGCAGGCAAATGAGACTGATTTTAATCATGCTTCATAATGAGTTCGGGGCCCTTCTCACCTTATCTCCATAGGCCTTTAGCACTGCGCAGTTCAAAATCTGGTGTTTAAAGTACCTTGAAGTCTGAGAACTCGGGGAAGTCCATTGACTAAATAAGGTGTTTCCCTACCCTTTAACTGGTGAACCCAGGATTTTCTTTCACAGATGCTATCGTGACAGTGGCAACTGTGACTTAAAGGTCACATATGCTGCATACATATCATATTTCATGTTCACTTTTCCAGTCCTCAGCTCCCCTGAGGGGTCAGAATTCACCATAGAGAGTGCCACGCATCTAGCCTCAACTTAAGCTGAGTGCCTGCTGTAAAAATGTGTAATTTTAATGGGGCGGGGAGGAATGTTAAGCATTTTCCTTTTTATGTAGCTTGCAATTGGTTGCATGCAGCATTCTGTGCCACCAGTTGTGTGCAAAAAATCTGTGTTGTTTTGAGGCTACTCCATATGAGTTCTGTTTGAAAGCAATCTGATGTAGTAGTGTTGAACACTTGTGTCCCTTATTACAGAACTGAATGGAATAAAAAATGTATTCAATTTCTTAATGCAATTTTACTCTAATTAGATATGGAAAGGAAACTATTCTTTATAATTGTCTTACTGCATAAATGTTTCATGGCCACAGCAAACCCTTGTGGGAAG
Source organism: Balearica regulorum gibbericeps (assembly GCF_011004875.1). Classification (NCBI taxonomy): domain Eukaryota; kingdom Metazoa; phylum Chordata; class Aves; order Gruiformes; family Gruidae; genus Balearica; species Balearica regulorum. The sequence goes on along the minus strand of NC_046184.1, from coordinate 211,392,610 downwards.
AAATACAGTCCTCCTTCCTCTTCTCCCTCAGTTTTCCCCTGCTGTCATCTTCTTCATCTTGCCCGCTGGTTTTGCTTTTTGAAGTGCCAAAGTAGGGAGTTTCAAAAGCAAAGAACCAGAGACAATAAAAGCGTGTTTCTTTTGTTTCACACATACAAAGCAGTTGTCTTCTAGAGGCAGAAACTGCAACTCCCTTAATAACTGGTCTTAATCTACTATATTGAGGTGATTAGTCATATAGAAATTTCTGGACTACTTCTACACTAAAGACACATAGGTCAATATTACAAAAGACCTGGGTTAGCACCATTAAGAATGATACAAAATATTTTATAATGATAAATAGTCTGCACCAAATGATTTTCTAAATACTTATGTTCCTGTACCACTTCATTGCATATGAGCTGCTGGTGAACTTTAAGAATTGATCCTAGAAAACAATATAGTAAAGGTAAGAACTTGTAGCTGCATCCTATCCTTTTAGGGTGCAAGAGTTCCTCTGAAGAGATCAGAAGGGGTAGGGCTGGAGAACAGCTTTCCATCTCATTCAGCTCTTCTCTGGTATTTGACTGCACTCTGGCTTGTCTAAGACAAATTTAACTTTTTAGATTACCAGGTTTAATAAAATCCAAACCAGAGAAATATTCCCAGACTGGAAAGAAAACGCGATATAATTTTACACAAGCTTAGGAACATCAATAAGCAGGAGATGGGACTGCTGTGGATTGAATTGGAAACTGTCTTTTAGAATCCTGTCACTGTGGTAGATAAGCACTACATAAAATGTAGCTTTAATATTTGAAACCTAGAAACATTACAGCTCAAAGAGTTTTTATTAAGGGAACTGGAGTATTGCTTTGCTAGCTCACTTGAAAGGAGTTTATAGATACATTTCATAATTATATTCTTTGTGTTAAAAGTAAAATTAGCCTGCAAAACACTCAGAAGAGACACTTGGAGTTTTATAGTCCATGTTTATTTGTCTAAAAGAGTGTCTTTCTGGACATCCCAGTCTAGTCTGAACTATGGCAGAACCAAAGTGGGTATTTACTTTCAAGTTTCTGGTACTTGTCTTCTTCAGGACACAGTTTTCATTGTGTGAAACTGGGACAAGTGTGATAGCAGACCACTTCATGATGCCAGAAAGGGCGTCTATAAAAGCTGAGTCAGGAGTTCATACCAAGGATGGTAAAAAACATCACAGAGGTGTACTAAAGTAGAAAGTGGTCACTGTCCTGTTCCCCCCACCCCTTTCCCTCTCTCCCCCAGGTTCAGAGGTGGCCATTTCATTCCGATACAGAATAAAACTCTAGATCAAACCCTGAAAACTTTCATGAACTACAATTATTTGTGGCCATCTCAAATTCTGAGCAGGATTTGAGAATGAGGTCATGGGAAGGAACATGACTGTCTTTCCTCATGTAGGGCTTCCATGAGCTGTTTGTATCACTTGTCGCATTTCAGGTAGTTTCTGCGGAGAAGAAAAGAAAATGTGTTCACAAAACAGGGTGCACATCAAGGGTGCTGTAGTAATGATGCAGGCATGTATGTGTAGGATTCCTAAATATTGCCCGAGTGGTGAATGCATTGGATAAAAGAATTTGAGGGACTGGAAGCAAGTTATATACTATATTCACTGGGATTTGCATGTTGTACTAGTGGTTTGACCATTCAGATGATAGTTTTACAAATGTGTTTTGTTTTCTGTAGTCAGATTATACTAACCAAAATACATCTGTGAACACGCTGCAGCAGGCTTTGAGGTAAAAGCAGGAATATTTCATTACCATGGTATGTGTATACTTTCTGGAGGTGGGATTGACGTCCTTGAATTAAATTTTTTTTCCTGAAACTTCAATAGTTGCTGCAATTAAAATCTTAGGCATTGCACTCAGAGGAAAGTGCTTGTTCTTGAAAAGATAATGGGGCTAATAAAGCTGCAGTAGTTCATCATTCCGATTCCTAACACAACCTTTTTGGATACTGTGAGAAACAAGGAACAAACAATGTGCCATCTTGTGGCTTCTGTAGCCACTGCAGTTAGTTAGTTTAATAAAGAACGGTCAAGTGATGGCTGCAATATTTTTCATGCCCTTCGTTTTTAACTGATGAGTTGCATACAAGCTCTACTTGAGAGAAGAAGTGAGAAATGCGACTCTTTATGGAGAGGAAGGACGTCATAGGCCACTGGAAATGTATTGAGGTGCAGCACAGGAATTGGGGTATTTTTTAGTTTCCTCCCTTCCCCCTATTTTTCCACCAGATAATGTCATCCTTGGAGCAATTTGCTATAATTGTTCTTCACTCATCTAAATGTAACGCTGTTTGCAATGGTGAAGTCAGCTTCTGTTTGCGTATTCTGCTTGTACTTCATAATTAAAACAATTAACATGCTGGCTGCTGTGTCTTAGATGGAAGCTTTTAGCAGTGTATGAACAGAAGGTCACAGCTTAACTGGGTGCATCGTTTTACTTGACTAGCTTCAATACAGACAATCAAATACGTTATTTTTCTATCGCAAACAATGTAGCAACAATCAGATTTTAACTGGATTATGGAGAAAGGCAATGTAGTAAAACCCCACAAATAAACCCAATTATTTTGCAGCCCTAAGTCATATTTTTTAAGAAAATATTTGTCCTTCTTTTGATTCATTTTGTGGCATATATTGACAATTTACCTATGCAAAACTGTGAAACAGAATATTTCATGAAGAATTAACATATCTTTAAACAGAAACATGGAATTATAGCCAGTAAGGCTCTACTGCAGTGTCAGGAAGGATACCTCTGAGACAGAGTGGCAGAAGATGTAGCAAATAATGAGGTATTTGTGTGGGCAGGAGTCAACTGACAGATCAATCCCCGTATTCAAGACCATACCAGACCACTTTTGTACAAGCTCTCTGCAAAGTGACCTGCTTTTTCCAGGAGAAGGAATAGGAGGAGATGGCTCCCTTTGCTGTGATACCATCTGCAGTAAGAGTGAGTATTAGCACAGAATTAATGGTTTAAAAAAGCAAAAGAGGGTGGTAGATCTATGGAATGAAGCAAAGCACGTGCCTTTCCAGGGGTTTTGTTCCATACAGCTGCCCCAGAGGCTCCACTGACGGAGACCCTGACCAGAAATCCAGCTGTGGGATCCAAGACAAGACCACAGTGAAGATACTGCAGTTCTGAGAGTCATCATCTCTCCTAATCTGAAGCATTTCCCTTACTTTTAGAAGAAATGGTGTATCTGAGATTTTTTTTTTCCTTTTTTAGATGAGTAAAAGCAGTATGCATCAGGTATCAGAGGGATAATAGTGCCAAAGTCACAGACCACACTGATAACTGGAAAGCATTTGTAATAATTTTTTATGTCTTTTATACAGCACCTGCAAATTTCCTGTCTACATAATCTTACTTTAGGTTTCATCTGTACAGATTAGCTTGATTCACAGAAGAGTAATGTAAACAAGCTCTGACCAGGTCATTCAGTACCTGCATCCATTCTTCAGTGTAATAATTGGCAGATAACGTGGGGAGAAGGAAAATAACTGCATTGTGAACAGACACAGAGACTTCAGAATTCCAGCATAAGCTACAGATCTATTAACCCTTGAAATGTCTGCAACTGGCACTGGGTTATTTTCATATCAAGGTTTATTTGCATCTTACTTTTTTCATCTACAGAACACCTTAATAGCAATTTTTTCTTTGTATTAAAATATCGAATAGACAAACCCTGCTTGTCCAGATTTAACTGTATGTTGTGAAAAAAGGGTAGGTTTTGATCTCTTTAAATTTTATTCAGATGAAGTCATTACTGTTTACTAAAAAGTAATTTTGGATGTAGTTTACTAAAACCGCATCGTCTCTTGCTTGAGTGGGAAAGTTTAAAATTCATAGTTCAACCACCCTTCCTGAGGCAACCCTATTGGAACACGGACTTTCACTATCTAGATAAGTATTTCCCTACTTCTGAATTTCTTTTTATGGAGAGGTTATCTGACAGGTTTATGATGGAACAACTGTGTCAGGATATGGAGAATTCATACTTCCTTGACTATTTGCAGCAAGTAGAGAGTCTCATTGCTTGAAAAATATATGAAATGTTGAATGAGAACTGGAGATGTAAATATAGTCATACTCCTGAGAATGATCCTGTTATGTCATAGCAGAAGTATGAAATAGCAGCATAAAGAAATGCTTTCTCGCTATTTGCACAATTACTTTTCAGAATTCAGAACTCTGTCTCGTATTTGAACAGAAAGCGTGTTGCGCATTTCCAGTCATTCGAACTATTGTGCAAGCACTGCTCAAGTCAGAGCGCAGTTGGATCTACCTTGGTATCAGCCAGAATTTGGCACTGAGATTACTTGTCTCTGTTTGATGATTTGACACCTTTGTGTGACTCATTCCTTTAACTAGATTCTTTTTGCACATGTTTCTAATCAGATATCACTTCATTATTGCTGAAAAAGAAGGTTGTGAGTTTTAGATATTAATCTTGGAAAACCAGCAGCACGATTTGGTCTTTATGAGCAAATGCAATTTCTCTTTAATCTTTGTATTGAAACGAAACACAGAGATTATTTGCAACACATGCTTTGTTATGATACTTCATACTTGGAAAATGCTCTGTCCCAGTGGTCATAATTTCACATTTTAAACTTTAAAAGAGAGTCGCACAACTACTGGGCAACAGAAAGGCAAACTTTCTTATTATAAAAGCTCAAAAGTACAAATCATACAAAAATTTATGGAATTAATTTCTAAAGAATTATAAAGTATTTGAGATCTGGTTCAAGACTTGTAGTTCAGATTAGCCTCACAAAATGGAAAGAAGGTAGAAGGATAAATATCTCTGAGTACAAAAGACTGTGGCGAAAAAAGGGAAAGAAAAAAAAAAAGAAAAGCAGCATGCCGAGTGGAGAGTATTTTAATAGAAATATCCTATATGTGTATGTATATTACAGAAAACATCTCTGATACCTTAAATATTATTCTCTACATAGACATAGTTGTCAGGCTGTCAGCTTTGTGCTTTCCCTTCTGATTTCTTTCTTTACAAATTTGAGTCTCCAGTTTGATTCAGTTGGCCCTAGTTCAGCCCAGAAAAAGACAAAACTGTTATGAGACTGATGTTGAAAAAACATAGAATCATAGAACCGTTTTCGTTGGAAAAGAACTTTAAGACCATCAAGTCCAACCATTAACCTAGCACTGCCAAGTCCACCACTAAACCATGTCCCTAAGCACCACGTCTACATGTCTTTTAAATACCTCCAGGGATGGTGACTCAACCACTGCCCTGGGCAGCCTGTTCCAGTGATTGACAACCCTTTCAGTGAAGAAATTTTTACTAATACCCAATCTAAACCTCCCCTGGCACAACTTGAGACCATTTCCTCTTGTCCTATTGCTTGTTACTTGGGAGAAGAGACCAACACCCACCTGGCTACAACCTCCTTTCAGGTAGTTGTAGAGAGCAATGAGGTCTCCCCTCAGCCTCCTTTTCTCCAGGCTGAACAACCCCAGTTCCCTCAGCCGCTCCTCATCAGACTTGTGCTCTAAACCCTTCACCAGCTCCGTTGCCCTTCTCTGGACACGCTCCAGCACCTCAATGTCTTTCTGTGAGTGAGGGGCCCAAAACTGAACACAGTACTCGAGGTGCAGCCTCACCAGTGCTGAGTACAAGGGGACAATCACTGCCCTGGTCCTGCTGGCCACACTGTTTCTGATACAAGCCAGGATGCTGTTGGCCTTCTTGGCCACCTGGGCACACTGCTGCCTCATATTCAGCCAGCTGTCGACCATCACCCCCAGGTCCTTTTCCTTTGGGCAGCTTTCCAGCCACTCTGTCCCAAGCCTGTAGCGTTGCCTGGGGTTGTTGTGACCCAAGTGCAGGACCCGGCACTGAGCCTTGTTGAAGCTCATACAATTGGCCTCAGCCCATTGATCCAGCCTGTCCAGATCCCTCCGTAGACCCTTCCTATCCTCAAGCAGATCAACACTCCTACCCAATGTGGTGTCATCTGCAAACTTACTGAGGGTGCACCTGATCCTGTGTCAAAGGCTTTAATAAAGTCTAGGTACACAATATCCACAGCCTTTCCCTCATCCAGCCTTTCCCTGATCCGTATCTCCAAAAAGACATCATTGCTCTGCCATTTAACGTCTCATTTATTTTATTTAGTTTATCTAACAATACTTAGGCCACTTAGTGTCACTATTATATTTTCCAATTTATTGGCATTATTTTTTTCTCTATTGTTAATAACTGGGAACTGTTGTAATCCTTCCTTGCCCCAATCCACAGTGCTTTGCTTAGTCAGGTTACTCTGTGCCAGGATTTTTCCTTTTTTCTGAAGATACTATGTAACTGGAAGTTACATTTAGCTCTTCTGCATACTTTCCTTCTTCTGAGCCACATGCCTCAACAGTGAACTTCCAAAAAATTCCATTCTTGGTTTAATTCTTGCATTCTGTGGTGGAATAGGAAGTGAATATCTTTAAGCATAGAAAATGTTGAAGCCAAGTGAGGAAATGTAAGAAAAAAATCAACAATTACGCAGTTTATTTTTGGAGGAAATGTTTAGGAATGTGATACGGGCTTCTAAATTTCTTAAATGCTTTTGAAAATTCTTCTCTTACTATAGCAGGTGTAGTAGTTTTACAGGCAAACATATTCTTAGGCCAAGTCTACAATATTGAAAAATAGAAGTTGTTTTTGCTTAAGTTTTAATCCTCTTTTTTTGTGATTCTTGTGGTGCTTTGTAGTCTGCACAGTGACCTTTTTGAGTATGCAATCACTTGATAATATATTTTTAATAATGTATCTGTTTTGGTCTGGGTTGAATGTCTTCACAATCAGAGAACATCAACTAAGGGGACACAAACTAGTACATATCGGTTATATGCCAATTTAGATAGATGATAGATAATATTGTCTTTTCAGAGTTATTTTTGAAATTTGGGAAGTTACTATTGTAAGGGCATTCTGTGCATTCATTAAAACTGTTTCAGGAGGCTCATAGACTAGTATGAACTTTAAATATTCACATATTGTGTTGGCACTGAGGAGACACGCTTTAAGGGACTCTTCAGAAAAGGGGGGAAAAGACGGTTCACTCATTAAAGTCACTTCTAAAATTAATTTAAAGCAAAGATAATATTATTTACTAAGACCATATTAGAAATTGTGAGGTTTTATCTTTTTAATCATTTGAAACTGCTCTTAATGAATCACTAGGTTTGATTAGTACTTTTGCAAAATTTATTCAGATTTGTTGTATCCATTATTTTAAAAACTAATTCAAGGCTGCCTTTTTTAAAATGCATTTGGTCAGAAGAGAAATTAATAAGAAATTTTAAAATTGGTATATTAGCATTGAAAAATAATCAAAGTTGTATTTAAATAAGGTTAATTTAAATGTAAATGTATTTTGTGTAAATAGAACTCTTCTTAATAATCTGCCATAATTCATTGACTGGGATCAAAGAATTTAAAAATGGTTTTCACATCAGGTGTTAGCTATTAGCAAGGAAAAAAACTTAATTTCAGAAGTTTGGACTTCAAAGTACTCTTAAATTTCATTTGTGTAGAAAGCTTGCTTGATATCATGGGGAAAATAAATTTGTGTACTACAAGAGCAGTAGATGAGATTTTCCATTTGGATTCTATAGCCCCTGATTCTGGGTTGACAAGTAATCCTGAGAACTTTAGAAAAATAAAGTACTGATAAAAACCATAGAACTGATAACACCTACGACTATCAGAATTGCTTGATTTTACCTATACAAAACTCCACATCACTTGTTGGGGGGGGACAAGATTTCAGTGAGCTAGGAACTCTGTGAGATCCTAGCGATGGGGATGCTTGCAAATGCTGGCACAAGGAATCGCGCCGAAAGCAGGGCTGCTGGAGAGACGGGTGCGTTAAAGTGTGTCGTCACACGCAGAGCGCAGCTGGGGGCTGCAGGCATTACACGCAGTGTCGCTGCCCACAGGCAGGCAGGGATATTGCTGCAAGTCGCACAGATCTTCCTGTAGCAAGGACTCTGGCATGAGAAAGACTAAATTTGACTGAAGCTATGCCTCAGGCTGAGAGTTACGGATTCTATCTCAAAGACCTGGGAAACGGCCCAAAGTCGCGGCCTGCTTGGCTCCTTGCATGAACAACGTCGTGCCACCTTCCCGGTGCCTTTCCGCAGCTTCCCCTTGGCAGTGGGGTTTAACTGGACGCACAGAGGCACTCAGGGCAGAATAACACGGGGAGCCAGTGCCAGGCAGCGATCCTGCGTTAGCTCCTTTCAGTGATGCCTGTGCTATGTAGGCAAGCTCTGGGAGGCACAGCACAGACTTTCATCTCTTGTTTTGTTCTGTATTTGCTGAAGTTCAGCTCTTAACACCTACTGCTGCAGAGACTTTGCCAGTACGGACTCACTAAATGAAACAGCTTTTTGTTTGGAAACTCATATTCCCATGTTTATTGTTTTTATTAGTTACTAACAGCACAATAAAATCTGATGTTGTCATTAAGAATATTCAGTAGGGGTAAAAATTATCATCAGTCAAGTGTACCAGTTACAACACAGACTTTGTTTATTTTAGATTGCGTTATATCATCGCCATTCTCATCAATGACAAACGTCACGTGTTGATAGGTAATGTGTATTTAATGGTAACCATACTTTGTCCATATTAGATGGTATCCTTGAAAAAAATGTTATAGAATATTTTAAGGGTTCTAAAAAAAAGTAATATGTTTCACATCTCACCCATGTTTATTTATTTGCTGGTTTTATTATTATGCACTTTATCTCATTACTTTAGTATCAACATGAGCATAATAAATGAAATTCTGTACTAGTTGGTTGCATACTGTCATTAAGATACTTAGACCCTGGATTGCCACAGGACAAAGATGGGAAGGAAAATCCAAGGCCTATTAAATTGCAAATCCTAGTTTCTTTAATGAAGTACAAAAATTAATTAACATGAATTTGCTAGATCCAGGCCTAGACACACTGGTGACCAGTGGCTGGTTCCCCCTTTACAGCACCATCCAAGCTGTGTTTAAAAGTGTCTTGGCTAGCATATCTTCCTTTTAATAAGTTTATCAACCCTCAGTCGGATGCTGAAGCATCTTGTAACAGAAGCACTAACTTAGGTTTCATTAGAGAATCTCTTGGTGAAGGTAAGATAATGTATTTCTCAGTATCTGTAATATTATCTAAAAGCGAGCAAGGAGGAGGCTTGGGAAATGGCTTTCTCTTATGACAGAAATAGTTATAACAGCAGAAACATGATAAGATGTGAGTGTCAAGATGCCTGAGCCAGGGGAATGGGACTGTAATCAGAAACTTGAGGAATGGAGGCTGGAAGGAGCTGATAGGAGAGAAAGGTGGAGGAGACCAGAGCCAGCAGGAGCAGCTGCCAGGAGGACAGAGGAACCTGCCCCTGACGCAGCACGGTCTCTGGGAATCCGAATCAAGTGGATTGAGAAAAAAGTCAACGTTTCTTCTTATATTACTGATGCTATAACAAACAAATGATGTATTTTATATAGGAAACATTTATTATAAGTGTATGCCAAGGAAAAAGTTTGATTAGGGTAAATTAGAGTTTTAGTACAAAACAAAGTTATTTAACAGGAGAAAGTCATTGTATTATTCTGTCATAGCTATCACAACTCAGTGTGGTATGCAGAACTGGTAACACCTACTATTATTAGAATTACTTGATTCTGACTGTATGATCACTTTTCAGTCTGTAACTTTGACAGAGTTTACATGTTAAACTAAAATTTTCCATGTCCTGTTTCTGTGCCTCAGGCTGATCGATTTGATAATTTGTTTTAGCCAGAATGATTTAGCCATTTTAAGGAGTGAAAAGACATTACCCATTTTCAAAAATAACTAACTAATCCTGGAATTCTCTTCTGTATTCCTGATATTCCAGCACTACTAGAAGAGCCAGATGACTTCTGAAAATGCAAACAAATTTGGCTGAGTTACAATCCAGGCTCTCTATATATTTGCTCGAGATAATAATTAAGTCTTCAAAGAGCTAATTTTTCTTGCATGTGCTGCGGGTTCTTACTGCTCCTCCTGCTAACCAAAGTACATGGGTACTGTTTTCCCAGGGATTAAGGCTGATTAACTCCAAGATGAAGTCAGCCTTTCACTGTAACAACTGCTCCATCCTTGGAGGAGTTTGTGCACTGGAACTGAAAACACGGCGTCTTTCTCTTTTATGCTCCGGAATAATAAGCCAAACTGAGAAACAGACTGTATTATCTTGGGAACAGCGCTGTGTTAACACAGCTACGTTTTGAGTCTGAGGAGCTTAGAAACTGGGCATTAGTGGTTATATGAATCCATCTGTCTGGATGGGTTCTGGGAAAGAAAGGGGAAGGGCAATGCAGCTGGGAAGCAGTAAGGGACAGGGGAAACTCTAGGGCAAACTAGAGCACGGAGAAATAAGAAAAAACAAACACCCAAACCAAACCTAAAATCTAAACCCACCTTCCCACTAATCTTGGATGCTTGATTTATCCATGCTTGATAACTCAGGATTTGCTCAGCCTTATAAAGCCCATGAAGTATATAAGAAAATTCATGTTGACATCAGCTGTGGGTTTTTTGGCTTTTTTGATCTTGCTGCAAATTAGACCCAATGCTTTCAAATTGCATAGCGAGAAAATTAGGCATATGCAATGACCACATGCGATAATGTTGTTTTAAATGGCTTCCCCGGTGGAACATAGAAACACTGTGGCAGAAGAGGGGGGTCAAAGCCAGCAATCACGGGAATGATTTAGTTATTTTAACTGTCAGATCTTCTTGATTATCTGCACACACTCTCTGTTCTGGTGCAGATGAGACAGAGGTCTTGAAAACAGTTTCATTCAGATAACCTTAATTTATTTCCAGAGGAGAATGGAGAAAATAAAGTTTGGATTCCTAGTCTTTCCTTAGCTATCACAGATCATATATTTTCTTCAGAGCAAGGAATGTGCTTTGCCCAGTTAAACAGTAGGTACATATGATGTTCCATATGGGTAAGTGACTTTAATGATCATTCTGAAAAGCTTAATCAGACGGCAAATATAACATCTGTTTACATATCTCCATTAGAGATAACTAACATTCTTTTCAAAGTCACCCTCAGGGTGTAGGGACATAATATCGTGGGATAACTCAGTGGTTCATTACCGGAGAAATTGAGGATTATTCTTTTTGTAGTTAACATCAATAACTACAGAATTGCAAAAGGTCTTGTAAAACATGGAAATTACCATAATCAGAATGATTTAGAATCTGATGAGATCTGGCTCAAGAAGCAGAAATGTGACTGTAACGAAGATGGAAATACTAAGGACCAGATTCTGAACTGCTTTTGGCTGTTTAAATATGTTTATCTGCACATGGGGAGGGAGATGCACCTTTAAGTCCCTATAGCTTCTTAGCTGCACCCAGTGTGGTGCATACGTGCTAAGGTATAGTTCAGTGCATTGTTCAGCGTCCAGCTTTGTTCTGGTTACGGTGTCATTCAGCTGTTTCTGAGATAAGGTTAGAGTTACAAACTCAAGAAAATAGACGCTTTTCCTCATTGAATGAGTTTTGCTTATTATAAATTGGATAAGTGGGCTTTAATGTCTCACCAAGCTTGCAGATTTAAAAATGAGATTAAATTAATTGCCTTTCAGGATTGAGGCTAAATTGGGTCTGAGGTGATGCCTTATGAATGCTATGATATGTTTACATTTTACAGGCAAGCTGACAACTTTTATGAGAAAAAGAAGTGGTGAACACTTTTCTTACAGGGTAGTTCCATTAAAATATCACAATCCCAGACAAAATCCATGTGCTATTCACTCACCTGTTTGCTGTGTTTGAGCCCACTGCTTTATGTCGAGCCCTCTAGGCCACTTGTGAAGTTTCTCTTCCTAACCTCTTTTTCTGACAACCAAAAACTGTTGTTAAGGTCCTACTACCAAAATTCTTCCATGCATCCTGATATACGCCATTCTGCAGTGCTCCAGACTTGTGGGTTCATGGTTTCACAGTTTTCCACATGTATGATAGTGAAGGCAAAGAGATTTGAACATTGCAAATGGGATTTATAAGGTAACACTTTGTTTTAAGCTACACTGGCCCCCAGTTTCTGCCCTCGAGACGAATACCCTAATCACCCAGCAGAGTCCTACGCTGCCATTTCTTGTTCTCATTCTGGATCCACACTGACAGCAGAGGTCTGCAATGAATTTCTTCAAGTAATTACATGAGAGGTGAGTGCCTTTCATGAATTTACTGGAAAGCAGCTTTGCAGAGAAGGAACTGGTGGTCCCGGTAAGCACCAAGTTGACCATGAACCAGCCCTTGCAGCAAAGGAGGCCAACAGCCTCCTGGGCTGCGTTAGGCAGAGCGTTGCCAGCACTTTGAGGGAGGTGATCCTTCCCCTCGGCTTAGCGCTGGTTCCTTCCCACCTCAACCATTGAGTGATTCTGTGAACTGGGTCTACACAAAAGTGTACGCGCTGTCCTTGGGTTGCTGACAGGAGTAAAACAGAAAAGCATAGCAGCTCAACTGGTGCTGAGAATGTTTTATTTGTTTGGTAACTAGTGAGGCTACCACAAAACATATTTTTGATTGCCCTTGAACGATTTACTAACTTCAGTATATTTTGCTGAATGGTTTTTAGTCTGGAAAAGATTCTGTAGGTGGCTCAGTTCCTTGCACAGGGAGAGGTTCAAGAAAACATGACAGTAGCACATCCTGTGTATTGATTGCCAGTCACCTGTCCACATACACATGGAAAGCAATGATATGTGCCCAATCATCTCTTGTACTAGAGATTTATGGAATTAACTTTATATGTTATACTTAAAGTAGTATAATAGATTCTGGATGTTCTGTGGTGGCAATAAAAAAAAAAAGTCTATAATGATGAAACAACACAATGATTACTGGGGATTTGTCTTGTTCTTTTGTTTCTGTCAAAACTGAAATGTATCTTGCAGTATTTATTTGTCTGCATTTCAATGCTTAGAGAAAGGAGGAACATGAAACAACTCTCAGTCTATCTTTTAGGAAAGTGATTAGGGTAGAAGTCAGATTCTGGAAGGTGTGTGTTTGAGAATGGGAGCAATCAATGTGAAGTGTGTTCAACTTTAGAAGTGATCAGGATCATTAAGTCTTGGTTTGAGCATTTTTTAATTTTTTCATATATTTTTTAGGATTAGTATTTACAATAGAAGATAAATCAATACTAGCAGTTAATATTTTGCTTTTACTGAAATAATCAGCCTTCTGCTTCTGAGAGCTACGGTGTCATCTTTTATCTGCATTCTCCAATGCCACATTTTATTTTAGAGTCATAGACAATTCAATTCATACTGAATAACCACTTGTTATCAGCCAAAATGAAGCTAGATCAAGTTCAGGCAGTAAGTATGTTGCAAGGCAAACACTATCACTCTTAAAAAAGCTAAAATCAGCTTAGGTTGAGATGAGCTCAGGCAAGACACCCTGCATTGTCACGGTTTTCCTACTCATGGTGCGATCATCCTTTTTTGGCTGTGCTCTCTCCACTGCTCTTTGGGAACAGGCATCCTAGCACAGAGGGTCTCATTGCTGTTGGCTGGGATCATCTGTTTTTGCTGGACAAGTTGAGCAGGATCCTGAACTGAAATACTCTGAAGAGTGCAAAGACTTGGGTTTAGGTCAAGATAAATCTGTTGAGTCATGTCTAGAGTAAGTTCACGACTCTCTGTTAGACTCCATGGCAACCTTGTCTTGGGTGAGTGTCTCAATACATGAACTGTTGTGGAAAATGAGGTCATACTTCCAGTATTTTCGTAAAGATAGCTTTTATTTTGCTTTCCTTTTTGAACAGGTAATTCAAATACAATCAGAGTCATGGTGTGTGTTTTGTGTTAGTTGAAGCAGAAGGCTGCTTATTTCAGTAAGACCAAAATATTAACTTCTAATATTGATGTAGTATGAAGCTCTGTTTTAATTGAGCGGGTAGATTGCTTTTGGATGGCAAATGCAGATATATTGGCAAAATACTGCTTACAGATCTTTACAAAAGCCTTCTGTCCAGAGAAAAGTGAATCTCAAATGTCTTAGAAGAGAAAAATAATGAAGATGAGTGAAGGTCATAGAAGACATTCAATAGACAAGTTATTTGCATGGCTTTATGTAGATAATTGGGGTTTGAATTTTGCTGCCAAAATTCCAGCTATACATAAATGATTTTATGCCTATGAAAGTTTTGTAAATTATTTGACTGTGAGGAGATAAAAATATCTGAATATTTTCTAAATCTGCACTAGTTACTTTCAACTTGTAACACAAACAAAATTTGTAACAAAAAAGTATGTGCGTATGTCCTGAAATACCACAGAACACAGGGGAGCAGGTTCCCCAGGGACTGTATTTGTGCATTTCATACCCTGATTCCTTAAATCTGTGGACCATGAACATGGACACACAGAAAAGATCCATAATAGTACAACTGCATGTCAGGACATTGGGTGGACCAGTGGCTTGCTGGAGGACAGGAGCTGCGGGACCAGCAGGACAGGGCATCACAGCCAGGCCCAGTCCACCACCCTCATCCAGGGACTGATGGCCCCAGGCTGGGCTGAAACGGGGTCCTGGGCTGTGGCTGGGGTGGGGGGAGACCCTGGGGAGGTGGGCAGGGACAGTGAGGCCTCATAGTGCCCTCAGGGCCCTGACACTGCTGTCTTCAGATTGTTGTTTATAGGTAAATTGTCTTGCAAACGAGCCCACAAAGAATAAAGGATTTAGAAGACAAAAGATATGCAATCAAATTTTCATACATCTTTCACTCTGTGAAACAAATACTTTGTAAACAAACTTCGAAAATCTAATCCCCTGACAATCTACTAACAGCTTTCAAAAGATGTTGACAAAAGTATTTTTTTCTAAAAGAGAACATACTATTAGTGTTTAATGCAAACTAGCATCCTCTTTTGCCATGTTGAATGTCCTCAGATAATTCATATAAGGCTGATTTATTTTGGATTTTTTTAATAGTTTCTTCAGTTTTCTCACATTCTTTCAGCTTGTTGGCAGTTCCACAGCATGAATTTTCCAGACTGAAATAGTTTGTCTTCACCTGCCAAGATCTACAATCAGTATTTTTAAAAAAATAGTTGGAAGGGAAGAATGAGGTAAACGGGGCTGAGTTGAGTCTTGCCAACTAGTGGTCTTTGGAAATATGAAACAATTGCCACTTCTATCAAAAAAAATAGCTTAATTTACATTAAGGTGACTTTCTAATGTGGTTTATACTCATTGGGTGTCTCAAGCAGAGGCACTAAAGACTGACGGACCAGTCAAACATCAAAAGATGTGCTCTATACTAGGGAACATTGGTTGAGCAAAGCAAGCATTTGCAACACTTGTATAAGCATTAGTGGGTTTTATATTCTGGGTAACCTGTTCCTGTGCTTGATCATCTTCATGGTATTTTTTTTTTTTTTCCTGACATCTAATCACATTTCCTTTGCTGCAGCCTGTGTTAATTGGCCCTTGCTTTCTGCTGCACAGCTCTGAAAAGGGTTTGGCTCTGGCTTCTCTGTAAACATCCATTTAACAAGAGGGTCACCTAGATTTGCCCCTCCACCCCTTTCCTGGCCTGAAAATAGCTTTCTCATCCTGTCCATATACATCATGTGCTCCAGCCCCCTGACCATCTTGATGACTCACTTGAGTTTGTTCATCTCTCTCTTTTACTGGGTAGCCCAAAACAGACACAGTAGTTCAGATGTGCTCTCATAATACTCAGTGGAAGTAAAGAATCACTTTCCTTGACATTCTTTCTACACTCTACTACTGCAGACCAGTACATGTTTTACCTTCATTGCTGCACACTGCTGACTCCTCTTCAGCTTGTCCATCTCTATAAGCCTTCTCCCAGCCAGCCAGTCCCCAACTAGTTCTGTTGCATGGGATTATTCCTCCCAAGCTGCCAGACTTCGCGTTGCCTTCCTTGAACTTCATGAAGTTTTTGTCAGTGTATTTCTCCATTCTGTCAAGATTCCTATGAATGGCAGCCAGGCCTATCAGTGGATCAACAACTCCCTCCAATTTGTGAACTGTGAACTTTCATTTTTATTTGCTCTATAACCTCTCCATGGACTGACATTAAGACAACCAGCCTGTAGTTCCTCAGATCCCCCTCTTGCCCTTCTTGAAGATGAATGTGATGTTTGTCTTTTTTCAGTTATCAGGACTTCTGACACCACAGCCTTTCAAAGATGAGAGAGTTCTCACTACAATTTACACAAGCTTCCTAAGAACTTTTGGATGCATCCCATCCAGTTCCATGGACTTGTGTGCATCCAGTTTACTTAAGTAAGTGCTCTCTAGCTTCGTATTCCTGCATTGTAGGTAGCACTTCCAACCCTGGACTTATTGTAGAGACTAGGGATGCTGGAGAGCAGACGTTGCCTATAAACACTGAGAAAACAAAGTCACTTCACAACGAAGACTTTTTTGTGTCTTTGTCACTATGTCCCCACATTTTTCTTCATATCCCTTGTGTTGCTGGTGTACCTGTAGAAACCTTTCTTGTTACCCTTCATGTCCATCTCCAATTTTAACTTCAGTAGCTCTCTTTCTAGAGAATTTAAATAACAAAGAAAACAGAGCTGGGGAAGTATCTTTGCAAATAACACTACCTGCTCAGATTCACTATTCCAAAATATTTTCTGAGAAGCACTAAATATTAGAGATTGCGAGTAATTATTTCCTTTTTATCCTCAATGACAAATTTTCATTGAACTCTTTCTCTAAACTTTCTGTATTGCCTTCACAAGTCAATATATACACGGACTGAGAGAAATCTGGAACACTGTTGTTGATATATGCTCCCTTTTTCCTGTTGCAATTTTTTGCAATCATTATATCTATTTAAGAACATATTTAGAAATAGTTATTTTGGCATAAAAGCAATTGACTAATCAGTCATTAGTCATGAGGGAACAAAATTATGTTTGATTGAAGTGGTAGATGAACGTGACTTCACGTTTTACTCTGAACTAGTTAAAAATATACTCACATTTGTGTGAAGTTTTCTTTGTCTAATTTCAGATTAGCTGTTTAATAAAGACTAATGTTCTGTGCTTGGTGGTAGGGAGACAGAAATTCAGGAAAAGTGTAGTCCACTCTTCCAGAGTTATCATCTGCACTGTTATTTATCTTAGGACTACCCAGTAAATATTTATTTGTTTGTTTGTTTATTTATCTAGCTATTTAGCTATTTATTTACTTATTTTTGTGTCCTGGAGTATAATTATATATACATTATAAAAGAACTATAACCATAGCTTGTACCAAAACTGCAAATTTAGTTTTTGTTTTATATACAGGCAATGAGTTCCATGAGTTAACAATGCATTTTAGAGGAACATTTATTTTCAGCTGTATTTAATTGTTTACCATATTTATTTCCATATCTTTATTTGGTCTTTTTTGAGACAAGCAATTTATTCTGTTTATGGAATTCAAGTAAAATGCACTTATAAATTATTTATATGGATAAACTGGAATCCTTCATATAAATGAAGATGTCAGTGCATTATACTTCTAAGAAACTTAGCAGAAAGAAGAAAATCCATGGGATATTGCTGTAATCTTCATAGGAATGATATAATTTAATGTTAGTAAAAGCAAACTGAACGCAAAGTAGTTAACGTGTATCAAAATGGGGTAAGAAATTCTATAGCACAGTATGGCATTAAAGACATACTGTTAATTGAATGATAAAGAGGTGGTGGTTTTAGGTGCAACAAGTGATGAAAAATAATGAGAAAATTGCACAAAGTCTCTCTCGACTTAGTCCTGACCAATATATAGACCCTAGAGGTGATGTAGAGATAATAACGTGATAAATATCCTTGTAAGAGTGGGGGGGAAATCACAGAAATATTATAGTTAAAAAAATAAAATTCATACAAATCAAGAAGATAGTTTAGTTTGCTAAAAGAGTAAAATATTTTATTACAATAAGCTAGTATTATTTCTAAGCAAGAAATATATTATATGTCCATAAAATATGACAATTAAATATATAACTGTGGTAATGCCTGCTAAAAGTTTTAATGGAGAAAAAATCGTTATTTTTTAAGCACATCAGAAGCAGTTAGCTTCTCAAAGCATCACTGGGTGCGGCTAATAGATGAGCAAAATACAAGAAAAAAAAAGGCTGCTGAAAAAGACAAAATTATTTAAAAATCTAATTAGCTATTTGCTTCATTTTCCACTGTATAGAAATGTTGGAAGTTTTAGTTTTTTCTCTACAGGGAAGAAGTCAGGGAAACTAGCTAAAATCAAAGTGCCATAAAAGAGGAATTTGATTAAATTAACGGTTGCACACTGCTGGGATCATGTGGCTTTAGCCCAGGAAGGAACTGAAAATCAAAATTATCAAAACACTAAAACAATGGATATCCTATTGATTCAGATGCTTTTGGAAATACAAGAATGGAAGATGAAAAATGCAACTTTCTTAAAATAGATTTTAAAGATGATTCAGAGAATCATGGAGCAGGAAGTCTGTCTTTACACTGCCTGAAATGGTTGAAAAAACAATGCATTCTCACAAAGGAAGAGTCAACACAGCTATTCGAAAGGGAAGGCTTTGTCAAAAGATTGTTCTAATCCCTTGGAAGAGTAACTGTGTATGTGCAGAAAGAAAACATATTCATACTATGTAATTGTGTTTTTTAAAACTTTGACAAAGTTCAAAAAATGTATCTGAAGAAAAATACAGTAATCTGTAGAAGATGAACAGAGGGTCTGTTCTGGTTTTATGATTGCTTAACATGTAAGAAATCTGGAAAGGCAAAAGAATTGGATAAGAATGCAAAATTAGATGAATTAACCTGAACTACAGCTAACTGTGAAGTTGACAAAGAAACTACTGACTCAGCTGACCAGTCCATAGGTGTGAAGTGATTGACTTTTAGTCTTCACAAAAAATGTCTTGCAAGGACTCCCCAAGTATGTGGCCTGTTTTTATAAACTTGTTTTATCAATATTCAGGGGGCTGTGCATTTCTGAGGTTTTTTTTTCATAGGATTCTGGTCACTAACCTGTTACTAACAGCTCACTATTACATAAAGCTGCAAAGGTGCAATCCACTTTAGATTGGATAAATTTTAAAGAAAAAACAGTAAAATGCTTATAGGATGGAAGACGTGATTTACACGGGACTAGCTGACACATTGGATAAACAGACTAACAAATCATGGGAGCTATAGTGATCTTTTCATTTGAAAGTAATGATTACTGACAGAGATAAAGAATAATTTAAAATAAAATTAGAGAATAGAAATAATTTGATCAAAATAAGGAGATAGAAAGTAACTCAGACAAACGTTTCTCAGAGCAAGAGCTATTTGACTGAAAAGCAACTTCTCTAGTTAAATGTTGGAATTTGTTTCAATAAATGATGCAAAGGAAAACAAAAATCTCGCAATACACGTCATTTCCTACTTTTCAGTATTTGACTCCTGAACTGTTGTTTGATTTGCTCTGATGTCTCCTATAGGAATGTAGACTGTACTTCTATGAAATCAAAAGGTCGTTGTGGCTTCAGTTTGAGGCTGCTCATCTCTTCAGGCTGTTATTCTTCCAATCCTGTTTACCATCACACATTAGAAAAGCAGAATGTCAGAGATTTCTACCAAAAGGAGAAACAGGCCAAACTTGTTTGAATTACCTAAATGTAGTTTGCTACTTGACAATATACAACATCTCTATTTCCTTCACAAGGTAATGTGCTTTCCACATAATCCTGTTATATGGTCCAGACCGTTTTCCTAAGATAGCACGTGGTTCAAAGAGAAGTCATGTGTTCTGTTACTGAGGGTTTACTTTCCTGGATGTTTTTTTTTTTTTTTTTTAAATAAAAATCATCCTCCCAATTTAACGGAAGAAAAGTGCTGTCCTGTATCACCGTGTTTCCTTGCTGTAATCAACACAGCTGTAAATTGCTCAGGCACATGGCTGGTCCCTCACCTGCTACATCCTGGAGATCTTTCTCCAAAGTGTAATTCCAGGAAACATAATAAATTTTGTCTTCTCTTCCTAAACCCAAGTGGAATCCTAAAATAGCTATGAACGGAAGGCTGCCTTTACATCCACAGAGAAACTACTTTTTATCTTAGACATTAGTTTGGTTCCATTCATATGTGCAGTGCTAGCAAGACTATTGTGATTCTCTGGTTTGACCCACTGTATAACAGAGACTTTAGAATTTTACCCTGTCAGCCCTCCATCAAGCTCAATCATTTCTAGCTGTATCAAAGCAAACAGCAACTGGTCCAAGTCCCTGAGGTGACTTGGTGCAGATACGGTGTAATGTTATAAGTGCTCTAAATAATGCCAATAGATTGTTTATTCCCTTTGAAGTAATGCAGACAGATATTATGAAAAAATACCCAAAATATATACAAACTTCTTATGTCTAGAGAGTCTGTGTCTATAGGTAAAGTTCTTTTCCGTATAAAGCCTTCAAGGGTTCATCTTGCTTCTATATCTTCTTTTCTTGACTCATGTACCATCCTTGTCATATAAATACACCACACACGGACCTGTATGTAACTCTTTTACAAAAACGTACCAGGATATTTCTGTATAGGAAATCTTTTTAGACATTGTTTTCAACTGAAATGAAATCTCAGGGCTGTCCAGGTATGGATTGTAGAGAAATAAGATGGATTTTCATTATTCTTTTAATATTGAATCACTTATGTTCCAGTCAAATGGCTTTGTTTTTGTTGTGAAAGTTATGTTAGTCACTTAAAAAAAGTTGTTATTTTCCAAGGGATGAAGAAGGAGCTCAGTAACTTCAGTTCTTGGTAATGTATGCTATAAACCTTGTCTTTTTTTGGCTGTGCTATGTGATCACATCTGCAGTGAAAGCTTACAACTGGCCCGTAATAAGACAGTGCCAGAACTGCACCAAACTCTTTAAAGATGTTGTGTATTATGAACATAACACAAATAGCTTCATAGGGAAGAAACAATTTCTCATTGCCTGCTAATAAATTTGCATGAAGTTCTTTCAAAATAACTTTAATGGGAAGCAATCAGTTGGAAAGAGGATGCTGTAACAGGCACTACACCTAAAAAGACTGCCCGAGTTGGCTAACTGGCATTCTTTATTTGCTACGTGGATTGCCAGCACTGGAATAAAAATATACTCCTGCAAAAACTTTAGCTTGGTTATACTGTCCTCTTTCTTTATGCAATGCATGCAGTGTATACATCTTTATGCAATGTGACTCTGTAATAAAACTCCTGATTAATTTATTCTATGGCTATCTCATCTCCTGCATATTTATGGTATACTTCTACTGCTTAGGTCACTACCTGAATGGAGACCCAACGTAGATGAATTTCTCTTTCAAAATCATAAATCACCCGTAGTGAATAACACGCAGGTTTATTCCTAATTTAACAGAGAGACAAATAAGAATAGTTTAAGGTACTGGATATCTTCACAAAACTGAACTTGGGGATATGAATTGTAAGTAACTATTAACCATGAACATTTCTTTATATCCTTTTCATTATGTGCAAAACAGTGTTGGAGTGTTGTTCCACTTCGATACTTGCTTTCCACTTGGAAATTGGCTGATACTGAAGTTCTGAAATGCAATTCCTAAAAAATTGGAAAGGCAGAATCAGGTCTTAAAGAAGCTGTCTTAAATTTGCCCAAGTGCTAGTATCAGACTCTGTAAACTAAAGGTTTATTAAAAGGGTTAAAATTCTTGGACTCAGCAGTACTTGTCACAAACTACCTGGCCAAAGGTACTCAAGCAAAGGATTTTTGTTTCTCATCATAGTGGGTGGAAGTTCAAGGTTATATTTAAGTATTTTCAGAAAGTCTTGAACCTGACCTTCTTTGTCCTCAATAGCTTGTGGAAAAGAGGCATCAGTATTTCCCACATAGTGTAAATTATGGTTGCAGCAACCCTTGCTGTCCTTTCTACCCTCTGCATTTAATCTATCTTTTCTAAACAGACAGAGGGTTCTGTGATAAGCGGCGCAGAGTCTAGTTGGAGGCCGGTATCTAGTGGCGTGCCCCAAGGGTCAGTGCTTGGTCCAGTCTTGTTCAACATATTCATCAATGACCTGGAGGAGGGGACAGAGTGCACCCTCAGCAAATATGCTGATGATACTAAGCTGGGAGGAGAGGCTGTGCTGCCATTCAGCAAGACCTGGACAGGCTGGAGTGTTGGGCCAAGAGGAACCAAATGAAATTCAACCAGGGCAAGTGTACGGTCCTGCACCTCAGGAAGAACAGTCCCAGGCACCAGTACAGGTCAGGGGTTGGCCTGCTGGGAAGCAGCGCTGCAGAGAAGGACCTGGGAGTCCTGGTGGACAACAAGATCTCCATGAGCCAGCAATGTGCCCTCGTGGCCAAGAAGGCCAATGGTATCCTGGGGGGCATTAAGAAGAGCATGGCCAGCAGGTCGAGGGAGGTTCTCCTCCCCCTCTACTCTGCCCTGGTCAGGCCACATCAGGAGTTCTGTGTCCAGGTCTGGGCTCCCCAGTTCAAGGAAGACAGGGAACTACTGGAGAGAGTTCAGTGGAGGGCTACAAAGATGATTAAGGGACTTGAGCATCACTCGTATGAGGAAAGGGTGAGAGAGCTGGAGCTGTTTAGCCTGGAGAAGAGAAGACTGAGAGGGGATCTCATCAACTCTTATAAATATCTCAAGGGTGGATGTCAAGAGGATGGGGCCAGACTCTTTTCAGTGGTGCCCAGTGACAGGACAAGGGGCAACAGGCACAAACTGGAACACAGGAAGTTCCATCTCAATATGAGGAAAAACTTCTTCCCTCTGAGGGTGACTGAGCACTGGAACAGGCTGCCCAGAGAGGTTGTGGAGTCTCCTTCTCTGGAGAGATTCAAAACCTGCCTGGACCCAATCCTGTGCAACCTGCTCTGGGTGATCCTGCTTTAGCAGGGGGGTTGCACTAGATGATCTCCAGAGGTCCCTTCCAACCCCTACCAATCTGTGAATCTGTGAATCTTTCTGCAGTTCCATCTAACTTATTTTGCCTAATGGCTTTACATAAATCTAGTTTAAGGTGAACTAAAGCACTTAAGCAAAGTGCACATGATTCTCCAAAGGAGAGAATTCCACAAACTATTACACATGTCTACCTGAAAATAGCAGGTCCTTTAAGGGATATTTCTGTATTGGCATGGAAATGCTCTTGTATTTCAGTCTTTCCCCTGCAATTTTATGATTCTTTGATTCACTTGGATGTGAAATTGGTAAACCTGCTGCTCTGTTCTCCACCAGCTTTGACATGATTGACTTTGACTTAATATTCCCAGCTGAGGGTTGTTTTCTTCTGTTGACATAGTTCCCTTCCAAATGCTTGTCATTTTTCTTTTTCATTGTATCTTGATTTCTAAATTATTGTCCTTATGTTAACCCTAGGACATGCAGCTAACACTGAGAATGGGTATGTTTGCATTTGTAACTCCTTATGCTTTTTTACCCTCTTGTAAAAATCAAAAGAACATGCCCTTGATCATACAGGCAGATACGTTGCACAGGGAGCTGTGTCTCAGATAGTGCTGTGCTGATATTTTTGTATAAAACTTCAAAGCCTGAGATTAATCCTTTTGTTTAAAGGATATGGGGATCTTACAACTTTTTAAAGTAAACAAAATATTACTCTTAAAGACCATTGACAGATTTCCAATGACATTTCCTTAATGGTGGAATTTTTAAATAACCAACTTTTATTATATTTTTCCTCTTTTACTGTTTTATGTTTTGGTGTTGTAGTCCTTAATGCATCTCTCATCTTGCACACTTGGAGGAAGGGAGGAGTAGGCAGGCCTGAAACAGAAGCTGAGCTGTTTTATTTCAGATGTGTCCTTCCCCATCCCTTATGTTCTGGTTTCATTAAATGAAGCAATTTTTTCATTTTGCATGTAGGATAGTCATGGAAATCAAGCGCTTTGCCCAAGATTTCCTAGGTGCTCTGTGATAGCAATGAGTTGTGCCAGATCACTTGGCTCCTGGCCTAATCTTGGACTAATCACAACCATTCCTTCTAGCCTATGTCACTGCTAAGACTATTTTTTCTGTACAAGCATAATTGCTTTTCACCAAACAAACAAACAAAAATATTGTTGTAAAGAAATTGCATTTCACTACTTTCAGTAGTCTTGCTATCATATTAATAATTGTTCTCATTATTTTTCTTTCTAGAAAAATATTTGTAGAAATTTTAGGACCACTAAATAAGCTGGTCCTGTCCCTCTTTATTACTCTTCTTTTATTCTGTATTTTTTTATGGTTGCACAACATCGCATTCTTGGTTGGAGGGAAAAATCTGTTACTACATCTAAATCATCTTCACCCATGCTTCTAGCTTCCCTTTCAGAACTCTATTAATAATTTTTGTTTCCCTTATGCACTTTTTGCTTCCCATATGCACATTTTTGCCCGAAGCAAACTCTTCTTAGCGATTATTTTTGGTGTATGTCCAACATTACTGTAATCCAGTTACAGTTATTTGTGCTGGTAGAGTATCAGCTAAATCTATTTGCTCCATTTTGTCATGCCTATTTAATATTTTAAAAAGAAAATTAGTGAGATTTTTCCATAACAGTATCGGGTCAAACACAGTTCACACAGTGTACTGTGCAATATTCAGTTTTGCTTTGTGCACCGGTTATTATCAAATTAGGATGATAGTTGGGCATGTGGATCTGAGCCATGTGTTAATCCAAGCTCATCCAGGAGTGTGTGCCATCCTGTTTAATACAATGGTTCAATTACAGCTGATGAAATTGCATTATCTTTTGAATCCTTCTTACCGTGTTGTCTAGCAATTAGTTGCACATATACATCCCACAGTCAAGTGCTTTTGTCTCACATAGGAAGTGACAAACTTTTTTAAAAAAATGTGGACAGTTAAATAATTTATTAATAGGAATTTTTTTATTTACAGATTTTCTAAGTATGAAATAGCCTAGAAGAGTCAGGTAGGTTCAGAGCAAGTTCAGCGGCATCGAATTCTTTTGAAATAAAACTTTTTCCACATTCTGACAAGAGGCCATTTCAAATATAGTGCTTTAGCAGCGTATGAATAAATGTTACAGTCAAGAGGATGCCATTGCAGTTCTGCATTGTTCTGGTTGGGGTGCAGGGAGGTTGCTAAAAGGTCACCTCCTGCTTTAAAATGTAGGACCATGGCAGGTTGTGACAGATATCTTAGTGCTCTGGTACAGGTGGCTTTACCCAACATTATTAGTGCAGAGATGTGTCTGGTCACAGAATGTGTAGATGCTTTCCATTCCCCAACCATGTTGTAGCTGTTGCTTGCCCTGATTTTTTTTTTTTTTTTTGGTAATATCTTTTTTTGAGTAGCCTTTTTAAAATTTATATGTGAACTTTTTTTTGTCTTCTACTATTAGCCAGATTTCTCTAAATAGCATTGAAAGACATGATTAAACTTTCTTTCTTTTTTTTTTTTTTTTTTTTTTTTCTGACTAGTATATGAAAAAGCTGCAATAGCATCAAAATATTCTGGAATGAACTGGGTAGCTTGCTATGTGACAAAAAAAAGGATGCTCTTAAGCTGATGGACACTGCTAATATAGGTCTATGATGAAGAAATGAAATCTGAATTTGGCCCTGTTACTGTTTTCTCTTTAAATACATATATATATATATATATATATAAACCCATATAAATAAATATTTTATTACTTTATACATGATTTATAAGATCAATTAATGGTAATATATATATTTCTTACATAGAGGTAGTCCTGCTGGAAATGATACAGTAATGATTTGGATTATCTTCTGGCAGACAAGTTTTTAGGTGCTCAGGGTTGAGTTACCCTTGGGCACTAGCAGAGAGCAGCTTTCTGGGCAGCTCACACACCTCTACTTCTTACGCTTGAGTAAAACTGCAAAAACATTGATTCAGTCGTATGTATTTTTACATTTACTTTACATGTAGCAATGATTACCTTGGAGAGTCCCTTAGCTCAGTTTTTTAAGTTCTGGCTTCTGCATCTACCCTTGCAATTCAGAAGTGCGTTAGTATTTGTTTTTCAATCATGAAGTGACCTTAACTGTATACAAAGCTGTGAGAGCACTTGCCGTTGGGCCCTCGTTACGTGAGAGGACACAGCCAGGTGTATGATTTTGGCTTTTCAGCAAAGTTCTGAATAAACTTTGCATTATAACATGATTGTTGTACAGTTTGGAACAAGCACCTTGAAGGAAAATACAGTTAAAACTGGTGTTTCACATGCAACGATTTGAATTACTGTGTTGTCAAAACATTTTCTCCACTGTTAGAGCATTGCCATAATTTCTCATTAAGAATTTCTGCCAGGTTGTATCATTATGTATTTCAGCAGTGTCTAAGCTTTGAGGAATTTTAGGTTAGTAATTTAGGAGGAATTAAATAACTGAATCAAGTCTTATCGCACCAAAGCATTTGTAAAAATTCAGTTATCATCTCATTTGAAAGTATATTTTCAGATAGTCATAGTTGTCTCTTTGTCTTTGAAATCTCTAAATGTAAATTTGCTTTATTCTTTGGAATGGTAAAACTATGCATATCACTTATGAATCCTGTTTAATTTTTGTGTATTTAAACCCTAGCCGAACACCAATAGACATAAAAGGATTCTGTCACACAGTACTGTATTTGCTTTTAAAAAGCAATTGGTTATTTTCTATGGGTAAAAGTACCTTAGGCAGGCTTAGGGTAAAAGAAAGAGAAAAATCTCCAAAAAATGTAGATATATAGGAGGCCAAGATCCACTGAGTCTTAAGGGGCTAAAAACTTAGTCACCTGAGACTGGATTATATCCCTGAATCTCCTTAGATGCTGGAAAGGCTCAGCCCAGATTTCATACATTTTACACCCCTGTCACTTGTATGAGAAGAAGGAAAAGAAAATACTTGCAAATGAAGATTGTGGGAAAATTTAAGGAAAAGAGATTGTATTAGTAAGAAAAACCCAAGAGGGGATTTACAGAAAACTCTGTACAGAAGGTTATTGACAAGTACCAACGAATTTGCACAGGGAGAAAAAAGAGGAGAAAATGATATATCAATCATAATCTTGAAGACCTTCTGCACAAATAAATATATTCACATTTGTATATATAAGCTGCTGAAGATTTCTTAATTTGTTGCATAGATCTTTTCTAAGTGATTTTCTTTTTGAAATCAGCCTCTTGCTCTCTTCCCATTACGTTTATGTACATTAGTACACCCCAAAGTTTATGCTAGGATTTAGCATTTAGGGCAGATAACATTCTTCCTGCACTTGTCATTTGCATCTTCTGATGCAATTTTGTTGACAAGGTCTTTTCAGGCATGCAGGGTTAAAAAAACCCCCAACCACTCCTGCGTCTGTTTTGATCATTGGCAAAGGGGTATCTTTTTCAGTAGTTTGTCTAGATGCGATTTCCACAAGAAAGCACTTTGCCTGTAAAGCTCGGACGTATAAATCTGCTTCAGCAGGGTGCCTGCAAGTTGTGTCAGGGTCAGCTAGAAAAAAGACTAAATCTTCCTGAAAAGCGCAAGAGTGCGTTTTGGTTTCGTTTGGTTTGGTTTCTCCTGTGGTTTGTCATCCAGAAAGGGATGCAGGCGCGCGTCCCAGCCACGCAGAGCATTGATTGCTTCTGCCTGCAGCGGGGATGCTGTCAAGTCGCTGCGCGAGTGGAGTCCGGTATTGACACGGAGCTGCCGGCCAGCAGCTCGTGCTGCGCCTCGCTCCCGCCATGCCCTGCCGCTAGCTGCTGCCAAGGGGGCTGGAGAGGCCCCGGCGAAGGACCTCACGTCCGGGAGGAGAAGTGTTTTCGTGCAAACTGGCCAAAAGAAGCCGTGGGTGCGCCATGGACACACACCTTCCCAAGCAGCACAGCTGCGGCAGGGGGTCCGAGGGGTCGGACGCCGGCAGGAGCGTGCCTCCCGTAGCGAGGGATGCCCGCTGCGCCTGTCGTTGGCACCAGCATCCTCCGGGGCTCCACTATAGCTCTCAGGCGCTTCCCTCGTGGGGACCAGGGGGTGCCAGCCAGAGCAGGAGCAAGTTTGTCCCTCTGTGGGACACTGTGCGGAGGAGCCCCTATAAATCCCCAGCCAAGCCCCAGGGCAGCCCGGGGGAGTGGTGCTCAGAGTGCGCCTGTGCCCACGGCTGGTCCCCCCCGGTGCAGGTGAGCCAATTCTTCACTCTCCGAGCGACTTAGAGGATGCTCCAGGGAAAGAAAGTGAGGTTTGGTGGTGTCGGCAACTTTTCGTGCTGTGTCTTGATTTGTGTTTAGCGGTGCCTTCTGGAAAAATGATACGCAAGGGCGAGCTGTCGGTTGGTAATGTCTGTTGTTTGAATATTGATTCTCTGTGGCCTGTGGAAATCGTGGGGTCCTCTTGGAATGGTTTTCTTGTTAAAATGCTTTGGCTTCTACCTCCAGGTTCTACAGACTTTTTATTCCATTGTGTTGTGTAAAGAAATGATGTGTTTATCCCCCCCCCCCCGCCCCCCCGTGTAATGGATTTTGCCTGCTTCTGTAAACAGTGTGTTTTCTAATATTGCATGAAGTAAGTTAATAAGGATATTTTAAATAGAGAACATGAGGGGAGGGTGGTTTATGTTTCACATTTATTAATAAGAGAAAGTGTGACCTGTTTTTCCTCTTTTGAGCTTCAAATGTAATTGAAATCTTTAATAAATATGAAATAGCTCTTTAGCTTTCACAGATGTAGAGGTTTTTTATTCAATGGCAAGGCAGTGTATATTCAAATAGAAACCAGCCAGGGTCTAGGATGTGTACAGATACCTGTAAGCCATTAGACTGCAAATGATTGCACACCAGATAACCCAGCACTGGGAAACAGAAATCACAGTGACACTCACATGATGGTTAATATTAAAAAGCATTAACACTTCCTCCACGGATGTATGTTTTCATCTCTCCCTTAGAAAACTTTAAGCTCATTCAAAAGCTTTGTGTGATGTCAATATCAAATCCTTTTGTCCTAATTTCACCCTAAAAAAAGCAGAATTTAATGTTGAAATAGGTTTTTGAGATGTATGTTTACTTACTGAAATAGCATACACTGGAGTTTAACTAGCCTTAGCCCCCACTGAACATGTGCACCCTCTCTAGAGATTAAATCAATTCTTTGATGGAAATGGTTTTAATATATTTTCACTGAACAGAAATGCAATAAGGCAAAGGATTGTCAGACACTGTATATACTTTATCTTGTCCTGTGGTCTAAAAGTGATGCTCTGTTGAGTGAAAGTGATTGCTATATATAAAAAGCTTCATTTTTTGCCTCAAATTTATTATAAAGTGGAAAAACTAAGCTTTCTGATATATTTTGGAGTCACCAAAATGTTGCATGTGACTACAGTATATGTTTTACCTTTTCTGTCATATACAAAGCACATATGACTGTTTATGCCAGAATAAAGCCAACATTAAAATAATATATAAAACATAGAACTAGACTTTGTTCTAATTTTAATTATAAAAAACTTTAAAAAATTTTCTTAGGCTCTGAAGATTTTTGTTTTGGAAACAGCTTTGAAGGAAAAAAATTACTGTAAAGGAAAGAGTTTCTTGATTTTCCAATGTATAGAATTTATAAGGAGAAAATGAAGGAGTGATTTAAAAAGAAAATAAAATTAAAGGCCACTTCTAAGACTACTTCAGTATCTAAGTTACAGATGCATTGTAAAGTTACTTCAGTATTTTCAATGCCTTTGTAATCACATCCACTTGTGTTTAGAAAATGTGAAATTGTTCAGGTGTATGTACTTGCTTATATTTAATTTTGAACTCTGCACTGTAAACTTTCTTTACTGCACGTTTTTAATGCCAATGACCTTATTCTGTTTAGGAAAATCCCTTTGTTGGGTTCTGCCTATAATCAATCAGTCTACCGTCAATCAAACCGATGTTCTGTGCCTGGGGATGGATTGATGTACTTACTTTGGCAAATACTTGGTGGGTTTTATGTCATAGAGTTGTGAGTTAGTTTGTTTCAAATAATAATCTTTTTTTCTCTGGGCAAAGTTAGCATTGTGCAAGCTATGGGAAGGAAGGAAAGAGTGTGTGTATATCTATGTGTGTATGTATATTGTATGTACATACCCTTAGAAAATCATTTTATCAGATATATTGCATAGATGCAGTAGGGGAAAACATTATAGAGCTGCCCTTAATAAGAGCCCTTACTTTGGGGATACAAGTTGAAGCTAGTGATGATTTTTGAGGGCTATGTTGACTAGGAAAACTGTTGTCTTTCTTGCCAAAATAAGGAGCAGTAGAGAAACAGTTATATTTGCTGGCCTAAAATAAATAAATAAATAAACAAACAAATAAATAAATAAATTTGAAATTTCCATCTTATGTGTAAACGTGATAACAAATTAGCTAGTGACAGCTTCAAAGGTGGAGGGTGGTTTTCTGTAAAGTTCTGAGCAGATTTTTCTTCTGCTTGACATTTTTGGGAGAGATTACCTTCTTCAAGCATAGGAAATACATAACACTTTGGAAAAACTGGTTCTTGATTAGTACTATAATACCAAATTTAATGTCCAGGTCCTTAATTCCTAGAGTGTGTACTAGACAGCTGCTACTAATGTACACTTTGTCATCCTGATCCTGATAAAAAGTGT
The DNA here is from genome assembly GCF_011004875.1 of Balearica regulorum gibbericeps. Lineage (NCBI taxonomy): Eukaryota > Metazoa > Chordata > Aves > Gruiformes > Gruidae > Balearica > Balearica regulorum. The sequence goes on along the minus strand of NC_046184.1, from coordinate 211,361,885 downwards.
TGATTTTTATTGCTGAGGACATGGCTCCATTTTCTTTACCAGTTCTTTCTTCTTTAGTATGTCAGAGCAAGGAATGGCACTCTGGTATTATTAATATTTTAACTGTCTTAGAAATTCTGCTTTGCTAGCTTCATGTTTGTGTTTGCTTGTAGTTTCATGTTGAGTTGTGAGTAGAAAAATGCTCTCTATATATCCAAACAGAAATTCATTTGGAATTACAAAAAAAACCCTCTTAATTTTGAAAGTGAGTTGAAATCAAGTTTAGATGGAAATTTGATTCCAAAACCTAATTTTTTTTTTACTACCAGTCCTTTTTGATAAACTCATTTACACAACAAACTCATTTGACAAACTCATTTGACAAAATACATTTACGGTATTTAAAAGAAAGAAAAAATAGAAAAAAAAAATAGAGAAAATAGAAAGAAAAAATAGCAAGAAAAAAAAAGAAGAAGAAAAGTAAATCAATAGGCAAGTTTTATATGTCCCTGTTGCCTGGAAATATTTCTCACTTTTCTGCAGTGCACCGGCTATCTCTATCACTGTTAGTGTCATGGAGTCATATAATTTGTATGCTTCACTCAGTGATTTCTTATCTAAGGTTGGAGTTATACTGTAAGAGATCTGAGTGAAATTTTGGGGGGTGGGAGGGCGCAGAGGCAAGGAGGTGACCTGACATTTACCATGGGTCATTCTAAGATTGGATGTAGTTTGCAACATTGAATGTACTTTCCCTGTTGGCACATATAGACTCCTGACACGTATAATCTACCGATTAAATCAGATTAGAAATGTATGATAACAGGCGTAGCTGAAGGTGTGCAATGAACAGCTATTCTTTGTGCGGAAGGGCCGGAGGGGTGGGAGTCTCTGTTACCCTGATTATAGGTTGAAGAGGAAATTGCAGAGATTGAGCCGCTGCGCTTGTTGTAATGTATAAATTTTAGTTCGTGCAGTCTATATGAAAGAGTGCCTCCTCTAAACACCTTTCCAGTATGCGTGCAACCGCACGTTTTCAGATTCCTAGAGCTCAGTATTGGCCTGGTAGTGTGAAAGGAAAAGGTAAAAGTTGATTCCCATCTTTGGTTGTTTCCCACTTGCACTCCACTTTAATTCAACTAACTCTATCTGCTATTAAATTTTTGGCCATTCTATTTTGAAATATTCTCAAGGAAAAACAGCTCATATCAGATAATATCCTGGATGTGTCACCTGCAAAAATGCATACATGTGTTTTTTGAAAACCTACATAGAAGTGTAAATTTTCACATATTTTTAAATAGTTTACTGTCAGTGTCAGTGCTGATGACATTTTTGGTTGTGGGGGGTTTTGTTTTTTTTTCTTTTTTCCTAGCAATATCAGAAAAAAGTGGGTCTTTTTGTAATCAGTGCCTTTTAAAAGAATTAGCATCACTGAACTGTTTTCTTCCCTGGTAGAGAGGCTTGTGAGTTAAACCCTAGTTTATAGATGTGGAATGACTTAAAAAAGGCAGTCAGTAGCCAAATTCTAAAGTATCAGTTGAGACTGGTCTTATGTCTTTGAAGGCCTTTGGCACTAGTGCTGAAATTTCAGTATATCATTGCATGGTGAGATGAGGTGAGAGCTAGCTTCAAGGCAATCTTCTACAGTACTAAAGCAGAAGGTCTATTCCAAGAGATACTGGCTCTCCCAACAGTGTAAAGAAATGATTTATGATCGTTAGTGTTTTTGAAAGCTTGGATTACTTCTTTCAGGTTCACAGATTCCCACATGCAACTGGCCATTCTTAGAATCATAGAATCTTAAGGTTGGAAAAGATCTCTAAGGTCATCAAGTCCAACCGTCAACCCAACACCACCATGTCTACTAAACCATGTCCCAAGTGCCACATCTACATGTTTTTTGAACACCTCCAGGGATGGTGACTCCATCACCTCTCTGGGCAGCCAGTTCCAATGTCTGACCACTCTTTCAGTGAAGAAATTTTTCCTAATATCTAATCTAAACCTCCCCTGATGCAACTTGAGACCATTTCCTCTTGTCCTTCTTCTGTCAAGTCATTTCTGGCAATGGAGGTATACTGAGCTACTTTAGTTAGCTAAGGGAGATCTTTTTACTCTAATTTAGCATGTTCAAGTGCCAGTAAAATAGCAGTTAATGGGGAGTCAAATAATGCTTTTATTGGGCTTTTAAACTTTTTTCCTAAACTTCAAGGTTATTGAGAGCTAGATGTCATAAAGTCAAGAGTTAAAGATTTGATGTAACTCTGACACTGTTAAGAAGAATTAACCAGAGAGGAGTAGCTGGGCAGTTTTTAATGGAGAAGTTCATATCCCATTCTCAAGCTGGTGTGCTCTTATCAGTGGATTTAGGTGACAGCTCCTAAGTTTTAGGAAGATGTGCCTTAATTCAGCATCTTTCCTTGGACGGATCATTGTGCTGCATTTACAGAAGTAACCTCACCTGTACATCTTTAAGTGACAGCTGCACAGATCGCTGACAGTTTCAAAGCAGAAATACAAAGCTGCTAGCGTGTTCTTTTGCAAGATGAGTAATATTGTTCTAACGATTCCTGTATCCAGTCCCACTGACTCACAGAGGACAGAGAAGTCCTCTGGGCAACCTGGTCTAGTGGAGGGTGTCCCTGCCCATGGCAGGGGGGTTGGAACTAGATGATCTTTGAGGTCCCTTCCAACCCAAACCATTCTATGATTCCATGATTCTATGAAGTCTACAGCAGTCTGGGTGATATTCATATCTGACACTCTCACAGGACAGCTGCTTTAGAAAACATTATGCTTTTACATTCATCTTTAACCTATTTCTTCTACCAAAACCAGGAAAGAATTGTTAATACTGAATTCATAGCATTTGGGTTATGTTTGGCATAAAATGGACATCAAAGATTAGCCTTTGAGTCCCCTGCGCTGAGGTCAGCAATCCCATTAGTGATGTAGGGAACGTTCCTGGTCAGAAGTTATATGAAATGTTGCGTAATATTTTTTTTGAAATACGGTTTCCTTAGCGTAGTGGCTGTTCATGTGATTCTGATTTGAAGGATACGGTATGTCATGAAAAGACAAGAAACTAAACATGTTGAGACATATTTGGACTTTCTCTATAACATACAAGGGGTTTTTTAAAATAAAAATAAAAGGGAAGGAAACCCCAAACAAACCAGCACTAGTCACGAGACTTTGTGCTCTGCAGACTCAGGAGCCTGAGGATGTGTTGCTCACTCCAGATTTTGCACCGTGTCTCAAGGGGTCATTCAGCCACCTCTGTCTGGATTGATAATGTAGCGTTGCTTTGCAAAGGCCATTGGGAGCAAAAGAAAAGCGGGTATTCTTTTTTTTTGTTGTGTAATATTCTGTCTCTTTCTATTAGTGTGTCAGGTCTTTTATCAGTGTTAGTATTTTTGATAATACATAATTTTAAGTGGCAGCATGCTTAAGAAATAGGCACGGTTACACAGATCATGAAAGTATTCATGTGCAAGACGTTCTATATTTTCACTTAAATATTGAAAAGGATAAATATATGCTATGTACTGTGCTAACCAATGACTGAAATAATTTATAGTTTATCTACACACATTTTGGCTCCTGCTGATTGTTCAGTCATAAATATGTTAATGCTTAATTTGCATGATTTGTTGCACCATATTTAGATTTGCATTTAATTAATCCCATGTTTCAAAGTTTCTGCTCTTAGATGCCTCAAGAAGCCAAGAACATTTTCTCCCTTTGACATATAATTTGGCTTCTGGGATTTTCAGGGGGGATGAAAGGAAAGGGGGCACGGGAAGGGAATTGTAGAATTTGGAAAGGGATTTTTTGCAGCATTGGTAATTGGCCAAAACTGCACAAGTGCTCTGATAGTTCTCCTGCTATTGATAAGTTTAATACTTGCCATGTGTATTCACCCATGGATAAACTGTTCATCATATTTGAGAATGAAAGGGCGATTCCCTAGGACCAGACTGGCAGACCCCAAAGAGATTCAAAACTTTTTCTTTTTTTTTTTTTTTTTTTTGGGGGGTGTGTGTGTGTTTTTTGGTTTTGGTTTTGTTTTTGTTTTTTTTGTTTTCCCCATTTTTTCTATAATCTGCCATGTGATCCACTCCTAGGAATACCCAGGCATGTTCACCTAAGAAGCTCCTTACCATCGCATGAACCTACAACACAGGAAAGTCTTTGATCTGCCCTGTATTACTCTGACGGCACACGACACACAATAGGATTTCCATCTTTCTGTCTCTTACACTGACTCGTGAGGTTATAGGTTGCTGGAACTGTTTTGTGGCATGTCAACAGGACTGATAGACTGGATGCTCTCTGGGCTAAAGGCGGGGGGGAAAGTTACCTTATTGCTTTCTTAGGGTGGTAGGAGTAAGACTTGATAACCTGGGTTGTGCTTTCCATCTAATGTTCCACTGCATTTAAATTAGGCTTTCAAAGATGCAAAACCTTCACAGCAACTCAACAAGATGGTCTTGGTGTGATCAAAAACAAAGTGAAGGATGACGCATGACGGTTTATAGCTGGATGCTGAACAATGGCTAAGATTGAGATAGAATTTGGCTCAGCTATTTTGTCATAACTTGAAGCCACAACCTGAAAATTGATTTCTGTTTTGGAAATGGCTGTCTCGACTGTTGTGGGATATTTGAATCCACTCTGAAAATGTCAGAGTTCCCTACAAAAAAACCTAAAGGGAGTTTCTGGTTGTAGTAATGACAGGATTTACAGAGTTTGCCAATTTAGCTCGCTGTTTCCTCATGTCTGCATGTGGCTTTTGGATGAAGGATAATAAAAATAAAGCCAAAAAAGTTGAAAAAGCATGACAGATTAAATTACTTTGCTTTTAAGAATTATGTTTGCATTGAAATGAGCCATAGACTGTTACAATAGAGTTTATAAATTAAATAACATATTCATTTATCTTTTTTTGTCTAAGTATTTTTTATAAATTGTTGCAGTTAATCAGATGAATCAGCTCAATGGCCACCTAATTTCAAAAACTCTCATTGTTTTCAGAATTAGAATTACATGGATCAAAAAGGATTTCTTTATGTATTCAAAATACAAGTTCTGTAATATCTAAAATGAACATCAGAAAAACAAACAAAATAATCCTTTTTGTAAATTCCAATTCTGGTATAAGCTTTCTTTTAAGTCACAGGAGCCAGCTATGAATGCAGTACAAAATCCAATTTAGCAAAATAACATCTGGTTTTGTTTCAGATATATTGTATTTTTAATATGGAGTTTTACCTTTCTGATTAAGTATTTGTACAAGGAGAAGCAGGTTACTTCAGCAGCTGAAATTGCTCATATAATTGGTCAAACAGAACATCAGACAAATGATTTTCATTATGCATTTCAAATGAGCGCAGGACGGAGTAGTGCCATAGGCTTCCAGTTACTGACATGGTAAAGCTGCTAAGCCGCACTCAGATATGGAAACGGCTAAGCAGAGGCTGTCAAGGCTCCTTGGTTACATTTGTTTTTCTTTTAAATTCTGATAAACACTTCCTCCATACTGAACTGGTATTTCTTGCATTCCCGATCACAGAAACTTTTCGCTATTTATCCGTGTGCTGGTCTGTCCAAGTTTTTACGTTGCAGTCATCACTCACCTGATAGCTGAGTACATTAAATATTTATTGAAAATGTGAGTAACGTCTAAGCTCTGTTTTTACTTTTCTTCATTCTGTAGGGTCTATTTTGTAAAATAAGTGATTTTGACAGCTTTGTGGTGGAGAAATGCAGCTGTGTTCCACTGAAGAGTGGATGCCAGAGGAGTGGGGTCCTGGCCCTACGCTTTGCTTCCTTCGTTGTGCTGCTCTGTATGATTGTGTACTGAGCTCAGAGAACTCATATGCCAGAAAGTTAAACCACACAAAAAAAAATTTTAAAAATAAGGTGTTTGAGAGACCTGTTTCATGGCACAGCTTGATGTTGACTAGCACAGCTTCCAGTGCCAGCACAAGGCTGAGAGCAGAAGCATGTGACAAGGGACAGGAGACAAGTTGTCCCAGAAGGTAGTGCCCAGCTGCCTCTTTGAAGGGTAGTCACACTTATCGTGCAGTCTGATGCGTGCGTTTTGGTTTTGACAACACAATAGCGCTTGGGGCCTCCCTGGGCTAAGCGCAGAAACTTGTATCAAGCTCTTTGCTACCTCCAAGAACTCAGAAAAAATAATGTTTCACTTAGGAAATGGAGAGTTTTGGGGACACCTTGTTCCCTTTCCCTTTTATTGTCCCTTTCTGTTCAGCAGAAGTATCTGGGTTCTCTCGAAATCTGTCCATCTTGCAGTCATGAGTGTAGTAGTCACTTGTCACAGGTCAGTTGGTGCAACCAAATTTAGCTCTGGGAGGCAGCAGTCAGGCCGCCAGGCTCGAACAGGCAAGTGACGTTTTGCAAGAAGAACCAAAAATTCTTATCTAGGTCTTCAACAAGACGACAGTAAAAAAGTCAGAGCCCTGGTCTCACATTCTGTCTGGGGCTGATGCTGACATATTTGCTACTCTGTTCTGAACGGTCTTTGTACACCAACAGCTTGCTCAAGCATATAGATATAGAGGCAAGTGCCTTAAGCCTATAGAAAAGACACACCTCTATTCTTTCATTTTCCAACAGTTTACTTCTCAAACACAACTTTTTTATGCAATGTTACTACGACATAGTTTAAAAAAACAAACGCCCCCCCAAACCCCCCTAAAACAACCACAGTTATTAAAACTTACACTATGTAGTACTGAAATATACATCTTCCATGAATACAGCTGTGTCTCTGTACAGCAGTTTTCTTAGCTAGCTGGTATTTCTTCTCTATCAGTAAAATACTTCACTCCTATGACATGAGTTCTTTTCCATTTTCAATTGTGTGTATAAAAATGGCAAAACAGTAACATTGAGTATGCACATTTATAGTTTACAAGAGCTTTATGCATTAATTTTTAAATACATGTAATGTTTTAATACATTTATAGGTAAACGGTAATGTTTTGTGCAGCTATGCACAAATCAAAGCAGGACAGATATTCAGGTCACATCTAATGATGGGTGAAGCAAGGATCTTTTTTTAAAATTGATAGGATATGGAGTTATTTAAAAATAAAAGTTCTAAACAGTTCGATCATCACCAGTTTTCTTCATTAGACATCTATATGTCTGACTGGTTTCAGACTTGGAGAGATTATAGTACGTTATTCTGCACTTCATAAAACACAGGGGAAAAAAGCATATGTGGAAGTAAAACCAAACTGTTTAACCTGAGAATCCTTAAAACATGCAAATGAAATCCAGGTTCCACTGCAGCTTATTAATATTTTTCTGGATATTCATCCTGCTAATGTGTATGTATTTGTATATGAAATACATGAAAACTTTTGCAGTAATGATATTCATCCAGTTAGTTACTGAGAACTTTATATTCTCAGTGTCCATTGATTTGATTTTTCAGGAACTGCTCTTTAGCTTTGCATATTCGGAGCAGAATAACAGTATCAGGGGATTGATTATGGGTAGAACTTGTCTGCAGGTGAATAACCAGTAACAACTGGCTAGAGATGTAGTCATGCAAAATTCGGAGAGGAGGTTAGAAGGTGATAGGGGAAGAGGGTACATCTTCATACTTTCAAGGAGTCTAATTTTTGGAAACACTCACTTAGCTAGGCATCCACGGAACACATTAATCATCGGGCATTTCTGAAAATGCTGGCCTGTAGGATTCTCAACAATTCTAAAACCACTTAGAGGTTACTATTATTATTATTATTATTATTTTAATCAATATTATTAAAATCTTTAATTATTTTAAAGAAGTGAAACCCTATGAAAATATGAGGAGAGGTAATACCAGTTTGTTGCAATTAAATTTGACTATAACATACTTTTTTATGCAATATACCACATGCAGGTGTACTATACGTAAGAAGCAGAGTCATGATATGCTGCAGTTGCCTCTGGGGCAGTTATTAACTTGCTCAGCCATTGCACGTATAAAAGTGGTGACAATCTGATCACTTTTGCGGGCATAAATCTGCAAAAATACTGCCTTTTGTGGTTCTTTGTTTTCTCTTTGAGTTGTCATGGCAGTATTCTCAGTGGACATTCTGTTTTTACTGAGATGAATTTAAGTCTATGTAGTCAGCACAAACTTGGAACTGATACATTATTCTTTAAATAATTTGTGCTGAAAATTGAGGTTATCACTCCTAGTTGCATCGGTTGCTGTCTATTCGCTAAACTAGTCCATGTAACAAGAAATAAAACATTACATTAATCATACGGAAAATTCAGAAAGAAGTGAATCAGCTCTTTGTAGCGGATGAAAATGCAGAATTGCGGAAATATTTTGCTGAATGGCCAAAAACTAAAAAGCTCTTCAGATTCATAATTCTTGGATCCTTGTATCTTCTGACGGTAGCCCACGTCACATCTAGCCAAAAGGTTGCCTTTTGTTCATTTTATGTAATGCCCTTTCAAAATACGTTTTGGGGAAATTTAGTAGCTGTTTTCTTTCTCACCTTTGCCCCTTTCTGTCTTCTTTTTGAAAAGCCCCATTACTTTTACATAACTTTTTTCATACCTCATCTGTATGTTCACATTTTTGAATGGCTGCCAAAACAGTAGTAGAATTGCTGGGTTTACCTGTATGCTCTTCAATCTTATTTCCAGATGGAAGTCTCTTTTCTTGTGGTTCACTTGCCAGGATTTGTCCTCCGGTGATAATAACTTTAATGTACTTTCTGCCAGTTTCTATTTCATCATGTTACCTCTTGCACTTGAGGGTTCAGCAAATCTGACAAAACAGAAAAATGCAAAAGGGAACAGAATTGCCACATCAGAAAGATTTGGTGGCAGGAGGGTGAGGGGTAAAGGAGCTTGGTTTTGGTTTTATTAATAATAATAGTAATAACAAGACTGCAAAGACAAAGGAAATTCTTTTTGCAATCTGAACTACGTCGGTGTTCAACAAATAACCTGGGGCAGGAAAGGTGATCAAAGCAAAATTGATCCTGTTTGTGTTTTCTCCAGATGTCATTACTGCCTGATGTCTTGACATTTCTTAAAGCACCTTAGAAGCAACAGCGATATGATTCCTGTGTTCTCTTGATACATTTGTGAGTTAGGTCAATGTTCTTTTGATTTCAGACTGGGAAGGCTGAGGCAGGGAGGTTAACAAACATTTTGTGGATTGCACATAGAACAGAGAGGGAGCTTTGCATTTTGAACTCCTTTATTATAGTTTAGTCCTGTAGGCAACAGCTAAACTGGACCATCCTGCACTATTTCTTGAAACACTCTGCTATTTAGCTGTTTTATGCTGCGTTTTGGCTAACCCATCTGTGTGGAAGGGTATCTGGAATCTGTTCTCCATTGGACCTCCAAGGGCCTCTGCTGCTTGTGGCCACCATGGAAGTGTGACATAAAACCCAGTCCACTCACTGGGAATCTCATTGACTTCCTGGATCCATGAGCCTGTGTATGTTGATAGGATTTCCATCTTTTTGAGGTTAATGGTTCTTCATGTTACTGAAGAAAGCTTTGCAGTGGCTAATGAAGCCTTTGCTGAAGTGGGTCAGTTTGCATCAGTTCATTCAGAGAATCACAGAATCATAGAAAGGGTTGGTTTGGAAGGCACCTTCAAGATCATCTAGTCCCAACCCCCCTGCCGTGGTCAGGGACACCCTCCACTAGACCACGTTGCCCAAAGCCTCATCCAACCTGGTCTTAAACACTTCCAGGGATCCAGGGACATCCACAACCTCTCTGGGCAACCTGTTCCAGTGCCTCACCACCCTCACAGGGAAGAATTTCTTTCTAACATCTGATCTAAATAGACCCTCCTTCAGCTTAAAGCCATTACCCCTTGTCCTGTCACTCCATGCCCTTATTAACAGTCCCTCTCCAGCTTTCCTGTAGGCCCCTTCAGGTACTGGAAGGCTGCCGTAAGGTCTCCCTGGAGCCTTCTCTTCTCCAGGCTGAACAACCCCAGCGCTCTCAGCCTGTTTTGATAGGAGAGGTGCTCCAGCCCTCTGATCATCTTTGTGGCCTCCTCTGGACTCACTCCAACAGCTCCAGGTCCTTCTTGTGCTGGGGCCCCCAGAGCTGGACGCAGTAGTCCAGGTGGGGTCTCATGAGAGCAGAGGGGCAGAATCCCCTCCCTCGACCTGCTGGTCATGCTTCTTTTGATGCAGCCCAGGACATGGTTGGTTTTCTGGGCTGCAAGCGCACACTGCTGGCTCATGTTGAGCTTTTCATCAATCAATACCCCCAAGTCCTTCTCCTCAGGGCTGCTCTCAATCCATTCTCTGCCCAGCCTGTAGTTGTGCTTGGGATTGCCCCAACCCATGTGCTGGACCTTGCACTTGGCCTTGTTGAACTTCATGCGGTTTGCATGGCCCACCTCTCCAGCCTGTCAAGGTCCCTCTGGATGGCATCCCTTCCCTCCAGCGTGTCGACCACACCACACAGCTTGGTGTCATCAGCAAACTTGCTGAGGGTGCACTCGATCCAATCTATGAGAAACTTCAGCTAAAGAGGGGCTGTACTCTTGGGGTGATGGACACATTTGCTTGGAGGTACAAAGCAATTACTCAACGAGCACTACTTCCTCAAGCCTTTTCACCAATATAGGGTGGTCGTTTCAACAGTTTGAGCTGACCTCATTGCTGGGATGTTGTGCAGAGCTGGACAACACCATTTAATCAGTTCACGTACAACTAAATCAGTAAAGTTGGAATAAGAGGAGAAAATACTTAACATGTAAGAACAAAACAATGACAATTCAATAAGAAGTTCAATAAGAAGCTATGCCAGCAGAGAGGAAAGTGAAAAATTTGTGGAGAACAGTTCAGCACAATGCTTAACGCTGTTCCCTAAGCGCACTGAAACAGTCTGTCTTAGGGGGACTTGGCATTACTGGCAATACTTTGAATGCTGAAGTCAACCCAAAAGTTGAGTACACTGTTGAACTGGGACTAAAGTATTAGTCTAACCTGCAATTAGGTTGGCTGACTAGTTTTTTTTTTTTTTTAGTTCATGCTATTTTCTTTTCCATTTCTATGTAAAAGTAAAGAAAAAGAAGAAAAATCCCTAAAAAAATCCATCTGATATGTAAATTGCCAGAATTAAAAAAAAAAAAAAGTTTTCAAAGTTGAATATATCAAACGCACAGAAAATGCTATTCCTATATTTATTTATAATTTTTAATTTATCTTGAAACTACAGTAACAAAATTAGCAGATGAGAAGAGGAAAGGAAATTATATTTTTGTAGACATCTTGCACTCGGATTCAATCCACCAAAGGAGTTTGAAGACCACAGAAGTCAATTTTAATTGCTGCAATGACTAGTGGCAACACTACTTGGAAAAGTTAGTAAAGTAGGATTTCAGTTGATTCGAAAGTATTATAAAGCAATATTACTGCCTCTGATTATTGGATGCAAAAGTTCAGCCATCCTGAGGTACGCGTTTTGGGCCAGAACTCAGCAATCACTATACTAGTCTTACTTCTCTTTGACTGAAAATTCACTGAGAACAATCAACAAAGCCCTTCAGACTTAGACAGCACACGCATTTCTACCACCATAAATAAATACACCTGTATGTAAAATTGCATGGCTACATCGTTCTTATTCTTCTAATGTAAAATCCTTACAAAATGAACCATTCAGTTCTCTCAGTCGTTTGTTCTTAATGTATTAGAGGTTTGTAAACAGCCCATTGCCAAAACTCCGATGAAGCTTTATAGAAGTTATTCTCTACTAAAATTTATTTTAGAAATTAAACATTTTAATGTTTCATAGGAAGGCAGTAATCTAGTTGGAGAGATGTAAAAGGATGAGGTACAGATAAGTAATTTCTAAAATTCTCTGCTGGAGACAAAAAGTGGGGTATTCCTAGTTGATCTGTTATATCAAATTATAAAAAAATCTTACTGGTTTAATTATTTAATATTTGCTTGATTGATAGCAGCACTTGTTTTCATAGAAATAGGTATGCTTTATAAACGCCATTACACATATAAGGCATACAGGAACCTGGAATGATATTTTTCCTATAAAACACAAGGGGTTACCTGCGACAGTTATGCCTTGATGTACAGGCTGTATGAGCTTTTATTTGATGTAGTTGCATCAGCTTTGTTATTTATGAGTTCTTTATTCATGTTTTGTCATCACTGTCTTGACCTGAGGTATTACATGTCTGTAGTGGTTTTTCAGAGATACTGGGAAAGCTTATCTTTTAGGTATTCTATAAGATCACTTTTGTAAATATGATGGAAAGTCTCCTGAAATGTGCTTTAATTGGAGGTATGGTAGATCAAGTTGTGAGTTGGCCCCAGCTGGCAGCCAAGCACCCACACAACCGCTCACTCAACCGCTCAGTCACTGCTCCTGCAGCAGGACAGAGGAGAAAATAGGAAGAACAGGAGTGAGAAAGCTCATGAACCGAAATAAAAATAGGAAAGTGGCTCACCAATTACTGTCACAGGCAAAACAGACTCAACTTGGGGAATTTAACTTAATTTATTGCCAGTTAACGTAAACATTTAATTACTGAGTTGGATAAAACTGAGTTAGGGAAAAAACTTCTCCTCCCACTTTCCCAGGCTCAGCTTCACTCCAGACATCTCTCTCCCCTCCTCATTATCGCTGCAGGTCACACTCAGTCTGTTTGGTGAGGTGACAGGTGGCAGAGGAGGTTGGGGTCAGGACATTGCAGTTTCTCTCTGCCGCTCCTTCCTTCTCATGCTTTTGTTCCACTGCTCCTTCCTTCTTACTCATTTCCCCCTCACCAGTGTAGGTCCTCCATGGCTGCAGTCCCTCTGAGGGAGCACCTGCTTCAGCATGGGCTTCTCCACCGACTATCATCTCTCTGGGGATGTGCCTTCTCTGCCATGCAGTACCTCCAGCTGCTCTGGTCCTGTTCTTCCCATGTTCTCTCCTTCTCAGAAGTTTCTCTCCTTTATTAAATGTTTTCACAGAGGTGTCACCATCATGGCTGATGGGCTCAGCTGTCTGTCATGGTCTGTTTGGATCTCTCAAATTTACAGGACAAGGTACTCTGTCAATTAAACTTTATTTTGTAAGCTCTTTAAGAAATATAACAAACTAGCTGTAACCATTTTCACAATGAGAGATCCATTTTATGTCCTAAAAGATAATCGTTTAATCATTAGCTATTTGAACTGATGAAGAATTGGCTAATTATTTATGCTCCCACTTTTAAATCTTCCACTTTCTGAGAAGCAAATGGTACTGTAAGGGATATTGCATTTTAGCTACTATTGAAGCATTTTTGCAACATTTTGCAGTGTAGAATGTTCTCATTAATCAAAGCAATAGTAGGTGCAGGGGTGGAGAGGAGAAGCAGCTCTCACTCTCCCTTTCCTCATCATAACCCCCATTTTTAAGAAGGGAAAAAAGGAAGACTCAGGGAACTACAGGCTGGTCAGTCTCACCTCTATGCCTGGCAAGATCATGGAGCAGATCCTCCTGGAAACTACGCTCAGGCACATGGAAAGTAAGGAGGTGATTGGTGACAGCCAACACGGCTTCACTAAGGGCAAATCATGCCTAAGAAATTTGGTGGCTTACAGTATTGGTGGATAGGGGAAGAGCATCTACCTCGACTTGTGCAAAGCATTTGACACTGTCCCACAGGACATCCTTGTCTCTAAATCGGCCCAACGATCCCAAGCTGTGTGGTCTGGTCAACATGCTGGAGGGAAGGGATCTGTCCAGAGGGACCTTGACAGGCTGGAGAGGTGGGCTCGTGCAAACCACATGAAGTTCAACAAGGCCAAGTGCAAGGTCCTGCACATGGGTTGGGGCAATCCCAAGCACAACTACAGGCTGGGCAGAGAATGGATTGAGAGCAGCCCTGAGGAGAAGGACTTGGGGGTATTGATTGATGAAAAGCTCAACATGAGCCAGCAGTGTGCGCTTGCAGCCCAGAAAACCAACCATGTCCTGGGCTGCATCAAAAGAAGCATGACCAGCAGGTCGAGGGAGGGGATTCTGCCCCTCTGCTCTCATGAGACCCCACCTGGACTACTGCGTCCAGCTCTGGGGGCCCCAGCACAAGAAGGACCTGGAGCTGTTGGAGTGAGTCCAGAGGAGGCCACGAAGCTGATCGGAGGGATGGAGCACCTCTGCTATGAAGACAGGCTGAGAGAGTTGGGGTTGTTCAGCCTGGAGAAAAGAAGGCTCCAAGGAGACCTTACAGCAGCCTTCCAGTACCTGAAGGGGCCTACAGGAAAGCTGGAGAGGGACTGTTAATAAGGGCATGGAGTGACAGGACAAGGGGTAATGGCTTTAAGCTGAAGGAGGGTCTATTTAGATCAGATGTTAGAAAGAAATTCTTCCCTGTGAGGGTGGTGAGGCACTGGAACAGGTTGCCCAGAGAGGTTGTGGATGTCCCTGGATCCCTGGAAGTGTTGAAGGCCAGGTTGGATGGGGCCTTGGGCAACATGGTCTAGTGGAGGGTGTCCCTGACCACGGCAGGGGGGTTGGAACTAGGCGATCTTTGAGGTCTCTTCCAACCCAAACCGTTCTATGATTCTATGATCTTCACTCTGCAAAACTACATGGATTTTCTTGCAGTCTTCTCTGAGTCTTCAGAAATTTATTGGAATTGGAAAAAAAAAAGAAAAATACAATTTTTATCTTATGCTGTTTACCTGTTTTGTCTTTGAAAAATTTTATATTATTTTTTTTAAAGAAACTGCTCATCAAAAATGTACTTATGCTACGTTGTGAAAGACTTTCATGGATTTTTTGAAATAAAATATTTTGTTCTAAACCAGGCAAAGCTTTAGAATTTTTTCATGTTTCTTCTCTATTTTCTTTTTTTAAATCAGTATTTGTTGCTAAACTGTACTTGATTTTTCAAATATTTTTGGTCCTTCTGACATCGTTTTTCAGTTAACTTTGACCATGAGTATTTGGAGTCCTAAAATGAATTGTTACTAGCAGACAAAAAGAAAAAGTTTAATACACAGGGAAGGACATACTGTTTAAGGCCACTTGTTTCCTACCCTTGTCCCTAATATTACATAGTTTTCAATTTCTCTTATCTCACCCCTTCTCCCTCTCCACAAATAAGTTCTTCTTACTTCCTTTTGGAAAACTGTTTTTTATGAGAAAGTGAGGAATTGGGGAATATAAAAGTTGTTATTTCCGGTATTTTATCCTTCCTATCTGATATTTCCATTTCATCTTGAGTGCCTAGAAACTCTGACATTTCGATTTGTTTTAGAGCTTCATCAAAGGGTGACATCTAGTTCCAGAAAATGTGTGTAATGTCAGTCTTTGTGTGAATTGTCTGAGCAGACAGCCTGCGCGTACGCTGTACTCTCCTCTCAAAAAGTGACTCTCCTCTCATCACTAAAATCCTGACCTTATTGAAATCTTCAAGATTTCTGTGGGCTCTGGATTTTACCATGGGTAAAACAAACACGTCTGTCCACCGATGGATGGAAGTCCTGTCAGTTCTGCAGTATGATAATGCCACCCATAAGTGCAGGGAAAATAAACCTGAACAGGTAAAGAGAGATCTCCATTGTACAACATCCCTTTGGCAATGGAGGCTGGAATGGCATCCTTTGGGAGAGATAAGAAATCATCCATCACTGTCATGTGGTTGTTAGGGTACTTTGCTTGGATTTAGTCACATTAAACAAATCTTTGTTGGTTGATTCTTATGGTTTGTCACCAAAAGTCCTTGCAACATTTTTTCTTGTGCCAATTCTGTATTCAGTACCTTTCAAATTTTCCCTCTTTTGATGAACGTATTTTGGCTGTGATTTTAAGGGGGTCTGAGAGTTAGGTGCTTGCTGCATTGGAATATAAATATAGGAGATCTCCTGAGTTCCACTGAGGAAAAACAGCGGCGAACAATGCAGTCCCAAGTAACACAGAGGGAACATTTTAACTTTCACACATGTATTTTCACTTCTGAATACTGGAACACCATCTAGTTAGGCAGTTACACGATTATCCCAAAGTGAAACAGCTGTCTCGGCTCTAATCTTGCCCTCCTAGCCTTCCAATGAGGCTTTTTGATTAACTTTTTATTCTTAGGATAGCAATTTGTACCAAGGATCTAATTAAGAACTTTATGTAACACAGCCAAAGTCCTCCTTTTGCAAGTCTGTCTCACCTCAGTCCTACTAATGTTGCAGCTTTCGGTATGAAGCATTCTGAAATGTCTGATATTTCAAGCTATCTCTTCTGGTTGAAAACAATTTCAGCTATTGAGAATCAGGAACAAGACTCATTCGATTCTTTTGTTCTGGTAAGGAAAACTGTAACATACCTCTAAAATAAGGCATATTTTTAAAATTTAAATTCTGAGGGTTAGGCTTCTTTTTGGGGGGGAAATGGCTTAAAGTGAATTTCTCTGTTGAGCTGAATGAACTCAAACCTCTCATCTAGGTCTTCTGTGTTTCTTACTGATGAACGGGTGAGTGGGAAAGAATAGCCTTTAATAAAAGCAGGTGATTTCTGGGGAGAAAATGCAAAGTTGTATACATCTGGAGTTAAAAGATAGTGCCAACATTTCTATTTTATCATTAATGATAAAGAAAAGAGATAGTTACATTGCATATGATTCTTATTTCCAGAAAATTTATATAATTGAGATACAGCTTTTAAATGGAGTATTTATCAACTGTATTTAATAAATATAAATTGAACATATGGGTATTACTGCTTATCACCAAATGACATACAGTAATATGCTGTTATATACTGTGTATAAAATAAAACAATTAAGTTGACTGATCTCTTCTATGTTTATATCAATATGCATTACTAATTTTAATCATATTTTACTTTCAAATATTTTAAAAAACATTTTACTTATATTA
Organism: Balearica regulorum gibbericeps; assembly: GCF_011004875.1. Taxonomy (NCBI): domain Eukaryota; kingdom Metazoa; phylum Chordata; class Aves; order Gruiformes; family Gruidae; genus Balearica; species Balearica regulorum. The sequence goes on along the minus strand of NC_046184.1, from coordinate 211,345,014 downwards.
GTGTCATATGCACTGGAAATATTTATTTTCCCATATGCAGTAGCAGATGCAGGATGATGCTTTTGATGACCGGGTTAGGTAAGCCAGACAGAGCATGCTGGAGAGGAAAGAAAATCGTATCTTGCTTTCTTCCATGTATCTTCGTTTCATGTGAAATATAAATTTGATGGGGTATCTTTAAATGAAAATACACTACTATTGTGAAGAAGAGGCATATATCTGAACTGTTAAGTATATTATCAACAATCTGAAGAATTATTTAGGTACTAACTGTATGAGCTCAGTACTGAGCTAATTAGTGAACAAAACTAAGTACCTTCAACACCAGATGGGCTGATAGCAAACGATGCTTGGACCTCTGTTTGTGTATGAGTAGAGAGCTTATACTATAATCGAAAAAGATATTTTAAAATGTGTCACAAAGCATATAGTGGCATGTGAAGGATAGGCTGACTTTAACTTCGGAGTGTCTTGATTTCTCCTTGTTACAGCTGCCCTAAAAAAATGGTGCTTCCCGCAGATTCTGTGTTCTTCCTGCTGTAATATTTTCTATGTCATTTTTCTCCCATTCCTCTGAAGCACACGATGTTCCCATTTCTTGTCCTCCCAACCAAACATTTATTTAGTATCAGGGTCAGGTCTGCAGTGGGGTTTTTATATGTTAGTGCTCAGAATTGGTGCACCTGCCTGTGAAGTTGGTTAGCTTTTGGAAAGGACCATCAGATTAGGTGTTAATTTTCCCCAGACGTCCTATGGCGAAAGTCAGGATTTACAACAGGCTGAGAATGGTGAAGGTGATATTTCTGTCAGGCAGCATGATTTACTGGGTTGGGGGGGATATGTTGAAAATTTTCCATTTAACTTGGAGGGTGGAAATGGTGCCTAAAGGACAGGGTAGGAGGAGACTGGATCTGTCCAAAGGGTTCTGTGGTAAAGGCTGCCTCTGTCTGAAGGTCAATTGCGTGAGATAGATGTTGAGTTGTCTTTTGAGGTTGAAGCACTGTTTTACAGGCACAAAGGAAATCTGAGTTCCTAAAGCTGAATATTTTGAGGACTGCACTCTTGGCTTTCGATACCTATATTCTACCTACATGCTGCTTTAAGCAGCCAGCTCCTTTTGTATTTCTAAATGCTATGCTTAGTCCTTTTCCGGGTGTTCTCTCCTATCACCTGATGTATAGTGCCAAAGTTTCACAGCTTGCTTTGTTAGGAAATGTCTTCTTTTTGCTTCCTAACAGTAATCAAAGCTTGTTTCTGAAAGTCCTCTCCTGGAGCTTTTCCATTAAAAACAAAGAAACGAAACTCCATCATAGCAGAGACAGACATCCATTATTATTATTGTTGTTGTTGTTATTATTATTATAGGAAAAGGCTGCCTTGATGTTATGAACCGTTTAATGTTCCAGTGGTTTGGGGGATCATGTAAATGCATGAAAGGTTGTTGTGACGTTTGAAGTTCCTCTAATTGATTTGCAAACCCATCTTCTCAATCTTGGTAGATCAGTTCTGACAGTTTTTAGGTTTTATGTCTCTGTGATTGTTACATTCATTGTTCAATACAGTGACAGTGAGAGGTCAATGTTCTCTCTGTGTACAAGGAAGGCTGTTTCATTTTGTGGGATAAGTGGCTTTTAGTTGTACACATTCATACAGTAAACTCAGAGAATGCAGAAATCTCCTAGTCCTGTTATTAATGTATATGTATAGTAGCATCCTAGATTTTTGTGTCTTGCACAGAAGAAGATATGTCTTGAAATCAGTAGCTAAAAGATGTCCTATAATCTAAGAACGATCATATCTGAAAGTGGTGCCTTGTGTTACGTTTTGTGACTGCCTCATCAGTAAAAATGCCATTTATTTGCTGCTAGGTAAGTCGCTGTTAAAATTGCCTCCATCTATTTTAATCCAGTTTAAGATAATAATTTTTTACTCAGTGTTTCTGCATCCAATTCTAGCCAAAACAACACTGTTTAGAAATGACAGAATGTTAAAATGTAAAGATGAGGAAAGACCTCATAGGTCATGTTGCCCATCTGCCAGAATCTGAGTCCTCCTACAGTATGTATTTTTGCGCTTAGTCTAAGTTCATACGAAGAGTTTTAAGCAATAGGGCTGCCATCTCTCCTCTAGGGAGATTATACTGTAGTTTGATGAAATTGCCAAACAGTTGTATCAGTGTATAAAATGTGCTTGCCTGCCCTTGGCATGAAATTGAAAAATATTCCCATGTTAAAAATAGCAAAATATTTGTTGAAAAACAGGCAAGTATAATTTTCCTGATTAGAAGTGTTTGTCAGCATCATTCATAATATCAAAGAATTCTTTTTTACATTTCTTCCTTTTCTTTTTAGTCTAACTTTTTAAGTCTATTTTTTTAGAATTGGCACACCTACTTGCACCCTTAATCTAATTTTGTCATGTTCACAAGGATGCTCATGCTCTTCCCTCGCTTATTTCTTGACGGGAATTGCCTTCATTTTTTTTCTAGGCTTATAATTTTGATTTAAATGAGATGTATTTGAAATGAGGTCCTGTATGAGTTCTTTGAAAGACTTTCAGTTTTGCTGTACCCTCCAGTCATGTTGTTTGTATTTGTCAGGTTTATAGTGGCCCCAGATGTTTTCTTTACTTAAGTGATGACATATAGTAGAGCTGTTTTATGGCACTCTTACTACTCATCTCAAGTTCAGTCCATTTACATGGTTTCATTATTCTACAAACCTGTGGTGCCATGTTGCATTGATTTTGTGTTTTGAAATCTTTTGGTAAATGCCATTTCTAGAAATTAAGTGGTTGACAGCATCTTAATAGACTATATCTTAGCAAAAGAAGGTGTAGCTTTCCTTCTCTATAGAAAGCTTCTCTATGAACAATAATCCATTGCTACTTTATGTGTTTCTATTTTTGCACGATAACTTAACTTTCCTTGTGGCTGCAGTACTGCTTCCACTTTCTCTTTGTTGCTTCTGCTACTCAAGTCAACATTTCCTTTTATAACTGAAGACCTTGTTCTTTTACTTTCTTCTGCCGTTGCAGTCTCACCTCCAATACATGTTCTGTAGATTGATCAGAAAATAGGATGAATATACAAGATACTGAAAAAACATCTGTTCTACAGTGAAATTTCAGAAGAAGAGGTGTGTTGCAGGCAAAGCAGACTCGACTTGAGGCATTTACTGCCAGTTAACATAACATTTTATTATTAAGGATTGAGAAACTAAGAAGATAAATAGTTAAACTAACACTTAGGGAAACACCTCTTTCCCAGGCTCAGCTTCACTCCAGACACCTCTCCTGCCCCCAGTTACCATCCTGGCCACACTTACCCCCTCCACTGAGGCGAGGGTGGCACAGGGGGTCAGAGCTGGGGTGAGGGTGTGGCGGTTTCTCTCTGCAGCTCCTTGTTCCTCACTCTTCTTCCACTGCTTCTTCCTCTTGTTTCTTGTGCTCCAGCACGGGCCCTCCACGGCCTGCAGTCCCTTCAAGGAGGTACCCGTTCCACCATGGATTACCACAGATGCAGCCAACTTCTTCTGATTGGTGGTTCTGAGGTGCCACCGGCTCTGCTGATTGGCTCAGCCATGTCCTGAGGCGGGGCTGATGTGCAGCCAGCTGGAACCAGCTGTGACGGGCGGCTCAGCGCCGACCTCTCCTCACAGAGGACACTCCTGCAGCCCCCCTCACTACCAAAACCTTGCTGTTTGCGCCCAGTACAAGGTGGAAGGCAGGTATAATACAAGCTTCATGTTTCAGCCAGGTGTTTTCCTGAAAAGAGGCACTTGAATGTAGCAGATTAAGGTATAACAAGATACAGAGACTAGAAATAAGACTTTTTATTTCCCCCCCTGTGCAAATTTTTAAACTATGAGGGAAATCGGTCCTAAAACTAAAAGAAAATGGTGTATGTGTATTTCCATCATCTATCAATCTAAACAAAATTGCATCATTCTAAAGGGAACATTCTCTTTTTTCAGTCAAACCTGATGGTATTACACGGATTCATGAGGAGAGTCCTTGCTAAGCTCTGCAGCCTGTGATGCTCCTGCTGGGTGCTACAATCTTAAAAATTACGGAAAAGTGGCACTTTTAGCATGTACTGTCCTGCAAGTCACCCACAGAGCAGCCAGTCTCTCAGGCAGAAGGAAGTCAATGAGAAACCTGAGGTTAAAAATGGTTGGCAAGTTCTATAGTAAAATACTAAATAGTTGTAATTTATTTAATAGTGCGTCTCCATTAAGAAATGCATTTTATGCCACATGAGGTAAAACATCGTAAAATGCCTGACTCACCCTGAACACTGGATAGCTTCACTTTACACACTGATGTATTGTTTCTTTCGAAATAAGGTACTGTGAGTGCAGTGGTCCTGCAGCGATTTAGGGTTTGGAACAAGCTGTCGGCAACCGATATATTTGGAATTATTTTGTTAATTTTATTCATCACGTAGTGATTCTGGGACATGAAGGGACACTCTGGGACATCAATTAAAACTTTTCCAGAGGACGTTAGGTTAGAAGTTTACTTCTGCTGACATAAAATTCAAAACTCTTTGCTACAGCACAACCCAATTTAAGTTTGAGTTTGTTGTAGATATTCAAAATCAAGTTTATTTTTTTAAGTTTTTCCTAAATACTGTTAAATATACATTCATTATGTGAAAGCATTTGGCAAAATAGCTTTGCACCTATACATACTTGGCCAGAATCAGTGAGTTAAGTTGATGCATTTTATGGACCACAGTAATCCCCAGTAACCTCCTGGCAACTTCAGTGCTGAAACAGGATCAATGGTGATTTTACTACTTCTGTTATAGCTGAGAACCTTTCTAAAACTCTAAAGACACCTTCTTCCGTATTTCTTATTCTTTCCTCTCTATGCAGAGTTTTAGCTGTAGCACCAGTAAGTCTTGGTCTCTTCTGCTCTTGCCAAGCAGAGGTAAGTGCTCTTCGACACCGATTCCGTTATTTCCAGGCTGCTCTATACAGCGCTCGATGTAATTGATTAGTTCCGGAAAGCAGGTCTTTGGTTCTTTGGAATTTATGTTCTGATAAACCTCTTGAATAGATAGTAAATTCTGTTAAAGTAATTTCCCTATTTCACATTTAGTTTTAAATTTACTTTTTTTTTTTTTTCCTGTTGTCTTCATCTGTGTTGTAATTTTTAGTCCATTTGTGTCTGTGTTGAGGCTGGTTATAAAAGTCTCCATGCAGGAATAAATGTTATGCTCAACTTGGAGGTGCTTCGGGCTGTAAAAAGGTAACAGAATAAGATACGGGATAACTGCTCTGTAAGCTTGGTGTACCATGATTATAAAAGTAAATAGGCACGCCATGGGCAATGCAGCCTTCACTTTTGAAGAGAAAGGAGGGATAGAATGGCTGTGGTTTTGTTTTGGTTTTGTTTTCCTCTCTCTGGAAGGAGTTTATCTTTGTGCACATCAAGGCTGAATCATGCACTGTAGCATGCAGCTGAGTCAAAGAGGATGCCTGAAAGCTGGGTGCGTGCTTCTGTCGTAGTCTGTGTTTGAGTCTATGTGTATACATGTGTATGTGCATGTTTGTATGCATATACATATCTGCATATTACATATGTACACACACACTTGTCACTTTTAGTGTTGATTGTTTCTGTAGAAGTATAAAACCCAGCTGGAGAGAAAAAATATTTTTATATAAATGTATGAAGGAGCCTACACTCCTGAGTAGTGCAATCAATTAATATTTTTCAGTTAAAAGAGCTTGACAGGTTTTTGAAATTACTTTCCTGTCTCATTGTGCAGCTTTTCTTGAGGTTTACACTTTTTTATAAAAAATCAGGACCAATCCAAGGTTAATAAAGCTGATGCTTAGGTAAACTGTAGAAAAGTTAAATCGTTAATGTTTAAGAAAAAAATGGGAATGCTCAAGTCAATGGTACAGTTTGCTGTTATTAACAAGTCAGTGAATATCATAAGCTTTTCTTATTACTGTCTTTTTTTTCTGGATTTTTAATTTCTGGATATTTAGCTAATGTGCTTAAAAAACAAGATACAAAACAATCTGAAAGAAGACTATGAATATGTTTAATTGGTCCTAAATTATTTTTTTCACATATTTATATGCCAGAGTAGTGCCTATAATAGATATTAAATATAAAAGAATAAGCAACTTGTACATACACACGCACACACACACACACAAAAAAAAGTGGCACAGAAAAAATTCCCCCCCGGGATCCAAAAACCTGCACTGAAGTTATCTTGCTTTCATGAACCTGCTGGCTAAATGCATGCGTGCTCTATAACTTCTGCCAGGAGAAAAACAAGACTAATATTGAGTAGAAACTTATTAGCATAAATTTTGACTCCATTGAAGCAGATCAATGTTTTACCATTAACTTCAGTTATGCAGGGACTTTCACCAGGAAATTTTTAGATCTGATGGATGTAGCAGAATGGCATTAAGACATTTCAAATGGAAGATGTAATCTGTTTTGGTAATTTCATAGTATAAAGTAAGTTAGCTTAGCTCTTAGTTTTTCAGTAGCAACACTCCATAACACTTTATTTTTGCAGTGTATCTTTCCACTAATATTGATTATAATCTCAAATCAGGTTTCTCAAATGTTTCATCTTTTTATAATATTGTTATGAATTACATAAAATCTGAAAGAAATGTATACATATCAGATGTCAGAGTTTTGATGCTAATACACTTATAAAAAGACCATATGGAATGTATTTCTATTTTTGTTCTCGATTCTAAAGTTTCCATATCCAGACTTAAGAACATAACAGAAACTGGCATTGCCTAGATTGGTTAAATCTGTTTTTTTCTTAAGAGATGTGATTTAACACAGAATTTGGGAAAAGTTCTGAAGTACAGTGGAGATCAGATCAGAGATCATATCAAAGATGTGATGAATATAAATGAATGTTTACGGCCCATTCACTTTCAAAAGGCCATGAACGCATGCTGAAGTGGTATTTCTAAATACAGGATTTAGGCCTAAATTTCTGTTGAAGGCTAGAGCGCTGGTGTAAGACACTTTGCATCAATTTCTTTTGTGAGTCAGTAGAGATGTGGTAATGGGACCTCGGTGTGAGTCTTAGTGTGGCATTTGGCATCCTAGAATGAGACAGATGGATCTACCCTGTCTAGTGATAGGAAGGTTATCGCCTCAAAATTTAATGGGTAATAACATTTAGTTGAATAATATCTTCACTGGAAATTCAGATGTACCATAATTATCCCTCATTCTCTATAGAGCTTTTCCCATTGACATTTCCGTGTCCTTCACTGGATCTGATATTGGGCAAAAAGTTACCGTTATGTTAATCTTTGCTAATTCAAACTGCCAACAGGCAGCATCAGCACAGGTGAAACTTCATCAACTGTAAAGTAGGCACTTTCTTGCCATTCCTTCTGGCAGCCTGTGGATCCACACAGAAATTAGGTTTTCCTTCGGCCTAAATATTTTTTTGTTCAAATAATGCCACAGCTAATAATTAAATAGGAAGTGATTCCTACAGATTAAGTAAAAACCAACACAAAACCCCAAGCCCAAAAATAAGGCCACCTTCATTGAAAGGCACTATTTACCTTTAAATTAAATGGCTTTATATAGGGTTGCATTATATATTTAGGGAAAGGTCTCGAGGATTTCTTGAGGCAATTTTCTTCTATTCTTGACAGCTGCAGCCTGCAAGTAAAGCTGCTTTTGACTTCTGTTTCTAAGTAGAGGTAGGACTAGTTGCTGAAAAGTCATTCTTTAGATGTTCAAAGAGGCTCCCTATCTTTTGTATCTTCTGTTTAATAACAAGCAAATGACTTTTTCTCCTTTTTAGTCTTACAGTTCATAATTCAGTGGTAAATACAACAAAGATTCTGTGTGTTTTGTGATCTTGAGGCTTCATAGCATTCCAGAGAATTACTGTTTTGACATCTAAATTATCATTTACTCTTCCCTGCCTTTGTGTGTTGGTGTAAATCTATTTCTTGCAGATGTGAAATGAAAATTTTGAAAATATGAAATGAATTTAAACTAATTCAGCATTACCTTCTCAGGGCCTCAAACCGTCTGTCACATTATATCTGAGAGATGCAATGTGCCCTATCATGTACAAATATAGGGGCTGCTTCGTATTATTGAGCTACAAAATGCTAACATTTTGAAATGAAATGAAGCTGCAGCTGAATATTCCAGAGGGTGTTTTAGAATTTAGAGCTGGCTACCTGGAAAGATGAGCCCTTAACTCTGATGTACAGTTCACAGAGTCAGGTGTCTGCAAAAGATGGTAATAAGCCACTGACAACTCAACTTACATTTTAAATGGTAATACATACACTGTTGTATTACTCTAAAATCACCACCTCTTTATTTTGAATTTACTTAAATGTAATAATGTAGATAATGATGGTGAGTACTTAACAGGAAAACAGGCAATTGAGAGTTCTGAGTCAAATTAAGATCGCAGCTAGAAGTATATGTGGATAGATCCAAAATGATCACATACTTGTTTTAGTGTTTTCTGGTTAAGAAATAATGTGCTGTGCTCATTATTTATAAAACAGTTACCACATACCTGTGCAAATAGTTTCATGGTCTGGTGTTGAATACAGCACTGCACAGTAGGAATGGTTAAAACAAGGAGTTATGAGTGTTCCAAAAAGAATGATACTCAATATAATATGGATAGTCTATAAAATGGTGAAAGCTGTAAGGAAAACCGGTCAGCCAGGATAATGCTAGCACTCGTGGTAGAGGGAAAGTTCATCTTGTCTGAGAGGTATGAGTCATGTCATACACTTGTAGAGCATTTGGTAGCAAAGTAAATGTTCATGAACTAAACCTTGTGCCTTTTTGTTCTCCTTCTACTGGCTTTCACTGTAATCTTGCTTTTAAGTTGTGCTTTTGGTGGAAAAGCAACTAGACTGTCTGACTCGCTGTGAGCAGAACAACCTCATATATATCTGTGGAAGCAAAGTCTGTTGTGCTCAAGTACTTTAAAAAGAGAAAAAAACAATCATCTTCCTCCTTTTTTTTTTCCTTCCCCAAAGCTATTCAAGTTTTGTCCCAGCTATGCCAATCTGTCACCGCAGCTGTCAGTGTGATGCCTTTTCTTCAAAGCACAGAGATGGCTCAGCTGAAAGCACTGCTTCTAGTCAAGGGTAGGAAAAAGGTCTGTGCAGGGAGCAGGAGTTACAAGGCTGACAGCCCGCGCGGTACATTGTCAGCATAATATAATATTTAACGTTTAGGTAAGGATTAGGGCAGAAAGGAAAGTGCAAAATTCACTGCATTCAGTAAATCTCCCTCTTTTGGTGATTGCTTTGGATTTATTTTGCAGCTGCAGAATTGTGAATATGTTCACTAAGGCTTCTTCCCATCTTTGAAATCTGATGGCAAGTCTGGGAGCGCTCTGCATGCTACCTGACTTAAAAGAGGGCTGCCTCTTTCATGAACTAATTACTACTGATTTAAATTCATCCTGCAAGTTAGGCAATTAGACATCTAAAATTTTGAACCCCCCTACATATAGATAGATTATTTAGTTCTTGCCAACCAACATCTCTCTTAAAAATTTGACTGAATTAAGCTGGTTTTGCTAGAGTTTTTTATAGCTGGGGAAAGCTGGGTAAAGAGTAATTAAATGTCTTGGTTAAGACTGTGGAACAACTCGAAGGGCACAGCTAGGAATAAAGTCATTATCTTTGTCCTCCAGAAAACCATTTCTTCTTCTCACCCAGTCTCAAACTTAGATAGTTTATACCTGTGTGGGTATATAGATTGTGACACATAAGAGGCAGTGATGTCTGAAAGACACAGTAGGCAGAGATTCTTAAGAGAATCTAGAAAATTTTTTGCATGCATTTGTTAATTTATGCACAATTGGAAGTATTCTTGATGAGCTGATGAACTGCTATGATAGACTTGTCAGTGTTCTCTCTAAGAAGTGCACAGATATCTGGGTATCTTTTTTGAGAATTTGGTGAATCAATGCATGTGACGTGTTTTTAAGTCACGAATAGATATAGACACATCATCCTGGGGAAGGTAAAATCTTTCTGACTCCCTGTTGCTACCGATCTTCTCTTGACCTATCCCTTGAGTAACTTCACTGTGATTATAGGACTATTTTGATGCTATTGTGTACTCCACAGCTAGCACTATATTTAGGGCTCTCTCCAGTGGTTACAAACTGCCTTCTCAACTCTGCATGATTAAAGCCTCCTACTTTTCTTTAAAGCATGAACTACAAACAGGACACAACTAATAAAATCAGTTCCATTTCCTGCACTTAAATGCAATGTTGTAGCTCAGGATGTTAGTGTTCTTCAAATTACCATATGTTAGAAAGACTGAAGCAAAAGGTAAAACCCCAAATCACCACACAGACTCGCTGTCCCACACATGCACGCACACATACACCTGCACAGATATGTAAAGGAGGAATGGAAAAAGAAAATGCACTGATGATATTAGTTGTGAGTGAATGGTTATAGTCACTATATCCATCTGAAACTACTGCTCTGTGAATTTTCTCATTCCCATCTGTCTGATCAGGATGAATACCTCAGTAGCATAGAATCATCAGTTTGATAGTTGAAGTTCAACTCTTCCAATCAGTAAAGAATACAGCAAGCACTGTGTTCAAATGAACCCTGAAAGATATTCTTGCTTGAAAGCCAATTCTTTACAGGATCTGTAGGAAGGCTAGGTGGGAAAGGATCGCACTATTCAAAGGAGCAGCTTAAATGCTCAGACTTTTGCTGGGGAAAAGGGGTGATGGGCCAAGTGAGAACCTGGGGCTCAGGATTAGGTAGGAAGCTAACAAATGGAAACATCCTGGTGCGTGCCTCTGGGAAGCCTTGTCAAGGCTCCTGAAGGACAGAGGGAGGTGATTATAAAGAGGCAGATCAATTTACGAAGGGTAAATTGTGCCTTGCCAACCTGACAGCTTTCTGTGATGAGATGACTAGCTCTGTGGATGAGGGGAAATCAGTAGGTGTCAGTTGCCTTGGTTTTAGCAAGGCTTTCAGAACAAATTCTCAGTCTTGTAGCCAAATGAGAGAGTGAATGGATAGAGGTACTAGAGAATGGCAGGACACTGGCTCGACCACCAGACCCAAAGGGTAGTGTTCAGCAATTCAAAGTCCAGTAACTGATGACAAGTTATTTGTGATGTTTCTACAGAGCTCATGCTGGTGCTAATGCTATTTAATATCTTCATTACTAACCAGAATGATTAGACAGAGTGCACTGTCAGCAAGATTTTAGATAACACCAGACTGGGCAGAGCAGGTGATACATTGAGTAGTTGCTATCCAGAAGGATGTCAACAGGCATGAGAAATGGGCTGAAAGGAACCTCATGAAGTTCAGTGACAACAGGCAGGAGATCCTGCAGCTGGACAGAATAAAAGATGCAGCAGTCCCAGCCAGGCACAATTCTGACTAGGCAGCAGCTTCACAGAGTGGAGAACAAGTTGCACATGAGTCAGCCATGTGCCCTTGCAATGGTGAAGGCTAATAGCAAACCGGGCTGCACGAAAAACAGCCTAGGCAGCAGTTATAGGGACACCTACTCATCACGTGTGAGGCTGCATCGGGAGTACTGTGTCCAGTTCTGGGTTCCCCAATATGCCAAAGTGTGTTGGGTGGAGGATAACCAAGGTGGTGGCGCACACACCAGTGACTGGGTCTGGTGCACAGAACATACAAGAAAAGAGAGCTCAGTTTGTTCAGCTTGGAGAAGAAGAGGCTGTGGGAAGAATCTAATTGCTGTCTTCAGCCATCTAAGGGATGGTTAGAGAGGAGACAAAGCCAAACTCCTCTCAGAGATGCACAGGAGAAGTACGAGGCAACAGGCACAAGTTGCATCAAGGGAAATTCTGGTCATATACATAAGAGAAAACTTTTCTCAGTGAGGGTGGTTTAGCATTGAAACAGACATCCAGCAAGGCTGTGAAAGTCTTTCTGAAATCAAGGGCAACTGATAATGTGAAGGACATGCAGGTTCTGCTTGTGCTCATATCAGGAAGTAGAGGAGTAATTGAGTTTTCAAAAGAAATTCCAAGTCCCCTAAATATTATTTTTTATAATGTTCCCACAATTACTAGTTTCTAATTGAGAAATCTCTTTAGCTTTACTTCAGGAAAATCTGATACTGGTTTTGTTCCTCAATGGGTTAGAAGCGATTGGTGATAGTATGAGAATGCTTTGGAAAATTACTTCTGAAAGATGGTGGTGGTTGTAATAGATTTTGTGTAAAGCAGTGGAAAGATGCTTTCACTCCGAAGATTGCAAACTTTGTTTATATTTGGTACTAGATCTTCTCACTGTATGTAAAAATAAAAGGATAAAATCAACAAAAGGCAAAGTTTGGTAGAGACAACAGAATACTGTAAAAAAGAATCTTTTTCTTCCTGTAGCAAAGGTGGCAATCTTTAAGTGTATTGAGCTAAGTATTCATGTAAGTAAAAACTGTGATTCGAAAAAGGAAATCCTGTTTAACCTTCAGTGATAATATAGTTATAAATCATTCCATATGCCTAAAGCTAAAAATATTATAATCAAATGGCCTTCAGCTTTTATATATCACTCCAAAGTGTCCAGTGTTATAGGGCACAATGGGAATAAATGGGTATGGGTGTATAATATGTTTTCAGATACTACAGATTTTAATATTAAACTGTACTTACTATGACAACTGATGCATGCCATGAAATGTATACACACCAAATTGTATGCATTTCATTTTCGGTTTTTATTCGCAGGTTACAGTAGTTGTATAGAAATAATAGCATTAATCGTCAGTACCTGTTGTATAGTAGCATATGATTTCTCTGAACACAGAATTATCTTACAATAACTACACCAAAATTAGAAAGAAACTGATATTCTCAAAGTATTTGAATTGCCGCGCTAATGTTACATTCTTAATTTGGGTTATGTCTTTGAGGTTTTGAAATCCTGCAGAGAATATTTGACAACAGAAATATGATCAGTGTTTCCAGTAGTGCTGTAATCATACCTACCATGCACAAAGAGACCCTGCAGTCTGTACAGGTGTAAAGTACAGACAGGCGTTCATTGGCTAATATACAATGTAGATAAATACAACTATTTAGCTACTATGCTAAGCATTAGCACGTTCATCAGCCCAATACAACACCTTGAAGAGCCTTTGCTGACCAAGCAGGCATCAGTCAGGCAGAGAAGCGGTGCCCTCCATCACTTTTTGTTCTACACTGACTACATGTTGATCCTTCTCCTCCTGAGTCCTTGAGCTATTAACAATCCCATCTCAGCAGTCCTGCCTCTGTCTGACATTTTACTGATGGTGCGAGGCTCTACTCTACACTTTCTCACAGCTCTGTAGTTTTCTTCAGAGTCTGAGCCAAGATTATGCAGTTGGGTCGAATCAGAGCTCAGCCTTGGGTCACCACTGCTGAACCCCAGCATGGGAAGGGGAAGAGGTTAGGGCGTTTCAGGTGGCTGGAAACTGGCCTGGATATGGGTTTCATCAATAAGCTAACGATCAGATTGGGCAGGTTTACAGATTCACAAATCTTTTTAAACTGAGTCTCTATTTCAAACTGAACATCAACTGAGTGCATGTGAGCCATGCGGAATATATAGCTTTGACATAAATATCATAGTATGCATGCATATACATATACTACATATGGATTAGTAGTATAAACATGAAATGTTGACGTTTATCCTCTGTAAAGATCAGTTGATCATCTCGGGTTTGCTGAAATACAAAAAGTGGACTTGTAAGGTAAAGGAAGCTGAAACCCTCACCCCCAAGGGCCCCTGATTGTAAGTTGAAGCCATCACATTTCTATACTTCTATTAAAAAATGAATGACTAGTTATTATATATTCAGGATGTGATCCAAAGCCTAATGAAATTGAAAAGAAAGAGCACGATGAGCTGTGGTTTGGAGGCTGAGAATCTATTTCCTTCATCCTTAATTGATTGAACAGTATCTGAAGTTATGTATTGATGTATGATGTGAATTCAATGGGAAGATAGGCTTTCAGACTTTTAATTGCGACTATAGGCTTTTAGACTTTTAATTTAATGTATCATTATGGACATTTCAATAGTAATGAATTTCAGATTTTTAAATTTCTTTTCTCTTTTTTTTTTTCCCCTTTCAGGCAAGCCCTGCCCCTATAATTGTCAACACAGACACCTTGGACACAATCCCTTATGTAAGTATTAATTTTTTTTTAATCATATATAGAATTTTTTTTTATTTTCCCACAGAAATTCTATTCAGTATTGCATAGAAGTTATAAACAAATCTTAGAATTAATCATGTCTTTTACAGTTACACAGTTAATTCTTTTCTAGAAGAAATCAGGAATGATAATTGCACTCAGGTGAATTATAGCATATTATATACACATGATTTGTAGTTTAGACTTCCACACATAAACTGTAACTTACTAAAACTAGCCTTTATTTGAAAAAACCCTGTGATTTCATTAAGCCTTTCCTCCTTACCAGTAACATAAAGTATGAATATTTCCTTTCTGAGCAGCATGGACCCTCCTAGCTTGTTAAGAAGATATCTAGATGAACAGTGTAATAGTAAAATGGCGCAAACAGCTCTTCATTTGTCTGTGTGTATTCCTTTTGTAGATGAAAGCTATTAATGATAAATGCCAGCACAAACTAGATGACTTCATGTTTTCTTATTAATGTCTATTCATTTTTATGACTTCTAGAAAAAACAATTTTACCCTAAATTAAATCCATGATTTTATTAGAGTTAAGAAAATCTGCTTTTCTACAACATTTGAAGTCATTGTCATTTTATACTGTAAAAGCAACTATACTTGAAGACAAAGAACATAAAGACAAGGTGAATATATAATAAAGAGAGTAACAGGCTCAAATGATTGGAGGCAAGAAAAGCAAGTAGTACCAGGCTAGCCAGCCAATATCTAATCTTTCTCCCTGCATACTCTTAGTTATCTTTGTAAAGCTCCTAATTAATGTCTCTCATCTGTCGTGTTTTGTCCACATCTGTATCTTATGATACCAATGCATAAGCCTAATTATTTATCCACCTACACCAATCAAATTGCTGGGTTCTGTCTTTTAGAAGACTATTGATGAGGAAGTTTAATAGGGGTTGTCCTGGCCAGCTTGTTTGTTTCTGACAATTCATAAAACTTAGAAATTATTGTGCAGAACACATGCAAAGATCACAGCCAAGAGCAATTTAGAAGAATGATGCTGCTGTAAAGCAGAAGAGAAATCCCTTGTTGGGAATTTCAAACATTGGGAAGGGTGGAAAAGTTAAATAAAATTTCTCTGTTTATTTGCATTCAACTTTCTTAAAAGGCTTCCTATCACTTCTAAGTTTCAGTTTTCCTTCCAAACATCAGAACCACCTGTTCTGGTCTCACTTTCAATAGGACTGGCTTTTCTTCTGTTTTAATGAGACATTTTTCACTTAGTGTTCTCTAGGTCTACCAAAAAGGACATTGTGAGCCCCAGTTCTCATTTCCAGTGTTGGACCTGTGCCCAGGATACTCTGCAGCTACAGTGTTAGAATTCCTAAATACAGATGCAATTACACTAGTGACAAGATGTTCCATCAATATGATTTATTCCCATAACACAGTCTATCAATGCTTATATACTTTTATACCATTTTTATACTAGTGTTCCTTTCCCTTAAAAAAAAAAGGACAAATGACCAAACACATTCAAGAGAAATATTGACAGTAGACTGAAAAGTGCCTGTGGGCTGTTTCTGTCTCCAACACATGATATGAACTAGATAAATAAACAGAAGGTGCTGGTTGTAAAAATAGATAATTTAGAATTAGTCACCTTGTTCTTACCTGGAAGAGTTATGTCCCTTAGATATGGGACACAGCAGAGCTACCAAAGAGGGATTTATTTAGACTAGCCAATAAGAAATGTCAAAGAAGTGAAGCGTTATCTGCTGAGCCCAGGCCAACATAGTGCCCCACAGGACATGGGGACTTTGCTTCACAAATAGGCATTTCGTTCTGATCAGGTTTTGTTTGCTTGAACATTCTCCAAAATGAGACAGACAGACAAACATATGGACAAATGATATCTTCCTCCAACCTAATATTTGGGAGAGTTGGGCTGGGAGACCTGTGTTTTCTTTCCTGCTCCCAGGACTAGTTCAGTTTAGTTTGGTTTAGTTTCATTTTATGGTATTCCCTCTGCTAGGAAGGTGCTGTAGTCACTGGGTCAGACACATGTTTGCCTGTGCGTGCATCCCCTCCTGGCTCAGTGAACTTTTCAAAAACAGGATTTTGGACAGTATGTGGTGGGCTGTCTCTGGCCACTGTCCAGACACTCTTCTCACTCCCCTTGCCTGTGGGGCAGGGAGAAAATAGAAGGAAGGCAAGAAGAGTTGTATATTGAGGTAACAACAGTTTAATAGCAAAAGCAAAAGCTGCGTGTGCGGGAAGAGCAAAATAAGGAATTCATTTACTGCTTAACATCAGCAGGCATGTGTTTAGCCACTTCCTGGAAAGCAAAGCTTCAACACATGTAGCAGTTACTTGGGAAGACAAATGCCATAACTGTGAACATCCACCCTTCCTCCTACTTTCCCTGAGCTTTTACTGCTGAGCATGACATCACATGGTATGGAATATCCCTTTGGTCAGTTGGGGTCAGCTGTCCTGGCTGGGTCTCCTCCCAACCCTTTACCTACCCCCAGCCAACTTGCTGTTGGGGGACAAAGGACAAAATGGGAAAGAGAGGAAGCCTTGATGCTGTGCAAGCTCTGTTCAGCAACAGCCAAAACATTGGTGTGTTACCAACATTGCTTCAGCCACAAAGCGAAGCCTAGTGTCATGCAGGCTACTATGAAGAAAATGAACTCCATCCCAGCCAGACCCAGTACAGCCTGTAATTCCATGTGGGGCCTATAACCCCGCCTCTAACACCATGGGGTGTTAGTGGGGCTTTGTCTCATGCTTAAATATTTGAAAAGGCAGAGGAAAATCTTCCCAAACTGGATGAGCTAAGTGTATGATAATGCAGCCATTGTCACATTATTTATAGTACAAGAAATATAATTTAGCAGATATGCCCTAACATATTTATTTTTCAGACTGGTCAGTTCAGAGAGATAACAGAAGCTAGATTGACTTACTATTTTGAAACATGAACGTGAGTCAAGCACCTGCCTTTTCAGCACTGTCAGGACTTAGACATGCCTGGAGGAAGGCTGTAAACGCATAGGGACATCTCTGGTTAATGTTTAAGCATATTTGTGGTTATTAAAGCCTCTGAAAGGTATCATTCTTTTTTAGTTATCACAAAAAAACATCTAACACTATAGGGACAAATTATTTTATGGGTCAGAGAAGCCAAGTTCAATTATGATATTTTCCATCCAAAGCTAAAAGCAGCCATGATGTACGTGGGCATAGAGCAGCCGATCCCCTCTCACTTCTGTAGCGCGTCTAAAACACCCAGCAGTGCCAATCTTCAGGGCTAGATCCTTCTTAGACCCCTGCTATTCAGCTCGTGTTGTCAAGCCTCAAAGCATATTTGGAGTCTGGGAAGCTTCCTATGGGAAGAACAGGTAGAAATTCTTAGATCTTAGCAATGGGACCATGTTTCCTGTGATCACATTCTTTTTCTCATACCCTGTTTTTCTCTAGTCTTAGATGCTTGTCCTTTATTTCTTTCATCTGAATATGCATTCCACAAATCTGAGTTTCATTTCTAAATTAACTTGTTAAATAAAATTAAAAGGCAAGTGGTTATATACACAAGTAATACATCTCATGACTATTTTTTGATATATTAGTTTTTGATTTCTCACTGCTGGGTTTATTAAGATGCTTTTCATGACAACTAATTAATGCTATCCACTCATGTTTTTGAAGAAAAAGTGCTGCTTTAAAAAAAAATACAACAATATTATTTTTTTAATTAAAATAATTTTTTTCTTAGGTAACTATACTTTTCATTCTATTTACTGCAACAAAGTTAAGTAATTCATTTTATGCCATGTAGAAATTATTTTCAAATTTTAAACACTGGAATAAGCATAAATTGGCAAATTTTGGTGAATCAAGGTGGTCTTACTTTTTTCTGACGTTACTAGCCACAGCTGATAGCCTGATAGATCCCTAAATAAGGTCAGGCTATTTTTAGTGTTGTTCATACCAGATGGAGACTTCTCATGATTTCATTTAGCAGTTGGCTCAGGAGCACAACAAACCTGTCTCACTGGTTTGTTTTACGCAATGTACCTCCAAAGCATTTCCATATCGATAACAGCTCTGCTCATCCTCTCCGCCATCTTCCTCCAAAAATTCCTGAGTGTTTTCAGAGGGAGGGGGCCTTGTGGCAATGATTAGCATTCAGAATGCATTTTCAAATGTAATGTTTCCACTGGTCCACCAGAGAGAAATTTCATTTTTATAGTTGGTATACAACTGGTAAACTGAGTGATTTGTCTCATTAACATTCTAATGATTTAAATTCATGTAATTAAACCTTTTGGTACTGTTGACATTCTTAGAACCTCTCAACTCAATAGTTTGAGAAAAAAATCATCCTGTGAGGGACTGTTTTTCATCAGTGTGTTTTTCTTAAATGAGATAGATAAAAAAAAGCCTTATTCTATTATACTGTATGTAATTTGGGCCTGCAGCAAATAACACAGGAAACAGTTAATTAGCTTTGTTTCTAGGTTCAGTGGCTTGAAAACTTTGGCTTGCCAAGCTTTGGGTGTGGGAATAAATTTGATAGGAAGCTTCAATGGTACAAAACAAATTATTCTGTGGCATTTTAAGCACAATTAAACATTTGTGGGAGTTTGTTTGTTCTCTATTCTTTGGCTGTAAATTTTAGATCTTTTTGTATAATGAGAAGCATTAATTTAATAACATGAATCATCTCAATTTCTCTGTTGCACAGAATAAGCCTTATTTATTTCTTTTTTAGTTTCCAAAATGCTGTATAGTTAAGTTAAAAGTAGCTATAAGGCTGGCTTTGCCACATCACTTTCAGAAATCAATGTGAACCCTCCTGTTCATTTTATGAGGGAATGTCATTGTCCTTTCATCTTACCTAAACGTTAATATAAGTTCAGTCAGGTACTGTGGTTGTTCCCTTCCTCCTCCTGACTTGTCACAATGATAAGGTCTAAAGGAATATGTACTTTACTCTCCTTTTGGTCCCAATGAATTCCATCTCTTCAGTCTCCCTTTGTTCTTCCAAATTATTATTATTGTTGTTGTTGTTATTATTATTACTATTTATTGTTACTGTTGTTTTGTTACTGGCTTGCTTTGCTAATTGTGGTGCCTAAGCTGAGTTCTGTGCAGATACCTTCAAGTTGTTTCCTAAAGAAGTGATTCGCGGACTACTTAGGTTATGTTTTTGTGAGCTGTAATCAAATCTTTGGATTGCTTTGCACACGCCTGAGCGCAGCCATGCAGATGGCTGTGCGGCTGTTCTGGTGCATCCCTCAGACCCTTTCTTGAGCATGGCAATTGCTCTGTGACAGCTCCTGTGCAGGGAAGTGTGGAGACCATCATGATGCCAAAATGGGGAGGTTTTGAGTATTTTCAGCTTTCCTCTCTGTCATTCGAGTCAGCCAGTGCAACCTGGATTTAGCACATTAGAAGGAGGTACATAAAGGCTTAAACAAAGGCTGCAAAGAAAAAGAATCATAGAGTCGTAGAATCATAGAATCATAGAATGGGTTGGGTTGGAAGACCATCTAGTTCCAACCCCCTTGCCATGGGCAGGGACACCTTCCATGAGAGGAGAAGAAAGAAAGAAGAAGAAGAAGAAAATCTTCCAAGTCTGACTGTAAAAAGAATGGGGAAAATTTCTGCGAGACAGTTGGTACTCCAAAGGCTTTTATTGGATAATATGAATGTAGGTGCAGCCTAGATGTAAATAAGTAAATTGGAGGAGGGAGGTGGCCTTATATATTTCTATAATAAAGTGTGTCATATGGCATTATGTCATGAATATGAAATGTCATCTGTAACTATGATGAACAAATATTTGAAGACAATGGTAATAGAGGAGTAAAAAGGAATTGTCTAAAAGGGTAGGATCTGATTTTTCACAAAGCTTGGAGCTCTTGAGTTGTTTTTTTTATTAATGTGTGTATTAAAAGATATAAAAATTGACATAGTATATATTTTCCCACTGACTTATCTTCAGAATAAATTTGTTGCTTCTTTATTAATTAGTTTGATCATAGTCTTGAAAGTCAGATTGCACATTTTATTATCTCAAATGACTCTTTTCCAGATTGTTAAACACCAGTTTTGTTTGTTTGTTGTTTACAGTCACCTTTCTGTCTGTCAGTTCATGTGGATTACAATGGAAAAGCTAAATCTGGTAGAGCTCTGTGCTAGTTTTTAAAAGCTGAATTGGCCTGACTTCACTGTTTTGGCCCTTGAATTGTATCACAGCAATGTTGTTTGCCCTGGCAGTCACTGCTGCGTTCTGCATTTCATCGTTTCTGCAGTGGGATAAGAGATTTTTCTTTTATAGTAGCAGTATTGACGAGATTGATTTAAGTCCTGTTTATAAAATATTTTGAGATCATTAGCGAAAAGGGTGCTACATAACACAAGAATAATGAACTAGCATAGAACAATTCCCCTTAAACATGTAAAAATAGAAAAATGTTCATCCTGCCATGTGATGACTTAAATGGATTTTAGTATGATGGATAGCAGAAAAATACGTTGCTGCTGTCCAAAACCCAAAGCAAAACTACAGAATGCATCTTATGAATCTAGTTTATTTTGCCTCTGTTTCATACCCATTGTTTTTCTACCTGAAAATCAGTATTTTTCAAACCTTTTCATTTAAAATGTACTGTTTTAGAAAGGAACATCTTTACAAAACAGTCCGAAGTGATTTTGGAGTTAAAATGTCATTGTTTTTACTGGGTTTTCCTTTTAAATTCTGGATGCAATTTTGAATATTTAAGTCTCATCAAAGCCAACTTTAAGATTTAGAGGGGGGATTTATTTTATTTTCCTCAGGAATGAGCACTACTTTGCATTTCTGAGTGCTATATGTCATATTACATGAAAAATCAGAAAAAAAACCTTCACTATGTCTGGATGTAGGTAGAAATATCAACATCCTGTCAATCCATCAAGTAAAAGCATCCCTTGGTCACATATCTAATTACTCCTTGACACTTTAATTCTGCAAAATTATAATACTTTCCATTTTCAATTACATGTGAATAAACCTGGCCTTTAGATTCAATCAAGAAGTTCTTTCTGTAGACATTTAATTGAAACATTGCCATTAGTAGACTGGGAGAGGGGAGCTTATTGAACTGTAAAGAGAGCACATCATACACTTCTCTGTGTCCTTCTGCTTCAGGTGGACACAGCACAGAAAATGTGTAATGCCTCATACCTTTTGGATTTGGACTACACTTAGAGTGCATGTGCTTTAGCATTTTAGTCCAGGTCATGGGTGTGATTGAGAAGGAAATTCCCTGCATTGACCAGTCTTTAGTTCATAGGCTGGAGCTTATGAAACAGACTTTCTGACAAAAAAATAAACAACAGGCTTCTGGATACCCTCTACCCACTATCAGGCAGTCGTTCCTTTGGGTGATGCTGAACTAAACCCCCTAAAAGAAGTATCATGCTTTGCTTTTGCAGAGGCTGTTCCTGCTGGGCCGCTCTTCTTATCCTTGTAGCCTCTACTGTGGGCAAGGCACTGCTCTATCAGTAATTTTTATCACTCTGAGAAAAATCATATATACTTTTGTGGATGTAAGTGTATGTGTACATATCCCTCCTTTATGCCCAGCTATACTTCATTTTTAATTTGTCCAATTTGTCCATGAGGTCTGCAGCATGTGCTGCAGAACGCAGAGTATGTCTGTTAGAGTTGTTGGAGATTTGAGTCAGCCAAGAATTGCATGGCCTGAACTGACCTAAATTAAATGTAGTTTGAATTTGTTTTTGTCTTGCTCTGCCTGGCCTTGAATTAGCTTTTGCTTTTGTGTCATTTTTGATATATTACACTACAGGCCCACAGTTAACATTACTGGATTGTGTAGCAGTAAGCTAAAATCAGTAGGGTCGGTGAGTTTGCAAGGATCCACTGGTTAACATAACCTCTTGAAAATATGCTTTTACAGAACAATCCATGGTCTTAATCTATGAAACCCATTGTCTTCCATAAATGTTTCTGTTCATTTTAGTTTTATTCTTCTGCATAAAAGGCTTGAGATATCTATTTAAGTTGATAAAGCTCTTCAAGTATGCAAGACTATTTTTCCATGGCAGTAGCTTTATTCTGAATTACTTGAAGTCATGAAGTTGCAGTTTTGAACTGAATTGGGAAACATAACATAAAGAGTACAAGTGAATAATTACTTATCTATAGACTTAATTTCTTTGTGATTTGAGACAACGGCCCTTGTGGGTAGATTTCACTGTATTAGAAAGGTGTAGAACTGAAGTGAAACCTGTTTTCAAAAGTGAAAGAGGAGTTAGCACAGATGTCATTATCTTAATAGTTTTAATTATACAAAAGGAAGAAAGAGCTTTCGTGTTCCATACAACTTGATTTTGGAGGACTTCACACGGCAAAATTTAGAGTGCTGTTGTCAGAGACAGACATATTCCTTTGACCCTGGATAACCTAAGAAGTAAAGACAAAGTAACTGCCCAGTATTGAAAAGAAAACTAGTTTTGATTAAAAGTGGAAAAGAAAAATATTAGTTTCATGTCTTATTGGAAATGGAAGGGCTTAATTTCTATGATGCTTCAGTCCTTTAAAATGAGATATATCTGAAATTTATTTTACGAGAAGCCTTTTTTGTAATTTTAAGGATATTTATTTTTTATGTCTAGAATTGATTGATGTTTTGCTTTGCAAACTACCTCTTAAAGTTCAGCCAAGACAAGGTTCTTGTAATCCTGGCTGTACATACCGCAGCATTAGTAATAACATTGGATAGAAAATATTGTCTTCCTTTATAATCTTTTATGTATTGCTTTTAACATTATCCACTGCAGTTTTTATAGGAGGGGCTTTTCACATTATTTGCTAACTTTTTTAAAATTTCAGAATAACTCCAGTGTGTTCTTACTCTTTTCCTACAGCAATATAAATAAATCTGAATGAACACCATTTTGCTTTAATTAAAATGCAAAATTAGGCATTTAAATTCTATTTTCCCCTATTGTTAGCCAGAGATTAGCTGATCCATGCTGTAAAACCAACATACCTTCAGCACAGTTTCGGGAAATGTTCTGAAGCAAAGTCCCTACTGTTGCAAGTTGTGATTGTAGACTGTTTTGGAATGTGACTCATTTCTAATACACATTTTACATAATAAAAACCCATGCTACTTTTATGCTGTGATGTGGTGAATCCGCCTCAATGGTAAATTACATTTTTAATCACTGTTTAGATGACCTAGCTTTCCACATACAGTAGCAAACCCAAATATACCACAGATAATGCCTGTTTTCCGGATCTTAAAAATCCCAGCTCTCATAATTTTCTATAGAGGATTGACTTAGTTTGAGGGTACTAGAAAGTAAAGATCCCTAGATGAGATAAATTTCCACTTTGTGGAGATTACCAATAAAAAGAAATTACAACCGAAATGGTGGTTTGGTTTTTTTTTGGTATCTTACATTAACATATGCAATCAACTGTCGAGTGTTTTGTGCCTGTAAATTGTTCTATATGAAAATGGCAATAGTTTAAAACTTTGGATTCTTTTTAGTTATAAATTATTTGTGCTGAATATGTGATGGTTTATGTTAGCTAGGCAGAAAACTTCACTTTATTGGATTTTTGGCAAGTGTGATTGTTTCATTCTTTTCACAGCTTAATTGGGCAGTAGTGTGGTCATAACAAAATTAATCTTGTATAATGTCCAAATTCAGGACTTAGACTTTGCAAAGGTGATGGAAAGGTGAGCATAGCACACTGGGTTTATCTTTAAACTATTGAGCTATAATAATTTTTCAAATAATGTGCAGCATACAAGTTTGTTTAATCACTCTGACTTCACAATCATCTTTCCCTTTAGTAGAAGCAGATTGCTGTTATCTTACTAGCGCTCTTTCTTACTCTATAAATTGTAAGTCTCCAACTGTCCATATGACCTCTTATTATTCCCCCAGAGGACAAACATAATTTGCAGCTGGTGCTTTCAATACTGTTTCATTTCTTTTTAAAGGCATCGTGCATTACTTTGGAGTTTGTTTGTAAAATAAGTCAGAGAAGTACTGCTCTTTCATTCTCCAGGCATTTGATTTTCAGGTAGAAGAACACAAATATATTCTAGTTTATGGAACATTTTTTCATATATATTGACATTGTTGAAAGATGGCCATCTTTCTTTCAAAATAGGGACCAATCTCCAGGAGCTATTCTCATGACTTAAGGAGACCGATCTCATGAATAAGGAAGGTTGGTCTTTTGTCAGGACTGTGCACCCCTGTTTGAATTACATGTCTCAATGAACCTTATCTCTATATGCAGACCTATTGGAGGAAAATAAATGATACTTTACTTTCTACCCGATTCTTGAATTCCACATATTTTTGATTTTTGGCTGTACCTAAAACCTAGTTAATTTATATTTTGTAGGCATCCCCCTGCTTTACTAAAGTTAAAGCTTTAACATTGTATATAGTTTGCCATTATATACACCTTGAGCACAGTTTCTTATTTCCAGGTCTATTTCTAGCCGTTGTTCCTTCCCTGCCAATTCTTAGCAAAGAATGACTCAAAAGAATTATGAGAACAGCTTTCCCTGTCACATTTTTAATCTTTCTGCTTTGGTGAAAATAGGAGGTACAGAGCAATAAACACAAGCCTGCAAAGTTAAACAATTTTTTTTTCTCAGTTTAGCCTTGCATCGTGTTGTAGTCTGTGGTAGTAAAGAATACTGTATTTACAATATGTGTGCATTAATTATTACAAGATGTTAGGGGGCTGCTGAATTTGGTAGCCTGATAGAGGTGAGGCTGCTGCAACTCCATGCCACAATGTCCATCCAGTAGCAAGGCTGAGCCTGTGTTCCCACCGAGCACATACACAAACAGGACACGTACACAAGTAGACACATGGCTGAGCAGAACAACACAGACCCAGTCAGCACTCACACAAACAAATGCACCACCATCGGAGTCATCGTGTCCCCCTCCCTCGTATAGATAGATGTACAGTGTGAAAACTGCCAGTAGCTGGATTTAGAGACTCAGTAGAGCTGGCCCCAGATCCCTGCTGCCCCAGATGCTGGTAGCTGGGTGTGCAAACCCTTGAAGCTGCAACCCCTCTCCAGCTGCTGGTATAGACCCCTTTGCACACACCAACACACACGCAGAGCATACCAACACACACACACCAACACACACACACTGGATCCCTCCAGTAACTGAGCTTAGACACACAGTCTATCCAGTAGCTGGCCCTGGATCCTTGCACACCAACACACACACACAGAGACACACAAACACACGCACAGACACAGACACAGACACAGACACACACACATCTCAGTCAACCCCTGGATCCTACAGTCTCTTGGGCAGTTGTCATGGACCCCATGTCCCTCCAGTAGCCAACTCCTCCCGTTGTCTCCCTCCCAGTTACACCCCCCCCCCGGCTTCTGATGGCTTCACTTACTGCCCAGCTAGCCCAGCTCGATGTTTGCTGGCAACCACCCACTGCCATACGCACCCTCACGCACTCCAGCTGCTGGTACCACAGACCTCCATACACATACCCACAGACACTCACACTCACAAAACAGAGCACCCCTCACGCAAGAAAATAGGTAGAAATGGAGTTTAATAGAAGACATGACAGACAATGCTCAGCAGGCGCAGGGCATGGAGAGGGAAGTGCACTCACCAGCCTTGCTTTCATGTGACCGGTGCCTTTAATCCCCTTACCCCTCCCATGCTTCTTCCTCTCCAAACCACCTTTATCTCTCCTTTTTCCACACCTTTGGTTTCTCCCCTAAAAATCTCTCATTACAATGCCAAGATGCTCGTTCCCTGCATCCCACAGTGCATCCCACCCCCAAAGGCAGTGATACGCTCCCCAGTTTGTAAGGTGCTCTCCAGTTGCCCCATCGTGCTGGGTGTCACCCTTAGCCCATGGGGCTGAGGCTTCCCTGGGAGGGAAAGGGTGTCTGACAGGCTTACAGGAGTTCCTCCACCTGCCCTTGTGCCTCTGTTCTCATGTGTGTGCACACCTTTGATGGGCTGATGGCTCCTGTGATGAGCCTGGGAGCAGCCAGACCGGGTGTTATTTGGGGTCCCTCACCTGCCACTGACTCTCTATGTTCCTTTCTGGGGGCACAGATGAGCTTTTATCACATGCACTAACACAACAGATTCCAAATATGGGATGAGGCAGACAAAAAACCAATCCTGAAAAACAACACATCTGCTCCACAGACATGTTAGAGCATGTACAGTGTGGTAAAGGCCAGGAACGCCTTTTTAGTGGCCTTGTGGATATTACAGAATTTGATGTCCAGGAGATATACTATACACAAATCTACCTATATTGTTCACTGACCACTAATGTTATTACATATTGGTGACATAAGAACTGCAGTATTTTTCAAATCTCTACTGCCAAATAGTTTACAGGTTAGGTGTGGAAATCATAGGTTTCATTATGTCAGGAAACCTATGGAGAACATACAAAAGATACTTCGTATAATTGGTAAATTATGCTCTACTTCTGAAAAGAGATGATGCAATACTTGACATTTTAAAGTGGTATTACATAACATTAAACATTGTCAAGGTATTGCTGTGTTGCAGTTGTGCATTTTAGTGTATTAAAATACTCTTAGAATATTTTTTATGCCATAGTTGGTTTTTTTCCAACACTGCTTTCTTAATCTGAGGCAGATAATTGTGCAGTGAAAGCTTTTTGTGCTTCTTTTAAAGGGCATTATGTGTCAGCATTTTGCTCAAGCTTTCTTTTGACTTTTTCCTTAGTGCCTCAGTAAAGCATCTCAGCTGTTGCACGCAGTAGTTAATAGATAACCTTAAAAGCATTTATTTTTTTTTTTTTAGAATATTGAGATAATGCATAGAAATTATTTCAAAAGTAACATTCAGGTTCACATCTCAAGATTTCATCTTTGTATTGCAAATGAAACTGAAGGTGGATGAAAGTAAATCTCTCCTTAGATTTATGTTGAAGAATTTTTAATGAAAACCTGAAATTTCTCTTGAAATGATGCAAAAGTTTTTCCTAACAAGAAAGCTGAGAAGCACTTGGAACAATTTGCTGAATTTGGCTAGGCTTAGATTGTGACCCATGATGATCAGTTGTGCTGTATTAGCTGCTTCTCAAGGTGTGCACTGTTAATCCCTGTGAACAACAGTTACATCAATTTTCTTTCCATGAGCTTGAGGAGAAGTAGAAAACCACTTTGATTCTGTCTCAGCCATTCAGATTGTCTTTTTTTTTTTTTTTTTCTGCAGCAAAATTAATTGGGCATGAGGGAGCTGTTCTGCTGTGCTTTTACTTGTAGAGTGCAGAGGACTGTGGCTCCCTGCCCATACATACACTAAAGAGTCTTCTAAGATTTTAAGAGAAATAGTGAACCTTTCTACAGCTATAAAAATACTTGTAAAGCAAGTGATTTATGAGTAAAAATCTTGTCCTGTGGAATACATGAATTTTTTTAACGTACATATACTTTATTTATGTGAATATTCCTTATTACTCATTTTTATGATTTGTGCAAGTATTTTCTTTACCTTTTTAGGTCTGCTCCCTCCTGCAGGTGTAAACACATCCACAGATGAATAAATGTTACATCAGTTACACTGGTACAAGCCCAGTGACACCAGTGGGATTGCACCAGTGTTATTGAGAGTACAGTTTAGCCTTCAGTACTTGTGCTAGAGTTAACACATGGGAAAAAAAGAACCTGAGAGAATTCATTGATGGTGATTTGCTCATAGGCAAAGGGATGAGAGAGCAGGGAAGGGAGTATTAACTCTCAAAGGTAAACAAAGGTACTGGGAGACAATTTTAGGCACAAAAATATGAGTCAGAGTACATTGTCATTTAACAAATTGGAAGAGATTAGATTATGTTGTTTGTTATTTATTGAGGAAAGGGGCATGCCCATTATGTATATTATATATATTTCATTATATGATTGCTGCATAAACATGTAATGGATATCAAAGAATGCAGTAAATTATTGCTGTTCTTTTCTTGCCTAAAATTTTGCCAGTTAGTATGCTATTGATTTCTCCCTAAAACTGAGAGAAAATTTTATTCTAAGTGTTAAAATGAAACAAACATAACCTACAGTTTATGTATTAATTTCTGCCTTTTAAACACTCTAACTACAGTTACCAACCTTTTAAATAAAATTATGCAAATTACAGTATTAAACATTATTAAAATAACCTTTTGAATTCCCAGTTACAAGTACTTCATAATCTTTGTTGATTAAATAAGGTCAATCAAGCAACAGCAATTTTCCATTTTTATGTGCATAGAATGAAATATTGCAAAGGAAAATAATTTCTAGAAATCTATGAACTGTTCAGATTGTTGAAAAGTTTGATGGATTTTCTTCTAAAACTGAAATGGACCAGAGATATAGGAACCTGAAAAACTGAGAGTTTATGATAACTCGTATGTTAGGGTGTCAGCAATGGCAGAAGCACAGAAGAAAATGAAACTCAGAACTTCTGAAGTTGAATAGTAAATGACCTGAATTGCACAAGAAAGAATGTAATTTTGTGGAAAGAAATGACTGTACCCAGTTCTCTGGAATGCACTGCTTCAAATTCCTGCACTGATGTATATTATATATTTAAGATACAGAAATATATAAGGAATTTTATGAAATAATTTTTTGAGGATGCAAATCCTAAAAGTCTAATGTGTCTTTATATAGTCAGTGGGCAGACACAGGTTCCTCAAATGGCATTTCCATCCGAAGATTAAGGCACACGGCATTAATTGATTCCTTTCTCCAATGCCTGTAAAAGAAGCCTAGACAAATGCTGAGATTTCTACCTGTTAGATGATAGCTAATATGATGGCATATGAATTTCTCTTAGTATAGGAGAATGTTGTAAGTACAAAAGCTGAAATTCGCATTCTTCTTCTTTGGTTGATGCTGATTTTGTACAACTTGGACTTGCTAGCCTAAACAGAATTCACACATGGATGTCATTTTGTTTCCATTTACTGTGAACCCCATTTGAAATCATGATCTCTGCTTTCATCTGCTTCATGGATTATGTTTACGAAACTGGGAGTTTTGTGATAGGTCTGCATTAGATACATTGAGTACTTACACTTACAAACATATAGGTACTTTTCTTCTGTGGTATATATGGCCAACATCAGAATACGGACAAAACAAAGAGAAGACAAAGAAAAATTTGATGGCTCACATTGTAAAGAACAGAGTGTTATCACATAATGTCAGCTGCATAAAATAAAAAGAATACCTAGGAGGAAGGTAACAAGATATGTTTTTTGGACTGCAGAAAGTGTCAGATCTATGGAGACAAAACAGCTTGAAAAAAATTCTAAATTGTTGCTGAATAAGGGAAAGTATTGTGAGGAGTGAGAGCAGCAAGTAGGGGAAACCAGAAGAGAATCCCTTATTTGGACAAGATTTTGAAACTACAGTTAGGCAGGTGAAGCATATTAGTGAAAGGAATCAAGGCACGTGGAGTGTATGAGTGATTTCATAGGAGTTATGGGAGAAGATTATGTTAATGATGAGAAGATGGAAAGCTAATCATGAATACTCCTTTGGATGAAGTGCGATTAGATAAAGTATGTTTAATTTAGTATGTATGTGTGTGCATCTGTGTATGCAAGAAAAAGAAAAGAACAGATTTGGAGGTAGTAAGAAGAAACAAACAAGTAAAAAACATGAAAAGAGTGAAAATCAGAGAAAGCAGTGGAAGCTGAGGTGGAGAAGTTACAATTAGAGCTAGGGCATGATAATTCACAAAAGGTACAGAAAACATGATTTTGTTCTGAACAAGATTTGAGAAATGAGGTAGAGTAAGATAAAATTAGGGATTTGCGGATCAACCAGAGAAGAGTGATGATTACTTGCTAAATGAGTATTTTCTCCAAGAAAATGAAAACAAGAAAGCCCAGGGTAACAGTGAGAGAGGAAGAAAGAGAGGAAAGGATGAATATGGTACATAAACAGTGGAGAAGAAGGCTGACTAAAAATTAAGACCTGTAGAAGCATATAGGAGACATCTAAGAAGAAAAGAATGAGCAAGAAAAGCAGCCTTTGAGCAGGGTACAAGTCGATCATGACTGTGCTGCAGATCTTTACAGATGTTGAGCGGGATTTGGCTTCTTGGAGCTCTTTTAATTGTGTGTTGAGGGTGTTATCTTCCCTAAAGGATATACAATGACTGGTGGTTGAGTGCTCTGTAGGCGTCTATGGAAGGATCCACAAATCAGTTGCACGTATACTGTAAGACCTGTTCCTGATAAAGTATACATTTCTTTCAAAACCATATGATCTTTCACTTTTCATTCTTCACATCAGAACAGTTGCTTTATGACAAGAAAGTTTTAGGTTATGGTAAATTATCATTCAAAGAGTTTAACATATTGTCCTTGTTTCCGAAAGGAAATATGGATGAAAAGAAGGAATTGGGCTTAGTTATGCACTGTGATTAAAAATAAATGTGGGGTATCTTGTACAAAAAGCCCACAAAGTGCACTCACTCACACAGATAAAGAAGAGTAGCATGAAAAGCTTTCTGGCAGCCTCCTTAGGACAATTTGAAAACACAAACCCATCATACCTGAAATCAGAGAGCACAGGAGGCTGTTTTCTGTATATTTATATGCAGTGAGAAAGGAAACTTTTAATGGTCTTGGAAAACGATATCAAAAGGACATCAGCACATTTTCTTTGATAATTAATGAATAAATAACCTAAATTTGGAGATGGCAAAGGGCTAAATAAGGATCACTCTTTGGTCTTGCTGATAAAACAGAAATCATGAAGGGCTATTTAAATCTTATACTCATTAAATTACCCAACTGGCCTTGATGTTTCTGAAATGTAAAATGGACTGTCTTAATTATGCAGCAAATTGGAAATTTTTAAAGGACAAATTGGTTACTTGTACAACAAGACTTCGGCAATCCTGTATTCTGTTGAGGTTTGGGTGGTTAAGCAACTGGTTAAACCATACAGCCAAAAGAATACAATTTGCATGTTGAGTGAAAATCAGTGTCAGGGTAGTTATCTTCCTATGCATATGATAATGAAAGTAGAAGCAGTATCTTCTTTCTTGAAGACAGCTGAAAAACAATATCCAATTAAATATAATTAAAATGGGTTTTGTTTGTAATAAAAGTCTACAGTTGTTGTAATTTTTAGGCAAAACATTCTCTTCTTGAAGATAAGACTAAGCATAACAAACAGCTCTAATGACACAAATTTTATTAGAAAGAATAGGTGCAGTGGTTTCAAAATATTACAGTTGTATAAATTGTAAGTGGTTTGATGCTGCTGTTGCCACTATCGTAATGCAGTTCTTATCATTAGAATTCAGATGGTGACATCTTTATCTTATTGAGTGGGTGGATGCAGTTTTAGATGTGTAGAAGTATAGCAAGAAAGAATTAGGCAACGCTTACTTGTTTAAGTGTAAACAGGTCTATCAAATAATTGCAGAAGTTTAAAAAGAGTATGAAATTATTATTATGAGAAAAAACCCGTATCTATAAAAGTCTTAACAATGTGACAAAGTATGTAAAAATAAAAAAATGAACAGGATGTTTTTGTCAAGGATTTTGGAAACCTATCATAATCTGGACAACTGTTTTTCATTAAGGGACTACTTCAGCTGCTTATGTCATCCAGAAACTGCACTAAATGAGAGAAACTTCCTGGAAAGTCAAATTCTTCATCTAAAGGACCAAACAAATCTGAGTTTGTGAGGTCTTTATTTTGGTGTTCTGTATGCTGGGCTTTATTTCAGGTTTTTCACAAAATAGTACATAAACCCCCTCTTTTTACCTGTTCCTTATTTCTCATTCTCCTGAAACAAAGTGTCGTCTGAAGTGCTTTCTTCTTAGAAAGATAAGCAATCTGTTCTAATCTCTAGTGGTGATTACAGCTTCACCAGGAGAGTTCTCTTGAATGCTGGAATCTAGATAGTTACCATACATTATATGTCTTTCTTAAAGACATTTTCTTGTCAAAAGTTTGGGAGACTCCTCCAGTGTAACAAGTGCAGTTGTAAATGAAAGGCAACCATTACCTCGCCTTTGCAAGTAGTTGCTTTAAACATTGGGACTTAATTGAATTATGGTAACTTATTCTACAGGGGCTTTAAGTTCATCACACTCCAGATTATGAACATATGTAAGGTCAGGAGACCGAGAAGCCTTCTTATATCAGAAGTGTACGTTGGTGATGCTGTTCCTGAACAACAGAGCAACAAAGGCCCTCTAAAGGTTTCATGCGGACCTGTTCCTCATGTAGCACTTATGTATTTTGTCCTGGTCAACAGTCTCTTTTTTGTTCTGCTGGAAATAAAGCATATTCTTGAATGAGGCACATTTTGATTCCAGACTCTGTGCCTTGAAGAAGGGATGTGGTTGATTGTGTCCTCCCATGGACCTCATCTTATGAACTTGTTACCCACTTCTGCCAGAGTCATTTTGGCCTGTTACTGTCACAGGTGGTGTTGGGCATTCTGTCTCCAAAGAGGGGACATCAGTGTCCTGAATCACAGAGGGAAGCCAACAGCAATGTATTTTGGCTTTGAGCTTTTGGAGAAGGAGGAGAGACTGAACTGTTCCTGTGGACTTCCTAACCAGCTGGGTTTGTGGGAGCAGGTGCTGGATGCCACACCATGCGTATGCTGCCAGTTACAAGTCCAGACAAGCCCAAAAAAGCAATCAGAAAAGCTGCTCAACCAGAGATCTGGCCTTTCGCTGGTGTATAATTATGCAAGGCATATGGCATCCCTTAAGCAGAACTTTATTACCAATCTAGAGTTAGGAGTAATGCAGAGAAAACAGATTTAAGGCAAGTGCTCACCAAACTTTACACATGTTTTTTAGACTCTGTTTGTACTCAGTGAAAGGAAACCTCAGGGGCACAATTCATCTAACCTGTCTGAGATATCTAGTGTAGAATGAAATAAATTAAGACCTGGAAGTGCCTGTTTCTTTTCAGTGAGTATAAAGAGAGCTAGATTACTACCTCACATTTCAGCATTACAAATATAAAAAAATAGTTGAGATTAAAGGTATCTGTTGTCAACCTTGCACATCTGAATGATGTGAAAGAATACTCCCAAATTGACTTGGAAATGATGATGATTTCTTTGGCTGTGGAGAAGAGAAAACCACGTGAAAAGGTTTGGACTTTTTCATAGCTATTTAAAACCATAAGGCCATAGAAAATTTTGCTGTGTTTTCTTGCTGCAATCTGATAGAAAAGCAGAATTCAGAAAACTCATGTAAAGAGAGACGTAGGCAGAGGTTCCCACAACTTGCAAGAAATGGAAGTTGCAGGTTCAGACAGCTTGTTTAGGTGCTTTGTCAGGCCAGAAACTGTCAAGTTAAAATGGACAAAAACAGAGGGTATGTCCGTATGCTGCTCAATGCGAGGACTGACAGGCCAGTTCCAGCGCTGGAGCCATGATTCTCCTCCTGCTTAACTGTTGGCTCACTCCTTGGCTACTTGTTTCCAGCAGGCTCCAGACAGAAACAGCCTTAAGCATTGAGACTTGGCTGAAAATTGACTCTAATTTAGCAGTGTAGGCGCAGCCAGAGAGTCTAAATATGAAATAAAATGATGCTAGCAATGAATGATACTGCATACATCATCATTCCACCTGCCTCAGGTAGGTGCAATATCTTAATAGATCCTTTACGAAATAACTGCATTGGTCTTCTGAACAGCCAGCAAGAAAAACAGGGCAGTGAACTGCATATGTAGACATATATGCTTAAATAACAAAAGGAGTTGGATCAAGATCAGCTTTTTAATCCATATTACCCCTGCTGCTATGGAACCAGATAATGGATCGCTGCTGTGATTAATAGTGATTTGAACTGGAGACCTTTTTTGGAATCGTGACTGTGGATGATAAAAGAAACCCCTCAGATGATCATAATCAAGATATTGTGTGCAAATACAAATTGAGTATTCAGCGTGTGTTTTCTCCTTTCATCTTTATACAGAGGTTGTTCACTTCTCGTGTCCCTCTTTTTCCCGTTTTGCTGCACTAACGAGTTTTTAATGCAGAGGAAAAGTGACTATAAGCAGTGAAGCAAAGACAGCTTTATAGAGCAAGACTGAGGAATTGAAGACATAGATCAGAGCTATCCACCAACCTAAGATAAAAGAGAAGTTCATGAAAACAGAGACGTATAGATAGCTTTGATTTCATTATCATTAGACAAGAAAGGACGAAAAATGGAATAGCTATAAAGCTGTTCATACCTAGTGAGTTGCCTATATTAATAAAAGAGTCTATGCAGAAAGCATTAAAGTGATAACACAGAACAGGAAAATATCCTATAGTAAAATTTTTGTTCATATCTGTTTTTAGTGTAGTGTAATGTGATTACCAGATCATAATATGTAAAATATAAAAATATGATGCATGTATTAAATATTTTATTCATTGATGCTGTCATATCATTGTTAAGCATGGGTTATTTGTTTGGACTTTTCTCCCTCTCCGTCTTTCCTTTTGAACACAGATTCTGGGGATCGTATTTCTATTACTGATTTCATGGTTTATCAGATAGCGAATTGCAGACAAATTAAATAGTTGGTGGCTTTTATAGGAAGCTTTTATTTGGTAGATACATGTACCTAGTTATAATAATCACAAGAGAAGTACCTAATTACATTTGAAAAGTGCTTGACTAGATAAAGAATGATTTGTGTACAGTATTTTCTGATTGCAGTTAGAAAGCTAATATAGAAAACTAGCAGCTGGGAGTGGGGAGGGGTAATAAATGTTCTTGTTCTGAGAAAGAACAAATTTGTTCCTCCAAGATTAGGTCAATCCTAATGCTTCACTTCAGTTTTGCTCTTACACAGTAATTTTTTTTTTTCATTAAGTATAAATTATGTAAAACATTAAAGCAAAACTATTTTCCAGGAAATATCTTCTCATCACGAAAACTAAACCAGCATGATTCATGGGCAATATCTTTTATTTTTGATTAATCAATATTTTCTGGCCAAATCAAAAAATTGCTGACTAGCTGTACCTAAGGGACACTTTGAAATTCTTCTGAGATTTTAATAATAGAAGTATTTTCATTTCTATGCAGTTTACTTACAACATAGTCAGCTTTCATAGCTTTCTCAGATGTGGTACTCTACCCATTTAAGAAATGAGGGAACTGAGAGAGGGATGTTAAGTGAGTTGCCTAGAGGGACAGAAAAAAATCCATGTCAGACTGGAACAAGGTTTCAGAATACTGCTTAAATCAGTGTCATGTCTTCAGCTGATAGATTTCTTGTCCAGTGCAATCCATTTTGGTGCTCTACATTTTGTAGCTTAATTTATTTTGACACTGAAACTCAGCGTAAGAATTGCATTAACATTCTGTGCCTTTTTGCCATTCAGCTGTCTGCTGCAAAGGTCCTCTGTCATGTTCTTGCCCTAGGTTAATGTAGTAAACAAGATGTGTTTCAGTATATGTATCAGTGAGTGATTTTTACATAAGTACTATGAATTTCCTGTCTGGTTTTGTATTGCAAAGTAAATTGGAGCTCGTAAGGCAATGGATAATTAATCCTTCTTCCATTTGTGAGAATAATTTTTAGAAACAGGTCTTCTATTTTTGACATGAAGCTATTACCTTGGAAACTATTTAAACATTTGCACAAAGCACATGAGCATTCTATATCAAATATCAGTCATATTATGTGACTTAGGTATCCATTATTTCAGAGGTTTACATTCTGAATTTTTACTGTTTTCAAGTTTGTAGGCTTGATTACATGCTATTCAAGACAAAGAGGAGCTAAGTAGGCTGTAATTTAGATAGCCTCACCTATATGTTGAAAAATGTGTTTCAGTAATCATACTAGAATATCTGTACAGGATCCCCTCAACATCACCTTCCATGTGCATTCAAAGAATTTTCTTATTTTATTTTCTTTAGGTCAATGGAACAGAAATTGAATATGAATTTGAAGAAATTACTTTGGAGAGGGTAAGTATAATTTATTCTTTTCTTATAGGAAAAAATATAATCTGTAATAAAAATAATGTAATTACTTCTGAAATTAAAAATGGTTAAAAATACCATAATTTACATTTTGAATAAAGATGCCCACTCTTTATTCTAAACTATGAAAGTGTGAGTGATACAACAGGATAAGTCTTTCATTTTTTAAGAAGCTGCAGGTGTAGCTACTTGCAGACCAGGATCCAGAATGCTTTTCTTCCCCATAACTATGTCAGTGCTCAACTAGGCGTTTCATTGCTGGGAAGAGCCTGTGTGACTTGGTACCTCCCTTTTAGCTTGTGAACTGGAATTGTGGCATCTTTTCTCTTTTAATCTCCTTGATTTCCTTGAATATGTGCATAATAGAAGACATGTAGTTTTCTATTATAAAACAAAAATTGCAAAAGTGGTTTTAATCTTCAAATGACTGTATAAAAGCTACAGACCATATCTATGTGAAAAGGATATGTTTATGCAAGTCTGAATTATGTGAGCTATAATCAGGGCTGGCAGTGAAGGCGTTGTTGGTAGTGTGGTTTAAAAGTAGCACCCAAAAAAAAAAAGAGAGAGATTTAAAACTTGTACTGCATCATATCTTCCTGGATTTGGTGGTTTTTCCTTGCCTTTTGGTAGTGTAACTGTTTTCATTAGACTTCGGACTTTCTTTGCCACAGGATCAAGACCAGGTGGGCTGCATATGGTGTGAGAAAAGAAGTCTAAGCTTTGTCATGTCTCATAGCGCTTACAAAGATTTCTAATGGCTGCAAGATTTTCATTGCTCAATTCCTTCAATGTTCTGTCAACATCCTGGTAATATGGAGTTTTGTCATCTTGAAGCAAACGCAGTTAGGCTTCTTTCTACATAAAATGTTTGAATGCAAGGCCAGATTTACCAAGATATGTCTGATGCCGTATGAACAAATGCCTGTAAGGTAGCAAACTACCATTAAATTAGATACTTAGATTATACAATTCATTGCACTTTTTCTGCATGTTATATTTTTAATTGTCCAGGATAATGAATTCTATAACCATTCAACTTAAAGGGACAGAAGTTTATGTTCTCATTGATTTGCTCTCTCAGGCAAATTATGAAAGAGCAATATATTTTTTTTATCATAGCCATCCTCATAACAGCTAACATATAAGGTTATAGGCACTTTTTATCTACTGTCTCTCAACTTATTTACGCATCACTAGTTATTCATTGGACTAGAGTTTCCAAAGGTCACTGAACAGAACACATGCCTCCTGGGTGATATTTTGAAAACCACTTTATTTTTAACAGATGTGTAAGTTATCAGTGTACATACTGCAGAACGAATGTGATTTTCATCTCCTGTACCTGTCTGATGCAGATAATTAGTTATTCATAATATAATAGAACATAATATCAGTTAAAGACTGAACAATAATAGCAAAAAAGCCACAGATTTTAATGGAGGATATTTCAGTTGTTTTCTGGATGCTGCTGAATCTGTGGTTTCTGATTATTACTGCTTGAAATGTTCTGTCACATGTATCAGTGTTTTGTCTCAAAGGCAGAGTACTGTGTCTGCTGGTTTTTGTGTGAGATATAAAACACAAGTGATTGCCTTTAAATAGCTGTCATTTATGTTAGACTAAAAGCATTTTCAGAAGAAAGACATTCTCCATGTTGATTACCCATTTTCTTCCACAAAACTGCTTTTAGAAATTAGATGGAAAATCATCTCTCTGTATTTAATGGCAAAGCTGCAAAATGTATTAAGGTTGCTGCTGTTGAGAGATAAAAATGTAGTTTGCCCATATCAAACAGTTGGTAATAAACTTTCCATTTTAGTCCAGTTATCCAAGTTTCAGAGTTCTGCATCCCCAAAACAACCAGATATTTTTGTCATGACATTTATCCACATTTTGAAATAGTGAATATTATTTAAAGGATTTTACGATGCAAAAGATAAATTGGTTGAATGTGTGTTAAGGCTTTTGCATTCTTTCCTGCTTTTTTTTTTTTTCTGGCATAATGAAAGGGAAGGTGGTAAAGGATTGAATACCCATCTCCCAGTCTGTATAGACTTGGAAAGGACACCATTAATTTAATTGTAGGAGGTCACCTTCATCCATAGGTGACATGAATTTGTGGGATGTATTCCTGAAGAGAATTACTGGCCCCAGAATAAAGAGACGGCTCCATCCCTTGGGATAACATAGGACCACTGTGTGCATGTTGGCAGAACGCGTCTCATGTGGAGCTGGGGAGCAGATCAGCAGGGTCTCAAGAATGCCAAAAGGACACCCTGCTAAGGGACTGAGGGTTGGACAGTGTAGAGCTTGCTGAGTGTCACTGAGCTGCCTGAGACCCAGCTGGTGTACCGAGAAATGACTGCAAAGAGGCCTGTGTAGAAAGCTTTTTTATTTTTGCTCTTTGACATCATGTTGTTCAGTTGTTTTTATTTAAAATGCTGGGTCCTAGTTTACAGTTTAACAAGACTTGGGGTTTGGAGTTTAAAAGGCTTCACTGAGAGCTCACAGACAATGAATTTCAGGCAGATCCACCTTAAAGCTGTGATCAGTGCTGTTCCAGGAGTTAAAGGTGTTGCATGTACGCCTCTGCTAGCCCCCTCCTTCGTGGCATGCTCTTTATCCTTTTGCTGTACTTCAGTTGTGCCATCTATTTATCAGGTACCATCACCAATCCCTGAGCCCAAGAGGATCACTGTTAAATATGTGATCCTCATTTAGAGCTCTCATAAGAGCCTACTTGAGTAACACAATTACACAGTTAAGAGAAATCAAACAAATTATCTTCTCTTAAAAAAAAAAATAAATTAAAAAAAGAAAAAAGGAAAGGAAAAAAAAAAGACACCTTTAATTCCTTCAACTGCTTCAGGGAATGTGTGAATTTCTCTGCTAACTTACAGGCATAAAATGCAGATTCAGATGTAGACTAAGACTTGGCGATTTGTAATAAACTACAATGCCCAAATGCACACTTAGACAAAATTCCTTAAAATAAGCCATTACCTTGCTCTAGCTTGAATATTAAAGACACCATAAAAAGGAAAGTATACATAAAATGGCTCATATTAGTGCAGTGATGTTAGTCTTCCATTACTGCAGGACCTGAAAAATGTATCAGCGCTGCCAAGAGACCGATTTGCACTTGTAGATCAGTGGTCAGTGTAAGAGATAACTGAATAGACTCTGTGACAAAGCCAAGCCTAACTTCTCTAAGCTGGAGGAAAGTTTTAATTGATTGACTCCTTGGTACAGCGCTGTGCTTGGAGACATATGCTGAAGAGAGGGTTTTAATAGAAGTTGATGGAGTATCAGCCAATATCAATAGTTACCTTGAAAAAGAGTAAAGACAGACAGTGGGTCACTTAATGACTCATGTTGGATTTATGCCAAGTTCAATGTCTGACTTCAGATCTCAGTACGTTTTTGCTCATCTAACCTTTCCTGTTCTTTAGATGTTAGAGAAAAAGAGGGCAGTTATGATTAGTAAAACTTTTCACAGAATCTTTTGATGCCTTGGCAAGTATTTTCATTCTTGTCGCGGTTTAACCCCAGCCGGCAGCTAAGCCCCACGCAGCCGCGCACTCACTCCCCCCCTGGTGGGATGGGGGAGAGAATCAGAAGAGTCAAAGTGAGAAAACTTGTGGGTGAGACAAAGACAGTTTAATAGCTAAAGCAAAAGCCACACGCACAAGCAAAGCAAAACAAAACAAAGAATTCATTCCCCACTTCCCATGGGCAGGCAGGTGTTCAGCCATCCCCAAGAAAGCAGGGCTCCATCACGCGTAACGGTTACTTGGGAAGACAATCACTCTGAATGTCCCCCTCCTTCCTTCTTCTTTCCCCAGCTTTATATGCTGAGCATGACGTCATGTAGTATGGAATATCCCTTGGTCAGTTGGGGTCAGCTGTCCCGGCTGTGTCCCCTCCCAACTCCTTGTGCCCCCCCCAGCCTACTCGCTGGTGGGGTGGGGTGAGGAAAAGGCCTTGGCTCTGTGTGAGCACTGCTCAGCAGTCACTAAAACATCCCTGTGTTATCAGCACTGTCTGCAGCACCAATCCCAAACACAGCTCCATACCAGGTACTACGAAGAACATTAACTCTGTCCCAGCCAGATCCAGCACAATTCTGTGTCTGTATAAAGTTACATTACTTTTTGTGGAAGAGACTGTTTCGAAAAATTAAGTTCTATCAACACTGGAACTAAAGATGTCTAGTTCCTAGTGCATTTGCATCATGAGATTGACTGACCTTGGCAGCTGAACAGGTTGAGCTTGGATTGAGAATTTTCCCAAGGCTAAGACACGCATGAAATGTCTCTATTTCTTTTTCTTTATACTCCTGTGGGTTCTCTGGCCTATGATAACAATTCAGGCTACACTGCAGAATGTACCTGTTTTTAGTGAACCACATCATTTTACAACCGTTTTAGGAACTTAGTGTTTTGTTTCCTCCTCACTTTTTCAGATTTGGTTACAATTGGCTATTGGAGTTACTAACGTTGAGGGGGAGACAGGCATGGATGCTCACATAGCATAATTATTTCCTTAGAAAATCAGGTTAAAGATATTCCAAAAGAGTAAATTCTCAATAATGATTTATCATCTGGGAGTGTGCCGTGATAATAACTGATAAATTTTATCCTGTATCTACCACGTGCTCTGTTTGGTGGAGAGACTGAAAACCTACAATC
Source organism: Balearica regulorum gibbericeps (assembly GCF_011004875.1). Lineage (NCBI taxonomy): Eukaryota > Metazoa > Chordata > Aves > Gruiformes > Gruidae > Balearica > Balearica regulorum. The sequence continues at coordinate 211,304,069 of NC_046184.1, read as the reverse complement.
TCTCTTCTTTTCCTTTGATTTGATATTTCAGTGACATCAAGTGCAATGAGAAGATTTCTTTTCTCTAGTTCAAGATTATTGTTCTCTAAAAGGTTGGATTTCCACTTTTCCACCAAATTCAAGGGTCTATTCAAATCTCGACTAGAAAGGCTGAAACTGTAATCATAAGTAAATGTAAAGGGTAAAATTTAAAAATCTTGAGGAAACAGTGGAAAAAGCAATCCTCATACATTTTAGTAGAGTAAGGAATTTATTTCAGGCCTGGGCTTTTATTTACTTTGGTACCTTGTAAACCTAAGAAATAATTACTACTGTACTATTTATTATGCTGGTTTTATCACGAATTTCCTTTGTGAAAATGCAGAAGTTTGCAAAAATATAGAGATGCATGCTACTGAACGCTGAAAAGCAGTGGGAATTGGATTGTGTTCAATGACACAAGGATTTCAATTTGAGTCAATGTCTTATTCTTTATATTTATCTACCTATCTTGTTTTGGCAAAGATCACTCTTTGCTTGTATGTCTGGGAAATAAGGTTTTCACTGTTAGTCAGTAGTGTATCTGCTTTCTGCCTTTTTTTAAGGTGTTAGATACCAGTTGTTCAAGCATCAGTGTGCTTTGACCTCTCCAGAATGAGATTGTAGGACAATGCAGTGCCAGGAAAGTCCTCCTTTAGGTAGTTCAGAAATAACAGAGTGGAAGGGAGTGGTAAAGAAATGGCCACTAGGAAAAGGTATTTTCAAAGTTTAAAAGCTTATGCCTAGACACATGCCTTTTGAGAACCCAGAGTGCACAAATCAATATCCAACCATCAAGAGCCCCAGTGGAGTGGTCTGACATCGTCCAATAGGAGAAAGTAAATCTTTTAAAGTGAGTGTCCCTCAGGTACCAGACGAGCTCCTCCAAATGCACTGTTGCTCTCTGAGTGTTTATTTCTACAGAACTGTAGATTTTTTTCTTGACTGTCGAAAGCTTTCAGACTGCCTGCTTCCTAAGTGAGACTAAGTGGTAGTTATTCTTGCAACCTCAGACTGAAATAAATTATAATTCAAAGGCAGAACCCTTCTTATTGACTAGTCTATATTGGATTTATAATAGAAGAGTGACCTATGGGTGTTTATTGCAATAAAGGTCACACATAGGAATTTTTTCCTGGAAAAATGTATCTTTCTGCCTACAACAAGAGGCAGAAAGAAGTATCTATGTATGGAGCTGAGTTATCAGCAAACAGAAAAGGTGAATCCCATCTTTTTTATTGTTGTGCAGACAATTTGAAAAACTGATCTCCTGGATATCCATATAGAGTCTTTGTGGTGTATTTCTCCGTGTATGTGTAACACAAAGTTCTGTAAAATGAAAAAAAGGTATTAAGAAAGATCCTTGAAAATCCAGGTGTAATGCATGCAATCACTGTGCAGGAAATTCATCAAATCATAGAAGGCCTAGGTTGGAAGGGACCTTAAAGATCATCTCATTCCAACCACCCAACCAAATGTCTTAGCTTAGAGTTAACAGAAGATTATGCTACTGATGATAGGCTGTTATGTCATCAGAGAGGTTTGTAAGCATTGGAAAGGGCAGACTCTCTGGCCTCTGGATGCAATGTCTTAAGCAAGGTCTGCGTTCTCCTTTTGCCTCTTGTGCCTTACCAGATTTTGCTTTGATCTTAGGTTGTGCAGGAGCAAACTGATGAAAGGAGCTGAAGGAACCTGGTGTCCAGTCCTGCTAGTGTGACACTGAAATACCAGGTCAACATTTTCCAAAGCAACTGGAATTTGGTTGCTTTAGTTCAACGACCTAAATTAAGATTCCTTGGAACAGCCTCATTTTTTTCATAACATCACTCACCCAAAGCATGTGACTTTCTGTCACCTCAGAGCAGCCCTAATTTTGCACCCAAAATATAACTAATCACTGGAAAACTTTGTTCTTATTCTGTCAGAGAGTCATTATGCTGAAACTACTCCTGGTCGTAGAGCTGTGCATTTCTTGTGGGGGCTTGTTCTACCTGCGCTTGGCAGAGGCACAAAACGTGTCAGTCTGGAGTATGTGTGGAAAGGCAGAAGAGCTGGGAGAAGGAGGGCTGTACCTTTTGAGGGGCAGAAGCTCCTGCCCGGTGTTTTTAGCTGTCATTTTCCACATTCAGTGTCTGGGACTAGAAACTCAATAAACCCACATAACTGTCTTACTGAAGACTATTGGCTAGACAAGTGAAGGAACAGCTGTTAATATTATACGCCTCTTAGAGATGTAAACATAATATTTTTATTTTTTGTTATTACTATTAAAATTGCATTGCTACAGGTTGGGAATACCATGAGGTAATACTGCTGAGCTGCCCACAGTTTTCCCAAAAGAAGTGATAGGACTGGGAGGACCAGTCTGTTTAAAGTTGTCTCTCCAGATGGGGATGATCTGGACTGCTTCAGAATATGCACTTCCAGAAGAATTTGAGTTTTTCAGGGCAAATGCTAAAAAAGCACGTGGCTTTCCATTGAGCCTCTGTTTATAAGGAAGCCTTGCCCTATATTTCGTCATTGCTACAGCTGTGCAGAAGGTGCATCCTTTCCCAGCTGTAGAGTGGCAGCAGTTCTCATCTCAATAGTCACAACAGAAAAGCTGCAAAGCCACAAAAGGGGAGGCGAGGGAGGGGAAAAGGCTATAAGTGACTAGGGAAAATATTTTAACTGCTACAGTTTATAGCTACACTGTGATTAGGTAAAGAAGCTGAAATAATACTATACATTTAGCTCCTTCTGGGTGCCTATCAAATAAATTCCTATTTTCACACTGTTATCTTGGAATCTTGCTTTTAAATCTAAGTCTCTGAAAAACACTGCATGGATACTAGCTCAGTTAAATCAGAATAGTGTATTTCTTTGGTTTTATTTCTGCGAGGCCATTTAAAGTCCTCTGAGGTTATTCTGTCAGTGAAGGATGTCCCCTTTCATGCATGTGTGCTGGCTTTATATTTCAGATAGAAAAAAAACCAAAAACCAACATAGTTTGGATTTACACTTGATGATTCAAGATTTCCAAGACAAGGATTATTTTTATTACTATGAATTAGGCTTTTATTAATTTCTATATTTATTTTTGAAGGTCTATATATTCATTACTTTCAGTAATTCCTATAGTGGTTTCTGGGTATTACTTTAGATGAGGGGTTCACAATTTGTTTCAATGGCTCCTCAGATTATCAGAGTTTTCCTGTTGTGTGAGAAATTTTAAATAACAGAATATTCTGTTATGAAAGCTCGCTGTGGTATTTTAGCATTTTCAAAATAATGTGAAGCTTTGAAGAATGCTCAAGCAGCAGAAGAAAATTGGAGATTGTTTGATATATTTTTTTTAAATTTAATAAGAGTCACTCGACACGACACACTGAACCACTTTGTTCCCAAAGGAGTAAAAGAAATTTCATTCTCCAATATATTGAATCACAAGCCTGAAGTTACTTAAACTCTCTGCATTGAAAACTCACAGGAAATTTGTTCAGGGAGAGCATGTCAGTACAAAATACAGATACGAGAAAGAAGGCATTAGCACAATACTAGAAAGTATTCTGAAAGTGATAGAAACAAATTAAAAATCAACTGCAGGAAAAAAATCCCCAATAATGATAATGATACATATTCCATATCAAAAATGAAGAAAAGTTGAAAAGCTAGGCAGCATGTATTTAAGAGTTCAAAACCTACCTATGTGAGTACAGGAAAAAGAATTATTCATGTTCATCTCTAATTGAAAGTTATCCCTTTAACTTTGCAAGATCACTGAGACCTTGAGTTACCCATTATGTGAAAAGTTATTTCTTGCAAGTCATAGCTGCCTAGAGGCAGCATTCTGCTGCTGTTTCTTTTAAATTATTATTATATTGACATTTTATTTTTCAGGTAATATCACTCATTTATTGCCTTTCTCTCATTTCCTAATTGCTCTCACTAGATAGTTTGCAGTGAGTAATTCTGCTGCTTTTTTGCATTATTTATAGCTTTACATGAAAATCGCCTTTACGTTAGATGTAGCTCCTTAGCATGTGGCCTTTCAGCTTATTTACTCTATTATCTTTAGCTGATGATCTCACTCCCGTTTGGAGTCTGGAAAGTGAGCATCTACCTTGGGCTGGTTGTGAAGCTGCCTTGGTAGTGAAAGGGGAGCAGAAAGCATCACAGGGGTGTCTTGTGCCATCCCAGGGTCACACTGTAATACAGGCAGAGTGAAACTCCCTCTGCAGGTGCAAATCGCAATGGCTAGCTGAGGCTTTTACACAGGTCAACTTGCAGAACATAGCAGTTTCTGAAGTGAATACTTAAGTGCGCAGTAGATAATGTGGGTCTAATGAGAAAAAAAATCTTTGCACAGTGAAACAGGGTGGCCTTTTGGAGCTGTATCCTGGTCCTCCAGGCTGATGCAGCTTTTCCCTCCAGCGTAGCATTTCTGTTGTTATTAGACAATAATTTTGTCTGGTAATAATTTTGCAGGAATAAATCCTTTATTGATTTGAGAGTTTAGCACAGATTTAGGGGTGTTCTGAGTGCTCGGATAGAATCCCAATTTTCAGGAAGTGCAAACAAATAGGTATTCTGCTGCACGCCATTCGACCTTTCCAAACTGGCAAAAAAAGCCTACTAGTAGAAATCAATCCAAGCGTATCACCCAAGCAAACCTGAGGTATCCCACCCTGCAATACTTCAAATCAAGCAGCACTAGTCACTAATGAGCAGAGCTGCAAGTGTGACTTCCAAATAAATGCACCAGTTCTGCATAAAAGCTTTTTGAGTACTAATAGGAGGGTGCATATTCACTAAAAAGGAGTAATAAGTGTGTCTGAGATGCTGACTTTTCCAAGACAGTATGTAGGAATCTTCATGCAGAAAGATCGAGAAAGCAGAGCAGAAAAAAAATATGACAAACTAAAGAGCTACGAAGCAGTGGTTCGACTCAGTTTTCACTTAGTTTTGCAATTGGCATTGGCAAATACTTTGTAGATTTCAACTGCTATGTACATTTAATTAAATGAGAACGATGAACCTCAATTTACTGGTAGAAAATGAATCATTCTGGGGATGATAGTAATCATCTTGCAGCAAAGATGGTCATTGTCAAGGCAGGACTTTTTAAAAGGCATCTTTGATGTACTGGATTTGTCTCTTCAGAAAAAGTAATGTTTTGCATTGCAGAAAATCGCCTTTCATTTTTGTTATTAATTTCGAATCAATTGTAATGCATAAATGAGGGCCACTCAACCTTGAGGAATCAGTATGCCACTTCAGTAGGGAATAGCATTGCAAAGATGGAGAGAAATAAAGGGGGGAAAAAGGAGGAAATAATCTGCTGCTTTACCCAGACTGAATTCCACAACTGTCATTGTTGTGCATCATAATACAGTAATACGATATCACAATAAAAATTTCTAATTTGCTCTTTGGATGCAGCATTGCAGTTATTTTCTGTTCTTATGCAGTTATATTTGAAGCAGCCAGAAGCTCATTTGTTTTCCACTTATAACAACCATACAGCTTCTCTCTGACTCTGTCAAGGGAAGAAAAGCTCTTTCTCATCAAAAGAGCGTTGAGAATTGATCTGGTATACTTTTTTGCAAAGTAGTTTTGCAGGAACAACGGCCCACTTCGTAGCATGTAGAAGTTCTTTGGAATTACTTGATATAGACCATTTCCTCTCAAATTTTGTCCCTATATTTAAAACTGCAACTAAATGTCAAATGGGTAAGGTAACTTCAGGTATGCTAAAGCTGTAAGTAGTTGAAAAGCAATTGTATGCTGCTCATGCATGTTTTATATTGCAAGATACCGCTTCACCCTGAGTTTGACCTAGCTGGTGAGTCTCAAGCATGGCTTGAAAGTCACCTTATGCAACTTAATGTGATATATGAATTCTGACTGAATTCTATGAATAATTTATTTTTTTGAGTGGTTTTTAATTTTGCAGAGTTTAACTGGTTGCACTTGGAGTACAATACACATTTCCTATACCTCACCTGCAAAGCAGCAGAGAGGTTCAGTTAGCATACTTTTATTGTGAAAGTTTAATACATAGATTGCCATTAACAGGAATTAAACATTATAGGGGAAAAAAAAACCCACAATAAAATAAATTATGAGCTTGTAACTTGAATTTTTACTAATGTTAAATAATGCCTTAAAGTGCAAATATTTTTCTAAACTGTGATGATGATGGTAATGTACCTAGTGTTTTTATCATATTTCATGATGGGGAAACTTAAAGCACAGTAAAGCAGACCAGCTGTGAAAGTAGCATGAAAATACACATATCCTAATCTGTAGTCTAGTAGCTTACTTGTGGAAATATACTTTTAAGAGGACACAGGGAAAAGTACCTACTCCATTGATATCAAGGATCTTAATAGCAGTGCCAAATTTACAGAAATTTAGGAAAAATGGGAAAGAGGATAACAGATTTATATTCTTAACATGTCTCTTGAATTTTTAAAAAATGCTAAAATATGTGCATTAACTACTTGGCCATCCAATATTTATTTAGGAAAGAGAAATTTAATATGAATAATTAGTTTATACAAAGCATTGGCTAATGTTATAAAATAAATACTTGTCAAATAATAGATATTTTCATTATATTTCCAAAGCAGAAATAGGGCTGCACTACACAGTGAGGAACTTCTACCTGTTTTGCCAATAAACGTATAAGACAATTAAAACACTGAATATTGAAATCATAATTGATTTTTTTGGAAAGAGAAATGGTATACCTATGCAACTAACATTATAATGAATATGCTTAGAGATTTCATATTAAGCTTTTTCATAGGAAATCTAGAGATCTATTGTTATAATTCAAATGGGGATAATGCCTTTCTGAGAAGAAGCTTAGAAAAGCAATACGACATTTCTAGGTGTAGTCATAATGTGGCTGAGGGAGAAATGAGTGAGTCAAGAGAGTGTGTGTGTATGTAGACCTACAGTAAAAAGGAATTGTAACTGCTTAGAGCTATAAATTTTGAGCTAAAGTAACAAAAGCCATTAAAAATCAATGTCTACTCTGATATTCCACCTCCAAACAAGGCCATTACTCATCTCTCCCAGCAGCAGAGAAGTATTTGTCAAAACGGGCTGAGGAAAACCATGATCTTCCTGAAACTTCAATGCTAGTTTAACTAGGTGGAAGGAAATCAGATGAATCAAAATGTAGTGAGGACTTAGAGCCTAATGCAACTCTATGTGAAGAAAGCCTCAGTTATGAAAATGGGCTAGGGCCTTGGTTTTCCAATCTGATTTCTAAAGGAGTGAGTTGAACAGCGTCTGCATCTGTCATGCGGAGTTTTCAAAAGATCTTCGAGTACCGAAGAAATTTCTATGTATTGAAGAAAGCTAATGCTATGGCCGTGCTTAAAAAGGATAAACGAGATGTGTAGATCAGAGTAAAAGACATGCCAGAATGTGCTTGGTAAAACACAGTTAGGTGTTATAAACTGGCCAAATCTGAAGTCATACATCAAGAAAGAGAATACAGCCTGTGTATGAAATCAAGAACTCCTGCCTGGAAAGCAATGAATCTGCAAAAAGTCCTGGGCCTCTTTGGCTGGTCATCAGCTGAACCCAAATTTTCAGTACAGTGTTGTAGTCATGGGTCTAGTGAAGACCTTAGGTGCACAACTGAGGAGTGCAGGGTAGAACAGGTTTTGGGATGTGGAATACAACAGAATTTGGGACCTGATGTGTAAAACTTTTGGAATATCCTGCTTAATACTACTTGAAAAAGATACTGATAACTGAAGGGTCTTTAGGGGAGACCTTCAGTGTTATTGTGACTTTGGAAAACACACCCTCTTAGTGAGAAATACAGGAAGCTTAATGAATTTAGCTTCCTGGGGGGGGAATTAAGGCGTGAGTTGGTCAGAGAAAACATGTACTTCCATGAGACATAACCTTTAAGACAGTGTTCTTCATCCTACCTGGAAGGAGATAACAGGAGCTGATGGTTTGATGTTGAATTTAGACAAGTTGAGACTGGACATAAATATGTTAATAGGTAGCAATGACAAGTGAGAAGGACTGGATGAAAGTTTTAGGCAAGGCAAAAGGGTGTTAGGCAGCAAGAAAGACAGAAGCTGATAGAAAAAAAAAAGGACAAAAAAGGAGAAAATATTAATGAATGCAAAAAAGGTTGTCAAACACTAACCAATCTGATAAAGGGCAAAGATGGACGTTTTGGGAAGGACAAGGGACACAGCAGGATGTTGGTGGTTAAGATCAGGTTCAGCCACATTAGTGTATACGTGTGACACATACCTGTGTATGTAGCACATTTTTGAGAGGTCAGCAAGGCAAACAAAATGCTCAGAAACAACATAGCATCCTTTACTGCCATCCTTCCTTTACTTTATGAAAAGTAGAAGACATTAAGTTAAGAAGGCATTAAAGCTATGGTTTTGGTTTGAAAAAAAATGTTCTCAGGGAACGCAAGGAGACAGATGTGTTCTCAATTTCTATAAGAAGGGGGAAACTGCATGGTCTATCCTGGCTTTTGTCTCCTTTTTGTAGTCATTGCACTGCATAAGGAAGAAACATTGTGGAATTAAGTGATATTTTTCTCCAGAGATGATTTAAGTAGGTCCTACAGCCTATATTAGGCAGGAGTTCAAGGTAAATGAATGAGTTGTGTCCTCTGTCTTAGATTAACTTTGAGGCATTGATCACCTACTTGGACATAATTAAAAAGGTGACATTTTTCCAAAACTGTATTTGTAAATTAAATATTTTATCTCCTTGTTCTGAGGAACAAGGTATTTCAGTTGCTATAGCACAATGACTGTTGTTAAACGCTATCATTTTAATGGTGACCAGAGTCAGTAGAGATCAACCCCATACATTCTTAGTGTTTACCAGATGATATATCTGACTGTCTTCACTGGAAACCAGTCCTCCATAAATGGAGACTGAACTCTGTATGGCCAAAGTGATTTTTTTAATAGGATTTTCTAAACCTTCAGGAAAAAATAGTCTTCAGTTTGTTCAAATTTGCTTATAACATAGTGGAGAAGGGATAGAGAACAACCTCAACAGGAGTAAAGAAAAAATAATGTATTTGTGAAAAATATATGGTCATTGAAAACAATTGCCAAGAAAAAGTGGTTGAAATAACACACACTTAAAATAAACAAACTTTTAAAATAGGAATAAACGTTAGACGAAAGCAGCCTACCTGAAGCGGAAATAAAAACAATAACAGCTGTTATGGGACACAAATGTATGCTTTGGCAATTGTCAGATTTTCATTCCTGTTACATTATTCTGCTATGCTTAACAAGCATTTTCCTTGTATTGTATTTTCTCAGGTAAATTTACTCTCTAGATACCATAGCTAACTAGCAAAAGTGATTTATAGATAGATACAAAACCTCTTAGTTCACTGAAAAACAGAGTGTATATATGAAAAATGCACAAGTCAAAGTGAATAATGAAGCGCGGTGCAGTAACCGAGCTGGATCCTGGAGGCCAGCTGCACTGAAGGGAGCACAACCACGTTAACTATTTCTCAACAGGAACATGTGCAACGATACACTGACAGGACTGTGATGCTAAATGAAGTCAATATACTCCACTGTGCGCTGCAGAGACAACGTTAGTTTGAGATTCTTTGCAGAGCAATACATTTGAAGTATAACTATGTCAAAAAAAAACCCATAAAAAGGCCCAGCGGTCAGGTGAACAGTGAAAAACTAAGTCATGAAGAGGTTGATAGGAGTTTGAAAATCGTGGAGTAAAAAAAGCTCCAAACCAGGTGGGTTTAGATGCAGGTGAACTTTAGATGGCATAGAGATCTCAGCCAACAACAGGGAAAGTTTTTGTTGAGAACTGAATGGCAAACCAACCTTTTTAAAGCTTAAATTGAAAATGGAACTATAACTGTAAACATTATTATAATTTTTATCAAAATCTCAATGGCCCCACATCCTCTCTCCTTCTTGAAAATGTAGAATAACAAAAATGTAGGGACAGTGTGCAGACAAGTATACCTTGGAAAATGCCATCAAAAACCAAATGCAATATTTTCCTTTATTTCTTCCATTTCCAATGAGTGCATTTATTTTGATTTGATTTTACCTTTACCTTTCTGAAGCCCGAGCTTTCAGAGGTCTTTAAAATCTGGTGATAATTGCTTTCTTTCCTTCTTACCTTCAGAGGAAAAAAAATATATATATAATTGCAGACATTACAGTCTAAGAATTAACTATATAAATAATTTTAAGAATAAGTAAAAAGCAAAGTTATGCATCTATGAAGATACCTGGTAAATTGGTTCTCAGACTTAGTGTGTATTGTTTTCTCAATTAGGTTTTCCAAAACAAATTAAGGACTCCAGAGCATCTGTTTATCCTGCACATGCTTGCCTTGTAAATAACTATCAGAGTTGCATTTGCAGAAAAGCTGTTACATCTTTGAACAAAAAGTAGTGGTAAGAGTCATAGTTGGATATAAAGCATCTCGAAGTTTCGCCTTAAAGGATGCTATTTATGTGGATGAATATTTAATAGTCGTCCAATAAAGGCAGTGATTTACTTGGATAATATAATAATGCATTTATCTTCTCCACATTTGGGAGAAAGGGAGCTGCCACCTTTTTTAAAGTTGGTATTTCTGGCTCAGATTCATAAAGGGACTTAGATGACCAAACCAGCCACATAGATGAGATGCAGGCTTCCAACTCTAAAAAAGTGCATAGTGATTTAGGTACCACAGGGTCCGTGTGCATTTCAGAATGTGCTGCCATTGATATTGGTGACCTTAATTCCACTCTTGTGCTTTCCTGGAAGTGCTGCTGCTCACAGGTCAGCACTTATCTTTCAACTGGCACCATATGAGATTCATGAACATGATGTCTCTGGGTTTGAGTCACTTAAGAAGTTTGATTCCCAGAGGAACTCTGAGCCTGCTCTTTTAATAGGGAGGGAAGAAAAGACCTGTAGGAGCTGCCCATCTGTTCCTACCCCACCATTCAGGTGGAGAAATGGGTGATTAAGATCTCCTTAACCTGGGGAGCTATGAATAAAGTTTCCATTTCCTAAGAAAGCACTTTAGTCCCCAGGCAATTTGCATCCATATGACATGGAGATGCTTGAGCCTTCCTTTCAAAGGAGCAAGAGGAAAGAAAAGCTACTGTGGAGTCAAGAATTCATGGTTATCAGGGCCAGGAAGGCAGTAGATCAGAGGGAACTTGTTTCTGTAGCCCAAGGATGTTAATCTTTCCCAGACTGACAACTGGCAATTGTTTTAAGGGACTACTAGGACATTTTGCATTGTAAAAAGTTCCAATCTAAACTCCAGAGACAACATTAGGTGTGAGATCTGTGACTAGGTCTCATTCTATTTCCAGCTGCAATGGATTATGTCTTCTTGAAGTGCTGGGGTTTTTAGTACACCAAAGATTTGCTAAAGTTGTTATTCAGGATGCTATTTATGATACTTGATTTACTGATTCCTGGTCTGATGTAAAGTAAGGAATATGGCTTTGTTTCCATTTCTAAGTAAGAGAATCCTCATTTGCATCACTGCTAGGATACAGTAGTACCAGCTGAACAAATCTTGCTAGAAATTTTAACAGATGGATTTAAGTCTTTCTTTTTGACATTTCTAACCTGAACACATCTCGGAGACTGTTCAGATTAATTTTCAGAGCTTCTGGCAATATTCAAAGCACTTTTGGGAAATTATCTGAGTTGTTGCATTGATCAGAACAACTGATCCAAACCCCTCCTGCAACAGCAAGGTGTTTTAAAAGTACACTGCAAAGCGTTTCAGAGTTTTGAAGGTCACAGTGTTTGCATCACAGACGATGGTGTATCCTTCAAAACAGAAGTGCTGCAAAGAAAGCATATATAAGAGTTCTCTTTGGATGTAAGAAAGGGCGGCATATCCCCATCACACAACATTTGAGGTCTCTAACATTTATGCAGTGTAAAACCCAGTCATTAGACATTTGTCATTTAATTGATTGGTGGCAAGAATGATGTCAACATCAATTTAAAGAGACTACTGCAGCAAACAGGACCTGATTTTAAAGTTTTTTCTTGTGGTTTTTGAGTGAACATCTCTGTGCTGCAAGGTAGAGTCTGAATTCTTTGTACTGCTGCCGGGAAGCAAGTTTGAAGGCATTAGACACAGCCAAGACTGAGTGAAAAAGTAAGTAAGTCACTCCTAAATAATTTTGTTGTTGTAGCAGTAAATTATTTCAGAAAACTGTTCATTGTTCTGGAGATATTGAGAAAGTAGACTTTAACCCAGTGAATAATTTAAAGCAGTATGCAAACTTAAATGTATTGAGAAACTATTCTTTCTAATTATTTTGTTCTAGTGTCATAAGGCATAGACGAGCGCCTGTAACTTCCCTTCCCTTTCTTCTTTTTTAATTTATTTTCTCTCTCATTCCTTTTATCTTTGTAAAGTATCAGTAAAATAGTAGAATACTAAGCAGTAAAGTTTCCTTGAAAAAAGCTTACTGAAGCAGCAGTATTGTTTAGAATATAATTAAGTAGCACTTCTGTTAAACTTGCAAACTGACCAAATTCAGCCAATTATTTTTTGTGGCTTTCATGCTAACCAAAACCAGTGTCCTCTCATATTTGTGGGAGAGTATGTTGCTATTTGCTTGATCTCATAGAATAGTATGAGGCCATTTGACAAACAAAAACCAAGCAAGCTATAACCTGAAAATATTAGGAAAATAACCTAGAGAAAGGACAACATCCTATACTTTTTTAACTTATGGTGGTAGTGAAGAAGAGAATGCTACTGTAGCTGGTGAAAAAGAAAATGCAAAAAATGAAAAAAGAAAAGGCACCCACCAAAATTCTAAAGGAACGGATAGAGAAGAGAAATCAGACCATCGGAGAAAACAACAGATGGCATGTTCATCTCGCTTTAGGCACGCACTCATAAACTGATCCAAAGCCTCATGAAGTCAATAAGAGGCTCTTCACAGTCACTAATGGATTTTGGATCTGGCCCTAACGAAGAAGGTGATATAGGATAATTGCCTTAGTTAGTCTGCTGATAGACCTGATGATAGATGCAGTTCCATAAATGTAAACAAGTAAAAAAGATTTTTAAAATTCTTCAGCCTAATATCTACAAGGTGAAGAGCTCACAGGAACCACACAGGGGGAGGCTTTACTCTGTGTTGATTTTGTGTTCCAATCAACAATATCATTATCTGTGTATTTTTCATGTTTCTATGCAAATATTTTATAAATATTAAACTTAATAATTTTGTAGACATCCAATGGGAAAAATGGCCCATGGGGTTTTTTAGCTTTTATGCACTCATCTTAGCCTGTTTCTAGTGTGTTATTGATCTTTAAAAATACACAGACTAATGCTAGTATAGTAATTATTTTCTCATCTGTATCATCATGACTTTGCTTATTGACCTTCCCCTATTCTAGCTGAATTTGGTGACAGTTGTTTCAATTTTAGTATTTCTGGTTACTGAGAGAAGTAATGCTGGGGATTGTACAATTAAAGGGACATAACTTCTCTATCTGGAGGACATGTGGTGCTAATAACAGATACTAGGTATCCTTGGATTTCATAGCCAATATATTTCTTTACCAGATAGTGACTGAAATGAAAAGAAATGGTAATATTTTAGATCTCACTAATAAAGATCTCATAGAAGCTCTGAATTTTGCAAAGAATTTAGGACCAAGTCCTATCAGATCAATTGTTTAAATTAAAAGAAAATGTTTTAATTGAGTTTCTCAGTGTATAAAGGGAGAACTTTAAGAAACCAATGGAACCAGTTATTGAGCTAAGTTGCAGAGGTAAAGACTTAATATGGAGAAGACTTCAAAAGATTTTGAATGAGTTTTGCAACTTAGTGGGGAAAAAACCTGTAAGGTAAGATCCCAGGCCTTAAGTAGAGGAATTAGATACTTCAGAGACAATATTAAGAGTAGAAAAAAGGATTGGTCTGTGGCAAAAAGTACATCTGAGAGGTCAGTATTTTAGAGAGAAGTGAGAACTGGCAAAAGTCAAGCTGAAATAGATCTTGCTAAAAAAAAAAAGGAAATTATTACAAGTTTCTCTTCTAAATAGAAATAGAACAGGGAATAAGTTTTGGAGCACTATCTCATGAGATAAAATAGTGATTGGTCTTGGGCCATCTTCAAACTAGTACTTTCTTAAGGACTATCATTTTGAATATGGATGAAAGGCAAAATAGCACATTGTTTAGAAATAGAACGTATGAGCAAGGAAAAATTCGAGATCCCAAAATGCATTTAAGTCATGGGAGGGCAGGTGATTTCCTTTCTAGAATTTTAAATAAACTAAATAAAGTTTTTAACACATCCAGCAAGTCAGCGGTCACACATTTGAAGCAGAATATAGCAAGTTCATGTAATGGAAGAGAAGAAAATAAGTTGTAACCCATAGTTTCAGCTAAATAGCATGCTAAACTTAGAATAGCTTTGAATGTTCTTTCATATTTAGGTCATGGAAATAAATGGAAAATTTGATAGAATTCCACACAATTTAGCAAAGTTAGATTATACCAGACTAATATGATAAGGTTTTGTAACTGACTTCCTAGGAAAAGAAAATCTATGTTCCCTTTCTTGACTTAAATGTAGTAAGCATTATGCTGGAGAATGTGGGGATAAGTAAAAAAGCTGTGAAATGGATAGTACCTGTGTTTATGGGAGATGGCAGGGATTGCTCTGAAGAGGTAACTGGCAGGTTGGAAGATTAGTAGATGATTATTCCGTTCCTGGAAGCGTTGAAGGCCAGGCTGGATGGGGCTTTGAACAACCTGATCTAGTGGAGGGTGTCCCTGCCCATGGCAGGGGGGTTGAAATTAGATGATCTTTAAGGTCCCTTCCAACCCAAATAATTCTGTGATTCTATGAGTCCTCTAGGATGGTTCTTGAGATGCATTCTCTTTAGTAGTGATCTTAGCACAAAACGTTTCTTCGTGACATACTCGTATGTCAGTGAAATTACTTGATGCCACAGCGTCGGGAAGAGTTTTCAGCATGGGGAGAACATAAGTATCCTTAAGAGATCAGTGAGTAATCTCAAGAACTGATGTAAAAGCAAGGTAATTAAATTTAATCATACCAAGTGGTATGTTAAATACCTGTAACTAAGAACAAGAACTTACCCTATATAACTAAAGCTTATTAACTGACAGAGGTGAAAAAGATTTTCATGAAGTAGTTTTGTATAAGTAAACTAATGGTAAGTAGTTGTAAAAAAAGACAAGCTGAAAAAATGTGCAGGTCTAGCAATATCAAAAGAGGTATTTCCTGTAGATATGAAAAGATATTAAAGCTATGTGTCAAAGTATCATTAGGTATATTAGAATATTGCATTTATGCCTGGTTTCCTGTGTTAAACAAAATGAATTTAAATGAATATAGGTTCAGAAAATGGCTGCTGGAATAGTGTAGGTAATAGGCTGGCTTCTGAGAAGAGTCTAAAAACTTGTCCCATTAAGTCTAGAAAAGCAAAGGCCAAGAGGAGAGATAATTGCCATCTGTAAATACATTTAAGGGTAAAAGCCAGAGAGAGAAGATAATTGGGTAGATCAAAGGAAATTGTTGATAGAATAACAAATGTGTCTGAATTGGCCATGTATAAATTTAGGTTGAAAATTGAATAGTTACTAACCTTCTGTCCTGGTTTTGGCAGGGATAGAGTTAATTTTCTTCCTAGCAGCTGGTGTAGTGCTGTGTTTTGGATTTAGGATGAGAATAATGTTGATAACACACTGACGGTTTAGTTGTTGCTAAGCAGTCAAGTACTTTTCAGCTTCTCATACTGCCCTGCCAACAAGAAGGTGGAGGGCGCCCAAGAAGCTGGGAGGGGACACAGCCAGGGCAGCTGACTCAAACTGACCAAAGGGATATTCCATACCATATGACGTCATGTTCTGTTTATAACTGGGGGGTTGGAGAGGAAGTGGGGCAGCTCGGAAACTTGCTGAGCCTTGACTTCAGGTGGTGAAAAATTGTACTGTTCACCACTTGTTTTGTATATACTATAATCTTCCTTTTCTGTCCTATTAAACTGTCTTTATCTCAACCCAGGAGTTTCACTTTTTTTTTTTTTTTTCATTTTTTGTTCTCTCCCCCATCCCACTGGGGTGTGTGGGGGGGGTGTGAGTGAGCTGCTGTGTGGTTGTTTTAGCTGCTGACCAGGTTAAACCATGACACTTTCAAAGCCATTATGTGTCCCTCCTAACACTGACTTTGTGGTATAGCCTTCCAGTAAGAATAATTTTTGAAGTAGAGCTTGGCCAGTTTATGAAAGGGATTACTTTATACAATTGCCTGCAGCAGCCACAGGGCTCAACTCAGAAACCCAGGAGCTCTTTTCCTGTGATTTCGAGGAATGTGCTCATAGACAACACTGTAAGATTCCTGATTTTAAAACCTATCTAGACAGATAAACAGGACAGATCAAATCCTCATTTGCATGCAGTTTGTGTCATATAGTAAATTGGTGCTCCAGGGCTAGACTGTGATCTTGACTCTACACCTGCTCCAGATGCATTAAAGCATCCTCTACATACCTCCCCAGGCTATGTGGAACCACAGTCGTGCTCTCTGTCACCTGAGCAGGTGGCTGGATTATGCATTTATAACTTCAGCTGCCCTCACCCATAGAGCACAACTGAACCATGAGGCAATATAATTTGCCACTAGTGTTGAAATAAGGAGAGAAGCGAGCTTGTGGTGCAGGGGGACTATTTCTGAGTACTGTGGTTAACACACTCCCACCAGCTCACGAGTGTGCTGAAAGGCAGCGTAGGTGTATCAAAGTGTAGCCATACATGTATCTCAAAGTTGTATTGTGCTGCTCACAGCACCTTGAAAGTGTCATCTTGTTCCGTGTTTGTAAAGTGCTGGATAATCAAGTTCTGCTTCATGACTAGCGTTCCTGGAGTTAGCACAATACAACTGATAAATGAGTAAATTGTTACTCATTCAATTGAAATAAAGTAGTGCAGGAACTCTTCTAACACTGGATTAATTTAAATATAGTTGACTAGATTTCACAGAACTACAGGTGACTGTAGTTTTGCAGTATTCCAGTATTGTTTCACCATTGTTCTGATTCTGCTATTGTTTCTTAAGTTGGAAAAGACATGACAGCTCTAACTAGTTTTCTTCATGGCATGCAGGTAATAGATCGAGGCTTTTCAGTTCATGTTATTTTTCTAAATAGTTATTAATGGACTTGAGAAGAGGGAAATTTATCCTTGAAATAGCTTTATCAAATAATGAAAACAAATGTCTCTTGCCAAGTATAGAAGAGGAGATCATCAAAAGGGCATGCTTCTTCATTCAAATGCTTTCACTGGATGGATAGAAACATGATTTATTTTTCTTGCTACTTCTCATTTGTGTAAGTTTAGCTACAATAGAAGAATCCACTTACTTTCTCTCTAGTCCTCACCTGGAATGAGAGCAAGCGATCTAATCCATCTTTGCCATTGATAATTCTTCTCTCCTGAAACGGCAAACAGGAAACTAATAGTTTGTTGTGCTTTTGCAGCCACATATTATTTATTTTTGAGGCATATTTCATACCTCTCACTGTGCACTGCATCAATGATTTGTCCTTAACCTGGCTTATTTTTGCCAGTTTTTATCCCATTGCTGTTTTTTTTCTTTCTTGTCCATAAGTGCAAAACAAAATTCTCCTTCCATTCATTGTATCACTCATCACCACCATCCCCAATGCTAAAAATAATGGAAATCTTCTGTATGCACAGAATTTTATTAAAGTATTTGGAAACACACCAAATTTCAATGGGAGTAGGGTAGTTTTCCTTAGTTCTCTTTCTCTTCAGTTCATTTAAAAAATCTACAATGTGTGAGTAGAATTTAGTTTAGTTTAGTTTATAATTTGTTGCTTAGTGCATAGAGCCTTTTGATCAATCTTATTTGTGGGGTTTTTTCTCTTTTTTTTTCCTAATTCCAAGCAGATAAGTCATCACATATCAGAATTCAGGTATTTAAAAATGTCGAATTTGGAGCTCCCTAGCTTGAACAGATCCTTACAGCTCTGTTACCAGTATGAAGTTCTGCAGTTTTAGCACATGGCTCAGTGCAGAGCACCACTGCGGGGCCACAGCAGAGGCAGAGCCCAGGTTGCTCTGTGTGCACCAGGCGAGACTGGATGAGACAGTGGGGAGGACAGGGAGAATCATAGCATGGTTTGGGTTGGAAGGGACCTCAAAGACCATCTAGTTCCAACCCCCCTGCCATGGGCAGGGACACCCTCCACTAGACCAGGTTGCCCAAAGCCCCATCCAACCTGGCCTTGAACACTGCCATGGATGGGGCCTCCAAAACCTTTCTGGACAACCTGTTTCAGTGGTTCACCACTCTAACAGTAAAGAATTTCTTTCTAATATCTAATCTAAATCTACCCTCTTTTAGTTTAAAACCATTACCCCATGTTGGAGTTAAAGCCGACATCTGCTGATTTATGCAGGGTGAGCATTTAATTCTGGATGTTTTCACGCAGGATATTACATCCATGAGGAGAGGATAGTTGTGAAGAAATTACCTAAAACGTGGTGTTAAGTATTAACAAGAACAAGTTGATTATCCTGGTAATTACAGACAGCTCTTTTCACCACTTCTACTAAAACAGAGCCGCGTCATTGTGCTTTCCAGCTTCCTGTTTGCCGTCACTTGCTGAATAGCACATCTCACTGCTTCCTTGTGTTCACCCATCTGTTTGTTTGTACCACCGGTATTCTATACATCTTCTTACACTTAGATTGTAAACTTTTAGGTTGTTTTGGATCTGTGTTTGCACAGCACTTAACAGAAAAAGCTACATTTAAATTAGGGTATGCGGGAAAGCTCCCAAGTATGTCTGGTTGCATCCCAGCTCCATAACCATTTATCTTTCCTTCCCCCAAAAAACCTTCCATGCAGTGATGTTACAAAATAAAGAAAAGCAAGACAGACAGATGGACATCATGGAAGGCTGCAAGAACCTGAATTTAGGCAACAAGAGTGCAGAGACCTTGTGCCTTTCAATGCTTAGCAGGCAGTTTGAGCATATCCACATTGTTCATGATTCATGACTTCTAGTACTTGTTGAAGTGTATGATAAAAACTGTAATTACAGCAGTAAGCAATGTGTGTGCAGCAACAAAATTGGGACCACTATGAAACAGAAAAGACAGTAACAAAATTACCCGTACAGAACAGTTGTACCCGAGGGCTATGGCACAGTTCATAAAGGTACAATGCTAAGCCCTGCCTTAATTAGAATCAGTTCAGGAGAAGAATGTAGTCAATAAGTAATGAAAGAAAAGCCTTTCACTTGCCAATTAGCAACTTCAGATCATGCATATTTTATGAAATTCTGAAAACATTGGTAAACATGCAGCAGCAAGTGTATTAAATTATATGAAATTAATGATGGCTTCAGGGGCAGATGCGTTTGGCTGGCATTTAATTATGTGTTTATTTTGTTATATAAATATATTGCAAGCCATTTTTATACAGACAAGTTTTTAGAGGTTTGATTGTATGTGTTCTCTTATTTGCCAACTGTGTTCCTAAGTTTTACCCGTTTCTGTTCTGTAATGGTTCAAACAAAAAATTCTTGATGTAACAAGTTGAGAAAGACAAGACCGTATCTTTCTGTGCACTTCTATGAGAGATCTCTGAAATGCTTTTGTAAAAAAGAGGGTTTTTTCATAAAATCTTATCTATGATACCCTCTCCAAAAATATTTTAAATTAATTATATTTGCCATTTTGTTAGTTCAGAAATATTTTTTTCTGCTGATTTGACCTGAAAGCAATTTGCTTAGATAGTACCATTTCCCCTTGACCATGAATTTCAAATTTTATCAATTCTAAGTTTTGCAGAATCTTTTCAGGACACTTTTCTAATACTAATTGTAACCTGATGTCATCCTAGTAAAGTCTAAAAAAATGGTATTCTTTATATGCATCTCTGTTTATTAGCTCATTGTCATCAGCTATTCTGCATATATCATAGCTCAAAAGATGATTTTGACTCCCACCAGCGGTAAGAATGCTACACAGTTCTTTCTTCAAATTTCAACTGTTTCCTTAGAATTGCTGAACTCCTATAGACAGAATTTTCTGTCTCTTCCCATCTCATACTGACGTGTCAAACAGAAAGTAAATACTCCTTCTTTTCTCTCTTACACTGTCCCTCTCTCCCTAAATTGTTTTACTTCATGTGATTTAAACGCTGATGATGATGTCAAGTTACCATGTTCCTCCTTTAGCGAAAGACACAGAAGCAAAGGCATTAACAGCACTAGTTTTCAGGATTGCTTCAGTTTTCCTTCATCAGTATGTCCCTGCTGTTTAAAGATCAGCTTGGATGAGTGAAGGTAGCGTGGTTTCCAGAGGAGGATATTTCTTGGCTTGTCTGTTGTTACACCAGGTTACCACTCATTAATGACTACCGTGTTAATGCTCATGGTATCACCCAGAAGCCTCAAATAGGAGTGGGGTTTTGTGGTCTGGCTACTCTGAATGCTCGCTTTATCCTTCAAAGAAAAACCACTACGAACCTTTCTAGCACTGAGAATTATTTATCCTTTTCTCTCAGCTTCCTGCCCTCTTGGCAAGAGACAATCTCCTGTCCACTCACCTTATTTGCTTTATTCAGCTTCCCAGAGACTTCCTCAGGCTTCTCATAAGTTCACTTCCCCTCTCTAGTGTTGCCTGTGTGTTCATAAATGTCCTCTTTGTCCCTCTTTATCTCGTGTAATCAGTTCAGCCTTGTGCAGTATCTGATATTCAGCATGTGACCTACTTTGG
Source organism: Balearica regulorum gibbericeps (assembly GCF_011004875.1). Taxonomy (NCBI): domain Eukaryota; kingdom Metazoa; phylum Chordata; class Aves; order Gruiformes; family Gruidae; genus Balearica; species Balearica regulorum. Next base: position 211,283,233 of record NC_046184.1, on the reverse strand, counting down.
GGAAAATATTCCCTTTGCAGGAAAGAATAAGAATTGTCTCTTGGTGAATTTTATGGATATGGTTTTAAGTGTATGTTTGTGTAACGCAGTGTAACCAGTGGATGTCCACAGTAAAAAGACAACGCAGGCATTTTCATTGAACATTTAATAAACCTAAGACTCTAGAACTTAAGTTTTTTTCTTAGATTCTAGTTTACTTATCAGCATTTCAAGTGCTGATTAATTAGACCTGGTGTTAGGGTCCCTTAGATTTCTGTTAGATTTAATTATACAGGGAATGCAGTTTCTTACACTATCTTGACAGTAAAAGAAAGCTTGAATAAATTAAAGTCAATATCAGACAAAATAGGTAACCCAAAAAAGAGTAATCACAGGACTTGCTAGCAAGTTAGAGAAAGGAAAATATGGTAATTAAATGCTGAAAAATACTCAAGAAAGCAGAAAAATATGTTTGCTTTGTGTTTTTTTTAAAGGAAATGTTATGAAGACAGAAAGAATCATAAGGTCATAGAATTGCAATAGTTGATACTGCAGAGGCTAAGCAAAGAGCAAGACTAAACAGGGAGTAGAGAAGTGTTGCAATGAGATATGGAACAAATGAATTCACTTTGCAGAAATGGTTAATACTTAGGTTTACTTTAGCAACAGGTAAGATTAAGACTGAGCAGTGGCTGCACTGCTGCTGGTGGCACACCAATGGGATATGCACAACATTTGGACCTTGTTAGGAGCTATTAATTATCCTGTCTTCACTTTAGTATTGTGATGTGTGCCTGGGGCACTGCTCCCACGCCAGTGTCCTTTTAGTCAAGGTACCTGTTGTACCTCAGGCACCTCCTGATATTCCTCACTGTTGCTCCAGCACTCCTGTTGGCTTATCCATCCTCTGCTGGAAAAACTCAGATAACAATAGACGTCATAACCTGCTTTTGAGCTGTGAAAGCAGAATGTAACCCAGTATTTTGAATAAGGGAAACTTATCCTATAAAGGGAAAAGTAGCAGTCCTGGAAGAAGAAAGCCAGAGAATGTGGTGATATACCCTATCTCATCAGCTGTCCTCCACCAGGCAGAGTCCATTGGAATGCTTCTAAAGGCTGCTTTCCCTTCTGTTGAAAAGAAGTTGAGCAAACGGTAAAGTTTACTGAAGAGGTAAGCTCACATTGAACAGTTGTAGGTGTATATGATGCATTCTGGTGTCAGTTGTACCATCTGGAAGAAAGACTGCCTTGTACTTTTATTACAGTCACTATGATTTTTCTAAACCTTAAGAGGAAAATCATCATTCTGTTTTCCTGGGTTATTTGATCAGGAGACTGATTTGTTCTTCCACAAAAATATGTGTTTTAACTCTAGGGTAACTGCACCAATGCTAATGCAAAAAGAACCCCATGATAACAGCATGTCTTTCTAGGTATTATTTGAAGGACAAAGTACAAAACTAAAATCCGAAGTGCTAAATTACTTCTATAAGTTGTCAGGTAAGATTCCTATAAGACTTGACATTGATAAGACATTGAAAAAGAGCTGAAGAAATTCAAAGCAAAATTAAATTTTATCCCTAAACAAAAAAAATAAAAAAAGACATCCTCTACAGGAAAAAAGACTAGAAAATAATCTGTGAAAGCGTTCTGAAAACAGACATAGTAGGAGCAAGCTCAGATGAACTAATCTTCTGATTTTCAGTGTAGAAATATTATACAGGAGTCAATTACTCTGCTATAAAGAAAAGAAAAATAGTTGCGGGCATGATGAGGAAGAATGGACTGATTAAGTCAACACAGGAGTCTTTCTAATCACTGGGCAGAGGGTAAAAAAATTTGTGAAGATCTTGTTAAGGAAAGGGAAACAGAGCTGAAGACTAACTGCACACTACTGATCAATACTAACTAATCTTGAATTTGTCCTGCTGAGAGAGTAAAGTAGGATGCCGTGTATGTGAGAGATGATATTCAGTGTAGGAGCTTGATCCAGCCTCTTTTCACCTGTGGAAAATCAATATGATTATTCTTGACAGAAGAAGTACATGTGGAGTAAATAAGTACAGGATTCATTCCTGAAGTTGGAATACCTTTAAGCAGTTTCACTGAAGATTCAGCCAGAGCTGTGAAAGGTGCTATATCTCTGATATATCAACTAGTCTGTTGCTTTTTGCAGTACAGTATTCCCTGGCCACATTTCTGCTAGGAAATACTGTCTGTTCATGATTTAAGCATTCTCATGAGCTTATAAATTTCAGACTGGCTCCTTTGAAAAGCTGGCTTACTGGATCTTTAGCAGGTGGGCAAGGGTGAGGCTTTCTGGAAATACAACATTAATGCTGAGCCAGTACAACTCAATAGTTTAATTTCTTACTTTTCAATAAGGAGTCTATTTTGTGACCACTTTAAATAGAGCTGAATTTAATTTTTTACTGGGCAAAGCTGAGAAAGAGGGCCATTCTTTTTATCGATTTGTAGTGACAGAGCTTGATATGAAATCTAGATGAAATCTTATATGTTCACTGGAGTATTGTTCTTTAAGATTATTTGGGGTTTAATCGTGTTTCCATGTGCTCATATTCTTCCCTTTCAATTTTATTCACCCAACAAAAAATAATTCCCCTTTCAATTCAGTGCCCTGTTTGGAGAAGTTTTGCAGATAAAGTAAATGAAAACAAGTGTCTCCTTTTATATTATTTCATAAATTGACATAGTAAGTTTAAATTTGAAAAGTTTTATGAAATATAGTTATTGGAATCTTGAACAACAGATGGTGGATAAACACTGTACATTTTGAAATTTGGTATTCATAGCACTTGTTCTGTCTGTACTGTGGGTTCATTCTCTGCGGATGACTCACACACAAATATGCATTCACAGATAATGCAGAACAAACTTAAGTTTAGATTTGAAATTTTTTTTGCTTTCCTGACAACGTCTAAATGCTTCTAATGAAGCAGTCTGACTTGCTACTCTGTGCATGCCATGCTACTTTGCTGAAAGGAAGATGTTTTTGTTAACTGTCATAATGATCTTCCTCTTTGTGCTGGCAGTTTAAAAAAAAATAATTCCAAATGATTAGGAATTATTGTGGGTAGCCAGGGTGAGAGTGTGAAAAGATTAATTGCTTCTTGTAAGTCATTAAGTTTTACAAAGACATTTCTTAATGAAGTGAATAAATAAGTGGGTTAGTTACATGTGTTTACTGAGTTTTACCGAAGTGCTCTGTCTTCATTATTGTTAAATTTGACTGGGAAATAACTTTTTAAAAATAATTAAAAATGTCTATTGCAGAAACATTTGGATCTAAATGAAACAAAGCTCTGTAAGCATCTTGTCTCAAAATGAATATTGAGCACTTTGGGAGAACAGAGGGTGGGCAGTGATGCTAAATGTGTCCCATTCTGTCTTTGGTGTTGGCAGAGGTGATGGTGGTGTAGGCTCAAAGACAGAGCATTTGTAAAATCAGGCTTCTTGGAAAGGGTCGAGTCAGATATTTTTTACCTTAGTGCTCAAGCATTCAATGTGTCTACTTTAATATTGATTTACATGTAAAATTGTATCTCTAAAATCTCAGTATCGAGTTGCAGCTTTTGGCACAGATCTAGCAGTTGCTTGAGGCTCAAGTTGAAATCTTGTCTAGTAGAGTCGCATGCAAAACTTTTAATTCACTTTCAAAAGCTTCAGAAGTTTCTCTTATTCCAAATCCTCTTATTGTTTTTACATTTGTTGTTTTAATAGCATATTTCGAATTGTACAGACAACTTCCTTGTAGCCTCTTGTTAAACTAATTGTAATGCACATTGCAGAATATTAGTATTTTTGTAAATGAATTCAACATTAACTACAATGTTTCTGTGTCACTGAACTGAATTCTTAATCAGAATTAAAATTTACTCTCTCTGTATAACTACATAATTATCAAATAATTTCTTTTTCTAGTTTTATATTTCTGTGACTTAAAAGAGTTAAATCATTAAATGCATTGACATCTACTATCTCTTTATACTGATGCATATAGTTGTACTAATTCAGAACAGGCAAAGCCCATGATGTGTTTCTAAATCTCAAATAGGTGAAGGGCACAGGCTAACACTTGCTCACCATTGTGTGCTGTTGTCCTCTTGGGCTATCCCCATGTTGTGGGAGAGAATGCTTTCAAATCTTATAAATCCTTACCCATGGAAGTGACTGCAGGAGGGAAAGACCTGGGGGACATTCATATGCGTCAGGATTCTGTAAGTTGTTGCTAGCTGTACTGCAAAACATGCCACCTAAGTTTATATTTAAAAAGAATCAAGAAAAAAGGGTCAGGATATCTTCCATTCCCCTGCCCCATATTTCCAAATTTCTTATCATAGGAAAAATCTTTGCCAGAAATGAAGGACTTTATTTTGCTTTATTGAAATCTTGCATGCACTTGATTTATACCACAACTATGCATCATTTCAGATGTGGTTAAAGCAGTGACATTGCTCTATAGAGAAAGCCGAGGCAGGCACTGAAATGGATTGATATGCATAGAACAGCCATCCCCTCATTCCCGTTCATGTATCCCACATCTGATTACTGAGAAAACAAGCATCTTTTTAAAGTTGGTTTTTTTTCCCTTAAGACTAAACTTTAATAGCTATTTCACTTGTCTGTTTAAAAGCTGTTTTTTAACTCACTGATTGTTGCTTTTATCCAGAATCTAAATCCTTCCTAGGGTGCCAGCTTTGGCATAAAACAAGAATATGCACACGCTGGATATTTTGGCCACTTCTTCTGCTACCCTCTAGGATAGTACAACCCTGTGTCCGAAGTGCTGTTCAGTGGAGAGATTCTTTTGATTATGTTTTTATCTACCACTCCAGTTTCTCAACAACAAATGTCTGTCTGTAACTTTTACATTGATTCCCCCCACTCACCCACCCCCCGGATAACTTTGGAGACAATGACAAATCTTAATAGATATTAAAAATTAATTCAATGTGATACTTACAATTTTTCTTTGATGGATTTTTACCTTTCACATACATTTGCTAATTAGTAGATTGCATTGCAATGACATTGTGTAATTTATTTTCTAGCTATGGAATTTTAATGACAAATCCTATTTCAGCTGGGAAATGCAGTCACCCCCTTGCTTTTTTAAGGACATCGACATTATTAGCAGTAGATTTATACAAGTATACTTGGCATGCAAAATAAAATTCTGATGCAGAATGGAGTCTGTGGATTTTACAAAGTATAAGGACAATGTACTGTAGAAGAGGTACATGCATTAATGTTTGACTTTAGATTAAGTTGATGCATATCATGGGAATGGGGAGATGTTTAATGCTTAAAATAAGCATGCTTGCGCTTTGAATAGGTTTTTAAACAAACCTGAAATACATATTTAGTAGGTATTAATACAAATAATACAGGTTCCCTATGTTAAATATTTTGGGCTAATACCTAGTATCACTGTAGAGAATTTCTAGGAGTCTTGAGAAAAGCCAGCCAAGGTACTAGCCATGGTTTCTCCTAATCGTTTCTACCTTTGCCTGTATATCACTGCTGGCAGGGTGAGAGCTGGATGTGAAATGTTATGTCACCGACTTTTTTTTACCTCTACTGCACACTGACAGAAATGTGATGATATCTTTCACAAGTTTTCTTTGGGGAAATATGTAAAGTGAAAGGATTCATAATCTTACCCAGGGTGTGGGAAAATGGGATTGACATGCCGCCTCTGCCTGATGTGTAACAGGGATTTGTCTGTGCTGAATGCCTAGCTTCGCTGAGGTGTGTCTTTCTCCTGTTGGACCTGTTCCACTTTTTGAATATATAATTATATATTCATTAGATCAGAGATAGTGTGCCTAGTGATTGAGGCACTCCTTTGAAATGTAAACCCCAGTGGTGTCTCATCCAGAACAGTAGCTTGGTTCAGGTTTTGCAGCACAGATGAGTTCCCCATCACCGACCTGCTGGTGGTTCTGATCTCATTCTCCCTCTTTCTTGCTTTTTAACACCCTTTCTTACCTCAATTTTCTCTCTCATTTTAGAGAACAAATTGCATGCCAGGACTAAGAAACTATTAAATGAAGGTTGATTGCAGCTGATAAATGTATGTGAAACATTTTGACTTGCACCAATTTGCATGTTGATGAATTGCAATGCAGAAGTGTCTCTTCCTATGGAGTACATAGAGAGGGTATGTAGGATGCCTAGCCTAATTGAAGGTGCTCTACTGAACATGTTTTAAAAGCCAGGTAAAATGGATGCCACCTATTTTGTATAAAAATGTACAATCATTCAAAAAAGATATGCTTATCTTTCCTCATTCTTACAGCTCAATATATTCTGCTGATGTTATGCATCAGGATTTTAGGGATGTTATTCACGAGGATCTTAGGATGTCAGTAGAGTAATGTTCAGTGCTCTGCCTCAAAACCCACTAAAATTCCTTAGCTTTGGGCGGGGTGGGGGGTGGGTGGGTGTGAGAATTCTCTCTCCATAAGGAGGGTGTGAGAATTAAGTCTTGAAATGACAATAGTTAACATGCGTGTTCATGAGTAAAACAGAAACTAAAAGTTTCACTGCCAGGGGTACTTACAAATGCTAAGTTAGTAATTTCCTTTCTACTTAAATTGCTTCCTTCTCTGAATTTATCCCATACAGTTGGAGTGAAGTTAGCGTAGGAAGCCATAGTATCAGGAGCATAGTGCTTATTTTTCTGTGACTACTTTATGACTAAAATTTCAAATCCATTTGCATTGATGAAGTATAGACACAGGGTCCTTTTCCATTTCTGAAGGGCTACTTCTTCCAGGTTTTATTTTGTGTTGTTAATTTACTGTCTGGGGAGGGGAGGGTGTGAATGTGGAATACATTCCAGGAACACAGTAGAAGTAGACTCATGACTTTTCATGCTATCAATAACAGGAATTTCAGCTTTATTTCTGAGAATGGCTACTCTTAAAATGAATCAACCAAAAAAAAGGTCTTTAGTGACAGAAAAGGTACTGCTAATACTAAGAAAACTAGATCTGAAATTTTAGGAATTCAGATAAAAGATTGGATTTTCAAAAGTGTTTACTTATAGCTTGGCTATTTCTTTTGAATTCGGTGGTAATTCTGTCAGACACCAATAGGAATAGGTTGATTCTTCTGAAAATCCCGTTCATCAAATTTATTACTATACTTAAATAGGCTTATCTGACCCAGAGGCATCTCAGGCTGCGATCTTTCCATAGAGAGTCTGAGATCAAGTGAAAATGTCTTTGTTGGTTTTTGCTTTTCTTCTTAAAAGGTGTGCACTGGGCAACTTCTAGTCTAACTTCGATTCTTCTGGTAGGAGTCTTGGCTTAGGCTCTGTCTGTTCCCCAGCCTGTCTTCCTACCACCTCCAAAAAAGCAAAAGTGGCATCTGTACAGCTAGGGAGGCAGGACTTTCTTTTCCATGAATCACAAGACCATTATTCTCTGCCAATGAATCACTGACAGTCACCTTTAAAATAATGTTACTAAACTTAAAAATTGCTATTAACTTTTCCTAGATATTTTAAATATGATTCAATATGATTCATTGCCATGGCACATATCTGAAGTAGGACATGGGAATTTAGCATTCCTTTGAATTTCCAACAAAAAATAATATCTGATATGATATGTTATTATATGAATATTGTTGGGAAAAGTAGTCTAGTTCTGTTGCACAGTGTTCTGTGTATTTATTTATATACGTGCATAGTGTATTCAGAACACTACCAAATGTTTTACAAGTGTTGATGTAAGTAAAGGAACAGTGAATCTTATCTCAACTGATTTCTAGAAGGGCAGGAAAATACTGCCTAGGGGATGTTTTTAGCCAAGTTTGGCAAACAGATATCTGGTTAAAGATTCCTCTTCACTTCTTCCTCTCAGAAGAACACCTGTAAAAGTGATTTTTCTAATGTAAAGGAACTGTGCACTTCTCATGTGACAAAATTAATTTGTTTGGTTTCAAAAAACTAGGTGAAAGTTATCCAAGGTACAGTTTTAGCCATGAGTTTCATCTGACTTTCACAGAGACCATGTCAAGAAAGCCTCTGCACTTCAGAATGTACAGGTACAAATCTTGAAAAAGGAAATTTTGTAGGGACATATCTGTGCATAAATGTTTAATTAACATGCAATCATTAAGACAAAATTCAGAAGGGAAGTTTTTAGGTGCTGAACTATTCCTAGGCTGGCAGCAGATTTTGAAACTTGTTTTGTATTTCTGACACTGGTATTTCATAGAAGCAGAGAATAATTCCGTTTGGAAGGAATTTGTGGAGGTCATCTAGTCCAAGCTCCTGCTCAGAGACAGAGAGCTTTGAAGCTGTGGCAGATTGCTCAGGGTCATGGCCAATCAGGTTTGCTAAGAATAAGAAACAAAATGGGCACTGAAATGAAATGTTACAATAAAATAGGGTCAGCACAAAGTTGGGAAAAAATGATGAGATTTAGATGTGTGTCTGTGAAAAACAAAGAAGAATGAATTGCATTTAATGTTAGTTATTCTTCCTTGTATTTCTTCTTAGTGAAATCTATAGTTGAGCATCATGGAGCCTGAAAGAAAAGTCTTAAGTGTTACTCAGAATAAGAAAGTGTTTTATATTAAAAAAGAAGGTAATGCTAAGCTCTGCATGCTTAGCCACCGGAATAGTGCAATGAGGGCAAGGTAAGTGATGCAGTAGCAACTATACTCAGTCATTTGCCTCTAGGATTTTTGCTTGAACTCGAAAGCCTTAAAGGCCTTTTCGTTCATTAATAGTTTATCTTTTTCTTCCAGATTACATGCCCCGAAGATCATGATTTTGAATAAGGAGGCAAATTAAGAGTTTTACTCATGCACTTCCTTTGATGCAGATTTGAATAAGAGTTGGAAAGAAAAGATTATCAAAATCTTATAATAGATGTAAACATTCCAGAATTTTTATCGAAATGATTAAGCATATATGTATTTCAGTAAATAAATATAACCCAAAAAATTGTTGGGCTATAATATGCTAAGAATACGCTAAAAAACAAATCGCAAGATGAGAACAACTAAATATACTCATTTCATAACTGTGAATATGACAGTCAAACGGCAAAGAACAATAGCTTAGACAATAGCTTAGAACTTGGGCTTATTCCAGCCCCTTTAATACTTCAGGAGTCTCAAATTCCCCTAAGTGCTTTACAAAGCAAAGCTATAGTTATCATGCGATCTGTCCAGGTAAACCCATTTAGGCACATGGCAGTATTTCAACACATAGAACCACAAACTGGTGTAACCAAGGAGTTTCCACATAGTATGAAGACAGCCACTGGGGTTTTCATAGCACTGAATTATCAGCAGAAAGGGATGAGAGGTGTCATCCTTTAGAGAGGAACTGAAGTCATCAGTAGGCGTTTTCTTCTTTCAATTGGTAGCACTATGTGGTGAAACCCTGTTGGTTTCCACAGCTTCAGTAAAATCAGGTTTCTCTTCGCTAAGTCCTTGTACAGAACATGACTGTCTACTTCTGTCACAGAGTTACATTTAAGCATGTCTTAATTTCCTCCGTTTTTGCAGATAATTGCATTGTGAAAGCTTCAGCGATGATCATGTCAAAGTTTTAAAAGTAGCCTGTCTCTAGAATAAGCTTTGCTATTCTTTCAATTCCTGTTAGTGTTTTATTCTTACTCCTATTCTTCCCTACCCCCCTTATGACTAGTTACTATTAGCACTTAGCGGGTGCTTTCCTTTCCTTCATCTGATATTTTCACTTTTGATTGTGTACCCCTGGGAGTTCAGAAAGCTCTCAGGGTCTGGTTGATGAGAAGTCTAGTGCTAGCCTAGAGTGACACAATATGACAAGGAAAGATTTTTTTCAAGTGAAGTGAAACCTTTCACTCCCCAGGAGCAGCATGTTCCTTCTCCAAAGAACACGCATCTGTGTTTTGATGAAACATTTTGGACATTCAGTTTTCTCCCGTGCTACTTTTCAGCTACTCATCAGACTGTGTTTTCTGTGACATTTGTTTGCTTTCACTGTGTGTAGCTAACCAAAAGAGGATGTATGTTGCCTACGTTTTCGGTATGAGACAGAATAGGACAGGTCATGACACTCCCATGATGCTGGGAAAGACCGTCCCTACAGATAATACTGCAGTAGGATGAGAAACACGTTGAAGAACAAGGTAGGCATACATGTTTGCCACAGCTCAGAAGCTGATAATGTGAGCTTAATAGAGATACAATAGTGAAAACCAAACCTGAAGAGAGTTCACATCTCTATCCTTTTGCATCAATCTGTATACATCAAAGTCTGGCAGAGGATGCACTAGCATTTTTTCAAGGGATTGCTTCACTTCAGTAGTGGTTTCCTTCCTTGTCTAGATTTGCTGGTTTACAGTGTTGTAGATTTCACATATATTATGAAAAAACAAATCCATTGAATCTTTTTTAAAATTCTCCTTCCTGAATGCTGTACTTCATCTGGGCAGAGCTGAGAGAACAATATCCCTCTACAGATAACAAGTGAGAGTAAGCATACGAGGCAGTTGTAGTCGAAGCAGTTGTAGTTGTGTGTATTGTGGTTTTGTAATGAACGTGCTGAACCTGATAAGGGGCTTGAAAACAACAAATGGCATCGTGAGAGATGAAAATCTGTACCATATGGAGCATAATATAACTATGGAGTCTCAAAACTCTGGCTCTGGGGAGTGTGCCAGCATACGTGGGAGAAGTGAGAATTTCATGAATTATGTTACTCTTGAGTAGATTTGAAAGTACAAAAGAGTTCAACAGCACTCTGATAAATATGCAAATGTCCTTGTTCTCTGAATGAGACAGAAATGTGGCTTTGGTGTTTAGGCTTTTGAAACTTGAGCTTTGGATAAAACACACTACAAGAAAAGCACAGTGTAGTATAGCTTGTGCAAATACCTGAAAACATTGCTGGAATGATTTAAGTCTAATGACAGGATTAGATGTGGCAGGATTAGTAAGGTCTGTATTAGAGTGGGAGATGGCCAAAGAACCACATACTCTATGGCAGGAAATGGTTTGGTTATTTAGCATGAATTTTGTTCAGAATATAAAAACGATACTAGTATAAATGCCAGATTGTGAAAGAATTGCAAAGCAGAATCCTGTCTTGTCTTAAAGATCATAGAGCCTTGAGTAGGTGGGTTTAACAAATATTTTCTGTCAAAATCCTGAATTAGATGGAAGTGTTTTGCATATTATAGAATCACCTGTTCGTTTCAGTGGGATGAGGCATTAACTTGTTAAGCCGTTGTTTGCAACGTGGCTGCGTGCTGCTGAACTGGGCATTACTGCGTGATGGGTAAAACACCCCCACTATATATGTGCCATTGAACTAAGCATGGCTGAGTGAAAGGCAGAAAAAATCCTTCAAAATCCTATCACTTTGCTGTCAGATGGCTGAAAGAGTTGTATTTTTTAAGTGAAAAGTACTTTGTGGAGAACAATATTATCGAACAAAGTCTGCGGAAGTACTTGGCACCCACTGATCTTTCCAGCAAATTCTGATAATCATCTTCTTGGGCTTGGTATATCTAAAGGAATTTCCTCCATATAACCATCTTAGGTGCCAAACTAAGTAATCTTACCTGCTTTAGCACAGAGAAAAAGAGAAAGCCTATGAAGGACTATTTCAGAGCAGCAGCAAATCCTGCTCTGTATCTAATCCTCCCATGACTGCCAATTAGTGTCAGAGTTTTCAATCATTTGTCTCATTTGTAGACTATGTTACTTGATTCTCTCTACTTGCCCCACAGCTCTTAGTGGGGTTTTTTCCCCTGTCTCTTGCCAAAAAAAATGAATTCTCCACAGTTTTCGAAGCTTGACTCATTCTCCGCTTTCACTTTCTCATGCTGTTGAGTAGTTCTTAGAGAAACCTAATACTGTAGAACAAGGGTGAATGTGGTTTATGGAAAGAGGTGTTATTTTTTTTTGTCTCATGGGAGAAGATGTTGGGTTTTTTTCATCTGAAACGGAAGTATTCAGAGTGAAAAACCCTAAGGGGAGCCAAAGCTGATAGCAGCCTTAGCCAGGACTCTAGTACGGCTGTTTTGTAAAATTGGTTTTGTTAATTAAAGAGGTACCCTGTGAGAGATTAATTTTGGACATAACAAAAATTTGCTGAGTATTCCAGCCAAATTGTTGTGAATATCTGTAGAAAACAAGTATTAGTTGAATATTTTACTATTTATAAGATTTCAGAAGTATGCCTTCACTTAAGCAGAAATGTAAAAAAATAAAAATAAGTATGCAGTGATTAAAAAATCTTACTGAAATGTATTAAAAAGTCAAGTTTCAAATTAAGTGTCTCAGAGTATGTTTCATAGTTCAAGTAAGGGACATTTTTTTCCACCATCTGAAATAAATGCAACAGTAGTTTATGAATTAACATTTCCTCACAGCAACATTTACTTACAGGAAGGTGCTGCATTAGACTGGAAAAGCAAAACCAAGTAAATCTCCTTTTTAACAAAACCAGCATAATTCCTTAGCCAACATTACCATCAGAAAAGTGTGCATTACTTATGCAGAGTCAGAAAGTGCCTTGCCAGTAGCAGCCAAAGCTGAAAAGCTTTAGGATTTTGATGCATGTATGTGAAATTCTGAAATTCTGTCAAATGCATACCAAGTTGTCCTGGTTTTGGCTGGGATAGAGTTTATTTTCCTCCTAGTAGCTGGTATAGTGCTGTGGGTTTGATTTAGTATGAGAATAATGTTGACAACACACTAATGTTTTAGTTGTTGCTACGTAGTGCTTACAGTAACTCAAGGACTTTTCAGCTTCTCATGCCCTGCCAGCTAGGAGGTTCAGGGTGCACAAGAAGTTGGAAGGGGACACAGTTGAGACAAGTGACACCAACTGACCAAAGGGATATTCCATACCATATGACGTCATGCTCAGTATATAAACTAGAGGAGCTGGCGGGTGGGGAGGGCTGCTCCGGAACTCGGTAGGCATTGATCGGTTGGTGGTAAGGAATTGCACTGTGCATCACCTATTTTCATAGAATCCTAGAATCATAGAATGGTATGGGTTGGAAGGGACCTCAAAGATCATCTAGTTCCAGTGCAGTCTAGTTTTGTATATTTATTATTATTATTGTTATTATCCCTTTCTGGCCTACTAAATTGTCTTTATCTTAACTCATGACTGTTACAGGATTTTTTTCTGATTCCCTCCACAATTCCACCATGGGGGGAGGTGAGAGAACGGCTGTGTGGTGTTTAGCTGCCTACCGGGTTAAACCACAGCGCAAGTCTACACTGACTTCAGAGGATATAACTTACCTTTGTATTAAAGTATTTTGAAATTCTGCATAAACAAGAGAAAAGCACCATTGCTTAGATTAAAGAAAAGTGAGGATTTACTGAACCTACAGATCTTTAGTGCTGTTAAAAGGCTGAAGGATAATTCCCATTGTAAACTTCAACAGGCAATTTTTGAAGAGTATCAAGTAACAAAATTGACAGGGACTTTGAAAGTTGTAATAAAGAAAGACAGAAGAAAAATATAGCATGCATTTAGGAATGGGTCAGCTATTTTTCTGCGAGCTTTCTCTTGACTAAACTTGCTCTGACTAAAACTGGAAATTTAGGCAGCAATTCATACTTTAAAGCCATCTGTAAAAGACGTGAGAGAGAAAAGCATTCCACAAATTTGGCTGTGAACACCAGAGCAGAGGTACAAAGCCTACAGGAAAAAAAAACCTAAAAAGAAACCACGAACATCTTGACATAAAATTATAAGGTTTTTAGATACACTATTAAGAATAAAGAACATAGGCAGTGTTTTCTGTTTGTGTTTTCTTTAATAAATAAAATTCTACTTCTTATGATCATGTGGTTTGGCAAGACAAGATTTTTTTTTAAAGTCTTGAAATTTTATAGGGGGACAGAATTGTTGCAAGATTACAAATCACAGATTAAGTTATTTATTATCTAATTAACCATTTTTCCCTATCACTTTTGTTCAAAAGTTTGCAGCACTTTGTATATATATATTATTACTACCCTTTCCCTTTCTCCTTTCTTGCCCAAGCAATGAAACTTCCCAAAAAGAAATAGCAAGAAGTGTAAGCTCACAAAGGCAGTGAGGGTCAGGCATTTTAATTCTCTTTTACATGATCTCATGAATGGTCTTGAATGCTTCATCCACAAACATGTACGCTGTGACCACTCTTAACTTCCCTTGTATTTACTGATGAGCAGCATTTCTTAGGGCCTAATGGAAGAGTTATCATACATTTCTGTGATACTGTGTTTGGATTGAAGTTTACTGTGAAGCAGGAAAACAATCTTATGTGATGGACACTTGATGTTTTTACTTGGACAAAACCCTTGAAACCAGTGGAAAGCATTGTAGGCTTGACTTACATCAATGTTTTTATCTACATACTACTATTTATTTATTATTTGCATAGTTCAGCACATCACAGCTTTGTTAACACTAACTTATATTCCTTAACAGCTAAGTAAAATGGCTCCCTTTAACCTGTAAGTAAAAAAAAAACCCACAAAAACCAAACACAAAGATCATTTCAGTAATAGAGGCTGTGGGAGTATGTGTTGTCACCTGAAACAGCTCTCAACCTCTGGAAACCATTCTGGGAAATTCCTTGTTCTGTCTTGGACTTTTTGCTGACTGATGGACTCTGTGAAACAGGCTTCCTGGTACGCTGCCATGATGGGGTGAGGTTGCAGCAATAGTTAAGTGAATTCTGTGCAGTTCATATCTTTTTTTTTTATAAAAAACTTAAATGCCAGAGAGCTTCAAAATCATGTCACTTCAGAAGATTACCAGAATTTCTTTTAGAAGCACTGAAGTAATTAAGTCATTCAAAAAGTGTCTATGTGAGTTCTGCTGTCACCTTATAGATTAGAATTTAAAAAAAGAAATAAAATGGAAAACAATTTATATGTTATTGTGGTATGCCTATTTAGTATGGCAAAATACTTGGTCCTTCTACAGGGAAGAACTCAGTCTGCTCTTGATGTGCTGTATTGGGTTTGCATGGCAAGGTTTTGGTAGTGGGGGGGCTACAGGGGTGGTTTCTGTGAGAAGCTGCTAGAAGCTTCCCCTGTGTCTGATAGAGCCAATGCCAGCCGGCTCCAAGACGGACCCACCGCTGGCCAAGGCTGAGCCCAACAGCAATGGTGGTAGTGCTTCTGGGTTAACAGAGTTAAGAAGAGGGATAAAAAACCACCAACAGCAATTGCAGCCAGAGAGGAGAGTGAGAAGATGTGAGAGGAACAAGTCTGCAGACACCAAGGTCAGTGAAGAAGGAGGGGCAGGAGGTGCTCCAGGCACTGAAGCAGATTCCCCTGCAGCCCATGGAGAAGACCGTGGTGAGGCAGGCTGTCCCCCTGCAGCACACAGAGGTCCATGGTGGAGCAGATATCCAGCTGGAGCCCATGGAGGACCCCATGCCGGAGCAGGTGGAGGCACCTGAAGGAGGCTGTGGCCCCGTGGGAAGCCCACGCTGGAGCAAGCTCCTGGCAGGACCTGTGGCCCCGTAGAGAAAGGAGCCACGCTGGAGCAGGGTGCTGGCAGGACTTGTGACCCCATGGAAGGGACCCATGCTGGAGCAGTTTGTGAAGAACTGGGAAGGACTCATGTTGGAGAAGTTGGTGGAGAACTGTCTCCCGTGGGAGGGATCCCACGCTGGAGCAGGGGCAGAGTGTGAGGAGTCCTCCCCCTGAGGAGGAAGGAGCAGCAGAGACACCGTGTGATGAACTGACCACAACCCCCCTGTGCCATTGGGGGGGAGGAGGGAGAGAAATGGGGAGTGAAGCTGGGCCTGGGAAGAAGGGAGGGGTGGGGGGAGGTGTTTTAAGACTTGGTTTTATTTCTCATTACTCAACTCTGATTTGATTGGTAATAAATTAAATTAATTTCCCCAAGTCGAGTCCGTTTTGCCTGTGACAGTAATTGGTGAGTGATCTCTCCCTGTCCTTATCTTGACCCAGGAGCCTTTCGTTATATTTCCTCTCCCCTGCCCAGCTGAGGAGGGCAGTGACAGAATGGCTTTGGTGGGCACTCAGCATCCAGCCAGGATCAGCTCACTACATATGCATTTCTAATGTCATTTCTACTTACATTCTTCCATGATTTTGTTAAAGACTGAATGACTTTACATCATTCATAATCAAACTCTGCTCTAAAGTGAAATGCAGGTCTTGAGCAGAAAAAAGAAAAAAATGAGACACAGTAAGGAGGCAATTATTTGTAGAAATGTATGGAAGGCTATCATCCATGGAGAGCTGTAATGTCATGGGAAAATAACTTCGGAAGTTCTCAGTGTCGACTTAACTCTGTTCCCACGGAAGTCAGTGTGGAGGATTACTCTCTTGCAAAATATGCCAGAGAGCATATATATACACACACATATATATACACACATGTATATAAAATGCTGCAACCTATGAAGATGCAGTCTGTTATATGGCTGCTCATAGTGGTGTGTAAAAGGAGAAGAACGCAATATGGAAGGCTAAATAAGAAGAACGATGGGTCTCATGGCCTTCTGGCTACCCAGAACCATTACCTGCTGGGGATTCTTACTTTACTTTTGTGATCTTTATGTTGGCAGTATAACAAGTCTTGAGGGAAGAGATTCAAACTGGCCAGAACTTGCAAGTTTTATTATCTTTCCCTGGCATGTTAATCATCCATCATCTTATTCTGACCCTAAGTGTTGTGTTTCAGTGTTGGCAGAAAGTATAACATCAGTCATCCGAAGCGATAGTGTGTCTCTGATGGAGGATGTCTGCCCCTCCAGGGTCAGAGGAATTACAGCCAGGCCTCTTCCCTGCTCAGGCTGAGCTATAAAGAACTCAGCTGATCCTCGAGGAGGTGCAAAGCCCTGTCTGAGAAAGGCATAAAGGAGGCAGGCTTGTGTAGTAAACCTTAAGAAGAAGTACTGACCTTCCCTTTGGAGGAGAGCAGGAAGGAGGGGCTGGGCTGGGAGACATTATTTTGATTTGGTAGTTTGACCTAAGTTTCTCTGTTCGAACACTAAAGTTGAGCCAAGAAAGAAATTTGAGCTTGATGGTAAATTCCTGAGAAGCATGCAATATCCAGCATGAATAGGAAGAAACTGAGGCAACATTTTTTTTTTAAGCCAAACTGGGCACGTTGCACTATGCTAAGCCTTTTGTCAGGCTGCGTGCATGACTGAGGCCTTGAAACAAAAGGTGGGGAAGCTAGTGAGAAGCTGAACTAACAATTATAGAAGTACATTCATGCATTTATTGCTGAGTAATTTCATGCATATCTTCCCTGTATAGTCAGTAACTAATTATATGAGGTTTTTATAGTAGCAGCAATTGAGAACTTGGACAAAGAGGTGGCAAGATTTAGGTCAAGAGATAATTTAGCTAATATCAATTGAACATAGAATTATTTGAAGCTGGACCTTTATATATTTGGACATGCGAATAAGGATGTTTGAGCAATGCCATTAAAGTTTGTAGGTCTGAGACTTCTTCAGAGTTTTTTGTCCCCTACATATGTATTTGGACTTTTGGCTAAATCTTCTACCGAAGAATCCTGAAATAAAGCAGGTAAGCATATTTAGGCCTAAATATGAATCTCAATTAAAAAGTATCAAAGGAGTATCCCAAAGGAGGAAGACTTCTGTTGCTTTACACCCCTTCTCCTCTGTATCAGCTGCTATTAGTTCTTATTAAACATTTATCTGCATTGTCACCAGGCCTCTGAGCTCATTGTTGCTTTGTAAGCATCCAAGAGAAGTAAGGCTTGGAATAGAAGAGTGCAGTGAATTAACTTGACAGATATTTATGGGGAACCACTCCCAAACACGAGAGTCAGCATGAGAGAAAGTGTGAATGTTCCACCTTGGAAAATGCAGTGGCTAAGTGATGGTTCAGCTGTTGTTTTGGGCTGAGGGAGGGAGACATTTTCTTTGGTTAACATGAAATGACAGGGTGACGTAGATATGCCAAGAAAAGCTGTGAAGATAATTAACACACTCTTTTTTTTCTGGGATGATGACAAAGGAGATGCAAAAAGTAAAGGGTGAGGAGCTAACCGTTGCAGAAAGGTTCAGGAAGTGGTGTGCTCGTAGACAGTACTTAACTGGAACAGCTCATCAACTACAATGAGTTTTTACCATAGCAACCATATGCTGATGAACCTGCACACCAGTAAGAGAGAGCGCGAGGGGAGAGGAGAGATCTGTACATCAGTATTGCTGCTCAGAACTGAAATACAGTAGCTTTTAACCAGAATGTTCCTATCGCATTATTTTACAACCCATGAGTGATGGTAGCCATGCTTTTAGCCTTATTGGCCATGAGCTGAAGTACAAAGACCGAAGATTTTTCCATGTAGCCAATGCAGATCCTTCAAGAACCACAGTGAAAACAAAAAATGTGTAATTGCATTTAGCTTTTGCAGCACAATTTCTGGCGCAGGAAAACCTTGCAGGGATATACCTCGCTGCTGAGGCAGCCACTGTGTGACAGCTTGTAGATCCTGTTGATCAAGTCAAGGACTGCAGCCAGAATAATTGCTTGAAATTCTCTGAATACAAAAATGCCAGTGAGGAGTGCTGCCCTGTTCTTTTAAAAGGTTATTCCTAAGGGACAGAATCGGAATAGTCTTGCAGTGTAACAGATGCACATTTATGGATAAATGTCAAAGGCTAGCACTGATTCTCCTGAGAAGTCTGTAGCAGTTTTACCACATCACTGCTTACAGGCAGCATTGCTGTATTTTTTAGCTCTTAAAAGTTAATGGAAAAAAAGTATGGTAGGAGGAAAAAGAGTGCAGGGAAAGTGTGAAATCTTTTCAGAAATTATTTCCTGCTAAGAAATCTAATGAACTTTATGTGAAGAACTGTAACAGCTAAGCACACCCCACATAACAGGCAAGCTTTGAGAGTTTTTAAAGCTCTTCAGGAATGCTTTTTTTATTATGATATAGCTCTTTGTGTTCCCTAACCAACTAAAAAATATGTCCAAATTTCTCCTTGCTGCCCGGCTCCTCCTATTTCCCTATCAATAGTAGGTTTTGGGGATTTGGAAATCCATCTCTATTCAGAAACAAAGATTATTGCATATTTTTTTTAAATCTCTTTGGAGTGAAGAACAAAACAAACAATTTTAGTTTAATTTTTAGAGGGGGTTTTTTCCTTAAAAATCATGTATTACTTACTCCAACTTTCTAGAAATTTGTCCTTGGATTTAGTAGTGTTTTAAGGCTTTTGTTCCAGGCTTTCTGAAGTGTGTATAAGTACACATTTTTTCATTATTATGAGTTGGAAGATTAGCTTAAATAATAGTATGACATATAGAAAAACTTACAGGAAAATATTCTTAAAGTATTTTTAGAGTGCATGTTGGTGTAGAGTGCACTCTATAATTAGCCATGTGTTAAAATATTGGGAAAATAACCTGAATCAGAGATGATCCTAATGATGAAAGGGAGATTAAATCAAAGATTTATAATGCTGGCTTGGAGATGTTTATTAACTCTACAGAAAATTTATACAGAGTGTTTCAGTATTATAATGTTTTTCATATTATAGCTAGTTGAGAAGCATTAAGATATGTGTAGTCCTAAATCCTTCTCCTTGGATTATAAATTAGTTCAGTACTGAAAATTTATTCACAATTATATGCTGATAGTAGAGCTGCAGATTGCATGTACATCTCCTGAGTAATGAGAACTGCATCGCTCGTGAATGTAGAATACTGATAACAGAATTGAGAATTTGATATGCTGCAGGCAGGCAACACGCAGGCTTTCGCACACAAAATGCACTGCATGCCTGACCTACTAACTGAAGCACAGTTCAAAAACGCAGAAATGAGATTTTATTTCAATTAAAAAAAAGAGAAAAAAAAGCCATTTTTGTTAGTAACTCTTCTCACTAGGACTGAACTGGATACCTGTCCGCAAGTAGGAGTGAGGGAAACAAACTCCCAATGATCTGAGAAGTTGAGTGAAATAAGAGAAAAGTATTTTTAGTGCCCTGAACATATTTCATCCGCAGCAGTGTGCATATTCTGCAGTATCAATAGTCTTGTATCACTGTGGTAAGCCTAAATACCTATTACAAAAATACTTTGGGATGAGAGAGACTTAAAGGATCAAGTATTGCATTGAATTTATTCAAAAGAATGTCTCTGATAAATGTGAGTTTCTACAGAAGACCATAATAACTAATAGATACTTCTAAAAATGGGTTAGAATTGTGGGTTTGAATTGTATGTGAAAAACAGTGACTTAAGATGCAAGTGTCTGTATGTGTGTATATGCCTATTTATCTTTCATGATATTCTCACAAGTAGTAGAAGCAATAATAGGGTTATTGAGTAGACCCTCATATTGTGTCTTTCAAATAGTTCATTCTAGCAAACCAGTTAGATGAAAAAAATAGTCTCGTTTTGTGGATTTTTATTTTTTTTTAAAGCATGTGAATCTGAACAATGATCACTTTTCCACAGAAAATGGTGTGCTAAAATACTGCAGAGCTAAATGTTATTCGCTGTTTCTGTTTATAAATGGCAGTGGTTTTTCAAGTCTTTTTTCAAAGCTCTGAAGTGTTTTTAGCCTCTAGCTCTCATTGACTTGGATAAATTCATATTGGAGTTCAGATGCTAATTTATGTGACTGCTTTTGAAAACAATTAAATTTAGGTCAAATCCTGCTTCTGTAGGAGCATCCATTAACTCTGCCATTAACTCTGGGAAATCTTTGCATTTGCAGCCTCTGTCCTTTAACTGACAATTTTTTCTGAGTCACCTGCCTTCAAGCATGGAGTTGCCAAATAAAGTGCTTCCTTTAAGAAGCAAGGATACTTTGTTCCTGCACTGCAAATAAATTCTGTAGAAATCTAGCATCTGGTGATGCATTTACTTTTTTTTTTTTTTTTTAAATTTTTTCCAGGGGAATTCCGGCCTGGGGTTCAGTATTGCTGGAGGAACAGATAACCCACACATTGGGGATGATCCTGGGATATTCATAACTAAGATTATACCAGGAGGAGCTGCAGCAGAGGATGGAAGACTCAGGTAAAAACCGACTAATTATGTATGTTTGGAAACAAAATGCATCATTATTATAAATTATTCTCTAGGAGTCAAATGCAAACTAGGTCTTTCAGGGGGGCAGGGGAAGTAAATGACATGACTATAGTCTCCTCTCTGCTAAGGCAGGAGAGTTGATTTAAGCAGCTTAAAGCAACTGAATAAGGTTAAAGTCCTGTGTAGAGGGGCATTTCCTGGTGCCACCTCTGTCTTTTTACCAGTCATTTAATTTAGTACAAAAGGCAAAATGGGGACAGGAAGAGGAAAAAGGCATATGAGCATGCACGTTGTCTCTGCTTGGTCTTTGTATGTGCGTGGCTGAAGAACTATGTATTGATGTTATATATTAAGGCCATGAAGAATTCCCAAACTACAGAGCCACTGCTAAATAGTCATAGCTATTTGTAGACGCGCCCTGTTATTTGACTGCAGTAGTGAGGTGTGCTTACCTCTGTTTCCAAACATTTTCTTGCTCTGTGAGGAGGTGATGGCTATGCTCTATATTCTGAGTCACCTCCAGAGTAGTCTATTGGTGTAGCTCCTGAGATGGACACACAGGTCACTTGAGGTTCTCAAATACATGGTAGCACATCTCTTAAACAAGAGGAACCACAGAATTGCTTGTGCTTCTCTTTCCTTATGGACTGAATGCAGAAAGGCTTCCGTCTATCACAGACACTGCCACTCATCTGTCAGTCGTGAAGCCTACTGATGCTCCAAAAAGGCTAGTTAGCTGGAAAGACTTGGGATAAAATTCTGAAGCTTTCATGATCTCAGCACTGGAATTTAAGATCTGGGAGCCTTTGCCAAAAACAGATGGTCTAAAATTCATGAAATGTGACCAGATGGTAATGGTAACATTTTGCCAAAGCCTTTTCCTTTAATTCAAAGTTAAAAGTTGGGGAAGTTGGCCAGCTTTTAGAGTAAGTTTTGGATATTTCTTACACTAGATTAGTAATTTTATTTTGGAAATTATTCTTATTTTTACTGTGATGGTGATGAAGAGTCATGGTGGTTGGCAGTGCCTGAAGAATTTACAGTCTAAATAAGATTGTAGACAAAAGGAGTAGGAATAATCTCGCATAATTTTATGACTAAAATGCACCTATCTTGTCTTATCAATGCTTATAAATATCTGAAGGGTGAATGTCAAGAGGAAGGGGCCAGACTTTTTTCAGTGGTGCCCAGTGACAGGACAAGGGGCAACAGGCACAAACTGGAACACGGGAAGTTCCATCTCAATAGGAGGAAAAACTTCTTCACTCTGAGGGTGACCGAGCACTGGGACAGGCTGCCCAGAGAGGTTGTGGAGTCTCCTTCTCTGGAGAGATTCAAAACCTGCCTGGACACCGTCCTGTGCAACCTGCTCTGGGTGATCCTGCTCTAGCAGGGGGGTTGGACTAGATGATCTCAAGAGGTCCCTTCCAACTCCTGCTGTTCTGTGATTCTGTGATCTACTCCTAAGCTAGTCATCTTAGAGCCGCCTAGTAGTGAAGAAAAACCTAAGCACTTCTAGGTTGTGATTCATCTCATCCAAAAGTCAATGTCTAAAATAGAACAGAAGAATCACATCTCAAAAGGGCCTATATTTTCACTGGTGACTCAAATGAAAAGGATTTTCTTCAACTATTTCAGCTGTAGTGATCTATATCGTAAATGTCTGCATTGGGCCAGATGAGCTTCATGCAAAGCAGAACATGAGGAAGCACCGGTATTTGGAAATCACGCTACCAAATTTGAGATGATGAACAGCATAAGGGGATCTTAAACTTGCATCTGCCTTTCCACAAATAAGAAAGAATCCCTTGCAAAAAATAATAATGTCTTTTTAGTAGAGTTTTTAATTACTTGTGAAAGTTTTTCGAGTTTAAGCCATTAAAAAGACAGAAGCCATTCCAGTATTTTGTCATGCTATCCTCGTATGAAATCAAGTATTTCGTAACTCATTGCTATACTAATTAACTACTGCAAATTTAACTCATGATTATTTAGTAATCACTGTGTTGTAAAGGTCTTAGACAGACCTTCTAAACCCCCAAAAGATAGCATACTAATGCAATTCGTTAATCTATATTAAGATTGGACCTGGCAAACTTTGTGTTTTGTAATAAAAGTTTAGTAGTACAAGTATAGTCATTTTATTACTAAGTTAATATTCTTAGAGTGTAGTATTTGTTAGCACATTTTGAAGTAAAATGTTATAATTGATAAGCATATATTTGGCGTGGTTGTTTTTCTGTTTTCATTTGTAAACACAGTTTACACAAAACTCTTCTCTTGTTAATACTGAATATCTGATTGCAATTAGTTCAAATTGGATCTGCAGAACTTTTTTACTTCAAAGAAACCTGCAAGCACCTTGAAATATGTTTCTCTAACTGCCATTAGGGAAATGAGTTGACTTAATCTTATGAGTTTTACACTAAATAACAGGAAAAATCTCAAAATTTTTAGGTAAATATCACATTATTAATTATTATATGGAGTATCATCTGGAATTCTGTATGCTCCTCAATGCTCAAAGGGGCTTTTTTTTCCTGCCTCAGTTGCCCACCAGCTCTTCTAAAACTTCGTAGTACATAAAATTTGGACTAATCCATCTTTCCCACTCTTAAGGTCAAACACAAGCTGTATACTTCCATGATGCTTTAATGTTACAGAAGATTGCTTTTTCAGTATCTTATAGTGAAACGGCAGAAATAATTCAAAAGACCTCACTATGATTTCCAAGAAAATATTCTGTCTGGAATTCTATATAAACAGGGTTTAGGTTTTGATGCTGAGACAATTTTATTTCACAATGTTTTTCCTAGGGGAAGATTCCTCCTTTCCTTGTTTTATCTGGTAATTGGGTTTCACTTTGCTACAATGCTAGCAAAGACAATCCTGTCGTGTTTTAGGACACCTGAAAATGTATGTATCAGTGATCATTACTGATACACCACTGAACAGAAGAGCCATCCTGGGGCAGTCTCCACTGACTTACATGATAATTAATTTACATAACTGAGACTTTATCAGCTAAGGCCATTCTATAGGAACAAAAGATCAACATGCAGTAACATCTGCCAAGAACAGCGATAGCCTGAGAATGCCAGATTGGTGTTTAAGGACAGAAAAACTATATACTTTCTGGTGTCCATTTTTGTCTCAGACTCTGCCTGTAGACACTCTTTATTATACAGCAGCATGGACTGTTTGAACTGGCTTCTAAATTTACTGTCTGGTTTTAAATCATAAAATCATGTAAAATCACTTTTACTGTATTTAATGTGAAGTTCCTTTGATCTAACTCAGCTGAGTCAAGTTCTTCAAATAGCAAGATTATAAAAGTGACCTGCAAGAAATGGATTTGATGCTACAGACCGTTGCAAATCTTTTACCTGTATGTATGGGTTGACAAGTGGAGGAGTAGGTCAACCAGAGCTTCACATAAGTCCAACAAAAGCAAATGCGACCTAGGAAGGAGTAACTCTCTACTGTAATAGAGGGTGGGGCTTGGCAGGCTAGAAGACAGCTTTATAGGGAAGGACCTGGGAGTCCTGGTGGGTAATTTATAGTTATAAGTACATAAATATCAGGTATAAATACCTGATGGGAGGGTATGAAGACAAAGGAGCCAGACTCATCAGAGCGACCAGTGACAGGGCAAGAAGCAATGGACACAAAGCACATGAAATGCCATCTGAACATCAGGCAACACTTTCTTCTGTGAGGGTGACTGACTCTGGGCACAGGTTGCCCAGAGAGGTTGTGCAGTCTCCATCCTTGGAGATATTTAAAACCTGACCAGACGTGTTCTTAGACAACCCGTTCTAGCTTACCATGCTTCAGCGGGGAGCATTTCATGAGGTGATCTCAAGAGGTGCTTTCCAACCTATATGATACTGTGATTCTGTAATTTGCACCGGAGTCAGCAGTGTGCCCTAGCAGCAGTGAAGGCCAGCATGGAGGTCAGCAGAGCTGCACAGAGGAAGGACTAGAGGCAACAGTCACATGTTGCAATAAGGGAAATTCCAATTGGGTCTGAGGAAAAAAAACCTTTTTAATGAGGGTAGGAAGGCACTGTAATTGGCGGTTCAGTGAGGTTACGGGATCTCTGTCTTCAGGGGGATTCAAAGTTCATCTGGACAAAGTCCTGAGCAATATGATTGAACTTTCAAGTTACTCCTGCTGTGAGCAGGAGGTTGGACTAGATGACCTCCAGAGGTCCCTTCCAACCTGATTTTTTCTCTGATTCTGTAGATTATTCTTACATATCAAACCTGTACGTGAGACTGGAATAAGGGTGATTAAGTTCCTGGTGTTTTTTCCTTTAGTGGAGAACAGTACTTTTACTGACAGTAGGTACAATGCATAGTGTGGGTTTGTATGGCTTCATGGCCCATAACTCTATTTAAAAAATAGTAAAAGTTATCAGCCACTTTAGACTGCATGCATTTTAAGAAAATGTTCCTGTTTTTGAAAGACTTCTTGAACTTTCAACTATTAATCACAGAAGCAGAGAATCACAGAATATCTTAAGTTGGAAGGGACCCATAAGGATCAAAGGATCATCGAGCCCAACTCCTTGCCCCTCACAGGACTACCTAAAACTAAACCATATGGCTAAGAGCATCATCCAGATGCCCCTTGAACCCTGACAGGCTTGGTGCCATGACAACTTCCCTGGGAGCCTGTTCCAGTGACCGACCACCCTCTCAGTGAAGAACCTTTTCCTAATGTCCAATCTGAATTTCCCCTGACGAAGCTTCATTCCGTTTCCTCATGTCCTATCGCTGGTCACCAGAGAAAGATCAGCACTTCCCCCTCCACTGCTCCCCTTGAGGAAGTAATCGCTACTATGTTTACATACTACCCTCCCTGAAATGCACTGACTTCCGGAACTGGTATAAGAACCAATACACTGCACAGTTCAGATTTTAGGTAGGTACACTCCTAATCTTGCAAAATGCAGAAAGTTGTGGAATCTTTTATGATGTCCGTTTAATACAGAGAAAATTATTTCATACATAGTAAATAATGTATAGTAAATAATTTCATGGAATAAAAAAAGAATTAATTTTGGATTTGATTGATTAGCTAAATGTGAATATAATATACTTGAGACTAACTGAAAATTAGGTTTTTTCTGAATGCCGCATACCATGTTTCTTTGAAGCTTGTAGCAACCAGAAGTAGCAACCATTCCCACTGAGTTGAAGGAGAATTTCTCTCAACAGTATGATCTTATAAGACTTTTGATGCATAAAAACTGCTGCTTCTATCTCACAAATGTCAGTTGTCCATGGGCAAACATCTACTTTTTAATAAAGAGGCTCTGAATTTAGATTTCCTTTACTCTCTGAAAGAAAGAGAATACTAGTAATTTATGGCTCAGTGTCATCTTTTGTTTTATTTGTGTTTGTGTCAGAGAAAAAAATACAGTGGTTGGCTCAATTGTCTAGATAAAGCAAAGAACTTCAATATACTATCTCAGCAGTTCCTTCTATTGACACTTATTGATCAGAAGTGAAATTCTGGCTTCTAAAAGGCAACACACATCTAAAAAATTCATCATACTCTGCAAAAACAAGAGTGATCAGCTTATGGAACTAGAAGCACAGCATAGTGGTATAACTTGATTAAAAAAAAAAGCATTAGTAAAAGAATAATGAAAAGCTTTCAATTACAACTAAGTTTAAAAAAAGCAGAGACTCCCAAAACATGAATTTATTTTCAGCAATCATAAACCAAAACTGTTGTGAGTCAAGAATCATTTTTTCTGTTTATAGTTTCTCACACTCCAATTCCGATCTTATGATGGAGGTATTTTTCTCACAACTTTGTCTACAGGAATGAGTGGGTCATATGGGTTCCTTATTTATTGCTATCAAAAAATACGCTTTTCCTTTTTGTGAAGGCAATTTTGAAAATGTGAAATTTAAAAGGTCTCGGGATCTAAAAAATAAATAAAAGAGTCTTGGATAGAACAAGTATTCAAATCCTATGTTTTATACCAATCTCTTGGTCATAGGAATCTTACTGCACCTGTGATTCAAAAATCAGTTATTGCATATGTGACTGAATATGAATGAGTTTACTCCCAGGACTGTGAGAGAGATTTGTACGGCCTTGAGCTTGAATTTCAAGGGTTAATGTTGTATCAGAGGTTATTTTGAGCCTAAGCTGTACTCCAGAGGAAAGAGGGTTGATGTGAGGGGTGAGTCAAAGGGAAGAAAGTGGTGGCGCCTGGAGGCACACTGCCCTGGTAAGCTGCCTGGACCTGTAGCTGTTTCATTCATTCTTTCTTCTAGGAAACTGGTTTCCAGTCTCTTTCCATTTGTGAACCTATCAATTTTTTTTACTTAGGAGTGTGGATATTTGTAAGGACAACTTAAACACGTCGAGGAAAGTAGATTGATTGTGAGTTATCTTTGGCAGACTAATCAGAAACAGCACACATACCCCCAGCTATCTGAATACCATAGACTAAAAACTACTAAGGCTGTGCAGTGTTTATCTTTCCTTTGTAAATGTGCATTTCCTGATATTACTCTAATTGCTGACTGTCAGGAGGTTCAGGATTGTGAAACTGCAGCATTTTTAAGGCATGCTGTGTTGTTCTACCATCACCATAATAGTTAGTCCCACTGGATTTTTTTCCCCCAGCTCTCAAAGTGATTTGATGTGGGGAAAGAAGCATAATACACATGCTAATAGGAGGAGACAAGAACTGAAATAACTTGCCCTCAGTCATCTAGTAAATCAGGGAGAAAGCTTGGAATAGAATAGTGATTCCTTCTCTCATATTTCTGTGCCTTACAGGCTTCAGTTACATGCCTACCAGCAAAGGTTTTAAACAAATTAGATTTGTGTTCCCTTCAGTTGTCAACTGACCCACTCTGATGTGTCAAAAGATTACAAATTTAGCTAGGTATATGTTGCAAGAGAGGAACTCTGAAGATAAGACCGTTTCTCATGCAAATTCTGTTAATAAAAAATAAAATTAAGAAAAATTAATTTAAAGGTACAGATTGCATTCTGATCAGATTTTTAAAAGTATTTCTGTGTTTTACGAAAGATGAAACAGAGAGGAAGTATTACAGTTTCATGCTATTTGCTGAAAGCTTGAAAACTGGAATTAAGGAACACACTGGTATAACTATTGTGTGCCATTTATCTGAGAAACTCAAAGGAAAGAAGGAATGGAGAAGAGGAAACAGAAATGAGTCCCCACTTGAGAGCTGGCTAGATAAAGGATTCCCTTCAGCCTTTGCCCCATGGGCTGTGCTGACAGTGCTTTGCCTCTAATGAAACTTCTGAAACTTAAATCCCTCCAGCAGCAGCAGGCACACAGTTGTTGCCTGTTGGTATCAATCTGCAGCTCTAGATTGCTTAGTGAGAAGTGAATTGGGAGTGATAATAGGAAAAAAATAGGGGCTTTTTCAGATTAATGTGAAGAGCAATTCCCAGGAGAGATCACGTTCTTTACAATCCAACTGGCTTTATTTCACCGTCATTATATATCAAAACAGGAGTGTGTCTGCTTTGTGATTCACTGCCTAAGTCCCTGTTTGTTAACTTTTGATCTTGTATTAAGCCTATCAGTACCAGGTCTATGTGTGTTGTTGCAATGGCATAAAGCTTGTTCAGGATGTTATTATAATTACAGTGCTGCCACAAAACACTGATTCATATCTGCACTGTTTACAGGCCTCTGACAATGCTATTAGTTCAGTACATAATTTAGTAGTAAGTTAATAAAGAGACATTCACCCCATTAGGCAAAACATGCTTGCTTTGCAGACAGTCATAAATTAGATCGTGAATTATTGACTGCTCACTCTGTCCTGGTTTGTGTTAGGAAGTTTGATCTTATTAACTCTGTTTGTCTGTGCATCTGTGCATATCATTTTTTGAGTTACTGTGGAATAAAGAAAAAAGATAGAATTACCACAGGGGATCTACATGAAAAAAGGCAGGTCACAAAATCAAAATCCATTTTCATACATTATTTTTAAAGTTGAAAATGGCTTACTATGACTCAAGTTTGAAATTATCAATTTATTTTCACCCATGGAATATGTTACCATGTATTTATCTTTTCTGTTGCTTTCACCACTTCACTTTTCTTTAGCTGAATCCTTTTTTTTTTCTTTCTTCCTATGTGAAGTTTACATTTCTTATTTTGTATTGCAGACCCCCAGCATGTCTCTGAATTTGATCATATTTCTGCTCTTCCTATTTTGAAAATAATTTGGTAGGCTGTAAAATTTCTCTTATGCAGTGCAAGAAAGGAGAGGCAAATTATGTTTTAACAGCTGAATTCTCAGGTAAAGAGAATAGAATTTAACAGGAAGGAAAAGGTACCTCTCTGCCTTGTGGTATTTGAAACTGGTGAATTTTACGGGCCTCTTTATGGACAGCAGTGACAGACATTTTTGTAGAAGTTTTCTTTTGTAACACGAAGGATCAGTTTCTTCCCCCTATAAGTTTCTGAGCTGTTTCCCGCTATTTGAAGCCACTGCTTGGGAGTACCTCTTAAGCAAAGTAGTGTGCTATTAGGACTTTAGATACATTGCAGTTCTATAATGCCCACTGCACTAGGTATTTCATGCAACAGTACTGAACTGGTTAAGAGGTGTCTCTCCCAAGAGTTCCTTTAGTACCCATCCTGCCTGAAATTACAATTGCCCCAGAGTGCTGCAGCAGCACAACAGCACCATGCAGACAAATCCAAGTGATTATTGCATCAGCATGTTTGCACTGCTACTGCAGTTATGAACTTGAATAGCTCAGTGATAATTTATCTGGATTAAGAAGCCTTCTGTGGTTACATACTTTA
The DNA here is from genome assembly GCF_011004875.1 of Balearica regulorum gibbericeps. Lineage (NCBI taxonomy): Eukaryota > Metazoa > Chordata > Aves > Gruiformes > Gruidae > Balearica > Balearica regulorum. The sequence continues at coordinate 211,253,361 of NC_046184.1, read as the reverse complement.
GAAATCATCAGCTCTCAATGGAGTCTAACGTTACTCAAGGAAAAAATATTTCACATCTGTTCCTGTATTTGACAGGTGTAACCCTCTGGGGTACTACTGAATTCTTCGTTTCCTTCAATTCCTATTGAAGCTGAAAATAAAATTTTGGATGAAAAAGGAACTGACTTAAGCTATCATAAAAAAAAAAAAAAGTTCCTTATAACCAGCAAAGATGTGATTCTAAAACTTTTAAGAAAAAGCTTAGTCGACTTTTTGCTTCTGACAGCCAAAACAAGTAATGCTAATTAATAGCCAGTGAGACAGTCTGTTCCTACACTGTCAAAACTCTCAGCTGTAGTTCGAATAAACACTTGGCCTTTCACACTTTAGCCAAGGCATATTTCCTGACAGTACCTCATCACTGTTGTCATATTCCTTGCTCTGCTTTTACTGTGGATGTTAGAGCAGGGGGGTTAAATCTATTTATTTCCCCATGACATGCGGGTTTTAATAACAAACTTGCAAGATGTGCGAGTACTTTGTTTGGATGTGTTGCTTACATCGTGCCATTGTGCATTTTGCTCTGAATCATATCATTACAAAAAAGCAAGGTTGGTTTTTTTTTTTTTTCTACTTAACCTATTTGCATTCTACTCAAAGTTGCAGCTATCTCTATGTTAAGTGTGTAGCCTAATGGTACTGATGCTCTGAAGCTGCTGAAGTGTCTTACTGAACTTGAACTACATGTTTTCTCCTCCTTAATTTTTTTTTTTTTTTTTTTTTTTTTAATGCTACAACTTGTTTGGAATAGCTATTCTCAATCAAACCAGAGCAGAAGGGAGGGTTTTCTACTTGTTAGTGCAAGCGCCTGGGAGGCAGGACTGCTTAGTTTTGTTTTGAACTTGCTATGCCTGATCTGTGGCAACACTTTTCTTCTTTTGTGCTAAAGTTTCCCCATTTGTAAAATGGGTATAGTGATCATTATCTTTGCCTCACGGGGGTTCTTGTGAAGCTTAAAACGAGTTCATATTTGCGAAGCACTTTGAGAGCCCCAGATGAAAAGTGCTTGTAAAAATACTGAATCTGGAATTGCCTTCTGGGTTATCTGTTGTAACTGGTTTTCCTGCACAAACCTGATTATGCTTCAGACGGTGCTAGTGTCAGTTGGGAGGGTTGTAACCACGGGTGAGGATCGACCGAGTAGTTTGGTGTACTTCGCAGGCAAAGCGTATCTCAGGCCCAAGGAACCGGCTGGGACTCTCTGAGGCCGGGCCGAGGCAGCTGCTGTTCCTCTGGGCTCTGGGCCTCGAAGCCCCCGCATGGCGCTGGAGCCAGCTGAACCGGCGGGCTCGGAGGGTAAGTCAGGGCTGGGAAGCCGTCCCTGCCCTGTACCACACCTACAGAGCCTGGCCTGGGGCATCTCCCGCTGCCTGCAGAGCAGCCCTGCAGCTGGGAGGAGCTTTGCAGCTTCCTGGTGCCTTCATTCATCTCAGAATTTACAGGGTTTTGTTTTTCTTTTCCCCTTCCTTTATCCTAACGCCTTCCTCTCACAACACCCCACAGCTACCTACACCTTGTTTTTCTCATTCTTCGCCTCACCGCTGTCCCACTTTGGCCTCTGGCTTTGAAGGGCAGACATGAATACTTGTTCCGTGAGCAGAAGTTTTCCTTCTGGCCACCATTAGAGGCTGCTCCCTCCGCCGGCTGCCAGAGCCGCCCAGACCAAGCCGAGCTGCCGACAGAGGCTGGATGTGCTGGGAGCTTCAGCGCGCGGTTGCTAGTGGGAGTAGTTTCAGAAGGAAAGCATCGTACATGGCAGTGGCGGGAGACGAGACCCAGAGAGACTGAGGATAACTGGGGAGTTAGAGAACGGACGGAGGAATGGAAAAATGTGGTAAGAGCAAGGGATACCAAAGCTGAGGATTGAGCCGGATGAGAAATGTAGAGGGAGAAGAAATGCAGGGTGGGAGAAGCAACTTAATTTGGGGAGGGGGATATAGAAAAAGGAAATAGTAGTGGCTATAGATCCTGGGAAGGAGGTTAATAAAGAAAATTTGACACAAGTTTGAGAGCCCATTTCAGGGAAGCCTTCTGGAGCTCTTGCAGCCCCAGTGTCCTGCCCACCCCCTGCATTCCCCCTGCCCTCCCTGCCCTCTCCTGCCTGCACTTAACTGTCTGCTTCCTCTGTCCTCCCCTTGCTGTCATGAGCTCGCAATCAAACGCAAACATTTAAGCAAAAACATGGGCTTGTGGGGCCTACTGCCGGATCGATTGCTAACCGGGCGTTTGGCCAGGGACTGCTGACTTTATCTGGCGGAGCTACTGCCCCCCATCACCTCACGCTTGTGTCTGTTCTGCACTATTTCAAATCTATCGGTTTTAGTAAAGTCGTACTTGATTTCCAGTAAGCTAAGGTAGAAGTCTCAGGTCTGTTAAGTAACAAAATGGTCTTTTATGGGCAGAGAAGTGTTTTGATTTGTGTTTTATACTGGTGTGTCTGGCACAGGGGAGGGCTCGTCCCCAACCCAGCAGCTTTACCTTGACATACGTTTGTGTCTCACTGTCCCTAACTCTGCTTGAAGATGATGTGACTTACGCTGCGGGGAGAGGAGTCTATCCTATGCAGGAGGTATTTTAAAAAGAATAATTTGTGAAGTGAAAGATCGTAAACTCTACAAAATTACTATAGGTGTGGCTTACCTAGCAAAAGAGAGTTAATTTGCCTTGAGTTATGCTAGCCGAGCAATAACTGAAGGCTTGATGTCGCAGAAAATCATTTCATTATAAATTATTTAGAACAGCTGTACCTCCAAAAGTATTATACACAGACAGGATATCATTCTGCTTTCTGGATGTTTGTGATGAAAAAAAAAAAGAAAATACAGGAGAGATCCTCCTATTACAGATGTACTTAGACTTGACTTTTCTAAAAGTTTATGCTTGAGTCTGTGTGCAAATCAAATGGGTGTTAGCTACTCCTCCCTCAACCCTGTATAGCTACACCCTGTGAGACCAGCTACCATCAGCTAATAACTACTTCCCATTCTCAAAGTGTGTGTAAGGAGGTGAGGCTCTTCTGGGAGGCATTAAACCAAGCAGAGTTTTGCTTCTCTCCTCACTCTGCATTGGCTTTGTCTGTGGAGCATCCTTAATGTCTCTGAATTTTATCAGACACAAGAATGGCATTTTTTTATAGGGGTGTTGTTGACTCAACCTTCCAGCAGATATGTGAGAAATTTTAACTGTATGTTGTTTGTTTTTGGTAAGGTGAGGATGCAGGGAATGATATTTGGAGTTGATGTGGAATTTACAACCATTTTTAGCTCCTGGATATTATTGACCATGCTGCATGAGGTCATCATGAGTAAATTTTAACTAATACCAAGTCAATAGCATGCAGTGAGCATTCCTATAGTTTATGAAGCTTCAGCTTTTATATAGCTTCAAATAAAAATAATAAGGTCAAGTTATTGATTTTGAAATTAGTATTAGTTTTGAAATTTTAGCAACAAATTCACTCCTACAGCTAAGAATTGTCTCGGATTAATTACTTACCAAGTTGGGGTTTTTTTAATCAATAATTTAAAATACAAATGCTTACTGCATTTGGCAGTAATTTTTGGAAGTTCTCAATATATGTGGCAATTTATTGAAATTATACAGTTTCTTTATTTGACTTGTAATTGTTTAAATAAGCTATTTTTTTTAAGTCTCCCTTGCCCTATGAGCATTTCTCAATGGACTGCTGGCTGCATCACTGCATAAAAATTTGCTATCTACAAATTTGAGGCCTAAAAAGACTTCAGAATACTATACTACAGCTGAGAAAACATTATTTGATACACACTGAGGTCCAAATTGCTTTTCAGTAGCAAAGGAAAAAGAGTAAATCGGGGCTTCCTTCATTCACGAAAGTAGTGGCAAAATCACTTTTCAGCTCTCCTCTGAAGGGAACCTGCATTCACCATCCTCTCTGGAGAACATGAGCCCACATCTTCCAGAGGAGTAATTAGAACATTAAACTGGAGGGTCTATGAAATCAATGTATTTTATTCTTTCCTTCCAAAGTTATTTCACTTCTTCAAAGACAAGTAAATCTTAATTGGGTCAGAGCAACCGTGCAGTGAGCGTGCTGTTTTGAGAGTCAGGTAGGGGTGGTGGACCAGGGTCTTCTCTCTATGGATGTCCTGAGCATTGCTCAGCAGCAATCTTAAATGCACCTGCATTAGTTTCTGTTGTTATTACAATTTCTGTAATATATTTAACAATTTTATCAAGTCAAAGCAAGAGACAGAATTTCTTTCTAGTCTTGTGATTGAGGATGCTTTCCTGGATAATGGGAGATTTTGACTGCAATTTAAGAGCATTACATTTTACAAAGTGCAACAGCATCAGTGATGGAAGCAGAGGTAGTTAAAGTGTTTTTCTAGGAGATGATATTGCATAATAAGACAGCAGATTGTTATTTTGATTTTTGTTTCCCTGACTGTCTAACCTTTATTTTATTTTATTCAATTCTATTTTTAATTCAAAGCATATTGGAATGAAATTTATTTTTGGCTTGACTGCAAAATTTATTCAGCATAAACCAATGTCATTTTTTATCAAGAAATAACATAATAAAACCAACTTTGACTCAAACGGCATTTTTTTTTCCCGGTGTTCAGTTATAAATCTGTAGGTGTTACAGCCAAGAGACATTCAGATAAATAGAAAGATGAGTGGTGGTGTTTCCATCTCTGAAATTAAATCAGTGTTACCAGTAGTTCAGCTATATGCCTTTGGCTTGAAGAGTTTGTCTAGCAGGGCCTTTCTTCTAATGATGAAAAATCAGTTACGAGAGGTAAGAGATTAAGTCCTGTTTCCTAAATACAGGAGAGAAAGATAAGGACCAGGGAGTAATGTTTGCTACCTCTACTAATGAAAGGATTTGAGGACAACAAATGAAACTAATAAGCAGCAGATTTCTGTGAGAGCCGCCTGGCCCTCGGTGGGGATGTGGTGGGTCAGGTTAAGCTGGGTGGCTCTCTGCAGCCCTGGCTGATGGTTGTCTTTGCCTTGCTGCCTAGTTGTGTGTCTCTGCAGCAATCTTGCTGCCAGGGGCCAAGGTCTCTGATTTTAATCTATGGGAGGGAGAGTGTTTTGCACTGCAGGGTTGTGACTGTTCTTTTCTATTTCCTATCTTTATTCCTGTTGGTAGCCATTAATGAGCCCCCTCTTGAAATCAATCACTGCATGGCAGGATGCGCAGGAACTCAAGCTAGTGCTAAATGAGCTCGGCATTGCAGAGCTGCATTAATACGGCCCTTTACCTGTCGTAATTGGCTGTAGACATATGGAAAACATCGATCCGGGTGGATTTCCGTGCTAGATCTACTCTGTCAGTGTCTCAACTGGCTTGGGTATCTCTGCATGGGATTTCACTCTGCCAATTCGATGTTACATGAGCTGTCTTTGGGCTCAGCCTCTCTTGGATTCTAGATATTAGCTCGGTGGGTATTTTCAACCAAGCAGTGTACATAAACACTCCCAAATAAACAGACGCCCTGTGATAAAGGCATACTGCCTAAAAGGATAAAAGGATCTGTTCAGTGTGGCGGAAAGGGTTAACAAAAGGAGAGCCCCAGCCTAGCCGCAGGAAGTTCTCAGAACTAGGCTAGAATGCAGAAATGATCTGAAGTATTTTAAACAAAAGATAAACTGCTTTTTAGCCAAGTTTGTGCCTGGAGTGAAGTCTTACAGCTGAGTTTAAGACCTTTAAAAAAAAAAAAAAAGCAAATGCTGATGCGTCCTCTATTGAAACTGTGAATAGGAATATATTCAAGCTTCTAAATATATTTTCTTCTAACAGTTTAAAGGCTGCAGAGACTTTTTCATTCCTAATTATATAGTGCAGTATGCTGTCTGTTTCTGACTTGCAACTTCAAAAATAGAAATTAGAGTCAAATGAAACATAGGGAGTGGGATAAAGAGGTGCTGTGTCTGATAAGGAGCTGCTCCGCTAATATTTTACTGATATTGTTACCAGCCACTTGCGTTTCAAATTCAATTACTATTATGCAGACCCTTTAATACATTGACATTTCTTTAAGGTGGCTGTTGTTTTAAAAAAAATCCATGACTAACTAGAGCAGTAGTGAAGGACAATAAATGTAAATGTCTTACAACAGTTCGGTAGCTGTAATGGTTGTGTCTCGGGTCTCTGCAAGGTCACGTCATTAACAGGATATGGAAACACACAGTCATTTCAGGCAATAAAACATTCTGAAATTTAGAAGTATTTTTTGAATTGTTCCCTGACAATTTGGTCTCCAGTCTCTGTTCTGGAAGTCAAATAAAGCTTAAAGTCCTCTGGTAGCACACCTGCAAGTCACGCTGGCATGACCTTAAGCCCTCCTGGATGTGATCTGAAATTTCTGACTGCATTACAGTAGCCATTTCTACCTGCCAAACCATGTCTGGACTCCTGGTATACAAAGAAGGAATTTCCTTTGTCCTTTTTGCTTTCTCATGCAACATTCTGGAGGACAAGGACTAGGACTTCGTGCTAGTGGGTCCTGGACGCGGGAATCAGAAAAGTGGCCAAGACACTGCACCGATCAGTAGAGAGTCACCTGGATCTTCTGTGCCCAGGCTTTTTCTGCTGCTCCGCTGCCTCTTTTGCATTCTGTCATTTACGAGGGAACATTCTAAAGATTGACTTATTTCTTGGAAAGATAGATGGCTCTTTTCTATGCCAAGACCACTGCAAAGATACATAGGAGAAAACAATGAGCTGTGGGGGCAGCTAACACAATTTCGGGTCACCTTCCAAAACCTCATGCTGGCAGCTGTGGGCTGAAGGCTGGTGGTATACTGAAGGCCAGACTGGGTTTCCATTATGTTTTGGTAAAATCTACACATATACTTAAATCAAAAACATTTGTAGGATTTTTTATTTTAGTCTCTGGGTTGACAATCAAGCCAGTTTGAGGCTGTGGAAGCAGGGCACTAGGTTTAAACGAGCACACCCTGCTTTTCAGCAAGACTTGTTAGCTCAGCCGTGCGCCAGCCTTCAGGCTCCCGACAGCCAACACACCGAAACTGGTTTGCCAATGCAGGTGGAGAAAGCATCCGTCTGGGTGTATTTGCTTACAGGAATGCTGTGCAAGAGTTTGCTTGCCATCTTTGCACGCGCACAACCACTCACACAGCACAACCTTTGTGCGTGGTGGAAGCGTTTGCCCTTCATCTCTCACTTCGGAAGACTGGTTACAAGGGTGGATGCAGCCAGGAAGAGGCAGGGACCTGCTTTTGTTGGGTATCTGTTGTTTATGCTGCATATGCCTAGAGGCTGCACTGAGGGTTAGTCCCTGTTTGAAGTGAGCCGAGAAGGTGTAGACTCTCCTCTGGAAAGTTTATTTAGACTGTAAACAAGAGACAAAGGAAGTGGGACACAGGTGGGGTTTTGATCCTCTATTTGAAGATGATGAAAAAAAGAAGTGAGCTGCTCGAGGTTGCATAGGAAGAGTTGGGGTGGCACCAGGCCAACATTCTGGAGGCAAAGATTATATTTTTTCAATGTATTTCATTGTGATAGATTAATGCCACTTGCTAAAGAATTCAGAGGACTGAAATATTTTTTTTTTTCTCTCAGAAATGCAACATTTGTTTGTAGACCTTACTTACTTTCCTTAGAACCAAGGAAAATTCTGTTCTTCCTAGAAGCATAGGTTAGATTCGATGCTTCAAATAATGCCTTCATGTTAAATACTGCTGGGTTACCATTTTATTGCACCGATATGTACACATTTATTTAAATCAAAATCAGTCCCGAGGATTTCACATTTTTATAAAGTTTGGTTCAAACTCTGCAGTATTATTCATAAATTACTTCCCCCCCCCAAAAAAAAAAATCATAACTTTTATCAAGTATTATTTTCAGCCAGTAACCATTCTATGAGAATTCTATGGAATTTCATTATAAAGCACGTAAGTGTCGAATTTTGAGTTAGGATTGGCTGGTACCTTTATCAGCCATTTTCATAAGCACTAGAACTTCTCTATCTTCCAGAAATAGCCAGAAATTTTCTTCTACTGCTAAGTTTTATACCTTTATTTTTAAATTGGACATAGCAGTAGTTTTATACTACTTTACAATGTCAGAAAGGGGCCTGAGGGTATATGTGAATTTGCTACAGAAATTGGATCATGTGTCTAAGGATCATTATACCTGAGGAAACAGCATGCCCTGTGGTACACACATATCATTGGCATTTAGATTTCACTCTATATTCTCTAATTGGAAAGACAGATCTGAAGATTGCTGTAGTAAATTTGAGATCCTTTATTCTGAATTCTTAGTTGGAATTTTAAAAAATAATAATTTATTCTTCTTGGAAATAAATTATCTGGACCAGTACCAATAATTACATTTTTTTATCACTGTATGCTGTAAATTTTACTTACTATGGGATAGGAAGGGTGTCTATAGAGTTTAAAAACAAAAAGTAGGGGAGAGTCAGTCTTCCCTAACTGATGGACTAGAATGATTCTCCTAGAGTCAGATAATGTATTTATATTATTATTCACTGATCTCTTGAAGAAAGGATAATAATAAGTCCTTTCAGCTTGTCACCTGTAATCTTGTGTTCCTGCTTAAAGGGCTGTGTTCTTGTAACTTCTGAAGAAAGAAAGCATTAACCCTTTTCTAGGGAAACTTTGGCTAAAAGCGTTCGACAAAGCAGGAGCAAAGAAACAAAGTGAAAGTTTAGTGCTTCTCTCTCTTACTTTTGTTGTCTACCTGATTCCTCCGTACTAATATATGGAGGTATATATCTACCTGATATATTCTGTAGCTTTGCACTGGTTCTCCCTTAATAACAGTATTTTTACCTTGATTTCTAAGCTTCAACTAAATAATAAATAAAGTCCATATCAATTTAAGCTTTTCTGAGAAGGCAGCTAAAAAAAATACTAATTTGCTTAGAAATAATCTATTAATGTTGGCCATTCTGCAATAGAAAGTATGGTTACTGTATTTGTGAGAAGCAGGGCTGTTCCATTAATAGACTGCCAATTAGTCTGGAGGTGTCTGGATGATAACGAAAACCTGTGGATTACTGCGGCTTTTAGTGTCATGACATTGTCCCATGGAGCACAAATTGTTCTTGAGTCCATAGTTGGTTCCAACTAGCTCCCTTAGGGAGCTGCAAGTGGACTAATGCGTCTTGGCAGGACCATTTGGTCTTCTGGGGCTCTTTGCTGCCATACTAGCCTGCTTTGGGTTTCTCTTCAGGGCACCGTATTGCACAGAACCCGTGAACAGAATGATCGTTACCAGTTGTCACCTACTATATTTCTAATAAGTGCCTAAGGATCATACTCATCTTGTTTACTTACGACTTGACTGAAACAGTTAGCAGCTTTTCAAGGATGTCTGCACAGTTTATTGAAAACAGTAAACATGAAACTCAGATGAAGGTATTCAGGTTTAGAACAGACTTGGAATAAGCCCTTAAAGAATAGTAATTTTCCTTAATTAATCCAACCCCTTATTTGCTTTGAAGATAGCAACAACTATTGGTAAACATCTGTGTCCCTGACCTGTCCCCTTAATGGCAAAGTCTCTCATATTTCTTGCATTAATTGTAACTGTCTTGGCATGATTATAGCATGCATTCTGTATTTTATGATTCAGGGTCCTTCATATCTGAATTAATCTACAAAAGTCTTGTAGAATGTATCCATTTTGTTAAAGTATTTAGATGAGACAGCGTGCCTAAATACTTTAGAAGAGCTGCCTAACTCATTTTGATTTGGCCATTACCTGCAAGGGTGATTCTATGGACTTGAATAAATTTAAGTATATGCATAATGTTAAGTCTCCATTTGAGTATTTTGGCTAAAATAGAAATAGGATTATGTATACCTCAAAAATTAATCAGAGACTTACAAGCTGTGCTGAACTGAGATATGAAGTCCCTCTGTTTTATAGGAAACAATAGTGTGAACGTTGCTTTTAGGCTTATGTTCTTTTAAAATATAGTTAGAACATGTTTTCACTTTCTTTTTTTTCAGCACAGCACATGCAGTCTCCAAAATACTTCTAGTCACATGTTGCTTTTCATTGAAACATGAGTAAATTTAGTCAAAAACTCTGTGAACCTGTATCATTGGCAGATGCTGTGATTATATTGTTAAATCTTAGCAATTAAAGTTCTACATCTGAAGAATAATTTTTAATGGTTGTTTTTGTATAGAATTAGAGAAAATAGAATTTCCTCTATTTTCTTAATTGTTGCAAAAGTCATTAGCCATTGCATAGAACACAACTTCCTTTTCTGTTTTCTCTCTCATTAGAACTTTTTACAGTTCATTAGAAATTTTTACAATAAATAACTGTTTGAATAGACCTTAGTCAAAGAAGTATATGTTGTAAAGGTTTACAGGTAGAACGGTCATAATTTAAAAGTGCTGCAACTGTTAGATAAATGCTTTAATATTAAAAAAAAAATATTTATGGTATCTTGTTGTGGAAACAAGGAAAGCCTTCTTGGAACAATTCTCCTCCTGCCTGGATTCCTTTTGTGTTGAATTACTGTAGGTATTGGTGAAACTACAGGGATCTCTCTTGTTGGACTTGTGTATTACTATCTTGGATTATGAGGCAGATCTCCTCCTTGGCACAGGTCTGAAACTGTGCCTGAAACTAACTTCTACATACAGTGTATACCCACCTACAGGCCTTAGGAAGATTTTGAGACAAATGGGGAAAGGAATCCACGTATCAACTTCAATACACTTTCACCATATAATTGTCACAGGAATATCTCAGTGAAGCTGGGAAAATACATTGGAGAGCTGCTTGCAAGGGCAAAATAATTTTGCCTCTAAGTGATAGCACCATACACTTGATCATCCGAAAGAATTTTCTTAAACTGGATTTACTGCCTTTTTTTGCTATTATTATTTTAGGTTTGTACCACTGCAGCATTTATAGGTTACTAAAAGAGCAGAGTTTTACAGAGTAGGAACTATATTGGAAAAGTTTAAATAGAAGGAAAAAGTATCCCAAGCCCACTGTCACAGACTTCTGTCTTTAGATAGTAACAACTGTGCCAAGTATTGGGCCTGAAAACCTTCTGCACAGATTTGAGGACAATATGACATCACAGTCTGTGTGTTGAGGTATTGCTTCAGCTTTCTTGTTTTATTCTGTTCTCTGACATTCTCTTATTTTTTTAGTGAATAATGATTTTTTTTTTTTTTTTATCTTCCAAATGCTCTATGTTTCTCAATTTAAAAAAAAGATTCTGCAGTTTCTAGATTAATAATGATAAAAGAATCATTTAGCCATTATGGCTAAGGTTAGGGTCGGCTCACCAGCTTATGTCATTTAGGTTTAGAGGTCTGAATATTCTCAACAAATATTTGTAGACCCCTGAGATCATTGCATTCTGTTGATCTGGTAGTGGGTCAGCATGCCCTCCAAAAAATTGTGTTAAAATCTGAATAACTCTATAGGCATGTATATGTGTGTGTGCACATGCACGCTTTTATGCATGTGCATGTATGTTCTTGAGTAGTTTAGCTCTTTTATTTATGAAAACTAAAAACCTCGTCTTGTTCTTTGTGAGGAGAAAAAAAGCCTACAGGTTCAGAAGGGTACAGCTGGGTATCTAGCACTGGATGTGTTCGTCATAGCAGACTGGATAGGATAATTCTTGCCCTGCTCCTTCTACACTGACAAAGTTTGTATTTGTATACAAAAAAAATATTTTGTATGAAAGTATTTCTATCACTGGATCAGCTTTGTAGTTTCTCACTCTTATATCCATCCTACATAAGCAGTAGTAATCTGTGTATGATTTATTAAAGGCAGTCTTAATGTTTTAAAGAAGTAGATAACTCTAAAAGACCAAATTTTAGACACTAAGATGAGATTTCTGTTGGAGTGTAATTGTCTTTTTCCAAAGGGTCTTGCTTTTTCAGTAAATGGAGGTGTGTGGCTCACTAATTTTGGCAAGTTAATTCCATATTGTTTATTGACTTTCTCCCAAAGACATGCTTTTTCCCTTGTCAGGAGGCATCACTAGGGCCTTTATGAGAGCTTTTCAGTAGGTAGGATTATCTAGTAATATAAATATTTATCAATGCAGGGCACAGACTATATGAAAACAAAATAAATGTAATCCTCCTTTTTAGTGTTTTTATAATCTTTTCCCACCTTTTCATCTTCATAATCATCCAATGGTGAGGATGCTATCGTTTGTTCATTAAGCATGGTATAGCCAATTGTATTTCAGATATGACAACAATGAGAGTCATAAATTTGACAAGAATCAGCTGTATCGTTGTATTAATAGAAAGAATAGCAGCTTTGACATAATTATTACCTTTCTGAGTGGGAAGCACTAGCAGGATGTATTCATCATTTATTTAAAAGAATAAAGCAATTTATATTATAGCACTTACTTACTAATTTGACAGCCAAACCACACAATTAAACATTGGGAAAATTAATACATCTGACACTGTAGGAAAGCAGCAAACCCAACCATTGAATGTAAACTGGAAACTTTGCAATACAATAGTTTTTATCAGAAGGAAAGTGTCAATTTTATGTCCTTTCCAAGTTCAACAAGTTACCAGCTAAAGACTGCTATCACCATTTTATCCTGGAAGTGTTCTTCTAAAAGGCTGATAACACAGAAGGTCTTTGGTTTCAAATAGTTGTGGTCTTTTTGTTGTTTTGTTTTGGTTTAAGCAAAAACAGCAGCACAAGAACATAACAAGAATCCAACCTAAATTCTCAGAGTTCAGAGAAACTTTTGGTGAAGCTTCATTCTCCTTTCATGTGTTAAGATTCCTGAACAATACCCAGCTCAAGTGTTCTTTTGCTGTAAAGAGTACCATTCGATGGTTGATAGTTATGTATAGAAACATAGCGGAAATGGGAATATTTTTAGCAGCCCATCTTTTCTTTGCTGATTGTCCTTTGAGACATGCAGAAGAGCACACTCATTTACATATGCCTTTTTCTTCTGTACCCAAAATACTTAGAGACATCTCATAATAAATATACTTCTCATAAGAACAATAAAGTCTCAGTTCATCTAGTTCCTTGGAATTTGCTCTTCTCACCCTCATTTGCAAAGAAAGGATGGCCCAGTAGTTAAGTCATTAGCCTACTGCTTTGGAGATGGATTTTAGTGCTCTCAAGGTGTAGATTTCCTTTCGAGCTTGGACTAAGTTGTCAGATAAGGAGACGACTACTCCATCTAACCAGGCCATTTTGAGGGTGAATATATTAGTTCATCCTCAGATAATGTAGTAAATGCCCATAGTAAGAATATGAGGGAATTTTATTAGTATTCTATGAAAAACAGATGCTATTACCACAAAGCAGATCTTGGAATCTACAGTCAGTGGTGAAAATGTAAAGAAAGAAATATACTCAAATTATTCAGCATGAAACATTCTGGTTTAAATTGTCTGCTTTGTGTAGGACAGCATTTTTACTTTGACAACTTAGAATTCTTTGGCTCTGATGAAGAAATACGAGAGATTTAAGGAGGTATTTGAGCAATTACTTGTCTCTCTGTATTAAATTAAATCAACTGATTTCCTTAAGAGCAACTGTAGTAGTAATAGCATGCAGCATGAACGTTGTAACTTGATTATATTGTTTAGTGCAAAGTGTTTTAATGGAGTCTGTAAAGACAAGTTGTTTATTACTCATTTCTATCACTCTAGCGGATCTGATCCCGATTTATGAAGGAGGGTGGTAGATGTGGGTGATTAGGTAGACTTTAGTTTGAATCAAATTCTTCCCTGTGAGGGTGGTGAGGCACTGGAACAGGTTGCCCAGAGAAGTTGTGGATGCCCCATCCCTGGAAGTGTTGAAGGCCAGGTTGGATGGGGCTTTGGGCAACGTGGTCTAGTGGAGGGTGTCCCTGCCCATGGCATTCTGTGATTCTATGATTCTGTCTTTTGGAGGGACTAAGTGTTCTGTTTCTGTCTCATTGCTGATGAAGCATATCGTATTAAATCTGTCATCTGGCAGATTCCCTAATGAAGTGTTCTTCATTTTACAGTACTACTGACAAAACTCTGTTTGGTCCAAAATAACAGCTGAAGCATTTAGTATCTGTGGTTCTTCGTTTTTCTTGTAGGGTCAACGATTGCATCTTGCGAGTGAATGAGGTCGACGTGTCAGAAGTCTCACACAGCAAAGCTGTGGAGGCCCTAAAAGAAGCTGGCTCCATAGTACGATTGTATGTTCGTCGAAGGAGACCTATTCTGGAGACCGTGGTAGAGATCAAGTTGTTCAAAGGACCTAAAGGTAAATATGAAAATGAAAAGACATCCATTTTAAACTTGATGCTTAACCTCTCTTATAACTCAAATGGCATCTGACTTGCCTGATTTGTTAACTGGTTGACCAGTCAAATAGTGAAATGCAGTTAATTTAGGCTGGTAGAACTTGAATTCATTCTTGCATATCTCTTCCTGGAATATAAAGGAATTCAAGGAGTTGTGGTTTGTTTCATTTGATGTTTACTGTGGAGATGGCTCATTACCTCCCAAAGAAACGAAGATGCAGAGATACTATGCTTCCTCTAAAGTTCCTCTACTGATACCTTTGACTTTCATTTAAGGTGCTGTTGAATACAGAGTTTCTGAATTCTCTCTGTTTTCAGAAGGCTTTATGATTATCCAACTTATGCTTTCTACTTTCATGTTGATGGTTTCTTCTACAGTTATCTTTGGAAAAAGAAGACAAGAATACTAACTTACCCAGATGTGTAGGAGAATTTTATTTTATCCTTCAACAAAATTACATGGAAGTCTAGCATGAAACCTTCACTAGTCTAAATCAGCTTTATTACTTCCAGCAGAACCTTCTGGTTCCAGAAGAAAAACCCAAATTCCTTTCTAGAAGCATTAGTATAAATTGTGAATATTATATTTTCACCTTTCCTTTTGCAAAAAGTTTTGATTTGCAGAAGTGTTATTTTTTAAAAAATTCTTTTTATTGTTTTTCCTGCCAGAAGTTTGCCTCTGGCTACCATATTGGGTTCTTCATAACTAATTTCTGGACAAAAAACCTGGATATTTTCACAGTACATGCAAATAGAATGAATAGCAGTAGATTTTTGGATCCGTAATAATTTTTTCATAAGCAAGTCTTCAATGGTATATACATGAAATGAAGAAATCTGCATGTCTCAATATATTCCATGCACATGAGATTATTCTACTAGTTTCATCTACAGTGAATAACCTCTAGCTTTTTCAGTGATTTCCTTTACATCTCATCTCATGTGAATATTACGGTATGCTTCTTCATAGCTTTTTATACAGTAATGGAGTATATTTGTTTCTAATACATGTGGAATTGTTGAGATTATCCATTCATAGTAAGCAACGATAGTGCACTGTTTTCAATATTGCACTATACCTTTTCTATGTATATCATAGTTATGTGACATTGCAATGTATTCATCATCCTCTTTTCTCGGCGAACAGTAAGATATATTTAAACGCACGTCTGAGGGTAAACCCCCAAAAGTCTAGATTCTTGTGGTCAATTACAATGCTAAATTGACTTTCTAATGGAAAAGCATCTCTAATGAGATTTTGTACGTGTATGAACTCAGAATAGCAGTGCAGCCAGCAGTGTTTTTAAAGCTTTGGAATTAAACTAAGTGTGTGATATGATAGTCATTTTGAGTAACCTCAGGCTAAAGAAACTAAAATTAACATATCCTTTCAGGTTGTGATGAAACAGTAAAAATTATTTGCCATGACCAAATTTTTGCTGCATTGTGGAAATGGACAAGACAGGCAATCATTATCTAATAACATTTTTGTATCATGTTTGTTTTGATTGTATGCCTGAAACTATTTATTTTTACATTTATTTTCACAAAAGAGAGTTGATACCAAAAAAGTGGCTTTTATGACAAGATAAAGAAGCTTTGCTGCTTAGTGCTACAAACACCAATTTCGTAGCTTTGTTCTTATATGAAGTTTACTACAGATATGTGCTATAAATTGTGAATTTTATTGCTAAGCTGAATATATACTTTAAATTTTCACTTCAGTATTAAAGAAATAAGTTAACTGGAAACTTAGATGAGCAAAAAGGTGGTGGGCTAGTTCTATGCAAAAGCCAGGTTTTCCATCTTTATAATTTAGGCAGTAAGGAAGCATACCCTTGTTTTCTTTCTATATTCCACAGATGAAAAAAGCAGAATGAAGAAAATAGGTTATAGATGGTTGAAGATCTCATCAATACTAATTAGAATATCCATAGCAGTTTTCCTTTGAATTTTTCAAAATCTTCCATGAAAATAACCTATCTATCTGTTGAGAGGCATCAAACTCATAGCAGAAGTTGAGAATAAAACCTGTGAATCTTGGCTGTAGGCTAGTCGCTGGTGTGATGCTTATCTACTCATATTTCCAGTGATTTATCTGTGAACTGCTCTTTCACACCATTACTATACAGTGCAAGAACAACTTAGTATTTATATACACAGTGTTTCTTACTTCTCAGAGTGAAATTGGGACGTTTTGGTGTCCAGAGCAGGACCTGAAAATCAGCGTGGTAGTTCCCACACCGTTCCTTCCTTCCTACTCACAAAGTGAATAAAGAAAGTGAATTTGTTTTTTTAAACAAGAAGGCTGTTCCATACTAAATGTGGAGTAGCAAATATCTTTTCACTTGCTTCTTTTCCTGTCTGCCCCTGTCAGTATGTAACTCAATATATACGGAGTTCATTCCTCACTGTGTTGAGAATTTACCACATGAAAGCCGGCCTTGGCTTCCCTAATACCACGTAAACTCAGAGATCACTAGCTTGCATTGCATACTAGCTTGTATGTGTAATAGATCCTATCTTTCAGCACTTCAAGGTGATAAAGAAGGAAATTTGCAAGGCTTTTAATAGAAATATTCTTTTAATTTCATCTGAGGCATTCAGGACAAGGGGTTTTACAAGCTATGAGTCCATAAAGGTTAGATTTTTTTTTAACTGCATGATAATTTTTCTAGCTAGCAACCACCATATAAAAGACATAGCTTAATTTTGCAAATCTGTTTTGAACGTAAGAAGTTAGATATGCATTGTGTAGCCATGGCTTTGGGCATATGGCAAGGGAAGGCTCATGGTAGTGTGCTGCATGCAGATCCCTGTGCAATTGTTCCTGCTGCTTTACAAAAAAGTTGTCCTAGCATCATATGTGCGAAAAGGCCACGTAACTCGTTAACTTGACTTTCTGGGAGAAGAGGTAAACAAAGACACAAACGAGCTGTGTAATAGAAAAAAGAAGGTTTCAAACAGAACTGCAGCTGCGTAGGGATTTAAAGCTGCACATTCATCCGTTTGCCACACCTGATTCACACTATCGGCTGATGTCTGTATTCTGTGTCTCGAAGGGAATGGCTAACTGTGATCATTGCAGGATCTTCCTCTCTTTCACGTGCTCGGGAGATTGTCTTTTGTGTGCCTCTTGTATGTCTCTTCAGTCAGACGTACAATTTTAGTGATTCACTGTTTGGCTTTGCATGGCATTTGGTAGTAAACAGTAGGTAATTTATTTCAGTCACTCTCAGGACACTGCAGGTTTTAGCAGCCAGCTGGGGGCTGTAACAGGAAGGATATACAATGGAGCTTTCTTATTGAAAATCAATAGGATTTAGACACTACTGAAAATCCTGTCCTTAAGTAATATGCTTTTCTTGCTCTGTATTGAAGCATAACAAAACTAACAGTAATGAGAATAGATTGCATACACTGCCGTATTTGTTCCCGGGGAACGAACATGCAGACATTCAAAACAAAGCAATTTAATGGTGGTATTTGACTTTGTAATATAACTTGTGTAGTAGCTTCCTATAAGACCCCGCAAAGAACTGTACATGAGCAGTGAATGATGAACTTCAGTCACTGTTCAGGGATAACAGCTCTCAAACTCATCCGATTGCATTTGACTGGAGGATTTTAAACCAAAGGAATTCCACTGGCCTCTGGGATTTTCATGTTGTCCTATCACACTGCAAATCTACTTTTTACTAAAACCAGAAGTATTGAGTGGCATGCTTGATGTAAGATTAATTATAGAACTTAAACTTGATTTTTTAAAATTTCATTTTTTAAAGAATAAGCCAGAAAAATCATTTTCTACTATTGCAGAAAATTGCTGGCAGTCAGAAACTTAAGCACTGAGGCTGTGTAATATTTTACCCACGAATACCTAACTGATAATTTAAGCTCTTATATTATATACCAGAAAAAAAAAAAAAAAAAAAGGGCAGAAAATAATGATTCCAGTAACTACAGCAGTGTTGGATCACATAATAAACGTCCGACCTCAGTTCTACACAAAATGTGGTATCTTACAAGACAATACAGCTGCAGAAATGAAGTTTAGGGTATGTGAAGCACAACAGCTGAGTACCAGGAAGCTTGAGAGGGGAAATGGCAGACTTAAAAACACCCAAAAAAAGAACAGTTGATTCTACCCTTCATGGTAATTCAATAGTAACTATCATTGCAATGTTTGAACCGCGTCAGAATCTTTTTGTTCACCGTATTTTAGATGGAAAGGTTCTAGAAAGATCAGCAGTCTCTTTTCTGTTGTCTGTAAGCATGCTTTTTTCTCATTCCTGGTGATTTCAGCCAACGATACATTCTGAACAGGTTTACCCAGCCCAGCTTTGGGCACTTAACAGAACATATTTGGGGGCACTTATTTCTCTGCTCCTTTCTGCTCTCAGAATTAGGACCATATCACATTTTAATCCATTTGGAGTGTTACTAAGTTTTGAGGCTCTAAAGTAGAAATTAATGCATATGTTAAGCACTGTTCAGCCCAATTCTATATCTCTCTCAGGATGGTTATCCTTCTTAATTTTCTTCTTCATCAGCAAAGACTAAGCTCCTAAACTGAGTATGTCAATAAAATACTTAGAAATAAGATGGGATGAATAGAAAGGGTGTAAACCACGTTTATTTTTTGAATTATGTATATCCATCTAAATGTTAGATGAAGTCATTGGGCATAACCAGTTCCAGAGTTTCCATTTCATTGTTTTCTGTGCTGGCCTGAAGCGACTATGCAGCACGTGGTGTATTTCCTTTTCACATAACTATTTGTTTTATTCTTGGTGACACTGAATAAAGTGACTGTGTAGTAATGAAGCTTTCTTACTATACTAAGAAAAGAATCCATATGTTTTAGCACATTTTTTAACTCATAGCGTAGTTATGGAAGTTTCTTGAGAAGATGCAGAGATTTTCACCATCAATATAAGGTATGATTTCACTGTAGTTTTACCTTGAATTGTTACTGAAATGTTCTCTACTCCCTTACTGCCTATAGTTTCATAGGAGTTCATAGTTCTGTCTCACAGAAGTTGACAAATTTTAGTTTGGATTGATGGCTTTATTGGAAAAATGTTGTGTTCTGGTGCATAGATAGCATCCCAGCTTGTGGTGATAACTGAAATAGTCAAAAAAAGTACAGTAGAATTATGTATATTTTAAAATGTCTGCTAAAAAAAGTGTTCCATTCAGAACAGGAGGAGGTTTTAATTTTTACAAGTGCTGCTCTCAGTAAGGAACAGAGAAATCTTATCATTTTTATCTACTAAAGCAAAGCCAAAGGTTACCTTTTATGTCAGGTAATAGCTACAGCACTTAAAATGAAAGAGGGAGCTTTTGCAAAAA
Organism: Balearica regulorum gibbericeps; assembly: GCF_011004875.1. Lineage (NCBI taxonomy): Eukaryota > Metazoa > Chordata > Aves > Gruiformes > Gruidae > Balearica > Balearica regulorum. The sequence goes on along the minus strand of NC_046184.1, from coordinate 211,233,661 downwards.
AAGAACCTCAATTATTTCTTTTCCAATTTCAGAGAACACTGAGAGCTTTCAGATCTTGCTGTTTGATAACTGATTGCAAGTGCTTACTTCACATTGATGACGATACATATTTTTTTATAAATATAGCTATCACTTCTACTACTATATTGGCCTATTTAATTTAAGGGACACTAAATACTGCACAGCAAACTTTAGCATTTGGGGAGAGGGGGTTTTATGGCAAGTTAGGCAGATGTTTTGTTAATTTATGATCACTTGAAACCTTCAAAACATTTTTTATTTCATGCTTTTAAGAAATGCTTTTATAGTTCCAAAGTGTTTTCAACAAAATTGTTTTCTCACAGTTTGAACAGAACCTTAAACCTTTTCTTATGGTCTTTTAAGAATTCCAGTCTTATGATCTCATCAGCTGTGAATTTACTTCTGGTTTTCAGTATATTCCTCCTTCAGTACTGTGAGCTTTTTTTCCTGATCTAAAACATCCTGATTTTTTTTTCCCTGATCTACAACAGAGCAAAATGGGGCAACTTAAAAAAGAGAGCTGTAGAAAAATGAGGAAGCAGGCAAACTTTCCCAAACCTAGATTTGACAAACTATTTAGGTTCTCAACTCTAATTTAAGCACTTCATATTACTGTAACTCACCATCACTTACTCCAGGTATAAATAGAAAACCACCACAACTGAAACTAAAATAGCATTTTTTTGTGAAATGTCATTGCTTGAAAGGACTCGCGTTTCATCCAATTAGCTGAAAGTGCTCTGTCAAACACTAATACATAATTTTCCAGTTTTAAGATAGTGATTCAAACCCATCGTTTATAAGTTAACATCACTAAAAGGCATGACTTCCCTGTAGGCTAGGATTGTCTAATGTAAAAATCTGTGAGTATCTGCATAGATACATTATCTATGTATTATAGATACATAGATACATTATCACATGAAAATTGTATTCTCTTGAAACTCATAAAATTAGAAAGCTCTGTGATAGTGCAATAAAAGCCTTTGCTGTTTTTCAAAACTATTTTGACATATTAGTGTTGCCAATGCCTGATGGAGAAAAAGTGGCAGGTTCTATCTGCACCTTCATTTCTCACAGATTGAGGATCTCATTCTTTAATTTAAGTGATGATATCTGCATACAGCTGCTATTATCATATTCTGCTTTATGGCACAAATAAAATATTAAACGTATTATCTGGCTTTGGTCACTACAGACTTGCCATCTCATTTGTATAAATTGCCACATGTGAAATATTTCTTAAAAACCATTCGTTCTGTAGACTGTTCCTTCCATTCTTGAAGAAAAGTAGTGCTTATTTATTGTAATCTCACATAATAATAGTTATTGTTATTAGAATGGCACTTCATTTCTAGTATTTCAAGCTTTGGCTACCATCTTTTTGTCTTCAAAGGAGAAAGAAAGTAAATCTGTCATGTTTTTCTGTTACAATTGCAGTTAAATGGCAGGAGATGGTGGTATCAAATTGTTGTCACATCAGACAAAATTCAACCATCTTTGGAGCTAAGTAGTCAATCGATAAAGCAATGATTTTCCAGATCAACACGGATGGTTTCAAATGGAATTCGAAAGCCATCCATCTGGTTGGTTGTCTCACCTAAAACTAGAGCTATCCTGTGAGCTGCAGGCTATCACTTGTTTGAAGTCTTAAATTTTCATGATAATTCTGACTTCCCCTTTTGTGTTTCACTGTCATTTTTCATTAGCAGTAAAGGAATAAACAAAATTACTTGGGAGACTGTGCAGCAATTTTTATATACCTATATTTTGTTTTGGTTTTCTCTCAAAACCATTCAGTTCTTGTGAACTCTCCAAGCAATTCTAAGAAACCTGGGTTGCAAAATGCAAATCTAATCTCATAGTAGATTTTAAGTAGCAGTTTCCAGAAATCACTCACAAAGTGTGAAGTTTCTACTGAAATGAAGAGTACTTTCTGCAACTCCATCATGCTAACTATTTCTGAAGTGGTGCAGTAGCAATTTCAAAGTGCAGTGCTGTATTTTAATAGCCAATTGAGATGGCTATAAAAATCCAGCACTGTGCGTTAAGATCATTACTAAATTGCTTCAGCAATACTTACTGATGAGGCAGCTCCAGCAGAACACGATTCATCCTGATGAACTGTGGCTGCAGTACAGCGAAAGCAGCAGCACAGGGTGCAGAGAGGCTTGGATGCCAAAAAGCTGAAGATTTTGTTTCAAGAAAAATAAACTTTGGCTAGTTTCTTTTTGTCTTCAGTGGTGAAAGAAAGTAAATCTGTCATCTTGTTTGTTACGATTGCAGTTAAGTGGCAGAAGATGGTGTCATAAAATTGTTGGCCCACCAGACCAAATTCAGTCATCTTTGGAGCTAAGTAGGCCATTGACATTTCAATTGACAAAATCTTCTGAATTAGGTAGGAATTTTGTATTATTATCCAGTTGCCTAGATAGTTTCATCAGCTCTGACTAAAGACAGCAAGCAGTATGCTGTGCCAGTGTGACCCTGTTTTCTATCATTCTCTGTCATAAGATATCAATCCTTTTGCTGTGGTCGAAGTTACTTCTGTGACTCTTGCCGAGAATGAAGAGCAGTTAGCATGACTTACTAGATTCCTCCTGATACTGTTCTCGTCACCTTGGCAGCTTTAACTCTGTAACCTCTCCCTGGAAATTTGAGGGGAGAAAGATGTTGGGTTTGTTTGTTTTTCTTTGCCCACTTCCTCTACCCATAGAGAGAGAAAGGGCTTTTAATTTCTGTGCTCAGCTGTTGGATAAGTAATGGATGCATCTCCAGGTTTGGCTCATATGGCTTGCTTCTGGGTGACAATAAAGCAGACCATTTTAAAAATTCTGTGTTTGATTTATCCTATCCCAGTGGAAATGCTTCAAAGGAAGTTGCTTACTAAATGGATTTCCCAGGTACATAATGATCTCCAGCACACTGCTGAAAAGTTTCTTGGAACATTTTGTGTCTTGGGTTTGTATGGAAAACTGTGATGTCTGTGCTTTGGGATGCTATTTGACACTGCTGCCTTTTTCTCTGTGTCATTTTTAAAAATCCTAAGGACTTGTTTCCACCACTTAAATGCTTTTTTGTTTTTGAGGGGTTTTTTTGGTCTATGACAAGTGTTACACAAATTCCCAATGCATCTTGGTCAACTTCTTTTCCAGTACTAAATTTTTCTCCCAACCAAATGTAATCTAATTACAGTAAGCATCATAATTTTCTCATTATAGCATGCCTTTGTACTCCTTTTTTCCTTTAGATTATAAATTTCTGGGTCAGGGAACAGTTTCATCATTTCCCTCCCTGTTTTAGAGTGCTGTGTAAGAGTTAAAAGGGGAGTAACGGAAGATCCCTTTCATTATGTTTGCCATTGCTGTTTTCATCAGGCCAACACAAGAGAGGGAGGAGATGCAGCAGACAGTGTAGCAGAGTGTTAATTGTCTCATCAGTATTTCCAGATACACAATAAATCAAAAGGTGAGGAAGGAGAATGGCGTCATTTGTTAAACTACTGGGTGAGTGTGGAAAGAACTCCTGTAGACAGGAGCCCAATATCATTTTTCTGTTTTCTTAGAGGAGGAGTGAGAATTTTCTGAGGAGTGGCAGTTTTCTTGGCCTGTTTTCCCTACCTATATGTGCCTTAGTTTAAAATCCTCAGGTAAGTTTTAAAGAATGATTATGCTTGATCTTTCACCACTTTAATAAATACACAATTATATGACAGCAATTGCTGTGAGCCTGATGCAACTTCCTGATGCAACAGAAGATTATTAAGGCATTAGAGTCCGATGTGGAATACATTCATTGACACGACTTCTGTCACTTGCAACTGAGTAGTCTGAAAATCCTTATATTTGCTTCTTCGCAGAGCTTCATCTTTTTTTGAATATAACCCAAATGTGCAAATTAATCAGGTGAAATTACAGAGCTGTGATTTCATCCTTTATTATTCAGTGAATTATCTACATAGCAAGTTATGTCTTCTTGATAGTTTTTTAGATGTCCAGATCTTTTTCAAGAAATCTGCTGTCTGGAAGACAACACGCATCAGCAAAATATTGCAGTGCCATGAAAAGCACCTTTAAAAGAATAAATTGTATTTAATTAATTTTTTCTAGCTTGGGAAACTGTAGCTATTCATTTTTCTTGTGTTCTTGTCTCATTATTTTTTTCTGTAATCCTAAGCACAGGCAGGCAGTCAGTATTTTAAGTCTTCTGAGAAAGACATTAGAGATTCTGATGGTGGCGGAGTGACAAAGCTGGGTGAAGCTTTAAAGATTCAAGTGATATGGTAAATAAAATATCAGTCTGCAACCTATTTAAAAAATATTCTAGATTGTCAATATTATTCTTTTGTTTCCAGTAGCTAAAAAAAAGGAAGGAGTTAGTTACATTAAAGCATCTCTGAACATCTGACGTGAATAGCTGGCTTAGTCAGAAGCAAGACACCAAAGTGATTAATTGCAAATAGTCATTCATCTGACTATTTCCAATACTACATCCTAGTTCTTTCTGCAGGTCTGTCATCCTCATTTTGCTTTCAATATTCCAAAGTTTAGCTAAAATTGTAGTTAGCTTTAATGAAAACGAAAGAATGCAGCTTGGGTTCTTTTTAGATGACTTTTAGCCTAGTCATCTAAACTAGTCATAACTAGATCTCAACACTTGGCAAAAAGAAATTTCCCTATAGTATTTTACATTTAACTTACCATTTGTTATTTTAGATAATTTGTCCAACAACTTTGGAAAACTGCTTTTTCTTCATCACTTAGGATTTGGTTTTGTTTCTTTAAATATTATATTAGTATTCCTAGAAATGGCAGCTTTTCTCTTGGAGTTTAGATGGAAGAAGGTTTGCCATTTGCCATGAAACAAATAGTCTGTGCAGATGACCGTACTTTCTAATCGTGCCACCTTAGATATAAGACGAAAAAGTCCAGGCTCTGGGACGTCAGTGCACAAAAATTCTGGTACTGCATGTGTCGCATCAGTGATATGTACAAAGGGCAGCTGATTTGGACAGAGGCTCCTATATTGTAGACACAGTGAGATCAAGCTTTTTTTGCAGAAGCAAAGTATAATCTTGCTGTGCCAAAGACTTGTGCTCCCTGACACATAGACAGCTCTTCAGCTCTTCTTTCAAGTCAACAGTCCAGCTATATGATTTGTGAGAGAGTATCAGTTCTTCTTCTTTACTTGCACAGACTCGTTTAAGATTTTTTTCATTCAGAAATTCAGCCACCTGGGACAATGGTAAGGTGATATGTTTTTCTCAACATGAAGCATTTGGTGTGCTTGGTAGATGAAAAAATTCCTGTGACCTCATCCAGGGTACATTTTTGTCTGACTTTATATATATATGAGAAAGACAAGGAGATATCTTAAAGCTTATGTCTTTAGTATCTCATTTCTGAAACGAATGCTGAAAAAAAGCAAATTATATCTGTGGAGGGAACCTCCTGTGAAACCAGAAACACTAGCTAGTATACCAAAGTATTCAGTAGTGATTTATATGAACAAATAAGAAACCTGCTCTTGGATTCTTTAGAAAGAAATTTGTCCACTCATTGTCTTTGATAGGAAGAAACAGTTGCAAAGCAAGATCTTAGAGATGAATGAAATTCTAAAAAGGATGCAATGACAGAAAAAGTCTTTGGGATATGCTAAAAGATATGTTTCATAATCTAAAAGAACAGTGTCCTCAAGGCGTGCTTGAAGATTTTATTTTGGAAAGTGATATTTTGCAAATAAGAATTTTTCCATACACTGTGTTCTGGGTTTTTTGTTTGGTTTGTGTCTTGTGCAAAACAATGCATAGGATGTCTTGTGAAATCAATAGGAAGACGTGCTAGTCACTCCGACAAACAGAGACCTGAAATGAGGAAATAAAAAATTATAGCAAATAATTTCGTGAAGTTGTTTAGTGTAGGCACATTTACATTTTATATACTGTAATTGGATAATGAACTCAGTGTAAATTAGGCTAGGTAAATCTTACCCTTAGTCTGTAGGTCATACGTGTATAATTTCTAAATTCTAATGATTATCAAATGCCAAAGCCAAAATTTCTAAAAGTTATTTTTAAATAATACATTTAAGTACTGTTATAGCAAATTACATCCACTCTGTAACGCAGGGAAAATAATTGTAGTTCAGAGATGTACTTTATAGTTATAGAGAGATGTTGAGATGAGAGGTGCTTTCTCTTTATAAGCACCTGGAAAAATTCCAAAGAGTATTAATTACCAGAGGATGCCATACTCCTCTTCTGCAACAATTTTTTACATTTTCCTCAGATGACACCATGTGCTGGGAGGGTTTAACACTGCGAGTGATCTGAAAAAAACAAAAAATTACAACCCAAACCATTCTAACTGCAAGGTGCTTTCAGCAGAAATAAACAAATAATCTGCTAAATAGTGCTTAACAGAAAACTGTCAGGAAAAGAGTCCTGTAGAAGAGTATGTAGAACTGTGTTAGCTGTAGCGTCTTTTACATATCATGCTGTGATGAAACATTCAAACACTATATTGGGATTTATAAATTGAGGTATGGTTTATAAGACATATGAGCAATCCTTTCATCCTTCACAGGTAAAGCTTTGAGCTTCCACTTCAAGAAGGGTGTAGGCCAGTTGGAGGGACTCCAGGGGAAAGCAGTAAAAATGATCAGAGATTTAGAAAGCCTGTCCTACATGGAAAGGATGAGTGATCTGAAGTCATTTATCTGAAATACCAAAGACTTAGAGGGGGTTTATGGGCCCCTGATAACAATCTTCTTGCCTTGCAGCACATCTTTGAAGAGTGAGCTTGCTCTGCGTGCCCCCTAGGGAGGCTGTGGAACAAAATCTGATAGACAAATTATGATAAGCAAGATTTGAACTGGATGTAGGACAAATGAGGATTGTGATGTGATAGATTACCAGGCAGGGCACCAGGTCTGTAGCATTGGAAATATCCAGGTGCACCGGACAGCCATTCGTTAGCCACGATGCAACTATAGTTGGTTCTCTCTCAGGTGGAGAAGATAGAGTAAATGATCCATGGAGTTTCTTCCAGCCTCAAGATTCAGTGACCACAACAAAATTTTCTCATTTCACTGCAGGATGAAAACAAATAGTAGTCCTAGGGCTATTTAAGTCCTGCACCTGCAGAAATAGAGGTTGTCCTCCAGACAAAAACTACGAATGTTTCCTTTGGTTGTCCTCAACAGTAATTTAGTATTTTTGATTCCCCTCTTTTTTGCTTTAGTTGTGACTAGGAGGGATAAAACATTTTTAGAAAAGAAATCTCCACATGTGAAAATACTAATGAATATTCACAGTATTAATGTTCATTCATATGTAGTTAAGATTTCTCTGATTTTTCAACTTTTCAGTTGTTCAAGCCGGGATCATGCTCTTGAGGAACAATTTGGTCAGATGGGTGGCTGGTTCTTCACCAAAGGCTGTTCCCACAGCAGGTTTCAGTATTTGGAGGCTGGTCAAGACTCCTTTGCTTTGCACTGCACTAAGGCTTTTAATGCCAGGTCTTGACTTCATATAAAACACTTTTGTCCAGCTCTAGGCAGAGCTGGGTTTCATTACACCTACAATCGGTCTTGTAGGCTTTGGGTTCTATGTTTGTGGGTTGCACTGGGATCAATCTTTTCATCCAAATAGCTGCCTAAAATTTCCAAGAGGAGGCCCAGAAGTGGTCTGGGAATAAATCAACACATTAGTACCTTCATTCTTTCCCCTAGGGTTTCACTTTTTGTTAGGAATGCTATGTACCTCATTCCCCATTACTGAGATCTGCACCCTACCTCTGGCATTGCGGGAAGTTCAAGGATTGTTATTAATTGAAATAGCTGATGGAAAGACCGTGTTAATACCCTTCCTACATAGAACCCCTCAAGCGACTAACAGCAGGGTCTTGTATTACACTATATCTCACGAAGAGCCCTGACGAAAAGTATCAGGGAAACACTCAGAGAAAATCCATCGTGTAACCCAGCCCACAACAATCACATTTAAGTGTTATAGTCTGAGTCTCACCACTGCTAAGCACAAGTTTTCAGAAAATCTTTCATGGTCTGAGACCAGTCTGAAAATAATCTGTATTTCTGAATGCAGACTTCAAATATGGGTTCACATTACCTTTCTAGTTATGTATACTAGAGTACAATTCCCTTAGCAAATATGTAGCATAATTTCTGAGAAGTCACAAGTGTCCGATTTTACTCATTTTACTCTGTGAGAGTATAGGATGCTTCTCACTGGAAAATAAAACTCTTCTGTTTCACTTTTTTTCATGGAGTATTGCAAGGAAGCATCATCAGTAAACTGAACTAAAAGGGACCAAAAGGAGACAAAAAGAGTCAAAGCAAAGTGCAATGACTCATGAATCCATTTTCAGAGTGTCTTCACCTTATTACTACAGTTCAGTAAGCACCATCTCTTTTCTTTCTCTGTATCATTTATATACTTGTAAACTTTTAACATCAGGCCTCTGTAAATCTCCTTACATAAAAAAGAAAATTACTTGTAAATTTGTATCTTGATTTCTCTCTGTATTTTTTAAGAAGGAAGTAACTGAATGGATGACAGATTATTTATGGGTTGATTGCAAATACATAAGAGGCTACAAGATGAACTTTGATTTCATTTTGTATTTTCAAGCTTCAACATAATTGGCAGAGAGCTTTTCAAGAAAGTATTTCTGTTCAGCTTTGCAACAGGGATAAGAAGATAAATGCTAAATTCCCCTCATCAGATGGAGGACGAACAAAAGAAACTGATGAGTTTCTCCCTGACATTTATGGTTGTTAAACAGATCCCAAACTGACAGACTGCTCCTTCTGTCTCCCCTTTATTGGTGGCAAATTATTAAATATTCGTCTAGAAGAGCCATTCAGCTTAGAAAGCAGTGACCCAGCTGTACTCAGTTAAAGATATATCACTTAATGTTATACAAAGCAAATAGCATTTGTTCATTAACTAGAATAGTTATCTCCTGTGTCATGTCTGTAGGTTTCAAGAATGAATCTTGATTGGAAAAAATGGCAGGAAAAGCACAGCTTTACATAGCACCATGACTTAAAAAATTAACATCACATCAAGAAGTACTAATGACGTTAAAACAGATCTTGATGTGCACATGTACAGGATCAAATGCTTTTCATTTATGTTATTAGGAGATGAAATAACTTGTGCTGCTGTCAGTAATTATAGTATTTTGTGGTAAAATTATGTAGGTACTATTTGTTAATGACAAAGTATGATCAACTGTCAGCATAAATTTGGTTCCAATGCCTGAAACAACTGGTGTACTTTGCGCATGGGAAGTGAACCATATTTCGGCATTTGAACCTGAGTTAATATATAATGTAAAACAAATAGCAGATTATTTGGATCTTCTCAGTGCAGTCATTCCAGGTTTCTGTCACTGCCTGCTTGTCTCTCAGCACTGCAGAGAAGCCATGGTATGTTGTTTTTGTTTCTTGGTCCAAAAGTTAGGAGGCTGAATTTCTGTGGGATGTACCAGGAATTAAATAGGGTCAAGTGAAATTGAAGAGCATGTGTAGTGGGTGAAAGGGAAAAAAACCTTCAAGATTTTGTCTGAATTGTCTGGTAAAGAGACGAGATGGTCAGGGAAAGGGGACTTCTCTCGGTTTTACACCAGTGACTTCAAGCTCTGTCATGTTGATCCCATTTCTAGATACTTCTCAAAATGAAAACCTTAGAGAGTTGATTATTGGTTACATATTAAGGGAAAATGGCATTTTTAACAGGGGATACAGTTAAAATAAATACAGATACAAAAGTATATTTACGGTAATGAGGTTAATTGCCTTAAAAACTTGTGTTAGGAAAAAAAAAAAGGGACGGTAGAGATAATTTGCTTTCCCACTGCTTTCAACCCTTGTGCATACCTACTCTCTGAATTACGTGTTCTCACAAGGCAGCCAAAGGTGGTTAAATCCAACGTGCTCAAGTCCAGCGCTTCTCTTGAAAGGGTGAGTTAAAGTTTTGATATTTCATTCTCTAATCAGGAAAGGTTCATAGTACAAGTGTATCTGCCAGAGCAAAAATTTGAGAAATATTGAATAAGCATTATTATTACACTGTTTTCTTCCCCTATAGCAGTATCAGATTTGTCTTAGCTCTCAGGAGCATTACAAACCTATGATCGCTAACTTCTCTTTCTCTCTCTTAAGCTTAGGAGAGCAACCTTATTGTTCCCTTTCCTCCCAGTAGGCCTCATGCTCTAAAAGCAAATTTTTACTGATTTTTTTTCAGGTGCATTGCTACCCTAAATAGCCATTTCTATCCTACCCACTCCAGCTACTTGCTTCTGTCCCTTCATCTTTCCTTCTTACTACATCCCCTAAGTTGAGTTTGCTGAGCAGCAGTGATAACATTGCACTGCTCTTCATAGGAGTCACAACTCTGTAATAAAGTACCTTGTAGAAAACTGTGCTGCCAGCAAAGAGGACTCATGGACCCGACACCATCCTCAGCTGCCTGCCTTTATTGCTGCCATCTCTGTAGATTCTGGTGAATATCCACCTGGTCTGTGATTCAGACTAATCTGTTTTGGTTTTCATGCCATTTTCAGCTTGCCAATCCATTTGGCTAGGAAATTTTTATGGCTAATACAAGGCAGGCAGTGGGAAAGTGTGGCCAAAGGCAGGGAGGAAAGAGGAATTATCTCTTTTGGCAGTAGAGAGGCTTTAGATCAGTGTATGACAATCTTAAAAATGCACCCTGCAACCCCCCACCTGCCTTTTTGCTGCTAATTAGGACAACTGGGTGCTTAGAATTGTGGAATCGTGGAATGAGTTGGGTTGGAAGGGACCTTTAAAGATCATCTAGTCCAACCTCCACTAGACACCCTCCACTAGATTAGGTTGCTCAAAGTCCTATTGATCCAGACCTTGAACACTTCCAGGGATGTCTTCTTCATCTGGAGTCACGCATAGATCAGTTGATTTTTGCCCAAGTGAATGAAAGGACAGGAGTGAGGATGGGACAAAAAAAAAACCCCAAATAACCCAAAACCTCTTGCTAGGAAAAATGCTGCTAAATGCAGAAAAAAAGGGCAGTCTTTAACAGTCCATTCAAATCACCTTCAGCTATACTGTCACTTACGTTGTGTTTAACATTATTCCCTGCAAGAAGTAAATGATCCTATGACACAGGCAGCCAGCCAGATGATGTCTAAGCTAATCAAATATTCTGATTTTCCGTGACTCTGGATCTGAGGATTATTTATCCTTGTGGGTGCACCAAAAATATGCAAAAACTTCCTGCGTGAACAGGAAGTCATGGTGCACACGCAGCTTCAGTGTAGCCGCATGCAAACCTGGCATGGAAATGTGAGAAGAGAAAAGATATTTCAAAAAATCAAAGTGTAAGCAGTTAATCCTGTTCCTAAGTGGCAGATCTTTGATTTATCTGCTTTACATCACTATTCTTCACTTTATTAAAAACATAATTTGACTGGTTTTAACATGAAAAGCTTAGACTTGGTATATCATGCGGCTTTTCCTAAAAGAGCTGAACTGCTTGCTGTAATTCTGGGAGTGTCAGTATATGTCAAAAAATAAATAATTTCTCTTTCTTGCACTTTTATGCTACTAAAATTGTAACAGTGTGCTTTAATATGATTTTCAGTGAACTTACATCCTCATTAATGCTTTAGAAAATCAGCTTATTGTGAATAATTAGGAATACTGCCTTCTCTTTTCACAACAAATTTTAATGTATGCTTGAGAATTCCTGTTGTGCAATTAGGCCACTGCTCATTTTCTGTGCTTTCTGGGAAATTTATTCCTAATTAATTTGAATAAATGTAAAAATATAGAATAAACACAACTTCTAATGAGGCTCTAAGTGTATTTTCCTAGCTTGCTGTTTTCTTTCTTTTCAGCTACATCTGAAGGGAATATATCTTTAGGGATAAATATATGCAGCAAAAAATTCATAATGGGAAAAAATAACTGTAAAACTGAATGGAAAAGAAGGGATTGTTTTCATTTGTGTGTTAGAGGATTTTTTTACAAATTTCTACAAATAGCAGTGTAATTTAACAAGATGTGCTTTCAAGGCTTTATTAGAGATTACAGAAAGATTAGCTTTACTTCTATGATAATGTAAACCCAATGCTTTATCTACTGTACCTACAGCACCATTGTTTTTAAACATGCACTCTCTGCCTTGCAGGTATGTTAATATTTGCTCCATAATCTCACTTTCCCATTGTCTCCTCTCTGGCTGGAAATGTAAACATTTTTTTTTAAACCAGGGATTATAACGCTGTGTCCTGAGAAGAGATTCCTTTCTTTCTTCTTGTAATCCAATAGATATGACTGCAAAGTTTGATTTTGATGCCCAAAAGAATGAAAAAGTGGTTGGAAAAGAGTTGTAGTTGTTTAAATTTGCTTCTGAGGCCAGAGCAGAGTAACTCAGCAAAAAAATCTTTGAAATATCCGGAAGACTTTTTTCCATACTATGGACTTTTCTGTGTTTCTGACCTTTGTGGGTCTCAGATGATGTTGATGATGAACCCCTTGCGTCCAAAGGAAAGATGTAACGTGTTGCAATGCCCTGTCTCCAGCAGAAGGGCAAGCTTGCAGGAAGCAATGTCAGGCAGGGAACTTTCTGGGACATCCCAGCACACAGCTGTTTTGGAACAGCTGTAAGGAGCTGTAGGTAGCAGCGTGGTAGCCAAATTTTAAAATTACATATGCTTCCTAATGGTATGGATAGCAGTTTGTAAGATTTGGAGATTGCAACCCTGCTTAGGTATTCTCAATCAAAGGTCCGGAGAGCAGCCTGCAGCACTGCCTCCTGGCTCACCAGCCAGCAGCTACTACCACAGCCTCTCCTCCATTGAATTTTAGCTGGCCGCCATTCTTCCAAGTCTTTAGCTCTTCAGAGAGCCGTTTGGGGTAATATGATGTACATATGCTTCAGTGTATTGAAGACATTTTAATTTCTGTGATATCATTCTCTGTTCTCTCTCTCTCGTCAAGCAAGCAGTGAGAACAGACCTCTGCAGATTCCTGCACTGAGCTACGCGGCAAGATTCTGTTACTATAGTGTCTTAAATTTCAATTATATTTTTCTTTTTATTAATTTAACAATACTTAAAATTAGAACTAACTTTTATTGAATTGTATTTCAAAAATTTGAATTTGCAGTGTTTAAAATTTTTGCAGTTAAAGGCAGATGAAAGATGAAAAATTTTACTGTTTACTTTCTAAAATCTCCGACCAAAATCTGCCTCCATACAGAAAAGTTCTAAGTCCTCTCTGGCTGAGGTTATGGCAGGGTCCAGTCCGTCAGAGACATGCATGAGTGTTGCTGTACAATCAGTGCTCGTTTGCAAGGGAAAGATTTTCTTTGTCTGCTGTGTAATCACAATGGCCAAACAGTATCCAGTCATAGCCTCTCTCATGAGTTCTGTGGAAGTATGGAGTGTGCTCTCCAGTAGAGGCTGTATGGAAATCGGGCATCTCTGTTGGTTCAGTAGTATGGAAAGGTGATGCTCTGACAGTAGGGATTAATAAAAATAATAAATATAAAAATGGCTGTGGGGAAGAACAAAGGAACTGTGTAACAACTGCTGGATAAATAGCTGAAGGCATGAGTATATGATGACACACAGTGTGAAGGGGACAATAATTTTCTCCTTGTGTAAGGTGGTTTCAGAGAATATTCTTCTTACCTGGTGGCACTGTACATCATCTTTATTCTATCTGACATCAACTGGGAAATAACCAAAACCACTAGATATTTCTGTAAAAAAATGTCAAAACAATAAGGAATATGCTTGAAATTTTTAACCCAAGGCCATTAGAAAGAAACACTAGATAATGATAGGCTCAGTTAGATTTGTAGGGGCTTGGGCCTTTTTCCCGGTCAAAGCTATTATCAAATTGTTGGTTACAAAAAGAACCCTCTGAAGTGATCTGGGAGCAGGGTCTGAAACAGTAATTAAAGATGGCAATGAAAGTAGGTAGCTTTTAAGTATGTTATGAATATTAGTTAAAGTTTTATGAATCATACTGTACTTTAGACTGACTTTTTCATCCACAGAACAAAATGTAGTCAAATTTTATTCATGTAAGTCCTTCTGGTATAAGCTGTCACATGAGTCAGGAATAGGAGTTGTTATAAGAACTCACTCAAATAAATTGATATTTGAATCTACCCAACAACACAAGTGTATTAAACTTCCACAACTGTGGGGTGCTACTTTTTAATATGTGCTATATCTCTCCTCCAGGAAAACTAAAATTAGCAACTAGAGGCTTGAGAAAAGGGGCAGGGGGAGATACTCCCTGCTGCTCTTCTGTTTATAATTAACCTTGTTTCAGTTTGTTTATTCATACAGCACTAGATATAACTGTGGTACCTGTCAAAACAAGTCAATCAAATGATGCCAGTCAAAGCATTTTATATTACCCGTGTTCCTTTCCTCCCTCCAAGTGGAATTTGATTAATTAGAAACCTGGATTGGACTTTATTGCTCCAGCTTTGACAATCTACCTGGATTTGTGCAAAGCATTTGACACTGTCCCGCATGACATCCTTCTCTTTAAATTGGAGAGACGTGGATTTGACAGATGGACCACTCGGTGGATAAGAAATTGGCTGGATGGTCGCACTCAAAGAGGTGTGGTCAAGTTAATGTCCAAGTGGAGATCAGTGACGAGTGGCGTTCCTCAGGGGTCAGTATTAGGACCGGTGCTGTTTAACATCTTTGTTGTCGACATGGACAGCGGGAACGAGTGTACCCTCAGCAAGTTTGCCAACACCACCAAGCTGTGTGGTGCAGTTGACAAACTGGAGGGAAGGGATGCCGTCCAGAGGGACCTTGACAGGTTTGACAGGTGGGCCCATGTGAATCGCATGAAGTTCAACAAAGCCAAGTGCAAGGTCCTGCACGTGGGTCGGGGCAATCCCAAGCACAACTACAGGCTTGGTGGAGAATGGATTGAGAACAACCCTGAGGAGAAAGATGTGGAGGTGGTGGTGGACAAAAAGCTCAACATGAGCTGGCAGTGTGTGCTTGCAGCCCAGAAAACCAACCATATCCTGGGCTGCATCAAAAGCAGCGTGACCAGCAGGCTGAGGGAGGGGATTCTCCCCCTCTACTCCACTTTCATGAGACCCCACCTGCAGTACTGCATCCAGCTCTGGGGACATCAACATAAATAAGACTTGGACCTGTTAGAGTGGGTCCGGAGAAGGGCCACAAAGATGATCAGAGGGCTGGAGCACCTCTCCTATGAAGACAGGCTGAAAGAGTTGGGGTTGTTCAGCCTGGAGAAGAGAAGGCTCCGGGGAGGCCTTTGAGCAGCCTTCCAGTACCTGAAGGGGCCTACAGGAAAGCTGGAAAGGGACCGTTTATAAGGGCATGGAGTGACAGGACAAGGGGTAATGGCTTTAAGCTGAAGGAGGGTCGATTTCAATTAGATATTAGGAAAAACTTCTTCCCTGTGAGGGTGGTGAGACACTGGCACAGGTTGCCCAGAGAAGCTGTGGATGCCCCATCCCTGGAAGTGTTCAAGGCCAGGTTGGATGGGGCTTTGGGCAACCTGGTCTAGTGGAGGGTGTCCCTGCCCATGGCAGGGGGGTTGGAACTAGATGATCTTTAAGGTCTCTTCCAACCCAAACCATCCTATGATTCTATGATTCTAATTTAATTGATAAGTTCATCAGTATGATACTGTTCTCCCTTTCAGAGGAAAAAAGAGATTATATAAATATTGCCTCTGTAAGCTTAAGTAATTTCAACAATAAAATAACACTGAGCTATATTTTTTGTAATTGAATGTTATAGAAGTGGCTGGCCCATGGAAAGGCAGGAGCTACCTCAGTTTGGATTCCTCATTGCCTTGTCTGGTTGTTCACAGGAGCATGGTCAATGAGTCACGTCCCACAGCACAGCCAGGCTCACGGTGTTACGGAAGGTCCTCAGTGGGACAAGTTGTTCCCTGGGTATTTTCTGGTTGTACTATCTTGGTTTGCTGCCTGAAACAGTTTCATAAAATCTGAGTTCATACAGTGTTGTGGAGGTAATCAGTTTGTTCCGCATCTGTAGAAAATGATTGTGGCAAAAAGCAATTGGAGATCATATGGGAAGGGAGAGTGATAGTTATTCATGAAATCTCCAAATAAGTTACCCAGTTATGCTCATTCTCTCTTCATTTCACCCACATCCTCCCAAGCCCCAGGATGCATGTGCCGAGGTTGTCTGGCTCACTCGTGTGTGACACAAAGGACATGAGACATCGAACCTTTACCACTTTCCTGTTGGTTTTACAGGCAAGAGAATGGCATATGTCACCTGCTGTAATCTTGCTGCCAACATCCCACTGTTACGGTACAGGGTCTTCTGCTCACAAGACACCTCTGCTGTGGTCTTAACAGGTCCAGACATTCTGTCCAGGCTTGACAGAAATGACTCATTTTTAGTTTTACTGCTAGGAATGTTCTGTATTGTGAAGACACATAATTTCTCTAAGCTTTCTTCTTTCTTCTAGTGCTTACATGCACGGTTCCGTTCATATTTCATTTGTTTCTAGCCAAATATGTCTGAGTCCTGTGCAGTTTGTGGCTTCACCAAATTACTCTGTCCAACAGGTCACTTTGTCAGTGGTAAGGCATACTGTGGTAAAGCCAGGAATCCAGCAATTAAGAATTACGCTTTTTATGTCTCCAGAGCACACTGGTTTGGTTAACTACCTGCAAATCACACACTTAATTACATTTTAAGGCTATCACTTAAATTCTACTTTCTTTGGCTTCCCCATTATTTGGGGAAGTCCTCCAGCTAGGACTGTGAAATTCATGTTGGATTTACCCTCTAAAATCCTCATTCTGTTTACTGGCTTAAACCAAACTTGGTTCTCTGTGTAGGATAGTAGCAAAATCCTATTAGGGTTATGAGTGAGAGTTTCATTTAACTTCACTTCTTATTAGAAAGCTGACATTACCTAGCTGCAGTTGATCTTTCAGGCTCCCTCTTTGGTTGCTGGAAAGTGATATGCCCACAGTGTGATTAATCCCCTGTGTCTTAAACAGTGATTTTATTGTTAACACATAACTGATGGACTAAGCATAGAGGAAGCCTCCATGCCTAATTTACCGGAAATGTAGATAGGAGATATGTTTTTACTAACATAGTGATGCATTTAAAACATGTATCTGGTGCAGGAAATAATGCAACATAGATGTAAATAATCACTGGTTATCTTTTTCTGAAATAGCTATGACTGAGACTTGGGAGACTTTTGAGCTGTTTTGGCTGCAACTTTTTTTCTCTATGGCTTCATTACCTTTTCAAATATTTTAATGTTTACTGATATTCCAGGGAAAAGATAGGAATAAATGTTCTTGACTATTGTTAATATCAGCACTTTTCCCACAGTCTCCAGTTTTGATGGAATACCTCTTTCCCCAGTCTCTTTTCCTCTTTGTGATAATAGTAATGTCTCCTGTCTCGTTCCACTATTACACGGTATTATCCACAGGATCAGTGATCAGCATTTGTGGAACCCAAAGGCAGATGAATTTTAAAAACACCTACCCAGTGGGAATGGAAGGAAACAGAGTTTGATTAATCTTCCCTAGTTTACACATTGACCCAATCTTATACGTGCCTGTTCTCTTCAATGGTTTTGAACAAAGCTGAGCTTGACTTGGATGTACACCAGTATTAAATCCAGTTCTCTTTCCTTTTTCCTCTTGGAGTAGTCTTCTCTTCTTCATAGAACCATAGAATCATAGAATGGTTTGGGTTGGAAGGGACCTTAAAGATCATCTAGTTCCAACCCCCCTGCCATGGGCAGGGACACCCTCCACTAGACCAGGTTGCCCAAAGCCCCATCCAACCTGGCCTTCAACACTTCCAGGGACAGGGTGATTCACAACTTCACTGTTCCAGTGCCTCACCACCTTCATAGAAAATTTCTTCCTAATATGTAATCTAAATCTACCCTCCTTCTTCTTACAGCCATTCTCCCTTGTCCTGAAATTGCGAGCTCTGTCCAAGCTGAAGCAGATTGCACAGGAGCAAAGTAGGAAGCGAGAGGGAGGGCATTCCTCAAAGCAATTCCTGATCTTCTATGTTATGATGGCAATGTTTTCCTAGCCACAGGAGTCAATAAGAAAAAGGTTCTGCATTTAAATATGCTGGTATATTTTGTGTGGGTTTTTTTTTTTTAATTCAATGGAGCAATGAACAAGACCAGGTTTAGAAAACATATCTTGCTGCCTGTGTTCCCGAATGTTTCAGTGATTCTCTGTTTTTAAAATAGAGTAGGAATCTGATATGAGACTAACCTTGTAGGTAGTGACAAGAGGGATCCACACCAGGGATGCACAAACCTTTCTGAGGTCTTAAACCAGAAACCTTCAGTCTAAATGGAGGTGAGACTCTAACTCAGGTTGTGAACTTTTATAGCACTGATCTTCCCACTCACCTCTTCCCACATCCAGCCCCCAGCCTTTCAGAAACCAAGAGTGTGATTCATCTCATTGCTTTCAGATGTCTCTTTGAGATGAGATGAATCATTCTTTAAAAGCCCTTAATGATTTTTCATTGATTATAAAGGTAGCATAAATGATTAGCATAGTTGTCTGATGTCATTTGGTCATATGAATCCTACCCAAAAACTTTATTGTAGCATACTTTCCTAGTGCCCTAGCAATTAGCAGAAGTCATTTAAGTAAAATTAAATGGGGCATTGTTCCATTCCCCGTTACTCCCAAGAAGAAATTTTTTAAAGAAGGCAAGTATGATTAGGATCATGATTAGCAATGAAACTAAATCATCATCGATACGACAGACATGGAAAATCACTCTGTTCGTCAGCTGTCTCACCTACCCACTCTCCCTTTCCTCCTCACAGTATTGCCCATCTTGTTCTGCTCTTTTACACCTTTCTATGCTCAGTGCTGGTTTTTTTGGATCCCAAAGGCAGATCTTGCTTACAAACACAATGTAGCCTCATGCGTTGTAACACATCTACATTTTATGTAGACTAGAGAAGGAGAAAAAGTTACTCCTTTCATCATTGCGAACTGTGTTAGTGCCTTTCTTTTTTTGCAGTTTCGTATGTCAGTTGTGATACAACCATGTAAACAAATAGCAAACACCAGCACTCCACTCAGCACTGCAGAAAATGGAGGGGATTGTCTCTGCTACTGTTTGCTTATATGGCAGCAAGATCAGGCTGAATTAGGAACCTCTTTGTGCAAAATACAGACCAGCTGTGTGGTCAGAAATGCCCTTGCCCTTTACAAGTGTATAGTGTTAATAAGGGGGAGAGAAGAGGATCAAAGCATACCATAACCTACTCTTCCCAAGGTCATGCCCTAGGTGAGCAGTGGAGCTGAAGAAGGCTCGCTGACTGCAGTCTAGCCCACTCATTTGCTCTCATCATCATTCTGGAATACTCTCAGATCTTCATTTTACTGATAGAAGTGTATGCAGATGGTTTTTGGATCAAAAAGATGATAATTATGTCACCAAGGAATATTATTCAATCATTTTTCCTTGTCCACAACTAATATTTTAAAGAAAATTTCATTCTTGAAGTTTTCTTAGAATGTCTTTTTGCTTATGTCGTAGTAGTCCCAGGCTAATGAACAAATTCTTTCATGCTGAAGAAATCATAATCCTTTTATCCTTATAGTTGTCCTGGCAATAGTGCATAAATAATAGCAGTGATCAGCAGCTTTAGCTGGAAATTAAATAAAGCTTTATTTTAATTATCCCATATTTCTGAATTAACTTTATGTGTATTGTTAGTAGTCAATTAATTAAGTAGTATTTCAATTTGAGATATAGATTCAGAGGTTTCTTTTTGTAATTTACTGTTTTGGCACTATCCATTAAGTAGTCGATTATGGTATCTGACCTCACATCTTTTTTAAGCTAAAATAATGATCAAATGAAAATAATGTGAGAAAAAAAAAAATTTAATTCACTCAAAAAACCTTATTTCTGTACTCATACAGCTGCTAAAAAAAGCCTGTCTGTATTAAATATGCCCTTCTTTAAGTTTTATTGCCCAAGCAGTCAGGCTGGTGAGTTTGCGATAAAACGCTAAATTCTAGGCAACTCATTTTTTACTATTGCATTTTACTGCTCACACTGCAGCTACTACTAACAAGTTTGTTTTAAGAATGACTGAATAGCATAGATTTCATAGATAAAACTAGCGATCATTCTCTAAATAGGTATAACTATTTTTTCTGTACAGCTAAAAGAGAAGTGCCTGGTTGAAGCAATAATTTAAGCAGGTTATTGTCAGGAACAGATTATTTGTTCAGCTGGAAGTTCCCATTAGGTATATGATCTATGAAAAATTAGCTCCATGAAGTAGATTTTTATGGAAATAAAGCATAGTAGTTCCTGTCTTTTCTCTGATTCAGAGATAAAAATGTTATTATAAATGAAAGCAATGACTTGTCTGTTTATGCAATATGTCGGAGGATAGCAAAAGTAGGAAGAGGGTAAAACTCTCTTTTTTTTTCCTCCCTCAACATCTATTTTGCCTACTTTTTCCTGAATCATAGTGGCATGTATTATTGACATTGTTCCAAAGTTTGGCTCTTTGGGCGTTTATCTAGAAATTTCACAGATTACTGAACAGAAGTTAGATACGCACAAAGGACTATTGCATTCTCATTTTATGTATCCATAGCCAAAGATATTTGTGTCCTAGAAAAATATGTGAAGCAGATTTAAATCAAAGTGTCTACACCATTTATCTTTCACTTTCAGAGACCCTTCACTGTGCTACTACAGAAGCTTGCAAAATCTGCAGTACTCCTCTCCAAGAATTTTTCAAATTGTGTGGACGATCAGAATACCTTTAATTTTGTTCTGATAGATGGTGATGTGTTTTATACCAATATTTAACAATATAAACTCCAAGCTTCAGAGGTTTATTACAAGTCATGGCAAGTTGTGCCACAACTTCTTGATGTGGGCTGCACTGGCCCCTGATGAGGACAACCCATGGGTGTAGAATTGTCGCTGGTTCAATTCTTTTTGTCTCTACTTTCCTATAATTGTGCATGACAAAGAATTTCCTTTGTTTATTTCTGTCCCTGACCTTCTAGGGAAAATGAAAGAGTATTTACCCTACAAATATCTCTTGTGTTATTTGTATTTTTGTAAAAAATACTGTAATTGTACAGTAGATTAAATATATGCTACTCTTGCACTCCTCTTTAACGTTATATATTGTATTACTAATGTTTCATTTTTCCGTATCTTCTCCAGGTCTGGGATTCAGTATTGCAGGCGGGGTTGGAAACCAACACATCCCTGGGGACAACAGCATTTATGTCACCAAGATTATTGATGGAGGTGCTGCGCAAAAAGATGGGAGGTTGCAGGTTGGAGATAGACTTCTTATGGTAAGTATGACAAATTTAAATCACATTTTATCTGGCTGAAAATTGTTTCATATAAGGACTTTCATTCACCATACATCTGACTGGAGGTAACCATTACAACTTCTATAATAATTATGAGTTCTATTTCTGTCATCTTCATTTTTTGCCATTAGTTATATATATTTCTGAGACTGCAGTTAAAAAATCATTACTCTGGAAAATTGGCATTTTGTGAAGAGAAGGCAATGGGTTACATTACTTTGACAAACCTTTAACTGAGAAGAGAATAAAAGTATTATGCACATCAGTGACAAGTCAAAATGGACCAGAAAACTTTAAAGGAAGATTTTAGACAAGCTGTTCATTATGGCAGTACGGATTCTACTGATCGTTTTAAGAAAATTGAAAGATGTGAAAAAATGGCACTAAACTCTCATGTGTAGCCACAGTCAGTGGACTATTACCTACATTTCAGTACATGTGGGAATGCTTTATGTATGTGTTCCATATAGATGCTAAAAAAAAAATACATTTTCCATCTTTTTCCTGGAGGAAGTGTACTTATTTTTCTGATGGATCTCACTTCAGGAAATTATTTCTGATATTTGCAGTGCTAGTACATTGTTCCTTGTAGATAATTCTTTCCCACTCACAGAGTTTGCTTAATTCTTTGTTGAGGGAGAAATCCTGACCCTGATGAATCAGCAGAAGTTAATCTATGTCAAGTTGTATTCATGTCAATGCATCTGCATAGATTTCAGCAGGTAGAGAAATATTTTTTGAATGAGCGCCATGAAAAAATGTACTGCAGTAGCTCAGTTTTGTGCCGTCATATCTGAGCAGTAAAAAATTGTCATCACCTTTTTTTTGCTGCCTGGAAAACTGTGCCTAACTGAGGTTTGCTTTATTTGGCTAAGGACACTGTGTTCCAGTCACGTGTGAAGATGACCATTCATTTTATACAGGGTATTAAACAGAACTGGAAAGGCACTTGGTTGTGGGGTTGGTGACTGACTTTTTTTCATTAACCCAAGTGGATAGATAGAACGGCTTAAGGGACAAATGGTGTTATCAAAATCGAAGCAAAATTAAACTACAACTTACAATTTCTTTGGCATTTCTTCTTTGCAGGTTCTCAGCACAGTAAAATTTGAGTTACTGTTGTATAATGTAATTTTCGCTCAGTTTTCTATAGAAATGTATATTTGTATTTGCACCTTGTTTTGTTATTTTGCATCTTGTAGCAAATCTGCTTGTGTTCAGCTGTTAGTTTTTTTCATGATGAGAATTCTTCACAGTTTTTGTGTCATCTGTAAATTTTTGTTACCTTACTCTTAATTTCTTCCAAATCACTTGAGATAATGAATAATATATACAAAAATAACCCCCAAAACCAGATGCAAGACCCCTGCATTCACCACCTCCGGTGTAATTTAATCAGGATGGATTTGAATAAAAAAATAATGATTTTATACACCACTATGTATAAATTCATTCTTTCCCAATTTATATAGGACTTATTTAATAAGCATCTCTTCTCAGTCTTGAACCTGTGATTCACTGCAGTCAGATATAGTTGTTTCTTCATTGTGACAAGTTTATATTCCTGAATCTGACCTCTGAAAATGAGCAGAGGTCATTATCAGTGTGTTTGGTGTCACATCTTTATACTGTTTTCCTTTCAGTCTGGACCAGTTCTTTACGTACCATCATCTCCTTTTATTACTGCATGTAAAATGGGCAAAAAAAAAATCAATCATAATAGTACTCTCCACTAGTGACGTACTTCCAGAGCAAGCTTTTCACTGTTGTATAAGAAAATCCTAGTCAACTTGCTCTTTGTATACCTTAACCATTATATTTTTTGCAGTAAATTTACAAATCAAAATCTATTTCTGAAATTTGTGCAGATTACAACCATGTTTCCTGGTTCTCTCAAACAAGACACCCTTATTTCTTTATAACTTGTGTACCTTCAGTATTTTTTCTTTTCTACTTTGTGAAGTATCTGTCAGTTCATGGCATTTACTTCATGTTCCTTTGTGAAAAGTGAGTGAAAGAATTCATTACTTTCTTTTGGCAGTGTATCAATGCAATATTACCCTTGTCATCTATACCGTCCTGCTTCTGCTTCACTGATTTCTTATTGATTATATATTCGAACACTTCTTTTTTGTTTTTCTTTTTTTTCTTCTCAGTAGTGCATCCTTTCTTCATCTTTATTTTTTCCATCATTTCTCTATAAAATTTACCAGAATTTGTCATCCTGGAATTCTCAGTAGCTGCTGGGGGGCTTGTTTCATTTTTGATTGTGCGAAATGCTTTAAGATCCCAAAGAACATGCAAATCAAATGCATTAAAATTTAAGATGTAATAAAATCATGCTGCAAAATCAAAACTAATATTGAAATGCAAAAACAAATAGGTGCCATCTGAGCATTTTGCAGTTTGATGACCTTACTGTTATTAAATGCAGATTGCTAACAGCGTGTTAAGCATTCAGAAGATGTATTATGTAAATACTGAGCATTGTGATTATTGTGAAATCTATACAAGGGCATATCTGTGCAATTATGTTTCTGTAGCTCTGAGCCTGCACTTAAGTTGATTATCCTGAGCTATTCCAAAGGAAAATGCTCCATTGTGGGATAATCTTGAGGTGCCCATTAGGAAAATTACTGGAAGAAGCATAGGAGTGCTCAAGCTGAAAATGGAACT
Organism: Balearica regulorum gibbericeps; assembly: GCF_011004875.1. NCBI lineage: Eukaryota > Metazoa > Chordata > Aves > Gruiformes > Gruidae > Balearica > Balearica regulorum. The sequence continues at coordinate 211,209,525 of NC_046184.1, read as the reverse complement.
CAGTGGTTTTTCTAGGTATATGTGAAAGGAACAGACCAGAACTCTGCTCTGAAGACTGACAGCTAAGAGGACAATACTCCCATAGATAATGCCTGTGGTAATGTCTACTACCGCTGGTAGTAATGCATGTGGTGAGAATATGACTGCACTGGGTGTCTTAGCTATGTTTCTTCTCTTTGTGCTGGAAGGGAGCAAAGGGAAATCATATACAGAGCATCACAGGCTAACATGATAATTCAGAGTCAGCTGTAGGCTCACACCAGGTTCCTCAGGAATTTATCCAATTGAATCTCAAAAAATTCCGAGGATGGAGCTTGCACAGCCTCTCTGGGAAACCTGTTCTACTGCTTGACCATCCTCATGAGGAAAATACTTTTACTTATATATAACATATATGTTTCAACATATGCCTGCTGTCTCTCATCCCGTTACCATATGCCATTCTGAAAAGCTTCTGGTAAACAGTGGGGTCTGCTGTTAGTTGTCCCCAGAGGCATCCTTTCTCCAGTCTGAACAAGCCCAGCTCCACCAGCTTCTCCTCACCGGGCAAGCGTTCCAACCCCAAGCATCCCAGTAACAGTCTCCTGAACTTTGTTATCTTTCCTATAGCAGGGGACCAAAACTGAGTGCAGTATCTAGCTGCAGTCTAATGAGTGCTAACTGTTGGGGAATAATCCTTCCCTGGATCTCCTGTTTCTGCTCCTGCTCCAGGACGTTGACCTCTTTGCTGCCAGGACACACAACTGGCTCACACCCAGCTTGCTTTCCACCAAGAGCCCCAGGCAGTTTTCCACAGAGCTGCTGCCAGGCTGTCAGTGCCCAGCCTGTGCTGTTGAAGGGGATTAGCCTGTGCCAGGGGCAGGACTTACTGCTTCTCCCTGTTGAAGATCATAAAGTTCTTGCCAGCCCCTTCCTCCAGCCTATCCAGGACGGCAGCCCTGCCCTCGAGTATATGCACTCGCCCGCACGGTGAAGTGTCATCTCCAGACGTGATGAGAGCGCACTCCTCACTTCTTTCAGGTCTTTGTTAATGATGATCAGGAAGAGCTGAAAAATGGTTAAAGAAGTTATTACCTCTCAGATAATAATTACTTTCTTTTATCTGATACCACCATCTCACTTTGGAAGAGTTTATCTACAGAATAGATAAATGAGAAATCAGTATAAAACTGTGTATTTTTACTAGTACAAAAAACTACTAATAGCTAGAAGCAAGGCATTCAGGGAAAACTCTAAAAACATTAGTTTTTAAAAGAAAATTTTAAGCTAATATTTATCTCATAAGTATTAGCTTTTAAAATATTTGTTTCCTACAACAAAATACCCTTGCATGTTTGGGCCATATCCATTAGCCTGTTGCTTCTTGGCCCATGTAGTCAGAGAGATCAGACTTTTGTGGGGTTATTTATGCTTGTAGGAAAAGTGATGTTCCTCACATACCAAGAGTTTTCATTTGATTCTGCTTTCTTGCTGAAAACAGAAGGTAGAAACAGGAGTCACTTTCCTTTTCAGAAATTTAGGCTTGCTTTCTACCCAATTCTGTGTTGAAAAAAAGCATGATGGTATTGTTTGATGGTTTCACAGGGCTGCAATGGGGTTGTGATTGCACAATTGTTGATACGGTCCTTACAGGATCACCTACCAGTATCTGTTGCTTTCAGATTGTATATGGATGTAGGATCATGTTTGTGTTAAAGTAATCAGAGCATATAGTTTAAAATGATCTAGGTTAGCATTTGGTTCTGATCAGAAGTGCTCTTTTAAAGTGATTTTGGGTGTTTTGTGGCATGGTCTTTTAGAAAAGAAATTGGAATTTTTTTTCAATGAAACTGCAACAGAAAATGTGGTCCAGGAGCATTCCTAATTAGCATTGCATTGCAGCTGCAAACAGACACTTTAGTCAGCAGACTAGATGTAATGCAAACTAACCCCCTTAAAATTTGTATAGCATGGATGTCATACCATCCAGACCCTGTGTTGCTGTGGATCGCTCCTAGTGCACACATTCTTCACTCAGGTAGGTGCACCTACAGATCCAGAGTTACGCTGCTGTGTCAGCTGATGGACTACAGACATTACCCAGTTAGACTTAAAGGCCAAAACCAGTGTGAACAGGTAGTAGGTTTGTGATTTGTAGGTTGTACTGGCTGACTAGCACAAAGGAAACACATTCGAAAAATTATATTCTGAGTGGAGATTGAACCTACTCAGGGGCTTCGGTGGCTGCATTGCTTCTGATGCAGCGCTGGGCTCTGAGCCAGATTTAGACTGTCGCTGACGCTGACCTTGCAATGCTTTGTCTAGCATTCAAACGTAGATTTGCTAGGATCGATCCCTAGCTATAAGCTTCCCGATTTATTCCTTCTAATGATACTGTCGTCTGGCTGTTCCTTCACAGCTGTAGCATCCTCATGCCGCTTCCTTAGCCTTGAAAACATTTTTTTTTTTTTTTTACCAAAATCAGAGTAAACTGGGATTGAAAATGACGGTCCACACTTGCACCGTGCGTACAGCTCACTGCTTGAAGCCTGAAGCCCACTGCTTGGTCTCATATTTGTCTGTGAAACACAAACTCTTGCATTTCTCTGCAAAGAGCAGATCTGGTTTGGGACAATTAACCCATAACTATTAATAATATAAACATGCTAATATCAGAGGGATTAAGAGACTGTCATCTGAAGAAAGTTTCTCTTTATTCAGAGTCCAGCACTTGTACAACTAGCTCAGGAGTCCATGGAATTATAAGTAGGTAATCAAAACAGATTTACATCCTTAGGACAAATGATTTGACTTCAGCACTGAAAAATCTTTCACTTTTTGCAGCCTTTTAAATCACAATGAGTTTTTAAAAAGGCCTTCAGCGTTCTAGATTTACAGCTGGCACATCACAGGTGTTTACGGGCAAATGTTCACTCAGAGTTCACTCAGGAAAATCCACTTTCTGAATGAAAAGTAGAATATTACACAAAAGCAAACATCACAACTGACAAAGTAAAGATCACATCTTTGTCTCATTCACTGAGTGAATCAAATCTCTCTTACCCTAAATCAATAGAGGAAAAGAATGAATTCCCTTTAAAAAAGGAAAATTAAATAAAACAGACTTATTCCTCCAGAGCTCCTATTCTGTTACCAGCTTATGCTGCTGTGAATGAAGTTATTCTTTAGAGCACTTGTACAGTCATTTTGGGGATTCTAAGCTTTTCACTCTAGCTACTTCTCAGTGCCTTTCTTTTCCAATATGAATCTAGGAAAACTTCCAAATAAGATAATTCTTATTTAGGTTTACACTTCATTGCCTCGGTTATGATATTTAGGGAAAAAAACCCCACCCCAGTCTTTTTATATGTCTTTGGCAACATTTCTTACTTATTTCCCCCATCACTCAAATAGCTTCTTTGATTTGATTTGTATCTTTAATTTCCTTCTCTATTGCTGTATTATTTTTTGCTTTTATTATTTTCCTGTAATATCAGTATGTCTTTGTATGGCATACTTGCTATTTAAAGAAATAGCTTTCCTAATTGCTTTTTTACTTCAGATACTGTTTGCATTTTTGAATTTTATGTATATGGAACTTTTGCTATTAGAAAAGCCCCACTTGCTCCATGCCTGTTTTCCTTCTGACTCGTCTCCTTTGGCTCTTGTGGCATCATTTTGTGCCTCAAGCCTCTGACTCTTGTAACTAAACCGACCACCCAGATAAATTTCTTTTTTAGCATTTGCCTTAGGGTTTTTCTCCCCCTTAATTCATTGCTACTTAAGTTGGCTTCTTAAGGCCAGAAAGTTGGCATGCAGTACCTCTTCTAGCCACTCAGTTCTGACATCAGCCCTTCTGCACAAAAGTTTCAGCATCTCAGAGGGTTGTATGCCATATACACTTTGATTTCTTATTTTGTGCACATCTCCCACTCTTTATCTTCTCTACCTCTAACTCAATTCTTTGTTTTCAAACTAAATGCTCTGCTAAGCTCACCTTGACAGCAGGAAATAAAGCTTTGGTACCGTGCATTGACTTTGTCACAACCACTGAAAAAGCCAGATATAGTACTTGAAATTCTGTTAAAATTGGCATCTTTTATGGAAACAAGAAAAAGCTCAAGAAATAGTGTCTCTTGGAGATTCTGACAGATTCTTCTTTCTCTATAAATCTTACCATAAAAACCAACTGCAACATCATATTTCCTAATAATCACCATCTCTGGCATGATGTTTTGAAGAATGAGATTAGAGATTTCCTTATGAAAAACAGAACATATTACAGTCATCTTGCAATAATGTCTAGGGAGCTGAACAATATAATTCTTCAATGTATTCAGATTTTCATTTTTGTATATGAGAATACATACAGATGTCTTTATTTGTAATCATTGTTATGTATGATCAAAAAGTTTAAAAGATATTGATACATGCATATATTAGTATTAATGGGAAATGTAGGTCCAAAGCAAGGACTACCTTCCAAAGGAAACTGGGAAATGTATAGTATATTTTTGTATACACTAATTCTAAATTGACATTGGCAATGACTAAGGAAAGTGGTTTTACCTTCCTCTCATTTAAAAGGGACCTTATGGCACCACTGAGAATCTTTGTCCTAATGAATGGGTCAGCGTGTTTGTTTATTGGTTTATCTGCTGTGGATGTACATTAAATTTGTCTTTGTATCTTTGTTTAGTGGGAACTGAGCAGTTCAGGACAAAATTAATTAGTAGCAAACTTCCTTTCTAGAAGTGTTCTTTCTAGAGATGAGAAACCTCTAATTTTGTCATTTGGGATGAGTTTGAATAGCAATTTTCATATATGTTGCTGGGATACTTTTTGTAGAAGAACTCTGTTACTTTGAAGGGTCCTTTTTTCTCCTCAACTTTCCTTCCAGTGTCTTTTCTCTGACGTTCTCCTCTGTATCTTTATTTGACTCATGCATTACCTTCTTTCAAGTTTTACCAAATTCCAGCTCTACGTATTTCAGTTTTCCACAATATTCTGCACACTTAAGCTTATATATACTAGAAATCAGAAAAAAACAAATCATTGTATATAAACTTTGCAATCTTCTCTAGGACCTTAACATGTATAAAGATAATTATAATGTATAACTTCTCAGACACTAATTCTTAGTTTAGAAACGCTTGGTCTTTAATTCTTATCTTAACTTCAAGATTTGTAGAACTTGTACACAGCGTTGGTGAAATACCTGACCTGTAAAGTTATTGTCAGAGAGATAAGAAGTAAGACCCTTCATAGCAAATATAGGTTTTATATGTATCATAACAAATTTTCTGTTTCTAAAATGGCTGTTTATCCTCCAGCTGCACAACTGTGACATCCAAGTGTGTTGTGATGGGAGTACAACCATCCTAACCACAATTTTTATCAGCTAGATTTCCAGGAAATAAACTTTGGAAAAAAAATGCAACAAGTCAATTTGTGTCTTAATTGTTTTATAAACTCCTAAAAAGACAAAAAGTCAAAATCCAGACAGTGCTATGACATTTCAGTTTGTGTCTTTTTTTGACTAAGAACATTTATTTACACAGCAGTATAGTGGGAGGTTATTATGTGAGATTTTCTTTACTTCAAAAAGCTTACAGTTAAGATGAAACACAAGATAGGTACAATGTACAGACAGCGTGGGAAGGAGAAAAGGTAAATGATAACTGTGCAGTCCTATTTCCAAAAGTGTGAATCTTCAGTATTTGACAGTTTTGAAATACATAAACAAGAAAGGCTTAATTTCAGTCACTTCTTGCTATCAGCCTAGTAATCTAAAAGAGATTTATTTATCAAAAGTGTATATGTATGTTAGTGCTCTTCATAACAAAGAAAACCAGAGAAATTTATAGAAGATAGGGATCAGATTTTTATTTAAGTAGAAGACCTGTCAAAATACAGCATACAGTGTCAGCAACTATTCTGAGTGTTAGGCTGTATCATTGCTCTTCGTGTCAAATTGTCATAACATGCCTGTCATTGTGTCTTTCAATTAACCTTAAAACCAAGTCTGAGAATTATACAAGAAACAAAGTTTAAACAGAATCCTTATGTTTGGCAATACTGTCCAATAGTGATCATTCTCTCTTGGTATTGATGAAATCGTCTGCGTATGAAGAGTCCTACAGTGAGTCATAACAACTGATAATTTACTGATACTAAATTCACTAGAGAGTATGTATTTTCTTCTATGGCTACAGCTGTACTATGTTACACTACAGGTGAGGAGCTACTTTTTCTTCCATCTTGTGTAAGCTTTAGAAGGAATCCTTGCAGTAACTGTATAAGTTGGAAGATGGACTTTAAATATACAACATTCACCTTGAAATGTAGGTCACTGGAACAGGCTCCCCAGGGAAGTGGTCATGGCACCAAGCCTGTCAGAGTTCAAGAAGCATCTGGACGATGGTCTCAGTTATATGGTTTACTTTTAGGTAGTCGTGCAAGGAGCAGGGAGTTGGACTCGATGTTCCTTATGGGTCCCTTCAAACTTGAGATATTCTGTGATTCTATGATTTCTCTTGGCTTACACCACATGTCTGAAATCTGTACCTACACGCTTCTTTACTTCTTTCCTCTATCCTGTATTTCTCTGTTGAGGATGTATGCTTTTTCAGGCAGGGACCATTCATTATTTTGTTCATAGGAGTACAATCTTAGTATTGACATTCTGTGGATATAGTAGATTTATATGTGAATACATTTTGTACACTTCTACAATAAAACACTTCTGACACTTTTCTTTTGATTTTCTTTTTTCTGCAAGTAAAGCATAAATAAGCTAGGTTTATTGTCACCATTTCCTTCCCTATTTAATCTATAGTCCTCTCCTCTTGTCCTTGCTCTTGTTAAGTATTTTTCATTCCAGATAAAGCATGGAAATAGTACTACATTCTCTTACTTTTTCAAATGTTTCTTTCCTCTGCTTCCAGAAAACTGACAAACTTTCATACTGAAAATCCCTTTTCCCCCATTCAGAACTGCCCTTTTTCATTTCCAGCACCTCATAGGCAGTCCCTTACTCTTTATACCGCTCTGTATAACCTCTTATTATTTCAATGGTCACTATCATACCAGGGATGGACAGATTTGGGGGTGTTCGGTATTACTGAAGTCCCAGCCATGCATGCTAAGACGTGAATTTGGACAGTTCATCTGTCAAATAATGTAGGTGGTTTCTGTAAATGATGTGGTGTTAAGTTATTAAATTATTATTAAATAGAATTTTATGTTAACAATGATACTGGTAGCAGAATACCACAAAGAAGTTTTCTACTGACAAGACCAAGTGCCATCTCAAACCATTATGATTCTGTGATATCATAGAACCATAGAATCATAGGATGGTTTGGGTTGGAAGGGTCCTTAAAGATCATCTAGTTCCAAGCCCCTGCCATGGGCAGGGCCACCCTCCACTAGATCAGGTTGCCCAAAGCCCCATCCAACCTGGCCTTGAACATATCCAGAGACGGGGTGATCCACAGCTTCACTGTTCCAGTGCCTCACTACCTTCATAGAAAATTTCTTCCTAATATGTAATCTAAATCTACCCTCCTCCTTCTTAAAGCCATTCTCTATTGTCCTGTCACTCCATGCCCTTGTAAACAGTCCCTCTCCAGCTTTCCTGTAGGCCCCTTCAGGTACTGGAAGGCTGCTCTAAGGTCTCCCCAGAGCCTTCTCTTCTCTGGGCTGAACAACCCCAACTCTCTTAGCCTGTCTTTATAGCAGAGGTGCTCCAGCCCTCTGGTCAACTTTGTGGCCTCCTCTGGACTCGCTCCAACAGCTCCATGTCTCTCTTGTGCTGGAGCCCCCAGAGCTGGACGCAGTACTCCAGGTGGGGTCTCATGAGAGTGGACTAGAGGGACAGAATCCCCGCCATTGACCTGCTGGTCACACTGCTTTTGATGCAGCTCAGGACACAGTTGGCTTTCTGGTCTGCAAGTGCACATTGCTAGCTAATGTTGAGCTTTTCATCAACCAACACCCCCAAGTCCGTCTCCTCAGGGCTGCTCTCAATCCATTCTCCATCCAGCCTGTAGTTGTGCTTGGGATTGCCCCAACCCATGTGCAGGACCTTGTGCTTAGTCTTGTTGAACTTCATGAGGTTTGCATGGTCCCCACCTCTCAAGCCTGCCACGGTCCCTCTGGATAGCATCCCCTCCCTCCAGTGTGTCGACTGCACCACACAGCTTGGTGTTGGCAAACTTGCTGAGGGTGCACTCGATCCCACTGTCCATGTCGCCAGCAATATTATTATCAATAGTGCCATGCCAGTCTTTGAATATACATGTGCTAGGAAAACTGTATTCTCTACCTTGCTGCAATACTGCTTCTGTGATCCAGTGCTCTTTGTCTACAGCATTTTTCCCAACATTGTGATGACTACAAGACTGTGTAATTTTTTGTGTCAATTTCTGCATCCCAACTTACTTACCTGTCTGATTTCTCCTTTAAGGTAAATAATTACAGTTTAGAAGAAGTTACCCATGAAGAGGCAGTAGCGATACTGAAGAACACATCAGATGTAGTGTATCTGAAAGTTGGAAAGCCCACCACCATTTACATGACTGATCCTTATGGCCCACCAGATATTACTCACTGTAAGTGATTTTTGCACCTCATTTTGTAGGAGATACCAGTTTGTCAGATGATTGTGGTTTTTTGGTAACTTATCCAAAGTACTGTATTAAAGATTATGAAACAGCTTGGAAGGCTACAAAAATGAAATGTTTATTGCCACTCAAGAACGCTACACTCATAAAATATTGCAAATAATAGAACTCTGCTAAAGTATTTTTGCTGTGCTGATTCCAATTAGCCGTTATCCAGATGATCAGACTGAACTGTAGAAGAGGTTCTGACAATTGCAGTGATAAGTATATGCAAATATATTTTGAAATATATATATAAATAGATTTGTAGACTGGAGACCTCTGTCCACTGAAAAATCAGAACAAGCAGCAAACCGTCTTGTACAAGCTTAGTGAGAAGTCTGAGAAAAATGAGTATGGTATTTACTTGGAATGTAAAAATCACTGTTCTATTTACAGAAATTTACCTATTTTCTGTGTAAATCCAATTCCTAAATTATTGTGCCACTTAGCTTTATTCTCAGTCTGTCCATTAACTTTATATATGTTCATCTGCTATTTTTTTTCACTGAGGACCAAGGCCTTATTTGTCCTTGCATTCAATGTACACTCTTTTCTAGGAAAAGCTGTTGAAAAAATATAGTAAAGCTCAGTGAAGGATCTCATGGGAGGGGAAGATGATTTTATTTTAAAACAAACTAGTTTCAGGCTGTCATATCCTTGCACTCCAAATCATTTAGACTCATGTCCAGCATTCAGGTAGAAAGATGTGCATCTAGGTGCATCACCAGGACTCCCTGAGATGATCAAGTACAATGGTGGGTGGCTGTGGAGTCCTTATCATACATATATAGCTTCTTCGTAGGTTGACGACCTCCTTGTTGATGTGCTTTTTGTACCCTTAAGGAGATGACAGCAATTGGGATTTTCTGTCTCTCCAGTCAGTCCTACCTAGCATGTCTTCAGGATTTACTGACTTCGCTTTTATCTCCTTATCTGACCTAGGCTCCAATCTAATCTTTATCTCCTGCCATCATCTCTTAACGGCTTGAGTCTTTGTTTTAGTTTGGGTGTAGGCTATCCTGACCAGTTGAGTGGTTAAGTTGAGTATTGATGACCTATTGATGATTCTAGGTGCTATCAACACATGCCCCTCCTGCCAGTCCTCCTGGTGTCCATACCCAGATGTTCCCATTCCCTTTTCATTCACAGCAATCTTAACATTTCGGTGGCAGCTCTCTATGCCACTGGTGCCTGTACTAAACAGTTCATTACTGAAACTCCCAACATTTAGTTGTTCATTAAAAACTATCTGTCCTGGATTCAACTACCAACAGGGACCAGGTGCACTGTCTGACAACTGGATGGCAGTTTAATTTTTTACAAGAGGTTCAGCAACTGATCCATACCCATTTTGATCACCTGCCAATAATCCTAGGGATACTTAAGGCTGACCATGGGAAAGGCAGATTTTCCTGGTAAACGCTAGAGATTTAAATTTTTCTACAGTTTTGCAAAGTGTTGCTGCTGTGGACTGCCAAAGTTGAGGGAAAAGCTAAATATGCATAATCATCCTTATTCAGACTGCTCCATAAAAGTAGAAGGGAATGTTTGGTAAAATGCACCTCAGGTGGTATACTCAACTGTGCTGAGGATACCTATTTATTTAGCAAATATTACAACAGATGGAAATCATGTTGTTCAGTAGCAGTCTGGTCTGGATCTTAGCAAAGCCCAAGAAGTGAAAATGCTAAATGTCCCTATCCATTCTCCTGCTTTATAATACTTTCAAAATAATAATTTGGAAGTTCTGAAACTGTGTGTTTTATTATGTCAGATTATAGATCAGCAGCATATGAGAAGACAGAAGTAATTCCAGAGGGAAGGTTGAAAAGATTTGCAGTAGCCCATCCCAGGCTGTTGGTGCATACAGATTCATTTATCCTCAGGGAACCTTTCATTATACCTACACGTTCAGAGTATTTCAGAACGGGTAATGGCCTTTCCCTGTAGAGATATTTTGCTTTGAAACATCCTGCGTCTCAGCATCTGAAAGACTGAAACTAATACTAGGAATTTTAACTGTTGTCTTCTCATGAGAGAATTAATTATTGCTCATTGCAGAAGCACGTATCATTGTTTTTCCTATTTATCATTCCCTTTTCTAATTACATTAACTAGAGATTGGAATACAGCTATTATTACATCTCTCCCGTCATAAATAACCCCAGTAACTTCAGAATAGCAAAAAAGCAAGAAAACTACAAACCCCACAGACCCAGTATAGAATCAGACAGCATAGTCCTGTAATTTTCATTATTAATTGATAGTATGTAAGAGATTTCTATCCACTTTCTATTTTAAATATACAGATTTACTGTGATCTAAATAACATCTATGTTGGTACTGAAATTTCAATTGTATTGGGAATTTTGGCACCTTTAGTAGATCACAGCTTTAAATCTTCACCACACATATTTCTTGCCATGCATAAAATCCCTGTTCTTATCCTACATTGAGCTCTGACTATATGACTCCCATTGCTGTATATTGGAGCCAAAAAGAGGAGTGCGCTTTTAATCTCATTCTCTCCTATTTACATTTCCTTCTTCAAGTCAGTCCTAATTGAAGAAAAGGTTTCCTGTCTCCCAAACTATCCTTTCTTATTCAGATCCCCTCTAAAGAGTCAATCCCGGCAAATGAGCCAGTATTTTTATTATTATTATTATTATTATTATTATTAACCTTTCAGGAAAACTCCATCAGTTCTTTCTTTCTTTCTCATTACATTTTAGGCTCTCTCAGGCAAGAACTTTCTGCTTTGTTGTTGTGTTATTTACAGCAATGAGCACATTCTTGCTGCTTAACTGCAAATTGGTACTGTTGTGACATTTGTGACATCTAATCAAACATGAAAGTGGCTAACTAGAAATGCTTATTTTTACCATCAGCTTATTCGCCACCGATGGAAAATCATATACTCTCTTCTGGAAACAATGGCACTTTAGAGTACAAGGCATCCCTGGCCCCTATCTCACCGGGAAGATACTCACCCATTCCAAAGCACATGCTTGTGGAGGACGACTACACCAGGTCAGATGCTTCTCTTTATTTGATACCTTTCATGGCAATTGCAAAGGACGTAGGCAAAGCATTCAGTGCCCCTCCAACAGAATGCAGCATATAGCTCTTTTTACCTCAGTTCAAGGGAAGATGATTTGAAACTGTTACGGGTGTGAAGACAGCTGAGAGAAAGATCACAGGAATGAATGCTGACCTGAGGTCCGTCTTGTCTGGGTGCAATTCTGCGGTAGTTCCTAAACAACGTGGCTGCACTAGAGCAATGCTGGCACTGAGCAAAATCTTCTGCTTCTTACCAGGTGTCTTTCTTAGCCATGATAGTTCCTTACTAACACAACGAGGAGATCTCAGGATCAGTGACTCACCTGGCTCACTGCATGTATGGGTGGAGTGACTGTATGTGTGTTTGTACCTGTCCGTGACAGCACGCTCTGAAAGGTCCAGCTTGTTTAGTTTAGTGAAAGCAAGGCTGAAATAACCTGTAATTGCTCTGTGTACAGACATTGAAAAATAAATGTCATGGAGAGTGAACACTATGGGAAAAGAAAAAAAAAGTATAAATTGGCTGTGAATAAATGTAGGAGGGAAACTGGAAAAAGTTTCTTAACCATTAGAGCAATCAGAATATGAGACAGATTTCTCTGAGAGCGTGGAGGTTAAAAGGACACTCTTTATGCAGTGGCACTTGATACTTATATAAAAGGGGTTCTTTGATGTGATTATCAGCAAAATGACCCTGGAAATTGCTTCTAATCCTTCCTCCCCCCCCCCCCCCCCCCAATAATCCCCAAAGGATTGAGACTACTATATGGAACTTTGGTAGCAGAATTTTATCTATGTAGTTGATGTCCAGGTAAAATGACACATAGGAAGATACTGGGAGGGTTCTTCTATGCCTTGTGTTAGATCAACACTGAATGTCACTAATGAGACAGTGTGTATTCATCTTTTTGTTTGAAAAGCACTACCATTCACTTAGAAGACAACAGTTGTTAAGTTTGTAAAATGAGCCCTCATTATAATGGTTAGTGCCACAGAAAATGAGAAATTAATTTTTTTCCTGTGCTTCAGTATTTATACATTCATTGTGTTTAAAGCTAGGAGGGAGCTGTTCCAATCATCTAACCTGACCTACTGTGTATCTCAAGCCAAAGAATCTCAACCATTTATGTATTCATCAGCTTCATAACTTGCTAATTTGCATTTCATGTTTCTCGTTGCATATGATTACGATCTCAAGCTGCTTAACTGGTTGGATTAGACAGATTCAGAGTAACTAAATCATGATAAAGTGTTTAATCAGGACATAAACGTGTGGAAACCACACCTTGCTTCCCTGTCTCGGCTAAAAGAATTTCTCCTTTGTTTTGATTGAGGATGCAAAGCTAACATTGCTTTCCTTCAACTTATGAGACATTCAATTAGGATGAATTTTCTCCAAAGGGTTCCAAGTAGTTACATTTTTTAATTAATAGTTAAAAAAATTGATTTCATTAAATTGTGCATAAAGACTTTGCCTGGGTTAGAACCTCATAGTTTCTAAAATGCCTATGTCTAGGAAGAATACCAATGTAGTATCTGGGATACAATGATGTAGGCTTTGCCAATAAGTTTGTAATGCTGAATTCTCTCCTTCTGTAATGAGATGTCAGCACCATTATTACTGAGAAATTGTTGGCAAAGTTTAAAAACAGCAAAAAAATGCAACCTTAAAAGTAGATAATAGCTAAGGAGACCAAGAAATCACAGGAAAAGAATCCTAAAAAAAAGCAGAAAAGCTTCCCTGAGAATTAAAAGACTATTTAAACAGTTAGACCTGTAAGGTATTGAAGACGTATCTTTAGACAGTCCTGTGTTTCTTTTTGTTCCATGTGGCTGATTTTAACTTTCTAATTACTTCTACCGAAAAAAAAAAAAAAAGAAGAAAAAAAGAAAAAATAGTCCTATAAGAGAAGGCAATGACAGTCCTAACCCATTAGTTCGGTAGGTATACAGTAGAAAGCATACCTGCTCAAAGAACCATCCAGGATATGTATTGAAATTAATTAGTATGTCTTTTTGATCTTTTTAGGAAGAAAGATGTATTCCTATCCTAATATTTTTAGTTTGTTTTTAAACAAGTTAATTTTGGTGGTTTAGCTCCTGACAGTAAAACCAAATACTGACACAATTCAGTTCATGACTGAGGTATTCACACCAATATCCATTTTGAATTATTTGGGGGAAAGAATGAATGCCAGAGAAGCCGTGTATATTCTGTGAAATACTCCTCTCTTGTGTTCTTCTTCCTATCTGGATTCCCAAATTAGTGTGTTGTCTTATGAAAGTCTGATATCTGAAGTCTTCTGTGGCACTGGCACTATTGACAGGAGAGGCTGACTCTACAAGCATGACCTGCTCTGGAAGGCGTGCGGCATGGCAGAAATGAAGGTGTCGAGTAATAGGAGCAGACTCTGAATGCAGTAGAGCAAATGGGATGAAAATCTCATAGCCCTAAACAAGTATTTACTTCGACTATTGAAAAGGAGGAGGCTACTAAGGACTTAATTATGTTAGTGATAATAGGGTTTATGCTATACTGATACTTAGGATGCAAAAGCATAAAGATAAAATGAATGTAGTCATAAAAAAATGGCAGCTCTCGCCATTGCATTTCGTCACTGGACATACATCATACAGCACTATCTGAGAGACACCCAAACAAGAGCCAGGAGACCAGTTTTCTCCTCAGACTACAATAACTAAGAAGCTCTTACCTTCAAAACCAAACCATTTAACCCCTGAATGATACTGAGCCTTTTTTTTTTTTTAAATGTCCATGTAGCTAGTTATTGCCTATTGATTCAGGTGGGACTACTAAAAATGCCAGTTAATTCTCACAGTGATTTTCACAGCTATAAACTGAGAACACTGAATGTACTCTTTCTGTGCAATGCCATAGGATTTGCTGATGAGTCTGCCATTAAAATAAGAAAATCTTTGGAAAGTCTTTGTGGCTGACCAGTTTAGAAAGTTTAAAATTTTTTGGGAGGATAGTTACCATATTGATAATTTTGGTGAAACTTTTATAGATCCCTTGATTGCAGCATTTATAATTAGGTTTCTTCACATAATTTTTTATAATTAAGATGATTGCCAACTACTGCAGTGCTATCCATTAAAACTACCTGGTTCTTGCTATAATAGGTTTTCAGGGCTAATTTACATGGTGATCACATAAGGAAATTTATTACCCATGCAGTCATAATATGGCAACACTTCTGGCAGATTTTCATTTGTGCCAGCTAAAAATATTTGGAACAGTAACTTCTCCACTGTAAGAGGCATTTGCAATTTTGTAATTCTTTCTACATGTGATTTGAGTGAGGCTGATGACAAGATTTCTTTTAACTTACTCACTATAATGAATCTTTCAGTAATGCTTAAATGGTTGAACAGTCAACTTAATTTGTCCACTTTCTCTTACTTTTATTTTTTGTTTTTCTTTTTTTGTTCCAGTTCTATTCATTTTTTAACCTAAATACTTTCATTTTGCCCAACAAAAATGTGTTTCTGTTGACAAAAACTTGTATTTTGTGGTCTAAGATTGAATCTACATCTGAAAAAAAATTGATACAACTTTCACTTAATAATATTATGACCAAAAAACCACCTTAATTGGAGCACAAGGGATAGAAAAATAACAAATCATATTCAGCCACAAGTTTTAATGAAGCTAGATGTTGTCTTTAAATTACTGAGCTTTTGTATGCTGTGTATATTATTAGTCCAAAATGCTGTCAGTGATAGGCATTATTTACTTTTTGTTTTGTTGAATTCATTTTAAATCCACTCTGGATGGAAGCTTTGCCTTCCTGTATTTTATATAAAGATTGTGACCTTTTAAAATTTAAATAAAATAACACAATTTCAGGTTAGTAGAATGTGGGATCAGAAGTGGATTAAAACTCTATGCCAAGTAACTGTATCAATACAATCATCATCATTCTGCAAGTCCTTAACTGTTTTAGCTTCAAGTAAGATTTCAGCATTTTGCAGGCAATGCAGGAGATTCCTTGGTTGTGTTGCTGACAATTTCCTAATGCTCCTGGAGGGGAGAAACAGGAATAATTCTCTGCTTGACCTGCTGCTTACGAAAAGGGAAGAACTAGTGGCAAACATGGTGATAAAGAACAGCTGGGATCAGGGTGACCACAAGTTGGGTCAGTTCGTGATTCAAAGGAAGTCTGGAAAGACAGTCAAAAAGTTATGACTGTAGACTTCAGAAGAACAGACTTCAGCCTTTTTGGAGAATTGCTAAGCAGTACATCTTGAGATGCTGCCACAGAGATATAGGGTCCATGAAAGATGGATGATTTCTAAATGAAACTTACTAAGAACTCAGAAATGAACCATCCTGTTGAGCAGGAAGGAGGGGAATTCAGTAGAAGACCTTGGCTCAGCGAAGAGCTTTCTGATGACCTAAAATGCAATATGTAGACAAGCATTGCTTGATTGCTTAATGACAAAATCAGAAAGCTCATGGATTTGAGCTACGACTTACAAGAGTGTCATTGTTTAACACCAGCCAGAAACTGGTGCAACATAGCTGCTCGCTCACGCCCCCCTGGTGGGATGGCGGAGAGAATGGGAAGAGTAAAATCGAGAAAACTTGTGGGTTGAGATAAAGACAGTTTAATAGCTAAAGCAAAAGCCAGACACACAAGCAAAGCAAGGAATTCATTCCCCACTTCCCATCGGCAGGCAGGTGTTCAGCCATCTCCAGGAAAACAGGGCTCCATCATGTGTAACAGTTACCTGGGAAGACAAATCCCATCACTCCAAATTTCCTTTTCCCCTCCTTCCTCTTCCCCTAACTACTTATATGCTGAGCGTGATGTCATATGGTATGGAATATCCCTTTGGTCATTGGGGTCAGCTGTCCTGGCTGTGTTCCCTCCCAACTCCTTGTGCCCCCTCAGCCTACTGGCTGGTGGGGTGGTGTGAGGAGCAGAAAAGGCCTTGGCTCTGTGTAAGCACTGCTCAGCAGTCACTAAAACATCCCTGTGTTATCAGCACTGTTTGCAGCACCAATCCAAAACACAGCCCCATACCAGCTACTACGAGGAAAATTAACTCTATCCCAGCCAAAACCTGCACGAAGAGTCATACAGGATAACAAAAAGTGATTCTGCAGTTGTGCTAGTTTCAAAAATGAAGGTAAAATCTGATGAAGGGAAAAACTGATGAATGGCAGGGGGAGGACAATGTAATGACAGACAATATAGAAAAAGCTGAAGTAGTTACCATCATCTTTGCCAGGCATTTAAGGGAGCAGAAGGTAATTGAAATAGTCAGCATAGATTTACAAGAGCAAATTGTGTGCTTGTCTAGCTTGGTTGCCTTTCCTGAAGAAATGACTAGCTGTGTGGATAAGGGAGGAGCAGTGGCTGCCCTATACCAAGCAGTGCCACAGCACAGGTGCTGTCTTGAGCAGGAATGCCTCTTTGCGAGGTGAAAACACAGCTGACTCCAAAGGCATACCTGACCCATGCCATAACTCCCACAAATGTATGTCTGGGATCTGCTGTAGGGCACATGGTGATTCCTCTTCTCCACTAGTTGCCCTGGGGAGTGACTGCAAAGGTATTTCTCTTACCTCTTCTGTGGGCAGAAGCAGCTGCAACACAGGGAGCACCCTTTGAAACTCCTCCAGCAGCCTCTCATCCAAACATGAGAAAGCATTGGAGAAACACATACAACTAATCCATAGCTGGAATGAAAATATTTGTAAAGGTTTGGAAACCTTCTGGATAACCTTTTGGGTATCTCCTGGATTATATGCTGTCATCTTGCTCGTTAGGCTTCTCCCAGCTCATTTGCGTGCAACGGCAGACTTTGGTAAGGCTTTTGACGCAGTCTCCTACAGCACTGTCATTTCAAAGCTTAGGAAGAGTGGACTAAAAGAAGAGACTGGGTTGGGAACTGACTGAACCAGTAAGCTGAAAGGGTAATGATCATCACTTGACACCTGTCAGGTGCTCAGTGATGGGCAGAGTAGCTCAGGATACCCTGGGCGTCAGTGAATATCTTCATCAATGACCTAGATCATGACAGAATGCACCTTCAGCAAATTTGCAGAGGATAGTAAATTAAAGGGGAGTGGTTAACATGACAAATGGCAGAGCTGTATTCCAGAGGGATCTTGATATACTCAAGAACTGGGCCAGGAGAAACCTCATAAAGTTCAGTAAGAAGAAGTCTTCTCCTCAGGTGGAACAGCTGCACCCACCTGTATGGGCCATGAAACAAACACCTGAATTGCAGCTTCACTGAAAATAACGTGGAGGTTACAGCAGGTGCCAGGCTGAACATGGACCCAGGAGTGCACTCTCATTGCCAGTCAGGTAATCGGCATACTAGGCTATATTAGAAGCATGGTCAGCAAGAAAAAAGAAGTTATTTTCTAGAAGACTGTGACCAATTCCCATTCTTCTACTTCAAGAGGGATGTGGAAAAATAGGAGAGGGTCCAATAGATTCTCAAAATCCTGAATCATGTGGAGGTTAGAGGGATGTTGAGGAAACTGGGGCTTGTTTAATGTTGTGAAGAAGAGATTAAGGGGCAATCTAAGAGCACCCTGTAAGTACTCAGTAGCAAAGATGATGAAACCAAACTCTTCTCAGTAGAAAAGGACCAATGATCACAAGCGTTGGCTTTGGATGTTCTGATTTCAATTCGAGAAGAAAAAAATACACCAGGTGGGTGGAGAACTGCTGGAGCAGGTTGCTTAGAAGGGTTGTGAAATATCCACCCTTTGAGATTTTTACAGTTTGGCTTGATTAAATCATAGATGATCTGATCTAGTGTTGGCAATAATCCTGCTTCAAGCACGAGATTGGATGAGATGACCCATAGAGATGCATTCCAACCAATTTTTTTTATGATAGTAGGAAGAAAAAAGTGATTTTTTGATTTAGTGTTTTTGTGGAACTTTCATTACTAATACAGCTGAGAGAGAAGTTACAGTTTACTCTTTAGCAGATGTCTGCCTTCCTATTTCCAGAAATATTGAAATTATAGTCTAAAAATCCTGTAGCTTTTAGATGTTCATTCCTTCTGCCTTTAATGAACAACATAGGCAAAAGATCCATAAAAATAAAGAAGTACCATCTTGGGTTTTTACTTCCCTTTTAACTTCAGAAAATGGTAACGTCAAACTTCTGTGCTTCAGCTGATAAAAAATTCACTTTAACATTTAACTCTGGCTAGATATTAAAGATTCATGGCTGAAAAATCTGTCTGAGTTATCTGTTTTGCTGTGAAAAGCCTGTTTGATTTCTTTACATGCATCTTTGCAAAATAACATTTTCTGGATGAGGAGGAGGTGCTGGGGATTGGAAGGGAGAAAAATGAGAACCATTAAGTTGAAGTCTCAGGGGATTTTTTTCCCTGTGTTGAAAGTAATGTTCCTCAAGGGTTTCTTGTTTACTTATGTAAGCTTGGTAGTTGAATTAAGGATATTTTATGGAAACACCTTTGAATTTGTATTGATACACAGATTTGACTTTTCACTATTGAATCATTACAACTAATATTATGGTTTGTGTGTTATAAAACTATCAATAACAGTTTTCTGACAGTGGTTTTACGAAGCGCAACAATAGGAAGACAGAACTGCAGTTTTTAGTAATGAGTCCTGAAAACTGTTCCTTTGGGATGCTTAATGAGTTGACATATCATCCATTGACAAAATATTCTGCATGTTTTAAAAGTGTATATTTACTGAAAGAAGTTTGCTGTTTGTTTTTGTGAGGCAACAAAGTTGAAACTCGTGTTTCCCAGATGAAGATCATCAAGTACTCTAGGTAGAACTTTCAGATGGTGAATTTTACACCATATTTTTGACCTGATGTTACTATACAAGTGATGAGTGAAAGATACGTAGTAGTACACTGATACAGTTATATGAACATGACAGGTAATTATGAGCTTTCAGCAATCATATCACCATGCCTAATCTAAACCCAGCATGTCACCTATGCCTTAAAGAGAATAAATTAAATATAGCAATATGGGGAGACTGATAATGCCTTTCATTTATTCTTAGAATCATTTAGGTTGGAAAAGACATTTAAAATCATTGAGTCCAACTGTCTTCCTATTAAATCACTTGTAACTTTGGCCAATTGTTCAAGTTAATATTTTTATGCTCAGTTTTTTGTCTGAGACTGGATTTGCTTATCTAGGGATAGCAAAGTTTGCAAGTTTGTTTTGCTTAAAATTTAGTGTAAATTATTTCTATTATTTTAAAAGTAATTTTAATTAATCATCACTATTATCATCACTATTATCATCAAATTAAATTGCATTTATTTTTAGCCACCGCAGCTTGGTCATTTAAGGGATGGAGGAAGAACCACATGGCTTAGTTCATGTTGTATTCTATTCTATGTTAAAAATTGTGGTGGTATTATATTTTAAATACTGTAATATTCCATACATAGCTTCAGGGTGTAGAAATATGGGAGATGATGAAACTGAATCCACATAGTATTTCTACTGCATTTTTGAAAATCTATCTAAATGCCAACAAATATAAGGCTTTGGAAAAACTGAAATTCATTTATCCTACAAAATGTATTTAATAATTTATATTTTTTTTTCAGTAGAATTCTTTAAGATTCCATCCTCACGCTGTGGTGTATCAAAGTTTCTCACAATTTTGTAATAGTGGCTAGATTGTTTAAAAAAGCCAGCATGATTGAGTGCAGCATTGTATGGCCAAAACTAATTTTTCTCTCTACTTATTTATTCCAGTTCTCTCTGAAATAGAAACATAATCAGGAGTGATTCTGTTCTGTGCTCTGAATGCCCGTTCCTGTGAGATTTTAACGTTGAAGAGACTGGAGGAATAGGGGGAGTGTGTTTGGCAGGGAATTATGGTGAGATTGGGTGTGAAAATGAGGGAGAACTTGTCACTGGTTGTGTGAGAATGGAAATCTCAGGAAGGGAACGCTGGTATTTATTGTGTAAGAAAACATGGATTTGGAAGGGGAGTTTAGGACAAGGAAGAACGTAAGTGAGAAATGGGTGAAGAGGCATGAAGAAGCAGAGGAGAATAGCCTGGAGGAGAGCAGCAATGAATTTCAGGGCTGCCCAACCAGCAGCTCCTTCAGTGAGACATGAGGTTTGGGATAATCGATAGTTGTGCAAGAAGACTGGGGCAAGGCACAGAGATAGAGAGCAGGTAGGAAGAGTTGCTGATAATATGCTGGCCGGATCAGACTCGGGCCATCTCTCTCTAGAAAAATGGAGAGGAACTCAGGTTTCTGGGGTTTGTCTGACACACGCATGATCCCACCAGGCAGTCTGTCATGATAGTTCATCTGCCTTGCCTGTTCGTTTGGAGGTGACAGCCTGCTGCTGCTCCTGGTACTCCCCATCTCTCACCAGGTAGAGCTCTCATGCTCTAGCAACTCTGTTGCTTGGCAACAAGTTGGCAACTCTGCTGATGATTATATTGAATTCAATATGGTATCCCATAATAGGATTTCATTCTTGGTTTAGTGTTTGATCAATGTAAGCAATTATTAAAAAAAAAATATGAAAAGAACACTGTTCAGGTTACATGTCAAATGTTAAGAAAAAAAAAAAGTTTGTCTGTGTAACCTGAAATTGGACCCTTGGTGAAATACAAGTGCAGTGTTTAGTTATGCTAAAAATGTCTACTTGTAGAACGCCTGTCAACAGCGTTGTAGAAAAAAAAGTGATAGTTGCATTTCTTAGCTCTGTTATTGTTCGTTCCTTCAATGAAGCATGAAATTGCTAAATTACAGAACAACTATTTTATATTTCATGTATTGAATACACAAATTTTATCTTAAACTAATAGTTAAACTTTATAAATGCATAATTGTCTGCTTATCATAAGATTTCATTTTGCTACCCCAAATTTATTTGAAATAACAAGTCTTAACTTGAGAGAATAATTTACGTTAAAGTAAAAATTTGGTTATTGTCAAGGCACCAGACAATCTGTTATGTCCTGAGTAATCCACACATATTCAATCAGGCATGTCCGAGATCCCCAATTAATAGGATTTGACTATTTCTAATAAAGATAGTGGAAGCTACTTATTACTTAACACTTTAAACCAAAAATAAATCAACTTTCGGAATCTGCTTTAGTGCTCATATGGAGATTTTTGAAATGGGATAGTAAGATTGGCAGTGATAACACACACAGAAATGGTAAGCGACATTTGATAGCGCACAGGGGAAAAAGATAACCCTCAGTACATACTACATGTGTCATGGACATGGACGCTTACAGCAGCTGTTACCACTTAAGCCAGACACCTTGAGGTGACTGTGGTTGGTTTTGTGACATTGTCGGCTCAGTACTCGTGCGCAGTCAGAAGGGTAATTAAGAATGGAAATACGTTCTGATAGGAAAGGAAATGAGTGCAAAACATAATGGTTTTTTCTGAATGAATCTATGATACATCCAAGTCTTGAATAGTACATGGAGGCAACTGGGAAAAGCCCCAGAAGAGGGTGACGGAGATGAGCAAGGGTGTAGCATGATTTCCAGGCAGAGCTAAATAACCAGTAATTACAGTATAGAAAAAAAGGATGTCAGAGAGTGATAGAACAGACATCTGCAAAAGTACCTGTGACACAGAGAAGGCAACAGGCAACTACTATTAGCACTTTCTTACAACTCAGATACAAGAGTGTGCCAAGTTTAAAATACAGAAAAGAGAAGTTCTTGCAATGTTACCGTATGTTATCAATGTGCAGCCAAGTAACAGGCTTACAGTACACGAAAGTAGAGGGTTTGGGGTGTGTCACATGGTTAGTTTGTGGGACTCATTGCCACAGGGTGTTGTGAAGAATATATAATGTTCGAAGACGGGTAAGTGCTCAAATTCATGGTGGATAGGCCCACTAACCGCACTTTGCTTGGATTTAGCTTCTGGCCTCCGTGGTCCCTAACCTGCTGATTTTCAGCGGCTGAGCAGGGAAGGGCCGGCCTTTACTGTTTCCCAAACAGTCACTGCAAGGAGTAGGGCCTGTGGTCTGATGGTCCCACCATTCCTATGTGAAACAGCCTTCGTTTCCATTACTGCAACAGAAAATCATTACTGATTTTTTTCAAATTAAGCAGTCATTTCATTTCCTAATTCCTAATGGCTAAGAATAATGAGTGTAGAATTGGGTCTTGAATATTACAAGTTCTAAATTATATTTATGCCTACTTGTAGGCCATTTAATTTGAAAACCTGGTTAAAATGTTTAAATAGTATTGTTACGAGGAACAATCCTTACTCTTCATTTCTGTGCTAAAAAAATTGCTGTGATCTTCAGCACTGTTTTGCAGTTAGGAAAAACTTTAAGGCTCATGAAAATAGCAGTTATTGATGGAAAAGTTGAAAATCATTGATTATAGAAAGATTTCCAGAAAGAACTAGGGTAACGTACTTCCGGCATTTTCTTCCAGCTTTTCGTACCCCTTCTCTGTCTTTCATGTAGTTGAAATAAACATGTCATATGAGTGATTGAGTCTTATTTGAATTGCCAAGACACAACCTATGAAATAAAATCAACTTTCAATTCTAAATAAACCTATTGAACAATAAGGTATGCGGTTCTTCTAGAAGGTTATATTAACAAGAAATTAAAAAATGTCAAAAGATATATATATATACAAATCACTGGTTATTAGAAGTGGAAGAGTTCATTTGTATTAAATTGCCATTGATTTTTATTTTAATAGTGACATACTTTTAAAGACAGTTCTTTTCACACTTCCCAGCAACATTATGTTAGCAATACTAACATATTAGTTGTCTTTACTGAACTTGGGTCAATTAAAAATTGTTACTCAAAGCAAAAGGTTGGAAACTTGTAGGTTTCTGAGATTTACTTTCTCTCAGATTGAACTTGGCATTTCCTGGCTATAGCCCTGTATACTCGATATGCTATGAGAGCTTAGCTGGTTTCTCTCCATATCATAAAAGGTTTTAAAATCCCAAAAATGAAACTATTAACATTTAATGTGCTATGTGTTGGCAACTGAACCCTGCCAAACAGGATTCTGCAATAAAAGAAGTTAAATTAAATTGAGGACCCTGCATGATGCTGAGGAGAGAACGGTTTTAATAATGCCACTTTCTTGTAACTTCGGTTGTGCAATAGAGCCAGCCTGAAACAATAGCACAATGATGATCCAAACAAGGAATAAGAAGCACTACAAACAACTAGGAAGATTTGCTTTCTTTACACAATCTGTTATGAAATAAATAAATAAAATCAGTGTCAGATCAATCTTCTACCTCCCACAGTTACTGTTAGGTTTTTCCACCAATTAGTTATACCTTCCTGTGGCAATTGTGCCTCATTGCAGAGGCACAATCAGTCTACACTGATTAAAAATTCCAACTTTCAATTATTTTTGTTTTTTTTTTTCCCCCAGAAAAGTAGTTTATGACTATCTGCTGTTCATACTACCATTTAAAAGCTTACCTTGTGGCACTGAGTGACTCAGTTCTCTCTCCTGTGATTGAATTATCTGCTGAGGCATGCTCAAGCACAGCTATGCTACTACTTACGTTTTCTGTTGCCTTTCATCTACTATTGCATGCCTGATTTTCCTGCTAACTTAATTATTGCTGTCCATCTAGACCTAACAGTTGCTGCTGTCATTTATCACAGAGCTTGTGGTTTAGCTCACTGATAAAGACAGAGAATTGTAATGTATATCTGCCACTAAATAAACAGTTTAAAGACAGAAAGGGAGCAGATCTGCTAAATAAGATGTTACAGCAGCAGTTAGTTCTTTTTTATATTAGATAATTACTCATTAAAATAGATATTACAATTATCCAAGAAGTATACAGTAATATTCACATATTTGGCATTTTCAGGTGAATTTTTTTCATAAGTATTATGACAAATGAAGATGATGGACAAAATAAATTCCATAATGTAGTTCTTTGTTATTTCTCATGTTAAAAATTACAAAAAATTGCTTAATATCTATTTTAAATAAGACACTGTACCTGCTATCTCTGAAAGTGATGCAACTGCAAATAAACTACAATGAATCAAACCTTAAATAATGGATCTAGCTTTTACACTTTTTTTTTACAGCATGCTAAATGACCTGCTACATGTTTTTA
The DNA here is from genome assembly GCF_011004875.1 of Balearica regulorum gibbericeps. Lineage (NCBI taxonomy): Eukaryota > Metazoa > Chordata > Aves > Gruiformes > Gruidae > Balearica > Balearica regulorum. The sequence continues at coordinate 211,184,693 of NC_046184.1, read as the reverse complement.
AATTCATTTGAAGAATTAATGCATCATAAAATAAGGCCTCAATGTTTATGTTCAGTCTGGCTCTTAATTATTTTGCAAGAAAAGTTGAGGTGACCTTGACTGTATTTTTTTCAGAATGGCACATTAGAAACTATTTCTAAATAGCAGTCTTTTACATTCTCCTTTCCTGTGCTTTGAGAGGAGACAACCTGTCTCTGTCATAGCACTGGAGAAGAAGGTGTGCAAGACAAGATTTACTGGGTGAGCTGATCCCATCGGATAGAAGTTCTTTGCCCTCTTCCAGTGAGGAGAAATATAAATGACAAGAGAAAATGCTGCATAAGAAGAATCATTTAATAAAGCTAGGTGGTCTTATTCTTTTTCAGGGGTCTATTCTTATTCAGGGGTAGCAACACTCTCATGTCATCTACCACTCCGAGAAGATGAGTAACTTAAATATAGTAAGTTAGAAAGTTGTTTGTGGACTGGTTAGTGTTTTAAATCATGGAGACATCTGGAGGGTTTATTCATATTCCTGTACAGGGGCAATATTTCTTCAATTTTCATAGTAGGTATCAATTATTTTTGATATTTGAACTTGTTCATTAATGTACTGCCTAAAATCAAAAGTGATTTCTGAGAGAATAAAAGGCAGTATTGGTCTGAAAAAAACAATAGAAGTGTTTTTTTTCTCTGGATTTTTCGTATTGAAAGCAGCAATTGATTTAGTAAATAAATTATTAAATCCAACCCTCTGAAACAAGTGTGAAATATGCTGATAGAAGAGAATTGCTACCTTAAACATCTTTAAAGGGATTTTTCTAAATTCTTGACAGAACACTTTATAAGCAAATGAGTGACAACTTTGTTATTTTGATATTTGGTATTCGTACATTGCCATTTTTTTAACTGTAAAGTTTTCCCTGGGAAAGTCAGGCACAGAGAGTTCTCAAATCGTATGTCAGATTGCTATGAATAATGTTATTAGCATTGAGTGAGACCAATTTTTAAGTAAAGCAGCTACTCCTTTTCCCCTAAAGGACAAAACCAGAAAGTAACAACAAGGGGAAAATACGTTCTCTGTATCTGCCGGTGCATCCACAACCATAATAAATTCTGGTACTTGTGAAAGTCACAGCAAAAACCACACCCATGTGAGGCACAGTGCAGCCAGAAGAACAAAAAGAGTTTCATTAACTGCTTGGCCTCTTGGTATTTTCAGGCTTCTGAAATAAGATTTTCATCTAGCTAATGCTGTACTGCCGTGATTAAAGACAGTGGCATACCCTGGATCTTCTGGCAGAAGCGAGGATATGACAGCAGTTGCGTCTTGACACTCTAGATCAGAAACTTCAGGAAATTATGAGTCAAGTTTCACTCTGCCAGTAGGCCCAGAGGTATCTGCTGGGGCCAACGCAGTAGCTGGAGAAGTTGCATGGCAGGAAATGTACAGTGTGGTGCGGGTTTTTTGAAAACTCTTTGCTGGTTGTCTCCTGTGGATCCCTGGCTGGTTGGTACTAAAGGCTGCATCCCCTCCTCCCAGGCAGCTCCCTGGGAGGTTCATGGTAAGTATTGCCTCTCCCAAGCGGTTGGCCTCTAGGCAGCAGAAGATAAATGCTAAGTGACCTCTCAGTGTTGGTTTTAGGATCTTATTCTTCATATCTAGCTTCGCAGACTTCTGTCTGTAATTTGGAGCAGCAGTGCAAGTGCGATAGCAGTAGCCTTGTCAACGAGGTTAACTGTTTGAGATGTGGTCTGCATAATCAGATTTTGAAGGTTGAACCTGAAAAGAAAGCAAAGAACTCTTGAAATGAAATGAATTACCTGCCAATGAGATGAATTGCTTACAGTTTGTCACCACCAGTGTTATTATAGGATATGGCTCACTTGGACAGCTGCTCTGCTTGCACAGCCCCAGTTCATTGGGGCAGGAGTATGTTGTATTAACAAGTAATATGTACTTCATCTTTATCTTAAGTTAATGGGTAAAAAATACCTGCTGTCAGGTAATAAACATCATATTTTCTACTATGCAATGTTTAAAATTAAAATCACAGAAAGCTGTGCAGAAGTAATGTTGTTAGATTTTAAAAAAAAAAAAAAAAGCCAAGTATGTGGAAATATTCATCACTAATCTTCAGAGACAAGATATTTCCTTTCAGTGCCATACTTCCCATAAGCCAGTTTTATGGCCCACTTATATTGTCTATATCTTTATAAGCAGTTGCTTGTATGCTCTAATACTGTTATCAAATTCTGTTTCCTCTACCAGCACACTTTACTTGTCAGAAAAGCCCTACTGAAAAGATCTTGACAGATTTGCTATGCATGCTTTGAAACTGATTGCTGTGTTTTCTCTATATTCTCAGCCACTAATACGCACCTGATCTTTTTACTCTTGTCTCTGTATCACCAGGCCTCCTGAACCTGTTTACAGCACTGTGAACAAACTGTGTGATAAACCACCTTCTCCTAGGCACTATTCCCCTGTCGAGTGTGACAAAAGCTTCCTTCTTACAGCTCCCTATCCCCACTACCACGTAGGCCTGCTCCCTGACTCTGAGATCACCAGGTACTGCATGCGCTTCTTCCTCACCTCCTTCGTTAGAGTGCATGAACATCACTAGATTTACCTCATAGTTTGCATCTTCACCATAGATCTTTTTCTACAGCTTGTGCTTGTTTTTAACCATGCTTTCACATCTGCACCACTGGAAGATATATGCTACCTCGGTATATAATTTTGGTCATCCAAAATCCAGTGATGAATACAGGCAATGTTTTGATCCATTGGAATGGTGCTCTAAAATAGGTTACATAATATGTATCACATTTTACAACTGAATTCAGTATTTGTTTCTCCGAGTATGGAATATGACTGACTCCACTGAAAGTGGTAGTAATTTGGTTGGATTCAGTCATTTTATTTCTGTGTTGTGCATACTTTTTCATTGAGCATCTCTGGGCTTATAGGGTGGCTGCCTAAGCCATTCAGAAGAAATTGAGCAAAAAATAATCACCACCTTCACCAAGTCACGGTGTACATGTGTAAATCTAGGCTAGCTGTGCTCTGAGAGGACTGTTAGCAAAACCGAAAATGGTGAACATTTCCCTAACTGAAGTCATGGAAGACCTTGCTATAAACTATTGTCAGTGATTGCCTCCTGAGAAATATTTAATAAAGAAAAACATACTATCCAAAACTGTATGCTGGTATAACCCAGCTATTCTTCTGTAGTCTGCTAGGGTAGTAGTAAACTATTTGCAAACAAGACTTGGGAGATAGAAGAAGAGTTAGGCACAAGTTTTCAAGAAGGTGTTGAGTGCTTCCTTTGTCAGGGAAAAAAGCTATCATCTTTTATATTCTACGGTAGAAGAAAAACAATTGAATTTGATGCTTTGATCATAGACATTTTCCACAGAAAAAACTTTTCAAAGAAAAAAGTAATGTGGGAAGAGGAGAGCAGAAGTGTGTAAGTGGGAAGTAAAATGGTAAACTACTGTAAGATATGATAACAGGAAAGAAACCCCAGGGATTACAAAAACAGCTGTGAAAGGCATTGCAGTGCTATGAAATAAAAGCTAAATTAAAACAGCAATAAGACAAATACTAGTCGAGAATGCAACAGATGTGGTAAGACCCAGAAGAAACTGTCAGTTTGTTAATGAAAACTGTGTAGCTTCTAGAATTTGTGAAAAGATGCTTAATCACTGGACAAAGTGATTAGTCAAGCTGTTCAGGCCAGTGCAAATGTGGATGAAAAACACTGACAAGGGCAATGTTTTATAAAGGTATAAATAACTCCAGAAGGGCACCAGGCTCTAACAGATTTATCCACAATATTTGACTTTCTCTGCAAATATTATCTTAAAGGAAATAACTAGCCAAAAAGTAGTAAAATTACTTCAAGTCTTTAGGTACAGAGTACATATGAGCAATATACCTGTAAGTGTCACAGTGCTTCTACGTGTTTAGAGACAGACAAGAGGAGAGATCATTATAAAAAGATGTCTTATTCAACTCTTAAAATGGTCCCTTTCTTTCTAAAGAAGTAGAAAGTTGAACAAGTGGGTTCTAGGGGAATTTGAGTCCATAGAGTTGTGTATTGGCAGGATTGAGGATTAGACTGTGACTTCCTAACTATAGGCAGGTGCAATCCATTGCTAAATGATCAATCTCTGTAGACAGGACTGTCAGGACAATGAGGATAGGTTGGGAGAAAAGGGTGAATCTGTGAAGGCTACTTCCTGCAGATCAGATACTCAGATGCCAATAATCAGTGGAGCCCTGGCGAGCTCATAGAACTAGGCCATTGTGCTGCCTGAAGGTATAATTCTCTACATCCTTTTGCTTTACTGTGTGATTGATTGAACACTTGGTCATCAGACATTTGATGACCTGACATCAGGAGTTAAAAAGCTGGGCTGTGTTCTACTGAGTGTCAGTTAACAATTCTCTTTAAGAACAAGGTTTCATTTCTCTTCATTCCACTTTGATGTAAAATTAAGCTCTAGTCCCTGTATATTTAATGTCTGTTTATTTCAACGGTCCACCAAAAACTGGAAAAAGAACACAGAAGGTGAGAAAAGACACAACTCATGATTAAATACTCTGCACTTTGCTTTGCTACCTGCTGTGGTAGAGGCAACCGATTGCTGTAATTTATACTTCCTTCTCACTGTGAAATAACATTCAGAAGGAAAATATGACAGTTTCCGATGTTCTCAAATACTGTCATCTTTTCCACAGGAGTCTTTGAATAGTTTCACTGTGGAGAAAGACATTTGAAATAATATTTCACCAAATGCCTTTGGTTAGGAAAGTGACAGCTTTACAACATATACCGTGATCCAATTTCCAAATGGACATTCACAGTTGGAAAACAGATTTTAGAAAAGTATTAATCCCATTTTAACCTTAATTCAAGTGGCTACTTTTGCAGAAGTGTTCATTGTATGCAGCCCTAAATTTCACAAAGGTGATGTGTTTCAGTGCTGTATCATCTTGAATATTTTGAAGAATTAATCCATAAAAAGACCTTGTTTTAAATCCACCGCTGTGGTACCACCATCTCTATTGGAAGTTGTACTACAAAAAAATCTGCCAGATATTGACCAGATATTTTGAAAGGTCTTCCTTTACTCACCTGAATTCCTCAAAGCTCTGTGGCTCCACATGATACACTTCCATGGTCTCCGGTCAAGTACAAAAAGATACCTCCCTGTCTTCCTGCAGGATTCCTAGAAATAGTTTTTCATCAGAATTTGTCAACCTCAGCTTTGAGGAGGACGGGACAGGGATTATTTGCTTGTTTTGGTAACTGCAGTCATTGTCCTATCTCAGTGCTCCAATATTGAGAATCTGCTGGTGAACTGCAAGAAATTTGGTCTGACAAATACCTCTTCCAGAAGAAGAACGTGATGACGTGTTCTTGCAGTTGAAATGCTTGTAAGCCAGCCAACGCCTTTCAAATTGCTGCTCCAGTTAATTTGTCAGCTAGTCCTCAGATGATTGTTTTGTCAAGGCTCATTAACTTAATAGGCAAAGAGAATTCATAGGCCAAAGCCTTATTTGTCTATAATAAATTCAAGTTTATAACCCTTGCTTTTATGGTGCCCTGTCTTAGCTCCTGGGAGACTTGGAGGTCTAGAACAATATACTACCATTTTACAATAAAAGTAATTTGGTTTTTGATTGAATTATCAGTTCATGTGAATTGATACTAACAGGCTATGTCAATGTGCAAGAGCTGAAAATCTGTCCCATTGAAAGTAGGAGTAGAGAGGCAATTTTGGACTACTAAGTTTTCTTTTGAGAGCACCACGTGGGAATGGGTGCAGAGTATTCGCGTTCTGGTCTCTGTCACTGTGGACAATTATGTGAACAGTTAGAAGATTCTTGGTAGCAGAAGGAAATTGCAGCTCAGATGTAACACTCTTTCTACAAACACAAGACTTTGTTTCTGCATTCTGTAACACAAAAGGTGATGTTCTCAGTCTTTGCACTGAGAACTTCATTACATCCACCGCTACACAGACACACTTAAAAAGTGTGTCACTTTTGCCCAGAACTACCTTCCCTGCCTTCGTTGAAATCTTTTTGGCACGCTGGTTGCCAGCACAGTTTTTGCGAAAGCCCTGATATTGCTGGTTTGTGCGATTTAGTTTTTTAATTTTCTTTTCTCTTAAGCCTTTGATCATGTGATTGCATCAATATTTTTTAATACGTGTAGAGGAATGGACTAAGGGTAGAGTTTCAGTCTTTGTAGTCATGGGAGAAAAGCTTGGGAGCATGACTCCTCCCAAGAAAATAAAATAAGTGAAAATTTTGTTAATCTTAAGTCTAGCTTTTGTAAACTTGCAGATCCTCATTATGGTGCTTGGGTGCCTGGATTAAAAGTATTTGGCTTGCTTTTAAAATCAGGATGAGTTTCCTGCAGCCAGCCCCAGTTCTGGCTGACACTGTGATCTGCAGTCTTAGGCAAGGTAGTTAATGATTTTGCGCTTTGTTTTCCCTCTCTCTGAAAGAAGTTTAACAATGATCTCATAGAGCTTATTTGAAAACTAATTCTATCTGAGACAATAGCATCCTATTACTAATGGCAATTTGTGTTATTATTTAATAACATGAAAATGATTTTAAGGTATTTGATGAATGAGATTAATGACATCAGTTCTTGGGACCACCACTACTTGCTTACCAATGGGGATTAGGGAAAGAAGATAATACTGGCACAGGGCTCTAGAGCAAAGCCTTTTGCAGGAAACAACATGCCATTTGCGTAGGTATCCGAGGGTAACTGAGCATTGTGTAACTCTAAAGAGCTACATAAATAAAACTGTCCTGAAATGTATGCAGGACATATGGGTAAGGAGACTATAACACCCAGAATCTTAACGCCTGATGCGTGTGGCTACTTCCAATGTGCGGCTGAACTCCTGCAGCCTCCGTGTAGGCACATGAGAGTCGCTACAGTCAGATGTATGTATGTCTGCAACGCTAAGCCCTACTGCTTGTGGTCACCTCACTTAATTTTAGGGATCCCTCCGTAGGCCATGAAGGGACAGCTGAGAAGGTGCTGATCGCTTTTCTCTGATCCCAGCAGGAAGTCAAGGTGACTACACTTGAAAAAGGTGTGAAAGGTGGGCACTTATTGCTGTAGTGTCCTTTCTCATCTCTTAATACCTGTGCAACGTTTTTATTCACAATAACCCACTGGGAGCAAGCTTACTGTCAAAATGATGCATCTAACTGTACTGGTGTGTGGCTGCCTTCCAGGGACGGTCTTGTCATCTTTATTGAAATTCACATTGTACAGCAGTTCTCATTGTCCCCTTTTCAATCCCATGTGTTTAATATGGGAATTATATCTCCCAAAACACATCTAACCATATTTTGAGGTTTTTTAAATGCCTGGCAACCTGAAAATGGGACCTATCAAAAAGCAATAAAAAGAATGGATATTATGAAATCGAGTCTTCAACTTGCCCCACATAAACACAATCACCTTTCCTGAATTTAAAATGAAGGTTTACTGTTTAGTTGTATCCATTTACTTACTTTATGTGAAAATTTCAAATAATAATTACAAAACCGGCAATTAGTCTGGTTTGGGCAAATTGATTTAAATGCTTAAATATTGGAAATCAGAATTGGAGCAGATTTGTACTTTTTCCTATTGTAACACCTTGGAATCAACTTCTGTTCCGACTTATGTTTTACACAATCCAACCACAGAAGGCAAGCTGTGAGCTAGCCCTACTAAGTAGCACTGCTTAAAGACAGTGGAAGGGAATAAGTGCATAATTCTTTCTGTGGATTTTTGAACAGCAAAATAGGCAATACTGAGGTTCAACTTATTCAGTGTCAATGGAAACAAATTAATCCTATAGTCACAAAGAAAAAACATCTTTATAAAATAAAAGATATCTGGCTAAAATAACTCGTGATAAAAGTAGCTCCCTAAAACCATAAGGTGGCATTTTAAAAAATTAACACTGTGGTGACTTTTGTTTTGAGAAGTGACTTTAAGGCATATCTATACACAAATTTAGGCATTCAGAGGCACCCCTAAGCAATTCAAGAGATTAAACTGGTCATCACAGAGGCTGGCTTGGGTACTGACAGGAATTGAAGCACCTTGTTATTACTGATTTCAGTGAGAATTAGGTATGTAAGTGCTATGGCCTTCGCTCCCTAAACAACATCTTTAGAAATTCAAGTACTTCTTTAACTCTTGCACCTAGACCTTCCTAAAAATAAGCTTGGAGACCTTGGCTTACACGCAGGAACACAAATTGCAGTGGTTGACAAGATGCACCCCAGATGCATACAACTGCATACCCATTATGCTCGACTGGGTTGTGCAGCTTCTGAAAGCAGCTCCAGAACTGCAATATTTTATAGTTATAAGGCAAAACAAAATCAGCATAAACTGTATTGATTAGTTGTGTACAACTCGAATGCAGCGTCTCAACATAGATTGTCTCTGCTTGTGAAGGGACTCCTGAGACCTTTAAATTATTTAGGATCTTTTGGAAATTAATTGTAGATTTTCTGTATCACTTCCAATTAACAAATTAAAAAGTCTTAACTGGAACAGTTTCCTATAATTTCTTTTTAATCCTGACTCAAGTGTTCTCTTGAAATAAATGATCCAGTCATATAACTGGAATGAAAGAAAAATGATGTTGCCATTCAGCCTCAGCTTTCAAGTTATTTTGCATGGATGAATCTCTGACCCTAATAAGCACAAACATTCCTGTAGACTCTCTTAGGTGCTTTCCTTTTTTTAATGAGGAGTTTTCTATTTTGGACACTATTAATTAAAATTATTAGGAAGATGCACCTTTTAAAAACTCAGAGAGATGATTGCAGGAGAATCTTAACCTATAAAGGCATAAAGTGTCTACAGTTCAAGTGCTTAATTATGTAAAGATACAGAAGCCTTTCAGGTGAAGATGGGATGCTTCAGGTGAGAGCTGCTGGGCTTTATTTCCAGTGGTACTGCTGACTCATTCTCTTTAGTAGAACAAATCACTTTTACTTAATTCTATTTGCTTTGCTTTACCTATCGGCAAAATAATCTTCTTGCTCAGTTATACTGAGAAGGAACTAATACTAAACAAAATGGAAGAAAAATTTTAAAAGGGAAAAATTAAGGTGTTTGTTTTTTTTCCATCATTTGGGAAATGTTTCGTATTTCAGAATATATGGTTTGATATTCAAAGAGACACTGTGCTTTGTTGTACTACAGATCCTCTTTTGTTCATATTCTGCACCCATGGAAATTAAACTGTATATTCTTAGCTCATAAAATGGACAGAAATATTAACTCAGTTTAGTTAAGTAGCAGTATTTTCTTTACAATGTCTTTAGAGAAGGAAAAAAATATCAGTTCTCAGTAAGAAAACATCTGTAAATCACTACTATTAAAATTTTCCTGCTGTTATGATTACAAACTGAGCTACAGAGAGAGATTTGGGAACAAAGGAAAGATGTTTCTTTCCTTTCCACATCTATAAGCAAGCTCTGAAATTCAATCTCTAAGACACAGGAAATGGTCCTGAAGTAGCGAATGCCAGTTCCTATGTCTTTTTTGGGTTAATGGTGACTAGAAGGGCATCAGGCCACTTTTAACTGGTTCCTGCCTCAGGAGTGATGCTTCAGATTATCTCATGAAAATCCAGTCAGTTCATAACTAAGTCCGCACCATAACTCTGTGGTTTGAAACAGTCATTTCTGTAAGACACGTTGTTGTTTATTTTCAGTATATTGAAGCACCTTCTCAAACTTCTTGTTCTGATCTCTGAAAATCCCCTTGAAGCACTTCTTCCAGAACAATAGAGCACTAAAACTCCAGGCACAATGTTGAAATGCTTCTGAATGTTTGGAGAAATTTAAACCCACATTTTTAATACTGGTTCCATATCTGGTTCAAGTGTATTCAGAATAAATGACAAAAAAAATTGACAGTAAGTGTCACTCTGCATAGGCGCGCTACAGTAACAAGCTAATGGAGCCATTCACTAATTCAAATCTTGTCCACGGTGACGAAAGTTAATGACAATTATTACCTGACAACTGTCTAAAGGCCGATACGAGAAATGGGTTTGGAGATTTCAGTTTCATTCCTGTGGACAAGTTTCCACATCATAAAAATCATCACTCCATCTGTCACAGTAATTGCTAGACTCTCAGCTCATCAGAAAAACCAAGGATAGATTTAACCTGGAGAACAAATTACTCTTTTTACCCCAAGAGAGAGTTCTTTGAGCTTACAAATGAAATATTACTGTGCAGACAGGCTAAATAAAGCTACCCTGTGGCTACCTATGGGGGAAGAGAACCTACCTGTTGGGGGAAGAATAATTTCCAGGGTTGTAGCTGCACACAAAAGAGCAGAAAGCTCACTGGTTAGAGCACAGAGCTGGGAACAGAGAAATTTGCCTGAACCACTGACAGTTCGTACGACCGTGGCATATTAAGACTTTCCTTCTATCTTGTCCAATTGTGAAATACGTGACAAGCATCCACAGGTACCACCAGCAGCCCTCAGAGTTAAAAGATATTTCCAACAGGTGCAGATATGCATGATTTTCTGCACTGCGTAAAAAAGAGTGATCCTTAGCACCAAGTGGAGTGATAGGAGGCATCATGGAAAGCAGGTGGGACCTCTAATTATAACAGGGTAATTTGTCATGGAAATGTGAGAGAATTATAACAACAGTAATAATGAACCTACTCTCAGCCCTATAGCTAGTCTTGTTTTACACTACAGTTATCCCACTGGAGTGATGTAGTGCTGAGTCAGGCCCCCTGATTATTTTGTATCTAATTATCACCATTTATTATTGCTGACATAAGCCCTATATGTACATACTAGCAAATATGTCCATTGCTGTTAGTTTTGCCAAGTCAAGTAAGAGCTGACTTTGAACAGGATATATCTAAAAATGAGAGCAGCCCTGTAGAGAAGGACTGGAGGGTTCTGGTGGATGAAAAACTGGACATGACCTGGCCAAGTATGCCTGCAGCCCAGAAAGCCAACCATATCCTGGGCTGCATCAAAAGCAGTGTGACCAGCAGGTCGAGGGAGGTGATCCTGCCCCTCTACTCCGCTCTCGTGAGACCCCACCTGCAGTACTGCATCCAGCTCTGGGGGCCCCAGTACAGGAGAGACATGGAGCTGTTGGAGTGAGTCCAGAGGAGGCCACGAAGATGATCAGAGGGCTGGAGCACCTCTGCTATGAGAACAGGCTGAGAGAGTTGGGGTTGTTCAGCCTGGAGAAGAGAAGGCTCTGGGGAGACCTTGCAGCAGCCTTCCAGTACTTAAAGGGAGCTTATAAGAAACATGGGAACAGACGTTTTAGTAGGGTCTGTAGCAACAGGACAAGGCGTAATGGTTTTAAACTTAAAGAGGGTAGATTCAGACTAGATATGAGAAAGAATTTTTTACAATGAGTGTGATGAAACACTGGCATAGGTTGCCTAGAGAAGCTGTGGATGCCCCATCCCTGGAAGTGTTCGAGGTCAGGTTGGATGGGGCTTTGGGCAACCTGGTCTAGTGAAATATGTACCTGCTTGTTGCAGGGGGAGTTGTACGAGATGATCTTTAAAGGTCCTTTCCAACCCAAACTATTCCATGATTCTAAAAATATGCTTGTGATACAGAAATCAGGAGGTAGCACTCTTTGCTGAGTCTGTGCTAGGCAAAGATAGTGCAATCCCATTTGAGGACACTGGTGTGGAAGGTGTTGCAAAACTGAATAAGCCATTTAAACTAGACCCTCATCTCTTGTCGTCAACGCTTCCACAGCCTTTACTACTTCTGTCCAAAAAGTATAAAATACGGATTAATGGAATAGTCAGAAACACAGAAATACTAAGATTAAAGAAACCTCCTGGTGTGATGTGATCCACCTCCTGGGTCTACTCTAAAATTTCTACATATTTTTGGTTTTCATTTCAGATTTTTTTTTTCCCACTATCAGAACATAGCTATACCTTTATGGGTCTATGAGGATAATAATTATTCCCATGGTAAAGGGAAAATTGATTTCAGTAGCCAAAGGCTAAAACAGTGGGAACAGATTCTTCTGCTATTTCTTTGGTTTTAAAAGGATGTATAACCATCATTAGGAAAAATGTAACCAAATGGTTATACATTTCTCATTTTACTGCAGAAATATTTATTGATCAGTACTCATCACATTTCCTATTTCAAAAAAGCATTTGTTGCTCTTTGAAAATATTGGCTATATAATTGGCACCATCTGTTTGCAGAGCAGTGAGTGTGATATAAGTAATGATAACCATAACCTTCAAAACTTTAAGATGCTTATCTAAATTTGCGTTGCAGTAGAAGGAACTTTGGGCATGTTCCTTTACATTGTTCTCTGATTCAGTCTCACAATACAAATACTACAAAGGGGATTATGAAAATGGGGAAAACTGTGGGAAACTAAACTCCCCTTTACCTACGTAATACATTATAGTACATGTGTTACAGATAATGAGGCATTTTTAAATACCATCTGGGCTTTGAATAAATACCGTCCCTATTTTACGTTAAGATTTCAGTTTGGCGTGGAGAGGACTGCTGAACTTTTTTTCTTACTGATTTAAATTCATTGTCATGTAAATATAGCTATAAATGTTTGTAGTAAGCCAAATTGACATAAGAGTTCATTGTAAGCTGCTCTATCAATATGAAGTCACTGGGAAAAGGTTTTTTGGTTTTCCTGAGAAAGAAAAGAAAAAAACACACATTAGGTGTGCAGAAAGGATTACAAGCTCTAAACATCCCGGAATTTTGTGAAAGTCTAGTTATACAACTGACCTTTTTCGATTGAACCTAAATTTAGCTAAGTTGTTATCATAAATTTGCATGTAGAATTTGTTAATGTTTTCAGATCTTAAACAATTTATTCTTTAAAAGGCTTTTATTTCATTTTTAAAGAATAGCAGTAGGAGCAGCTAGCTTATCTGATTTTTTTTTTTTTTTAAATAATGCTTATAGTGCATAAACCCACTACTGTTACTGCATAAAAAGCAAGGTCAATGGAAGTGACAAGATATTAAAATACATTTTTTTAAGGTGACAAAGGGAAGGAGAGGAAGATTAAGGTTGACTTTCAAAATTAAAATTGCAATATTGTTAAGGAAATACTGAAATATAAACATTACAGTCCCCAGGGAGATGCATAGACAATTTCTTTTTCCAGAGTATATCCGTACTCCAGGCAGAAAATGAATCATTCCACAGATAATTGGAGCTGCTTGCTCTATCTTTTGAGGATCATTATAGTTCTTGCTTTTATGCTCTTGAAATCACTACACTGATGAAGTGGGGATCAGGGAAAATAATGTAACTCTGCAATGTGAGGGTACACTTGTGTATATAGCCTTGCACATCAAATTGTTTTTGATTTGATTACACTGATTTCTAAATAAAATCTGAATTCTGAATAAACTGTATCCTTAAGACAAGCTTTCCTAAAAGGCAGCCTGAAACCATCGCAATATATTACACTGTGTAAAAAGAAAACGTATCGTGCACACCTGAAATGTGCTGAAGTCCACATGGAGGGAGTACACAGCACAGAAACCAAGTGTCACTTGCTACTAGTCACTGGGAGTAGGAGGCATCTGCGCAGCCCAATGCAAGGGCATTCAGGTACTCCTGAGCTGGTTCTAGACAGGTTAGCTGATGAAGCAGTCTAACCTGCTTCCAATAAATGCCCACATTGATTAAAGTTGACTTGGATATAATCAGCAATGTGTTCAGTTGCTGATCTGGTGAAGATTGCATAAGCTGTAATCACAACTTTTAGCCTATTCAGGGTACTAAGAGTTGCAGGTAGGAGGACTTACGTAGTATCTGTGGCAAGAGTGTGGCTATACAGGCTTGGTTGGAAGCAGGAGTCATACAGGTTTGGTTAGGGTACTAACTCACGTAATACTGTCGTTGCACCATACAGAAGAGAATATGCTTTTACTACTTCAGATTCGGCAGTGTGAGTGAAGGTTGTTAATTTTTCACATCAAGTCTTTACAATCATTTTATATATTATACTACTTCATTGAAAGTGTATAAAAAGCCTTGCTTTATGAAGGCATCGAAAGTAGGCAGTGAATTCATGAGTGTCATTGAAATCACAGGTGCTGTCTAGAATCTTGAGGCTCAAATGATTGAAACTTCTCCTGGTTGGTATGTGCACATCAGTTAGAAAGGGAAGTATGTAAAGAGGGAAATTTACTCCTGATGATAGAAATTTTAGTATATTTTTCCTAATGGATTTTGCCTGATTTCCCAGATACCTCTGGTAGTCATCACTCAACAATTAGCATTTGCATTGGTATGCCAGGGATTACAGAACGGGGTCTTTCAATGAGGGTGCTGAAAGGTTGTGCTTTGGAATCAAAAGTTCAAGATCCAAACCATACTGGCAATGATCAGAAGACTGAAATCATGTTCAGTCTCTTTTCCTCGTCTTTCCTATTTATTTCAGATACAATGTTGTACAATACCATAGTACTTTGAATTAATGACAAGGAGGGTAGAGTTTTCTGTTTTGACAAAAGTGGGTTAGGCAGCAGGTGTCCACAAAAAAAGATCAGTTCAGTACCAAAACCAAAATTGTATTTCAGTGATGTCAGAAGGAGAATTACATTGACTTTGTTGTAGCTTGGATAATCCAAGAAGAAGCATGGCAACATGACAGTGTAAGCAGGTTCATACTTTCATGTCAAGGTAACTCCCAAATCACATGACATCATCCTTTGTAGCATCTCAAAGATTGTTTCTCAAAAAGTCACAATCTATTTGAATATACTACTGGGTATCCTTCATAAAGAATAGCATCACATGGAATATAAATTCTTAAATCATTGGAATTATAAATCTATTTGCTGTTGACTTAAATCTAGCAGCGTGGTTCATTGCTGAGGAGTAAACCTTAAGACACAATGCTGCCATATGAAATTCTAGTTCTTAGTAATCACCACTATGATAAGGGAGAGGATTTTTATGAAAGTTAACGTAAATTAGCTCTTCAGTAGGATAGAATATGCTGTATTTTTTTTCACATCACATTTATATAATTTTGTTCAAGTCAATCTTTCATGTTTTCATGTTTAATATTTCCAATTCTGCTATTCTTGCATTACCACTTTACAATGAAAAAAACCAGCTTAATTAGTGTCAGCTAACAGAAATGAAACATTGATACAACTTAGGAAATGACAGGTTTTCTTCAGCATGCCCACAGAAAGGGTGAATAGCACAAATTAATTTTAGTCTTGTCTACCTAAATGTATTAATACCGCTCCCATCACTGTAACAGTATGGACATCTCATTTGTCTTTGGTTTTTTAGAGAGAGGTAGCAGGCAAATGGAGAGACTAAGTGGCTTTACTAAGGTACTAAAGGAAACCTATGCTGAGACTGGGAAGTTCCAGACTCACTTGCCAAAAGGAGCAACAATCAAAGCACACAAATCAAGAATGCATTGTGCAAATTCAAATTTTAGTAGCATACGTATAAATTTCAATCAATGTAATTATCTCTTTGAAGATTTGAGATAGCTTCAATTCTCTTGTCAAGTGAATTGCTGGGAAAAAAGTAGCAGCAGCCATTTGATTTGGGAATGTTGATTGACAGATTGATTAACCAATATGCAGGAAGTCGGTAGTATTGTAGAGAGACTTCATATATCTAACAAGAAAAAGCAAAGTGAATTAAAATAGGTCCTACTAAAATTTTTTTAAAGGGTATTAGCATTTTATCTCTCAAGGCTTAAGCCAGTCTCTAAGTAGAGAACAAGATGAGCTGTGATGTGAGAAGATATTATGTCACATTCTCTTCTATAAAAAGCTGGCTGGTTTACCTCTGGTCCCAATCAGAGGTGTGCATAGTGTAACGTTTACTGTAAGAATATTTAATAGGTCTGGATTGCCATCTGTGAAATACATAAACTGAAATCATTAATCTTTTCCAACACTAATTTATACGTTCTGCATTTGCATTGAAAGGAAAGAGTTGGTGTTTGGAACTGATGCGTAGCAATGTCTGATTGGTATATAAAATGATTCTGCAGCTACAGTGGCTATCATAGGTTTAATAATAAGATGCAAATTTAAATTAATTTAGAAGCTTCAAAGATGAAGAATGTCTCCAGGCTTATCTTTGCGCCAGGAGAAAAAACAGCAATCAAACTGTTCCACTTGGGTACAAGAATGAGCATTTTATATCCAGAAGTAACTGATGAGTGAAAGAATCTTCTTTGAGTTTCTTGATGTTTAACCAACTGTATTTGGAGAATTCCACTGGTTAAAAGTACGGTTATTTAAACAGATATTTTCTATGATAGTAGACATCCCTGATAAGTTGGAAGAGAGGCATAACTTGGAATAAAACAGTGTATCAAAAGAATTCTAACCACAAGAGCCTATTGCCATGGAATTTCAAATGCAAGATTTGAAAATGTGGATGACCGTCCAATGCATGGGCTTATCCTCCATCGGTTTTTTTGTATCATTTAAGTAATCCATAATTCATATGTGAAGTGTTTCATTGATTGCAGGGTATTCATAGGTTTTCAGCACAACGGCTTTGTCCTCACACATAACGCATGGAGAACTGAAGCAAAAAGCTGCAACACTAGCTCAGTTCATGTGCACAGGATAAATATGGACACAAGATGCCCATCTCCAAAAATAGCTTCTTTGCCTGGCTATTTCTTTTTACAGTGCTAAATGACAGTGGAATTCTGGTTTTAGTCCTAATTAAGATCGGATGAGCTGCTGGTATAAATCCAGCTGTGACCATTTTTATTGATTGCTTCATGCTTCATGGTGCTTCACTGTCTGTTATTCATGCTTTCTCTTAAACAGCAGTGCTTTTTCTCTCAGTGTACCCAGTGCAATTGGTTCAGGCCAAAACATTTGGGAACCAAAGTACTTGCAGAGAGACGCGATTGGTGTGAAGCAGGAAAGAGAGATTTAGTTCTAGATAAAGCTGTGTATCTAATAAATGGAAGCTGAAAGTGGAAGAAACATGGCAGCATCTTCACCCTTCACACTAAACTAAACTTGAAATAACCCAAGAACCTTGAGTTTACTGGCAGACTGATGAGAAGATTGTAAGTGTAAGAAATGATCCCTAACCTACACGAAATATTTGAAAAGTTTAGTGAAGGAAACTCAGGCTGTTGTCCAAAACTTATGCTATTAAGTATCCTAATGACATTAAATCAGTCCCCAGAAGGATCACAAATTGACTGTTTATCAGTTCAGTCATGTGCACGTGCTTGCTAATTTTATAAATCTTTTAAAACCAATTTCCAATGTTTTACTCAAATGATTTATTTATTAGGTTTGTAACTAAACAATTCACCTTGATGACTGTCACAGGCTTAGCGTAAAATTCTTCATGAATTCCTGTCATAGTTCTTTCCTAAATAGCTAAATTTCTCTTCAAAGATTGAATTTAACAAGCGTCTTTAAATAAATGGTGTTTTATATATTAATTTAGGGATATAAGCATTGACATAATAGAACATATAAATAATCTAGCTACCCCATCATTCATCTAATCCAATCAATAGCCTATAATCAAAGACAGACAAAATTAATTACTAATGTGCTTGGACAATATTACAGTGATCTCCTATGAGAGATGCTTATGCCTGACACTCGTCCTATGAGTAACCCCAGAATGAGAAAAAATAATAGATTAAAAAAATATTTTTGTATCTAGTTCTAGTGTATACTTCATTCTTAGACCTCATGGTGCAAAATACTGAATGTTTCCCACCAAATGCTGAGTAACACCAACTTCTATAAAAAGATCCAAGAATCTTGTTTCGTATAGATTAGGTTAGAGACAGAAGAGCTTAAGCTGTTGAATTTCTTCACTATTCATCTTTCGTTTTGACAATACATTGTTTATACTTCTGCATTTTCAAATTACCATTCACTGCTCTTTGTCTGTATTCTGTTGGGGTGTCCTTTGTTTACGTGCACTATGTTATTTCTACTTTCGCTTTTCTCGGTGCGTATTTCTTTAGGATTTTTGGGTTTGTGTTTAGTATAGCTGCACATGCATACATGCATGCCGGGCTGACTCGAATGACGAGAAAGTGAGACTAAATCGCAGCTTATGCAGGATTACATTCTCACCTCCGGTCTGTTAAAAAAGGCAGATATTCAACCCATATTCCCAGCTTGCACAGAGATAATGTATATCCAAATAGGAGGGATAACATTATCAGAAGGTATCACACAGGTGCAGTAAACATTTTATCAGGAGTAATTGCAATATAAACTGTGCCGTTCTGATGGATTTTAGATCATCATCATAATTTAATGTTCTTTCTGTTGTGATTATTCTTTTTGTTTTAATGAACCACTTGTACGGAAGCTGAATACACTCCTTTTCTGGCTGTTCCACCTTGCCGGTGTAAGTCGATGCAATGCACACATGAGAGTTAATAAGTACAGAGGAAATGAACTCGGTCTTATGCAGAAACAATATTAAAACTTAAATTTCTGTAGGAATGCTTTTATTGTGCAAATATAATGATACGGAATCTCATGGGATAGAGAAATGTTTGTTAATGGAATGGTAAGGTTTGGTATCAGGCAGTTTTTCATTGCTGTTTTAAATCACTTTAATTAATTGTTATTATCCATATGCTTTCTTTTGAATGAGTAAAATTCAGTGCAATGATTCTACCATGAAAAGAACTTTATGTGCTTGTTTTTCTTTGGATGGAGATGGATAGAAACCCCTCCTCTGAAAAAGAAGGAGGTGCAGTATAAAAGTTGTGTGAATTATTTTTCAAGTGTCATCTCCAGTGCAAAGAAAGTCAACCCTCCCTTGAGAGGAGAAAGCAAAACGAAACTGTCCTAGGCACCAAACGCAGCACTGCAAGATCAGTGTAATCGTTAAGACATAATCTCTGCCCGGTTTGTTAATGACAAGTTTGCTCTTACAGAATTCTGTGTTAAAATCACAAAATACTTCCTTTTTTTGGCTCCTGAATGGAATTAGGTCTCTTAATTCCTGAAGGGAACGCTCAACAGTCTTCTAAGTGATATTCATAACTTTAAATGAACTTCTGTGGACTGTGGTGGAAAAGTACGTGAAAATGTGAGGTCTTTCCTGATTTTTCTGGTGTCTGTCTAAACATTTGTTTTCTTATCCTCCTATTGAGTACATATCTCCTATGAAATTGAATTTTGATGAAACAAATCCAGTTCACTATTTACAAAAATAAACCAGTTCATCTAAAAATTCTGAAATTCAAGGTCTTACTGGCCATTAGCATCGTTATAGACAATTTCCTAGTTTACGGTATTTCAGAATTTCTGCTGTATTCACAGACTATAAATTAGAGGAGCTTTTTCTTTAGACAATAGGAGCAATTTCCTTACTAAAAAACTTCCCTACTCTTTTTTTTTTTTTTTCCCCAGCAATGCAACTGGTAAATACATATATGATGTGCAATTTGGTATTTTTGGACTGCAAATCTTATGTGATTCTTCCTATTGTGCCTATATGAGTTTTCCTAAAACTTCTCAGATATTCTTTGATTTCCATCTAAGTTTTGCCATTCAAAGGTTCTTACCAGCGGACCCATTTTTCAAGTCCTTGCTAATGTCTTTCGACATTTGCTTAAACTGGAATGGGATTTTGGTGCAGATACTTCTGTTGTTCCTTGCACAGAAACCTAATAAGCTTTGTGTGCAATAAACGTTTCATTACAGAAGCAATGCACAGCTCTAGAAATACATCAGCGCTGAGGGGCGAGTGCTGCCGATAGCACAGAACAGCTACTGATGGAAATTGTGCTAGGTATTCCCTGCACACCCAACTCAAGGAGTGCCCTGCAGCAGAGGCTCAGCTGTGGTGGCCCTGGGCCACCGTCCGCACCTCCCGATGCTGGGGGGAAATGCGGTTACACCGCCTGTGCGCGGCGGGATGGAGAGTGGGCCGGCGGAGTGGCTGAGAATCAGGGAATCTGTTTCTGCTTGAAATGTTTCCTACTCTTTCACTTGCATCAATACCCAAAGAAAGACTATACATGTATGGGTGCGCATCTTATTGCTTTCCATTTTGAATAGGAAAAATACTGACATTCGAAACCAAGGATGGTAAATAATGATATACTTAAAATGAGCGAGAAGCTGAATGACACCTTCCAGCCATATAACACCACAAACCTTGGCACTCTGCCTTTGAATTGTTTCAACATATTCTGATTATTTAGTGTCCCCAGACATCCTTAATAGAAGGGTTTTTTCTAATTTACGTCTGTCTTTCTATTGCATCACAGAAGACCCAACTAAGACATTTTTCTGTACTATAGCATATGTTTTCCTTCGGTGAAGCTGATTTCTTTTTACCAGCAAGAATGCTCATTGTTCTGTCACAGAGAAATCAAACCCTCTCCGATTCTCTTACACCCTGTGCGATTCATCGGAATGGTAATGCTTAGAAAGCGCTAATGCCAGGAGAAAATTAGGAGTGATAGCAAACAGTAAATGAGGTATGGCATTCGAGTGTAGCAGCATGGCAAAAAAACCCCTTAGTGATGTTGAATTACCTAAGCATCATGTCGAAGAGCAGGGAGGATGGTGGCAGCAGCTTTCTCCCCAAGGAACTGAAAACTCAGCACCGTTTTAGGCACTGGTACCAGGGTACCACGAGATGTAGGTAATTCGGAGGCCATGCAGAGTGTGTCGGGAAGTTTTCCGTCGTTCCTAAACAAACACTCCCTATTTAAATTCATGAAAGTAGCACTGCATCCTCTTCCACAACTGTAATTAGAATGTTATGTTCACGGACCATTTCCATCTGATATTGCTTAAGCAACTGAGAAGGTGAGATTTTTCTCTTCTCTACCATTCCCCCCTTTTTTTTTTTCATATACACCTACATATGTTGTTTCACTTGTTGCAAATATTTTGACATGTAAACCTCAGTTCTCAGCTGGCATAATTGTCAAAATAACTTCATCAGGGAGTATATCAACTCCCAGGTGGAGCTTTATCATTCCTCATATTCATTACAGTAGTAAAAACAGTAACAGCAATAATATTAATATTAAAATATTAATATTATTATAATATTAATATATAAAAAGTTTAATACTAATATTAAAGAAACTGAGAGGCTAATAGGAAGCCTTGAGATTTATTTTTTTAACAGCATCAGAATGTCTTGGAATGCAGTGGAGATTTAGGTGTCCAACTTCCAAAAACCCAAGTCTATCCAAATATGAGGAGAAGGTATGATCATGAATTTAAGCAAAATTTTAAAATGCATGACAGAAATCAGTATCTAACAGTGATATCAAGAATAAAATAACCTCCCAAAACAGCAAGGCACCACGTCCGAGTCATTAAACTAGGTCTCATGTTTCCTAAACATTTGTTCCACTTAATTCTGTTTCAGTTTGACACAGTATTTTTTTCTCATGGTTTTCACTCGGTCTGCCTGGTTTGCTCAATGCTGTGTTCTTCACAGTGCTGTGTAAGTCTGTACTTACCCTACGTGGGAATTGTAGACTACGTGTGGCATTTCATCAAGAGTGTCTCCTCTCCACTCTACTCCTTTAAACAGTTTATTATTTTCAGTTCCCCCCACATCTTTTCAAACTTCTTCAGCTGTTTTAAATATTATATTTCAAATGAGAATAACAATTCCTTTTCAGATAAGCATCCTTTTTACATTTTAAAGCTTATCAGTACGTCCCGCAGTTACTTAAGTCATAAGGAAGCAGATTTGAAGTCAGTGGATGTTTCACCACTTTGAAGATAGGTGCTGACTTAGGTGCACTGCTAACGAAGGTTGGTCATTAGCTTTGTTCCGGGAGCTGAAGCATTCCTCTGAGTCACAGTTTCACCTTGCATTCTTCCTTATTGCGATATGGTGCTAATTTAGGGCTGCAATAACTCAAATCCTTTAAGTTGCAGAATGTGGCTAATCACTTCTTTTTGGCTACTGTTTGGGGAAGGAAGGAAGGAAGGGAGGGAGGGAGGGAGGGAGGGAGGAAGGAAGGAAGGAAGGAAGGAAGGAAGGAAGGAAGGAAGGAAGGAAGGAAGGGAGGGAGGGAGGGAGGAGAGGTCAGCAACCTTGTTGACCTTACTTGTGCAAGTGAAATCGCTCTGGAGAACCTGAACAGAGATGTAGTGTGGTCCTTATTCTGCATATTTGTAGGCAGAGTGACAGCTTAATCTTTCATTTTGTTTCTTTTCTGTTTTCCACTGGGTAGGTATTTAGCCTAGCAATACTATTTGTAGAATATATGTACAGATGCCATTTTAAAAACTGCGTAAATAAGTTATGGTTGCTAAATCACTCCAAAGATCCTCACTGCGTGTGCCTGTGCACGAAAACAGTGTTACACCTGGTGTGGCTTTGTTGCCTAAGGGTGATCTGAAAGTAGCGGAGTTGAATGTCCTGTTCTCTGGAGCTTCCTATTTACCTCTGATGGGAGACTCCCTGGTTGGTTTGACACTTCTAATATGGGTCAGTAACTGGATATTATCAAGCTGTTTGTAGCTGAGATAAAATTAATACCAAAAAAAGCACTCTCTGGTCTTCTAATTAATCCCACAGGAGAGCAAAAACTCATTTAAGTTGGAAGTTTAGCTGTTGGCAGCATCAGGAAAAGCTGGTTTCACTTCACTGAGCTGAATTAAAACTCCACATTAATGGAATTAAAGTACGTTGCCTTCTTAAACTCTTACATCCATCAAAGCAAAGGCTTAGAAGCTTTATAAACAACTGCACTGCTACCTCCAATCCTTGACATAAGAAACAACCTGCTGAGAATACATCATAAAACCAAACACCGTTGGCATTCCCTTCACTGTTCTCCAGTGGAACATTTTCAATATTGTATTTATCAATCTTCTTTCTTTTAATATCATGAATAACAAAGAGTAACTTAGAGCTCTGGTTTTGGGTGGATTTTTTTTTTTTTTATTTGGGGTTTTTTTTCTGCACAGAACATATTGACAGACAAATGCAGTTTATATACTTTTCTTCCATGTGGCAATTTCAGAATTGGGACCTCAAGAACGCTGCTCCAAAGCCAGTGCTCGAGGAGGTCTCTACCAGCCTGTGCCACTAGCTGCATCACTTCTTCTTTATAAGAAGATGCAGTTCAATGGATTTAGGAAGCAAATAATGACTTCTATGCTGTCAGTTTTGACTTGTCAAAACAAAGATCTATGAAAACAAAAGGTTTCCTAAATCAGGGCTATAGCAAATAGAGGACAACTGTTCTTTGTTGATAGGAGGTGGGTTGGGAAAGGAAAGCTGATGACTGTTCTAGTACTCCCTGTGTAAAGACAATGCGTATTGTTTTTATACGAGCAAAAGAGACCAGGAATTTCTGATCATTAGATTGTAACAACCTTCTTTCTTCCACTCTCAATGCAATAAGGAGGCTTTGGGATGAACTCTGATTTCAGTGTCATGCAGCCTGATCCATTAATGGTGGTTTGTCCTTATTTTTAGTCGCCAAATTGCATTATGTAAGTTTAACACACAATAAATATTTCTCTAACATGATTGTTTCATACCAAATAGGGGTTTCACTGGGATATTGGTCACTTGTGAAGGGAAGGCAGTAGTTCATGTGGTCCCTACAGGAAAAGAAGGGTTTATGATGCTGCCTCCAGTTTCAGCATCACTCATACAATAGAAGTGCCTTTAGAGCATCCATGGGCTAGAACAGAATTAAAACTGAGGACACTGGCTAATCACCTTCTTATTACTATAACACTTATTGATATTATTATTTTCATAATAAACATTTTAAAAAAATATGTTGACACCAGGCTGCTCTATTTTTAGTATTTAATGAAGTCATTAAATGGCAGGCCTTGCCTAAGAAATAGGTTTAAAGCAAAAAAAAATAAACAACTTAAACCCATTAAAAAAGAGAGGTTGGATTTTTGCTTCCTGTTTTTCCCTTTATTATTCATTTATAAACTCATTCTTTGTTCCTTCACTCATATGAATTGTCTTACAAGAATAGTATATTCCCCTTGTCTCAATGAACTAAAATTAAATGAAATTAAGTTAAAACTGGTATTTTACAGGATGTGAGATTCATTTCTTCAGGGAAAATCCATCTTGTGTGGCTGTAATACTGAGTAGTATATTGAAATATTATTACTTTATATTATTAAAACTATTGAGACATCCATTCTGTATCATTTCAGAGAACGGGTAGCATTTTTACAAGCCTAAATGTTGAACTTTGAATACTGAGATCTGTGACTGTACAAATGTGCTCCTTACCTACATACCTCAATAGGGATGTAAGTGTTTAGGCTTTTATCATAGAAAATGGTGGTGGTGGTAACTCAGAAGTTCTATTTTCTTTTGTGCTACAGAAGACATGACACATACACAACTGTATTAAACATGTGATGGAAATTTTTTCTTTCTACTGGTTTCACCACTTCGACAGAAGCCACCAGGAGCTTTATGTTTTAAATAAGTCAGTTAGGAATGATATCAGATTGTCATTTCTGTCTCCGACTGGATAGCCACTTGTGTCAAGCAGTGATTAAACCGTGGGTTTGAGTTTCAGCTGTCATTGTATTCAAGATGATACTTTAGAAGGCATAAGCTTGTACTGGGCACCAAACTTGATTTTTATAATTATGGACAAAAAATGAGTTTTCATATGTTCACCAGTTATGAATTATTTTCATTAAAAAAGCCGAGGATTCATATGAACTCTATGTCACAAATACCTAGGATTGGAAAAGGGTTTCTTATGAGTGGAATATCGCCAATAGCTGAGCCCCTCGCTTGGAAGGAGTGAGGTATAAGGTTCCTTGCGCAGCTCTGCATAACAAGGTAGTCATTCCAGTGAGGGATACTGATGACATCTAGTGCTCGAGTGATTTGGTAATTTCAGGAGAATACTGAATTGAAATCACTGCTTTAATTCATACTTGTTATAGGATTACAATCCTTAATAGAGCATCTGATATAATAGAAAATAATATTGCCATCGTAGTCTTTTTTTTTTTTTTTTTCCCCACTCCATCATTGAAATGTGTTTTGTTTTCCCAAGAATCTGCTCTTCCCTCTGCATATCCTTCTTTTGCCAGCCTGTCTGGGTAATTCTTTGGTTGATTTGCTGCTTCTTGCCCCAGCCCGCACAATACTGTGTGAGGGCAACTACCAAGCAGGTGTGGTGGCACGGCACAAATTCTCAAGTGGCAGAAGAGAGTAATTAGTGACTTCTGGGTACTTTGCCCTTCTGCTGAGACGTTACACATCTGGTTTTCTGAAAGGGATGAATATCCTCTTTTGGCAAAGTGGAGGTTTGGAAGTGTTTTAGACTGGACATCCGAAACCAAGGAACCTGGTGCTCTGAATCACTTCTGGAAATGCTGTTTGCTCTCATTTCAATTTTGTGTTTCAACAATGATTTTCCTTAGAAAGTTCATAAATAGCATTTTCACTAACCTTTTTAAATAGGAATCATATGTTTTAAAGAACAATAATTTGCATTTATAAGAAGATGGTTATTTTTTTTAACATACATGAATAGTAAAATCCAAAAATAAATTTATGAGCCTGCAGCCAATACCAGCTTTAGATCTGGGTAGGCCTACATTCAGAAAAGTAATTCATTCCATGTCAAAGAAGAGTGTGAAGTCAAACAGAGGTCTTTTATAAAGACTAGGAGGTTTTGCTAATTCTGTAAAGGCCGTTATGAATAGTATGGTGACCAAATTCTTAGTCTTTATTCATCCATTATATAAATTATTTAGAAACAGATTATAAACTTCAGAGGTTGGACAAAGTAGCCTGGGTTAAGTATCAATCCTCAAAGGTAGTTGAATTCATCAGTAAAATCCAGCATTACTGTGGGGACTGGGAGTCTGTTACAGTCATGAGACTGGTCCCTTTCCTCGTTTTGAATCTGCCAGTGCAGGAGCAATAATTCACCGTTCTGTAAATTACTTTGGTGAATGTAGCCCATTTTTATTTGCAACATCCAAACACAGTCACATCCCAAGTGCTTACTATTCAGTATGATTTTGTGACCATCATCAGTTACTAATTCTGTAGATAAATGGGAAATTATTTGGTTTTAGTACTTGGCAGCTGAAAGTCCTACCTTTAATGCTCTTATAATTTTGCTTATTTTGAAGCTGGTCAGAGTTATATAAATAAGTTTTCTTGTAGTAAAAATAAGGCAATGCTGAAATCTTTTTTGGAAAAGAAACAAAGCTCTCAGAATTCAAGCCAGTTTGGCTGGTTGTGGTTAGGTGTAGATATTGTGGCTCTGGTCATAGCAGTATGCCATGGCTCTAGTAAGGAGACCTTGAAACAAGGAGAGGTGGCTTAAATGTTTTAAGGCAAAGTGCCATATCAGCTGTCATTCCTCAGCTTCCCTTTCCTATGACAACACTCCTTTGAAAAATGGAACACTACATAACATTTGTGAAATAAACCCAATTCCTGCATGAAACCTTCAGTTGCTACCTTGCCATGCCTTGTTAATAGATTTTTCCCCACAAAACCTGTAGCATCTGTTGCAAGAATAAGAGCTGCTTGTTTAAGCCCCATTGTGGGTTGGGCACCGGCAGTATAGCTCAAACAGACCTTGACATACAGTGTGACATAGAGAGCCATGATATACATCATCATCCCTCCTCTCTGCTGGGTTCTTGTTCCTTGTACCAGCCGTATTCTTGCATCTCTTGATGCGACCTCAGGGAATAAAGTTTCTGAGAGTCAAGCTGTGCAGGGAAAAGATTGGAGGAGTTACAGCTCTGCTGTGCCACTTCTGTCTCATGTATACAGGGGGAAAATTCAGGGCGAAGGCTGTTCCCTTCCGAATTAATTTTGCATGGAAAGTCAATACAAGATCATAAGGATGTATGTTCCCTTCCAGCTCTGTACAGGGAGAGGGACAGAAGACAAGCTGCAAACTAAACTTTAAATTTTTAAAAATGCATAAACACTAAAAAATGGGTAGTTAAAAATTACTCATTCTAAGTCATCTGCAAGGTGCAAAATTAATGTGAAATTTTAACCAATACTCATAAAATATTGTTACGGTTTAATGCCAGCCGGCAGCTAAGCACCACGCAGCTGCTCACTCTCTCCCTCCACATTGGGATGGGGGAGAGAATTGGAAGAGTGAAAGTGAGAAAAATTGTGGGTTGAGATAAAGACAGTTTAATAGCTAAAGCAAAAGCTGCACACACAAGCAAAGCAAAACAAGGAATTCATTCCCCACTTCCCATGGGCAGGCAGGTGTTAAGCCATCTCCAGGAAAGCAGGGCTCCATCACGTGTAACGGTTACTTGGGAAGACAATCACTCTGAATGTCCCTCCCTTTCCTTCTTCTTTCCCCAGCTTTATATGCTAAGCATGACGTCATGTGGTATGGAATATCCCTTTGGTCATTGGGGTCAGCTGTCCTGGCTGTGTCCCCTCCCAACTCCTTGTGCCCCCCCAGCCTACTCGCTGGTGGGGTGGGGTGAGGAGCAGAAGAGGCCTTGGCTCTGTGTAAGCACTGCTCAGCAGTCACTAAAACATCCCTGTGTTATATCAGCACTGTTTGCAGCACCAACCCAAAACACAGCCCCATACCAGCTACTATGAGGAAAATTAACTCTATCCCAGCCAAAACCAGCACAAATACTATTGTGCAATGTTTGTCCAGCTCAACTACTCTGTTCACACCATGATGCCAGAGACTCACAATACTCCTGTACATCCTATGTTTGCAATAAAACAGATAAAAACTCTGTAGTTCTTCTTATAAGGGGAATATACTTTCCCAAAAACCTTCTGAAATACTCAGGACAAGGATGAATATGGCAGGTTACTAACATGAAATAAGAGCACAATGGTTACAACAGGGAACACCACCAGGCAGCAGGTCTTATGTTTGTCCTGTGGCATGATATCATGTGTCACAACTCTATGTGCTACACAAGAAAAACCATTATCTCTTCTGTCAGACAGACAATATTGGCTACAGTACAGGAAAAAATGCATCTAAAATAGATGTGTCGCTCAGTAATGTTGAATGTTGTGGATGCCCCATCTCTGGAAGTGTTGAAGGCCACATTGGATGGGGCTTTGGGCAACCTGGTCTAGTGGAGGGTGTCCCTGCCCATGGCAGGGAGGTTGGAACTAGGTGGTCTTTATGGTTCCTTCCAACCCAAACCATTCTATGATTCTATGATTCTATGATTCTATGTCTTAGCTTTTAATGAAAATAAGGTCTGCTTCTTATGTACAAGTAGCTGAGGTTGTATACAAAGCTTGAAAGCAAGAAAAAAGCAGTTAGTAGAATCAGCAATATAAAATTAAATTAATTTTTTTTATGTGTACTTTGCATTATTAACACTGGGCCTCAGTATGTGATGCAGCCATTTAAACTACTCAGAAGATACACATAGATGCTTCCGCTTTTTTTTTTTTATTTTTTAAACACATTGTCTTGGAATGCAATTTATTATCACAGAATTGCCTTTGACTGATGCTATGTTGTTATCCATTTATATTTACACGAACAGTAATGGTACAATACTATTCTACAATAGTACAATACTGAAGGTAACATATACTGTGTCATTTATTGAGTTTATGTAATATAATAACTAGGTTCCTCAAACATGTCAACACATATTAGACCTCAGGATTTTCAATCAAAAAGATTTTTCTTTCACTAAGTCTGTGTTTTGCTCATAAAATGCCACATTTTTTTTCTAAATATTCTAAATGTTTTTCTAAATGTTTCTTAGATTGATATAATTTCATGTGGAAAAAAACTTAAGCTACTTAAAATCTGCTAGAAATAGTGAATGTTGCTTGAAATTTGTAAGATTTGAAGTTATATTGTGGTGCAATTATAAGCAATACATGTCCTGATTTACTGAACATTCTGCCTGAGAAACACTAAGAATTAGGTTGATAATGGTATCATTTTACCATTTATTGTTTTACTTTCTGCTCTGAAACTAACTTTGTGCTTTATGGTTAGTATATTTAGCAGAACAATTAACATCTCAGTTATTTTAAGTGACTGAAGTATGTGTATATTTATATTTAAAAAAAAAAAGAAATATAAGGGGGAATTATTCACTTCATTGTATTTTAAACAAGAGAGATTGTAAGGTCGAGCCCTTTTTTGAACAGAAGAGCATAACTGAAGTCAAAATGCTTTAGACGCGTGTAAAACAATCTGATTGTTATTTCTATTTTGGTGTTAGCTAAACTGCTAGAGACAATAAGAGAAACTTGTATTTCTTTAACTAATGTTTTTTCTTTATTCTTCCTTGGTCATACAGTCATTCCCAGCACAGCACTGCAACGCGTCCACCCACAGTGAGCTTGCAGCGGACCATTTCTGTGGAAGGGTAAGATGATTCTCTGTTGAAGCTGCCTGTAGAGCTCTCAGATCTCACTAAGCCAGACACTGAACTACCCACATACCCGTAGCTGTTAACTAAATGTGGTTTTCCATCCCACAGTGTTTAAGTCTGTGAGATGCAGAAATAAATACTTTCAAATTAGTACTGATCCTTTTTCAGATGCTTAAACTGAAAGGTTTGGTTTTCATGGAGATGAGAATATCTGTCATGGAGATATATTAACCACAATCTCTTCAATTCATCTCACTTGACTGGTGTTAATATTTACATGTGTTAGCTGTAAAATGGGTCCCACTAATCATGGAAATACCCGGTGAAGTCTTAATGTGTGCATGAGTTCTTTTTGACCAAGCAGTGTCCCAACAAAAGGACAAAGAAGTACTGCTAGAGAATAATAATGCCATGCTGGTGTATATGTGTGTATATAAATTTGTTAATTGTAGAAGTATAGCTCTGAGTACTTAGCTGATTCCATTTTAACAGAAATAATAGGGTAAAATATGAATAATTCACAACCACAGTTAATGCTTGCATCTTGACGATATTAAAAAACCCTGATATTCAACATTGAAGCACTTAGATTTTGGCGTAGTTTACAAAAATTGTTAGATTTGTTTCCCCCACACACACACAGAAATGGGGAACTGTGGAAATATTTTGTAGGCATGCGTAATGGCTTGGCATTGGCTGCTTTCAGGTCCTATTTCAAAGCTTTTCTGTTCTCCTAATAGAAGTGAGAATCCAAAGTTTCCACAGAGGAAAGGTGTCAGCTTGTTGTATTTTGGTTTATCTTACAGCGTTACTGTGGGGCAGTCAGAAAATAAAATGTTAGATCTGTGAAATAACCCACTCCTAAGTGAAGCCTGCGATGTTTTTCTCACAAGTCCCAATTTTTTATTTCTTATCTCGACCTACGATCCAAGATTTTAAGTTTTTATTTAAAACGTGTAGGACAGCTATAGTAATTATTCATTGAAAACCAGACTGAATAATGAAATTGCTATAGGAGAGATGCGTATGGCTTAAGGGCTCTCGTCTGGAAGGGAATTCTATAAATGAAGCCCTGATCATCTAACCTTCTTGCTCAAAACCGGGCTAATTTCAAGTTAGACCAGGTTTCTCCAGGTCTTGTCGAATGAAACTGTGGCTGTCACCAAATGGGGAGATTGCACAAGCTCTGGGCAACCTGTCTCAGTGCTTGAACACCCTCAGTTTGGGTTTCTTTTTTCTTTATCTCTCTTTTTCTCTCTAAGGAACAGAGTCTCATAATAAATTCCCCTGTATTTTCAATCAACTCATGAATAAATTGATGTTTGAAATAAAACTGAGCTTCAAGAACAAGTTTTTCAATTAAAATGATGATTGGAGAAAGAAAAAAAGAAAAAAAAAAGAATTTGCTAAATTGAGATTTAAAGAAAGAAATTCTATTATGATGTCTCTGGCTTGGTCTACTAGACTCCGTAATTCAGGACGTATCCTGCAGGTTTAAACTCCTATTGAAATTTGGAAATCAATCTGTCTACGTGAATTTTTAGATAAATTACAGAATCTGTATTGGCCACGCAGACAATTTGCGTATATTGTGTATGAATCATTAGAGCACAGGAAATCTGCAACTGATATTACAGGTCTCCTGCTGTTCAGGACGTAGAAGAATATCTGGCTTGTAATTATTACTAATCAACTTACACTAAGTCATATTTCATTTCACATAGGCAAGTGGGACTGTTAGCCTATTACACCGCTGAGCAAAAATAAGTAATCGGCTCAGCCTTAAATATTTCATTATGTTAAAGCTCAATTTATTCTAACGTTTTTCGTGAAGTCCGTGCTGCTGAGCATGTTTATAGCTAATACAATTTGAGGTCAAAACAAAGTTATTTTTCGCTTTTAGGAACAGGGTTTCCATCAGTCGAGTCCTGTATTTAGGTGACTCACTATATTGCTTTGGAGTTGCACTTTGTAAAGAGCTGTTTTACCTGCAAGGCAGCCCTCGCACACCCTGAGATTTCTGGCGTGCGTGCTGGCTCTGTCTGGCTGACTGGGTAGTCCCTGAGGTAATGGAATTATTGGGTCCTGTGCAGGTGAAATGAAATCTGGGAGGGTTAAAGAAATACAGGGGGAATTGCATTCGCTGGCATTTATTCCTTTCCACCCTGTTGAATATGGGATAATTGAGCTGGCTAGAATAGATTTTTAAAAAACTTTAATAAGGTTTTTTTTTTATCTCGGTAATGGATTCATATGTAAAAAGTTGGGGTTTTTTTA
Organism: Balearica regulorum gibbericeps; assembly: GCF_011004875.1. NCBI lineage: Eukaryota > Metazoa > Chordata > Aves > Gruiformes > Gruidae > Balearica > Balearica regulorum. Next base: position 211,153,000 of record NC_046184.1, on the reverse strand, counting down.
GGGAGCGCTTTTGTGGACTTCATGTACAGCAAAAAAAAAAAAAGTAACAAGGTGAAAAAAGAAAAGATGTCTTTAAAGATTAAATTTTCTTCATATTCTAGCCATATATTCTTCACAGTTTAAAACTGTACATGAGGTGAACAGATTTATTACGTGTATAAAAGCATGAACTTCACAGGTGTTTGATGTCATTGTTAGTGCAATCTAATTAGTAACTTCCCTAACGGCTTATTTGCATGGTTTAGAAACGAGAAAACTATAATGTTTGGTTTTGAAATTATTGTTAGTCTGAGTTTTTTTAAATGGTTTTAATGGACAATTTTAACTGTGAGAATGCAAAATAGGAAAAATATTGGATGGAAACTAAAACCTGTTATTTGGAAATCCTGCTGTACTATCGCACGAAGCTATGATGTTAGTGGTGTATGATAGCTGTTCTCTCTGCAGTTGACATTCAGACTAAATTGTATTTTACATCCTACCGGTCATCTCTTCTGCTGAGCCGCTTAGAAACTGGGATTGCAACTTATGTGACCAAGAGTGTTTTGATGGAAATTTTAAACAAATTTATCAATGTGACTGAGTATCTCAAATATATATCCATATTTATACATAAATAAACAGCATTTGAACCATGACTAAGGGTAAGAATTTTTATTCTGAACAGGACAGATATTGCAGACTGCTTTGTGTTTCAAAAGTGTCCTATATAAAGTAATTCTGGACGCTTGCTCCTAACGGGCAGTGTATTGATATTTTGAAACATGGCTTAGAGGCACTGCTATTTCTAGGTATTCTCGTAGCCTTTGAATACATCCTGCCTCCTGACAGTGCAATGCGGTTGCCTATCACCATTTCCATCTCATCTAGCTTTGTTTACAAACTGAAAAGCTGGAGCGTTCAGGGTAAATAGAGCCATCGAATGCCGTAAGTAATAGTTTATAGAAAAGTGGCTTCAATATGGAACCGATAGTTTTTAAAAGCAGGAGGCAAAGCAACATTTCTAGTATGGAGTTGCCTGTGCTGGGTATAGCAGGTGGAACAGATGCGGTTTTCAGGATTTATGTTGATTATTAGCACGTAAATAATGCACCTCTTGGATGAGGGAAGAGAGAGAAGTGCTTATGTGAGACAAAGTATAAATGAATAAGCATATTGGAATAATCACCTCCCTTTCAAAGTTAAAGAGCACATTAGCTGTCCTACATTGTCGCTCTAGAAATCATTGAGATTTCTCAAATCTAGGAGACGTTACTCCTGTGCATTTAAAGTAAATGGCAGGTGTTGTGATAAAAATACAGACCGGTTTCACTTTTCAAAGAAGACATTATCCCTGTATGCCAATTCCATCTTGCTAGCTGTGGTGTGCAGGTTTTAATTTCTCTGCAAAAGACAAAATGAAAGACTGTTAAAGTGCAGAGAGGTTCCCACAAAATACAAATAAAGTTGCACGTGTATAAGCCGGTGCACTCGTGCATGCATCAGTCAGGTTGAAGCCTGGTTCCCAGTAGGTTCCCTCATATTAAATATACTTCAAACTTTGTGACAAATTAGACATGATGTTTGCAGAATAAATGCTTTAAAAATGTAGTCAGTATTAAAGTTAGGGTAAAGTATTGCTTCCACAGTTGATGCCAACATTCAATCAACAAGAAATACCAAGGAAACCAGAGTCAAATAAACAGATAAAATACTTGTTTCAGGCAGAACGGGTAACTGTAGTAAGCAAAATTATATTTTGCTGTGTGATAGGATAAATGAACATCTCATTAAAGGCTGAATGCTCCGTTGTTGGTATATCAACATTTAGTAAAATGAAGTAATAAGTCACTAATCAATTACACGTAATGAAAAGGAATGCTCTGCACGTGACCAAAACATTGTCTCGGTTTAGGAAGGCCAAGTCACCGCCCTGGGCTGCGATGCTCAACGTGACAGCAACAGATAAGAGGAAGGTTTCCTTATTTTTGCTATTTTCCATCAGCAATGAAATCAGGGTAATAATAATTAAAGTCACAAATCAGGGATCAGACCCCAGTGGGGTCGGGTGCAACACCGGTGGGTAGCACTGATGATGTGTCCAGCCTGGCCGAGGCTCGGAGGTGGTAACGGCTGGGCTCTGCCAGCTCCCCGCCACGGCCAGGTCCCCGCGGCTTGGGAACCTCCCAGCGGAGGTAGATCAGAGGGGGAATGGGGAGGGAGGCAAGGGGCAGGGCTGCTTCACGTCGTGATGGAAAGATTTTGCCAAGCCTAAGAGGGGAATAACAAGGGGAAAAAGAAAAAGCCAAGATGCCACAGAAGTGATATTACGATAAAACAATAGATGAGAGCACTGGCGATAGAGTTTTCTCTAAATTGTTGTGAAGCAGAGTTGCAGAAGGTATTAAAGCAAGTTTAAATGAGCCAAGTACGGTTGGTTTCACCTGAACTTTGAAGTCTTTTTAAAAAGGTATGTGTGCGTATTCTGGGCCCTCAGCCACCTCAGATTTCAAATTCTCTCTTGTGTGATTAATCAGATTTTAGAATATCATACACACTGGCACATTCTCTGTCCATCCTAGCTTTCTGTGTTAAATTCTGTGAAGAAGAATGCTCAAAATTACCTTTTTAAATCCTTCCGTTATGGATGCCCTTTGGCTCTCTGAACTAAACATGCAGTTATTTATCAAGATTTTTTGGAGCATGAGAGGAAAACTAGAAGTATTGTACTGAAAAAGAAATGACTGGATTAGCCGACTGACGCTACGCAGGCATAGCTCAGCGCTCACACCGTGAATTGTCAGAAGCCAAACCCCGTACTGCACAGAAGGGTGCTTTGATCCCTTAGATTTGTTTGGGGTTTATTTCCCCCCCCGCCGATGTACTACTAATATTTGACTTTAACCAATTAATACAATTTCTCTCTAATTCAATTTTCCCTCCTGCTATTTTCTACTTTAAGTAGCTCGAATGGTTTTTGTTGCGCTGTACGTGCGTAGTGCTTTGCGTAGAGGGTGCGGGGCTTTAGTTGGAGCCTGGGTGCTACCCTAATCCACACGGTAATATACATAAATATTCTTCCGGGCTTTCTATGACGCGTGTTACTGTAACGCCAAATCAGCATGTGCATGAATGGATGTACAGTTGCAATATCCTTTGTGAGGCAAACAATATTTTTGAAAAAGAACCCGCCAAACCAACAAAAAACCTGCAGCCAAATCAAGATCAAAGCCATATTTCTCAGTCCCTGCAGATTTGGGATACCTCATTGATTGTATATAACTGAAGAACTCTCTAGGGTCTGATGTTTGAAAGGACCCAGTGTGCTTGATATTTCTGTAGATGATTCAAAAAGCCCCAAATCATTTCAATGCCCCGATTTTATAGATGGTGCAAAAAACCCCAGAAAGACAGAGCTGTGTCAGCGTGAGATGAATACTAAACCCGACTGTAGTCCTTCATGTAGCCAGCAGCACAAAATAAGCGAATTAAAAATGGATTTTCTTTCAGTTAGTTACTATAAAAATTGCTTGTTTTCAGAAAGCTCTTCCCTTTCATTTATCAGTCCAGTTTTTAATCTCTTAAATTAAATCTATAATTACTATGGATTCACAATCTATAGAAGGATGATAGGGATATTCAGGTTTTTTTGGTCCTACCATTTTCTTACTGTAAAAGAGTAAACTGATCAAAACAAATACGCAGTACAAATGTAGCAAATACAAAACACTTAGCTATTTTCAAGAGAATGAACAAATAAAAGAAACATGAACAAAAAAAAAGTTCTGGAGAAAAAATGCCTCACTTTATTTAGTTTTGTTAATCACTTTTTTATGACAGGAGAAATTTTCTTAAATGTCGATGCTTTACGCACTCTGATTTGTTACTATTTACTGGTTTCAAATATTATTTTAATAATACTTTGCTCTTACATCAGGCTTGCAATTTATAATGTGCTTTACAGAATCTGATCCGATGCATTCCCTGAAGCAAGTAACCAAGTCCAAATTGATTCTCCCATTGATTTCTGAGCCTGTAAATTTGTGTGGATTGCAGCACTTTATTTGCTCCTTTGCTCCTGGCTCTATTATCATGAATCTCCCTTTCTTCTTTCTCTACCTTTTTAATTCCTTCCCTGCTCTCCTTTACAGATGCACCGTCTCCCTTTATCCTGTTCTCTCTTTTCTTTGCTGTTTTCTTTTTTTTTTTCTTTTTCTTCCCCCCCCCCCCCCGCCCTTCTGCTGCCTTCTGTCAGTCCAGGAATGTTTTCATCTCACGCTCCTTTCTAATTTCTGCTTGATTTCCCCTGCTGCTCTTCTCTGTTTGTGTTTGGTACAAAGCTGCAGGAGGGCATAAAACATGCACACACAGAATTAAAGTGCTAGTACGCTTTGTTAGCACCTAGAAACTTACCTTCAGCCCTATTTATCGCAGAAGAAATTGTAAATGGAGTAAGTAGTTAAAGCTGGAGGCAGAAACATGCGTTTCAGATACACTGGCTGTTAGGCGGTTCCTTTTCGCTAGGCAGCTACAGAGTGCCACCTGTTGTCTCCAAGCAAAGCAGTGAGTTTTTAAAATAAAGAACCCTGAAATTCCCTTTGCCTCGGTTGCTGTTTTCTGTAGAGAACTCCCCATTTTTACTGCAAGAAAACATCGTTCATATTTGAGTTACTTTTCTTTCACTTCTTACTCTCCCATCACCATGTCATCTTTAAGTCTTTAATTCCATTACCTCCTTTAAAGCATTTATCTGCATTATGTCTAAAGTCCCTTCCTGTGTAGAAGAATTACGTTCATAAAGACTTTTAATAGAGGCAAAGGAGTTTTTCCTAATGTTGCTTCCCAAATATTCAAGAAAACGTGGAGCTCCTGTTCTTACATCTCCTTAACCATCATATTAAAAGAAGTGACGATAAATTTTTATACCAGGTGAATAAATATGTAATATCCTCATCGTTAGCTTTATCAGAACTAGCCTTTTCTTTGAGTGTGGCTAAAGCATTGACAGATAACTCATTTCTGCATTACTCTTGAGACGACCTCCTCAGTGGCTGGTATTGCAGATTGCTTGCTTGAGAAACTTTTTTCCTACTTTAACTTCATAGCATGCTACAAAGCTTTATTATCATCATGATGGTGGTTTGCTTTTTTTCATTTTCATACTAAGTACACTATGCAAGTGTGAACCATGACATCTTTAAAAAAAACTTAGTCATTTATTATACTATGGAGAATTGGCATATACCTTCGGCTTCCTGTAGGTTTTTGCACTACAGTTGTGGCTAAAGGTTATTTCCATGATGATGACAACACTTGTGTATTCTTGAATCCACCTTTCAGATGCTGCAGGATACTCAGACATGAAAAAAATATGAAGACCTATTACGGTTGGTCAGTCTCTATACAGCCAAATTTGAGTCACGACCAAAATGACTTGATTAGGCTAACGAACAGGAGCCAAAACCCATTGTGTTCTAATCACGGCTTCTGACATTTCCCCGTTATTGTTTGAGCTTCCTCTGAACATAATCATCCAAGAGCAGAATGTGAATTTTGCTGTCAAAAGGCCAAAATTACAAAACAGCACTAACAGCGTTTTAGGCATAAATCTGCTGACTTGCTCAGAGACAGGGATTAATAACTGGGCCAACTTTTTGTTGAGCTGCACAGCTTACTGTTCAGCGGATACCCAGTTGTATTGACCTAGTTTTGCCCATAGCACTGGCTTTCAACTCGATGACCCAAGCTGCCTGTCATACGTGGAAACAGTTTCCTTTTGAACAAGAGCTCTTCTGATTTCCCACCAACAGAGCGTGGAAATGTATTTGTTTGACTTTACTGCCTCTTTCTCCTCAATACCCAGGTAAATAATAATGGCAGTAGCGCAGCTCTCGCAAAGTAATTTTGATGTCTAGGACTCGAAGACGACAAGTCTCACCGTATCGTTTTGGGGATGAGGAAATTGAAGCTGGAAGAACAAATGACAGGAGCACTCAGCAGCGCATGGGCTAAGCGGGGAAAGGAACCCACGCGCCCAGCTTGCTGTCCTAGTTCTGCTCCAACCCCCAGGCCACCCTTCCTAATTAAAATCTCTTTAGACTTCTTAGGTCTGGATTATATTATGTCTAATCTGCATGTATTTAAGAAGGTGCTAAAACTGTCGCTACAAGGCAAATCATCAGCAATAATCCAAAAGAAATGAAAACCACCTTTATTTTCTGATTGGTTAAAGATACTTCAAGAATACACAAACTCAAGACAATATCTCTTTTTCTCAGAACTGTATTTTTAAAAGGTTGTTTTCTGACTACAATGTTAAAAAAAAGTTGTAAACTGGAGAATCCTATGGAGTAGGCACTAATAGTTTCAGTAGAGGTTACAGTCACCTTGAAAAATATTATAACAATTTGCTTTAGTTTTTTCTTTCAAAAATATTAAGGTTTGGTTTCAGAAAGTTGAGATGTTATTTAAAGATCATGATCAAGGTGGGAGTACTGTTTGAACGTTAGCAGGGCGCAAAGATGAACAAACGCCTACTGATTTTGGAATTAGCATGTAAAGGTTAAGTCCCCATGTATACAGCTGTAAGACTTAACTCACATCAAATAAGACATCCCCTGATGTATCACTTCTCTCTGTGCCTTTTTTCCTTTTCTTTAAAAATGAAATGGAAATGAAAAAGCCATTCATATGATGTAGAACTGTTGTGCAGTACACGGGAAATATTGGCTCTTTTTCACATGAAACATGTTTCTGTAGATGGGGGGGGGGTGTTTACAATTGTCACTTTGCTGATAACTTTCATTTGTAAAAATTGAGAATTAGAAGAACATCCTATTTCTCTGTGAGGAGTCGCAGACATGTAAATGTGTGTGTTTGGGAGTATTTGCAGGGCCGGGTTTAAGATTTACACATACTAATCTGACAGCATTTACCTTTTTCTGAAAAGTAAATTGTTAGAGGGATTTGAGATTGGGTAAGTACTGATAAATATGGAGTGTGTGTGTGTGTGTGTGTGTATGGTTGTGTGTGCTTGTGTATCCAAGGGAGAGACAGCTCTGAGGTCTGGTATGTGGAGTAGAGACTGGGAACCAGAATGGCTGGGACACTTTCTCAAGGAAGCTACCTTGATTGCTTAGGAAAGTCATCGCTCTCTGGACATAAGTTTTCCCATCAGTAAAATGCATGTTATTATGTTTACATCCTTTGGGGCGTATTTTCAATTTACAGATGGAAAGTGCTGTATGAAATGTACCTGATATTATTTATTGATTTCCATCATAATGAACAACTTTTTAAAGCAGTAAGACAGAAGCAGATATCCCTCAGTCTAGTTCAGAGACAAAGCTGCTGTGTGACTTTACAATGGCAAGCTCCTGATAGCGTCAAACCAGAGTTTTAATAAGATTCTGCTCTATTAGCTTGATCATACCAGTTCCAAATCTGTCAGGATCAAACACACTTCCCATTTCTTTGCCTAGAGTTCTGAATTTTTTTCTTTGATCATTTCTTTAAAAAGCAAGACTACAACTAGAAAAAAGATTGATTTTTTTGTATATATAGTATTGCTATAAATGAGATTATAAAGTATATTCAGTGTTTTGTTTTTTCTTTTAATAAATCTATCACTTAGTGAAGATGACTTCAGTGGACTGAAATGAATAGAGATGTTTGGATTCAGCCATGAGGAAAAAAAAAAGAGAGAATGCTGGTTAATTCCTACCTTGTCTGTTCTCCAATTGACAGACTTTTCTCATTTGTTAAATGGTTTCTTTAGGCAACAACAGACCATTGCGTCTTAGGCAAAATATAGTGTGCTTAAGATGCCTTGAGAGATGTATACACACAGAGAGTGTTGAATGGATAAACATTATCATTTTGTTTCTATACAGAGAGCCTCGAAAAATCATCCTGCACAAGGGCTCCACAGGACTTGGTTTTAACATTGTGGGAGGAGAAGATGGGGAAGGCATTTTCGTGTCTTTCATCCTAGCAGGCGGGCCTGCCGATCTCAGCGGAGAGCTGCAGAGAGGAGATCAAATTTTGTCTGTAAGTATTTGTGTTGGGCTTTGCTGACCAACTGCTTAATCTTGGTCTTTGTCTATACTGCAAGGGACACACAAAGAAGTACTTTTGGTTTCCATGCTGTGAAATCCAAGGTGGAAACGGTTTATCACTGAGTATTTTGTTTATTTGCACTTGGTTTTTATTGTATTTGTTAATGGTCTTACCTGCGCTTAGCTCAGAGCGAGACGTTGCTGTGCTTAATGCTACCTACAGTACGGCCACACCACAGAGAGGCCCCCAACACAGCGTAGCCCTCAGCATCTCCCAGGCTAACCCGTCATCCCATTCCAGTTTGCCCAAAATGCACTACTGAGTCCAAAGCTATTTCTCAGGGTCGGCTTTTCTTTGAGGCGAGAAAGCAGCGGGATGAACTCCTCTAGACTGGGGTGCCATCTAGTGCGCACTAAACCGCTTAGCAAACGGCCCAATACAAGGAGGAGATTAATTAGGTTACGTTAATTATCTCTGTGCCTCTAATGAATTTGATGATCGCTGTGAAATTCATTTTCAAATTTTAGAGGATAAAAAGCTTTGTAGCCTGAGGTTATATTTCGCATACTTAGTCTCAAAAACATCTTTTTCATTTTTCTTTCATGTATGTATTGATAGCACGCATTTGAAAACCACAGCATTTATGTTTTAGGCTCTGTCAAATAATTGAACATCTGACTAAAACAATCGGAACGTAAAGGATTTTGAATGACAATGAAAGCCTTGAAAATGTAGTTAAATATCCATTCACTTTATGCCGCCTTACAGAAAAAAGAAACCATCTCAAATTAATACAGTTGTGGCTGTCTCATGCAAAGTACATAAACGGCCTGAAGGCACAGAACTGAAACACAGGAACTGTTCATCCCGGCTGAGTGATGGACCCACCGGGCTGCAGTGTCACGCTCACTCCCGCTGTCGTCCTTTCTGTCCCTGGGAGCCCCGTGTCCCTTGGTGAGCAGCAGGGGCAGAAGGTGGCTGCAGCGAGGACAGTTTGTGGCACGGTTATGTGGCTCTTTCCTGGTCAGTGTTTAAATACCTTTATGAGGAAGCTGGAACTGGTTGCTTAGGAGTTTCTTGGTCACTGGCCTATTCTACGAAAAGTGAATTTACCTTCCACCTGTTTTGGTGTGAAAAGGTGGCCGGGGCTGCTTTGCGACATAGGGAAAATCTGGCTTGTTAACACCAAAGGGATGCAGTGGCCTCAAGTTGTGAGGACTGTAATAGTATATTTTATCTAGCTCTGTTCCGTGAAAATGCTTTAAGAAAAATTGAGAAAGGACAAATAAAAGACATTTACGTGCCTTAAAGAGATCCCCAGACAGAAAATTTGTAGGAAACTGTAAGAAAACCAAAATAGACTCTTACAAGGTTATCAGCATGAAGAGATAAGGAAGGCAAATGCCTGTGCCAAGAAGAACACAGACAAGAAACCTGAAGCATAGAAATGGAAATTTCTTCAGGACAATTATGTAATTTATTTTACTTTGGCTAGATGCAGCAAAATAAGGCTGACTGAAAGAGCACTACCAAAGCCTTTCACAGTGCGTACTACTCAGAAATCCAGCAGCTCAGATACAAATTTTAAAGTCCATTTTCCTTTATTTTTAAGCAGGGATATAGTTAGCACCGTAGGATACTGCCACAGGTGAATTTTTAACTCTGAGTTTTGTCTCTTTTGTAGCAATGTTTTCCATAAGTTCTAATTAAAGTTACCAATGTTGCTGCAGCATTTAGTTGTCATGCAAGAGTGGTTTATTTGTTCATTGAGCAGAGAGGGATGGAAATTATTACTAAATCAGACTGCATGCATATCCCCAGGCACTCACCAAGTCAGGCACTGCTGACATTTAGTCACAACTGACTATTAAGAATCCATTTTTCCATATTCAAATGAAACAAATTTCATGCACAGGCTACTTTTAAACATGATTAATCTTAGAATATTGTCTGGTGAAGGGTCCCAGACACCTTCATTTTATAAGGGCTGCACAAAGTAGGTCTGTTTCTCTCTGTTCATCCCTCAGAAACACTTATTTCCCTGCAGAAATAGTTTTCCCATTTGTTTCTCAAAACATGATAAATCTGATTTACCAAGAACCAATAGTACCCTCAAAGCTAGTGTTTCTGATTAACTCAGGCTTGGCTAAATTTCTTTCAGACAGGAAGCATAGTAAGCGATTTAAACTTTGGAGATTTGGATTTAATAATCTGATTTTGCTGTTGTCCATCTGTGTGACTTTAGGCAAGGTCCTTTATTTTTTTTAAGCCTCAATCTCCTGCATGGAAGAGGAAGGTCACATCACTTTCCTAATTCATGCCTGCGCTGTGAATGTGTTCATTGCTTGAGAGATGTGTATTCTCACCTTTGGGAAAGTACATATAAAAATACCTTCAATAGACTGCAAAGACTCAGAAATACTAGGTAGATGATGCATTGCCTTTGGGTGACACCGTATCCTGGTGTCAGGAGAAAAGCCAACCGTGTCCTGGGCTGCATCAAAAGCAGCGTGACCAGCAGGTCGAGGGAGGGGATCCTGCCCCTCTACTCTGCTCTTGTGAGACCCCACCTGCAGTACTGCATCCAGTTCTGGGGGCCCCAGTACAGGAGAGACATGGAGCTGTTGGAGAGAGTCCAGAGGAGGCCACAAAGATGATCAGAGGGCTGGAGCACCTCTGCTATGAGGACAGGCTGAGAGAGTTGGGGTTGTTCAGCCTGGAGAAGAGAAGGGAGACCTGATAGCAGCCTTCCAGTGTCTGAAGGGGCCCACAGGAAAGCTGGGGAGAGACTGTTTGTTTACAAGAGCATGGAGTGGCAGGACAAGGGGGAATGGGTTTAAGCTGAAGGAGGGTCGATTTAGATTAGATGTGAGAAATAAATTCTTGACTGTGAGGGTGGTGAGGCACTGGAACAGGTTGCCCAGAGAAGCTGTGGCTGCCCCTGGATCCCTGGAAGTGTTCAAGGCCAGGTTGGATGGGGCTTTGGGCAACATGGTCTAGTGGAGGGTGTCCCTGCCCATGGCAGGGGGTTGGAACTAGATGAACTTCAAGGTCCCTCCCAACCCAAAGTCACATACTGGCTGTGTATATATAGTCCCAGAGTCAGCCTGCAACGCTTGGACAAATCCCAGAAGGTCTCTGCCTCCCTTTCTGCCTGTTAGGTGTCAGGCAGGGTCCAAGCCCACCGCCCTCCGGGGGCTCTATCAGAGACGATGCCGCAGCCTTGGCCCCCACGAACGAGTGACATTTGAGTCTATTTTTCCTAAATGCCACCAGATGGCATCGCAGGATCAGTAATGACAGAGATCCGCCTTTGGAAACTGGCTAACACCTTTGAAAAAGTAGTGATAACTTTTTTTTTTTTCTTTTTCTGTTTTCGGTTAATTGACTGGAAATTTTAAAATTTATCTCAGAAAGCAGGCTGATATTCCCAGTGCTTCTTTGCAGAGAGACAAAACGAATTGTATCCGAACCCTGAAGGCAAATTGAAGAATAATGGAAAATGTTCTGTTTCAAATGGTAAAACATTTCAAATAGCAAAAAAAAATAATTATAGTGTTATATTCATGATAAGCTGTTTTTTCCCCCTGAAAGGTAGGAATTTTTTTAAGGCTGGTTTCTTCTTGCTATAATTCATTATGCTCTTGAGAATAACCACCAAACTAAACATTTTTCTTCTCACTTCTGAATGTCTTTAAAACATAGTAATGCATACATCGCCAGTGTACATTCATCACTATAACAGAATATATCTCTCCCTGTAGTATTGTCCTCTTATTAAGTATAAAGTAAATATTATCAAGCAGCATTTTGAACACTAATTGACATCAAGACTTGATTTGCTAGGCGCTGTGTACACACAGATTAATTTTTGTCTCAGATTTGTATAACCCAAACAAAACAGCTCAGAATATCAATGGAAATATTATTTCAGTTTTAGAGCACTGGAAATGAGGTGCCATTATGTTAAATGATTTGTTTAAAATCATGTGAGAAGCCTGGGCCAAGTCTAGACTTAGAGGCTGCTTGAACTCTGATCTAATCCCAAATTCTCCATCTGCTAGGCAAATGCAATCTGCAATAAAAATAAAATGTAATGGTCCTTAATGCCATTCTTTCAGTTTAAAATTCCACTTCCAATGCTAAGGGATATATGGCCTATTAAAACAGCAATGGGAACCCAGTGTTGTTTAGTTAAAATTGCCTGATTCCCAAGAGCCATACACATAAAATGGCCACACGTTGTGCATACATCATTGCGTACAGAAAGCAGTACAAATCTTAGAATTTTAGGAAAGAGATACATAGTGAATACATCATATTTTTTAGAGGAAATTCCTGGGGAGGCAGGAAGAGGAATATAGCCCGATTCAAACAAAAATTGCTGCATCATTTTTCACCTTACAATCTCAAATCAAAATCATGTTAAAACATACCTACTTATTTTAGGTGTAATCTGCATGCTCAGATTAAGACTTTCAGTGCCAAGTGAGTAACTTTATAGGTACAGTACCTAAAGCACAGAGTTAGTTTACACATGTCAGTTCAGAAGCAAAATTCAGATTTACAGTTTATGCACAAATAATTGGTGCCTATTGCTCCTTGAATTCCTATGATGACATTGTTTTTCAAACGGTTTTATAATTTTACATAAGACTGCATCAAGTTAAAAACGTGTATAAAAGAAAATTAAGGTGCATTAATAGCCATAAGGAGGTAACAGCGAGTATTAGCATTTGAATCTTAACTTTTGAAATTACTGAATTTTGAGTCTTTGGATGAGACAAAACCTCAGATGAAGATACTTAAATTTAGACATCTACATGCTTGCTGGGTGTCTGGTTGCCATTAAAGTCAATGGAGGCTAGAGAAGCATTCAACTGGCCAACTATGTGTTGTGTAGAGCAAATTGAATTGCTCAGCATGCTTTATTACCTATATTGATTGAGTATCCGTTGACTTTAAGCCTAAACACTTACCACATGTGTGCATGTCTATATTTAGGTGTCTTAAATTGAATCACACATTTCACGTGTGTTTGCCTTTATAATAGATGTTTGTTTTTTCCCCTAGCATTGTGCTTGCTTCATCACCAACAAAAATAATATAAAATTGTAGACCATAAAAGCAGTATCAGTTTTACTTCATTCTCCTGTAGAAATGTTTTAGTACCTTGTGGTTCACAACAGCAGGATGAAGCGTCGCTGGTAGCCTGAAAGTAGAAGCAAGACCAAAAGGAGACTGCTCGCTCTGGAGCAAGATTGCTACTCCCAAGCAACACATCCCACAGGTTGCCTTAAGGAAATAAAACCATTTCCTGAAGGTCAGTTGCTCAACAGCAACAGGAAAAAAGGGTAGAAAAAGAACAGGGTGCACTGTCAAGATACAAATGCTTCCATTTTCCCTCCCATCTAGCCTGAATCAGATGAACGAGGTTAACCAAATTCTATGCTTTTCCCCATGATCTAGCACAGTGCCAGGATGTATTTGTGTATGGGGAAAGATGGTATCTTTTTTCCCCTGTTCCTTTCTGAGAATCAAGTAACTATGGATTGGGAAAGGGCTACCAGAGATATTCTGTGGGGTTTTCTGTCACTTGTTCATGACATTGTATATGGTTAGTTTGCAACGCTGATGTTTCAGCATCTCCCTTCGGTAGTGTCTCTGGTCTTTTATACAAGGTTCTCCCTTGTAGCGGGAAGGTGATCTCTTAGACTGATCAGATTTTTGTGTCTGCATTGTCCTGATATCATTTTTTGTGAGATGTTTGCTTTCCTTTGTGAACAGTTTAAACACTTCTTTCTGTTAGTTCCTCCCGTATGACTCCTACCCACCTTCTTACTCACCTCTGTAGCAAAAATAAAGTATGCTTTTGAAAAAATATAATGTTCTCTAAGTTCTAGTCCGAATGTAGTGTATAGAGCAGGATAGAGTGGAAGGATTCTATGCTTATTTATTTATAGCAAATATTTATGCTTCATATTTGCTACAGTTAGAATTGACCTTCAGATTGACCTCCCTTTGGTGCAGAGAAACTTTCCACTTTCTAACTTAAAATGTTTTTTTCTCATGGGAAGAGCAGTAGGACAAAGAGTACATTTTTTTACCTAGTTACAAAACTAAGAAAAATGGCAAATACCATTTGGTTTTCCTTCTTTTTTTTTTTTTTTTTTTTTTCCCAAATTGCAGCTGGCTGGGAAAATGTTTGAATCATCTCTATAGGACCTGGAGTCTTTTCTCCAGGGAGCAAGTTTGTCGCTCTTCTGTAATAACGTTAGATTAGAACAGATGCTCCCTTTGCCTTAGAAGACTTTTTTGCAGAGGTACTGGCCATATCCCTAGGATGTTTACTTCCCTGCGGTGGTGTGAATGATATATCATTCTGTCCCTGGCACAGGAGCGCCTATCAAATTCTGTGGCCTTCAGCTGCACTTGTTCAAGGGGTAATGGTTTTAATCTGAAAGAAGGTAGATTTAGATTAGGTATTGGGAATGAATTCTTGGCTATGAGGGTGGTGAGACACTGGAACATGTTGCCCGGAGATGCTGTGGAGGCCCCATCCCTGGAAGTGTTCAAGGCCAGGTTGGATGGGGCTTTGGGCAACCTGGTCTAGTGGAGGGTGTCCCTGCCCATGGCAGGGGGGTTGGAACTGGATGATCTTTGAGGTCCCTTCCAACCCAAACCTTTCTATGATTCTATGATTCTAGTAACCCCTATGAATTTTTCGATAATAAATTGTTAAGTGTAATTTCCTTCCTGAAAGAACAGCCACAAGGCTGGAGAAGAAGCAATAGATGTCATTTTACCACAAACTTGCTGCCTCTATAAGCTGTCTGTCAATGTCTTCATACACTGGCAGATCACAAGGCCCCAAAAAACTTGAGAAAAACAGAAAAGGAAAAAGGCCATCATGGCAGAATCTAATGGGAAGATCTGGGGCAAACAGTGGGTTAATGTTGGGAAGTTGTGGGATTTGAGGAGGAGTTATAAATGGCAGTAAGTCTCTCAAAGTCCTCAACCTGTTTATATGTGATCGTCTGGGTGCACAGTCTTCCACTTTTGTATATCAGCTCAGTTTCACCTTTTACAATACATGTAGACCTATGTCCAGTACTTCCTGTCATCATCATGAACATTTCACATGCCAGAACTGAATTATCCATACAATTTCCCTGTACAAGAGATTTTTAGAGGTACAGAAAACAACTGGATACCCAGTGAACAGAAGCTGAGTGAAAATGCAAATTTATACATTTAAAAACCCTCTCTTTTATATATTGAAAGAAATGGTTTATTAAAAAAAAAAAATCCTTTTTTTCCCCATGAAACCTTGGAGTTTAACACCTATGTCAGGAAAGCCCTAGCATTCTTCTTGACCATAAAAATTCACTTTAATGAAGTATGAACTGTGTCACTGTAAACATTATCATCTGGAAATACTTACCATTGGAGAAGAGTCAGTAGCAAGCTGTTTTTCAGTGTTATTGATAAATATACGTGATCTGATGGCTAGAAGTTGAAGTTAGACATATTCAGCCTCGAAACACGATGCACTTGTTTTGTAGTCGGGGTAACTGGGTTATATTGCCATAGAAGCTCGTAGACTTGTCAATGTGGGACTTCAAAATAAAATAGATGACTTTGCAAAATACAAGCTTAATGGAGCTTCTAAGGAAAAATTTACCACCTGCGTATGCTGGAATACTACGTACATTGGTGACTATAGAGCTCCTTTTTTGTCTTTTATTAATCTAGGAATCTGTCTTCCAGCTGGATTTCTCTCTCTCGCCCTCCTGCCCCCATCTTTCTGTGATCTGTAACATACATTGCAATTGCCTTGATGCAGTAACTGTTTCCTAAATTAACTCTGACATTTCCAAGCACATGATCAGAACTTAATAAATTATACTAACAATTCTCATGCATAAAGTATGTCTCTTTTTGCCAAGCAGTGTTAGCTATCAGACCTGTCAGTCATGTGTCATGCAAAGCTAGTAAATTGGCCTAGACTAGAGGCTGTGTATTTTTGCTGTGATGAAATCATCAGTTGCCTCTAAAACATTCACTCTACAATTGTCTCAATGAGTAGAAATGATCTGATGCCAAATTGCTTGCTCTTCAGCTCCTAATAGTTTAAGGAGGAGTTCACATTGAGTTCAAACATTCTGACTTAGCAAATTTTGTTTTAAGACTGTCAAACAGAATTATGTCCTATCTGATACACTGAAGATTTGGAGGGAGCTTTACACCCCTCAGTGTAGCCTTACTGTCAGCATCACAATGAAGGAAAACTAAAACCACAAATTTGAAAGCCAAACTGCTACCGCTGGACAAAATGGCTACGTGCCTGAGCTTTATTCATTCAGAGATTCGCTCCAGGCTGAACTTTTGCCTTGTACTTAGGCTAGACTGCAGCCATCGTTCTGCTCTACTGCCTAGTAAGTTTTGGGTTCCTGAGTGATTAAAAAAATTCTCATATGACATGAGCTGCAAAATAATAGAAATCAGCCATCCATTAAATAAGATATTTGAGGGAAATCTGCGATAATTTGTTGGAGGATATTTTGGAGATCCTCTTGAAAAAACCAAGACATATATGCCCTTTATATATAACAAGCAAGCCACCAGGACAATAACAAAAGCAAAACCACTTACAGAATACAAAAGCT
This sequence comes from Balearica regulorum gibbericeps, assembly GCF_011004875.1. Lineage (NCBI taxonomy): Eukaryota > Metazoa > Chordata > Aves > Gruiformes > Gruidae > Balearica > Balearica regulorum. The sequence continues at coordinate 211,136,294 of NC_046184.1, read as the reverse complement.
ATTTCCTTTCTATTTGTTTTAAAAAACATGCTTTATTTGAGACTATGGAGCATCTTCTATTCAAAATGTCTGTGTCACATAACCCTAATCTCCAGAGCCACGAATAAACTATGAATGTTGTGATTCAGGCAGTTCTAATATGAAAACGTGAGCACTGAACACTTCATCTAGAGCTGAACATTCCAGTTAGACCAGCTGCCGTTGCACATTGCCTCACGGTCACTGGGTTGAATTCAGTATAGATTTGCCATGAAACGAGGCAATGGCCATCTCGCCTCTCACAGCCCACTTTGCCATGTTCTGCGGATGTGGAAATATGGAATAATCTGTCAAGCAGAGATCAAGGCAAGGATTTCAGTTTTGGAATTTGCCAGTAACTCAGTGCTTGGGGTCAGGCAAGTGACCAATGCCCTTCTGTCTCTAAGCAGCCTCTAAAACCTTATTTCAGTTCCTGAGTACCTATTGTGTATTGGCTTCAGCTGGAATTGAGCTCTTATCATCTTTGAGTTATAAGGCACTTGTTAAAATGGAAACCTTTACTTCATTTCAGAAGCGGGAGAATTGCATTCATTATTTCTGCTTATATCATCCTTTGAAATTCAAATGTAAAACAAGAACCCTGCAGCATTCTGAGCAAAACTGATCAATGATAGTGTAGCTATATCCGTATGCTGGAAGGAGAAAAGTTCTTTTAGGACTGTGTGGAAACCAAGGTATATGAAATAACTGCCACTAATAGGGAAATGCCTAAATGACCCAGGATGAGAGCAAGAGACAGAGAAATCCAAGTGCTGAAAATAGGAAGAGGATTAATTCAGAAAGGCAGGAAAGTGAATGGAAGTAACAATCATGTGTAAAGTAGAAGCTGTAGGAGGGAGGAGGGACGGTTTGATAGTTTATCAATTTGGAGTAGGAAGATAGTAGGAACTGCAAAGGAGAAGTGAATGTGTGAAGGCACACTTTGGTTGCAAAGATGACATGGTAGTGAGTGAGATCCGTGCGATTAGGTGGTGGCAGAAATGTAAGGGTGTTTGAGTGACCGTGCTGGACGAGGGAAGGTATAAAAGCAGCAACGAGGTTTGAATTCAAGAGCTAATTATGAGCTCTCCATTTTAACATAAATGAATATTCTTATTAAATATTGTGTTTGATGGATGAGTGGTTTCTGTATAAAATTAATGAAAAGCAATATGTTTATTTATTTAGAAATTAATTAATAAATATTGGCCTGTGTTATTAGCTAGGATGGTAGCAGTATATGATATTTTTCCTTGGTAATACCAGTTGTCTTAACATGAAAAGACTACATGTCTAGGCTTTACCATTTAGCAATGAGACAAGATGCTATGAGACCACCTCATAGTTACTGGATCACATCCAGTCCAGGTTGGTAACAGAACTAGCTGGTAGCTATTTAGTGATCAGAATGAAATGTTTCATGTCTATTCAGGCTCCAGTGAGCCCATGTGTCTTTTTTTCAAAAGCTATAATTTATTTCAAACCCAGTTTAAACAAGTTTTGAGGAATTCTGATGGAACTGAGGGGAAATGGCTCTTAAGCTGTCACTGCAGTGAACTCTTCAGTGAAATTATTTCAGTCTCGAAGTTTGCCGATTTAGCATCATTCACAAAAGCTACAATCACAGGGGAAGCAGATCTTCTATCAGAAGAATTTCTGTATAATTTGGATCAAAAAATAAGTCTTTGACTATGGTTATAGGTTTAACAGGTACCATTTGGAATGATTCATGTGGTCTGGTGAGTCATAAAGCTTGTTGCTTCCTATTGTAAAAACCCAGTGTGTGCAAGACACCTCTTCAATAACATAATATTAATCTTCTTCCTTCTTCAAATATGTAATTCTTTGATACCTCTTTCAGTTGGTTTAGCTGCCTCTTTAAACTTCCTGGCAGAAAAAGTCCTACTAAATGATACAGCTCGTACCCCCACAGTGGTTCTTGTTTTCCAGAGAGAGGAGTTTGCCTCTGCAATGCCCAGCTCATCAGAGCATAAAGACCAGCTTACCAGAGGCAAAAGTCATAACTCTAAGGTAGCAAGACAAGGAAAATTGAAAAGGTCATTGAAATTGCTGGCCCGTAAAAAGAGAGGAGGATGATGCTGGGCATGAAGAACATGAGACATGACACGATATTATGTTTTCAGTGGAGTTCAGGATGAGACAACCATTGTGCCTATATGTGCCAAACTAAGAAGTTTTAACTGATTAGAAGAAAGTGTAGGCACAGAAAAGATGAGGAGAAGAGAGAAAAGTGAGAGAGGAGCAATAAAGTGAGCCTGAAGAAACCCTAAGCTCCATGAAGAGCCTTTTCCCCTGTGCATTTCTCCTTTCTTTCTATTTCTAAACGCTTTCTTCACTAGCAAGGCAAGACCTCTCCTAGACGGACACTTTCCCCCCAGGGTGCAGTTTCCCGCGGCCGTGCGCCCGCCGAGGTTCCCAGCGCTGTTGCGGTGCTGAGCATGCTCTGCCCCCGCCGCTCCTCCTGCAGTGCTCTGCAGAGCTTCAGCCTCCAGCTGGGTGTCTGGGCTTCGCTTTGCGAAAGATGGCTTGTCCAAGCTGGAAAACCATCGCTGCTCAAGGGCTGTGCTTTGGTGACACGCATGAGCTGCTTAGAATTCTTGTGCTCTTCGCTGGATTGTATCAGAATGACACGGTTGTGTGGGCCATCGTGTAGAATGATTATGATGTCACTTGTTTGTGAGGCAAGTTTTCCGCAGATATGTTCAGGCCAGGCCGTCCCTAATGCGTGCTTTTCCGATGTTTTGTGTCTTGCTGGAACGCTGTACTTCCATCACGTAAGGGTTAATAGCTATATTTTCCATTTCTAATGACTAAGCAGGACTGCTGGAGAACAAGCTCAGCTTTCCTCTCATCTCTTGTTAATGTGCTCGAGATTACTTAAGTTGACGTGCACAGTTAAGGCAGATAAATGGGGCTCTTTGTATCTTCTCTTAATGCAAACAAGAGCAATTCTGGCTGTAAAGAGTTGTCTTTATTCAGACTTCTGTTTGCTTTTTCAGACACCAAAAGCTCTCATTTTATGAGTTCAGCAAATAAAAGAATTCAGCCACAACTTGAAAAATCTGCTGCATTTTTTGTTCCGTGGTAAAAAGGTGCCATTTCTTCACCATTTAATTTACTGTATAAAACACTGTACTGTGTCAGTGACAGTTCAAAGAAGAAATGAAAAGAAATCTTCTATGTTTTCTCCCCAGAGAAGGGATGTGTTTTTCCTTTCCTTTCTGTTCCAATTCAGCAAGACATTCCAAGTGTTCATTTAATCACTGTACAAACACAAAATATGGTGGCTTCAATAAATAAATGGCTAAATAAAACAGTTTATTCTGCGAGCCTCTTTTGAAGGAGCTACATATGAATCACGCTCGAGCATTCTAACAGCCGACAACCAGACTGTAGTAAGTCTTTAAATGGCACTGTTCAGAACTGAACCAATTTGTGCTAATATGGGCTATTCAAGTATTTTAAAGGGAATATAACTCTTCCAATTTTAGAAGAATTTGATCTCTCAAAACCACAAATCTTGTCTTTCATTTAGATTATGATTCACTATTTAATGAAGTCGGTCATGCTTTACTTTGAGTCAACGAATGCAATTAATTACTATAAGAAGTACTGTGAACTATAGTTGCATCTTTTTCTCCATCTCAGTTTAGTCTTGGCTGTAGTTTTAAACTATAACCTTCCATCGCGACACTTCTCTTTGTTTGTAAGCTTTCTAACTGCTTTTTGCCACAGCATGCAGAAGAGACAGACTTCTGTATAAGCTGGAGGCTCTTCTTATTTCCATTATGTCAAATTCATTTTGGAGTTAGGCATCACAAATTGTGCAGTCAAGTTCATTCTGGGCCAGGACATCAGAATTGTGCAGTCAAGCTCAGAACAGCAGTGCCACTTTGCTTATTGTATAATGCTTCTTAAAGGAAGCCAGCCCATTTAATATAAAACAAAAAACCCAAATCACCTTTGATATGTATTAAACTTTCCTGCACACATTTGCAACTTTTTCCAGTATTTTTGTTCCTTTTATTCATTATTCTTAACATAAACAACATTAAATAAATTGAAAGCAGTAACTGAAATCAGATTTAACAATTTGCAATGTAATCTTGTCAGGGACAAATATCACCACACACAATTGTTATAATTAAGACATCATTTTGGAGGAAGAGGCAAGACAGAGTATTATTTGGTTTAGCCCTTCAGAAACTGTTGTTCATTTTGGCCCGAGGGTAAGAATTTGATTAAAATGTGTAAATTAACGGTGTCTTTCATCAAGATTTAATGTTGCTACATGAATATGCTGTTTTTCAACTAGAAGTTTTGGGACTTGATTATGTTTGCTTTTAAATATTGGGAAATAATACCAAGAGATCAAGTTAGCATCTACTCATCTTGTTCTTTAGAAAGTCAGACTAGGTTATAAGTCCTTCCTAAATTCAATGCCTATTATTCTGCACTGAGCTCCTTTCAGGCATTGGTGAGCAAAATAGCATGCAAACAGACTTCTACCTACCTATTTGGCAATGAATGTTTGATTTTATTCTGAAGCTGTGCATGTTCAAGATGGAGATCACTCTTTTGGCAATTTAGTGTAGTCAGGTTGTTTACCTGTTCAACATTACTTAATCTGTTTTGTCTAGTTTGTTTATCATCTCGAAAAAAAATTGCAGAAGATAGAATTGATGTGTTATTTTCTCTCTGACATTTCTTTTCCTTGCTCTTTTGATTTTAGACACTCAGACCTGTACATCCTCCTCAGGTGTCCATCCCAGTCTATATCCTAGCAGAAAAGTGAACTTAATTTCAGAGAAATTCACTCACTGTAATGTGTTGTGTTTGTACCGTAGGCAATCCTCTCTTCCAGAATGAGCATGCAAAGGGCAGAAAGTAGGCAATTCCCATTTCGGTGGCTTCTTGTTGTTCTGTGGAAAAGTGAGAAAATGTTTGTGTAACTTAACTTTGGTGGAATTCTTGTCTTATATTCTTGATGTGTGATTAGGATCTTAGTTATTTGATGACATATAGATAGAACTATTGTTTTTCAGAGGAGAAGAGGAGTAAGCATGTGGTTTCTTTATTCTTTATTCTTTCATACATCTTCTCCTTCTATCTACAGAGAGATTATGATGATTTATTAATGATTTTTAAAGCTTCATGTTCTGTTAACACAACTCTTACAGAACACCACAATGTTTTCCTATATTGCTTAAGAGAGGCTTGTGTTCTCTTGAAGTCTACAGTCTTCAAGCTTAAGTCTAAACAAAATTACTATTTTTGTTTCTGTACCTTCTAATACTGACCAGGTGACATCATCCATATCCATCTCCCCAACTCAGGAGCTCAGGAATTCAGGAATGTTCCTTTAAGCTTTTCTTCAGTTCCTCCTATTGCTTCTTTCTCAGCACTCTCTCAAGGACTCCAGTCATGAAAGGGAAAAACACATAGACAAAAGCTAAGCTCTCTGTTAAAGGAAAGATGACTTGGCTTCAAAATTGTCTTCTTCAGAGACACTGAATCAAGGCTGAGGTTTCCTTTATGACATGATATAGGCACTGTGCTGCCTAAACTTAAGGATTCTGCTCAGGCCTCCACAGTACCAAAGCTGTGAGTTATTGAGTAATTGTAGTGCTGGTACCTCTGTGACCATGGCAATGCAGCATCAAGTGTCATAACACCATCGCTGGGTAAAAGTGGGGCACAACACCTCTTTCTTCCCCAGCAGTAGCCTAAATTGTGCTCTTTTCAGGAAGTTTGCATCCTCCACAGAGGTTGCAAACTAAGTCCTAATTGACGCCATGTTCCTCTGTAGGTATTTTCAGTGTTGTGCATTCAAATATATGAGATTTTATGGCACTGAAAACTCTGATTCTTTCCTTTGTTCTTTTAGAATGCACTATTCCTAGTCTGAATTTCAATGAGTTTCTTCCAGGGGTCTCTGTTAGTCTTGGCATCCACCAAACTTGTGGTTTATGTACACAACTTTGATGAAAGTATTTGAACCTTTGGTTCATTTCTTTTAAAAGCTTCTACCAGCCATTTTTACAGCCATTGCTTTCAAACAGGAAGGTGGGACAACTGAGAACTCTTGTGTTTGTTAGACAAATTATGAAGTTTATTACCTTACATTTGCCCTGTGCTCAGAATTTCTTTTCAGGAGCTTTACTTGTGAATAAAGATATTCACTTCCATTTACACAATCTAGATAGAAATTGTAAAAACGGCATGAGTTTTGCACACTTCAGCTGACAGAAATGTTGTAGAAGTTATCAGAGTGTATCTGTCAGCATATAACGCTTTGAAATATAAGAACCAAAGGCACTAATACATGGCAATACCAGAACACTGAATTATTGTCACAGCTTACTTTCAGGTTGTCCGTATGATTGTAACAACATGGGGATCCTCATGATGCTATTCTCATAAAGCATCATGTTCTGGCACAGACATTCGCTTTGAATGTTTCTTTAGGTATGGTATTCTTCCAGCCTACACTTCTACTACAAAGTCTCTATCTTGTAGAAGCTACTTTAGTGCTCCTTAAAATATTTTGCCCCTGTATATACTTGACCAGTCATCCTCCCTCCTGTCTGCTTCGTTCCTCTCCTTTCAGAGTCGCACAATGTGATGGTGATTCAGCCTGGAGAAGAGAAGGCTCCGGGGAGACCTTAGAACAGCCTTCCAGTACCTGAAGGGGCCTACAGTGAAGGGTGTCCCTGCTCACAGCAGGGTGGTTGGAACTAGATGATCTTTAAGGTCCCTTCCAACCCAAACCATTCTATGATTCTATGATTCTATGATAGAGGAAAGCTGGAGAGAGACTGATTATCAGGGGGTGTAGTGACAGGACAAGGGGGAATGGGTTTAAGCTGAAGGAGGGTCGATTTAGACTAGATATTAGGAAGAAATTCTTTACTGTTAGAGTGGTGAGGCACTGGAACAGGTTGCCCAGAGAGGTGGTGGATGCCCCATCCCTGGCAGCGTTCAAGGCCAGGTTGGATGGGGCTTTGGGCAACCTGGTCTAGTGGAGGGTGTCCCTGCCCATGGCAGGGGGTTGGAACTAGATGATCTTTGAGGTCCCTTCCAACCCAAACCATTCTATGACTCTATGATTCTATGATACTATGCTGCCTCTTAGGCCCTTCATATGCTGCCCCAATGGGTCTAAGATACATGCATAGATCAAGGAAGCATTACCAGCATGGTAATGGTATTCATACTCTCCACTGCAGAATGCACATACGAACAAATTAGCTAAAAACAAAAAACAAAACAAAAAAAAAAACAAACCCAAAAAAACCACCACCAAAACACCCACAGTTATTTTTCTGTAAGGTAACTTAGAATTAATTTCCTCTTTCACGTCATTATTGTGATTATATAATAGATCTTGTGTGCATGGGGATATGAGTAAGGTAGGATTGGAATAGGTTATATTCTTCTGGTATGCTAGTTCCACATTTACTTGTTTGCTTCCTTAACTTCAAGAAAAGCCTGTGTGTAATTATATTTGTTTAATATGGAAAGATTGCAATAAATCATGCTTCTCCAAAATTCTAGATCTTCTATAGTTTTGGATGATATTAACATTGTTTAGACAGTTGTAATTCACACTATTTTTTTTTTTTAGAAATGGGGAGAGTTGATTTTTGTGAATAAGATGGGGAGAAATATTAAACGATCATCAAACTGAGTGGCTTAAAAAGATTTCGAGGGAAGAAAGGATGAGTTGTTTAGGAAAAAATGTGTTTCTTCCTTCCCTGTTATAGAGGAAAAAAACCCAAAAACTTAATTGAGGAAAGATGGGTTTTTAGACCCATTGAACTGGGAAAACTTTGATTCTTATGGAATCAAATTTCAGAAATCTGAAACAGTCAACACTTCTACAGCATAATGTGGTCTTCTGGATAAGAAACTGTGGGATCTCCTGGGTTTTATATTATTGCTATCACAAATTAGTTTTTTCTAAGAATAATAGTCTAAATGCTGTTCACATACTGTTAAAGACTAGATTTTGTCATACAAATAAGGAAGAAATTTGTTACAATGAGCGTGGTGAAACACTGGAACAGGTTGCCCAGAGAGTTGGTAGATGCCCCATCCCTGGAAACATTCAAGGCCAGGTTGGATGGGGCTTTGGACAACCTGGTCTAGTGGAGGGTGTCCCTGCCCATGGCAGGGGGGTTGGTACTAGATGACCTTTAAAAGTCCCTTCCAACCCAAACCATTGTATTGTTCTATGATTCCTTGATAAATAATAATTAAACATGTTCCCAAAACATCATATTCTCTAAGATTTGGTGAAAGACAGCAAGTTAAGATGGGCCAGTTTCTAAAAGCGTAATTGATCAAAATAAATGTATTTATAACACATTCCATAGCTGTTGCTTTTGATATTCTATGGAATCAAATTTATTTTTGTAAGTCTTAAAAAGTTGTTAAAATTTCAATAAAATATAATCCATATTTTCAATATGTGCTTAGCTATCTTGTGATAGTACCTCATAAAAATAAACCAAAAAAGTTGCTATTTCTGAGAATTTGGGGCTTATGTATTGGCCTGTTTGTGAAAACTATGGCATTGTTGTCCCTCCTCCTCCCACCTTTGATTTCCTTTCTTTTTTCTTTTCTTTTCTTGAGCAATCAAAAATGGATTTCTGTCCTGCTGAGGTTGTTTACTTGTCAAATGTTTCCTTTTCTCCACTGAAACATTAGGAAGTGGAAACCGTTAGAAGAGGAGTGATAGAGAAAGAAAGAAAGAAAGAAAGAAAGAAAGAAAGAAAGAAAGAAAGAAAGAAATGAATAAATGAAAGAAATCTCACATACTTCAGGACAGCCAGACAGTAACGCTCCCATTGAAAAGCAAGATTCAAATTAGTGAAACGATTAATAATTCTGTATACAAATTCTGTCTCTTCCTTGGGATGCTGCTGACAAAACATGTAACACCACAAATAAAATTCCAAAGAGTTCTAAAACTACCCACAAATTTTAGGGATGAATTCCCTACTTTGTTCTGCGCTGTTCCACTTCCAATGCTAATACAACAACAACAAAAAAAAGATCATTAAGTCAGAAGAACCTCATGGGAAGATCTATCAGTGTCAAACAGGTGGCAAAGCTGTACCTGGTAGTGACTCTGTTGCTGTCATGTGCAAGATATAGGGATATTTCTAGACAGCAGGAGGAGGGGTTGCACGAAAAGAAAATGGTAGATGGGATTTCTCCTCTGGAAGTTCTTCAACCAGCAGTTTTTGTTAGAGATGGTCTATATATCTCCAGGTTCCCCTGATGCTACAGGCTGGGCTTGCAGAGTCTGGCTGCAGAGCAGTCTCCTTGCTTGCAGTATTCTACAGTGACCTTCAAGCACCACAGTAAATTTATCTTTTGAACCTTATATATTAAATGAAATTGATTGATGAAGAGATTACAAAACATGCAAACTCAGTAGTGCAGGAAACCCCAAAAAGCAGTGGTCGGAGAATATGCATAGATAAGTGCACTTAAATTATGGTGTGCAGATCCTCGTGGCCAGTCATAGGTAACATCCTCTCAGCCTTTCTGATTTTGTGCTTTAATTTTTGCATCGGGGCAACCTGACCTTTACATCCATCAGACATTTAAAAACCCAAACACTGTCTTTGTGTCCAATGTTAAACGACTCAGATCTGTTGTTGTTTGCGTTCCTTCTGTAGGTGAACGGTATCGATCTTCGAGGTGCTACCCACGAGCAAGCTGCAGCTGCGCTAAAAGGAGCAGGGCAGACGGTAACAATCATAGCACAATACCAGCCGGAGGGTAAGCAAAATAATAAACTTAAAGACATATGGTAAAAGATAAGTGCTTTAAACACTCATTTAACAGGATGAGGCTGCTGTAGATAGTGCTTTTCCCAGCTATCAGCAGAAGTCATCTGGAATGAAAATTCAAGTGGCAATTCTATCCCAAGGAAGTGGCTGTATTTTTATCACAGACTTTGCTTTTCAAAGTATTTTATGCAAGTATATAAGAACTACCTTTAAATGTGCATATAAGTCAGTAATCAACACTTAGCTAATCATTTTATTTTCATTATTGCTTGTTCTACGTTCTTTTCTATTCTCCTTCTGGAGACAGTGCAAAAGAGAAGAATGAAGAGAAATGCCAGGAAGATCTGAAGTTGCTTCAGACTGTCAGAATTAAACAAAGACAAGTGCTCCCTGCCAAAAGCATAGATCCTCCCCTTAGTACTTCTGGATGATGGTGTCCTTGTAGCTCCAGGGCAATTAGCCCCAGATAACAAGTAGTTACTAGAGAAAAGGACAGCTTTCTAAATAAAAGCATTAACAGGAAATTCAGCAAAATATAAGACATTTAAAGTGGGTTGTATCTCATCTAGCTTTTGGTGTCTAACATTTAGCTTTCTAGTGATTTTATGACTCCAGAGTTAAGTGGCAGAACTCCATGAGTTACAACCCAAACGGCTATCTGAGGCTCTCAAAGAATTCATGAAAGGAGTATTACTTTCTGATAGGAACTAAAGATGGTTTTCCATCTTTCCCAGTGAATTTAGCAACGACAGGTGTCTGTGAAGACGTGCTGGCACCCTTTTATCACTCTTCGGTAAACAGTTCTAGCTCAATTCACAGGTCCTGCTATGACCTGTCAACACAAGTTGTTGATTCTGCCCGATTGTGCCCAACCTAGGACACCTGTAGGTCTCGGGTGAAACAGTACAGCTCTAATAACAGGTTTTTTCAGAGACACTGGGAAGATGAATTAGTACTGCCAGAGTTTATCCAGCATGATACCTTCTTTTGTTTCTCTGGATCCTGATGATAGCACACAAAGAGCAAAACAGCTGGTATTTTAGTCAAACTTACAACTGTGCTTGAGCTCTGGTATCATGCAACCATTTATTGGTTTATCTGCACTTGAGTCACCAAGTGGAATAAATTAGGCTGTGCTAAGAAATGGGCAGATGAGAGCGAGTGAAATTGCAAGTGTCTGTCTTTAGTTAAATAAATAGAACATATTAATATAAAAATGCATAAGCAATAATCAGAGTTATTCCAAAGAAAAAGTATTGAAAAGCAATTCCATTACAGATAGCTTTCCACACAGATTCTGAATAAAACCGTGTTGCCATTAGTTCCAGCAGTCTTGTTTGCTGTCTGGTGATTTTATACTGCAATTATCACCATGGTGTCTGAGTGCTTGTAGCAATCACTGGCATTTCAGAGTTGTTCTATGCCATTGTTAATATACAGAAAAATGCATCACCTAACAGATTTTTCCTAATATATTTGAACTTTTAGTTGACGCACTTTTCCCCTTGATTTTACTAGCTCTGTAATACATCAAATTCAGTTTGGGTGAACACGCAATTCAAATGATGCTGATAAAATCCATCAAGTATTATGCTGCATATTTATTTTGTTTTTCTAAGAATGCTGCTCCATTCACCAAAAACCCTGCTGAGGGCAGACTAGTCCCGACTGTGTGACTTGTTGTCAGTGAAGCACAGCCGGTTTTCTGGTTCACCCAAATCATTCAAGACACACTGAAGAGAGGAGCTAGTGAAGAACAGGGACCAAAAGTTTTCCTTATTAGAGGAAATGATTGAATTTTTTAAGGTAGTGAGACCATTCAGTAGTTATCTGTAATGCGTTTTCTTAGTGCTGAAGTATTTCATTTTAATCCAAGATGCTGTTTAATGCAAACTGTATAAATATAGATGTGAAATGAAGTAATTCTTTCATTGAAAAATCCCTGTCAGCACAGAGAAATGAAACAGGTTTAAACCAGTTGTTTAAATAACCTTCCCAGAAAATTATTTAAGGACTTACACGTCACAGAGAAAAGCAAGCACACTCTATATCAGCATAAATGTTTATTTTATTCTAAAGATCCTGCACAACTCTTTTTGTCCTTCCTCTGTAATTTATACCTGATCTCTTATTTACGATATCTTGAAGCATATATTGAAACTTAGTCATAAAATACAGTCTTAAAACTGTACAGCTGTGCTTTCCTCAGGGCCTCCTCACTTTAAAATGCTTCCAAAACTAGTAAAGTAGACTTGTAGCTTCATTTTCCTATTTTATACTGGAAGCTCTGAGTTGTTACTACAACTTCAGGGGTTTTGGGGAGATCCAAGAATAACCACTGCAAATGTTAACCAATACCTATTTTTTAATCTTTTCCAGCTTATTAAGCCTTTAGGTGTTGTTGCAAACAAAAACATTCAATGAAACCTTTAGCTATTGATCTTTTGGGTATTGAGCGATGATGATATAAGTACCAGTAAATACTATAAGCCAGCTGATATCGGCAATTAAAATTGTTAGCAGAAAAAGCTTGTTCCAATAATTTAGGTTTTATGCAGTAAAGAAAAGCTGACAGCGCACTTATCTTGGCAATGTCTCCAAAAACAAATAATATATGTGGCTGTGGGAAGAAAATGAGGTGACTACTATAGGAACAGCTTTCAAAGTTTAAATTTCCCTTTTCTTGTTTCAAACAGTCAAAAGTTCATCTAAGCTTCATATGAACTCCCCTCACATTTATCTGTAGAGACTGGACAGCAAATCTCATGAGAATGGCAACTCTTGCAAAAAAAAATCTAGTGTTTGCCATCAACTTGAATAGCTTTTCCTCTTGATATTATGGCACTTTGTTTTCTCGTCCTGTCTGGAATGAAAAAAAATGCAGAGACTAGCTCAGATAAAATAGAAGAGTATCACAACATTTTTTGAATGCTGTCAGACTTGTGGTTGGTGATGGTGCTTATCTGAACCACGCTGCCTGTCCCCCACATGAAAGTGGTCTTGGAAATAGGAGAAAATCCCATAAAAGAGCACAGATATAGTGAAAAAGGGAGGATGGAAGATACAAGCAGTGATTTCATGAGAAGGAGCTGAATGGAACTAAAAGGAATAGTATGAAGAATGGAGAATTCCTCAGCTCGTCTGCTTTTCAGTCCCTGTTTTCCTCATGTACACTCATCATCTTTATTTCCCTCATCTCTCTGAGAAATAGAAGAGAAAAAAAGAGGTATGAATGTCCAAACAGAAATGTAAATTCTGTGAACAGAAATATGGGAAGATTATTAGGAGCAAGAGGAAAACGAGTCATAGAGATTAAAAAATCAGAGCTTAGCAGTGAGAATATATGTTTATAGCTGTAGGAACAGTGGCCATAACTCTGGGCTTTTTGAGTCATCCCTTACTTTTATTTTAAAAACTGAAAATAACCTGTGTACTGTATGTTATGAACACATGTATTGTGTAAATGGAGGTCAAGTAATACTAAGCATCATGAGCTCTAATAATCATTGTGGATGTAGTTCATATGGAGGTTTATGCATGTATTCAAAGTACGCTAGCTGCTTGCAGGCTTCAAAAAGACAACTTCTTGTATTCATGGACTGCTCGCATATTCTGCACATGGTTGAAATTAAAGAGAATTTAAGGACCAAAACCTACATAGAACAAAATTGGAAGAGGAACCAATCACTTATATTTAGCTTTGCTCTCCAAATGTTAATATTCTTGGAATCATAGAATCATTTAGGTAGGAAAAGACCTTTAAGATCATCAAGTCCAAGCATTAACCTAGCACTGCCAAGTCCACCACTAAACCACGTCCCTAAGCACCACGTCTACACATCTTTGAAATACCTCCAGGGATGGTGACTCAACCACTGCCCTGGGCAGCCTGTTCCAGTGCTTGACAACTTTTAACTCTCCTCCCAGCTTAGCAACTCTCAAAATTCTTTCGAAACATTGTACGAATATGGATCTAGTGAGTAGGTCCTTCTCTTCTGCAAAATGAAAACCTGAACCTGGAAAATAATCTTAGGATGGAACAGTGTCCTTATTAAACAATTAATTAGAAATTAAAATGGGAATGCATACCACAGAGGGAAACACTTTTTACACTTCCAGGTTTTTATTTAGGACATATTTTGATTTTAACAGCAACAGTTGGAGATTACAGCCCAGTATGGAAGGAGTTAAGAAAAAAACCCATTTTGTCGGTGAAACTGAAATGCATTTTGAAAGGAAGCTGAACTTTGGTTGAAATAGTGATAATTTGTGCTGAAAGACACAGCTTGGCAATGGGTGTAGACAGAATACTGGACTCCTAACGAAGCTACTAAAAAGCTTTATTGCATATTTTAGTCTCCAATGCTCACGTTCCTTCCCCCTGCAGCAGTGTGAAAGGGTAGAACTTAGCCCTAAGATTTTTGCAAAATGTTCAGTGTCAGTGGTCTGCGAGCTGCGTCGTGCTGCATTGCAGTGTCTCTGCAGCTATTCCCTCCCAACAGTCCTGGAAAACTGTTAAACCACCCCAAAGTTTCACGTGCTTTAAATCTTTCAAGCGAGTCAATTAACTTGCTTTCTTAACTGCTTGCGTATAAGGAAAACATTCATTGATTACAGTTTGATTAGACCAGCTGACAATGAAGAGGTCAAAAAGTTGTTACAGCGAGAGAATTTCTGCTTTATCACCTTTTGAATCTGCTGTTAGCTGCCTGCTCGGTGACTCTGTACTCTGCGCCTGCTGAGCGGTGAGTAGCTGACTTTTAGTTAAAGAAAGAGTACCAGATGGAGAGGTACTGCGATAGGCAGTCTCGTTCTTTGCAGACGTTACCTAAGGATATTATCAGAGAGCTGCACCTACAGTTAGAAGCATCTCATGGCAGCAATGGTACTAAATTTACTTTTTAGTTCTTTTGTTCCTGAATCTGGGAGGCTCACGTAGTGCATTGTAACAGACCGAACTTTCATAAGCGGCATCAGCTTTTACGAAAGCATACTCTTTGTCTTACGCATTCGTCTGACCTACTAATGCATGAAATCTGCTCTCTTTAAAATATCAGAGTGAAAATCCAGGGATGGCTTTTACAGGTCTCTCCCTGAACAGTCATCCATACTTTTTAGCTCTTTCCCCCATTTAATTCCCTGTTCCTGCCTCAAAATACAACCACTTCTCTCCTGGTTTGGTACAACAGTCACATATATTCCTGATTCAGATGTTTAACCTTTCCAGATCCTGCGGGAATAAGGTAGATACAAATTATATGGGAAGAATAAATAATTGTATTTATTCATCTTTGTCTAGGTCTCTTCTGTACTTTGAAATGTGAATATTCATGTTAAAGCGCCCTTTTCCCAGCTGTTGAAAATCAATGTAGCTTAATCACTTGGATAAAGTTGCATTACAGCAGTTGGCTTTCATCTGGAAGCCACTGTATCCAATTGCCAAAGAATGCAAGATATATTAAGGTTGTATTTCATGCATGTGTATTAAAGAATATAACATAATCTTGGAATGGCCAAGCTGGATCTGACCAAAGGCCCATTTGCTGAGGATCCTGTTTCCAACAGTGGCCAACAGCTTAGGGAGAGAAGAAAGAACAGGACAAGCACACCGTGATCCTTGCGCTGAATACTGTCCTACTGACCAGAGCGGGTTGAAAAATCCTCGCCTTGTCCTCAGCTGGAAAATGTCACTACCGTAAAGATTCATATAACCAAAAAATAGTTGAGAGGTGTGGTTCATAGATTGTCCTGCTGAAGCTCAGAGAGTGAGTTTCATTGGGAAGTTCAGTGCATTTTTTTAAGTTAGGAAAATTTAGAAGGAAGGAGTAATAGAAATGAGAAAGCTTGACATTATGGTAGTACTTTTTTTTTTTTGTATTACAGCCTTTTTTTTTTATTTAACAGCACCAGACAAGATGCCCTGTTCCAAAACCAGAGAAGGTTTTTATTTCAGATCCTAATATATTGATAATAGATAATGCACTGTGTAGGAGACAAGGCCTGCAGTCTCAGTCAGATAGCAATATCAAAGGCTGCTTTTTTTTTTCTCTTTTCTCATTTTTTACCCTTTTTACAGTGGCATCTCCAACTCTACTGTTTCCTTATTTACTGATACCGTCTTTTTACTAAGTTACAGAACAGTAAACTGATTAAATGTCAGGCCTATGCCTCCCTTGCTTGTGCACAAAGTGCCTACTGAAGAGAGGTTAGCCAGATTGCAGACCATGCTGTCAAAACTAGTTCTCCTTCTGCTAATAATTTTAACACATTTTCCTTCAAGGGAAGTGAAAAAGCTCATTTAAAACCAAATTGTTTCTTTGTTGCAGAGATTTCTGTGTAAATTAAGATGTTTAACAGTACTATGTGGCTGCAATACACAACTTCATGTAACCTACTAAATCGTACCAAATGGGATTTGTGTCCTCAAAAATAAAACTCTGGCACTTAAACTAATCCTTGAGTGCTCCAGGTGATGTCAGCAGTTAATGTACATGGTTAGATGTTGAGATTGGTATTTGCTGGGTTTTTTTCTTTTGGTCTAGTAAATACGCCTTTGATACCCTGAGTTCAAATGCAGCAGTTGCCAAGATACTACCCACTTGTCTGGCCGTGTGAGATACTGACCTTTGGTATGGCTTTTGTGCCTCTAGTTGCTTCATACTATTTAGAGTATACTGCTTTTATTTTTACATTGTTGGAGCAAACTCTTCAACTTTAGAATTTCATTGCAAGCTTTACACTATCTTTACCTCAAGTAAAAAAAAACCAAACCTACCACAAACCATGTTTAAAATGAAAAGGACAGTTTAAAAATCTCCTGATCCACTTTCAAGTTTGATTCTCCTATCGCAGTGTTTCCTTTCTGTTTGCCCGAGCCGTCCTCACCGCGGCTTCCACTCTGCTGCAGATTAACTCCAGTCCCCAAGTGACTCTGCCTGGGTACATGGGCATCGCCCCAGCACAGACAGGTATTTCTGAGCCTCTTCAGACGCCACAGCTGAAGAAGCAACAGGGATTACAAATGTTCTTTTAACGACAAGTCTTTGTAGCCTTCTCCTAAGACAGAAAAGGTTATATTTTAATTCCTCTGTTAAATTTGAAGATCACATTCCCAGCAGATTTACACAGTGTAACTTGCCCAAAATTGAATATTTTATAAAAAGCAGAATTCTATTTTTTTTTTTTTTTTGCTTCATCTAAAATATCGAGCACTCACTACACATGAAACAAGTTATGGCTTTCATATATTTTCTTAATGTTTTCCCACAGATACATTTGTATTTAATGTAGTCATCCCAGTCTGCTAGACTATTTGCTGTTTCCTTACGGAGTCCTGAGCTTTCCTAATTCCCATTTTCATAAATGTTTCAGTTTAAGTAAATATTTTGTAATTCAGCCATATTTAGCTCTTGTTTCTATCAACAGGCTTTAAATTTCCTTAAATAGTATATTCTTCCATAAAGTTGTGAATGTCAGCTCTAGGAATTTGTGCAGAGAAAACATGATTTCCTTTTAAAACCTGTCTTTTCTTGTTTTCATTTTAAATGTGATAACGTGAAGCTACGTGGGGTTGTTTCCTGTAATACTTTCTTTCTTCAAGCTTCAGTTACAGTGCAGTCCTGTTTAGTTTTTTGTTATTTCTATACAGCGTTCTCTGCTTAGTTATATTAATACACGCACAGAAAAAATTGCATCTGTTAAATCCTCATGCTGGAGATTATTAATTCCTTTTCTTTGGCAATTTATTAATTAAAGTTTAGTAATTTCCTCCTTTTACTGTTTTGTTACGGTCATTAATAACTCTCATTGGGAATACAAAGAGTTTGTTTTCTTTTTGCAACAGCTCTTATTTTTGCAGCTGCTAATTTAACCGCTAAGTATGGGCTATAAATTCTTCATAGAATCGTGGAATCACAGAGTGGTTTGGGTTGGAAGGGACCTCAAAGATCATCTAGTTCCAACCCCCCTGCCATGGGCAGGGACACCCTCCACTAGACCATGTTGCCCAAAGCCCCATCCAACCTGGCCTTGAACACTGCCAGGGAGGGGGCATCCACAGCTTCTCTGGGCAACCTGTTCCAGTGCCTCATCACTCTAACAGGGAAGAATGTCTTCCTTATATCTAACCTAAATTACCCTCTTTCAGCTTAAACCCATTCCCCCTTGTCCTGTCACTACACCCCCTGATAATCAGTCCCTCTCCAGCTTTCCTGTAGGCCCCCTTCTTCCCAGCTTCCCTGTTTTAGAGTTCACTAAACTGAAATCCGTTTCACCCGTGGGTTTGCCCTCACATGACAGCTTTTTCAGAAAACAAGACCTTCTAGCAATGGGAAAGAAATGTACGGCTTTTTGTACTGGCCTTTTACTAGTTTCTCAGCAGTAATAGGAGTAAGAGTTTTGTACTGCAGTGACACTACAGGAATAGTTTCTCGGTTTAATTAATACCCTGCTTTTATATCTCTGGCAATAGAGGAGCATTCACAGCCCTGGGTTTGAGTCTGGCTGTAGCGGCAGGAGCAGGGAGCTGCAGTTGGGAGTATGCTGCGGAGTGAGCAGGGGGGAGCCCAGGGGGAACTCGCTTTAGAACAGATCGAAGGAAAATCTTGACATTATTTCTGAACCCATTTCAGTGTTTCTTTCTTCTCTCACTCTCTTTCTTTTTTCAATTCCTAATTGTGCTTTTCATCTGAAAAATGCTTCCATGCTAAAGATGGTTTGTGTTTACTTTCTTTTTTACTTTTTAAGCAATAAATTTTACCAACACTTTTGCTATTTTAATTCTTTCATAGTGACATCATTTCATTCATCATGTGACTTCAGAAGCTTATATTTCCTTCCAGCGATTCACTTTAAAACATGTTCTCTTTTCTTTCCTACTGGTATTTGCACTTTGCAAAGATACAGTTTGCTTCTTTTTTGTGTTGCTTTTTAGTTACCTACAGTGTCACTTTTTTCGTTCTTTATGAACACTTAGTGGAAGTCTCTCCTATTTCATTTCCTAGCCTTCATGATAACTTACACAGCTCCAAGTTTAGAGGCCATTATGGCAACTTCTTGAAACTGGTCCTGGGTGACTGGGCTATTAAAAATACTGAAGACTTCACAAAAATATTTTTTATCTGAACAGTTTAACAAGTTTCATTTTAATAGAGTTCAGAAGCTCACTAGAAACCTGGTTTTCTCTGCCTTCGGGTGAATTGCTTCAAGTAGAGACATGACTGAAAATACAAAACACTCCATAAAGTGGATGAAATATCACAATATAGTCAATATTACTGATGCTCATGTGCTTAAACTAATACTCAAATAGAGGTTCTGTACAATCGCTGTGTGTCCAGCTTATGTCCCCAGGGAATACGAATACTAAATATTTAAGCTTTCTCTGCAGTAATTTCTGTTTAAATGTTGAGCAAGCAAAATGTTTTGGTTTGAAATTAAAAGTGTGTTCTCCTGGGGTTTCTTATAGAAGTGCTCTTGAATCTATTAAAAAGAAAAAAAAAAAAAGGAAGAAAAAAAAGGATGCCTTTGAAATCTACCCTGCAAGCTCAGGGTTCTGATGTTTAGTTAGAAATAGGCAAATTGAAGAGAGAATTTCCAGTGTCATTTTCTCTGCTTGTAAGACATCAGAAAGGGCAAAAGAACAACCATAGGAGAGAATCGAGATCCATGATATAAAAGGATGAAGGTTCCCCAAAGGCTGTGGGGATGATAGCCAGCTTCTGGAGATCTCTCATGCTGAGGGAAGACAGCAGGTCCGACGTGAAGTGGTTGCTGTTGCGGCAGCATCGCTAAGTATCACAGAAGGCGACGGATATTGTGGATTTTCTTGGCCTGGTGGTGCAGGTGCTGTCATCACAACATTCCCTGAGGTCAATGCAAGTGTTAGGGACAGTCTTTCATAATTCTTATTTTAAAAGTTTATGGTTCTTGACACATACAGGGATTTTCTTTTAATTATATTACAGAGCTAGACAAATACAAACTAAAGGCTAATTTATTTTTTTTAATTAACTGGGGCCATTGGCTAAACTGGTTGCCCAAGGGCTCTCGGTGAAGAAATACAAGCCTCTCTGAGCTCGTTCAGCCTTTTTGGATGAGTCTCTTCTCACTGGTTATAGAGGGAACTTCTGTGCCTAACTTAGGCTGGATGGACAAAGCCAAGGCCAGATGATTTAACCTCTTCTGGTGTCCCTGGGAAGAAGCTACTAGTGAAGTGCTATGCAGACAGATGAAATTGCTTTCCCAGCTCACCAGGTAACTGCTAATGAAGCCAGAAATAAATTCTGTGAACCCAGTGCCTTTGTTTTAGTCACTAGACAACACTTTCTCTCAGGAATTATTCTTGAGGCAAGTTAGTACAATCATTGTTTTGATTGAGAGATTTAAAAATGGGGAAAATTACAGACAACTTAAAGTTGCAATTCCAATAGAAAAACAACAAAATTAAGAGTTTCAAGGCAAGATAGGAGATTTAAAGGTCATTATTTACTTGTAACTTGAATTTTAGGTAAATTGATTATTTGGTTTGAATTTATTACCTACAGGTAAGAACGATGGCAGAGTGTGAGAAATAAAAAACTCAGCATGCACAAATTAAATAGAGAGGAACAAAGAGATAAAGGGAAAATTTACTCTCAGCTGTTCTTGAGCACTGCACTTGCACACACAGCTTTTTAAAGGATTTCACTTCTAAGGGTAAATAGTTCCCCAGCTCTGTCTGACTTCCTAAGTCTAATCTCTGCTTGCTGAGAGTTGCAGCGTGAGGGATATTTAGTGAAAGTATAAATACTGATTTGGGGTGCACTTAATGGATAGGTGATCGTGTCATTGCTACGAAGAACAGAAATGCTATTGAGCAGACTGTCATGTGTGCACACACATACGCACGTGCGGCCATTGGAAACTGGATTTGGGGATCCACGGGGCCAGATTTTAGGAGCTGCATGGGATGTCTGCAATAGATTTCTTCTCAGCTGTCATATGCCACAAATTCCTAGATTGTAAGTGCATGTGAAGGATGAGTAAGGAGTTATACAGTATCAGATTGCACACTAAGCTGTGCCTGATATAAAACTATTTTTCAGCAAGTCAGTTCAAAGCCTCTGAAAATCTTTACTACCTGAGCTACTTTATAACAACTTCCCCTTTGTCTCTGATCTTGATCTACGTCATTCTTTCCTACATGATTTTCATGACTGTTAACCTGGCAGTTGAGGAGAGAAATAAGAATCAGACTTAGACTTCATTGACAATCTCAATACTTAACTACAGAATCATTGAAAAGTCCTAATTAACTGCAGAATCATTGAAAGAATGTCACATGTCACATCAGCTTCAAAAAAACCCCACCTCTGCTTAAAATTAATTTTGAGTAAGAAAACCTTTTACATGATAGATGACTGCACTGAAGATACATAGTATGTTCAATTTTAGCCTCTCTCACCTGCATTGGTTACCATATAATGGCTACATTAGAGACTTCAGTGGAAGCTGAAGTAAATGGAATTTTTTTTTTTAATTAAATATTAACCACAGTTCATTGTGAAGAAGCTTTTAAAGATATAACACCATTTACGTATAAAGTAAAAATTTTTTTATATTTTAACCTGGGAATTCATCTTCTTTTAGAAGCTTTAGTGTCTATTGAACATAAGTAATTTTTTTGCTTGGTTTCAGGTTTGAAAATGGTTTCAAAGATGCTATAGTTAATATTTTCTAAGCCAGGTGCTCAAAGTTAAATGCTGAAACAGAAGTATCCTGATCTGACACACTGCTGAATTATCTGAATGATCACTTCTCTTAAAATTCAGTTTAATCATATTTTGTAGCTTAAGTATGGATTTAGAAATCTGACATTAGTCACCTGTTCTGGAAAGTCTGTTATTAGACATCTTGAAGTACTTTCTGATGACTTTCTAATTCCCTTTGCAGTTTACAAGGGAAACATGTGAGACTAACCCAAGTAATAATAATTATTTTTAGCAGTTCTAACATCTTGCATATTTGCTTTTAAATGGTTACACAGAATAGTTCAGAACTGCACAGAAAATTCAGGCTTTGCAAACTTTGAACAACAGTTGTAAATGTTTAGTTTGATTGTTGCTTCAGTGCTATTTGGTGCCTAAATACACAAAGAAATTTGTAAGAAGCATCTTAAGAGTCAGTCAGGTTACTTTAGCTTCAGTGTGATGCATATGCCTCCTAGACAAGATTTTTTCGTTTTTCTTGGAAAGAATCAGAGTAGGGGTTTTTGTTGTTGGGGTTTTTGTTTGAGTTTTTTTCCCCCTAGTAAATCTGGATCCTTATGTTTGTCTACATTGGTCCGCCAAAACTGATGTTGTCCAGTTCATCAGCTGCCTTGGCAACTCTTGCTACTCAGCACTTCAGGATATCTCTATGTGCTGATAAACTACACACCACAGATCAGGGCAGGTCTTGTCTTGTGGACAGTGGGGTCCTTCCCCATCAAAACTTGATAAACCTTGCTAAATCTTTCTCTGTCTGTCTGTGTTAATAGTGACATGTCACAAGTTTCCATCGATATGTATGTAGCACTGAAACACATTGCAGAGTCCGCATGCATTCATGGTGCCACCCCTGAGTCCCTTCCACCTTGTGCCGAGCGTGGACAGCACCCGTGGGACACGCAGAGGGGATGACAGACCCATTGCCAAGAACCGATTTTCTTAGTTTGCTTTTGCACCAGTCTTGGCACTGACACAACCAAAAATTAGATGAAAATGGGCCTGCAAAGTAGCCCTCAGTGGGGATTTTGCAGGCTGTGTCTGGACTTGCAGAGACAGGCGAGTGGCAATGAGGGCCGAGAGCGAAAGGGGTAGGAGACGGAGGAGAGAGCTGCAAGAACCTGACACTCTGACTTGCCATTCTGTGATTTCATTTGTGAAGTGAGCGCGGAGAATTTGTGTGTAGCTGGGCACGTCAGTGGTGGCTGTAAGGCTTTTTGTGCATGTCTGCGCGCACAGTAATTTTCAATATTGTTCTTTTAAACCTCCATTGTGTTGCACATGCATATGTGTGTTTGTGCAAAATTTTGTGTGGAGATCCCCACCACCTAAACCATTCAAGCAGCCTTTGATATAAATTATCAAAAGCTAGGTCTGAATAAGGATGGTCTACCTACATGGCTTGGAGGGTAACACATGTATGGTCTAGCTTGTGTCCAAGAGTAACGTAGCTGCGTTTTACTTTTTCCTGTATTCTATGTCCTGCGTCTCTGCTAGATGCTCTGAAACTTGCATCTATCTGAGAAATTCAGACCCTTTATAAAGGAAGACAACACAGTGTAAGGTAAGTATCTTCTTTATGATGGGTTGCTAGTAATCCTTCCCAGCTGTTTGTAAGACTATCTCAGTATTTACTACCAGAAGAGAGTTCATACTCTTACCATTCTTGGGTTGGAGTCAGAAAAAATGTAAAATTATGCAGTCTGTGGTTACAAAAATTCAAAAGCAAAGTATAACAAACAGGGGATGGTGTTGGGAAAGAGAACACTGGAGTTCTGACTGCTGCAAAGGAAAATGCTGAGTATCTTGGTCTCAAGTTGTGTCAGGAGAGGTTTGAATTAGATATTAGGAAAAATTTCTTCACTGAAAGAGTGGTCAGGCATTGGAACAGGCTGCCCAGAGAGGTGGTGGAGTCACCGTCCCTGGAGGTGTTTAAAAACCATGTAGATGTTGCACTTCGGGACATGGTTTAGTAGACATGGTGGTGTTGGGTTGACGGTTGGACTTGATGATCCTAGAGGTCTTTTCCAACGTTAAGATTCTATGATTCTGTGATCTTGAGCACAGCGACTGCCTTATTCTGTCTTGTTTGTGCATTCCCCATAAATATGTTATTTCAATTAAAAGATTGCATCAATTATGTCTTAGAAGTGACTAGATGAAATGTGTTTATAAAGTACTGGGAATGAAGCAAAGTGACAGCATCATCGGTTCTGGGCTAAAGGAACTGCAGTCCAGCCTGTGCATAGGGACAGGTCTGGCTGGAGCCTGGGCTTCACTTCCAAGCTGTTTTCAAAGCAATTAGAAGTGCAGACATCTGTTTTCTGTTTAAATACTTCCATAATGGAAATTTATGGATTTTTTTTCTACATGGACTTTTTCACAAATCCAGCTGGGTTCCATGGAAATTTTCATCTGCCAAACAAAACATCTCACTTCAAAATTGCAGGAATTCAGAAAAAGTGCAAATTATTTCCATTTGAAAGTGCTTTTGTGGTATCTTATGATTTATTTTGGGTACCTCCTCCCCACACTTTCTGCTCCTTGGATGGTGGTCAGATCTCCCAGGATATCCCATAGACAGGAGCTCATATGATGCCTGATTTCTTGGCCTTCAGAGTAGAGTAGAAGTGTAGGAGTGCTGCAGAACTATTTTCCAAATGAGAATATTTTTGGGCCAAAACTATAAACATTTTAGGAGGAGTAAGGGAGAGAAAACAGTTCTGGTAAACTTGCTCTTCTGAAAAAAGGGGTACAGACTACTGCCATCATGAAACAAGTTGAGTTTATGCTATTTAAATTGCATTTCGTCGAGTTTATGCTATTGAAATTGCATTTCATTTCCTGACGTGCTCCCATTGGAGATCTTTCTGTGGTGTTTCAAAATAAGTCCGTAAGTGTTTAGAGAGGCATGGGAAAATCTGAGAGTGCTGAGAAGGTAAACAATATTACAAGTGTTAGGCTTGACTATAAGGCAAAAAAAAAAAAAAAAGTGTCATTTAGAGATAAAAATAAACAATTGATATATTTATTTATATGTATATATACTCCCATGTAAACAAGAGGAAATAAAGGTAGTGGCTTTGTTGATGTTACTAAGTCCTTCTCAGAGTGAAAACTGCTGGTAGCGCCTTTCTGCACTGAAAGGCGTATAACGTTCACTGCACTGGGATGTTGTGCCAGAAGCCCAGATTTGGATGGCTTGAAGCCAATGTGCCTGCCAATGTGCCTACCGACATGCCAATTATTATTGCTATGTTTAATATTATCTCTTTGAAGATGCCAAGACACCCAGTAGGAAAGGGTAGGCACAGCGAAGCTTTAGGCTGTCCAAATCTGTGTCCAAAAGCAGTAACAGAATGGTTGATATTTCTCCTGTGTGAATCAAGGTCCAGTTGTGATACTTTACTGTCTGTTAAGATGGGTCTTATGGTAAAAAACATTACAAGAAAAGTCAGTATTTACTACTAGTGTAATTACTCTGGCTCTTATAATAGAGTTTTAACTTCTGTGAAGAAATTAAAGAGCATTGCATTGTCACTTAGGGAGATTTCCTGTTACAGTCTACAAGGAATCTCTGGTCTTCTACTTAGGAGAGCTTTTGCCTTTGAAATCTCTCAATGTATTTCTGGCTTAGCCAAGAGTGACTGAAAAATAGCACAACATGTTTCTCAGCTCCTCTTACCACATGCAAAGGGGGACATACTGTCTCCTCCAGCATTTCTAGATCTGGAAAACAATGAGGTGAGATGAGCAGTTGATATTGAGACCTTACCAGCAGCCATTGAGTCACAAGTGGTTCATAAAGTTGTCCTAGTACTTTTTTTTTTTAACCATTAATTCTAATGCAAGTGAAAAAAATGACTGCTGATTACTGTTTACACTTATACTGCATTCTCTCCTAAGTGTCTTTACATTGCTTCTAAGTTTGAAAACTCAGACATATTTAAATTGCTTGTATCAGTATAGTAAATAAAATGGCAATTACTGAGCAATCTGCTTTCTAACACATTAAGTGATTTATGTCTGCAGCAGGCAATGTATTAAAATTCTGTCTGTGAAATTAAAAATATAATGGCTGGAAAACCAAATGTAGGCTCAAAGGAAGCTATAAAACTCCCAAATAATTAATGGCTAGCACCCAGAACATGTGGATAGTGTTATAAAAAAGTAGGTAAATTTATTCAGAAAGAAAATAGGATTGAGATTGTTTAATAGTCTAGATTTCAAACTCTGCATAGGAAAGAATGCAGTGTTCAGTTTTCTGTACCTATTTCCAGGGAAAATAATAGCATAACCACTTGTAAAGTGAGCCCTAGCTAAACACTAATGTGAATAACAAATTTTACAGTGGGCCATGTAAACAAGGTGGGGTTAAAGCCTAGAAGGTGCAGGCAGTAAGCTAGGGCTGCAGAAGGAAAGGGTTGCAAAATAACCCCTCTGCCTGTTCTGCCTGTCCAGAGCCTTGGAGAGCCCATGCAGGCAGCTGCCTCCAGCTGTGCAGGAGGGATCGGAGTGTCCCTCGCCCTCCTTGGTAGGAGGGACAAGGCCGGCTCTCCGAGGCTCTCCCTTTCCTCTCCATCCCAGCTCTGCCCCTTCTCTCTGTCCCCCTCCTTTTCATTGCAGAAGTGACCTGACTTTTCATTCCTGGGGCAGAAAAGATCACTTTTTCTTGTACTTCAAAGGAGTCTTGATCTGGCTTTGTGTGTAAGACACAGGTCCCCAGTCATGCAATGTGATTATCAGAAAGAAGAGTTCTGTGAGGGTTTTTTTTCCAAGCCCAAAGAGGTGCTTTCTCATATTTTCCTTGTTTCCCCACAGATTTTCACTCTCAGTTCATGGTCTGTTGTGGCAATGCCAGCAGAAGAGGGCTTCTTGACCTCGTGGTTAAAGCATAAGATTGACAACCAGGCATCGTGGGTTCTTCTTAACGCTACCACTTACATTTGCATTGCTTATCAAGGTTTTTTTTTCTTTTTTTTTTTTTTTTCGTTTTTCCTCTAGATTCTACTGTTACGGTATTGCGGACCACTTTGGTCCTTTATATGGTGTTGTTTGTAAAATGAGGTGTGATGTAGCAAGGAGTAATGGAGCATGATAATAAGAACGTTGTGAAATTTCATGAGAGCCCTGTTCAGCACTTCCCATTCACCAAAGCATCCCTGCTGAGTTCGCTGGGCCTTGAACCCAAGGGGAGTTTTAGTGAGTAATGTGCAAAAACAGGCTCTTTGACTATGGCTTAATCCTGAGATACATTTTGTGACTTCAGTGGAAGCTGTGCATGTCCGACAATTGTCATATCGGTCCATTTTCATTTGTAAAGTACTTTGAGATCTGCTGGAGAACCAGGCTTTTATTCAAGCTTTAGTATGCACTGCTATGAGTGAGCTGATTTTGTGTTTGGGCATAAGTAATGGTGGTGAGCACCATGGTTAGCAATGTATTTTTGGGACAGGAATCCTACATTAAGTATAAGAATAATTTGTTATTTTAACAGTTTTAATTATGTTCATGCATTGAGTTATTTGTGTGCTATTTTCAAAAATCCATCTATGACTTCGGGAAGATAAAGGACCCATAAGTCTTTTTATTTGACGTGACTTGGGGTCCTAAGTCCCTTAGCTTACCCGGTAGTATAGTCCATGTGTTTTCCAGGCAAAAATGAACAAAGTCTGGAAGCACAACTAATGGTTCTATAGTGAGTTGAGTTTTAATGCCAAAAGCTGGGATTTCACTTAATTTGTATATCAAGACTGCAATGTATTATTCAAAGCAACATAACTTACTTTATAAACATTTTTTTGAGAATTCATAAGTAAACATACTTATAAAACAGTTTTCTTAATAGGCCTCTTAAATTATTCAGTACTTGAAGTCAGATTTTTTGAGTGCCTTCTTCAATAGATGTTGCCATATAATATTTTCCTTCAAAGAATTCCACAAAGAATTTTCCTCTTTAGAAAATGGAAGTGATGTTTTCAATAGGTCTGATGCCAAAGGCATGCTGCCTCCTTCTTCATAGTGGCCATCATATTTCACTGGTCCGAGGCAGCTGTTTTCACATTTCCAATTCTTGAACACCCTTGGTTTTCTTTTCACTATAACCAGATCTGTAAACTTCCTAGGTTTGTAAATCTTGCTGGGGGCTAAATATATATCCCTGTAATGTATTTTACCTTAAATTATTGATATGTATGTGCAATTGTAATTCTATCTTAATGCAGTTTTTTGTTTGGGAATTATTATATAATGCTATTCAAGAAGTCCTCAATTGCCTTCTGTGTAAGAAATTTAGATATTAAATAGTGAGATAAATTTCTAGAGTATTCCTTGTATTCTTACTGACTGGGGAGATTTACTTCTTCATGTCTGTGATAAAGGTTGCTGGGGCTTGTGTAGCTCTCATTTATGGGGCAGTATTTTATTGAATTTAGCATGTAGTATTTGTACCGCTATCGTCCCTAGAAGGCCCACTTAAAAACAGTAGTAAGGCATTGTAAAAACACCGAGTGCAAACAGTCTGTGTCTCTCTGGCAGCTGATAAAAAACACTAAATAGGTGAAGATAGCCAAGTATCCAAAGGAGGAAGTGAGGTAAAAAAATTAGCCAACATGGCAGGGTGGGAGCCCAACTACGTCAGGTTTTCCTGCAGGTAGCATAGATAAAAGATAAAGATTTGAAGAACAGTGAAAATAGTGTACGTATATTCCCAAATTGTTCCTTCTAAGCGTTAGGGGATCCATGAAAGAAAGTACGAGGGACTTGTCTGCACGTGTGACAGGTCGACGTCAGACACCCAACGTCATGGACCAGGCAGAAGTAGGGGGGTCCTTCAGATACTTCATGAAGTATGCAGCGGACTCTCTAGAGCCCTAATTGTAGTAATTATTGGTGCTGGGATAGAGGTCAGGTGCACCAGGGAGAGGGGTGCAGAGGGAACCCGGGGTGACCACCCACGCACTGGTGCTATTCCTGTGCGATGGTCCAGAGGGATGCCATTGCTTTTGTCGAGGCCGTAGGGCAGCAGAGGATTTCGAGGCCACAGGAATGTCATATGGTCATAAATGTGACAAAGTGTGACATGGCGAAAGTGTGTATGAAAAATATCGCCAAGTAAACTTCTCC
Organism: Balearica regulorum gibbericeps; assembly: GCF_011004875.1. NCBI lineage: Eukaryota > Metazoa > Chordata > Aves > Gruiformes > Gruidae > Balearica > Balearica regulorum. The sequence continues at coordinate 211,107,580 of NC_046184.1, read as the reverse complement.
GAGTCAATGACAGTCTTTCACAGTGCCCACAAGGCACGTGAGAAATGTTAGGTGACTAAATGTGAGACATGCGGGCACACGCGCATGTAGCTCTTTCCCAGTCCTGATGCCCTGTGTCTCTGTCTGCTTTTTACTGGCTTTTTCCAATAAACTCTTTGATGCAATTTCTTTTCATCCTATGAAAACATTGGATCTTTCAAATCAAAATTGTAAAGGTTTTCATTGCAATCATGGCTCATATTTGAATTTCATAATAACAGGGAAGAGAACAAATTTAAAATGAGTCAACAAATGTGAACATGAGTTACGTTAACCTGATATAACCCCGTTCCAGTGTCACTTCTGGTGCTCACTCCAACTTCACATCGCATCATTGTAGAGACCTGATGTACAGATCACTTCTGCAAGCTGCAGTTTGGAGATATACCATGAGACTGCAAGGATCTCTTGATGGTTGTGATCGTTGGCTTGTCATGCTTTTGGTCACAGGAAGGTTCTTTAAAATATGAATATAAAATTGCAATAAGTAAATAAACAATATTAATACATAATATGCAATTATTGTTTAGGCTTTTAATAAGTGAAATTAAATCTAGCTTTTCCTATTAAATAATCTAAAATTATTTATAGCATGGTAAATGCATTCACACTTCTTTCTCTCTGGACTGTTAATTTTGAATGCACAATAATCAATATAAAGTTCAAAACTGGTATTTTTACTTATTGTATCATATAATTGCAAAGCCTACAGCACTGGCAATCAACAGGAACCAGATAAGAAAATACAAAACAATTACTTCCCATATCTCAAAGTATTTATACAAAAGCAATGTAGAAAATTGCTTTATCTATTATTTGTACTAGATTTCAATTAATTTGTCCAAATAATTAAAATGCACCTTCTAACAATAGGATGGTAATGAAAAGCAAGTGAAAAAATATGATGTGTTCATGAATACAAGAACAAGAAAAAGAAAAATATAGAGATAAAAATTCTTTCATTTAGGTTTTGTTTGAAAATAATAAATTATTTTATTCTGAATTTTTCATTTTCACTGGCAGGCTTATTTTCCTTGAGGATCTTCTTGGTTTTGCCCTTCCAAAGCACAAAGATTTTCAGCTTGAGCGTGTTTCAGATTATACCCTTTTGTATTTTTCCCTTTAAATTTTAGTCTGACTAGCTGAGATATTTAACTGAGATGAAACTCAGAAGAGATGGACGGAAATTTTCAGTGACTCCAGAGAAATTGATTTAGAAGTGTAGCAAAAGGAAAACCTTTTCTACAGGTTGTTTTGACAACTGAAAAATGCTGCTGAAAAGATATAATTCAATCTGACATGCTGGGAGATTGTGTAACTTCATCCAAAATGATGGGCATACGTGTCAACCGAAGTATGGATTTTCTTAATATTACTCAGATTTCTGAATAAGATTCTCCGAACCAGTCAGGTTTGGTTATTGTGATTTAATTACTTCGTTGAATTGGTTAGTGCAAAAAGGCTACCCCACCGTACGTCCCATCTCCAGCATGCGTCCTGCTTTATGCTGTGGGAATAAGCTAAGCAGGAAGATCATAGAATCATAGACTGGTTTGGGTTGGAAGGGACCTCAAAGATCATCTAGTTCCAACCCCCCTGCCATGGGCAGAGACACCCTCCACTAGACCACGTTGCCCCAAGCCCCATCCAATCTGGCCTTGAACATTTCCAGGGATGGGGCCTCCACAACCTCTCTGGGCAACCTGTTCCAGTGCCTCACCACCCTCACAGGGAAGAATTTCTTTCTAACATCTAGTCTAAATCTACCCTCCTTCAGCTTAAACCCATTACCCCTTGTCCTGTCACTACACTCCCTGATAAACAGTCCCTCACCAGCTTTCCTGTAGGCCCCTTCAGGTACTGGTAAGCTGCAATTAGATCTCCCCGGAGCCGCCTTTTCTCCAGGCTGAGCAATCCCAACTCTCTCAGCCTGTCCTCACAGGAGGTGAAACAACCGTCTCCGAAAAACGGTTCCAGAGCTGCATTGTAAGCACTGAAGCCTCTGAGCCCAATGAGAAATCTTTTGCTAAAGAACACGGTTGGCCAGGAGTTGTGTCGTGTTATTTTTTATACAAGTATGAGCAGTATATCGTAGCCCGCCTAGGAGGACTGGAACAATGGTCAGCCTTTGCAAAGCCATCTGTAGCTTGTGCCTCTGAATGGCCTCGTGAATCGACAAACTTCACAGTAAGCTTTAGAGAGGAACTTAGAGGAATTTGTTAGCTAACTTCAAAACTATTTTTTTTCTTTCTGTGTTGCAAGGAATTTCTAAGACAGTGAATGGAATCTGCAGTCGTGGTTTTCCTTCCTCTTGCAGAACTTCCAGTAACTCTGTGTGTGCCAGAAATTAGTCCCTGGCCCGGTATCTAAGCTATGGTTAGCCATAGAACCGTCTCCTATAGACATGGACTTGCACGAGTCATCTTAGCGGCGGCAGTTGGACTCTTTAGTTGAGTTTGTATGATTTGCTCTGGCTATAATCCTTTCCTAATAACAGAATATTAGCATTGTTTATGATTCCAGTTCTGAACTTGAGATTTAAATCAATATTTGCCCATGGAAAAAAAGAAAAAAAAAGAACAAAAAACCCAGGCTTGGACAAAAAGCTGCCTTCTATGGTTATTTTTATCTCACATCCATTTCTTATGGTCTCTGTTTTCTTTATGTCCCCCCTCTGTCAGTGATTTTTTTTTTTTTTGCTGTTCTCAAGTTTCTGTTCAATCACTGACCTATTGTTTTTTTAAAAACAATTGCTTCTTAGAGTGCCTCACATTTAAGAAGCAATCACAAAATCATGACCTGAAAAATAACTTTTATTCTAAAGAACATTTTGATCTTTTTCAAACCATGGTGCTTTACAAAATCCAATTAATTTTCCCAGTGTGGTTCCTTTTAGCCAAAGTAAATGAAGAGTACAGAATAATCATTTTGCTTATTGACCAGCAGCTGACTAATTCACTGTCTGTTTCTCATGCTTTTACTGACATTTGCTAATGTTTGGGTTGTGGATGCTACAGTGGATGTTTATTTGCTGTAAGTGAATATTTCTAGCGTAATTTTATAAAACAATTTAAATGTCAGAGCGTACTTGAATTGACATTCTATATATAAACTCAGATTTTTTTTTTCTATCACTATTAGCTTGCAGCTTACTTTGAAAAGAAAGTTATTGTTGCTTATCAAGATGAGATCAATATCCCGTGTTATAAGTACTTTGTATGGCTGGTCTTTATTTTCTTCCTCTTCCCTCTCCAGTTTTCATTTCCTTCTTCTTTATATTGAATCCTGATTTTATACTGATTTGCAAAAGAATGGATTTATAATATGTCTTTAGTATAGTGCTTACTGTGTTTGGTTAAGCCTATCTTTTGTTATTTAAATCTGGAGGATTTTGCCATCAGGAATAAACCATCTGAGTTATTTAATGGATCTTTTTATAAATACTACAGCTCTTCGCTGCTCATCCTTGAGATAAAGCTGCTCTTAATTCAATAGTTTTAAATTAGGCTTGATTCTCCTCTCTTTAATTGAGAGTGGAAGCCAAAGTAAATGGCAGAAATGCCAAGAATTGGGCAGCGGTGACCCGAAACATCTGGGGTCCGGTTCTGAGCACAGCCCAGGTAAGAGACACATCAGAGAACTGCAGTGGCCTTTAGAAGTCTTGCTTAGGTGTAACTGCACCCTGGCTATTCAAAGCTTCGGTTCAGCATTAAATTCATTTGCCCGTTCTGTGGCCTGTACTGCTGCATCTTGTTTATTTTAATTCTCTTCAGGTTCCATTTCACACTTCCTATCATTAGCTTCTAAAACGTTCTATTTTATTCTCCTTGTGTTGGGATTCATTTTAGTCATTTAAACCCATTGGTGACCACCTGACCAAAACCTTTATGGAAGGTGCTTCATCCATGTGTAATTTTACTTCTTGATTTCAAATCACGACCTCTGTCTACACTATAGTCTAAGCAAGAACTGATTTCTCTCTAGTGATCCTTTACAATTTTCTGTGTAAATAAGCAATCTTGTGTTATGCTTTCAAATATCTTCCTTGATGTATTGCTTCTGTTTATTGTCTCTATCCTTATGTCTAACTAGTTCAAATTCTCCATTACTCTTAATTTATTTGTTTTCCCCACAGTCCTGTACAAGGGTTCTGTTTTGCCTTTTTATTATTACTTCTAATGAGAAAGTAGAAACTGGTTGATAACTTTTCAGTGGAGTAGGTTTTATTAGAAAATGTCAATTGCGCAGAATTGTCTTTCTGAAAAAAAACCGTGAGGATAACTGGAAATTAGGAATATTGCTTTTACATGTGGGAGTCAGAGTTTATGACTCCCAGTTCCCTTATTCCCATCCTGTCTCTGTCTACTCAGGGTAATCTGTTCCTGCAGACCATCCAATGTAAGGGGCTTGAGCAGTTTCAGGATCAAGCCTGACAGTGGAAAAAGGAGAGAGTTTCTTTTTTTTCCTTTTTTTTTTTTTTCTTTTTCCTTTTAATTTAGATTCAGTTCCAGTTTGAGAGAATGTTGCCTCCAAAATTCATTTTTTTTCTTAGGACTGGGGATATGTTTCTGGCTTGGCAAACTTCTCCATCCTGGCACTATATGCATCTGTACTATGGATGGGGCAGAGCTCAGCAGTTCCCGCTCTCTCCAATCCACTGAGAAAGAGTGTGCGTTGCCCTGGGTGCTGCTGGAGAGCCCTTCTGACCAAGGCTTTGTAATTTATACCCTATGTTGTCTCTGGACACCTAGTCTCAGGGTATATGTCTGATGTATGGAATGTCTGTGCCTGAGTCCCTTCTCAGCCACAGACTCATCTCACCTCTCTTCTGCTCTGTTCTCTCTGCCTCCTATTTAAAAACCTCCGCTTCAACTTCTTTTCATTTTTCCTACTTTGGCACAGTCCTTTACCATATGTTTGTGATTCACCAGCTGTCTTATAGCTTAACTTCTTGCCCCTGCTCTGTCTATTGATTCTTCTGTTAAGATGTATCCCAACAGACCGCATCTGTTTCCAAAAGGCTTCCTAATGCCATGCAAGCCTGAATCTTTTCTGAACACGTCAACTTGGGAGCCAGTCATTCAAAACAGGGCTGCTCTGGCAGGAGGATGGACCGGCTGAACTCTCCGTTCCAGCACTCATCCGTTCGGGCCCCAGGTCTGTGCCCCCAGCGTGCGACTGGCTTTTCTCCCCAACATGAAGAATGACATTAGTTTCGTTTCTGAACATACCACCTCAAAGGTCTACTGAAAGCTAATTAATTCACGCTGAATGCCGTAGATGATTCAACACCTCCTCCACGTGGAGCTTGCTCCTTTTTTAATATAATCCCTCTCCAATACCGACCAAGTTTCCTAGGCGCTTTGCCTGCATACCACTATAGCTGTTTAATAGCATGGTTTCAATGCTGTCTCGCTTGCTGAACCAAAATTTGGCTCAGCACTGTATAAGCAAAGGATGTAGAGCCATTCGCAGCCCCTGCGATCTCACAGCCTCGCACCTAGGTACGCTGCCAGTGATGAAGGAAGGATGAGCAAAGCCAGGGCAACAGGCAGCAGCATGGGCTGGCTTTAACGAGTCACAGGTTGTTGCACCCACTATGCATTGAAAAATTAATAGCTCTTAAAATAAATATTATTTTACAATGAAGATGACTTTAGTTGAAATTGCATAGCAACGGAGCATATGCCCTGTGTTCGGATCGTATGATCCACATGGCACATGCTTGGGGGCAGATTTACTTCCATGAGCTTAGCAGGTGCAAACACCATGAAAAGATCTTATTGTCTTCAGCCCTCCTCCAGAATTTTTCTGGTCTTAAATTTGTAGCTGAGGCTCAGCTGGCGTCCTACTGATTGGCATCTGTCACACGTGTTGACACAACACGTCTCACAAGTGTTATTAGTCATTGTTTTTCCGGCATGGACTTTCTTCTGCTGTGGGCCACAAGTCTGGCTTCAACACAGAAACTCAGTGCTGCTTATTTTTCGCCTTTTACAGCATGGAGAACATAAGAGGTAATAAGGAGAAGAAGGTAGCAGATGAATAAGGATTCAAATCAGGTTTCATGGCCGTTGTTAATGACTGCACTCCCTGCATCTTCTTCTAGATCCCGTTCGGTTCCCTCTCTTCTGTGGCCGCTCCATAGTGCAGCAGTGCTGCATCTCATTCGGCAACCCCAACTGATGATTATTCCATACTTCTGAGGCTCCCACAAAAGCAGGAATTATTTTGGAGAGGGAATATATGGTTCGATTCTCTTTCTGAGAGGAGTCAGGTTTTTCTCATCAACAACCAAGACTTCATTTCTGCTCAACTACATAAATCCTCTGAATTTTCTTTTGCCTTTTCAAAACCCAAAGACTTTTCCTTTCTGTGGATTAACATTGGATGGGTCGCACTCTCCTGGCAAGACACAATGTCATAATCAAATCAATTTTTGGATTAGTAACTGCATGATGAAAGCATTGGTCTTTTCAGCTGTGGTGTGGTTGTGGGACAGAGGGAGCGGAGGTGCCTACTCTCCTGCCACCCTCCTGGCCTTCAACATCACCAGGAGCATGGTACCACTCCTTCCCTCTGCAACAGGGTCGATTCACCTGTTTACTCACCTGGGATCAGGTTTACAAGTGTTGTCCATCCCCAAGAAGCCGGCACAGCAGTTACATCCAGAAATGTGGTAAATCACATCATTCATGATCTGACTCTTTGGGGAAATAAGCCATTCTCAGGGGGGTTGCACTGGCTGCCTGCAGAGATGTTTTCTTAGGCTGTTATCTTGGGATGTGTTTGTTTATCAGGAAGGAATAAGGAAATTGGTATGAGCAGAGAAGGGTTTTTATTCTGCAATGGGGAGTTTTTAATCAACTGCATATTTTTTTTTTTAACCAATTCTGAATGTTAACATAGTGCTTCTGCTTTTAAAATCTGCATGTGATTTATGCAATCGATCTGCAGTTCATATAACTGAACTATATGAGTGCTCAGCTAATATCAGCAGAGGGAGGTCACCCCACCCCGCAGGGAGGAGCTGATTAGTCCCAAGTCCAAAAGACAGCTCATCTACTGCAACCACTGGGTGCATCACAGCAGCAAGGCGTAATAACGGGCTGGAGGTACCTGCTGGTTTGGCAGCCAGAGCATTGTCAAGGCAAAGGAGCCGTAAGACGGGGATGTTTCACTGACTCACCTGCCTCCGTGACACTGCAGAAACAGAGGCAAGTGATGATGGTGGGCTGGAGGTGGGCCTGTTAACTCTACTGTCAAGATGATAATAAAATTTTAACTAAGTCAGCAGAAGCAATTTAGAAGCAAAAGGCATTAGAGCTCATTACTAACTCCCCAAGGAGTCCAGCTCCCAATCCAGCTATCTCCTCTGAAAACTTTCAGAGCCTCATGAACAGCAGTGATAATGGGAAAACAGTGCAAGGTGCTGTCAGGAAGTTTTATTGTTTTCCCATGGACACGCAAAAGATTTTCATCGCTGCCTTGCATTTGGGCTAGCAGGAGCTATTCACACTCAGCTCTCCTCTGGCATCATGAAATCCGGCATAGATGGGTTGGAGATTTACAGGAAACCTTTCTGACTAGTCTGATATTATAGTATGGTAACTCTGTTAGAAGGAAGAATTAAGGAATTACAGGGGAGAGAGTGCTATGGCTTAAATGTAGAGCTGCCTTTTGGTCCTAACCGATATTGGAAATTTTCAACTGAGGCAGAATCACCCTGCGCTAAGTACCTGTCCATACAGATAAAAAAGCACAGCAACAGGGTACTGAAGAATGCTTAGTTGCAACACCAGAGTTCAATATCATTTATGTGCAAGGAAAAAACGTAACTACCTATAAAATGTTTAAACAGTATTGCATGATGGATAATGAATATAGTTATTCTCTTCTATCAAGAAGGGTGAAATGAAAAATAATACGAACAGAGAACAAAACATAAAAGAAAAATCTTATGAATGTTGCACAAGGTCATGGCTGGCAGATGTTATGTCATAAGCTTTCTGTGTGTGTGTGTGTGTACTTGTTTTATTTAGTTGAACGGAATAAAGACAGAAAAGGACCCCAGGGTGCTGATCCGATGTACCAGTCAAGACAAGGAGCCAAATGTGGAAGAGGTTTTGGGGGAATAGTTGTGTAATTTTCTTTGCTATTTCTAGCAAAGATGGACGTGGATCCATCTCTCTCCACTTCTGCTGCAGCTCTGTACAGGATCTGTAGGTTTGTAGTCCTTGTCTTCGGTGTGGGGCAGACATACAGGAGAGCAGCACAGGGACCTGGAATACGTGTGAGATCCAGACATATCTGCATGCTTGTTCGGTGGCGTTGTGTTTGGTTTTTGGTTAATATGCAGAGGCCACTGGGCCTGTTAGTAGTTTTTCTGCTAGAAAGCTCTTTCCGATTCTCTCCTGACACGTTTATTGTTCCTGGAACCTGCATGCCCCCCTTGCAAGGTAATGCTCTCTGTGGGGGGTCTGTGAGGGGAGGGCGGTGCGTGTAAGGTAAGATTAGGGTGTGAGATACAAAAGGAATAAGGTTGTAAAATTTTGAAGACATTTGTAGAGGATTGCGTATGACTGATGTTTAGTCAAAGTCCAGAAGATAAGAAGGTTGAAAGAGAACATTAAGACTGGACAATTGCGGTCAATATTTTTATAATTATTCCATTTCGGTAAAGAAGAAACAATGATGATCCAGCAGTCATTTTCTGTACACAAGCGATGTTTCCATTTATTTTAGAAACTAAACAGCCAGATATTTTTTTTTTTCTAAGTTTCATGAAGGTATTTCTAAGTCTTTTAATAAAGGTTTCCATTAGACTTAATAATTCATTATTTTGTTAATTGTACAAAATGCTCCCAAGACATATTTCTTCAAGACCTAATCTTAGCAACAACATATTATTTTTACCTCAGTTCCTAGATTATGAGAGTTTTTTTCATGCTACTTTTCCAGTCCATGTGAATTTAGGAAATTATCTGGGCAATGAAGGCGTTAGGTGATACTTTGATCAGAGTCTCAAAACATGTCTTGATTTTCTTCTGTACCACTGTACATTGCTTTGCCTTTCTTGATGTGCCCAGTGAACTGAAAGAATTAAAATTATGAAATACATAAGATCAGAAATGGGCTTGCGTAATTCCATCAATAATTTAAATATCCTGACATAAAATAAGTAGGCTTAGACATTATTGTCTTACCATATTACACTTTACAATAGGAAATATTTTTCCATACAGGATTTCAAACTTCTTGATATACCCAGGCTTTCAACAGAGGATGAGCTGTTCTTTGTCTATAAAATGTTACTTTCTGTGCTGTATTTTCCTAATTTATTTTTGTTGTGTGTGGGGCACTATGACTTTTTTAACTTATGCTTGACATCTTTGTCATCAGCTGTTTTTTCTCATTGTTTCCATACTCTCTATTGAACCTGACTGGAAACAATGCTGTACAATGTGAAGGAAGTGTGTGGCCAAAATCCTTATTTAGAGGAGCAAGCAAATACTTTTTGTCAGAAGCATGTTGTTTATATTTGGCCTCTCATCTATTCTGAATGGTAGTATAAATTGTGTACATTCTTGAAATTTTGGATTGCAACTCAAAAGAGGAGTTTAAGAGGCAGTTTCTTATTCTAAGCAATACTTGGGAGCATAAGTGATCCTCAGTAGACATTTTAAGAAGAAAAATAACCCTCCAAAATCTATTACATTGTACTTTTAACATCATATGTATCATACTGAAACAAAACGGCATCATAAATTAGTAAATAACAGCTGCATTACTATGAAAAAAAAAAAAGTAACAACTCCAACGTGCACTGCCACCCCTAAAGGAAGTTCTCAAGTCTGTGGTTGTCTCAAGTGGGCACATTTCCAAAGACAAAGAGAAGAGCAAAGGAGATGTTATCCTCATACTTCTCCTTTGTGTTTCAGTATATGCTCTGAGTCATAACACAACTCCCCCTCAACATCCCTACTACTAATAGAAGAGGAACCTGTCAAGAAAAAACAAGTATGTTAGAAGAGGAAAGGGAAATTCATCATAACTAGAGAAAAGGCAACTAAAATTTCATAACAAAGGTTTTAAAAGCCAGTATTTTTTCAGGAAGGTAACACACAGTTACGACCAAAGATTGTGACCCTCAGATACCACTTGATGAGCATCTTTGTTCCTTTCCACAGCATAGTTACTGTAGCCCAGCAGGGCATGTTTTGAAAAAAGGTGCTATTTTGATGAATGTTTGAAAGTAGTGGGGGAAAAATTCAAATAAACAGTTGTTTCATGATTAAACACGCACTCCTGAATTATGCAACTCATCTACAGCAGCAATACAGCATGTTGCCTTTGTAAAAAGAGTAGAGACCTAAATGCAAATAAAATAATTTGAAGAAAAGTAGATGGAGATTGATTCTGGAAGTGTGACAGAATAAATTTAACCACATGGAAGAGAAAAATAAATCTGAAAAATGAAAGTAAAGTTTGTTAAAAAAACAAAATTGTGTATTATAAAAAAACCAAAACACAACAACCTAGAAAAGTTTCTAGAGATAACAATGACAATTTGTTTAAAAACAGGGAGGAACACTGCATTGAACTGTTTTTTCTTATAATACTTAATAAAAAGAATGAACAGTAGAATGCAGTGTTCATTTTCCATGTGTGAAAAGACAGAAGGAAATTAGCATCCCAATAGAATCAATAAGAAACCAGAGAATGGTAAAAGGTTATTCAACTCCAAAACTAAGCAAAGTTTATCCTTACAGATCTAAGAAAAGAGACCAATCAGGTATATATATATATATATGTATATATAACAGCAGAAAGAAACCTCCTGGAAAGATGGAGAGATTTCTCAGTGCCCTAGCTAAAATCTTGGATACCAAATTTTGGGAAAAATGCAAAATCTTCAGTGTGCAATCACTTGAATAATAAGTAAGAAAGGGAAAGAAAACTCAGTGGTACAAAGGGCAAAGTAACTTAATAAATAAAATGCTAATTAGAGACTACATTTTGTTTAATTGAAAAGAATTATTCACAAAATGGAGATTTTCCTGAATAGAACAATTTTGTGTAAGTAGTAGCAGGATGACGACATTGGGAATATGATAATCTCTGAATCAACACATTATATATACGTATAGGGGAAAAGATGAAGTGCCTGGATAAGAGAGTTGGAAAGAAGTAAACAGTGAGGGGATTTTAGGTTATACAGTATTCATCCCAATAAGCAAAACATTTGGCACATTAGTGAAAAGATTAAAAACAACTATAGGGAAGCATTCAAATATGGTACAGGAGCAGAAAACAAGTGAGGAATACTTCAAAACAGGAAAGATGACATCGGCAAGAAGGGCGATATGGGATGAATAGCAGTCATTCGACAAACACTGAAAGAAAAAGTGGCTTAATCATTTTCTCTATATATTTATTTGATTTATTTTCAAATGTGGGAAGATGAAGGAAGGGGGGTTCTAATTTAGAGGCTCAGCTACGCACAAAACAGCAACAGAAATTGTCATCTCAGATGGGACCTGACTCCCATCTAGTAAGTACGAGCATGGTGTGCAGAAGTTACCTGTTGACAATAGTTCCTGTCAACTGGCTAATAGTTCACTAAGTTAATTATTTATGATAACCAGTTGATTTTGCCAGCAGCTCATTTAGAAAATGTGGACATTTATGTTCTTTTTCTGCTCACTTTGCAGTCTGGTCAAAGGACTTTATGAAGGAAGGATGTTGGATGCTGAATGTGGAAGAGCCTTAGGGTTTTCCTTAGGGAATATTGTAATGACAGCAAAGGCATAAGAGCAGCAAAGAAAATTAATGCTTTTCTTTCCAGGCTAATTTAAAGGTAGTAGATAAAAAACATTATAAAAAATGCTGTAGTTTATCTTCAGTGTGAAAAAGGAATATTTTAGTGTCCTTAATTTATGCATTTCTGAGAACACACAAGCAAGAGAATGTCCACAACAGGAAAGACCAAAGATCTCTCTAGACTAATATCCTGTCTTCGGTAGTGATCAGCTACATGTACAGGAGTGAAAAGGCAGAGAAATTTCTGTAGTTTTAGGCAGCATTTTATAGAGCAGGTCTAATTGACCTAATTGAGTTAGATGCAGTTGTGTTCTACTGATTCTGCTGTACCCATTATTGGGATATCTTATCAATCTTCCTTGTTTCATGCTGAAAAAACCTCTTTTGCTGTAAAAAGAACAAAATAGAAGATAAATGTATTGGGTGGGCAAAGACTACAGCCTGTCCAGCTGACTAGACGTCCTGTTTCCTTCTGTTCCCACAACTACCTTTATCCAGCCATTGGTTTATTCTCCTCTTGTAAGCTCAGGATTTTCTTGTCTTTTTCAGTGATCACACAACACATAACCCTGTCCAGTCATCTTTCATAACATACCATCACATCTCTCATAATACAAATACATGGTTTAGGTAATGCAAATACTGCATTAAATGGTCTGTCCCTCACTGATTCAGTTCATAGCATTGTACTCGATCAGTTAATTATCCCACCTTACTCACTTCTGTCACTCTCTAGAGTAGATATTCTGTAAATAGCAGAGTCGTTCCTGGGATTCACTTGTAGCGTAGCAGCCGTGCCTCCACCTTCTCACCACGCTAAATTTTGATGGAATAGGATCTGTATGTTCTGAAACTGAAACTAATGGACTGACTGTACTTAAAACTCCTTTATTTTAATGATTTTCTTTGTTACTGAGACAGCTGGAGCACGCTCACTAAAGCAGGCAGGAATATCTCAGTGTTGAACAGCTCAGGGGCTGTCTCAGTCCCACCCAGTGTTTCATCTGGCAGGTGCCTGCAGCTTCTCCTTGTGCCATCTGCGTGCTCAGGCTGCTCAGAACCAAAGTGAATATATTCTGCTCATCTCTTTGACTCGGAGGAGGATGCACTTCAAAGAGAAAACACGATTTCACAATGGCAATGTGATGGTAAAGCAGGTTGGAGTTTTCCATTCTTTACTGCCTTCAGCCACTACTATCCCTTCCTCCCTCCACACACACCATAGTTTATTATTTGATTACTGATTTATTAGACCAGTGAAAAGAACACAGTTCAAAAACAACAAAAAAAGGGGGGGGAGTGGGTGGGGAAGGATTTATGTAACCCAGAAGATTTCACAAAATTAGTTTAGCGCAAAAACAGTTGAGTCAGCATCAGTGAACGAGCAATAACATGTGAGTGGATGGAGAAGGGAAAGGCAGGAAGTTCCTGTGCTGCTCTGTAAGGAAAGTCTGAGGTGGAATTGCACTCTGCAACCTTACTGGGGAAATGAGGTCTGGGAGCCTGTCCCTCTAAAGCCTTGAAACACTCTCCTGAGATGCTGTGATGCATTGTCAGGGACTTGAAAAGCTCAGGGGCTTGAAAAACAGAAAGGGTATCCCATGTAGATCATCCTTCTACCACTGAAATTTGGTCCTGAATGTTTTATTTGCTGTGCATTTCTACTCTGAGGATATCAATGTCCCAGACAGAGGGTTTCCATCCAGTTCCTTTCAGAAATTTTACTGTATGAAATATCCCACAAAAGGATTTACCCTGTTTCCTTCATATTATTTTGTCAAGTTTAATCCTCTCTTGTTGTCCTTTTTCAAATCAGGTTGCAATGACAGTTATTATGACCATGCTTGGATGTCACATATACAGTCTACACTATCTAGCATCTGTAATTTTTCTGCAAAAAGACAATGAAACTTTCGAATTCACTCTTAGTGCTCACATTCATAGAATCATAGAATGGTTTGGGTTGGAAGAGACTTTAAAGATCATCTAGTTCCAACCCCCCTGCCATGGGCAGGGACACCCTCCTAGACCACGTTGCCCAAAGCCCCATCCAACCTGGCCTTCAACACTTCCAGGGATCCAGGGGCAGCAACAACTTCTCTGGGCAACCTGTTCCAGTGCCTCACCACCCTCACAGTAAAGAATTTCTTCCTAATATCTAATCTAAATCTACCCTTTTTTAGTTTAAATCCATTACCCCTTGTCCCGTCACTACACTCCCTGATAAACAGTCCCTCCCCATCTTTCCTGTAGGCCCCTTCAGGTACTGGAAGGCTGCAGTAAGGTCTCCTTGGAGCCTTCTCTTCTCCAGGCTGAACAACCCCAGCGCTCTCAGCCTGTTTTGATAGGAGAGGTGCTCCAGCCCTCTGATCATCTTTGTGGCCCTCCTCTGGACTCGCTCCAACAGCTCCATGTCTTTCTTGTACTGAGGACCCCAGAGCTGGACACAGTACTCCAGGTGGGGTCTCACAAGATCGGAGCAGAGGGGCAGAATCCCCTCCCTCAACCTGCTGGTCACGCTGCTTTTGATGCAGCCCAGGACACGGTTGGTTTTCTGGGCTGCAAGCACACATTGCTGGCTCATGCTGAGCTTCTCATCCACCATCACCACCAAGTTCTTCTCAGGACTGCTCTCAATCCATTGCCCATCTCCAATGTCATAACATCCTTGTGCCCCAGATTGCATTACATTTATCATCTCATCCTGCCAGAGCAGAGCTGGAAATTCAATATTGTGTTTCAATATGCTGTTCATCAAGATTGGTGGTGAGTTCAATGTGCCTTGAATTTGACTCTTTATCTTTCTATCCTTGTGCTCCTAAGAGTAGCAAGACTGCAGAAAAGATCCTGTCCCCCTGTGGTGCCTCCTGAGGTAGGGAGTGTGAATTCTGAGCTGTTCAGCAGTGATTTCTCAGCTGGTCACACGTAGGTGCCTTGATCCAGCATGGAGGCATGGTGGTAAATCACAGCTGGTCCTGCTTAGCTTTAGTAAGAGCTATCTATCTTTCCTGGGGAATTAGGAAGGTGCTTGCAAGAGTTGCAAGATATCCATTATAGGAACTCTTTCCAAATGTTATGATACCTGGAATGCTTTGCATTATTTAAGTTGATTTTTTTTAAAAAAAAAGAAAAGTTGAAACCTTTCCATCCTACTTCGACAGCCCTTTTGTTACGACAGAAGTCCTTTGATCTAAACCATGACATAACCCAGAATATATGGACATAAGCCCACTGGTTTCAGTAAGCATCTTGAACTGTAGCTGCTCAGTCCTTCAGAGAGTTGGGGTGCAGTATCATGGAATCATGGAACGGTTCCGGTTGGAAGGGACCTTTAAAGGTCATCTAGTCCAACCCCCCTGCAATCAGCAGGGACATCTTCAACTAACGGGCCAACTGCACGGCTGTCTTGTAATGGAGATATTGTGGTTTGTGGAACTGAGTGAGCAGCCGTAGGGTGTCGCTGAGACATCCTCAGAACAATTTGAAATCACCAAATTCAGCCTTAAGAAAGTGAATTAGGAAGCTCTGGTTTAGCCATACTGTAATGCAGGAAAGCCAGACAAGAATAAAGTTACTGTTAGCATGAAGGCTCATCTCTAACAGGCAGCTTCAGTATTACCTTTCAAAGTGCCATAAACTGGCAGACAATAGAGCTTTTGGAGAAAAAGTCATGCAGTAAGTGTGAAAAAAAGGCCACTTCTTAGAAAACTAAACTTGCAAGATCCAGACATCTGTCTTCACCTGCACCTACCGGTCACGGAGACAGGCAAAGTCTGATGGAATGACACAATTGTCAGTTTGGGGCTTTTATAAACAAACAAGAAATGCATTCCCTGACTGAGGGGCCTTTTCTGAAAATACCCGGCCTTCAGCCTTCACAAATCAATACTAAAGAAGAGTTAAATGTCATCATAAGTTGTATCTTGCATCAATAATTTTCCCCGTATACTATATCCAATATGTAGATGTTGTTTCCCTCCATACGGGCAGGAAAAACCTGTTTCAGCTGCAGTGAGCAGAGCACTTAACTAAACCATCAGCTGAAGCAGGAGACTGCAGCTGGTTGAAGCTCAACTTATATGCTCCAGCAAACTCATGGGACAGCAGAAATTCGTGCATGACCATAGAAGCAAACAGGAATTTAAGAAAACAAATACACTGGCTTTTATTCACCGGGACCCAGATAGAAATCCAAACCTGAGAGCCAGATTTTGGGTGTAAGAGAGAGGGCATTCATTGACCAGCAGTTGAGCCAGATGACAGAAAACACCAAACTTGCTCTTTTAATTATGTATTTCTGAAAGACAGCACTAGGACCTTCGCTTCAGAATGTCCCTTTGGCTAAAATTCATCTTTTCAAACTAGTTATCCATGTATATTTGCTCTGAAGTCACTACTACCAAGGGCAATCTTCCCTTCTTCAGAGCAAACAGTAACTGTGTGCTTGGGAAAGGCAGAGGAGGGTGGAAAAGTGTGTGGAAAGCTGAGAGAGATTCCTTCAGGATTTTCTGGGGTGTTGGGAAATTGTTTCTGTTCATGTGAAAAAATAGCATACTATTAGATTTGTCTAATTTCCTCTAGTTTGTAGAGATTCTGCAGCACTAACATACCTACCATTCTTATCAGTAAGCTTTATTGGAAATTAAACAGAATTGGACCAGCTATTCAGTACCCTAATATACATTGATTGAAGGACTAGTTATCGTTTTTAGATGTAGCAATAAAATAGAAATATTTATACATTCCATAATATTTAAAAAATAAGTTAGATTGTATTATAGCCTACCAA
This sequence comes from Balearica regulorum gibbericeps, assembly GCF_011004875.1. Lineage (NCBI taxonomy): Eukaryota > Metazoa > Chordata > Aves > Gruiformes > Gruidae > Balearica > Balearica regulorum. The sequence continues at coordinate 211,090,929 of NC_046184.1, read as the reverse complement.
TTAATGGGCTTTAACTGGCAGTCTTACCATACCACATAACAACTGTGAAAATGCACTCAGCAATGAGTAACTCAATATATTTCTAGCTGAAAAAAATATTTTATAAGCATAATTACATTTATTTTTCAAAGAAGAATAACCTTTCTTGAGCTATGGCAATAGGAAAGATTGTAGCCTGTCCAAGTGGAACTGAATGGAAACCAGATTATAGATTACTGTGATCTAAATCATTTAATCATTCCCCTTTTTTCTCCTTCTTTCCTCAGTCATACTGTGCTTCTCTTGCCTGAGTAAAGGTTATTCATTGGATAAATACTAGTTTTTCATTCTGAAAGGCTTTTCGCTGTGTTTATTCGCTGCTGCATTTTTTTTCCTTGTGAGTTAATGTTTAATATAAAGAAAAGAATATTTGGAAAGGAAAATACTCAAACTGTAGTAATTTGTGGTTGCTATTAAATTAACATCTTGGTTTGTTATAGTTTTAAAAGAAGAAGAAGGCTAAGCACTTTTATTCCTTTTTATTAATTTTGCTGTCAAAATTAGCCAGCTCTACTTAGCAGGATGTGCTGGGACTGTAGAATGGGTGCTCAGATGCCAGAAATTTAAGATAACAGCTATATAATAAGCCGTCTAAAATAAAATACCAAAGTGTTAAAGGCAACTGCTTTTTTTTTTTTTTTAAAGAAATAAAGATCTTGATGTATCAAAACCACAATATTTCCAGCAATTACAGTTCTGTAGAAACACTAGGTATTGTTAATAGCATTAATAGTTTGTATATAGCCAATTCTTGTAAGGCAGTGCTGAAGTTGCCTTGTCAGATTTAAAAATTTATTTCATCAACGCCATATGCAGATTTATTTAGGAAATTGAACGTTAAATAAAACATTTAAATAAATAAATAAATATTTCATAGAAGTATACATTATTGCCCTCATACTCCTTGTGTTAAGGTTGTATCGGCTTCCATATAAAAACTGATAAACAGAATATTACAGCAAGTCTTCGTGAACTTATGTTGCATATGAAATATTCCATTTATAAAGGCACATTTCTAACAACATTTATAAAATGTTTAAACATTAATTTTTACAAGGCAAAAGTAGAGGGTCTTATTATTTACTTCACTGAGTGCTGCATCAGACCTTAAATCTGATCCTATTTTCTTCAGTAAGCTAAATGTGCCCCAGCAGCAGTGGAAAAAATACAGCTTCATTTGGTCAAAGAACATTTCCATCACTGCAACCATCATCTCTTGTTGCATATAACAGACCTCATTTTTTTTGTTGGTAAATCTAAGATGGCTGGAGTTCCTGCTTTGGTAGATTCTTTTGTAAGGGGAAGGTGGTGATTCACATCATGGAAATTCAGGCGGTTTCCAGCCCACCTACAGGCAGGTGACGGCCAGCCTGGTCTGGTGTTTTAGCGTTTTTGCCCACTGCCCGTGCTCGTGGAGGCACCGTCTGACTTGCAGAGGGCACCGGGGCTCAGGCTCTGCCTCTCTCAAGAGACACCCATCAGACTGGCCTGATGAGAAGAATTACACGGCAAAATTCAGGCTTAAACGGGCTGTTTTGAAGACAATGCAGTCAAATAAATTGATTCATTCCATTATCTGTCTTTTCCATAAATATATAATAACCGCTTTTGGGAAGCGTTAGTACTCTGCTGCTGTGAGAGGTGGGACACCCACAAGCCCTGTGTGGAGTGATATATTTGCACACTATTGCTCATGAGCCATTTCTAAAAGAAGGCAAAATGAGAATGCAATTAAAAGTGGATTTTTTTTTTTTTTTTTTTTTTATTTTTTTCATTTTAAGTGGTTCATTTAATAATCCCTGTTGGAGAGGCTGGGAGACAGACAGTTGGATACGCTGCTGGAGGGATCATGGTATGGGCACAAGGCTAGCTAGAGCAGCTAAAGTATCTTTTGAGCTTTCTTGGATTGTATCATAAAGTTATGATCATTTTCAGTGAATCCCCTCAAAATCTTTTTAAAATCTTACGGACTAATATAAAAATTTTATTGTTTTATTTATTGTAAGACAGTAAGTATTGTGAAAACTTGGCTTACAGGTACATCACAGCCTATTCCCTCCAAAGTTTAACCAGCCGTATAAATCCTGCTTGTAATTCTCTTGCATAGGTGACCAGTGGAAAACAGAAAAAAGGCAAATGTTTTGAAAAATAAGAGGTTAGTGGCTCTCAGCTTGGGAAAGTTTCTATAAATCATTCATTACTGCTGTAGGCCTGAGAGGAGGGAGAGAGGCTTAGACATTTTGTTGTCTTTTCCTTTGAAACGTAATGAATAAACCAAATATGAATAATCCAAAACATTATTCAATCTCAGTTTCAGCAACCGGAAAAAACTTTTGCTGATATTTATCACATTTCAATGTTTCTATGAAGCATAAAATTCATAAATATTAAAATAGAATTGCATCACTTAAATGCATTCATTTCTCAACAAATATAGCTGCTGGTTATCACTCAAATAATTAATTAAGATTCAAAAATAGCTGCATTGCAAAGAGGAATGGCATTTTTCAATATGATATGAAATATAAAAAAAATCTACATATCTACCCCTTGGAAGATTGAGGCCCCTTAATTCTTGCAGAGAATCTTCACTGCGTTTTTCCTTTGAAACCCTGTGCTTTTGGAGAGCTTTGTACTCAGTGACACTTTGCAAAATTTGCTTTAGAAAAGAGCCACGCTAGCTAGAAAATGTAGCTCACTCCCACTTTATCTAGTTAAAAACCAGCAGCTGGGCTGGATTCTGTTCTTGGTTTGAATAGTGCTTTTCACCTTGAGCCGTCTCGCCCGTACCCGCAAGTCCTCGCCGCGCGATGCTACTCCCCGCTGTCGCCTCGCCGTGCAATGCTACTCCCCGCTGTCGACTCAAGAGCCTATTTAGGGACCAGCACAAGGATGCAGCAGTGCAACGCCAGCCCGATGCTCTGGAGGCTTGCTTTTAAAGTCGTCATTTTGTCAACAAATTCCTGTGTTGCCCTGATATTGCAATGCAAGTGTTAAAGAGGAATGGTGAGCTTTACTGAGGAAGCGCTTTAGGATGAAGTTTATATCTCAGCACACTACGCCTCTAGTTCTCTTCCCTCCTACCTTCCTTGCTAATGTACCCATCCATCCCCTCCCTTGCTGTAAACAGTTTTGCTAGATGCATACCGCTGGGACTTGGAAAAGCTCTGGGGTAGTCCCAGCCGTGTGAGTCAACACGCAGCGTGCCTTCCTGAACAAACGCCTGTCAGGCCGACAAAGATGGTCTTTATGTAACACTTGTCATCAGAGGAGCGATCTAAAATTTGCTTTCTCAAGAAAGCCTCGTACATTGTGTCTGCAGCGTGCAGTGCATTTCTTGATCTGGGCGTTCCCTTCTCGCTGGAGTGCGTCCCTTTGAATTCTGCAGTCCTGTGCCCGTATGTATCTCCTGGCTGTAGTTCCTGTGCATTTCTGAACGATCTATAAACACAACGAGAAAGTGTGGTTTGAAACGTTCCTGGTGGGATTCTCAAAGATTTCTGCACTGCTTACCCTTGCTCTCACTCACGCTAGTGGGATTAAGTGAACCGTGAGCGGTTTTGAAAGTTCACTTAGAGGCACTACACCAGTTTGTACTTTCAGGAAGAAACGTCCTGTAGGAATGCCAGCAGTTCTTTGTTATTTCAAATTATGCATTTTTTTCTTCAATAATTTTTTATCACATTCAGGAGAATGATTATAAGCAAGCCTTTGTACCCTCCACAATAATGTACTTGCAGTTCACGTCTCATTTTATAAAATATTGCCAGTGTCATTCAGGGGAACATTTGCTGTGCTGATACTGAACTGTTCTCAGTTAGATGGTACGATCAGTAGGGAAGTCTTAAAACCAGGAGCTCTAAGTTCTTCCTGGCTCTACCAGATTTACCGTATGACCCTCAGTTAGGTCCTGCTCCTGCTCCCGTAGGTAAAAATGCCAGCTCTCACGTTCCTGTGCTGGAGAATACGAAGGCATTAAAGCTTGCGTCTCACAGACACGTCAGATGGGACAATAATATTCATTCACCTCAGAGTTGCTACTATCAGATATTACATTCTCAGGTTACATGGTTTGGACAACATGGAGTACCTACAAGCTCATTAGTTTTTCACCAATGCTTAAGATCACCTGAGAGTGGATCTTACTTTCAGCAGATGGCAAATATTGTAATATTTGGTCATAGGTAACGAAAGAAAACTATGAATTATGCTTGGTTGTCTCACAGTTAAATAAGCTTTGCTAGTGCAGCTTAGCTATGAAATAGCTCATTGTTTAAAAGATCCTCATTGTTTTCAGGGTAAATATTTTAGCTGTGATATACATAAAATGAAAACCATATAGTAACAAATTCTAGAAAGCACTATTCTAGAAAGCACTAGGTGAAATTACTTTCCTGCAGCAGAGGTGGCAACAGTCAGGAGTTAATCCATCGGTTGTGTAATTTATTAACAATTGAGATAATCTTCAAGTAACATGATAAGGATTTCTGTCTATTGGTAAGAGTATTCCTTGAGCAGGAGTTCCTTCTAGTATGCTTTATATCAGATTACCTAGTTGTGAATTTTTATATGTAGATAAATATACTTGGAGAGTAAATGAGAAGTAGGAAACCAGAATATGTTATGTTCTGAAGAAAAAATATATTGCTGTCTTCAGGGCTACTAGGATTTATTCTAGCACCTTTGCAGTCCTAAATAATGTAATGTAACTTCAGTTTTCCTGTTTCATTAACTTGTAATACACCTGCCAGAAAAGGTGAATTACAGATAGGAAGGTGAGATATTATTATTTGGTGTGAAAGGCAGTTGTTTTTAAAAGGGAAAATATGGAAGGATTTCTTTTGTTCTCTCTTTTTTTCCTATCTTCTCTTTCTTTGCACAGTGAGGAAATATCAAGTGAAGGCAGAAATGAGGCTGACTTCTCAGATATCGGGGACTTTGTTTTGTGGGGTTGTTTTTTTTTGTTCAAGTGGAGTTTACCCAGAGGTGGTTGTTTTTATACTAGAATTCTTAGGCTGCAGATTGAATCTGTGCACTGGTCCTGTGGAACGACAGGCAAGTTCAAAAGGGCATAAAGGACATAAAGAGCAGAGAGAAAAAGGTGAGTGAGGAAGGAGGGAGCTTTACGAGTGAATTTCGAACAGGGGGCAATAAGTCTTTCTGAGAATTAGTGCCTTGATGTGTTAGTACCCAAAAGTTTTTTGAAAATGAGCAGAGTGAGCAGTAATGGTTTTTTTCCTGTTTCATGCTGACCACAGCAACTCGGGTTTTTTCAGTTTTCACCAGCATTGAATTCCAATGAAATACATTGCTGGTTTCTAATTCTGCTTGTAGCAAACAGGAAAGTGTTGATCAATATTACAAATGGTGGATTTTATTCAATTGTTTTCACTGTTTTCATCATAATCATCTTGAATAGATCTGTGCCTAATCTTACACAAGTATATAGGAGTTAAGCCACTAAGTGAAAAGTCACTGAAAAAACCAACACAGGTAGCAAAACGTAAAGTAAAGAATTAAGTACTAGGCACTTACTTTTCAGGTTGCGACCCTCTTGATTATTGCTGCTGAGAAATGTGGGCTTTATTGTGCTATCAAACACTAAAAATAAAAACGGGAAGAAAACAAAATAAAAAATATATTAAAATGAGAAGTATTTCTACTACAGATTTTGCTGTTAAATATTTTTCCTTACCGAGCTGTATTATTGTATCCTATAGTGTATAGAATAATGAGAAATGAGACTGAAATCTATCCATACAAGGAATCTAGTTTCAAGCATAAATATCAGGAGGTGACACATAAGGAGATGACTGCTGTTAGTACCTCTCAGAAGTGCTGGTGTTTAACCGCAGTAGCGCAGCTTTGAAAGATGAGTGAATCTGACTTCTCTGTACTCCGTTAAGCTTAATCTTTGCAGACAAAGTCTTGAACTACTTGGAGGATGAGATGAGAGCTGAACTTGGAAGAAGGTACACTTCTTCGGAAAATGCAAAATGTCAGCATATACCTAAAATGGATACAGAATTGATAGTCAGGCAAGGGATTGATGTGATAATATTTTTTACATTATTTTATCCATCTGTAGAAACTCAGGGTAGATATATATAGACCCGGTGAAGCAGAAAGCAGCGTTCTGCTGTCCCACAGAAGCTCTGTTGAACTCCTAAGGTGCATGGCTGCAAAGCCTGCTTCTCTTCCCTGTGTCGGGGAGTGATGGGGCAATGTCTGCCCTGGCATTAAGTGATCTTTTGCACGCACTTATTCCCCGGGGGGTAGGATATGACTTTCTCCATCTTGATGACAGTCAGTCTCCAGGGATGCCAACAACCCCTCAGCCAGGGTAAACCTTTAAAGGGAACAACTGGTCTTAAAACTTTTATTTATTCATCCTGCTTGTTGTTTCTCTGTTCTATTGCTTAAATAAGGTAAGGGAGAAAGGGCTTATTGGACTACAAAAGTGATTCTCCATGACAGTAAAGTCCAAGGAGTCCAGTGGTATTTCTTAGTGGTGTTGGGAAGAGTTCTTCACAGTCACTTTCTTTTCTTCTTTTTTTTTTTCTTCCATCTCAGAATCAATAGTGGAGATACAATGCAGGTTTGAGAGATTTTCTCTTGATGCATGATTACAGATGCGTAAGAGTCTGCAAATGGCAGTTGTTCCGCCATTCCATAGTAGAAGGACTGTGCGCTCTCTTTCCAGTTCCATGTCCATTCCTGCACCAAGACAAATACCATTAAATTCCGTAGAATTCAACTGCTGTAAAGCCAACATGCCTGAGGTCCCCAGTAAATGCTTTTAAGAGTAATGTGTCTGGAAAGTTATTTTTTCAGGACCTACCTATATTATAAGGGGATAATATAAGCTATGTTTAGAAAAAAATAGTTGATGTTTAGTTTTAGATCATAGAATCATAGAATGGTTTGGGTTGGAAGGGACCTTAAAGACCATCTAGTTCCAACCCCCCTGCCATGGGCAGGGACACCCTCCACTAGACCACGTTGCCCAAAGCCCCATCCAATCTGGCCTTGAACACTGCCAGGGATCCAGGGGCATACACAACCTCTCTGGGCAACCTGTTCCAGTTCCTCACCACCCTCACAGTAAAGAATTTCTTTCTAACATCTAATCTAAATCTACCCTTTTTTAGCTTAAACCCATTACCCCTTGTCCTGTCACTACACTCCCTGATAAAGGGTCGCTCTCCAGCTTTCCTGTAGGCCCCTTCAGGTACTGGAAGGCTGCTATCAGGTCTCCCCAGAGCCTTCTCTTCTCCAGGCTGAACAACCCCAACTCTCTCAGCCTGTCCTCATAGCAGAGGTGCTCCAGCCCTCTGATCAGCTTCATGTCCCTCCTCTGGACTCGCTCCAACAGCTCCATGTCTCTCCTGTACTGGGGACCCCCGAGCTGGACACAGTACTCCAGGTGGTGTCTCACAAGAGCCAAGTAGAGGGGCAGAATCCCCTCCCTTGACCTGCTGGTCACACTGCTTTTGATGCAGCCCAGGACATGATATTCTTGGTTTAGTAGACTCCTTTTTAGCAGTGCAAAGTAATTGTAATGCAGATTAATTACTTGTTTTGAGAATGCTTCAGATGTCTGAAGGTGGAGTTGTGTGAGAGGACAGAGTCTCAGAATCAAGGACGAATGGTGATGAGTTGGGAGAACTCGTGCCCTTATGTCTGGATCTACTTTCCACACTGCTTGCATGACTTCCAAATTATTAGCAATTTTAGATCAGATTTTTCCAATGCTATGATTTTGTCTTCGGAGACTGACACATGATTGTCAGTTAACACAAATTAATCCATATAGAATGGAATTTAAGTTGATGAGTTTGAATTTTAAATTGCCTATATCATCCACGGTATTGGAAGGTGTATATTGAGCTTCCTTTAGATGTTCTATGACATTAACAATAACGGTACAGCAAGCGTACAACCCTAGAGTGGGAAAATTTAGGCCGCACCTTTCAATATAATTCCATGCTCTATTTGTGCCTCTTTTTACTTATTTACAGCAGTAAAAACACTAACCAAGACCCCAAAATTCATATTTTTTTTTAAAAAAAAAACAAGGTCTTTTGCACTTCTGTTGTAAGGTTGTGTTGGTGCCTGTCCACATTGCATGTGTGTCTGAAGGAGGACCGGGGGCTGTTGGAGGACTTAGTGGGTATCTGAAAGTGGAGGAGAAACTAGGAGGGTCTGTGGTGAAAGACCCCACATGTATCTGCAGAGAAAGCGGGGATCTGTACACTGAGGATACCGCACATGGAAGTGTTGAAGGCCAGGTTGGATGGGGCTTTGGGCAACCTGGTCTAGTGGAGGGTGTCCCTGCCCATGGCAGGGGGGTTGGAACTAGATGATCTTTGAGGTCCCTTCCAACCCAAACCATTCTGTGATTCTATGATATTCCAGTAACCATACCGGCACCATCAGGTAGCTGCAGTGAAAGATGATATATGGAGAGACAGAAATGCAGCTCCCGTTTATGAACAAGCCAGGAAGCTCATTGTGAAGAGGGCTAAAAATGTACAATGATTTTATCAGAATTGACATTTTCATGTAATCAGAGAATACGGTGCTGAAGCTTAAAGAACAGTTCAAATACTGTGAAACTCAGGAGAGATTTGGGAGAGACAGAAACTGCATTCCCTTTGGGATGTCTCTCTCGCTATGTTAAAGCAGTTACACGGAGGACTACCTCTCTGATTCAGCTCAGCACTTCCTGTGGTTTATGTTCAGAAATGCTGAGTGTCTAAGAGCGTCTGACGTCTGGGTTAGATGATTTCAGATTTTTTGGCAAATATGGATTTTTTTATTTTTAATGCACATCCAGGTTGTATTAGTGACTCTTTAATATTTGGGTTAAACAAAAGGAAATCATCTAAATGGAGACTTAGTCATCATTAAATAACTCAGAAATAAGAATTTTAAAAAAGGTTTCTATGTTATCTTACACTGCATAACAAGTAACTAAGGTTTTTCATACCAGCTTTTGTTCGGTAATGTTTATTATTACTAACTGGTTTGCTCTAATAACTTTGGAACTACATTAAGAACTTGACAGAATAGAGAAGGTGAAATATTTAGGTAATAATGACGATTGGGAAGTACTACTGTTCTAGGGTGGAATCCAGATTAAGGCATGTACTTTTGGGTGTGTAAATCAGCAATGTTCTTTTGTGCATTATATCGGTACGCATTGAAAACACAAGGAGTCAACAGGACACGTGAAACACTTTATCCGTTCAGGGTCCTGGTCAACTGGCATGCTGAAGCAGGCGTAGATGACCACAGGGGACCTTCTGGACAGATGGGGAAATGTTTAATGTGTGTAGGTGCTTATATGGCTGGGCAGTCCCAGACAGAAAAATGGCATCATCACTGGCTTGAGTTTTATGTCAGTTTAGGATTTATGCGAATTTTCATGTCTAAATCTTAATTTAGATGAATCCTTCCCATGGGTAGCACTGATCTGGTATTACTCTTTCACAGTGTATTTTAACAGATGATGGTGGAAAGGGTCTTTGCAGCATTTTCAATTTAAATCCCAATCTCTGATCTGTTACTCAGTTCATCATTTCAATTTTATGGGATATTTGCCTACTGAATAGAAGACAACTGAATAATTCACAAAAAAAGAGCCTGCCTTCATATTACTAACAAGTAGAAAATGGGGAAAATTCATAATGTGTTCAATTATTTCTGCACCACCTTCTCAAATATATGAACGAAATTTATACTTATGCTCACAAGAGAGCATCTTCAAGCCTCTCTGAACTGCCAAAGCTGTATAAGCAATATTAGTGGAAGTGAAGTTTGGGACTCGTGGTTTCAGTTGTGTTTCTTTAGATCACAGCTTTCGGGGAAAGGAAGGGCTTGAGGAAAACTGCTTGATAACTGGCAGCTCCCAGAGGATGCATTATATCTTTCCCACATACTGCTGTCTGATATAACTTGACAGCATCAACACTGCTGATGGGTGTAAAAAGAGGATTCCTATATGCAGCCCAGGAACAGGAATTGTCATCGATTCAGGCTTGTAAAAGGAAACCTGCAAGAACTGTCCTTTCCCCGCAGACATCTGTTGGGGATGATGCTGGGTGTCCCTTTACCTTTTTCACTGACTTACGGAGAAAATGAGAACATTTCCCTGTATAAAGATGATTATTGTATCCCTATACGCTGATTCTGGTGACACAGTTGTGGTTTAACATGATGAGAACGCATTTTCCCTCTATAAAAACTCGAATATAGAGAGGAGAATAATTTGTTCATTATCCACACATAAGGTCTGGGAATACGCCCATGAATCTTTTTTTTTTTTTTTTTTACCCTTGATGAATTTAAGTTAACGTTTCTTCATACCTCTCAAAGGTATTTGACTAGATTGTCTAAAATCATTAGTTGCAAAATTAAAAGCACACAGAATTACCAGTACAGATGACTTCTGGTGCTGTTTGTTGTGTCATTATGCCCTGGAAATCTTTATTTTAATGTATTAGCATCTGTTTTGATATTCTCCAAAGATCAGTCTTGGGTATTTCTTTTTACTTACAGTGACAGTGGCAATAAAATTTCCAATCCTTTTAAGCTCTGCAGTGCATGGAGAAAGTTAGAGAAATAGTCTCAATTACAGTGGCTCTCAAGAGGGGAAAAAAAAAGGTTGGTTTTGTTGGTAGATGAATGGGCATTTAGTTAAGAAATTTTTCCTAAAATCCCTTCTAAATTATTCAGGTTGGCTTTTCTATTGAAATATCATCAAATATTTGATAACTAATAGACTGCTTTTGAAACACATGGAGCATAGTCTTCAGAAAGTATGCCCCAAATCATTAAGGAATGATTTTCCCTGATTACACTGTCAAATGTTTCTTCTGTTTAGCAATCATTACATAGCTATAAATCACAGGAAAGGTCACGCTGGAAGGGACATCACCTGGTCCAACTCCGTGGCTAAACCAGGGCCTTAGCTTATCCAAGGACCTGTCAGGTCAAGTCTTGAATATTTCCAGCAAGGGCAATTCCACCCTTTCTCAGGGTGACCTCTTCCAATGTTTAAATGTTCTCCTGGTGATGAATTTTTGTCTTACATCCAAATGGAATTTTCCCCCAAAGCAAGTCATGTCCCTTACCTCTCGTTCTGTCACAGTGCATCTCTTGAAGAGAGCACCTCCATCTTCTCTGTAACAAATATGCAGGTATTGGAAGACATTCAATAGATGCTCCTGAGCCTTCTTTTCTCTAAGATGAACAAAGCCAATTCCTTCAACCTTTTTTCGTCAGGTTCTCCAGCCTCTAACGATTTTCATGGCCCTCCTCTGGACTCTGTCCAATCTCTTAATGTCTCTTTTGGCCTGGAGGGGAGTTAAATCTCAACATGTATTCCAGGTGTGGCCTAAAAAGAGCAGAGTAAAGGTGATATAGAATCATAGAATCATTTTGGTTGGAAAAGACTTTTAAGATCATCAAGTCCAACCATCGTTGGTCCCAATGCAAACCAATTCAGCAGAAGCAGGTCTTTCAGAAAACTAATGCTAGAAGCTGGTTTCTCACTAAAATTTATTAAATTGAATGTTTTTCCTTTGATTTTTAAGTAGATATATGACTGGAACTACTATATTTATGTATGTGGCTGGGTTTCATTAGTTTTATTTTTGGTGTAATTGATAGAGCTGTTCAGATCCACTCATCCTGTCATTTATCACTTGCTTCCACGAGTGTTCCTTGACCAACAGTTTTATCTTTTTTCTTACATTTCAGGTGCTGATGTAGGGGTTTTTTAAGAAAGGATTTATTGGTTAATACAAGCCTTTTGGGCTTGTCTGCATTTGTCCACTGATTACATTGCAATGTTTCAGAGAAAGGTAAAAATTATTTGCATCTCTGCACAACCTCTCAGCCAGGGATCTTAAGGCATTTTACAAAACCCCAACAAGCAGTTTCTCACATGAGGTAGGTAACAATTTGTGTCACAAGTGAGAAAGCCGAAGTAATGGGACAGTATCATTTGGAATGAAAAGAGGAATAGTTCTAGCATTTCTTCTGATTTATCTGATCTCTTCCTAAGATACACAGAGCACTGAGGGACAACGCAAAGCTGTGCTGTCTTCCTTATGGCCTTCCCTGTTTGTCTCTCGTGTAGCCTGTCTTCACGTTGATTCTGGGTCCACCCTGCAGTTTATGACCCTGCTACCATTCTGGAGTGAAGCCCTCATGGGCAGAGTGATCAGACTGGGAGCTGTGCAGTCAAGGAGGGATCTACTTCTGCTAGCTCTTCCCAACCTTCCAACCTCTTTTATGCCCTGCCGCGTTCTCTCCCACCTCCTTCAGTTTCTTCCAAACTTCCTGCTGGCAAACTGCCTCTGCCCCATGAGACAGCCCTGAGCTGGGCGAGGTGGAGCTTGCAGACCATCCCATGACATGGTGAGAACAAACAAATTAGCGACTGCAAGATACTGAAAGGAAATATATTCACACAGAAAAGATATACGGTCATGAAGTCCTGAACACTCTGTAGCTCAGATGCTTACACTGAATGCAAAGTGTGGCATACCCCTAAGCATCTGTAATTACAGTAAAACAAAATCATGGCTATTTCAAGCCATTTCTTGGCTTCTTCCCAGGCAGGTTACAGAACATTTCCAAGGTTTGTATATTACATTTTATGTCGTGAGTCTTTTTCAATTAACACATTAAAACAATGAAAGTGGCATTTTAAAAACAAAAGTGTGGATTAGACACTGTCACAAGAAAGTCTTAATTTTTCAAAGGCACTCAGCATGCCTAGCCTATATTAGGGCCAGATTTCAGGATGTGTAGTGATATATCTAGCAGTATCTTACCTCAGTAGACTGAGGTCTTCGAAAATATTTTCTTCTAAATTCGGGTGCTGAGTTCTTGTGAAATTTGGGACTTACATATCCCTTCAAGAAAATGCTCAATATAGGCATCACAGTCAGCTAGTTAAATGATCCAAAATGCAAAACTACTCTTCTCCTCTTTAGAATATATAAAACTACCTGAAAGTTCTTGAAAGTATTGTCATACTTAAAAATTATTCCTATGCTATGCAGTCACCATTTCATGTGAATTATTATCATGTTACTTTAATTTGTGGATTCCAAGGAGGGAAAAAAATTAGGTGCTGTTAATGAAATATTATATACAGAAACCCAGCCACCATGAAAACAAATATTCAGAGCTATTCACAGCAAATTTTCTTTCACAAAGACTGTTCTCTGGCCAGATATGGAGTAGTTTCACCCTTTATGCTTGTAACCATAGATGTATACACAGCTTGAAGCTTTGTACCTTCACTGATCACTGAGACTGATACTCTTGGATATACCTTAAAATTATTTATCTCATTCAATTAGTACAACCACCTTGGATGTGCTCAGATCATTTTCTTCACATAAAAGATGATGTTATATAGTACTTCTATAGCTGTATTACCACAAATTTCTACTTTTAAGAATTTATTGGGGAAAAAATGTGGCTTGTTTCTCTTTGTGAAATGTTTGCAGTCAGATGACAGTGTTTACGAATTTGTTCATACTTGATACGGTTCAGTGAACAGATTTTGCGATCACTGTGTAGCTCGGTATTGTTTGCCAGCTAATGACAGGAGGTGTTCAGGCAATTATGTGAAATTCACAGTTTGATTTTTATGGCAGGTCAGCTGCGTATCCTGATATTGTTGCTGTTTCCTCACTAAGCTCATTAAGTAACTAGCCTAATCTTTGTTTAGCTTGCAACCATCTCCAGAGGAAGTTAAGGGCTTCTCAGAAGGACAGCAAGATTCAGTTCTGCTGCCCCACAGAGAAGGGGATGGGATCAGGGAACATCCAAGATGCTCCAGCTGTGGGATAAGAAAAGGCTGGAGATAAGAATGGAACAAGGATAAAAAGCCAGTGAGAAAAACCCTGCAAAATTGCATTTGCTCTTCTGGCTGCTGGTAAGGGAGGAGTAAATAGGGTCTGTGTGAGGGAGAAGGAGGACAACAAGTATTACTCCTTACAGCTGTAATTCCTGTGCTTCAGATCTCAACCCTTCTCTTTCTCAGCACCAAGGAGGGTGAGATCCACAGCGAAGGAACTGGACTGTGGTGAGGGATGAGGCAGATGAAGAGATAAAAACCTGGCACTGTAACAAAAGTGAACCTCAAGAGTAGGGGCAATGAGAACTCATGTCTCCATGGAAATCGGGAACCACTTGGTAGGAGGAACAAGAGACACACTTGTTGGTACAGACTGCTTGCTCTGGGATCCACTAGCCTTCTACAGAAGCTTTCAGTGAGGGCTGCATAAACCAAGGCAGGCAGAAATGGCATGTGGAAGCATGTTTGTCATGGGATCAGACGGGAAACAGGCTCAGCACAACTTATTCTGCATAAATATATTGCTAGTTTCCCCCCTTCCAGCTAAGTTGCTCTTGTTTTCTGCACAGACATAGTATTTCTGAAAGTCCTATTTCCTATGCATACTTGAGGAAAGTATTAATTTGTTATGGGAATTTGGAAAGGTTCAGTGTCTACCCTGAGCAAAGAGGGTGCTGTGCTTGTGGCACCGCGTCGCTTCATGGGCTGGGGCTTGACGTTACGGGAATGTCTGCAGGGCTCTGAGTGCTGGACCAAACTCCCTGCTGCAAGATGATGTAAAATGCTGATGCCCTGTAAGCCTAGGCTGCTGATTCAGTCATATTCGGAAAATTTGACCGGTTTTGTGTCGGTATGGCACCCTCTGTGCCTTAGTCCTAACTTTATGCCAGATCGAATATCATCTGTCCTCCCACAGCAGGCATAACACCAGTAACAACGTGTAACAGCAGCAGAAAGTCTGTAGCACAAGCACTGGCTGGTAGGTTGGAAAGGTAAATGTTTCCCCTCTCTTGATCCATACCCAAATTCACTTGCTGGCGATAGTGCAGACATCATGGGATCGTGACTTTTCTGGCTTCTTTTTGCTCTTGGATTTAGTTTTTATCACACAGACAAAGTATGCTTGCTGCCGCTATCACGTATACTAGATGGTTGAAGTAAATTTATAGGGGGGGCTATACATGCACTCACATTAAATATTACTCAGAATACCAGTGATATAAAATATCCTGTGAGCTCATTGTATTAGGTGCATTGTCATACATTCAGTAGCTTGCAGTCGTGTCACTGTCGGTTAGTAGAAGTCAGAGATTTAGATACCAAATAGCTGTGCCTGGGCGTATTTGATGACATCTTTCTTTCTTTGCCTCTCAAGTTTTATGCCCGAGGGATAAGGGATGCCTGAGTCACAGCAGGTCCAAACAGTGGGGGTTAGCTGAAGGAAGTATTGCCTACATAGCTGATCATAATCTTTTGGTACCAGCTCCCCAGCTGAAGAGTTAAGCTGGCAAAGCTGCAGCTGTAAAAAAATCTGCAAGCAGGAAATACCAGAAAAGAGCAAAAAGGCCAAGAACAGTCCATTTTCTACTGAAGGTATGCTTTCTGTGAACAGGATTTTCTGCTCTTTGACCAGCTCTGCTTCTCACCCTGGTTTTAGCTACGTGTTTCTTTTTTAATCTGTCTTTGACTTAGACAAAGGGAACGGAACTATACCTAAAGGATACATTTGTTTTTCTAATTCCCAATATGAAACCAGGCTTGCACTTGACTTTCCACTGTGCTTTTATGCTTTAATTGCACTATGAAATCCAATACTTTGGGTTTGTTTGAAATCATAAAATAACTCTCATCAATGAGTCTTTTTGCTTTGCTTCAGTCACAGCATGTGTATGATTTAAAAGTTGCACCACCCACGTTGTCCAAAATTTTGCTATGCACAGATGCTCAGTAAATTGCATACCTCCATCTGCGGCAATATAATTAGCTGGAAGAAGGTTTGAATTTGGATTTAATGTATTGTATTCTGATTCAGTTTGAAACTGTTTTCATTCCTCTGAATTGTGGGGGTGGGGGTTCTACCATTGAATATAGTCTGCTCTTAAATTTAAAATATTTCTCAGTTTAAGCTGAGAAAGAAATTGATCCCGGTAGCAAGAACTGCAGTGCCCAGACCTCTTAAGCATCCAGTAATTCTTCAAACACTTAATACATTTATGTGCACGTGTAATGGCTGTGTTCTTATTTCACATGGAATAAGCATTTGAAAATGATACAAGTAGAGAAAATATCTGATAAATATATTTCTAGAAAGTAAATAAAGGGGTGTTTGCTATAATAATCATAATTCTTAGATTTTCAGTAACACTTTTTATCTGAACATTTCAAAGACTTCTAACAATCACTGAAAAATGAAATTGTGTAAGAAGCCTTCAGAATTGTTATTTTAGCAAGACAGGGGACAAAAGGACTGTGATTTGCCCAAACTCAGCAAAAGCAATAGAAAGAAAATTCAGGCATCCTGTTCCACAGCATTATTTTAGCCACTCAAGTAACACTCATAAGAGAAAATGTAATAAATGCCATTTTCAAGAAAAATCTTCACAAGAAACTCTTATGGTAGCTGCCTATTAGGTTAAGTGCAGTGTGCCATAATAAAGCAGTGTTTTCTAAACATAGTAATCTTGAAATTTTTACTTATGATTTTTCTTGTTCTTATTCCCTAAACACATAGATGTATATTTAAAAAAATCCTGTGAATGTATGCCCCTGCTGAAACCATACTGAAAGCAGAATCAAACTGGTATTTGATTGTTGAAAAAATACCTTTTTCTCTTAGAACAACCTGGAAATTCTCATATCTACCTGATCCTCATCAAACCAGCACGCACTGTGTTTATCATCCAGGAAAACATTCAGACAGGCTGTGTTCTTTATAAGGCTGCTCGCACTCGGTACTGTCTTTGCCCAGTCATAAGCACATAGTCAATCCTTCAACAGAAAAGGGGGGTAAAAAATCAGCGCAGTTAAGAGAAGGTGAAAGTCCTTGTGGGGAAGAATGCAGCATGCAGCCAACTGCGGTACGAGTTTGCAAGACTTCTGCCAAGAAAGATGAGACTAACAGCTCGTGTTATCTGTCGTAGTTCTTCAAAATTGAGGTTACTAGGCATAGAAAAGCTTGAAAGTCTGAAATATCAATCTGTGCATCTGATCGTAAAACTAAGCCCTTTAGGATGAAATATCCTCCGAGCTGAGGACAATATTTATAATGCTAATTTGAAATAAAGCAACAGCTCAAACTGTAGTATCTACTACAAGTTCCTCTGAACTTCAGGGAATCTGTTAGTGGAGTCATTGGGGTGCTCCAGCTTCTCCTGTGTGATGTTCCCACCCGTCTCTGTGCTGCACTTCTCAACTTTCCTGCCATGAAGCATCCTGAGTAAGCTTCATCGGGATACTTCTCTTTGTGCTCAAAGTCAGGGCTCACAGCCTGGCCGTAGGAGTCCCCAGCCTGACAGTTTTCTTTGCAGCCCAGTCCATTGTCATGGAATCAGAATGGTTTGGGTTGTCATCTTCCTTGTAACCAGTTCCTTATGCTTCTCTCAGTTCCTGCTTTAATCCTCACTTTCCCTAGGTTCCTGAGAAGCAAAAGGATAACTTTCTTGTAAAAAAAAAAAAAGAAGTTATCTTTTTGGGTGAAATATCTCTCATATTTCTGTCTCCAGTTCCTTTAACTAAGTAAAATAATTTCACATTTTCTGCTTCTTTTGTCCTTGCTTCTCCTTACTTTTTACTGTCTGCTGTCTGCTCTCAGATATACATAGAATAAGAGCTTAGTTCTCACACCTTTTCGAAATCTAAACCTAAAGTCTAGAAACGGAATTCCCAGTGAGTGGTTTAGTGCAGTACAGGTACTGCATGTACCAAATGTGCAATATCTCCAAGGGACTCCAGTGCTGTACTGGACCCTTAACTCATTTTGGTTTGTGTTTGACAATATCACAGTTATTACCTGCCATTCAGTATGTGAGGTACATCTACCATGTTCCATATCTGGTCATATTCTAATGGGTGATTCAGTTATTTTTAAACATTAAAAATAATTCTATTCAGAGACATTTTGGTAACAGTTGATAAATTCACTTCAGTTCAAACATTGCTTCTGTAGATTCACAGAATAATTTACATTGGAAGGGACCACTGGAAAACATCTAGTCCATCTTCCTGCTCAAAGCCCTTACCTTCAAAATTAGATCAGGTTGCTCAGGGCATTGTCCAGGTGGTTTCAAAGATCTCCAAGGGTGGTGTTTATACAACCTGTTCCATTTTTTTACTACACTAACTACATTTTACCTGATATTTAACTAGAATTTTCCTTGCTGCAGCTTGTGTCCATTTTTTTACTACACTAACTACATTTTACCTGATATTTAACTAGAATTTTCCTTGCTGCAGCTTGTGTCCATTGCCTCTTGTCCTACCATTGAGTACCTCCAAGAGTTTGACTCTGACTTCTCTGTACCCACTTATTAGGTAGCTGAAGAAAGCAATTAGATCTCTTCTCCAGGTCAAGCTAACCCAGCTCCATCGACCTCTCCTTGCATATAAAAGTTGTCCTGCCCTCAGGCAGGCGCTCTCCAGTTTATTGATGTCCTTCCGCACTGGACAGTATTCCAGATGTAGCCTTACGAAACTGCATAGCAGGGATTAATCCCTTTCCTTAACCCACTTGCTA
Source organism: Balearica regulorum gibbericeps (assembly GCF_011004875.1). Classification (NCBI taxonomy): domain Eukaryota; kingdom Metazoa; phylum Chordata; class Aves; order Gruiformes; family Gruidae; genus Balearica; species Balearica regulorum. The sequence goes on along the minus strand of NC_046184.1, from coordinate 211,072,273 downwards.
TGCTCTTAATAGTACAGTCCAGTATGTAGGTAGCCTTCACCACTGGAAGGGCTCCAGTTTGAGTCTTAGGAGCACCATTTAATTGTCCTTTGTGCTTTCCATTACCAGAAGCTAAGAACAACGGTAGTCAGCTTTAATCGATTGATGAAATACGGGTGATGGCAATGAGATTGCTGAGTTTTCTAGAGGATAATGCAGATTGCTGTTTTTCAGATGTTTCAAGTATGATTTTGCACTGAGGTTACTGATCAGCTTGTAACAGAGTGGAAATTTCCTATTTCAAACATTTAGATGCTTGGCAAGGTACCCAGAGCTTTTCTCTTGATATATAGCATTACTGAGTTGCAAGCAGCATTTTGATGTCAGTTTGCTAGGAACTGGGCAAGTACACTTTTTGATATGAATGTCCCACCTGGTATTTTCAAAGCTATAACATTAAACCTAGTTCAGTATTTTAACCTGATACCACAAGTTCTGCCATCTTAATTATTCATCTGTATTATAATGCTTCAACTTATTATTGTACCATGTCAACACATTTAATGTTCTGGTTGCTGTTGAATTCTAGCATCTGTTTTAACTTATATAACTTTTCCTAACAAAATCCTTCTGGACCAAAATATACCATATTTGTGTTAAATACATAACATCATGTTTTTCAGAAAGATTGGTAAGAAAGTTAAATCCAGCAATTTCTCATCACTTTTTCAACTTGGAGAAACTACATCTTTCTCTCATACTTGTTTAGGCTCCAAACATTACATTTCATTATATTCCCAAACAAATAATGTTATAATCTTTGATGAATTCTGGGTGACTTAATCTTACAACACCTAAACTTAAGTTTTGAAGACTTTCTCAGCATTTTGAAGTTATTTGTGGTGAATCACAATAAAACAAAATAAACTATCATATTATCTCATTTTAGATGCTCCTGTAGATTTAGAAACATCTATAAGCTAGAAGAGAGTTCAACATCACCATTGTGTGAAATAACTAAGTAGAACTCAATTACATACCAGTTGAGTTGCATTTACATTTACATTTAGACAATAGAGGTCCTATCCCACCACGTGTTGGGTGGACAAAGCTCCCATGTAGGAAATTCATGCTCCTCAGTTCCCAGTGATACAACATGGAAGGGCGGAAGCAACAACAACCACTTGGGTAACACCTAATCCAAAGGTACTCAGAAGCCTGCATGCATACATTCAGTCTAGCTATAAGTTCTGCTGCCGACTGCTCACCTGAGTTTCACACGTGTTCCTATGATTTTTCAGGTCAGCTTGCAGAGCCCTCACTAAAGCACATGCTACCTCTGTTAGTGGTGCGTGAACAGGTTGCAGGAGGCTGATTGCCCTGTAGACAGATCCTGGAGGAGTGTTGGCATAGATGTGGAGTTCAGGGCACCCTTTTGTGAAGCTTATCTCCCTGGAAGAAGTGATAGTTGAACTGGACAGGTTTGGACCGAGGGCTTCATTTCCTTCACTATGTTCTTCCCTTTTCCCTTTTCCTATCACAAATAGGAAACCAGAAAAGATAAATTGTGACAGGTCAATCCAGGTTTAGAGTGCTCTGACTGTGAATTGCTACAAATGAGAAAGTAGTATGCAGTCAGAGGAAAATACTCCTCCACCTTCTCTGCTGCTCTTCCCATGTCAGAGTGATGGGCAGAAGGAAGGATGACATCCTTCATTCTACAGGAACAAATGACAAAAGTGCAAGAGAATATAGCAGCCTTGTTTTTAAAAATACATTAAATTAATTAATTACCATCTCTAAGTGATGTCTTAATGCCATGCTGATTGGGGCATCTGGGGCTGCTGTAACATAGATAATGAAATTACCTATGTGTATAAATGACTACTTCTTGTATCTCACCCTGGTTGAACTTGAGATAGACTCTTTCAGAATACAAAGTAGTGCAGGATGACTTCCATTTTGAGGGGCTGAGCTGCTCTGTTGAGGTGCTGAGAACATTCACTTTCTGAGCACAGGAAGGATGTTAAAATTGCTCAGCTTTTTGCAGGATTGTGCCTTAAGATTCTGTACCTCTAACAGATTGACAAGCAAAATAGTAGAGAAAGTGAGTGGGGAGTTGCCATGGTGATCACAACATCTGATAAGTGCAAATAACACTGCTCCATAAAGCAACCATGAACCAGAATACAAAGATGGCATTTATTGTGACCAAAAGTCCAAATTCCTAAAAGCCTTGCCTCATTGACTGTCAATATATTGATAGTTCATTTGATTCGATGTCTGTCTTTGATAGGACTTCACACTCGAAACAGGTTTTTTGTTTTGTTGTCCCCTAATGAATTGGCAGGGACTATAAAGAGAGAGAAAACTGAAATCTGAAAACTGTGTGGAGATGGTAACCAAGCAGATATCTGTCAGGATGTGGCTTCCTCTCTGCTGCGTGGCTATAGGGTTCCTCTTCTACAGCTTTGGAAAGACGAAGTGTGCAGAAATGGGTTCTTTGGCTAAGCCAGCATGCCACAGAAAGTCATGGAGAACCAAGGCGAGAAGTCATCCATTTGTCTCCTCCTTTTACTCCCTGTCCTCTAGATTTGTCTGGCTGGATTCAGCAGCAGAGAGCTAAGAAAAGGCAATCCCCACTCTTCAATAGAACAGATTTAAGCTTCTTTGTTTGTTACTATAGAGAGGCTGTTCAGTCACCTTTAAAATAATTTTCTCCTAAATATGTAGCTAGTGTAACTCCTAAGTCTAGCTAAAATTTCGCTAGACATCAGACTTCTACTAACTCTGAAAACAAGATTTAATTTCTTTGATCTCAAATTAGCTGCCATTCTGTTTATAATGACTAATTTAAAGTTTTCTGTTGCTTCTGCTCACAAATCTTAAAGAGACTCTAGTAATAAGCAGAGAGACTCACAGCTGTGGTCTGAGAGAATGGAGTGACTAATCAGAGCAACATAAAGACAACATAATGTTGCATAGGAAACTTGGGAAAATGGAAGTTTTTGCAAACTCATAGAATCTTTCTATTTTGGATAATCCCTATAATGTATTATTACAGCATAAAATTGATGTCTATATGATTATCAACATAGAGATTCTCATAGGCTAACTTCACTTAAGGCTTGGTCATATATTTTTTGGCATCAGTGACTGTGTTCTAAGACGCAGGGAGATGTTGTCAAGTGCACTTGTGGGAGAAAGCGTTGTATTTTCCCTCACCTAACATGGCCATCAAGCCCAACTAAACGGGGCTGACACAGAATTGGATTGACAATCTGGACTATTGCCAGTCTTTTTATTTTTTTGCCCCCATTCATTCCAAGCACAGAGATTGTAATTGCAGACTAACTCTTCGAATGGCATTGGATCATTCCTGTCTATTCCATTCCTAAATCTTATTTTTGTATCACTAGCAAGTCCCTTTGAATTATCCCTACTACTGGTTCTGTGCTCTTAGTCTCAGAGTTTGGGGTTTGTTTGTTTACTGCAATTAAGCAATGATTATGAGTTATGAATAAAGTCTAGGGGGAAAAAGAAAGGATAGAAATATTTATTTTTGGTAAATCAGAAAGTGCACATTGTTCTTTATGTTAGCATATGATTCAGTCAAGAAGGTAGAAGTTTCTGATTCAAGATCTGAATCAGACCATAGGTTTCCATGCATCTGTTATGTTTCTGTATTAGCTTAAACTAGTTTAGAAATGACAGAAAAGTCTAGCTGTGAAGGTTTAGCAAACTAGCTTAAACTAGTTTAGAAATGACAGAAAAGTCTAGCTGTGAAGGTTTAGCAAACTAGAATTGTCAACTCAATTACATGAAAAGGATATTGCCTCTAACCTGAAGAAAATGAGGAGATAGCAAAAACTTTAATGAGGATATATTTGATTGAATTCCTTCTTTCTTTGAATACTTCCTTTTGTTTAAAATTTAGTTAGCCCTTGTTTTGAGTGAGACACAGTTTAAGCAGACATACTTGTGCATGCTATGAGGAAAAGGGTGACTCGCGGGGCTGATTTGAGATGAAAGGCCGTTGGGTGTCATGTGAAATCAGGGAGTCTGTCTCAGTTGGGTGTGATGGGAGAGGTAACTGTGGCAAAGCTCTGTGCGCTTCTTCGTAGGAAAGGGAAATGAAGCTCTAAAGGGAAATACTAAGCTCTAAAGAAAGAATATGACAGGAACAAAATACAGAAAGAAGGGAATAATCTGAATATTAAGTCATGATGTGGCAAAGCAGATAGAGAGGAGCGAAAGGGAGAGGAGAAAAGACATATGGGGGATGCAGCTCTTCTCCAAGCAAACGTCAGACACGTGGATCCTGAACCTTTCTGTGTCTCTACCAGACACACGAATCCCACACGGGTCCTGGCCCTTCCCACCCTTGCAAGTGACCTGAACTCTTTGCTTTGGAACTGCTTCCTACGAGCTGAAGGAAGCAGACAGAAGGAGCAGGCAGAGGCCACGGAGGGCTGGTCCTGTGTCGCAGACGGGGACTGTAATCCACTGTTACAATCACTGTAATCAGGTTCTGACTTCCTGCTTGTGTTCGTCAGTAATGGTAATCTTCCTCTTTCCTTTCTCTCCACTAAGCTTACCTAGAGCCCGGTACCTTCCAGCAAAACCCTGAAATGACTCAGAGTGGTAGGATGTTCAATCTTAACGGGGAAATACGAAAATGAAAGAGAAACTGCAGACAATGGGAGTCCTCCTCCCCCCTTTACGCTGTGCCAATATATGGCACTGCGAGGCATCCTTTATTGTTCACCTACGTTCATATTTTGTCATTTCATGAAATTAATCCTTTCATGATTCTTAATTGCTGTGTTTCTGATTAATTTCCTTTCCTGGAGGAAACCCAGCCCTCAGAAACACAATGATTGTTTTCAAATTTCCGAAATTGTTATTCATTGCAGAAACAGGATTGCCTTTTCCTTAGAAACTCTCCGGATTATATCAACCATGCTAGAACCTTCTGGGAAATGTTTTCTTCTGCATGCTGTTGTGATCAAAAAACTAGGAAGCAAAGCTAATGAGAAGCCACTAATAATTATAACTGAAGATCAAAATATTGAAAAATCATAATAAAGAAGGTAGTTCCCAAGTAAAACAAATCAGGATTTTTAAGGATTTTCAAAATGAAATTATCCTAACTGACGGAAACTGAGTCTTTTTGGGAGCACGTACTGCTTTCAACGTGAATACTTCCAGAAGTTTCCCTGTTACATGAAGGAATACCAAGAGCGTCAGGATGAAAGGAACTCAGATGATAATATTAATCTCACCTAATTTTACCTGTATTAAATATAGGTAACTGAGTTATCTAATTTTCTTTTGTGGACAACAGAGAGATAAGCACCTACATAATGCATTTCTACTGATTCTGAAACATATCCAAGGCCGAGTCGATGAATTGCCCCGGCGATGCCAGAACTGGTTTAGGTCTGAGCGATGCCATTGTGGAACCAGCCCAGGGAACAAATTCAGCATAAAACTAAACTTATTTAGAAAAAAAAAAAAAAAAAGAAAAAAAAAGAAAAAGAATTGTTTGGTTGTTTTCAGTGGATGATCTCTTGGCGCTTGCCTCGTAACAGTGGAGGAGCAGTGCTAGGGTACCTTGGGGTGTGGGAAACTGGCCGCCCAAAGCATCTGGATAGCAGCAAGCTCTGATGCAAAAGCTGCACAGGAGACTGAGCAGAGCACTGTGGACAGACAAATAATGCTGCTTCTCAGGAGTGCTAACACCTAGGTGCAGGAGGACGACTAGCAGCTCTTACTTGGGAGCTGGTTCACATCTGGCTGGCTCACAGTGCCTCAGAGCAAGTAGAAGTCTGTCTGCAAAGGGAAAATAGCTCGGTGGCCTGAGAGGTTGGTGAGATATGTCTGAAATTGTCTCTCTCTGCTTCCAAAGGTCGTGATTTTTGCACGTACGTTCTAGAAAGATCTCAGGATTCACCAAGTTTTATATGGTAGGTTTGCAACTAAATTTTCTCCCTGCTTTCTTCTTGGCTTTAATAAAAATAGGTCCAAACACTGTCTTCGTCTTTCTTCTTCATGGTGACTTTGCAAGCAGTACTCCTAGACTAGAGAGCTCTGTGTTCGCAATGCTAGAAAGCCACTGTTCTGATTTTTCTGAGGAAATTCAGCTTTGATTGCGGCTCTTAGTAGTTTCCAAGTGAACAGCTAATAAAATCAGGCTACGGTGGAAGAAGATACTACTAGTATAATTGGTTTTGCATGCTTAAGCCATGCCATGAGCATTCATGATGCTTTACAGACCTATAAAACAGAGGTGCCATCTGAACCCACAATTACCAAATACATGGGGAAGAAGGGCAGTGACTAAAAGGGTTGGGCTAGGGAAGCACAGCATTAGCTAGATTGTGCTTTTCTCTTTTTTTTAAATGTACGAAAATAAGTTGAATAAAAACATCTATCTAGACAAGCCCTGTCCTAAGGAGCAGAAATCCCAACTAGACAGATGGAGACGACGGGAAAGGTCAGCGTAGTTTGTTATCTGTCCAGTTGTGGGTTGTGATGCAACTTCTGCATGTGAAAGGTCATTTAAAGACAGGAATTTTATATGAGTTTCCCAATGGGATGAGCTCATTGTGACTGAAACCAGAGAAGCCCACGAGATGATGTGATTTTTCTGTGATTTCCCCTCGACCAGGAATGTTTCGATGTGATGGGCTGTTGTGCTAAGCCTCCATTAGAGAAACTTTCGGCTATTTTGGTGGCGGTGCTGGCACAGCAAGGGTGTTGTGTGGGTCTGCTCTCCTGGAGAGATGCCAATGCCTGCTTAGAGGGCATAAGGATGGAAATCTTTCCTGTGGCTATTTTCCTATATTAGTACAGATGTTTAGTTGCAGTTCCAGTTATTCCACACTGTAGTCTCAATTAACTACTGTAGTCTCACTTAATACTTGACTTTTATTGCAGAATCCTCCTGCTGTTGATTTTGACTCTGAGGAGCTTTCTTCTTCCTAAGATCCTTGGGGGTCTCGTCTGTAATTTGTATTTTCCAGTGGGGAACGCATTTTGATGAGGGAGCCATGGAGTAAGTGATGTGCCCTGTATTAACTTCAGCGTTAAAAATTCTGCTGAGGGCAACACTTTATAAGAAGTGGCAAAGCATTATTCCTTCCCGTAGGATTTATGATAATAACATTAATCATGATGAATTCTTTGGGTATCTGTGTGGCAGTCATTTTTCTACAGCTGTTTTTTCTGCCCTACAGGGGCTGTTTCTTTTACATGCAGGTCAGTGAGCTTTTACTGCAATCACAGCAAACATGCAAATGTAAATTCTTCATATAAAAGTACAGGGAAAAAACGATCCCTGGTTAGGATGGATGGATAGTCACTAACAGATAAAGACACGGTGTAGAGGCACCCTAAGGCAGTTTATTCTGACCAGTTTGTTTCAGATACATCCTGGGAGAAACTTTCATAATGGAGTATCTTTCTGAAATGAAGGGCTGCTAACATACTCCTTTCTAGTTTCAGCTCTTTTTGGAAACATCAGCTGATAATGCTAATTCAATAAGGCTACAGGAATTATAGTTTACCAAAGCTGAGTTGTTTCATTACTATTTGAAAAGCTATCCCAGGTTTTAAAAAGGAAATTCTAACAATACTTTGAAATGTACAGTTAAAAAGAAAAATAAATCCAGTGGGAAAACATCTCCAATGTGAGACGCAGATGTATTCACAAAGTTTTGCTGCTGAGATCCAGTTCCAGACCTTTAAAAGCACAGAAATTAATGAGAAAGAACACATGTTCCATGGGAATAAAGCTTCTCATGTCACTGTAGGAAACCAAAAGGCTTCTTTAAAATGTGAGAAACTACCGTTGTTCCTTGCTGTGACCTTCTTTCCTTACTGATGTTCCTGGCTGGGGCTCCCTCATTTGGTTTCATATCGTTTCATACGGGCTTTGGTTGTCCTTTCAATGCAGTTGATTTCTGGAAACTGAAGAGCAGATGGTTAGTGTTTGTAAATTGCCAAAGCCTCGTGACTTCAAATGGTTATTTGCTTTGAAAATTTGAGGAGCTAACATAGCTATTTAAGGGCTGTACAGTTCTTTTCTTTTTCTCCTCCCTTACTTCCCTGTATAAAATGAAAATTGAATCTCCTCTATGCACTTCTTAAACTGTAGAGAATCATTTTATTTGCATCTCACATAGTTTAATGATAATATGCAGTTTAAGAAATTACTCATATTCTTCACTTTATACATATATAAAAATACATATGCATTTTTAATAGATTTTCAAATATATCCACATATCTGATATTATTTGAATCTATACATTCAAGTTGTGTGATTCAGATAACATATATTCTACATTGAACATAAAATTATAGTTGAAATAGACAGCAAACGTAAGATTTCATTTAACACTTATTAGCGAATTCTGGTCTAAAATACAAGTTTTGCCTGAGAATTAAATCAAGAATTACAGATTTAGTCTGTAGATTACAGTTTAAGAACAGGGCTCATTTTTAAAATTAATTAATAAAATCGGATTTAATCTTGACAGTTTTATTGGTATGACTATTGCCACCAAAGAAAAAAAAACAGTAAAATTTATATTATTGCAGTGCATTTTGTAGGCATTGTTCTAGCATTTCCTTTATGATATAAGGAATAAATGAAACCCATGGAACACACCCTTATAGTATTACAAATGAATCAACCAACACTCTGTCTCTGGGTGTTTTCTTTGAGGCAAGCAAAGAGTAAAGGATTATTTCTGCATGCTCATTAATCTTGTATCATATTAGGACAGAGCCCTGTATGTTTTAATTGGGAAGCCCTCTTAGAGATTTTGCATCATGCAGCCTTCGGTTGCCTCCGCTCGCCCTTCACGCACTGTGAATTGGGCGTCAGGCGCACGTGCTCTCAGGGCCTGTCCTGACCCGAGGCCTGCAGCAGAGCAGGGCAGGACAGCGGTGGCTCGTCCGCCCTCCAGCCTGACTCCCATCTCCCGCCGCTGCCAGCAGGCAAGACCTGCCTCGCATCTCCTCTCGCCTGCTCCGGAGGAGACAGCAGTAGCCCAGAGTGAGCCGGGGACTCCATCTCAGCAGGGAGTCCATCTCAGCAGCATCCCTGAGCACCACGTGGACATCTCAGTCCCCTGCAGGTCTTGCACTTCTGAGTGTGTCTTCTCACCTCCTACCCCCTCCCCCCACCTGGTCTTTGTGCTTCATCTTTGTTCCAGGATTGTTTGCCTTCCTCTTAATCCTCACCTCATCCCTCGTTATGCCTTGTACCTACACTTCTCTACCCATTAATTAACTCTCTGCACAAGAGATACCAAGATAATTGATGTTTGTTTCTGCGCGTTATGTTCTCTCCACAGCCTGTGCCTTTTTCATGTATTTATCTCTAAGGAGGAGGCAGGTATTCTCTAGGTATATAATTCGGAGCACAGCAGGTCTCTGCTTTTAGTCAGCCTAGAGCTATTAACCGTTAGTAACGTGGTTACTGATGATAACAGTGGTTTGGAGGTGTTTTTTCCTTATTACTGCAACTCAAGCAGAGGGCGACACTCTTCATCTTTCAGAGTCTAAAGGGATGTATACAAAGAGAATATATCCCTGGTTTCACAGCAACTCTTTATTATCCGTCTGTACTACCCACTATGTGAATTAAGTGACTGAATTTTAGAAATTAACTTATTTATAAATGGTCTCTGAACTGTTGGGGTTTTTTTAATTGTTGTTGCAAGAAAATCAAAACTAATAGTAATTCTTTTAAATTTTTTTTTCTTCTATTATAAAATTTACAGGTCATCATGGTTTGGAGCCAATTTTATGAAACTTATGTTGTTCTATTATTTTTTTGGTACTTGGGTAGCTGTGTGTGCTGAAAGCTGACTATATTTTTGTTTTGTTTGTTCTGTTACAATTAGCTCTTTTCCTCCCCATTAGTCACTGGATTATGCTTACCTTTTCTGCTATGCTTTTTTGAATTTAATCACCTTATTAACATCTGGCTAATATCTGACAAATTCAATGGCTTCTCCTCTGCAGTAGTATTCAGTACTTTCCCCGTTTCATTAAACGCTTCTCTTCTTCCCTGCACTTCACTTCTCCTACTCATTTCAGCAAAGTGGTTCCTATGGCAACACACTTTCCATATACACTTTAGGTTGTGCTTCAGCATAAACCCCCTGTATCAGGCTCTCTTCTATTTAATGAAGGCTTAGGCACCCGCACCCCCCATCTGATACTGCCTGACTCACTCTGGGGTTTGGATCAAACCCATTTGTTTGGGGGGAATCTGCATTTTTTGACGTGTAGATGTGTTTTGCAATTAAAAACCTGGTTTTGTAGAATAGAATATTTCAGTAGGAAGGAACCTACAAGGATCATCTAGTCCAACTGCCTGACCAATTCAGAGCTGACCAAAAGCTAAAGCATGTTGTTAAGGGCATTGTCCAAATGCCTCTGAAACACTGACAGGCTTGGGGCATGGACCACCTCTCTAGGAAGCCTGTTCCAGTCTTTGACCCCCCAGGCTTGGGGCATGGACCACCTCTCTAGGAAGCCTGTTCCAGTGTTTGACCCTCCTCTCGGTAAAGAAATGCTTCCTCATGTCCAGTCTGAACCTCCCCTGGTGCAGCTTTAAACCATTCCCATGCGTCCTGTCGCTGGAATATTTAACAGGCACAATCTTTCTACAGTCAGCTTCAGCAGTCTAGGTGTGCTGGTAGGATTTCTCTTTAATCCTTGAAACTGGTGTTCCCGTTGTGAAAGGATTCTGCAGAAAACAGCATCTTCCAGAGGCCACCAGGCACTCTCTGGTCGGCACTGCTCTGCGGCACGCAGGGGGCTATAGGATCCTGGTTCAGACTCTCTGGGCTTCCGTCAAGTAAGATTGTCATTGCTACTCCACATACAGGTACAAATTGTGCTCACAAAATAACAATCGTCTCCTTCAGTCAGGCCTCACAATCCATCAACGAGTCTATCACAAACAGTCAACAAGATGTTCCCGTTCGCAGCTTTTGGATTGTAATGACACAGTCTGTTACAAACCCATCAGATGTTCCAGTGCTTTGTGAGCGTTTGAACACATTGCTCTCCAATGTGATGTTTTTCTTAGTGTGAAACAATCTTTAAATATTTGCACAATAATATTTGACTATGTCCACTTGGCTGAACGTGAGAAGATGGGATAAAATATATCCCATTATTCATATGGGTGTATGTGTGCACATACACATGAATCTATATAAAATCAGGTTTCCAAAAAGAATTTGCTCTTTCCAAACCCCAGAGGCTGTTAGGTGTCACTATTTGTTTGTATTATCCCAGTGACCCCTAATCACACGTTCCTTTTTTGCTACGTGTTTTTCCAAAATACAGACCCTGCATGTCACCCCTGCCCGAGCCAGTTATATTTTGTGTACGAGATGCAATTAGAGATGCCTGCAGAGAGGCAGAGAGGCAGAAGACAGAGTGCAAGGAAAGCAGTAAGACAATAATGATCAGTAAAATGGACTGCAACCTAATAATACTGCCAAATTAAACACTGTTACAGTTTTGTAGGTCTCACAGAAAAGCTGATCAAAGCAAAGATCTAGGAAAATTAATTTTGGATAGATTTCAGTGAAACAGATTTCATTTGCCAGTGACAGAGAAAAAGAAATTGCAGTAATTGAAACATAATAAGCTTGAGCAGAAGATTTAGTTGTGTGGAATAGAATTTACTCTGCTAAGCATTAATATTCCTACCTAGGTCAGGAAAAATATTTTTAATTATATGTAGTTAGAAGACCTTGGCTAAAATTTTCAAAAGCATCCATGGGACCACAGCATCCATAGGACATGGTTTCCATTTCTAAAAATGACTGAAGCTTTTAGCAGTGAGTGTGTCTTTGGCTTTGAGTAAAAATACAGGCTTCTAACGACCAGATTACAAATATTTGTTCTTAGGTACTTAAAAAGATATCCAAGAATCCACCAAATAGGTGTGTTGAGTAACAACTACTGATTTCAGGCTAGACATCTACCTAAATGCTTTTACAAATCTGACTGGGTATCTTGCATCTTCAGACTCTGACTACTTTTTGAACTTTTAGAGTGGAGACCATTTAAGGGTTTGTTTTTTTCATTTTTACCTAAGCTTTTATGCTGGACTTGTCCCAGGTTGCGGCTAGGCCATACAGCTGGATTCATATTTTACAAAGCTGGATTCATAATTTGTTTTCTGTTCTTATTTTACCAAGCAGCTGCTGTCTTCTCCCTGCAGTTCCCATCAAATGCTCATTTCTCCATTTTTGTGGTGGTTAATTGACTTGCTAGAGAATTAAAAAAACAAAACAAAACAAAACAAAACACAAAATGCTCGTAATTTAAAGTGTGTCTGCATGGTATGATTAGGCAGATGAGAAGTTGCTCTGCCTGTGATGTGAATTGACTCATGACTTTCATCTGTTTGATCTATTCTATCAAAAATGCTATTGTGGCAGCAGCAACCCTGAAAATATTTTTTTCTAAGCTTTTGCAGAAGTTTATTCCGACTATGCAATAAAACCACTATGTCCAGCAGTCAGATGTTTATAGGACAATAGTTGTAGGAAGTGTTGTCTCTTAGCATCCTATTTAGAAAATAAATTACTCATTCTTACGTGTGCTGGTTGAGGATGAATATAATTACTCAGTTGTATCAAACTTACAGAAAATCATGAGATCTTGTCTGTGGTTAGCATCAGCCTCCTTTACCAGAGACGTGGCTTGTATAATGTCATGTATCCAAAGGGCAGGCAAAGCAGAAAGCGTCTGAAAAAGGGCTATTGATTTTACATAGCTATAAACTGATGATTTTTTTGTATCATCATCATTGCAATTTCAAAACACCTTCCAGGTCTGCATTAATTAGTGTAACTAACATATGCCAGCGACGGTTCTTCTCATCTCACCTTTTGAAGGAAAACAGTGTGGGCAGAGAAGTGTTTCGGTTAGCTTTTTGAAGTTATCTGTACATGCATATTACTACATACTCATATTATTTAAAGCAAGGTGAAAAACAATGTTTAAGAGCAAATCTGGTGAGGTCTGTGACTACTCTCAGTTGCGTTGGAAGTTCATTCCTTAGCCACTGGCTGACCGGTCAAATTGTGGTTCAGTTCTTGGGCGCTCAGCGTGAGTCATGTCGGTGTAATTCCAGCCCAATTAACTTTCGATTCTCAACTGGTTGTGAGTATGTGCAGGTCCAGCAACTGCAAATGTTCATACTTACGCAAATCAGACCCAAAGTGGGTAATTTGAGCTCTTACATCATTGGACATACTTAAAAGTGCTGGTCATAATCTTTCCAGACTGTTACACTTCAGAGGTATAGTGAGGTTTTTTTTGAGAAATATTTGACTGGTCATTATTGAAAGATTTAAGCAAGCAATGTTTGGCATTCTGTGATTCCCCAGAAATTAGTGGTGGTGGCTGTGATCAGTAAATGAGAAGTAAAGGTCGGTATCATTTGTGAGACGCTTCAGAACTGATTGTACACAGCAGCTTGTATCTTGATTTTCAAAGTGTGGAGGTGTAAAGTGAGGAAAAATTTCATCATTTTTCTTCAGGATTAGGAGGTTCAGAAAATGTGCAAATTGGGAGATATTCCCACATATAATTATAACTATAAGCTAATTTTTACATGAGGTACATATTTATTTTTTAAAGCTTGCATATTTTGTCTTAAGTCAGTTTAATAAAAATGCTTCCTGCAATAAATTAAGTATTTGGATTCTACTTCTGTCTTATTTTTCTGAAAGTTTCTGGAACAGTTTTACTATAGGATTTGATTACAGCAATGAAAATATGTTAATTTACTCAATCCTCTGCATTTTCTTTTTTTTCTTTTTTTTTTTTTTTTTTACAAAAAGAAAGGAAATCTCCCAAGCTGCATAGCTAAAACTATACAAGATTAGGCTTTTTTTTTTTACTCTCAAAATTATGGAGAAGGGGAGAGGAAAATTCTCTGAGCCATTGCACTTCCCTGGAAATGTGTCATTTACATGGAAGACGGAGTTCAGCTCACAATTAATGTCAGGTGTGGGGCATCAATTTAAGATTGAGGTTCCTAAATTTGAGCGTCTCCATGCGGATACCTGTAGTGATCCAGCTCCCCGTGCAGCAGAGGAGTGACACCTCATGTGTGTGATGGACAGTGGTGTCTGAGGGACCAGCACGGGACTGGTGATATGGTGCAGGACCTCACAGCACCTGAGGCCAAGTGAGATAGTTGGGGTGTCACACATGGTACCAGCCTCCCACGCTTAGGCAACCAAATCTTATCCCTAGACTTCCTTTACGGTCAAAAACAAGCAGTTGTAGACCAAGATCCATGTGATCTGTTTTAAGCATCTACTAATTTATATCCACTGACTATTAGGGCAGTGTAAATGACTGGGCCGGTTATACGTGTCTTCATTGTAGGCATCATACAAGTCATTGCATCACCAAATCTGAGCCTAAATATGAAATTATGTTAAGCAGTGCAAGCCAATGTAATGGACTCACTGATGATGCTGAGTTCCTTGCTCTTCTCTGCTCCCTTACAGTGCTCTGGTGTTCTTCTGCCTCTGCACTGGCTATTTCAACTTTCTAAATGACCGGAGAATGAAGTAAACTAAAAAAAAAAAAGTAAAAAACAAGTTCTGGTGTGTTAGTGACTTGTCAGATTAACATCAATCAAAAGGGAAAGAGAAAACAGGAAGGAGTGCCTTTCCTTTGGCTCTTCAGAGCTGTATGACATCTTCCCAGGTCATCAGAATATGAGTGAAGCTGTGGCCAAAGAGCAAAAGAAAAAAAATATCTGTTAAAAACGTGAAGAATTTACATTCGTTGTAGAAAGGGAAGCGGATCTCTGCGAAATGCAGGGATGTCAGTGAGAGGCAGGGCTTCTTTTGAAAGGTTCAATGCCACTTCTTTACTTGATATCACAATTAAATACTGTGGAAATAATTATGTGTCTAGCTGAAAATTATGGCTTAAACAGAAAGAAAAGTACATATAAATATTTTTTTGAAGCACAAAGAAAGAAAAATACTGTGATGAAGTTGCTTCCTTTAAGGCCATATGTTACTAATGCTAGGGGATAAAGTTTTCCAAAAAACATTCAATAATCAGGAACAGAGTGAGACCAATAGGGAATGCTCTGAAAACTATCCAGGAATTACATGGAATCACAGAATAATTCATGTTGGAAGCGGCCTCTGGACATCAACTATTCCACCCCCCTGCTCAAAGCAGGGCCAACTCAACTAGGCTCCTCAGGGCCTTCTTCAGTCAAGTTCTGAGTATCTCCAAGGATGGAGACCCACTGGGTCTGGGTAACGTGTTCCAGTGTTTCACTACCCTCATGGTGATCCCCCCCCAGGTTTAGTGAGAGTTTGCCCTTGCTGCTTCTTGTGGGTTTTGCCTCATCCTTTCACTGCGCACCTCTAAGAATGGTCTCTCTCCATCTTCTCTAGACCTTCCCATTAGGTAGCTGCAGACAGCAACAAGATCTTTTTGCCTTTTCCTCTTAAGGCTGAGCAAACCGAAGTGTCTCAGCCTCTCCTTTTGCATGAAAGCCTACAAGGGAGTTATTCGAAATAAACTTCATACGAGAAGGCAGATCTCCGGCTGTACTGAGTATCTAACTCACTTTCCGAGGAGAGGGGCAACTCTGCCAGCCTACTTTTGTCCTGAAGCCCTGTGGAGCTCTGACATGAATTATTGCCGATTATAGATGACAAAAGAGATGTGCATTGCTTGGTTACAAGCGAACATCTTTGTTCTGTGTGACTGCTCCTTTTATTGCAAACCTGACTGTAGCAAAGAACAAACCACATTGCTGCTGCCTGAGTTTCTCTTCCTTAAAGTATCATTAATTAGTTCGTAATAGTCGCTACACATCTCAAATGCATTTCATGTCGTGATCCCAAAGTGCTTCGGAGGATTAAGGATTAAGTTATACTTGTTAAGGTACAGAGGCGCAAAGGGGACTTGGAATGACGCAGAGAACGGAACAGGGCCTGTGCTTGGGGAAGATGAAGAGCTCCCCCAGAGCACCATGATGGTGGTGCTGGTGACTTCAGGGAGGCAAAGCTGGGAGGAAGCACTCTGGCTGCTTTGTTATACTTTGTGTTTTCCACAGGTTCTCCTGTCCATTGTTTTTTTGTGCCTTTTTGCCTAAAATTGCCTACAATTTAGATTGGGTTCATTTAATGCAAGAGATTTTATGCAAATTTTGAGGGAGTCTCTTTTTTTTTTTTATTCAAAGTGCTGCTTTTGAGACACTAAAACTGTTAAAATGTGAAAAAAATCCACAAACATTTAAACCCATATTTGGTGAACTCCTCTAATGTCAGAACGGGGCTGCGCCAATTCTATTTCCACAGATATAAAAATCTAGAGGAGGAAAAGGTCACAAAGCTTTTCAAATTGTACAAATTGTGTTAAGAACATATTTATATTTTACTGGTTTATATTAATAAAGTTACCATTTGAATCACGAATCAGGCATAATTTCCTAATCTCTCCTTTCCTACTATAGGTTTATTGGCTTTTTCTTTTTTTTTTTTTTTTTTTTTGCTTTTTTTTTTTTTCCATTTAGGAAAGAGTTTAACACATGATAGCTGAATTTGCGATATTATTTAACTTTCCATTTTTCCCAGTTCCTCTCTTTTTCGCAGAGGAAATTTTGTTCTACAATTTTTGGGAGCTGTAATGTAAACTACCAGGGCCTGGGATCCACAAGGTCAGGTATTTAGACACATAAATGTAATTACCTGCACCCACAGGATAGCAGACACGTGCAAAAGGATGAAGAAAAGCTGCGAAAATATCCTAGCTTCTAAAAGTGAGAGAAATAAAAAGGAGAATCCAAGTATTGAAAATACACTATAAGATGTTGCTTTGCTGGAAAATTCTACTAGTGTAGAATTAAAGCTTCTTTGAAACTATTTAAGGAGAAAGGAGGCAAAACTCATCCTTCAGTGCTTTTTAAAGGAATGCAATGTTATCATTTTCCTAGGATTCAGTTAAGAGTGTTCAAGGCCATGATATGGGCTTGGATCGCCACTCTGTTGTACCTGCCCATCGCACGCTCTGAATTTTCACCCTGGTACCACGCTACTGAGGGCAAAAATCAGGTAGAACAAAACTGTATTTTCCGTGAGAGTAAATTCAAAGATGAACCCTATCTTTGAGAAGTTTATTCATCCTGTCTTGATTTGATGACACGGAGAAATGGAGAATTCAGCAATTCATGTGCTAATTTCTTCCAATGGTTATTCATTTAAACAGATATTAAAATATGTGAATTATTTCCCATGTGGATTTTTCTGTCTTCCAATTCCTAATCTCTTCTTTTCATGCCTTTCTAAATGAAAGTCATTAAGTATCTAATATTTTGTCCCATGAAAATGGCTCTAAGTTACAACTTCTCTATTTTCTCTTCGCCAAGCTCAAAACCTCCGTCACAATTTCTTCAGCTGTCTGTCTTTCTGGCCGTTTTGGCTTCTGCCCCAGTGTTTCACTGTCATTTTGGGGCAACAGAATTTCTCTCAGGGTTTTAGTACCAGTGTCCTCAGTACCCAAATACATGTTTCTACTCTGCATTTTACTCCTTTTTCTCATTCGTCTAAGCACGCTTAACCCGTGTGAATTGCCCAGCCATTTTTACTGTAAATCCCTTTTAGCGTCACTCTTTTCAAGCATTCATAGCAATGGCTTTCATTCTTTGTTTCTTTATATATATCATATTAGCTGGTTGTATTCAGACAGATTTCATTCTATTGGGACTACCTTAACAAATGAACCGGATCATAAAATATGGCTGATGTTCTCTAACTGTTACTACCTTTTCTACCACTCTTTGTTCTCGCCTCAAATTTAGTCAAAAGAGGCTTAGCTTTCAAAACTGTTGATGAAAGTGCCGGAAAATGTGTGCTTTTGTATTTATCCCTCTGAAACCCTACTGAAAATATCTTCATTCAGGAATCATTTTATGCTTTTAAATAACATTTTGAGACACAAGCCATCTCCTTGTAACTTAATGTGGCCTTCACTGATATGGCACACAGCCTGTAGTGTTAATTCAAACACTTCACAGAACACTATTATATTTAAAGGTATTTTTTTAATTGCTCATCTTCTTAAAGTCAGGAATTAAGCTTTTTATGAGGAGACCTATTTTCAATAAAATCATGTGAATTATATTATGTTCCTATCTTTTTCTTTTCTTTTTTTTTTCTTTTTTTTTCACTACTTGAATTGCTGCTTACTCTGTGCTTACCTAGGCATCTTTCCTGTCCATCTGGATGATGATTCTTTCAGTCTGCTGGAGTTTCCTCAGCGGTCCAAGGTGCACTAAGGAGGAAAATCTGTAAACCAGATGTATCCTCATGTGTTGCTTCAAGAACTCTTAGACATTAATTAATCACGCTTATTTATATATCATCTTCTATTCCCAGTTAATAATGTTTAGGTTTTTACTTTGTTTTTAATAAGCACTCTACTAATTACGGACAGATATTTCATCCCTTTCATGTAAAAAACGTGCACCATCCTATTTCTTTCCAAAACCTATTTAGTGAATAGTTCCCTGTGTTCTGCATTACTGTTAAGGATTTTATTATCTTCACCTAATGATGGATCTACCCCATTGCTCAGAGCTTTTTTTCATCCAAATAGACTGAAACAGTCCTTTTTATAGTTCTCAGTCCTGCCAGTTATATTTCTCTCATATTTTTAGAACCTATTATAATTTTCTATACTCGATATCTTTTGATTTACATCAGGTGATACATTTTTTCTTTTTATTTCTGATGCCTTTATTTCACCATGGAAGCAGGAAGAACTTCTGAACCTATTCTGCCCTTTCTAGAGCTGTAGCTGCCACTGCGAAAGATTGGTCATTAGGGTCTGGGATGGCAGAGCAGTGAGTTGGAGGATCCATTCTCGTAGCGTGTTAAGATGCTACCTGAAGGCTTGGCCAACTTTTAGCCACGTGCATATAAACTGCAGATGCAGATGATGGGTTCAAACTCTGTGGCTGTGGCCAGAGTCCAGTGGGAGTCCCTGATGACCATTGCTTGCATCCATGGCATGAAAAGTACCTTTTTTTGGTAGCATTTTTTTCATATTGTGAAGGTGCCTGCTGGTTTTCTGTTTTCTTCCTCTGGAGGCAAGTTCTACTGTAGTTTTTGCTTGGATGGTTACATGAAAATAAACCCAACCAACAAACCATATGTAAGGACAGAGGCTAAATTATCTCCTCAGCTGAACCCAGCAAATCTTGACAACAGACTCCTATTTCTCTGTCCTGGGATGTCTGAGTAGTAAATTCTGCCCAGAGGCACAAATGCGTTGCTAACAGAAATTGTGTTTTTGACTCGAAAGCAGAAGGTAACTGAATTTTCACCAGACCTTTGAGGGAATACAAGAATAATAGTTTGTTATCTTTTAAGTACTCTCTCATCATTCACCTAGGTGCTTGGCGTGCTGATCAATGATATGGAATAAATTCAGCCTGACAACCTGCGGAGTTCAGCGTGGAGATCGTGCCCTACGTTAAGGGCATGCAACCCAAGAGAAAATGTAGGTGTGCAAACAAAAGCAGAGCTGGATCAAGAGTGACTGTCAAGGCAGAAATTAAATAGCCAGGTTCATGGGTCCTGTTTCAGGATTGCAGCCCTGGGGCCAGCCCTTAGCTATCTGCATGACATGTGCCTGATTCCTTAATCCGTGGGTGTAAAGTCTGTGTTGCAGTTATTGTCTTGAAGGGAATACGTTTGTGGAAGTGCTACATTGTTTTTTATATTTGCAAGTGGACTAAGAGGTTGGTGACTGTCCTATTTTGGGTACAGGGAGAGGACAGTTTTGAAGAAACAATTGTCACCTTGCTACAGAGCCAAATTAGAGCTTTCTGAAAACAAGATCATAGAGAATCAGTTTATTCTGGTTTAATTCTGACATTAAAAAAAGGCCTAAAATTAGTCCTGGGTGTGACAGACAATATTTGGACTTTTACTTGGTTGTCCACCATTATCTTCAGTTCCAGATGGAGGGAGTTCTTGCACGATGGAGAACTGGAGGTGCTACAAGCTAGGAGAAACTTCAAGGTCTGACAGGCGAAAGAATCACAGAGAAAAGATGGGAGCCTGCAGCTCGTGCACAGGCTGCGAGAGTTTCAGAGAGGAGCAGGGAGGAGGGAACAGGAGTGCTGGTGTGGGGTCTGCTGTTTCGCAGAGTCCCCGAGTCAGAAGCAGCAATGGCTTAACGTGTGGAGCCTCTTCTCCCATGGGGCCGTGATGGGCCAGAGGAAAACTGTGTATAAGCCCTGCATAATCTCTGTTTGATTTAAAATAATCTCTTTGGTAGCATATATGCTAGTAACCAATGCTTGGCAATATTCCCAAACCGGAATGTGATTGCCCTTGCTGTTAAATTGTTAGCAGGGTCCCTGCACATTTTGGCCCAGGCCAGTGCTTCGTGATTTGGGAGCCAGCCTGGGTGCAGGACCAGGGGCCAGGTTAAATTTCGGGACAGTGGGAGAGTTTGGTGGCACAGACATGAGCTGCTCCAAGCCCACTGCCTCAGGGCCTGGGAATCATCTTGGAAACTTCTGAGTTACTAATTATCAACACAGCCTTTGAGGTCTCTCTAATTAAAAATTTCAGGATTCTAATAAACCCTCCATCTTCTGAGTCCAAAAGGCTTTCAGATCTACCTCACAGCTGTAGCCAGCCCAGGGTCCTGTGGCACTGGGTTTGGTGCGTTGACCCTGGCTGAGGGCCAGGTGCCCACCAGAGCCGCTCTATCACTGTCCATCCTTAACTAGACAGGGGAGAAAAGGTGCAACGAAAAGCTTGTGGGTCAAGATAAGGACAGGGAGAGATCACTCATTAATTTTCGTCACGAGCAAAACAGAGTAGAGGAATGAGAAATAAAACCAAATCTTAAAACACCTCCCCTGACCCCTCCCATCTTCCTGGGCTCAACTTCACTCCCGGCTTCAATCTCCTCCCCCCCCAGTGGCACAGCGGGACGGGGAATGGGGGTTACGGTCAGTTCATCACACGGTGTTTCTGCCGTGTGAGGGGGAGGACTCCTCTCATCGTTCCCCTGCTCCAGCATGGAGTCCCTCTCACGGGAGACAGTCCTTCACGAACTTCTCCAACGTGAGTCTCTCCCACAGGCTGCAGTCCTTCACGAACTGCTCCAGCGTGGTCTCTCCCATGGGGTGCAGACCTTCAGGAGCAAACTGCTCCAGCGTGGGTCCCCCACGGGGTCACAAGTCCTGCCAGCAAACCTGCTCTGGCGTGGGCTCCTCTCTCCACGGGGCCACAGGTCCTGCCAGGAGCTTGCTCCAGCATAGGCTTCCCACGGGGTCACAGCCTCCTTCAGGTGCCTCCACCTGCTCTGGCGTGGGGTCCTCCACGGGCTGCAGGTGGAATCTCTACACCCCCTCATCCTCCCTCCATGGGCTGCAGGGGGACAGCCTGCTTCACCATGGTCTTCACCACGGGCTGCAGGGGGATCTCTGCTTCGGTGCCTGGAGCACCTCCTGCCCCTTCTTCTGCACTGACCTTGGTGTCTGCAGAGTTTCTTACATCTTCTCACTCCTCTCTCTGGCTGCAAAAGCTCTCTCTAACTGTTTTTTCTCTTTCTTAAATATGTTATCACAGAGGCGCTGATTGGCTTGGCCTTGGCCAGCAGCGGGTCCGTCTTGGAGCCGGCTGGCATTGGCTCTATCAGACACAGGGGAAGCTTCTAGCAGCTTCTCACAGAAGCCACCCCTGTAGCCCCCCCGCTACCAAAACCTTGCCATGCAAACCCAACACATGGGGTTACACCATCCCTGGCAGCATCTGCAGCTTCTGACAAGCACATGTGCGTGTGAAAGCCAAAGGCTATCGTTATATCATTAGAGCTGCAAGAAATGCAGAATGTGAACATGTGCTATAAAGATTTTTTTTTTTTTTTTTTTTTTTGAAGTACATTGTTGCCCTGCAGTCAGAACCAGGAACTACTGCTCAGTTTGAGATCTCCAGGCGGCAAGGTGCTGCTGGGTGCTACGCAGCCTGGTGGCACCTTGCAGCCTTTGCAGCGCTGGAACTGTCAGCCTGCCAGGAACTTGAGGGTCACCCCTAATTTGCCTATTTATTATTGATTGAATGCTGCATAATGTGCCAATTTGCATAAATCCACATAGACTTTTAATTTTTAATTAATGCATATCTTTTTTTTTTACAATCTTTAATATATGCTATCAATCCGTTTCATGGACTATGGGGAGATAAAAACCAGGTGAATGAAGCCAAAGTAGCAAATGGCACTTCCTGACCTAAGATTCACCTTTCTTCCCAGTCCTGATGTGCTTTTGAAAGCGGTTCTTAGGCAATGAGCCACATTTTCTAACTGTTCCCGTGCTGCTACTTAGCACAGACCTACCATGAATCCCTCTGTAGCTGCTCATGCAGACAGATGCAAGTCCATTTAACTGCTGTGACTTACTCTTCCGCACTTACAGAGCATTGTTTGTGGTGCCTCTCCTGAACTGCAGTATCCCTTTCCTGGGATAGAGAAGATTAGGATGGGAAAAAAGATATGAAGCAGAAGTATAAAATTGATGGGGGAAGTGATGGTCACAAACTGGCCATCACACATTTTACCCCTCCACAATGTTTTCTAGCTATAAAATATTTATGGGGGAAAAAAATCATCTTTTAAATGTCTCTAAGCTTATTTTTCAAGTAAATAAATAAATCTTGAAACTTTGTGCTCAGAGGAAGGGGGGGGATTTTGTTTCTGTCGTCAGCTGCAAGGGAGGGTATAGAGAGGAGCCAGAGTCTTCTCAGGGACGCACAGCGATGGGACAGGAGGCAGTGGACACAAATTACAGCAAAGGAAATTCCAATTCATTATTAAGAACAAAATCTTCACTGTGACAGCAGTCAAATATTGGAAGAAGTTGCTCAGAGAGGCTGTGCAACATGAGTCCTTGGGTATGTTCAGAACCCAACTGGACAAGGCGCTGGGCAAGTGGACCTGCTCTGAGCATGGGGCCGAATGAGATGAATTCTGGAAGGTCCCTTCCAACCTGAATTATTTATTGATTCTGTGACAATCAAATAGATCTATGAGAATCAGAATAGATCTTTTACAACATACACTTCCATTTCAACTAGATAGATATAATTGATAATTTAGCAGTGCCTAAGATGGTGTAGTTCATGGTGAAAGTCTGTACCTGTGTAAATAGTGCTTGGGCACTGTGCTGAAATTACTTTGAGAGACTTCAGTTACCTGTTGTTTGAAGCACATTTCATGTGGGTAACATGTAGAAAGGTGACACAGGATTTTTTTTTTTTCTCATAGGACACTAATAAGTAATCGTATCTTAATGAGGCACTAGGAAATTATCCTGCAAAGCCTGGCTTATTTTGCATGAGGGTGTATTAATAGATTTACTGTGTAGCAGAGCTCAGGTTCTACCCATTCCGTGAAAACTGAATGTTAGGTATTGCATGTGTATAAGGTAGTGTGTCTTCATTTCAGTGTACAGGATGTATGTGTGAGGGGTGTAAAGATTCCTCTGCATGAAAATTGCCTTTCAGGATAGCTAGATAAGTATTTAGAAACCTTCTTATAGTAGAAAACGGCTCTAGCAAAAACGTTGAATTTATTGGTTCATATTTTTTATCATATAGAGCCTGGTAATAAAGTTCTCCAGAAAATGTTCAAATCAAAGTTCTCCTAGAAAAAAAGAATGAGACTTTTATCTAAAATATGTTTTCAAAGATAGATACCACAATATTTCTTGCTCTGAACTGAGGATCCCTGAAAATCTGGTGATTTGGGGGGACAGAAGTTGGTTTTAGGTGGTCTTGGTTAGGGAGCTGCTTTGAGCAGCAGAGCAACCAAATAACTACCACAGTTTCTGTAAGAAGAGTTCGCTTTTAGTGCTGCTGGTAAAGACGACCATGAAGTGTGAGGGGACTCTAGAAAACTTACATAAAATACGTTGAGAGAGATTGCCTGTTAATTCTCTTTCTTGCTGATATATGTGGTAACTGAGGTGGGTTTCTGTTTGCCAAGATGATTAGGATTTGTACAAGTATCGTGACTCATATAGCTGAGGAACCGTGCTGAGTCTTCCTCTTCCCATTCTAAAGCCCCAAATGCTACTCTCAGCTGAGAAGTTATCCACAAAGTATTTCTTTTGATGTTCTCTCCTACAGTAGCATTTTTATGCTAAAACAGTAAAACCACAACTATATGAGCAGAATAGAAATGATGAAAGATCAGCTGCAGGATTTTATTTGTCACATGTACTCCATTAACAAAATATTTATTGTTCTTGGAAAGGATGCGTGTCGTGTAATAGGAGAAACTGTTCACTGAGAATGCTGCATCTGGGTATTATGTGCGCTGTTCACATGTTGCAGAGGGAAAAAACAAACAAAACAAACCAATTACAAAGAAGTGAACACCTTATTATGTAAAAACACTGATTTAGGAACCATCAGCAACACAATATCTTGGGCCCAGGTATGTTCATGTATCTGGACATTTAGCTCCTGGGGCAGTCATTGAGGGTGTAGCTTCCTTTGCAGAGAAAATCCTAATTTTTCTAATAATCATTGTTTAGTTGATGACACTACTGTGTGTTAGAGGACACCTAACAGAGCACCTCCTGTATCCCCAGTAAACTGCCTACTCATTTGTCCTTTAAATTACTCCACTTACTGGTCCTTCATATTACGACTAAAGGGAAGAATGTTTTGGTAGGGTACATTTAGGCAGGATATTATGATTTTGCCCAAGTGTCAGTATAGTCCAGGTGGGTTTCTAGTTCCTAACAGCGCCGCTCTCCTGATGAGCTCCCTCCCAGGCTGCTGAGCATCCTCATCCTCCACACAGAGCAATGCTCTGGGACTGGCTCTGGACTGGACACGCACATCACATACCACCTGGTGTTTGGCAGGGATTTTTCAAATCTACGCGTTAGATTTTTTAAGGAAATTGCCAAAATATCAAAATTAGCTTTCACTGTCTAGCTCTGTTTCCTAAATCTACATAGAAAACCTGCCTGAAAAATTAGGAAAAAAAAAAGTGCCACAATGCAAAATATCCATTAATATGTCATGGTTAGAATCAAAGATCACTGGAAATAGAGAACTGGAGAAACTGTAAGCAGAATAATTGCATCATTTTTCTCCTCTCATATGTTAGCCCAAAGCTCCAGAGATGAAGTACCTTTTGGCAAGATTAGATCCATGAGTCTTTCACCAAGTTTCGCCTGGACTTACCACATGGACTGTAAAATTATCCTGGTCCTAATAATGTTCAGTACATAAAGGACATGCCTTCAGGTAGCAGGTTGCATCTCGACTGTAATTGAAAAGTCCTCAAATATAGAAAATAATGTGAAACATTCTTTAGATTTCAGCAGTCATAATATTTATCACATAGCTCAAACAAATCATTAGCTTAAATTAATATGGGACATTCACTTATAGTAACATTACTTCAAAGAAAAAGATTAGCTTTTCAAAATGATATTTTCTCAGCTGTCAATGCTGTCATCGGTGATTATATACTGCGTGATGGCATTTTTCTTCCTCAGTACAGTATTAAGGACTAATCTGAGTTTTTTAGTGGCTTGTCCCTCTGTCATTTTTTTATAATATATACACCTAAATTTTAATGAACTGAACATAGGCTGTGTCTGTTTTATTACTACTATATAAGAAGAAATAAGAGGATTTTGTTTTGATGGGAAAAGTAAAAAATAATGTCTGGCTCCAGTGTCCAATCTAATGCCAGTCAAGGGTATTTTTTTTCCCCCACAGGAAGTTGTTAAATTTGTTGACCAGGTGTAAAAGGGAAGTTAAAGAAAATCAATTATTTGCAGGGAGCACTGTGTTAAAACAATGCATATTAAGATCCCAAATGGATTTAATCCTTCCAGAAAAAAGAGGCCTTAATTTCTGGTGGTTTCATTCAAAGAAAAACCCTGAAGTGACTCTGTGAATATTAACATGCTTTAAATTTTACATACATTGATTTCATACATTTAATTGATTTTCCCTAACTTTCTCCAAGTCTTCTTAAGTCAACAAGTTTGTAGTTTAAAACCAGATGCTTATTTGAAAATCAATTAACTGCAAACCAAGCAAGGTATAAAGGTTCATTCTTCATTCTATATTATATTGGTATAGGAATTCTGTTACAGGAAGAAAAATGTTAATTATGATTTGACTTTCAAAATTATGTTTCTTAGGTTTCTGAGAAAAGCCAAACACATATCTCAAAAACTACAAGAAACATGCATATATAATTAATTGAACAATTCATCTGGTTTTGTGTTCATTTGCATTTAATTTCCATCCAATGTTTGGATGAGCTTATTGTTACTAATATTTTTATAATTAACGTATTTCATATGAGTGTTTGCCCAAGAAATGTAATGCTAATAATTTACGTCTCACCAGACAGAAAGTGAAGACATAGTATATGATTATGAAAAACTCATATTGTGAAAACTAACACCATAATGTTCATAAATCATCTATAGGCAGAGGGCACCTACTAGCTCCCGTGAGATCATTAATTTCTGATAACTACAAAATAACTCATTAAAAAAAACAAGGAGAAAAAAGAAACAGAGAAGAAACCGTATATTCTCTTCAAATTATTTGCTCAGCTCTGCTGGTCGGTCATACTCAGAAAAGTTTTATTTACTAGACTCTTTATTTGGATATAGGTAATGTAGTGTAAACACACACACAGGATTTGCATTTTTCGTCCTTCTAAAAGTCCTTATTGCTGCAGTGGGTAAGAGCTGAAGTACAGTAGTCCAATGAGATGCTTACTGGGAAACAAAGTAAATAAATTTACTGGTTAAAAGCAAAAAGGTTTTTTTCTCTCATAACTTTCTGGTACAAGAAACCTAATTTTTACATGCCCAGAACTTTGATGATACTTTTGGGGATGTAGTTCTTTATTACTTTCTACAGAATACCATGACATCCATGGGGTCACACATCCCGTCTGTTAAGACACGAAACTGGCTACAGTCTCCACAAAGAGTCGTCATCTTCTTAACTGCCCCGTCCTCTCATGGTGGACTGTAGACAGTGTTCTCCGTGTAAGGGTCATATTGTTCCCTTCAAAAGTAGCCCATTTTCACGATCTTACTGCGTTTTTATACATTGTTATTAAAGTTCTTGTTTGGTACCAACCCTAAGTAGTATGGATTGTCCACCTTCCTCATCACCTCAGGGTCGCCTTGTTTTTATTGTTCTCATTCAAGTATGTCACTTCTGATTATTCTGCTCCCAAATTACATTTTAAAGGCCAATAAGTGTGTTCTCTGACAACTGGAGCTGAAAAAGTTGCTTTAATTTGTATCCACAGTGACAGTGCTTTTTTATTGTTTCCTCTTATATCCCTCAGATCGACATATACTACAGTCTGCTATGCAATATTGCAATATATATTCAATATTGCAATATATGCAATATTGGGAGGGCCCACGGATTGTTTTTTGTCTAATCCTGGTTAAAAGCAGAAAAAGAGACTGGAGAAAAATCACTGCTTGGACTTTCCAACTCTTGCAAAACTATTTGCTTTGAAGGTGCTGAGGTGGCCTGCAGCATTAACATTTAAATCCATCATTATTTTTAGTTTATCTTCATAGTACTTGCATGAAGCAGTGCTGAGCTGAGAAAGTGAGTCGCAGAAGCAGTGTCTGTCCCAGGACACACAGGAACCAAATTCCTACAGCAAATGTCCCAGGTTCTCACCTACTGCCATTTGCCTCCTTCTTTCCTTTTCCAAGGTGCTCTGGTAAGCACACGGGAGAGAAGGCAATCAGCGTTGTCCTCCCCACTGCTGCTCTTAATTTATCTTTTACCTTTGGTCTGTACTTTCCATATGATTTCTTTCCAGTTCAGGCATCTAGCAGAAAGCTGGTCAGAACTGCTCATCCTCAGCATCAACATGTACAGTCGTCTTGTCTGTTCAGTTCTTCATTATTTCCCGACAAATCCCATTATATAATTTAAGAAATAGTAGCCAAATGTTCTTGTTGTATCTACATAGTGTGAGTTATTTCAGTAGGGTTTCACTCAGAGATTCTGATGCTGTATTGAGAATAAGTATTTATATTTCACCTCCTTTAATTCTTCAGTTCAAGATCTTAGAGCACTTTCCCACTCCTAATTAATCCTTCAGCTATAAGTGGTTCAAGAACAGAGCATCTAATCAGTGTCCTGGTTCCTGGGTCCCATCAGACACAATCCTTACAAAACGGTGGCTTGTCCTTAAGTGCCCAACTCAGCTCCGATTCTGTGGAAGTTGGTTGCGAGGTACAGATGTCATGCGATGCCAGACATTTCCCTGATCATGGTTATTGCTGACCTGCAGATGGAGTATCATTGCCATTCACGCCTTCAGAGTGCCCAGACAGTGCAGGAATACACTGGGCATGAAAGTCCCCTCAAAGCAGGTTCACCAGGGTGCCATCACCCTTAGCTAACCAAAGGGGTTTCTGGTGAGAGTTGAATTAATCTGTCTGTCAGTAGAGCCAAGGCAGTAAATCTGCAGTTTCAGTGGTCTTGTGAACCATGCAAGGCTACACATGATTCCTGCGCAGCTCAAGGAGGGTTTGCCATATCCCAGCAGAGCAGTTATTTCTTCCTCGCTTTTCAGAGCAATACTTCACTCTGATGCTCCTGCAATTGCACATATTCTTCCTTGCTGGGAGGTACTTTCTCGGCGCATTCACAAGTAATGGCAAAAAAACTGCAGAAGTAAATTTTGCAAGAATGGCTGGCACAGACCTCACTTGAGTATCACCTGCTGTCCTTCCTCGGCTTGTCTGCATCACAAACTGCTTTAAATGTTCAGGCTCCAGGAGCAGCATAACCGTGGAGTTCAATATGAGTAGGTTATATTCACTCATGGTGTCATCTAAGCTGGTTCATTTGAAGCTAGCATGGGTTTCTCTACATTGCTCTGCCATCTGCATTGTAGTTAGTCATCCAGGCTTCAAATTTTCTTTCCTGAAAGAAAACTGTAGGAGGGGAAAACTTAATCTAAAAGAGTGTGCGTACTGATTCCTGTGCTAGCTCATTGTCACAATCGGTGCAGAAGGCATCCTCGGCTATGCCACTTTTTTTTTTTTTTTCAATCTACAACAAATGCAGGCCTGAATTTCACAGTTTTCTCATGAAGACTGTTCTGTGCGCTCTGCTGGTGTCCCTTTCTGTGGATAGCCCTTGCAGTGCTGCCATGGGCTTCTTCAATGAAGCAGACCTGCCCTCTCCACCACGCATACCATACCTCTTACCGTGATGTCTGTAGAGCTGTTACTTTCCCCATGCGTCAGTAATTGCTGTAGGTAACATGAAGGACTATGCCAAGCTGACAGATTTTCATCACCATTCTCAGAGGAGTCAAGTGTATCATTCCTATGCTGTACTTCTTCCCCAAATCAGCCACCTACTCCTCCCACCATGGAGAGCACACAGAGTTAGACTGTGAATCGCAGGAGGATCTTCATGTCACTCCACCATTCTTTGCCGTACAAAGCTGTGAAATCATTTGCTCCCTCCACCAGGATTATAAGGAGTTGACTGTGGGACCTTCTGTTTGTGTAAAAGATGTGTAGATGATGCTTGTCTGGTTTGCTGCTGAATCTAATCTTTTACCTAATAAAAAGTGGATCTTGAGGTACTTTTCCAGCTCTTGAAGTTAGTATGTCCTTCATGATTTGGTTTGGGTTGGAACATCAAGCTTCAGAGAACATTACTCTTTTAAAAGGAAACAGCAGAAAGAAAGGAATGGGAAACACGGGGTTAAAGGGAAAAGGAAAGTCCAGACAACAACAACAACAAAAACCAATTCTGGATGCAAACTATTATCATCCAAGTTTCTCTGTTCTTTTAACCAGCAGAACCAATCTAAGCCACACAGAAAATCAGCATGTGTGTGAAGTCTCAGACTGCTCCTGAGATATCCACTGGCTTTTAAATGGGCTGGTGTAGTGTTCCAGGTTCATGGGGTGCTATAAAAGGCTTTTCAAATCAAATTCCAGGCAGCCTCTCCAGAGGCTCTAGGGAAAGTGCCATCTGGCCTTCCTTCCTTTTAGCAGCTCTTCTTTATTACTGATAAGATCATTCATATTCTTGAGACTATGAAGCCACCATTAAGAGAGTTCAGCCTTCCTAACTAGCAAAGCAAGTTCTTGTCATTGCCCTTGATCAACTGGAATTGCTCT
This sequence comes from Balearica regulorum gibbericeps, assembly GCF_011004875.1. Classification (NCBI taxonomy): domain Eukaryota; kingdom Metazoa; phylum Chordata; class Aves; order Gruiformes; family Gruidae; genus Balearica; species Balearica regulorum. The sequence continues at coordinate 211,042,002 of NC_046184.1, read as the reverse complement.
CTTGGGTGTCTGTTCATTCAGACCTAGCTGAACATCCTCTTTAATTCTCTTCTTTTCAGTATTTTTTCAAACACAGTCCTCACTGAGAAAGAGGACTTGAGCTTGCACTCCACACTTGCAGCAAAAAAGATGTCACTTGAGGAAGAAAAGCATTGTTATTCAGAAAAATATTATTATAGTAATAGCACTTGTACAATCCTTTACATCTTCAAAGCCCTGTGCCAGCTAATTTATTAATTAATCTAAATATACATTTTTTTTTCTTTTGTACTTACAAGGATTAATTTTAGAAACTGAAAGTATTTAAAAACTGTTCCTACATGTACTTGCAAGTCTGCTACATTGAGAGGAAATTAATTTCTCCATTGCCTTGCTGTGGCAATTAAATTCATTTATATTGTCACTGCTGTTTATTTTGTAATGCATGATGCATGTAGGTTACAGCAATGCAATCTTCTGTCTGAGTCAATGCGTGGTACTATTTTACTGTATATTTATAAAAGGACAAATTCTCATTGGATTCAGACCACAGACAGTGGAGTAGCTTGTGTAATTCATAAATCCTCAGTGTTCTCAGCTGGAATTAAAAGTTTGATAGATTTCTGTACTCAAAAGGTACAATGATGTCCCTGTCTCACCCTACTACCCTTCAGAGAGTAGAGGTATTGAAATTCCCCGTAACTAGTGGTTACCTTTATCAAATGTAATAAAAGACTTTTACAAGTATGCTCAGCTGATTTTGGTTTGAAAAAAGGTAGGTCTCAGAATTAACTACGCTCATATGGATTTCATGGCAATTCTTAGCTGGATTAGGGAGGGAGAGCTAAGTTAGCGCCTTTGCTGGGAGAAAGGTAGGACACGACCTGGCTAGTGACCTGCAGCCATCAAGGTTCTGGGTTTTGTCTTGTATGGGACCCAGGAGAAGCTTTGCTGTTGTGAAATGTTGCAGACTGAAGCAGAGCAATGGGTTGAGTCTGAGATCAAAGGAGAAACATCCATAAGAAACGAAGGTTTTTTTAGATCCCCTGATCATTGGAAAGCTGAGGCTTCTTGTTATTACTGTTCTTCTGGATGTTACTGTCTGATAAATTCCCAGTCCTTTTTTAAATCCTGCTGTGCCCTATGCTTTAGAGATACTCTCTGACAGTGCCATCAACAGGCTATCACATGAACGAGCATTTCCTTTAGCCAGCGTAAATCTGACAAAAATTCACTAAAGGAATTGAAGAACATAATTGCTAAACGCAAGGTACTGAACAAACACCTCTTTAGTGTGTATGATGGCTTCTTGGGCCACATGGCAGGAATTACTGACCAGTATACTGATCATCCGTACCGTCTGGCGTAGCCTGGAAATTATCTCTGCTGGTGCACATTTATTCACCTCGAACTCTGGGTCCACACTGTGGAGATCCTGGAGATCTAGTTTTTCTTCACTGGGATGCAAGTCGATTGTACTAGCTCATTTGTGATCTTGATAGTATCAAACCTGCCTTTAGTTACTCTTAATTTGAAGTTTCCTTAGCTGCTTCTTGAGTGGAAAAGGTAACTACTCTTGTTATTCCAGCTGAATGCCCTGATTTTTCCCCAGTGATCTGTGTGCTCACTTTAGATAGCAAATAGGATGTCTGTGATGTGTAGTCAATATAGTCCACATGACTATGGAAAAAAGAAGTCATATTTTGGCAGCAAATGGGAACACTTTTTTTTTTTTTTCATTTTTAGATCATTTCTAGTTTGCAGCTTGAAGCAAAGAACCTCAAAGTCAATACCAAATGTGTTTGTTACAAATACCTTAAAAATACATACTCTCTCTATACGTAGGTATAGAGAAATCTGGCAGCCATATGGGATTTTCACACACCTGTCAGTGAAGTGAGAAAGTTCAAATGTGAGATCTCACATTCTGCACCAGAACAAATGAACAGAGCCTCGAAGCCAGGGGTTGTGCGATGAGTGTATCCATTCACCGAGTAGATAGCCATGTTACGGAGCACCACACTGCTGAATATTATGGCAGTATCAGCTATGAAATATTTCCCATGGAAAGGTAACACGGAAGCCAGGCTAGCTAATTAAAAATTGCAAGTAAGTGTGAAATGAGGCAGCAGTTTTTCTTGGAATTATGGCTCTTGTGTAATACCGCAGGCTGTGGTTTATGCATGCCACCTACACACAGCAATGAAATATTGCAGTGCCTTACATTATTGTGAGCCTGGTCACTTTTACAAACCTGTACTTCGGTACGCGTGAGCTGAATTTTAGGGCAAATGTTATGTTGGTCAAGGAGATTCAGTCAAACATTGCTTATGATTGATTGAATATGTCTTAAATCACACTGCACCAAATTATTATAAGCACTGTCATGTATACGTAGATTCTTGGGAAGACTCTTCAAACCTGAATGGTTAAGGCAAAACAAAAAGGAAAATAGATGCCACTTAGGGCATACTGGCACATATGGTTTGAAACCTGTCTTTTATGAAAAAATAGGTCAGAAAACCCTAATTAGTGCACAAGACAACAAACTTCTGCTCGGGGCATTGTAAAGAACCTCTATAATTTGCAAGTGAAATGTGTAAAACCCAGGAGAATAGAATATGGCTCTATAAGGCAAATCCAGTGGCACAGATCTTTTCGCTGCTTCTCAATGAGCCAGGGTCTGTCATTTGGAATATTTCTGCCCATATTGGATTATTCCCAGTCAGCATCGCTGGAGGATCCAATTATTGGACCTCAGCTGCCCTTTCCTCTGAGAAAGGCAGAGACATCAAAACCATTACTCTGATCAAGTCCTGATACGTCTCCCCTGCATGCTGCCACCCAACTATACACAGCTTTTCCTTCATGCAAGCCTCTATAGTAAGAGCTAGTAGCACATGCAGAAACACTGCTCGTGCCTCTGGCCTTTCGTGAATTTTTTCTCAGATAGCGAAGGTGCTGAACACAAAGAGATAAATGAGGAATGGGGGGGCGGGGGGGAGAAGCAGCTGAGGACAGGAGAAAGGGATATATATATATATAGGACTTGCCTTTGCTATGCATGAAATGCAACACCCTGTTCCCACGTCGTGACGCACATCAGCCGGTCCAGATGGTGAGAGGGGTTGGGTTTCTGCCTGGGGCTGCCGGCGCAGGCTTCATTTGCATTCCTCAGCCCAGTTGTTCGTGGAGAAGCATCCGGGCGATGCACAACTGCTCCCACAACTGTGCTCACCTTCCCAAGAATAACCTTGCGTCATGGTACCAAATGTTGGGAGAGTTTTACAGGCATGGGGAATGAAATGAGCTGGATCAAAATGGAGCCCTTTAAGAGTCGTCACCAGTGATGTAGAAATAGAAAATCATCCCGAATAAAGTGTTCATTCACACTTTGTGCTCGTACAAATAGCCTTGAGTTTGCGTAAAACACGTATAAAATTCCTGGAGCTCAACTCTGAAAGAGCAACTTCTGCTCCATCGTAAAAGCCTTGCCATACACAGCCCCTTCCCGTGACTGCTCCCTGGCTGTGTATTACCATCACCATAACCAGTTTTGCTTGTTAGGCACTAATTGTGAGCGTTAATTTGTGGCATGTGCAACAATTGTGATTGCTATTGCTGTAATTAATCCCATTTGAAAATGTTTAGTTTAATTGCTTATATCAATGGATGGAAGTTTTAGCTGTTTGGTTCTGTTATTTTGTATCTATACATTTACTTTAAAAACAATAGAAGCATTTGGAAAAAAGAAAGCATTAGAGAAGCAAAGAGCGTTACAAATGCATATTTATAACTTAGAGGATATTTTTAAAACCCATCAGCATTTTTTAAGAGGCTTTTAAAATGTACACATAATTTCCCCTAACAAGTATATTGCTTTTAACATTCATTCTGCCTGGAGTAATGCTTTTAGGTTATTCTTGCTAATGTCCGTGGAATTTGCCTGCATAATTTCCATTCATGATAGTGGAAGTTACGAACCGTGTGTTAGTCACTAAATAAGAACTGTGTCTTTAAGAAGGGAAGATTTTATGAAGATTAAAAAAAAAAAACCCATGAAAATTGTATCTAGAAGAGATTGAAGCTACATTTACCACTGTATTAAGAAATGTTTAAGTGAAGAATTCATGTTGGTAGATGGTTTCTCTCTGAGTTTTGCTTTTCCCCTGAAGAGCAGTGATCATTCCACCTTAACAAGGTGCAGTGATTGACAGGTAGAGATGTTGCACAGAGCAGAAGGTGGGAGTGTGCTCTATTGGTTTGTGCTTGTACATCCTGAGCACCAATTACTGTCACCGCTGCCAGCACTGATGTGTTTATCAGGATGAGTTATAGCAGAATATATGTACACAGGCAGTGTGTATGCTGGATGACCACCCCCTGTGATGTAAAATATGAGAGTCTGGGAGCTACCGTTTTATAATTCATCAGGTTCAGCAACTGAATGTTGTTGGTTGGCTTAGTTATAAAGGCAAGTGTGAACTGAACAGCAGACAGGAGCATCTCGCATTAAGAGTCCTGCGAAGCTGCATTTGGTGACTGGGCTCTGCTTTTGTTCAAGTGAATTCAGTTCTCGGTGAGTGATGGGGGTTCTGTTGAGCTAAAGCTGTTATTATATAAGCTGGGGAAACCTGCCTGCTAGTTTTTATGTGTATTTTGCTGCTGGAAGTCCTTGTCTGTGGTTGTTTTTAGATTTTGCAATATTTTCAGTTGTGTACGTTACTGGCACAAAATGAGATGAAAAGGAAAATGCAATGATGAATTATTCACCATAGTGCTGCGAGGATCTCTTTTCTAGCTAAAGTTACTTTCCTTTAGCGAGTGTGTTGGGGGTTCAAAGAAGCTGCAAACCAGCAAATCTACCTGTCATTAAATTGCTTTTATTAGCAGTTAAAGAGAGTGATAGCTATGGCTTTTGTAGCAAGAGGAAGAAAAAGAAAAAGCAAAAATCGGAAGCATTTACAAATTCTTTGCTTTTATGTACATGTGGCTTTTCAGATGCAGCATTAAATCTTTTGTGTGCAGCGAGGGGCTGCAAAGAATTTATATTGTAGAGCTTTTTAATTAGATAATCAGTAAAACGGTAGTCTCTCTCTGTTTTTGTGGTAATATGCTTAGTATCACATTAAAATGAATGATTCCCCATCTTGCATAACAACAGTGCTGAAATATGTGTAAGATGAAAGGCAAAGGGAGACTTTGAAACAAACTGTGGGAAACATGATATAGCACAGCAAGGGAAGGAAAGGTATATTTCCTATAATGTGTGCATTAGTTTTGAATTTCACCAGCTTTAGATTCTTTGCTCCGATTATCACTTGCTTCGTTACGACCTCTGCATCTTTTCAAGCAAGCTCCTTTCATATCTGTCCACGTTATCTTGTCAGCAACCGTTAGAGATCAGTAAGCCAGCAATTTTTTGGTTGTTGTTTTAACCAGAAAGGAATTGAAAAGCAGAGTTAATGAAACGGAAATATTAGCATTGCCGTACGATACCTGTATCCCTCCTCAGGAGAGGCAGGTGGTCATGAGGGACAATTTTACTTTTCCTTTGATCAGTAGCGGTATTACCAAAGGGACAGTCGTTGCTCCTGTCTCTCTATGCCTCTGTTGGGTTTTTTTCTCTGTGGGTTGGAGATGCAAGTTGGTTTTATCAAAATATCAAGAGGGCTTGGCAGAACAGCACCTGTTGTCTTATTGCTGTATTATTATTAATTGGAGAGAGACACTCTCTTCCAGAGACCTCTCATCTGGTATCAGTCCAAACTGTTTACTCTGTAGTGATTTAAACTTGTATTGTTCCATGAGTTATATGTGAAGCTGCAGGACAGATCCTGGTTTAATTAATAAGGTGTCTTATTTTAGCATCATTTTTTATTTAAAGAGGAAGGCTATTGGCTAAGTGGCCTTTGCCACAGACTTCCTTTGCAGAACAGATTTGAACTTACTCTTTATAAATCATAAATTTGGAAAAATCAGAATTTCTTGAGATCATTTCCTGGCTGTCTAACAGACTAGAACCTATTTCTAGGAAAGACTAGATACCTTTGTCAGCAGTGCTTTATTTAAGAGTATTTCACTGCTTTTTAAGCATTCAGATCTATTTCAGTGACCCCTGTGCTAGCAAATGAGATTTCTTGAAGTGTGAGCTTCTGGCTTTGCAAGTTCTCCTCCTTTCAGAAATCTGTGATATTGCATCCATCTGTCCTAGGCATTTATATTGCATGCATCGCTATGGTGTAATCTCAGCAATCTGAACATTAACCATGTAAATGTATGTACTGTAACTGAGGAAGTATAAATTAGGACAGGAAAAGCAACCCTAAAAGGAGAAAGTTATGATATGGGCATATGGCTCTTGTGGGCACCAGAGCTCCAGACTCGCTATTTGTTATAACACAATAAATTAAGCTACCAACTAGTTCAGCCTCCAGGCAGTGGTGTGGGGGCTTGGGCACAGATGAGACCAGCTTCTTGAAGTTCAGTCCAGATAAGACCAAGGAAAATAGCCAGAGGATGTGGCAAAAATCACTTTTTATCCTGGGTGTGTGCCTACTGCACCTTTCTGGTCATAGTCCAGGAGCGATGCTGAAGAAAAAACAACAGTGACTAAGAATTGTATTTTAAATCCTCTCTGGTCTGGAGAACATGGTTTATTTGAATATGAGTTTGCTGCTGTGATCCATGCCTCCCACCTCACAGTATGCGATGGCAGTGCTCTCCGTGGCGCGCCGTGCCTTAAGTCCCCTTAGTTACCAGGGCTGGTCCAGGTAACTGCCAGCTGTGTGGTTAGCGGTACCTCCTGCTGGAAATGCTCTACACCACAACTCCAAGAAGTATGTTGGCTTCCTGTTCATTTCCGAGTAGAGATAATATTTTAGGACTGATGCATAGCGCTTTCAGGTAGCAGAAATCTGCTCTCCAAGAAGAATCTTTCTCAGCTTTCGCCTTTTGCTTACAGCTGAAACCAGCCAAGGCACCTATGTTCAGATTATCTTTTGTATAAAATGTAGATACCTGGGGGAAAACATCTTAGATAAGAATTCTTAGTTTTGGAATGGATCTTTTTCTTTTTTTTTTTTCTTTGGTCTGAAATACCTTAGGTCTGCTGACCTTCAGGTTTGCTGTGAAGTCCCATGGCAGCTCATGGTCGACTTTTTGGTGCAACAGGGCAATGAATAACCCGGCATTACTCTTTGGGGAGTTATATTTCGGTTTGCAGTAAATATAGCTAATGTGTGCGACTGTGCTTTTTGTCTGTGTCAGAAGTGACTGGAGATTGCGGCGGCGGTGTGTAAACTCACATGCTTGTGTGCCTGTAACACCTCAGTTTGCCTCTTTCGAGCATATACATACACACACAAACTATACTTTTAAATAAAGGAATAAATTTATAATAGTCTTGAGTGCAGAAGGCTCTAGTGCATAGAACTGAAAAATATTAACTATCTATGAAATGTCATCTTTTTATTGAAGAGACCGATGAAGCGACATTGCATGCCATTTTGCAGCATTCTCAGATCTGAATTCAGTAGTCGTGACAGGTGTGAAACAGCACCGTGCAGACACCGTCAATCACAGTGATGTGCTCTCAGTGAGAAGTCCTTCAGTGGAAAAATGGGTTGGAATGATAGGTTAGACATGTAGTATGCTCGATGCTGAGAGTAGCCAATATAACTATGGCAGGGAAGAGACCGAACACAGTAAAGGATGACAATGCGTCAATGAAAAACAGTTGGGGGTTTCTATGTCCAGATAGATAGGCAGGGAAACACCATTTTAAAGGATTATCAAACACTCGGTGCATGAAAGGAGCAAATTTGGCAACTGGAGTAGAGAGAGAGCGTGTTCATAAACACGACGTGCTCTTTGATGTTGGTCTGCTCTTTGTGTTGGGAGTGAAATACATGCAAAGGCCTAATCCTGCAGAAGAGATTTTTTTTTAGGTCTTATGTGATTGTACAAGCCGGAGAGGATATTCGAGTTATGAAAACAGGGAAAGATTCACTTGTAAGCAAAATACATCTCATAGATGCTAAGTTTAATTTGTTTGTGTGTGCAATTGCTTGGTTTGTTTAGTGGCGCTCGGTGTCTTGGAATCTGGTTGCACTGCACTAAAGTTAAAAAAAAGGAGGAAAAAAAGAGGAGCTTTTGATGTAAGTAGTCATTGCTGTGGGGGAAAAAAAAAAAAAAAAAATCATAACCCCTGCACCTTCCTTGCTGCCACATGGTTAAAATGACAAGTAGATGTGTTCGTCCTTCAAACGGTCCATGTGAGGAGGGTCTGCTCCAGGTTAACAGAGCTGGTTCTGGAGAATTCAGCACCAGAAATCAGTGGGACTCAGATGTCAGTGGAATAAAGCGATACAAATGGCCTGCTTTCTGCGTGGCATTTAAAACAGTCTAGATGATCAAAAATATGAACAGTATCAGTCAAGGGTCCTTTTCAAGAGACAAGCTGCTCATGTCAGCTTTCGGTGGAGTTTCTCCATGTTTTTGGAGGACGTGCATGGTCAGAAGGGTGCTGGTTGCTATGACTGTGTCTCCATCACAGAATAGTTACAACCTATGGAGAAGCTGCCCATAAATAAATGTGTAGGATTCAACTCGCACCCAGAATCAGCCTTAGTAAAGGCCCTACAACTTTGAATCCTATAGGCAAGTATTAAATACATGTCCCAAGAATGAGCTGCACTGGAAGTCACTGTGCATTGCTCTAGATGAACACTTTTCATCTTTTACATATCGTGTGTAGAACAAAAAAAAAAAAATCTGTGGAGACCCACTTATATAGCCCTACATGGAAGTGGCTGTAATCCCTTCAGATTGCAGGCTGAAAGCACTCCCAAATATCTGCTGCTCCTCTGGTCCTCAGTTTTCTGTCTTGCCTGGAATCATCAAAGATGGAGCATATTTGTCATTCCATTTACCATTATGCCAACAGGAGTGATACTCATCTGTGACAGATTCATTCACTGTCTAAATAACAGTGGCATACCATCCTCTGTCCTGTGTAAACCTCAAGTTATTAGCTGGTTGCCTAAAGCGTAATATTAATATACAGTTTATTTTGTATGATAGGGAGAAACTTATGGCATCACTGTATTTCAGCTTGGGAAATACCAATACACTTGCTCAAAAGTCAGTCCAATAAAACTGCAGATGGAGTCCTCATTCGCAGAATAATTTCTTAGTGTTAAAATTATCCTATTATTTTAGCCAGGCAGGAGTGTAATCTGGATTGACAACAATCCTGAGAATTAATCTCATCTCTCCATCTCACTGGTCAGTGTGTTGTGTTTGAAGAACCTGCAAAGTGACAGAGTGGGACATGGCGTGTCCCTTCTAATTCATTACTGTACTCCCGATGAGATGTTTCTTGTTTGGAAGACAACAGAAACCCACCACTCTGTAAGCATGATTTACAATTCTATTTGTGCTAGGTTTTAAGGAAAGAGATGAGTGCGCTGGCATTTGAGCTAAGCGAATGCTAATTTAAGAACCCGCTATTATCCCTTTTTTGTATTGTGGTAATAACCTTTAACATTATGAAATAATAAAGAACTGATTGAACCGTGGTGTTTGCAGCCACATGCTGAAACTGGACGAGTGAACTAGCCAGGCAGACTGTAATCAGTTCACTTTGTTGGGTTTTTTTCTTTTATAGCTATTTATTTCTATATTTTAAGTAAATTGTACTCTCAGAAGCATTTTTGCTATATTCAGTAATGTGTACAATAAGTAGAAAAAACATTCAGAGCAGCTAGTAATACTCAGGAGCAAATGTTTCTACCTAGCAATGTCTAAGAAAAGTAATGGAAGTATTAATCACTAAAGAAAACTTCTACTTTCTTTCAAAAAAAACTACTTGTAGCCATTTTAAGAAGGAATAAACATAAATACCATCACCTTCAGTATACCTTTTCATGTAAATGGTATTTTGTTCTTTCTGTGTTTATTTACAGTACTGTTAATGTCAATTTGTTTATAGTACTAGATCTGTGTCTCCCACTACCAAAATATTCCTGGAGAAAGGCATCTGTTACCCCAGACAGAAAACTGTGGACAAAATTATTATCTGCTTCATGTCCTATGGAGTATCCGTGCCCTCCTCGGGAGGGTGTTTCTGGTACACGTTGCATAGAGAAATGACAGCCTGCACTGGCTGCTGCTGGCTTTGGGTTGGGCTGTACTTCAGAAATGCAAAAAGTAAAATCATTAGTAGGTGGCATTAGGTGAAACTCAGCTGTTACCGGCAGTTGTCTGTGTTTCTCCTCTTTATGTACAACCACAAGAGTTAAATACTTTGGTGAAATATACCCATCCAACACAGAACCACGTTTCAGAGGAGGGAGAAAATAGCACTCCTACATACAAAACAGGTTTTCCAGGCACGGAATTACTTTCATTTCACAATATTTTGCAATTTGTCAGTTAAAACCCCTAAAATTTTCTGTAGATGTTCTAAAATGTTCTTGTTTGAATTAAAGAAATTGTTCCGGAATACTGAATGTAATTTAAATGTTTCCTGTTCATGTTTGGTTTCTTCTATTCCAATTCAAATTTTATCGTCTTTGAATTATAATGGTAGACGGATCTAGTTTTACAAGGTTCTTGAAACAACTTTGTGGAGCAACTCAGATATTTTTATGGGAGCTATTACGTATCGGCCTTTGTAAGTTTATGTGATGCAAATATTTTCAAATATCTTCCTTTGTTTTTACTTTTTCATTTCTTGCTACTTGCACCCAACCACTGAAATGACAACACTCACAGTCAGCTTTCTTCTGTCTTTTCAGAGATGTGAATAAATTCTGCTTTATTTTTATAAAATTCATTTCAGTGCATAGGTCTTGAATGGTAGTGGTATGAAATAGTAGAAGGGCAGAAAGTAGGAAGGACTGCATAGTTTTATGCATTTTTCTAGCAGAATTACTGTGAAGTGTACACATAAATTTTAGTTGAGGTTTATCTACCATTCATAAATTCGTCCGGCCTTTGCCCTACGCTATTCATAAGACTTAAAATACAACACTTTACATCCATTGTTTGAGATATTTTATATAAAGTGTGAGTCACTGGCTGGCCAAAGAAGCACCTAAACTTACCAAGATTGAAACTTTGAAATTTTCTGTTTCACTTTATTTTTTGTAAGCTTGGTTAACAGAGGAAGAAACAAGCTTAGGCTGTAGATGTTGTCTGTGCGCCTGTCAACTAACTCTTACAAAAATGTTTGATCAAGAATTAATGATTTGTATTTATCATGGGAGGTATTTTTAAGATTTGAAACATGGGAAGAAAGAAGACTAAAACTTCTTTTACTTAAAATTATTCAGCTACCTGGCATGTTTTATTTTGAATCAATACAATAATAGCCCTTTCATCCTCTGTCTTTCTTTTACCCCTTGTACCTTTCCCCAGTGTTAGCTTACCTACTGTACGTGAGATCCTAGACTATGCTGAATTTTGGTGTAGTTAGGAGTTATGTTAAAAATATACAATGAAGGCAAATTATACGTGATATTTCACATCAATGTGAGGTTCAAAATACCGGAAACACCAGGTTTTTTGGGCCTATATATACAAACTGTTTTTTCCTTATTCCTAAACAGAAATACCTGTTAAAGAAAGAGATCAATAGGGGAAAAACATATCAGAAAATAAAGCCATACGTAGATACTTCTGAAAATCTTCAATTACCCAAAACTGTCATTTGAGGGAGGGAGAAAAGAGGAGCAGGAGAGCCTAATTTTTGATTATCTGTGCTGAAAAATGGTATCCCTACTGGCAGATTGTATTTACATTAAAAAGTTGATTTTTCAGTGAAGAAACGTATTTAATTTACTGGTTTTCCAAGCAAAAATTAGACATTTGAGTTTAACACGCAAGTAAATAACTTGAATTCAAATATTAACGTCAGTCACTCAGCTAAGTAATGGAAATTGTAAAGGCCTAAGCACTGATCCAGAACATATAGAGCCTGGTTGTGTTCTTACTTACACCATTTAAATATACCTAAAACCGCACAAATCAAAGACCAGCCTGAGAACGCAAATGTGGCCAACGTCTGCCTTCACCTCTGGTTAACACCTGTGTGGGCTGACTCAGCCTTTCATCTTCTGGTGGATGTGCCTCTTGCTGCGTGTGACTCTGAAACAATCTGTAGGTCTTTCAGAGAAAGGTGTAGTTAAATTAATCCACCCAATCTGCAGATCAAGCACCATTTTAATTTAGCCACTCTTATGTTCCTTGATTTACTTGCAGCACTTCTGTAATTGTGACTGACATCCTTGAGGTGGATACCACTGATATATAGTGTTTGTACTGCATTAAGTTTGTGAAACGCATCAGGACTCTTTCGGATAAAAAGCAATATAATTGTAAATTATGTTAGCAAGTGGTTTGGAATATCGGCCCTCTTTCAGATAAATTACATAAACTGCCATATAGGTAAATAGCATAAGCAGCCATATAAAACTAACTTTAATTTATAATCTTGGGACACCCTTTTTTTAGTGAAGCTCCTTCTCAGACCGAGAAATATCTGAGACATTATGATACTAATTCCCTAAATTTTTGTTTCAGATTAATTTTTTTGTAGGATTGGTCAATGCAGAATGGGAAGACCATTTGAAATGCTGTCAAGCTGTATTTGAGCATATGAGACGCGTGACATCTGCCATTGAAAATGGTGCCCCAGGGAATTTCCTAAACGTTGTTTCTGAAAATGTGAAATGCAGCCACCTCTGCTGATGCAAGGGCACAAAGCTGAATGCCAAAGATGGCAATATTCTGCATTCAGGGAAAACCAAGTCAAAACAATACTCATTTTACAAGAGAACTGCATACATTCGCAGTGCATGTGCAGAATAAATGTGCTTTTAAGTGCTCACCTAAAAGTTCTACAGCCAATAAGCTGCACACAGTTCAGTGTCTTTAATTCACAAAAATGTAGTTGATCTTCCTCAGGATTTGTACTTGAACTCCACCAACTCCAGGTATTTCAAATATAGATTCTTAGTCATCATCTCTGGTGCTAAATGCCAGCAATTATAAGTACTGGTTGACTCATTTCTATACTCCATGAGTTTTTATGGCTGTTATAAAGCTTTGAAAATGCTGACAGACCTGCAGCCATCGTGGGCACTGTCAATATCAGGGTGTTTGATATTAAATATAGCCGGATATTAAACCTTTATATTGCTGTACCCGGTTGTTCAACAGCACTGTCACCAGGGAGGATAATGTGAGCCAGGGGACACTGGTACAGCTAAGTGTAATATTTTATTTATTCTAATGATCTTTGCATTCTAAAGGACTGAAGTTGTTAACCATACATTATCTTGCCAGTGGGGTTTACCAGCTTTTTATTTCTAAGTAGAAGAGGAGAAATAGCTTTGCTTTTTACATTTGTATATAACCACAGAGAATTAGACCCGTTATTTCACAAAATCACAGCATACTCAAGCCTGGAAGGCAGCCAGATTGTCTAGTCCAACACAACCCGCTCTAGCAGGGTCAGCAAGAGCAGGTTGCTCAGGGTCATGTACAGTCAGGTTTTGAGTATCTCTACAGATGGCGAGTCCAAAACTCTCTGGGCAACCTGTTTCTGTATCTGATCATCCTTAGAATGGCAAAGTTTTTTCTAATGTGTACACGGAATTATCTGTATTTCAATTTTTGCTCACTACCTGTTGTCCTGTCACTGGGAACCACTGAGAACCATCTTCTTGGCACCCCTCCATCAGGAATTCACAATGTAAGCTGGCTAAAAACTTTAACATATAGCTCTACTGTCCACTGTTGACCAGACCATTCCCTTGTGTTTGTAGGGCGTGACATTCAATATGCCTTAAACATGGCAAGGAGGAGCCAGACTTCTCAAAAGACAATTGAATCCTTCTCAGCATTTTGTATGTTAGGTCCCACTCATTGCTAAATATCATTCTTCTTGTTCAAGATTTGAATTAAACGACACTACTTTTGTCCAATACCTTTTCCCCTTCATTCAGATCTACAAAATGCTTGCTTAGAATTTAAGTTCACTTTGAAATTCTGGTGGGTAATGAGAATTATAGATTCGTCTGCTATTCATCCTTCTATAGATGGTAATTATTTCTGAAATCTGCCTGCCAGAAATTAAACAGAATCTCATTCAAACAAAAGAAACCTTTCCTTAATTGAGAGACTTGCCTACATGGCACAGAGTGTGAAAACAAAAGTGCGCTTTCATAATCGTGAAGCCAACTTTGGCATGGAGTTGGGTGATTAAAAAAAAATCCTCTATGAATAGAGTATGGCCTACATAAAAGAAGTTAAAACCTCAAATTTACTTGCATTTGTTAACGTCCTCTTTAGCAGCCTTTCTACTCCAGAGATTTCCCTCCTATCCTTTCAGTGTAAGTTGTTCTCATTAAGCTCTGTGATTACAAACAAGGCTCAGCAGTATTAAATAACTAGATATTTTTATGGCCAAATGGGATTACTTTGATAATTGGCTCTGATCTGTTGCAGAGCTTGTTCTCCCATACTTGCTGCACCAAGCCTTGTAACATGATAGAATTACCATCCAACTGACATTTCCCAGGTCCTTTGATCCTGGATCTCTTCAGAAGTTTAGGGTTTTTTCAGCTTTAGGCAACATGGCATAGCCCTTCCAGAATTTTTTATTTCTTCTGTCATTGTCCATGTTGATGCCTTCAAAACTTTGTAGTGAAATTGTGATGAAGAATGACAAGGCTTAAAACAGGGACATCATCACAGTGTGTCCTGCATCCGTTTCTTTCCCAGGTCCTCTGCTCAGCCATCATGCAGCCAGGCCAGATTCTGCTCTTAGGTCAGCACTCTCTGAGTTAAGAATCTGTGGCAGATCAAGCATAAGAGAAGTTGACAGAAACCCCCAGCACTGAAATTACAGATTGACGGCACGGTGCCATCCACCAGAAATTACGGCATTTCGGATCCATATGTCCTTGTGCTTGCAGTGACAGATCCCTATGATAAAGAGTGTTTGACCTGTGGTTAACAGACCAGCCAAACACTCAAAGTAGTCAAAACCAAATGAAAACTAAATATTTTCCTTCTCTTAGCATGGACACGTGCTATCTTATGGAACAGAAAGGACTGGTGCCAATAGAGTCAGTTTGCATTTACAGGTTTGAGGAGATGCAGAATTCAGAAGAATTATCCTGCATCTTGGTTCTCAAGTCACAAGACTTTCTTATGCCTTGAAGTGAAGAAATGTTGCTATGTCCACAAGGATGTGTAACGCATTAACCTTCTCTACCCACTGTGTTACCCCACTGCTTTCTGAACACTTGAAATTAACTCTTGAGATGTAAAAGTTCAGAAGTTGCCCTGATGCTGTTCCCATTTATTTCTTTGGAAAGATTGGCAAACACTGTCTCAGGCTTGACGCTATTTATTTAACGTGGGATTCTATGATGATGCAGTAAAGCGGATACTCGAGAGAAAGGGAAAATCAGGTTCTCTATAATACTGTGGAACGTATTAATAAAACTCTGAGATGGTCCCAGAAAGCAGATATGTGACAGAAGCTCAGGTCTTACTGTCCCTGTAGTCAGACCTAGGAAAAAGTCCTCCTTCCCTCCAAATATGGCACTTCATAGAACTCTAAACAGTACGGCCCACCTTGGCCTCATTCTTACAATGGGTGTTCATAGTCACAGGGTACAAAGATTTTCTTTTATATATCAAAATTAATCAGAAATGCAGAAGTTATGGAGTTAGGAATTGTTTATGATATCCATATCCCCAGAGGTGTTCTCTGTAACTGTGAGAAGAGAATGCTTCTGTATCTGGAAATCCCAAGGCAGTGAATTCATTAGAAATTGGGATTAGCCAGTAACAATAAAAACACCACTCTCTATGCCAGGGATACTTAGAGGCTTTGAAAGCTTTGCTTGATCAAAATATATTCACTAGAGTCTTTTCTGTAATGGCCAAAAAATGCGGCAGAGGTAATTCTCATAAAACCTTGAATAATCTGTGTATGTTCTCCACTGGCATTATTTTGGGTGTAAGAAAGACCGCATATTTTTGTAGCAGCTTGACAGGCTGGGGGCTAATGCATGCATTGTGCTTCTGTGCCTGTGCTGTGATTTATTTGGAGCAGGGCATGTTTATAGCAGTGCTCTTCTTAACTAGCCAGTGGGTATAATCCTGCCAAGTTCTGTTGTCAGTCTGTCGGTAAAAATAATGTCAATAGTAATCAGTCACTGCCCACTTTCATCCCTCCTGCCTTCTTTGCTCTCAGGGGCGATGCATGCTGCCAGTTTTGCTCCTGTCTTACAGGAAAGGGATTTTCCCTTAGCACTCTCCTTTAGCAGGATGTGACCATTGCCCATACTGCTCTTTAGTCTCCTATAGGAAATAATTAATAACAATAATAATAAAAAACATTTAAATAAGGCTACCTTATGAGCAGCCAACTGTTTGGATAAATGTCACGCTCAGCCTGACATTTCTTGCTGCTAGTCCTCTGGCTAGCTCAGTGAGCCGGGGCTGCAGCCCCAGAGGGTAATGGGGGGAAGACATGTAAAGGTCGTTGTGATTATACGGAAGGAGATACTTTAAAGCAGAATCCGAATATAAAGTCTTGTAAAGGCTGGTGTGCAAATTAAAATGTAAATAAGGTTGACAAGCTTTCCAGCAAGACATCAAACTGCCAAAGGGCAATTCTGCCTTCTCCAGGCCTTTTCTGCCCTTCATGAGCATGCTACAGCTGTTTCCCTGGCCAGGAACGACAGTAACCTCTGGGGGAAGGAGGAATATGAAAGTCATAGTGGTTCTTAGCAGCTGTCACATTTGCAATGGTTTCTCTTCAGAGTATTTCCTAATCCTTTTTTTTTTTCAGTGTACTTGCCTTAGAAATTTAGATTACGCAATCACTGTAAACAAATACACAAAAATACATGGATGTACATGCACAAGCATCCACGACAGTCTTAAAGCTATGAGATTCTTACAAGCTTCGTGAACACAGGGTAATTGCGAGAGACTATTCCAGGCTTTTGGCATAATTAGATAGCAAAGAAATCAAGGAAGATGAGGGAAGAAAAGAGAGTTACTGACATAGGTCATTCATTGAATTGTATTTAAACCGTAGCAGAAACTACAAAAGGTTGACAAGGGTGAGAGAAGCTTTTGAAAATGAAGGAGCTGAGGCAGAAGTCACAAGATAGGAAGTCTTATAATTCTCAGAATAGATTCACCTTCGGCATCCTGGTGTCAGAGAGGTATGTGAGTAATCATTATTATTATTATTGCTTTGAGAAGTCTGCTTTGATTTGGTCTTTTTTTTTTTTTATACTAAACGGTTAATTCTTTTTGTCTTAATGTCTGGCAGAAATTCATTTGCGTATATTTGCAAACATATGTGCATTTAATCAGCATTCCCCTTGGCATCCCTTCCCACCCTTTGAAGGGTGCTGCCCTCCTTTCCTGGTGCCCTTCAGAGCAGCCGCTTGGCGCGCTCTGCGCAGCAACGCCAGCTGCGTGGCAGACCTCTACAAAGCTGATTTTTGTTTCCCTTTGTCAGTGCACGGTACTCGCTGCCTGTTGGGATGCTTTTAGAGGCCTCCTGAGCCAGCCATCTCAAAACAGGAATGGTTTGCTGCAGTAACAGTGTCTGCTAATGTCTCATTACAATCAATTTAAATGCTCCAGTTCCACTGAGAGCTAATAACACATGAAAGTCAAACCAGGCTCGTAATTTCAAAGACACATATTTTTTTGTAATGAACTGAACTATTATGCCCTGTTGAAAGCTTGACTATAAAAGATTTTAAAGCTGTGTTTGTAGTGTCATTAGGACACTCTTATGTGTCTCTAAGCTTGGAATAGTAAGATATTCTCAGCTTTCTGTTTACCTTTAATAAAATAACAAAGCTTTATCTATTGTCTTCTACAATTTTACATATTTACAATACATATTTAATAGTATTAAAAAATTAAAGTATCTCAACCAATGTGGCCTGCCTAGCTTCTAGAGAGCTTCACATTACATTTCATAGAAAAGAGAGTTTGTTTCCCAGCCCTTTATTCACTTTATTGTTTCAGCTCCCAACTCAGCCTCTCAACTTGATTGTCTTTCAACTATATGGCCTTGTGAAAAGGAAAGTTAAGGTAATGATAGCAAATTGCACCTGAGATCATCATGGGCCACTCTTCAGATGGATATCTGATGTAAGAATGAAGACAAATTGGACCAAATAATCTCAATACCTGGCAGAAGTTAGGGAAACAAGAAAAAACAACAGATGCATATATAGAAAGGAGAATCAAATCTACTTGGTCTTCAAAACACTCATGACCCTGCCAGATCTGGAATGGGTAGGACATTGAAGGCTTTGGTAAAAAGACAGAAGAGCAGTTAGGCTGAAGAAAAGGAAGAGAAAGCAGGCTTACGTATTCTTTAAAAATTATTTTACAGGTAATTCAAGAGGGATAGTGGAGAGGTGAGGCAGACAACTGAAAGGAGGAAAGAAATGTGGGGATTAACCACTCCGGATGGACACAGAACACGGCACAGGAGACACTGGGCAGTTTGCAAGTGGAGAAATACGGAGTGGTTGCTCCCCAGCCCATGGTGCACTGAGGGCTGTGGGAGGTGCAGGGAGGAGGCCTGGCTCTCCCTGAGATCTTCTTAGCAGCTTGCCAGGCTCTTCCTGGGTTATGGATGGGCCCAGGGAGAAGCAAAGGGGATGGAGGAGCTGGGAAGCCTGAAGCTTTGTGGCTTTCCTCACTCTGCAGGGGCTGGTAGAGCTGCTAAGAACATCTCTCTACCCACTTGTACCCAGCTCCTACCACAGCTCCCTGACCCCACTGCTATGCTCATTAAAAACAGGGCTAATCTTTAACTCCAGTCCCATTAACAGTGTACCCCCAGATAAGAACTGATGGGGCAGCGGGGGCAGAGACACATAGACTAGTTTTACCATAAAATGCAGTGTTTTGTGAAGTTACGTTCTCAGATTGTAACAGAAAGGCTCAAGAGAGAGGGAAATCTGGGCTTTGATTTGTTGTGTTGAGGACAGGGGCAGAAAGGGCTGGGCACAGACAAAAACCCTACTGTCATCAGCAAGGGCAAGGAAGGCTGCTCCACCAGGCTGCTTCTGTACTCTGTGGAGAGAGAAGGTCCTGGTGGAGAGAGAAGGTCATGATGGTTGGCCTGAACTGAGCTGTGGGTGAGCCTCTCTTTAGGGTCCCTAAAAGCTTAATCCCAATAGGTTGAAATCAGCTTTTAGGAATTCCCTGTCATCTGCCCACCTCACAGTACAGGCTGGGAGGCAGCGAACAAGAAGGGATCCAGGAGTGGAACTAGGTTGTGAGGATCCAGCCCTGTTGCCTTCTCATTATTGTGGTGGCACATCTCTGCAGGAGGTTGACCAAAGACTGCAGCTTTAAACTTAAGGAGTGATGGTTCTAGATATTCATGAAAAGCATTCATATGGAACTGTAGTCCTTTGAAGGAAGGCAAGCTAGGCAAATTGTGAAAGTTTAGTTTAACACAGACTGCAGAAGACAGAGCAAAAACCCCTTAATTAGCCATTCCTAGCATAGCTACTCACTGACCAGACAGTGCAAGAATAGTCACAGCTACAAGACAGCTTAGTTCAAGCTGTGAAGCTTAATTTGCCCTATCGCACTGGCAGGTGATGACAGTGTTTCTTCAGCCTAATGTTAACAGGGAACAGAAATTGTCTGTCCACTGCGAGACATTATTTTTTAGTGGAAGAATAAAAAGTAGCAGGCACAGAAACCAGTTATCTTCTCTCTTCCTGTCTCTTAACACTGAGCCACCCCCTGATTTGGCTTGATTTCAACCATGTTCTCTCTCAGTCCTCCAGGTAGTTGTTTTTTATTATTTTCCCATCTTGTCGATGATAATGAAGAGGAGAATGCAAGTCCCTCTGAATTTTCCTACAGTCTCTTACTCTTAAGATTTTGTGCATGAAAGAATTTTACCTTTTTTCTTGTGTGTATGTGGCACCATGCTTTGCCCTAGAAGGCAAACACAACCCTCTCAAGATGAAAAGGTAACTCATTCTGGAGAACAGTCTGTGCTGAGACCAACCAGCCTCTTGAACAGGCTAAAGAAGCTGCCAAAATCCTTTATCCCATTAATTTCTGTGTCTAGAGCTAGTACATTTCTTATTCCCTTAGCAGTGAGTTTCACAATAAATTTATCCAAAGATAGAGAACTATCACAAGAGTTTTATCACAAGTGAAAGCTAAGATGGGTTTATGTGACATTCTTGAAGCTTCAGTGCCTTGTGTAAGTCAACAGGAAAATACTGTTATTCCACAAAACGCCACTGCAGCCAGATTGGTTTGGGCATCACCGATCTTGTGTGAATTAGCACAAATTAATTTTCACATTAACCTGCTTACAGCCATGAACACTGCACTAGGTACTAGGGGATTCAGTTAATTACAATGATAATACTTTTGTGCTAATTACAGGGACACACCAAAAAGGTTTCTGTAGCAATACTAACCTATTTTATAGCATGTAGGCCACTGGCAATAATGAGTTTCATCTGTCCCAATTGGTATACAGTAATTTTCTGGTCTTGTTTCTGACATTTGCAGACTTTTTCAAAAGGTTTGCACTTGCAAAACCATCTCTGCTTACCTGTTTAGCTGTGCTCCCCTTTTTTCATTAGTTTTTGTAATTTTACTATAGTGTTAGTTTTGAAATATTTCAGTTTGCCATATTGTTTTCCTGTTTTCATTGTGGACTAAGAGGAATGGTCTTAAAAAGCAGCAAGAAAGCTTCAGATGAGACATTAGGAAAAAAATGCAGCTGCGTAAAGGAGAGTGGAGCACCCACTGTCTGGGGTGGTTGAAGTGTCTCCATCTCTGAGGATCTTTAAGAACAAATTAGACAGCCATCTGTAAAAAGATGTAATTGTGACTTATGGCCCCTGAGGCCTTTCTGCTCCCTCTCTGGCAACCTCTCTGTCTCCTCTTCACCCTGAGAGCTCAGACTCATGCTCCAGTTGCAAGTTTCTGATGCCTGGCACCCATGCAAGCGTGTGCAGTTTCTCCTTGGAAGATGCTAGGCAGTGCAATTGGATACAAACCGTAATCACTGCGGTCTAAGCTCAATCATCTCCATTCGCTTCAGAACGTGCAGTCAGTTGCCCCAACACAGATGACATTTAGGAACTGGATCACAAATCCCAGACCATAACGCACTCCCAGACGATCTTGCCCAAATCTCTCATTTGATCTGAGTGCATCTTTTTCTTAGAAGAGTGTGTATAGGAAACTTAAGGCATTCTTTATTCTCCAATAAATTTCTTGAGTGTTCCTGTCCAAACTGTCTCTGAAAGCTGTATGGATGTGACATTTACCAGTGCTAAATGCTGTTTAATCACATAAGTGAAGGGATCACCTTGATCCTGTGCCTTTTCCTACCTGGATCATCGTGGACAGTCACAAGTAGTGAAGCAGAAAATCGGAGAGCCTTGGAGAAAGGCTCTCTGTCAACAACCTTTTCAGGAAAGAAAAAGCCAATCTGCAGAGGTCAAATAAATCTTAGGGTAAAGCCATAGACTGCAGTCATGAAAAACTGTCACTGTATTAAAAATTATGATTTCCCCACTGAAAATGGGTCTAAAAGAATTTGCCTTTCAAGGGAGCATATGGCGCTGCAATCCAACTGCTGTCACTAGCTGTAGGCTGGCAACCGCGGGAAAGTCTGTGCCAGTAAATAGCATTTGATACAGCCCCTTTTTTCTCTCTCTCTCTTTGCGTTCCATATATACACACACATATATATATACACATTCTATATATATATATTTGCATTCGGTGATACATATATATATACATGCATTGAATTTACTTCCTGTAAGGTAGTGTAAAACACTGATAAACCAATAATACACACCATGTTAGGATAACAAAGCATTCGCTTACTCTACGGAACAAACAGCTGGTCCTTGGGAAATGCTGTTGAGGTTGTCATTCTTATTCTGGGATGCTTGTCAAAATCGTGAAAGAATATAAAAAGCCTGGATATCAGGTGGGAAGTTTTCAGCACTTCCATTTTCTACTAATCTGTAATCCTTGTCCATAACATGGCTCACTAACACAGCACGGAGACAGCAGAGGTCTTCTGCTTCCTGTAGGATTGACCTTGATCTTTTCTTTTTTGCCTAAGTCCATGAGTCTGGCACACCTGAGATGAACAAAATCGCTGAGGGTATTGATTTGATGAAGACACTGTAGACAGAAACCTCGAAAGGCTTGGTGGTTAGTAATATTCACTGGTGTACACATCAAATTAACTTTGCATTTTCAGTTTTCACTCAAGGGAAAGGCTGTAATAGAAGACAGTTGTTTACATAGTACACAGGACCAGTGATGGGGATGGATAATCACTGGAAGATGTTGCTGTTAGGCAGACCTGGTTACTCCATCACACAATACTTGTGAATTGGCACAGGGAGTAAGAAGGGCCTCTCAAATACCTATTCAACTACAGATAGTGCTTTGACTGGAAAATGACACCTACCGTGTCCATCAGAAATGGAGAAAAATGAATGATGTGCGTTGAACAGATCTGGAGATGCATAAGTCTCTCCTCAGTAGTATGCAGAAGCATACTTTAAAACAGCTTTAGAAACAAAACAGGGAGGTAAATTTAAAATGGCATTAAAAAGTAATATAGTATAGACAGGAAAATTTTCTTGATATCAGTCTTTGATAATGCATTTAATTTTTAGAAGGAGGAATATGATGCTATGCCTGTTTTTTCAGGAAGTCATTTGATATTACATGATACAGGGCACTGCTACTTAAACCACTGAAGACATAGGCTAAACAGTGTAACAAGGATAAAAAAGCCAACTAAAGGAGAGGCAAGCATACCGGAAAAGACTGAAACAAAGACTGGATTGTTTATTTAGCAAAATGGAGATTGGTAGATGAAGTTGTGTTCTCTCTGTAAATCTGTCTTGAGAATCAATATACAATGGAAAAGAGCAATTTACACAGAGGAACTGTGTCAGTGCAAAAGCCAATAAGTAGACTTCAGCTGCATTTAGTTAGAAGAAGGAGCCTAACCATTTGAGGACTGGAGTCTGTGTGTTGTCTTCTCACAGTTACGAAATGCCAAAATTGAGCTAATTGTAAGAAAGTAGTTAAATAGGTAATGCACAGTATTTTATGTTTTGATTTTCTGTAAAAGCAGGAATTGGACTTGATTAAGAAGACCTTTTCCAGCTAAGTCTTTTATGCTGTAAAGGTGGGTTTCTGTGGTTCTGTGACTGATGAGGTCAAGAGTATCAGCAGTAATTGCAAGGCATTTGTTGGTATTACATTGATTTTTCAGACATTATTCCAATTTTACATGATCTGATGCTCAAGTGAATCAACATTTCAGAGCATCCAGACCATCAACTACAGCCTCTGTGTCTAATTAGTGGCCAATTTCACAACATACATGTTTGCTACCTAGATATCTCATTGCACAGTACTCAAAATATTCCTTATAATAAGCTAAGAGGCATGCAGGGAGCATGACTTATCCTGAGGTAATATATGTATTTGTCTTGTTTAAATTCATTTAGGCTCAACCATTCCCTATTACCTGTTTGTATTAGAAACAGTAATCTCCCTTAATCAGGAAGCTCTAGCAAACTAATACAATTCTGCAGCTGCGCTTAATATTGCCTCTTAGAAAAGATCAATACACACGTGGGGATGTTTTTATCCATTTCATTCCTTTCTGTATACTTTTCTTTTTTTTTCAGGACATTTGGGATTTTTTTTTAATGTTTTTTTAATGGTAAAAATGGATAGTTCTGTTTCCAGTTTTTGCTCAGCTCTTCTTTTTTAATTCACTGGAGTCTCCCAGACAGCCTTAGGAGATGGCTGAAGATATCCTTGTCTGGAAGAAGAGCACAGCTGAGTACAGGAAAGTGAAGGTTACAGGAGGAGGTACTATTTACCTAGCAGATTTTGAAGTCAGGGAGTGAGTCATTTATTAATGGCATTATTCAATGTTAGCAAATGGTATTAATCACAATAGCAAAACAGTTCACCCCAATGAGGTATATTCATGTTTATTTTCATTACACTTTTGCCAAGATTCCGGTTCTATTACTGATGGTTCTTCTGATCTCTGTGCTTTTGGTAGTCTGTAAGGCTATCCTCTTACATGAATAACATCGAGTAGTGTTGGTATTCTTGCTACTATTTAACTTTCTGCTTTAACTTATAATTTTTAAATGATTTGTGGATTGTCCTTTTGAGGTTTTTTTTACTGTAGACTACAACTTTCATGCTGGTTTATAGAATTAATAAAATCACATTAGCTTCCCCACCATTCTATTTTCAGAAAGAAAGGTGGGGTTTTTTCCCCCAAGTCTCTTTTAGGAACCCCTTTTTTATCTCTTCCCACTCCAAGTATATCAGAATTTCATGGACTATAAGTACAAAACTGGTATGTGATGTCTTAGCTATGAAAGTTTTCGTGTAAGTTTTCATAGAAGTTCACTTAGAAATTTTGAGCCCTGATTTAACAATGTCTTTTTTATTATTATTATTATTTTATTTTTGTCTGAAAATCAGGCAGGTCAGACTGGTCTACATTTCCAGTTTTATTTCAAAAATAGCCTTGCACAATTCCTAGGCAAGTCTCCTTAATCACATTAAGTTGTTATTGATTCTGGAGATGATGAAGTAAGATTGTACCTTTTTTCTTTTCCCAAAATGGTTTAGTGCAAACTGAATCTGGTTGGCATCTTCTGCATACAACAGTGCTGGGGAAGATACAACCTGCCCCAGTCTGCTCCCAGTTCCATATCACTCTGTCCTCCCCTCTTCGCATTTGCAGGCAGTTTTGCTTTCCAATCTGCATTAATGAGACTCGGCTGGGTTAGCGTAAATGGACTAAGCAGGCTAACCCAGTCCGTTCTTATTGAAACATATTTGGGAAAACTCACAGGAGCCACGTAACTGATAGGTGAGGCACTCAGGAGACTTTTGGAAGGAGGAAGTTTATGAACAGCTGAAGGCAGGTAGGAATCATTTGCCATCCGAGTCTGAAAAAGAGGAGTATCTACCCGATGTAGATACCGGGTTAGTCAAGACCACAAGAACAGCTTCCCTGTATTGCCATCCGTAGGAAACTCTAGAAGCAGTCAGTTTTCTGTTTTGTTTCATCACATTAATTCATGTCTTTAAGAGCTGGAAGCAGGCTAAGCCAGCATCATCATTAAGGAGATATGGCTAATCAGTATAATATGCTCAACTCCCAATAAGTAGAACTACTCTTGGTAAAAAGCCGAAGCAAGCAAAAGCAACGAAGCAAAAATAATAAGTAACAATTGCCCCAGGACAGTGATTTTGGATGGCGAATTGTGCAAGTTGAATAAATGTCTGAAAATAAGATCCTCCACCACGAGCCTGAAGCGACAAAATAGCTAAACGAATTAGCTTGGCTATTAATAGAAAGTAGGTTTTGTTTCTTTGCAATGTCCCACATAAATATTTGTCCAAGAAAGAGGATTCCAATGCAGGGAAGCTTTTTTTTTTTCACCTTGACAGAGTCATTTTATGCCTATAACAGAAGAGAGATCTTGAAACATTTCTGCACTATACAAAACAGCAACTCCTCCAAAGCTATCAAGGTTAATGAGACATATGCTGCTCTGCTGGGCAAGCGTGGCTGTGCAAGTCGGATGCCTGGGGTGAAGAGATGTGCCTAACTTTTCCAAGATTTCACGCTGTGCTGCCAAAGCAGACCATGTGTTGTGATATGGTTGTTTCAGATCTGATTCTCTGCTCTTTATTTGCCTCGGTCCTCCTTGGACATGTATACAAACAACATTGTCCAAGATGATAGTCCAAGAGCTGTTTGAAAAAGTACCACAAACAGTCTTGTTTAGTTCAGGGGTGCATCAATTCAAATAAAGGGGGAGATAAATTTTTCAGAATACTGTGCAGGAAAAAGGTTCCCAAAATCTTGGGAGGGAAGGAAGGGTTGTTTTTAAAAAGCTATTGAGTTGCTTGCAGTTTTCTTCAAGGGTTGGAGGAAGCTGCAAGAAATTCCCAGCTGAGAAAGTCCAGGCTGACACTTCGTAAGCCAAGGATAGGCATTAAGGGAACTGGTAGAATAACACCTCAGTGGGATACAAAGTCCTTGTCTCTCACTAATAGCTTGATTTATTTTAGTACATCTCTGTCATTATAAGGCATGAAGTCTCTGAACTAAAGCTTCCAGAGACTGATTTGGATTGAAATTATATTCCCTGTGACTAAGAATAGAGCACGATATTAGTCTCCTGAACATATCGTGGGAGGAAGATATCTTTCTTTTCAGGTGTATTTATATTCACAACTAACACAATAAGAGGGCTGTATCTACTGGTGCAACAGATGGAAGAAGCATTATCTTCAGTAATAAAGCAAATGAAAATAAAGTTAGTAGTGATGTTTAGGCAATGAGGCCAGCACAGAACAAATATACAGGATGAAATTTTAATTAGAATACAGGCTCAAGTGTAAATACCTGTATATTGGTAAGGAAAGCAACCAACCAATATCAAAGAACAAAGACATTAATGGCCCTACTGTTCTGAAGTTTTAAAGGCCAAAGCAATGAGTAAAATCGGTAAATATGCCTGTGTCATGATTTTTGAAAGGTTCCTGAAAAGGTGTGTTGAAAATATTCCAATAAAAACAAGCAGATATATTCAAACTAATAAAATGTAAATGTATCTTCCCTTCCCCAGTATTGAAATCTGTATTTTTCATTTCCTTTAAGTATGCTCAGGGGAGCTATATGACTGATAAGAAGTAGCAGCATAACTTGTTCTGTTGCTCAGTGCATCATGAATGGAGCAATGCCTTTCAGGCAGTACTTTCTCCAATAAATAATGCACACTATCACATTGCCTATTGATGGCATCAGGATTGTGTGAGTTTTTTCCTGTCAAGTGATGAATTCAGCTGATATTAAATCTGATTGATCTTTTGGAGTTATTAAAAGAATAGCATTTGCTATATATATGAGCTCGAAAGCCAACCTTGTCCAGAACTTTATCCCTGGCAGTGGCCAACACCAGACATAGTAGAGGAAGGTATAAGAAGCAAAGGTGCAGTGAACTGCAGCTAACCATAGGTTGTTTTTTCCTTTGTTTCTTCAGAAATTACCACAGACCGCAAAGATTTTTCACCATCGTTAACCTGCTGTGTAATTGCTTGCAACCTCAGGCAGGTATAGAATTGACCTCCTAATCATCTAAAAACAGCATTGAGGGTACATTTAGGAAAAATTGAAACAAACAAAAAAAAAACATAAACAGAAGACATAAAATACTAACCCAAAGTATTAGCAGTTCATGTTTTTTTGCACACTCTTTCAGTATTACAGTGTGTGTGTATATATATTACAGTAGTTTCAAAGGCTGGGACTTACTCTTTGTGACTTACCCAGGTTCACACTGTAACTCTGTGGCAAAGCAAGCATCAGGCACAGTCCTCTGAAGTCTTGATGCTGGTTTGCTTCACCTTCCTCTCACCTCCATGTGTAAAACAGTGGTGACTGGACAGCACTGTGGGCAAAGGGCAGAAATGGGAAATACTCATTGTAGGAAGAAATGTGTTCTCCTATTATTTTAAATCTTAAACGATTCAGCCAAGACATCTGCTAAGAGGAGGTAGAGGGAAAAAAAAAAAACAGATTTAGATAAATAGCATAAATAATGTTACGATAATAATAGTATCATGCACATTGCTATCTCAGATGTCCAAGGCAGTAAGTTCATGACTTGCTGTCACGCATACAATTTGTGTTCCCATAAACAGAACAGAAGAAAATCTCGGAAGGTTTAAGCTTCCGCTGAAATTATGCCAAATTGATACTGATGGAGAAGCTGGTCTGGCAGCTAGTCCTCTATTTAAAGTGTCTAGAATTATTTGACATACCCTTTTTGAGGCGATAAAATTCTTTCTCTAACTAATGCCTTCCTAGTTTTTGTTTTGTTTTATTTTGTTTTAAGCAGTGTCGTCTGTTGAAATTGGGCAGATCAAGTTTTACTTTCCTTCCACCTCCTGACAGAGTCCAAGAGATATACATTGCCTTTTCCAGCTCCCGCTTGTGTTATAGCCATCACTGCTTCACCATTTGCTGAAGTGGGCTAGAGATGCATTATTTTAGAAGCACAAAAACAGCAATTAGGAAATCTGTTATCATCTAGAAGCAAACAGTGATGATCTTGAATTACACAGGAAAGAAAACTTTGATACCTGCTGACAGAAGGAATTGCTATCTCTGTAAAGGTGTCAGCACTAAAAGAGTTCAAACTCCTAATGACATGGACTGTGATGCTGAACTATTATTTTCACTGTTGTATAATACGTCAGCATTTCAGTTGCTTAACTATACTTTACTTGTAGGATCAGGGCTTTTTTGTTTTCATGTTCTCTAAATTCAATAAAAGCTATAATCTTTATCATAAACTTAGAAGTTAAAAATAACAGTAATGTAGCTTTATAAAATTCTGCAACTTTTTCTCATAGAAGAGCTGCAGCATATTTATTCATTTATCATAGATATTCTTTGTTTATATGATCAAAAAGTAGCATCAAACCATCAGATATAAAATCTCAATCTTTTTTATTTTTAGATTTAGAAATTATTTTATTTTCTAAGAATTTCTTGAGGTTTGGTTTCTTGCATTCATTTTTGCTCTCTCAAATGTGTCTAACATTTCCAAGAGCTTTCTCATATGCTCAAGTATCGTAGCTTTTTAGGCCATTTCTGAAATGACTTGGAGAATTTGTACCTAAACTTTCAATACACTGCTTGTTTTAATTGAAAAAGTCCTTGCCCCATATATATGAAAGGACTTAAGTCCCAGCAACACTCATCCCAACTATCCCTAATGTCTAGGCATCCCCCATGGATCTCTCAAATTCATGGCATTTTCCTGCACAACATGTGGAGATACTTAAGTGTTGAGTAACCGGACTCAAAACAGCTCGCATATCGAGTCAGATCACGGGCCATCAAAACTAGTCAATGGGAAACTCAAAAGGGAGAGCTGTGTCTGTTAAAACAACTCCTCCCCACTGCGTAGGTACCCACCCGAGCAGTTGTAGAAGGGGTGGCAGGATTTTGGATATCTAAACCACTTCAGCAGTAAAAACGTTGGTGTCTGGAGACCCTCAGATGCCAAAGTGGATTAAGCAGGATTTTGTAGATCATAGTTTTGATCTTGGCCAGCTAAACTTGAAGATTTAGTTAGGGTTTGGGGTTTTGGGTGGTAAACGGGGCTGGCCATTTACCTTGCTTTGATTTCTCAGTATGTGAACTAAGGAGAAGGTTCAAGTGTTTGAAGATTTCTCCCAAAGGTCTATCTAGTCCTTTCAACATGTGCAAGTGCTTTGGAAAGGCAAATGATCTCATTGATATTTGAAGGTTAGAATATGTGAGTTCCAGATATAGCACTTGGCAAGCTCTTGGAATGAGGTAGAAGGAAAACCACCAGCTCACTGACTGCATATTCGGGCTAGTGAGTCCTGCGTGAGGCAGGCAATGTCGCATGTTCAAACTGATGTCTGTATTTGATAAATACACTCAGTTTTGATTTTGGATGGGCTTGAGGACAATTCACACTGTAGCAATTCAAGCTGACTACCTCTCCTGGCTACCGGACAGTTGAGCAGAGCCATCTTTAGAAAATAAATCCCTGGAAAAATGGGCACTCGCTTTGGGGCAGCATTACTGGGGCTGGCAGCCCGCCCGGAGCCCAACGTGTCAATGCCAGAGCCCTGGAAATCGTCTCGCTGTCCCTGCAGCCAGGCCATTCCTCATGGCAGCAATCTCCTCTCCCACACCCAATGGCACTAGCTCCACATCTCCAGGGCTAGCGAGTTGTAATTGTACCCTTGGGATGGCTAAATTCGGATCTACCTACGCTGCCGTGAGCCCTGAGCCAGCTCTAGAGTAGAGTATGAACAACCACCTCCCTCCATCTCACCTGCCATGCTTCTTACAGCATTTCCAGAGCCACAGACTGGCACAAACATTTATATCACCTGGTCTGACCCCAGAAATAATACAGGTTAGAGTTTGCTCACCCATTTGCCCTTTTAGTCTAATGCATAACATTATCAGTTTCTTAAGCTACCAGCGTGAGTTTGTTAGATCATTAGTGAATCAGGCAACGGGTAGGACCTTTGCAGATGGATTTTGGTACGTAAAATTTGGCAAATTTTGCTAATGATGCACTCCAGCAGTAATATGTTCTTTGTTCTCCCTTTCTTTAAAAGGCATGAAATTAGTGAATCAGCTTTAACTGTATTTCTTGTCAGCATGTCACAACCTCAGGGTCCTTTTAATTGTGTAGGAGCCTTCAAAGTGTGTTATTTAGATTCAGTGTGGAATTTGAAGGAAGCATGTTTGGGGTTTTTTTCTGGACTCTAGCACTGCCATTTGTTCGCACCTACCAAATGCAAAGCTGTTAGGAAACAGCTCCTCTGGAATGACCCCATATATAAAGAAGTGTTAAGAAAAAAGGATTTTTTCCCAGTGGGCAGAACTACCGTAGCAGTTCTGATGGCAGAAATGGAGCAGCACTCTTTCTTTTCCTGTTCACATTTCAAATGCAACTGTCAGTGTAGTTTAACCTAGGCAACAGAAGGAGAACTACAAGGATTGAGATTAAAGAAGCTGGTCTGAGCTCGGTTAAATACTACCTGCATCGATGGCCTTGCAATTTCTGGTCCAGGCATTTGACAGGAGAAAGGCACAGGTGTACATTCCAATAATTTTTGATGCATAACTCTGAAGAAGGTACTGTGGGAAAATATAGGCCCATAAATTTAGTTATTTTCCAATTATCTATGTATTTCAACCCAAAGGAATAACATCTCAAGAACACAAAGTAACAGAACTTCACTATTTTTTAATATCAAGCAGGGAGCAGTATCTTGAACTCTGAACTTCCATCACACACTTATTAGACAATTTTTAAGATGTGTTGTGGTTTCAAAATGTCTTCTGGAGAAAGAGAGGTTATTAAATTCAGAATAAATTTACCATCAGTTAAAATCAGTTAAATTACAAGTGCTCTCTGAAGTCAGAACACAAGCTATAATATCATCATCTGACCAAGCTGTAGTCATCCAAGTGTCTCATGAGCTGGTGTTCAAGTTGCAAATAGCTGGATGCTGTGCTAGAGAGTCAGACTTTCAATCCTCTCTTCTCACTCTCCAGATCGGTGTCTAAATCTGGGAGTTACTCCCACACCTCACGTACAGACTCTGCCTGGGATATGGTTGCTTATTAAAGGGAAAGCTGCCATTACAGCTGCTCTGACGTAAATCATTCATATCTTTGGCCTCACCCAGATGTAAAACATCAAAGAAGCTGAATGTTTACTGTCGTCTTCAGTGTATCCACCACACATGAAAAAGACCTAGTAACAACCCTTAAAATTGCAGTTTTCTGTCTGTATGCAGAGGACTGACGCTGTATGAAGAGAAATGCAAGCTTTTTGGTTTTAAGATCACCTTTCCTATTTGCCAAGAAGAAATGTTAAATCTGTTATAATGAAATATAAGTTAAACAAAGCCCTGCCTGGAAGATGATTATTTACTAAATAAATTCTAGAGCGGGGGAATAGAACAAATATGACTCACATAGCGCAAACTTAAATCCTACACTGGGATAAACACTTCAAAACTAAACTCCACTTTAAAAAAACAATACATGCTTGTAGGAGCCTTAGTTCCTCTGAGGATTTGGGATTTTAAATCACTCAGAAGTTTAAAGATGTACTCTAGGTGAAAAAAACAAGCAAGAAACAAGCTACAGAATAAATCTGAAATACAGTCTGCATGTAGGAGCGTCTCTTCTCCTGATATGCGGAATTTCAGCTGCAGTCAGTGAGGCCATAGGATGTGGGAAGGCTGAAGAGTCGTATAGCACAGCAGTGGTTCCCGGCTGGTTGGCAAAGCAGCCACTGTCGCTTAACAAACTCAGTAGTAATGCCAAAGAAGCTCAATGGTAAGGGAGTTAAAATGCATCGAGGAAGAGAAAGAAGGGAAAAAACCCAAACACAAAAGCCCAAATCAAACCACCCTGCTAAGCCAGCTTGAAGGTAGCTAGTGTGCATGCAAAATGTGGGATCTTGGAAAGGTCAGATGTTATTATCCAATGAAAAGTTAAAGGGCACTGAATAAAATGAATTAGTTGTTGCAAAGCATCTAGACATTCTGGGAACTGAGCCAGTGTGAACAGCAAATGATCAAACAAAAATAATGCTGAGATTTCTGTTAGGAGAAAATGAGAATATTGCTGTCTTACAGCATTCTCACATAGCTCAGACAACAACAAACAGGGAGCAGACCAATAGGTTATAAATGCGCAGTAAAGATTTATTTGCTTAAACTGAGAGGTAGTGTGGTATGATGGGATGTACCTCCATCCGTTTAGGGAGAATACCTTGCGTGCTGGTTTCACTTCTGCTCCAGACTTGCTGTGAGAAAATGTAGATACTCCTTCTGAAGCAGGCAGTGAAATAAACCATTGAGATGCAGGGAACATCTTCTTCTCTTTGCTGGCATCAGTCTGCAATGTCTTACTCTTCAAAGTGTCACTGACTCACTGAAATGGATTTTGTACACCCCCTCAAGTTAGTTTTCCAGCTCACGTTGGTAGATTTCCCAGGTTTAGGTTGAATTATGACTCTCTGTGTTGCTAGAACATTGCCTGTAGGTTGCCAGTATCAAGGAAATAGAGCTTGTCTCCAAAACTTCAACTTTTCCTCTTGCAAAGCAAAACTGAGCCTCTTACGTCACACAATGAGCAAGGGGAACGTACCAGCAGAAGGGACCATTGACCAGGCTCTACAAGGGATGTGTACTTTCAGAGAGGAGCCTCACCAAATGATACATGTCTAGCTGAATCCTTGCCCCAGTGCTGCTCCCATGCTGCTGGTCAGCAGGTCACAATGTTTTACAAAGCTGCCAGTAGAGCTATGGAGGAAAACAAGGTCTGGAAACTGGTTTTGTGCGATTCTTATGCAGCTTAAACAGGTCTGGAGTTTCTGGGATGACCCATCCTAAGACCCAGCTACGGCTCCACCTATTTAAAAGAAACAGAGCCAAATCCTCAATGGGTTGGGTAAATAATTTCACAGCTGCTTCAGGGATAATTAGACTTTGATGTGTCTCCTTCAGTTTGGTGGGATTTTACACTAAATGCTTGACTCATTAGTAATTTCAGTGCATCATCCCGCTGCCCCTAACAAGGTATCTCCTTCTTTAGAAGGAGGAATGATGTAGTGGAAAACTGCTTTCAACATCCTTTTTACAGACTGAAAGATATTTGGTATCACACTTTAAACCTCCTTTCCTTTCCTGAATCTGCGGGAGAGAGGGTCTAACTATTTGACTTCTCACACAGTCAGTGCTGAAATGTTCAGGTACCACAATAAAGAGGTCATATATTTACCTAAGATAATATAATAATGCAAGGTTCTATTAGACCTCAATTTTCAGGACATGCCTTACACTCATTAATTTAACATTAATTTGCATTTAGCAGCCCTAATGATTATATAGGTCAAGAAAACTAAAATATCTCTATTCTCTGTTTTTTTATCTCCTTAGAGTACGCTCGGTTTGAGGCAAAAATCCATGACCTGCGTGAGCAGATGATGAATCACAGCATGAGTTCTGGGTCCGGCTCCCTGAGGACTAATCAGAAGAGGTCACTGTATGTCAGGTGAGCAGGGAGAGCTTTCTCCTGGGAATATGTCATCAGCTACCTTGTCTATGCCTGACTTGTGCACTGTGGGTTTGGCAAAGGGTGGGAAAGAAGTTTGAAGAACTGCATTGAACTGAACTGAGAAATGCATCAATCTTACAAGCACAGCATCATTAATGTGAAAATTGGATAAAGCCCTATTGCTTAATCCAATCGTTTCAAGCCATTTTCAAAGAGCATTATACTTTCATAGTGATTGGGTTTTATGAGATGAAGATTTCTTACCAGTTATCAGCTCTTTTGATATCGGAGATGGATATTGTGGTGTAGTGACGCATTGCGTTTCTGTGTGAAGTCTTGCCCAGACATGGAATGATTGTTCTCATAAAAAGCACTTTTTTGCCAAGACCTTCCTCTTACAAAGCGAGGAATATTATATGCTATTCTAAATGCATGACAATCTGCTGCTATCCCCTTGCATATGTTTACCCTTCTATCAGTCTACGCCACGGAGAATTTACCATTTACATAGCAAGATCAAATATGCAGATGAGATGCTCAACAAGCTGATGTATGTAGCTTAGATGGGGTAGTGAATAACATAGGAGCTGCCTAACTGTGAGCCAGGTGGTAGCAGTGGTTATAGTTTTGCTTTGTGCAAGTCTTTTGCCATAGTCATTGCCAGCTGAAAGACTGGGTGTTGCCCAATTGCCCCTGGCAAAGTTCTTGCTGTCACTCACCCGTTCGGGGACTCAGAGAGACTGTGGGACTCTGTGCCAAATATTTTAATAATCTTAATAATTATGCTTCTCTAGGCTTTTCATTTTCATTTCCCCCCCCCCCATGCTCAGCATATAATTTGAAATTCCTGACAATCATGAAGTAGAGGGAAGCAATTTGTCAGCCTCCAGGTAGTGATAATTATTCATGGGGGAGCTAATTCAGGTGATAACATTGCAGAGATCCAATTAAGGCTAAATTCTACATTTTGTCATTATGCTCTAAGCATGAAGGGGTAAGGCAGGAGAGAAGGAAGGAAGAACTTAAATGTTAGCATGGATGGTCTTATTCTAGTGGGCAGCAACCACACAAAGCACTAATTGGTACTGCTGCCAGAAAGAGCAAGGACTGATAGGATATGTATCACTGTTACCAGTGACCTTAATATGGGGCAAGGACTGGTTGGAACTGTCACCATTTTCAATGCATCTCTAAGCTTCTCTGACCTTTCCAGGTCTATGTTTACTTTTGGAGCTATTCCACCTGCAGTAGGTTCTTTCCAGACCAAACAGAGTGACTTTATCATCAAGAGCTTTGGTCAGCTCCCTGAATTTACATTTTATGAAAATCTACAGTCATTGGACATGTAGGGACAGATCCAAGCTTACTTTGCTTGAGGTAAGCCAGGAACCCAAAACATGGTGGACAATGGTGCAAGAAGTCCAAGCCACCAACTGCAAGTCTATTCAAGTGTACACACAAAGGGCTAACAAAGGGTTCTGAGCAACTTACTAGTTTGAGATACAGCAAAGCTCAATTACCCCTGTATCAGCACAGACCTGGTAAGCCCTGCTGAGAAATGAGGCTTATTAGCTTGCACGTTCTGCCAACCTAATACATCTGTACTGCATCTGGACTAGCCTAGTTCTTCTATATGGTATTGCTCTCCATGCACCAATGAGCCTGGCTTTCTGCTGGTCCATGAATTCTGGATGTGGTCTGTCTCACTAAGCTGATACGCCCTGGTGCTTCACTGAAGAAATCGTTGCTATCTTAGGTGCCTATCATAGAATCTAAGAATGGTTTGGGTCAGAAGGGACCTTAAAGACCATCTAGTTCCAAAGCCCCCTGCCATGGGCAGGGACACCCTCCACTAGACCACGTTGCCCAAAGCCCCATCCAACCTGGCCTTCAACACTTCCAGGGATGGGGCCTCCACAGCTTCTCTGGGCAACCTGTTCCAGTGCCTCACCACCCTCACAGGGAAGAATTTCTTCCTTATATGTAATCTGAATCTACCCTCTTTCAGCTTAAAGACATTCCCCCTTGTCCTGTCACTACACTCCCTGATAAACAGTCCCTCTCCAGATTTCTTGTAGGCCCCTTCAAGTACTGGAAGGCTGCTATAAGGTCTCCCCAGAGCCTTCTCTTCTCCAGGCTGAACAACCCCAACTCTCTCAGCCTGTCCTCGTAGCAGAGGTGCTCCAGCCCTATGATCATCTTTGTGGCCTCCTTTGGACGTGCTCCAACAGGTCCATGTCCTTCTTAGGTTGGGGGCCTCACAGCTGGATGCAGTACTCCATATGAGGTCTCACAAGAGCAGAGTAGAGGGGCAGAATCACCTCCCTCAACCTGCTGGTCATGCTTCTTGTGATGTAGCCCAGGACACGGTTGGCTTTCTGGGCTGCATGCGCGCACTGCTGGCTCATGTTGAGCTTTTCATCCACCAACACCCCCAAGTCCTTCTCCTCAGGGCTGCTCTCAATCCATTCTCCCACCAGCCTGTAGCTGTGCTTGGGATTGCCCCGACCCACGTGCAGGACCTTGCACTTGGCCTTGTTGAACTTCATGTGGTTCACACAGGACCACCTCTCAAGCCTGTCAAGGTCCCTGTAGATGGCATCCCTTCCCTCAAACGTGTCGACTGCACCACACAGCTTGGTGTCATCGGCAAACTTGCTGAGGGTGCACTCGATCCCACTATCCATGTCGCTGACAAAGATGTTAAACAGTGCTGGTCCCGATACCAGCCCCTGAGGAACGTCACTCATCACTGGTCTCCACTCGGACATCGAGCTGTTGACAACTCTTTGAGTGTGACTATCCACTCGATATCTAAATATCACTTCCCAAACCATAAATGCAAAAAACTGTTCTTTTATTCCAGAGTTATTCCAAAAAAATGCCCCAAACCTCTCATGCAGAAAAACTCAAAAGCATCAGTCACTTTTATTAGCATAAATTTTTTGCAGTCAAACCCACACAATTGACTGTTTCCAACTCTGAGAAGTCTGTTTGAAAGGCTCTGTATTTTATATATTATTATAATGTGTTTGTAGTACAGCAGTGCCTGCAGCATTATGTGAGGCACTGTAAGTTCAAATCGTATACACTAATTACAAAGGTAGCTTACATCTACATTAGGCACTAAAGAAAAAAATAATGTGAGTTTGGAAATATGCCTTTTTTCAGTGACTGAAATTTTCATTTTATGTATAAACTCTTTACAGTCAGGAACCAATGTAAAATATTTGGGATTTAGCACCTTTTTTTTGAGTATTCTTACAACTCAGTACTTTTCTGTTTCAATGACTTATTTTGGTCCCCTGTGCAAGAGTACTAGAGACAAATTACCATATGTTGCAAATTTGTAGCTGTAATGCCCAGTTTATGATTCAAGTTTGTTGTTTTCCTTTCTTTGCAATTTTGCTGTCCTTCACTGAATACAAGCATAGGTACTTTTTAGCCAGAGATCTTAATCAAAGTAAATAACTGTGCTCCAGGCAGCACAAGAAAATAAAATTAAGGTCCCTATAGGTTGTAATAATTGAAAATAAGTGTCATTATTTGCTCATAGAAATGCCAACAGGAAAGAGGGTGAGAAGTAGCAAAGCTCTGTAAATAGATTTGCCAGTGGATGCGTGATTCATTGGATGCAGGGTTTTCTTCTTTTCCTTCAATCTGTGATTTCTCCATCCAGCCCTTTCTAAAACAGAATCATACAATCATAGAATCATAGGATGGTTTAGGCTGGAAGGGACCTCAAAGATCATCTAGTTCCAACCCCCTGCCATGGGCAGGGACACCCTCCACTAGACCATGTTGCCCAAAGCCCCATCCAACCTGGCCTTCAACACTTCCAGGGATCCAGGGGTAGCCACAGCTTCTCTGAGCAACCTGGTCCAGTACGTCACCACCCTGACAGGGAAGCATTTCTTCCTTATATCTAATCTGAATTGACCCTCCTTCAGCTTAAACCCATTACCCCTGTCACTCCATGCCCTTGTAAAAAGTTTCTTTCCAGCTTTTCCAATGAGGAGAAGAAATATAGTAAGAAAAACAGACAGTGCCAGAATGGATGTGAAACACAGCAAATTCTATTATTTATAATTCTTTTGTTGGGAAAAGTGAATGAACTTCATTTGAATTCAATAACTGAAGTGAGAGGTTAAAAAAATTCTTCTATTATCCTTTATAATTCATTGGAATTTAGCCATGAGCTCATGATTAATAAGGAAAGTAAACAAACCTATTACCAGCTAAATGCTATGCTATATACATACATAAGGGGTTTTTAGTGTTTCTTATGCAAATTCGTATCTTCCTTTTTGTCTGTTTGGCTCAAGGTTTTAAAATCTGTTCTTGTAAGATTATATATTTTCTTGTCTTGAAATAGATACGTGCTTTGCTTTGTCCTTCTAGGTTCACGTCCACAGTCAAATTTTTCAAGGAACATGTGGTGACTATCAATACTCTTAAGAAATGCCAGAGCATGTTATTTAAACCACAGACTAGGGAACACGACAGTCCTTTACAAAGTTTGGTGAATGCGAGCAGCCAGTGAATGAAACTTTAGTATAAAATTACCAAGCTGAAAGAAAACTGAGAGCTTAAGCATGATGAAGGGTTTTTCCTGTTGATTTACTAGATTTCTCCTGAGCTTAAAGTACTTGTGCTGGATATATGATGATAAAAGTTCATACTTCAGTAATTGCTACTAGATTTACAAAGAAAAGGTTTTCAAACAATCATCTGGCATCCAAGAACTGCTTTCTTACAGTCTGCTGTTGATATACAGATGAACAATAATTAGATAAGCTTAGAATAAACAGCCATGGCACCTTTTAATATTTATTCAAATGAGACCGCTTCTGAAATAATGTGTATAATTTAAAATTCCAGTTGTCCAAACTCAAAAACAGGCGCTGTGGAGGTACATCACTCTGCAGTAACAGCTCAAAAGCTTCACAAACACCCCAGTCCTTTCATTGTTATTTCGCTGTTGAAAAGCGGTTCAGTATCATTGGTGACCAGGTACCATTTCACCTAATCGTGGCTACTTGTTGCCCTGTATAAAGGGGCTGGTTGAGCTTACTGAAATGCAGATATTTCAACTTCAGCACTACTTTCAAATACATCAGCACAATGCAAAATGTACATTTGGGTATGGAAAACAGAGCTGGGACAGGGCTGGATCCAGCTGTAATTTCAGAAGAAGTGGTTCTGCAGCTGCCTCTCCACCAACTGCCCAGGGGAGGACACTCCAGTGGGAAGTGTAACCAAGGGCAGAGACTCTTCCCAATAAGATGAGGAACTTTAAGATCAATCTTCTTATTCCAGCCCATGCTGCGCTAATTATAAAAATTGTTCACAGTGCAAGCAGGTGCCTCTTAGTCCACTACATTTTTGTCATCTTCTAGCTTGAATTAGTGCTAAGCATTTCATAGCTTTGATAGGTATGTGCTGTACAAGCACAAAGCATTATGTGTTAAAAATGAGTGTGTTCTGGTTCATTTTTTATTCAGCTATGAGGAACACAATCTGAAGGTTTACTGTAGCAATTTAGCAGCAGCTGAGATGAAGTCAAGATTGAGGTACTTGAGGTTGTTTACTCTGATTTCCAGCACAATGAATTCTCCATTAGACGTTAGACACTTGTATGTGCATTTCCTGAACTTAGAAATCAGCATGATGCCATACTGCTTAAAGAGTGATTTTCAACGAATCATGTGAATTCTCACTTGGAAGTTTGCTGAGTTACAGTTGAAGTTTGGCTGAGACAGTTTGTGAAGATCAAATCTGGCATCTGGGGCTGGTTTTATGTGATGTCTGTTACAGTCTCCGTCTTCTTTGAGGCGGTGAACACCCTATAGGCAGGTGAGCATCAGGTCAAGGCTCCATGGGAAAAATTCTCATGGGAGAGTTGCACAGCAGGTTGTGATGCAGTCTGAAATCTACATGAGAAATTTAATTCTTGGAGACATCCTGGTAGTGAAATCTGAACATGTGATAAGATAATGTCAGACTGGGTGACAGAAAGCTCTACTATGTAGGTCTGGAAGGAGAAATGCTATAAAGATATAACTTCATCAGGGCTTTTTGGAGGGAGGTACTGAGGGAACCAGAGGGAAAGGTATGAAATGGTCATACCTAAATACACATTGCAAGCAGAGGGAATGTGTGTGTATATATATATATTAATATATATGTCTATGATCAGAGGGCTGGAGCACCTCTGCTATGAGGACAGGCTGAGACAGTTGGGGTTGTTCAGCCTGTAGAAGAGAAGGCTCTGGGGAGACCTTATAACAGCCTTCCAGTACTTAAAGGGGCCTGCAGGAAAGCTGGTGAGGGACTGTTTGTCAGGGAGTGTAGTGACAGGACAAGGGGTAATGGGTTTAAGCTGAAGGAGGGTGGATTCAGGTTACATATTAGGCAGAAATTCTCTATGAGTATGCTGAGGCACTAGAATAGGTTGCCCAGAGAGGTTGTGGAGGCCCCATCCCCGGAAGTGTTCAAGGCCAGGTTGGATGGGGCTTTGGGCAATCTGGTCTAGTGGAGGGTGTCCCTGCCATGGCAAGGGGGGGTTGGAACTAGATGATCTTTGAGGTGCCTTCCAACCCAAACCATTCTGTGATTCTATGATACATAAAAAGAAAATCCAAATAGATATGTTAGTGTTAAATACATGCTACACCCACATACATATAGCAAACATCTTCTCTTAAGCTAGTTGCCTGGTATCTCTCTTGAGTCAGTGGAGTGCACTTGGCACTTTCAGAGTACAATTCATCTCATCCAGAAGTAGACATCTAAAATTGCTCAGGCGAATCATGCCCTAAAAATGTCTATTTCTCACAGTTGAGTGGAAGGAGCCTCAAGTGATTAGCTGAGATGTAAACATCTATATTAGAGACACTTGAAGTTGTCTGACCTGAATCCCACCCACACTGAATATCTTTCTTTTTTGCTCGCTCACACACACACACACACACACTCACACACACACACATACAGAGTATGCATATACATATCTTGAAGAAGCTGTGACATCAGGCTCTCTGGCTTTTGTCTGTGAATGCTTCTGCTGGATGTTTCAGTAAGACACTGCAATGTATCCTGGAAACACTGACAGTCCTCTTTAAATAGACGGGTTTGTACCCCATATTCTTATTCCCCTGGATTCCTTCTAAATTCACTTGCTACTTTTGTTAGCGCTATTGAGGATCCACACGTGTTCAATGCATGGTCATCAAGCTGAATGAGTTTGTGTTCCAGCTATGACATCACATTTCTTTCAGGCTTCAGAGCACAGTAGGTCAATCTAGATTTCTGGAAAGTGAATGTGAGTTTGGCACCTAGGCATTATTGTTTGGTTTTGATGGGGAAATAGCTAGAGCTTACATAGCCATGCCTGTACTTTAATGGCATGATAGACACTATTAGAATTCTTTTTGCTGAACGGTAAGTGAAGGAAAGTAGTAAAGTATTTTAGCAAAAGGAATTCTAGTAAAGTTACCTCAGATTATTCCTAGGCAATTTAACGGTCCAAATTATAGCACAGAATGGAAACATGCATTCAGAAAATCTGTGCTAAATGGCAAATTCAGAAAGCTGGGGTTTATGGTAGCATTTAGCAGACATGTTTGGAAATGGTCAGGTAGGTATGCACATAACCTACGCTTGTGAAATGGGCTGTTGCACTTGAAATGCCATTTCAGAGTGAAAAATTGAAACCTGCTTGGATATTACTAATTTCACATGTCCTGGTTAAGTATGAGTTTCTGAATATTCAATTACTACTTTATAGCTGTTCTTTCTCTGAATATAGAGTCTTCTCCAGATCCTGCTGCATCAGTATTCTCACCAGCTTCAGTGAGAGCTGCTGAGATTCAGAACCAAGGAAATAGTGCAAATCTTTACTTTTCAAAGCAAGGAGAGTCACTCTGTGCGCTTGAGACCTTTTCCCCAGGTGGATGTTCAGGATCTGAACAGTATAACTGAATAACTATTCACTCAGGTGTTTATTAATTATCAGAGACACTGAGGAACAGGGAAGGATGAGGGATATACTGGAATACAAGAATCACCTAATACAATGGGCAATAAATCCAGTAGTTATTATTTATTACTTTGAAATTCATGTTTAGAGCAAAAGTATCTGGCTCACAGAACCTGTGATTATCTGTAAGATGAAGAATGAAAACGATACCAACTCTTGTCCTTGGCAATGAAAATATAATGTTTTCTTATGAAATTCAGACTGTTTATGTGCTTAGAGAATCATTTTTTTGGCATTTACGAAGAGTACCATGTTCCTCATCCTGCTGCTAAGTACCGACTAAATGAGAAATTTAAAAATTCAACCAAAAATTGAAGAACAGGGAGAGAGGCTGTTTTGATTGTTTTTGTGGGCTTTTTTGAGGTGGCCTCTTACTGATGTCAGTGGGAGCTGCAAGCATTTCACACTCCTTTTTTTTACACCCATGAAATTTTCATTGGTCCTTAACTGAAGTGCTTTAACTAAGGCACACAACGGTGTTGCCACTCTCAGTTGAAAGATGGATGTGAGAATTATTAATCTTGGAGTATTCACAATTCAAAGGCCTTCAGGCTTATAGTTTGATTGCATTTTGGTGCTAAAAAATACCCTGAAATGTGATGCTGTAAATATAACAGTATGCCTCACCTATACTCTAGGACTGTGAAAATCGATATATTTGATATATAGTCAGTTGAAACTATTAGCCACCTCACAAGCTACTACGGTTTTTCCTAACGCTTACTATATTTCTTATTCATCTGATATTTTTTTGCAGTGTTGATACTAATGAACAGTTAAGGAAAAATGAGGTTCATTTCCAATTTTTAATAACATTTCACAGACAAAGAAGCAGCAGTTAATGGAGAGTGAAAACTGAACATGTAAACACATCAGTCAAAACAGTTTCATCTCTGCATCTGACACCAGATCTCTCCTTTACATCTTCATGTTTATCATATCGACTAATCTTAGGTAGCTGGTATGAAATGAGTCCAACTGATTCCTTCCTGAGGCGCGGTGCGATGCACCGTTAGCTGCAGCATGAACCAGCAGCCCAGCAAGCCTTTTATCAAGGAATGATTCTCCAGTTGCGCCAAAAAGGGACGAAAGCCAGATTTATTTCTATCTTGTTGTGGCTTTGCAAATCATTGAATACTTTGTGTTCAAGATTAAGAGCTAATGCACGTGGTACCGAGCACCTCGAAGGACTGAGCCCCACGTGAATAAACCGCAGCCTACGGTAATCTCCGATAACAAGCTCTGCCCAAAGTTCAGAACATAAAACAGAATATAAAGCAGCTCCTTATCAAAGCCATTCTTGCCTAATTCATCTTATCTTTACATTATCAGTAAAACTTGTTAGATATGAAATAACTGGCTGAGACCTGAAATCATGTCCTCAGTGCTGAGTTGTTCATGTGTGCTGAAACAGCTTTTCAATTAGCAGCTTCGGCAGGAGTAAGTAGTACGTACTTCTGGCCATTTCCCTTATTTTTCTGTTTCATAAGTTATTGAAATAATGTACCAGAAGAGGTAATGTGCTTGACATGTGATGTCTGCTCTAAAGAAGCAGCGTACCTTTTTCTTTTCTTAAGAGACGCTTTAATAGCTTTTCATTGCACGTACATTCTGCTCTCCAGTTCCCTAGTGGGACTGCCTGCTTTCTGGTTTAGAGCCTCATCCAGCAGGAAAGTGTCAGTTAGAATAATTTCCAAGCCAGAAGATGATGATGAAGAACTTGGCCACGTGTGGGAATAGGATTTGTTTGAAATTTCTACAACTAAGACAGTCACAATTTCAGCCAGCCTCATTTCTAAGCAGAGACTCAGAACATGATCCTTCAGTGCAGGGGAGTAAAAGTGACAATGAAGATAAACTGTCTGTGGCTTAAAATGGCTGAAAGTGAGTCAGCAAAACATGCATTTAAGCCATGTCTGTTCTATGTGAAAAAGCAGTCTTATCCAACAAACAGTTTCTTATGATGTTTCCATGTCAACAGCTATAACAGGACACCATCAGTTCGTGCAGTTCTCGACTGGAAAAATACAAGACAGTAAGTTAGATCATGAACATAGAGAAGAAAACTCATTGAAATAAAAGCTTGTGGGAATACAGTAAAAGTTGGAAATCTGAATATGTGCATTGGTGCAGCGCAATCTAGCAGAGGTTCTTAGCACAGTGGTGAATGTGAGAGAAAGAAATAAGACTGCTTGGCCCCTATTAAAGAGTTTTCTACCTGAAATCTTAGATGGAAAATTTATAAAGACACTGTAGAACAGACTCTCCAAATTAGCTGCATTGGAACAAAGCTGAGAACAGTGTTGAAACAGGACATAACCCTGCTGAGAAGAGCAGTGGGGATTCCCATTTGAAGTGCCTTCTGATAAAAACAAAGGAGGAGGATCTTTTGTCTCACCACAAGGAAGTCCATCTATGAGAAGGGAGCCCAACCAAGCTAAGTGATGAGGTTGAGGGAGTGCCAGTGGTCTTTGCT
Source organism: Balearica regulorum gibbericeps (assembly GCF_011004875.1). NCBI lineage: Eukaryota > Metazoa > Chordata > Aves > Gruiformes > Gruidae > Balearica > Balearica regulorum. The sequence goes on along the minus strand of NC_046184.1, from coordinate 210,997,722 downwards.
AACTGTTTTATTTCTCATCGGAAATAGAAATGACTGTACTAACTACAGTGAGCATAGGAAGGATGCAGGTACTTGCTTACTAGACACGGGGTTCATAGGGAGCTCCTCAGGAACTCCATTTGGTCATTCCCTGCCATCCCACTCTTCTAACAGGGAGCAAAGTCCTGAAAGAGAACGACCAGGTCCTCCAAGGCCTTGCAGGCATCATGTTGAATAGATCCTGGTTTAGATGCGGCTAGTTTGCTAAGTTTGCTGTGAGTGGTGGCTGTGTGGTGCTGGTCAATAGGGGAAGCTGCTGCCCAGGGCAACCCAGCTCAGTGTGGGGGGTACTGGCCCCAGCAGGCTGACATCTAATGGGCACCCTGGTCTAGTGGAGGAGCGGGCTTGGAACTAGATGGATTTTGAGGTCCCTTCAAACCCAACCCATTCTATGATTCTATGCGCAAGTGCAGGGCTTGCACTGCTTGCCTCATCTCTGTCCCTCTCACACACCAGGTGGGATTTGATCCTCTCTGAACGTGCCTCATATTCAGAGCAAACAGAGGAGAAAAAGATTTCAGAGATTAGCATATCTCTGCATGTCTCTTTCTCTCTGTATGTGTGTGCGTACATCTGCATTCTGCCATGTCCCCATCTCTTGTGAAGACTCTGATTGTGGGTTATACTTCTCTTACAAGTACTTACTCTAATTGTTTTATCTACAAACGTAGCAAATAAAAGAAGACTAACAAACAGCTGTCTGGTGAAGAGTTTGCCAGATGTTCCTCACTAAATAGGAATTAAGATAATGAAACATTCACCCACTTTCTATAAATTCTATTTCTTTTACTTATGCTTTTCAATTGACCTTGCAGGCAACCCCATTCCTTCACCCGATACATAGTGCCTCTATGATTACCAATACACCTGCTAGCAACACATAATACCTACTGCCGTACAAACCACTGCTTACCGAGATGGCAATAGTGTGCTGCTATTTCTGCTCCCGTACCTTCCTCCTAGTTGTTCAAAAGGGTCCTGCCACAGTGGGCAGCAGCTGAAAGCTTTGTGAAAAATTAGGAGAGAAACAGTTGCTTGACGGAATATAAGGTTGTTGGGTTTTTGGGGGGTTTTTGTTTGTTTTGTTTTTTTTTTTGTAACCTCCTATTTCTAACCACTTAGATTTTGGTTATGCCAAGTTGGAATAGTTTTTACCTTGGTGTGTTGCTAACGATATGTGCCCTTTCCATTTCCAAGAAGTATCAATATTCCTTCCTTTCTGGGAGCCAAAAAGCTCCGTAATTTTCCCTTTTAAAAAGCACTATCTCTGCAGCCACGCTTTCTCTTCTTGACGTCCTTGAGACATTTTAGAATCTAGGTAGAGGTTGCAGTGACTGACTGTTGTAATTACTGCTTTCTGCAGAGACTGTAAGACAATTTCTACAGATAAGGATCGGAGGTTATCAATCACAAAATGGAAGCCCAGCCTAATGGCCATCAAGCAGTATTTTGCCACTTTCTTGCAGATGGTTGAAGATACAAAGCCACAG